>NC_091477.1:77794582-79170832 GCF_036971445.1 Narcine bancroftii
TCTGTAAAGATTATCTAAGAACACCAGAATGTAGCCCACATTTTTCTTGTCTCTGTACTCCATGTATTACTTAGCATGCTAGATTTCACTAAGAACACACAGGATACATACATGACAGTGTTAGAAAGAAATTGCATTTTCCATAGGGACAGGACATCCAAAGTATTAATTATTTAATATCATTACTGCTTCAAATAGGAAATTTTTCAAATTTTCAAACAGCAAGATCCAACAAATGCAACTGGAAATATGACTGGCTAATCCACTTAATTTCCATTTACCGATGAATCAAATTTAGCCTTTGTACTCTGGAAAGTCCCCTGCTCTTCTTGAAATATTGCTTTGGATCAACTTAAGGGGGAAAGACCATCATTAGTTTAGCACCTTAAGTTGTTGGTTAAGTTATGGGCGAGGTGGAAGAGTTCAATGAGGGGAAACTTTGATGGTTTAAAAGAAAGGACAACATTGCAACTATAATACTGTAATAACATGCAGGCAACAGCAGAGATGTAGCCCGTCGATTGACACAAAGACTTGTTGACTCAAACCAAGGTTGATTAGTCCAGACCAGGATCTGGTTAGGAGCAGGCCTTTAAGACCTGCCAGTAGGCGTGACTATGGATCTCAGCCAATCACTAGTACTATATGTAAATATAAACAAATATATACATTGGTGATAGTATACTGTACTATCACAAGAGACAGATGACAAATAGGCACATGCAGAAAGTGAAGTTATGATATGTTTTGTTAAAACTCTGTGAATTCATATGGTAAAGATTTAGAATAAATAGTGTGTATTCTTCTCCATGGTGGAAAACAGTAGACATATCCCAGTAAAGATTGATAATTAAAACAAACTACACACTCATGGCTGACAACTGACTGAAAGTTTTATGCTCTCTATCTCTCTCTTTCCGTGATAAGGAGAGACATACTGTATATTTCTGGTTTCCAGTCCACTGAAGTCTTTCCAGAAGCTGGCAAATTTTTGATGATTCTGATCAATGTCTATGTAATTATGAAATTAAAGTCATATTTGATAAATGTGATTGTACTTTAAATAAGATATGATGATCAGAATAGATAAGAGGAAATCAACAAATGTAATGTTTTTGCAGATACAAAAATCATTCACAAAGATGCATTAAAAATTCTGCCACACAAGGTGGCATCAGCATGAGATCATCAGTGGAGTGAGATAATGTGATTGAAACATAACAAGTTCTGAGGGGACTTGAGCAAGATGTATCCTCCTTGTAGGAATCTGGAAACCACAGCCTTTATTTCAAATTAAAGAATCACACATGCAAGAAAGAAGGAATTCCTTCTTTTCTACTCTATGTCAGGGGTGACCAACCTTTTAATTTTTAATTTAGACATACTGCACAGTAACAGGTCATTTTAGCCCAGGAGTAGGTTAATTGGGCGTCACAGACTAGTGGGCCGAAATTAAAACGCTGGCATGATATTTTCCATCCGACGGAGGTTGAGATATTGCACACGTTCAGGCAGAGGAATATTTTTGGATTAAAGGAAAATCAGAAGTTGTGGGGAACAAAAGTTATATGGAAGTGAAGTTGAGATTAGATCAGCTAGTGGAATTTGGAGCAGGTTCAAGGGGCAATATTATTCCGCTGTATGACTAATGTTCGAAAATAACCTGTGAAGTAAAGATGAGAGTTCTATCACTGAGCCAAAAATAAGCTCAGCTTTGGAAACAATTTTGTAGTTTTCTTGTCGATTTTTTTTTTGTTTTATCTTAAAATTGTTCTTAAACGGCCAGGCAAGTAGGAATATCCTTTGACACAGGACATAAAGTGCAGTTTCTTCATGTTGCAATGGGATACGCGATTTCATCATTTGACAGATTAACACATTTTCACACCATAGAGCCTATAATAATCAAACAAAAAGAACACTTGGGTGGTATAGAATATTGTTTCAATTTCTGACTAAGTGCGATATGGTTAAATGAAATGTCACACTAAAATAAAAATTTGCACTTTATAGTCATCCTCATAGTTCATAGTCAGGTTGATGGACAAAAATTGAAGTGTTTATATTCTTTATTTTTAGCACAGAAGCCAACCCTGCATCAAGTATCTGAAGGGTAAATAATGAAAAAGCATTAGATTAAGAGATTTAGATCAGTGTCATGACAACCCTTCAAGCATTTATATTTTGCTTGGCCTTTGTTGAGGAGCAGTGAGCTGACATTAAATGGCTCCATTAATTTGAGTGTCCTGTTGATTTATTAGCTGATGATGCTTTAATGAAATAATGGTATTTCCTATGAATAAAATGACATTGTAGTTCACTAATTGCAAATGACTGAATGTTCTCAGATCAGTTAAATGATTCAGCTGGTATGAGGTAAAGGTAAAGATAAAGGTTCCATTATTGTCACGTTGTGATAGTACAGATCTATCACCAATGTACATAGTGTATATAGTTACTGTATCTAGACTGTGCTTACAGCGATTGGCTGAGAGCTAAGCCACGCCTATTGTCTGGGCCTTAAAGGGTTGTGTCCCTAGCCAGGTCGGATCATTCCGGACTGGTCGGCCACCTGTGAAGAGCTCCTGTCTTTTGCTAATAAAAGCCTTGGTTTGGATCAACAAGTCTTTGATTCTTTCAACGAGCTCTACACACGTAGAATGTAACAAACATGAAACTCTTTAGCTTTTGTCTCCCGTAAGGCACACAGAAAGTCGCCACTTTGTCCAGCGCCCCTCACAGAAACCTGCAGCTCTTGGTGTTCCTTGGCGGTCTCCCCTTCAAGTACCAACCAGGCCTGAGCCTGTTTAGCTTCTGTGATCAGACAATCTCAGGCATATTCAGGCTATTAGCTCAGTAATATCTGCTGTCCCAACTGTTCTCCTGCATTATACATACAACTTGCGTTACTGTTTATGGATTTTGCATCAATAAATCACAGCCTGAATGCAAACAAATTTAGCTTTGGAATGAAATGTGAGAATATGTTATTACAACTTTCAGGGATCTCATTATTTTTATTTCACTTGAGAAAGATGTGCCTTGAAAGGGACATTTGGTTCCAATATCTGTCTGCTTATGGCCACCTTTTCTCCTGTCCGTTTTGTGATTGGATATCTTGGCAGGGTAATAGTATGAAGCAGACAGTGATAATATTGAAAATGTGTTATAAATATTCATTTTGACCTAAACAAAGACTCTTGCAAGAATTTGTGTTGGTGGAATGTTGATTACTCAATTTGTGTCCTGATTTAATTGCAGTGGTAGAGAGCTTCACAACCTTCTTCACCCATCTTTGATTTTTGTTCTTGAAGTATTGTTGATGCATTGACCAATACACTGACCCGCATTTGGCCCATAATCCTCCACAACTCTCTTGTCCATACATTAAAATCCTTGTTATCTGGAACTCAAGCAACTGGCAAAAAAAATCAAAGAAAATAAATAAGTGTACAAAGAAAAAAAATGAGGGCTCAGTAGTGGAGAGGATCAAGAACATCAAATTTCTGGGTGTCAACATCTCTATCCTGGAGCCACCATGTTGATACCATCACAAAGAAGGCTTGCCAGTGTCTATAATTTGTGAGGTGTCTGAGGAGATATGGTATGTCACCGAAGACTCTCATAAACTTCTAGGTGTACCATGGAGAGCATTCTGGCTGGTTGCATCTCTGCCTGGCATGGAGGAGCCAACTCTCAGGACAATAATAAACTCCAGAGGTTTGTTAACTCGGCCTGTGACATCACAGTGACCAGACTTCACTCCATCGAGGACATCTACATGAGGTGGTATCTTATAAAAGCAGCCTCTATCCTCAAAGTCCCCCACCACCCAGGCCACACCCTCTTCACTCTGCTACCATCAGGAAAAAGGTACAGGAGCCTAAAGATGAGTACTCAGTGGCACAAGGACAGCTTCTTTCCCACTGCCATCAGATTCCTGAATAATCAATGAACCTAAGGCACTGCTTTACTTTCCATGTTCTATCTTTTTTATATATACTAATGCTGTAAGACGATTATAATATGAATGTTTGCCCTATGATTCAGCCGCAAAATACCGAATTTCATGACTTGTTCATGACAACAAATTTTGATTCTGATATAAGCATCAGATCTCAAATAAAAAGTGCTAGGTTCAGCTGAAGGATGTCCACTATCTTTGGAGAAAGACACTGCCCAGCATTTATAGACAAATTGGGTAATTCCAATTTCATTATTAGCCTTCATATTAAAGTCAGTAAATTAAGTAAGATTATTCTTAATCCAAAAGTACTTAAATTCAGATAGCCAGGCTATTAAACAAGATTGCAATTTCTTAATCCCAGGGAATGAAGTCAATTTACAGGAACTGATGTGAGCAAATTATTTACTTAAAAATATAAACATGGTTGTTGATTCCTTGCAGCACTGTTCTGTATGATCCATTTAATCTTGAAAACTCTGGAAATTACATTTTCCTCTGTGGAATAATGATATTAAAATGTGTGCTGTGAACCATGCAAAAGAACTAAGTGCTGCCTGTAATTGTTGCAGTATATATGCATTGTCTGAATTAGCATCTCCTTCAAGCGCTTTGCTGCTTACATTATCTATATTCTTATTGTCTCTTATTTTAAATATTTTTGATTTTCAGCAATAAAAAGTTTGTACATTACAATTGTGGAACGTAATTGAGAGAATATAAAAATTCTGATGAGAGCTAAGCAGGGAGATCTGGAATTATTTGGCTCTCCCAAACATTATCTGAAAACATTCCATGGTGTTAAAATACAAGTTGGTCTTCCCAACAAGAACAGAATGTGGATCAGAAGAACCCATCTTCAGTTTTAGCCTGCGCTGAATGAGATTATTATAGTTGCAATGCTATTCAATCCATCACAGAATGGACTAGGAAAGCAAAAATCAGGTTAGGTACTTATTTTCCACAGAGTATGACAAAGGTCAGGTTCTTGAAAAGAATCTTTATTGTGATGAACAAAGGATTTCAGCGACAGGGCAAATCTGTGATCTTTTTTTCATCTTTTAAATTCTATGATTGAAATAAAATTTGAATATCTATTTACTTTTGATTAAGAAAAATGGTTATGACTTACCACTATGGATGTTATGCTAAATGGAAAGCTTTATTGCATTTATGTAATGGTTGATAAAATATACTGATTGGTACCTTTTTGTATACAAATTTTCATTTTAACCAATAAAACTATTTTAAAAAGAAAATATATTTTTCACTTAAAGATTTGATGGAAGGACAAAATTCTAATCAAAATGATTCTGGCAGCTCTTGAGATGCGAGGTGGAATTCATTGCATATGGTGTATGGATATAATTTTTTTTATTAAAAAAATCATCTATTTTGTAAGATGGTAAATTTAATCAAATGTTACTACTATTCTCCAAAGGAATGATGACTGCCTGTGATTTCAAAGCATGTATTTCTCATGGAAGGAAAATGCATTTTGATGTGAAGGAAATGTGAAATTCTTTAGTTAAAATAGGATATTTTTAAATGAATAACTTTTTGGGAATCCAATTTAAGTACTTTTGGATTAAGAATAATCTTACTTAATTTACTGACTTTAATATGAAGGTTAATAATGGAATTGGAAATTGACGCATTGAAGAATGCGATGTGTCTTGATAAGGAAAACTACCAGAAAGGTGATTTTTAACATGTGATTAATATCTAGCTCTTTGAAAAGCATGAATAAAGAATTAGTTACAAGAGTAAATGTGGAAATGCCTCATCGTGATAAGAAAATAATACTGTATTTTGTGTGGTCAGCTCTAGTAAGTTTGATTAAATATTCATAACTTCAACCCCAATCCTAATTCAACTATTCCATCCTGTAAAATGAAAACATCTGTGTGCTAAAATTAAATTTTATTGTCAATTATTTGTAAAACCATATATTAATTTAACCTGGTATGTGACGCGTTTGCAAGCAGATCGTGATATAAATCTAGGTTAACAGTGGAAATAGTATCCCAGAGAGTGCTGACAAATTTTGAACATATCACTTGTGTTCACCATAAATGTTGCACATTTTCTTGAATAGCACAACTTTTTGAGGAGTATCCAAATGAAATTCCTTAAGATCTAAATAAAAGTTGATTTTATTGCTGTGCTTTGATTTACTACTCCAAACTATGTAAATTTGAGCATGTTTTCACATAATTTTAAGACATACATCAAACACCTCTATTTGAAACTTCCCATAGATATGAATATTAGAAACCCAGAAAGCTAATTATATAAATTTAATATTTTTCAGATATACAGGTCATTTCGGCCCACGAGTCCATGCCACCCAATTTACCCCCAATCTTAAAGATTAAGATCAGACTACAGCCTCTGCCCTACCTATGCAACTTATGACCATCAGTACATATGACTGAAAAAAAAACTGAGAGTCAGGAGAGGAGACACAGCACTCCTCCACAGAGTTCTCTGCCCATTCCAACTACAAACGATTCAGTACAGGTTTTAAACGGACTTTTAAAGGAGCAGACAGTGGTTCATTTTAAAATCCTGAGACTACAAGGTCTGGGCCTGATAATGGTGACTATGTTCTGCTGTAGCCTCATGGGTTTGAGACTTCAGGAAGCAGGCAACTGATGCAGGGCTCTAGAACACAGAAGAGCAGCCCCTGTTTGAGAAAGAGAAGCAAAGGAGTCGGCCCATGGGATGGTGACCACGGCATTGGACCATCACATGAAGAACACACGGGCAGCGACTCAAGGCGAAAAACCAATGCAGGCTGTGGGCGACTGTGGTCAAAGGACTGACATCAAGCAACTAACTGCTGGAGAGTGACTCAGAACTGGCTGAAGGGGAGCCATGTATTGGAACCAGGATGCGAGAGGGCACCGAGGGTGCCAAACGCTTCCTGATCATGTCAGAAGTTCAAATCTGGACCTCGCATTGCCAATGGTTTGGACTTGGATTTGTTTGGCTGCCGGAGCGCTGGAGGTAACCATGGATATTTGGTGACTCTGGGGGGGTTGGAGGGGGAAGACTCTCTTTTGCTTCTCTTTCTCTGACTGTAAGATGCTCCTGGCATTTTCTGTTGATGGTGAATCTGACTGCCTTATGGCAAACTAAAACACATTTTGTGGAGTAAACACTTGTTTTGTTACATGACAACAAAGTAATCTTGAATTTTGAAAAGATCAATCAGGGCTAAACTCACCCATACAATCCAGAAGGCAAAGCAAGGATAAGCACAGAAGATTTGAACTTAAATTAATAATGCATGTACCAAAATTGTGCTACTGAAGTGACTGTGTGATGAAATAAAACAAAAATAGAATTACTTAAGAGGTCAGGCAGCAACTGTGGAGAGAAAAATCAGCAAACATTTCAGATTGAAAAACTTTCCCTGGAACTGAGAGAAGTTAGAACTGAATATGCATTGAACCAGACAGCAGAGTGGCACAGTTGGTGGAATTGCTCTCTCACAGTTGCAGCAACTGGGGTTCAAAACTGACCTTAAGTTCTCACTGTGGAATTGGCTTGTTTCCATGTTTCCAGCAAGTGTTCTAGCTTTCTTCCATTTAGAAAAGGTATGTTGATTGTTGTTAGTTGGTTACTGTAAATTGTCCTAACCTTGAGTCAGTGAGTGACAGAATTTGAGAGGAGTTGGGAATATATTCAGAGATTAAAATAATATTAATGTGAATGGGTACTTAGCACTGACTCAATGCACACAATCCAAAACCTCCATACTTCCCCCATCCACCTACCTGTCCAAATTCTTCTTAAATGTTATAGTTGAACCCGCATTCACCATTTCAGATGGCAGCTTGTTCCACACTCCCACCACTCTCTGTGTGAAGAAATTTCCCCTCACGTTTTCCCCCAAACGTTTCCCCTTTCACACATAACCTATGTCCTCTGGTTTGTATCTCACCTACCCTCAGTGGAAAAAAGACAGCCTACGGTTATTCTGTCTGTACCCTTTATAATTTTATATGCCTCTATCAAATCTCCCCTCATTCTTCCATGCTCCAGGAATGAAAGTCCAAACCTGTTTAACCTTTCCCTGTAACTCAGTTCCTGAAGTCTGGGCAACATCCAAGTAAATCTTCTCTGCACTTTTTCTACCTTATTGATATCTTCCCTGTAGTTAGGTGACCAAAACTGTGCACAATACTTCAAATTTGGCCTCACCAATGTCTTAAAAACTTTACCATAACATCCTAACTCCTGTACTCAATACTTTGATTTATGAAGACCAATATGTCGAAAGATCCCTTTATAACCCCTTCCACCTATAACGCTACTTTCAGGGGATTACATATCTGTATTCCCAGATCCCTCTGTCCTACCACACTTCTCAATGTCATACCATTTACTATGTCTGTCTTTTCTTGGGTTGTCCTCAAAAATGCAAAGCAGGTAATCACCAGGTTATGAATGAGATCTATTCCCAAGTCTGTCTTTAAGTCGAATTTTTAGGTAAGTCGGAACAGGTACATACGGTTCTTATTTAGTATTCGTTAGTCAAATGTTTTAGTACATGTACTAACTATCCTATCTATTCCTCTCATTATGTTGTAGATCTCTAGGTGGACACTACCCCCACCCCCCCCCCCATACAACCCCCACCCCAACCTTCAGGGTAAACAAACTCAGCCTTTTCATAATGGCAATACTGCAATCGAAGCAACATTAGGTAAATCTGCTCTGACTCTCTTCAATGCAACACATTCTGTCAAGAGGGTGTTGACTGGAGATGCACATGTCTCCAGCTGTTGTTTAGCCGATGTTTAAACGGATGCCATTGGATATCTTGCACTAACTGAGGAGTCTGAGAGAGCTATTGGGAACTTGGTATAATGTCATCTGTAATGGAGGATTTAGACATTGCTTTTGCTTAGGCAAGGCTGAGTATCAGTAACCTACTTTGAGAATAATCTAAGAATCAGCAGACATAAGCTAAATTCCACCATGGGGCCCAGAGATGCAGTTATCTGACAAAAAGACATGTGGTACCAAGAACGTTTAATCTTCCTGCTTGTTAGCCGGTTGCTGTTTGAGATTGATGGGATTGTTGGTCGCAGACTGTCAGGTGAGGCCTTGAAGCTAAGTAAACCAGTGTATTCAAAGTGATAAGCTAGAATGGGTAATATAAGCCATGGTCCCGCTGCTGAAGTTTAAGACTCTCTGAGGGATGGCAACATCTCTCAGCAAAAAGAAGAACTTCTGGAGTCCAACCAACGTCCCGGTCGGGGGATGTGGAGAAGCTGCTACTGGCGCCCCTGCAACCTACTTCAAGTGTGCGGTCGTTCCCTTGCTTCGGCAGTTGGGACCAGTCCAGGCATTGATAAATATAATTGGGAAGGGTTTGCATATTGTAGTTTGAAATCAGCTTTAGATTTTGTAATAAAGAGTGTATAAACTGAAGTGCTCTTGACGTGTGTGTCTGTTTTCTTTCGGTAGCTCAAACACTGTGACCAATCTAAAACGAACAAAATGAGAGGTACAAGTTTACCCAGGACAATTGGCATAGTCGGCAGGATTGGTCTCAAGATGTTTCGCCGAAAGAAAGAGGTGAGCCGTGAGCAGTTCTTGATTCCGGGATGGACTTCCAAAGACGATGGGTTTGGCATGTTGGCTAATACCCTGTCTTTGTTCGGACCACCAATTAGTTGGGATGAGAGGTTAGATCCATCAAGTGCGCTTCTGGGAGAGCAGGTTGCCAATCTCCTTCGGATGGTTTTTGGCTTCTGACCACAGCCTTACGCTGCACCGTTCAGCATGAAGCAGAATTTGTTCAGCGACAAGTAGAATACCAGCACAAGAGAGAGCAACTTGAGGGGGAGATAGAAGCCATGAGACAACGCTATTCCACGATGAACAAGATTGTTCGCACCAGTCAGGACTGAGCCAAAGAATGGGAGGATAAGCATGCCCAAACTATCTGCCGTAACATTAAACTCCGGCAGCAGCAGAGTGCAGATAAGGAAAAGGAAGAGGTAGAACACGATCCACATCGTATTTGTGCCATGATAAGGAATGGCGATGATCCTGATGTAATCAATGATTGGGGCGAGAATATCTGGAATGATGACAATGGTAATAATGCAGATATCCTTCGGCATGTGCCTGACGTACTACACTCTCCACCCGCTTTTCACGCCTGCCCCATAAGGCAGCGGACTTTCCAAACAGATGGAGATGGAGAGGGGTGTGATGTAATGGTAGAGATTGAAGGGATAGATGCCCCTTCCTCCCAAGTGGACTCAGGGGAAGGTACCTGAAACCCTGCTTATTCTCAATGCCCCCCCCCCCACGGGATGGCCTCAGCCTGCGCCCAACCACTGGGTAGGGGGCCCTCTTGTGGGCCAAAGTGGGAACAGGGGTCGGGAGCAGTCAACGATACGTGACTTCTCTATAAAAGAGATGGCCACCATTGAAGATCGATTTAGGCAAAAGACGGGAGAAACTCTGGCGGCCTGGCTCCTGCATGTTTGGGAACAAGGAGGGGGTAATGTATATTTAACCACTGAGGAATTGTTGGGATTAGGAACATTGACTACTGATATCCGGGTCACTGCTGAGCTACTTGGTAGAAGGAGAGGGGTGGATTACTTACTTGCCACTCTATGGGATGCCCTGTTACGTGTATACCCGTCACCAGTAGATTGGGATTTACATTTGCAGAGGAATTGGGACACCCCAGAGGAGGGTTTAGCAGTAATTCATCAACAGGCCCAGGCCTCTGCCTTGTATGCAGGGCGTTTGAGGCAGTGGGTACATGGGGGGAGCCCTGACGAAGAGATATTCAGGGCTGGAATGCATACCTGATTGGTTCGTTCCACCCAACCCACTGTACGGGGACTGGTCCTGCCCGTAACTAGTCTGCTAATTGGGCACCCTGTGTCTGAGGCGGTTCATGCCTTATCTGGGTTTCAAGAATTAGAGTTTTGAGGTAAATTCCATTCACGTACAACCCAGGTTAAATCAGACAAGCAGGATGAAAGGAGAGGGGCTGCTGCTAAGATCGGACCGACAAGAGAGGACCTTTTTCTAACCTTGTTAAAGTTAGGCGTACCTAAAGTTATATTGATGGGAAACCTACCACGGAACTTTATGCCCTTTATAAGAGGAAGGCAGGGTAACATCATCCCCAGCTGCTGAGTCCTCCTGGCCCAGCTGTGCCTTCTGCTCCCACTGCTGCTCCTATCGAGCCAGCTTCTCTTGCTCCAGTTACCCGTGATGAGATACAACAATTGGTTAAAAAGGCTCTTATGGATAATAGTAGCATGTGGTCCTGGAAGCCCCCGAACCCTACTAAGGCATGAGGGTGCGGGCGGGATTCCCGTGACTACTCCATTGACATGCTACTACATACCGTTAACAATCCATTGGGGTGGGGGTAATGACCATCAATATTTGGCCTTGGTCGATACCAGTGTGGAGCACTCGGTGCTTCCTGGTAACCCCGACCTCTGGACTGGACTGACATTTCTAATAGAGGGGATGGGAGGAATGATCACCCTGGCGAAGGAAATAAATGTCTGCGCAATGGTGGGTGATGGCCCTTCCCCTGTATGGTTACATGCCCTGGTAGCTGCCACTGACGAGTGTATCCTGGGTATTAATATGTTGGCTGGTTCGGCCCTTAATACTAGCCAAGGGGGATTTACATTTGGAATTCGGACTATTACAAAAAGACTAGTGGTGGGTCGGGCTAAGTTGGATCCTGAGATGGTGCCTCCCCCCTTCCCCGAAACCAGTATGCATTCCACAATATCGCCCCCCTGGAGAGCAGGAAGAGATTACTGCCACCATCAATGCTTTGCAAGAAGAAGGGGTAGTGAGGCCCGCAACGTTGCCCTTTAATAGCCCTGTTTGGCTGGTCCAGAAGCCAGATGGCTCCTGGAGAATGGCAGATGATTATCATTTTTTGAACAAACATGCCCCACCACTTGCTTCGGCAGTTTCAGACATTTTTACCCTTGTTGAAAACATTGCTACTGGGAACTCGGGAACATGGTATGCTGTCATTGATCTCGCTAACGCCTTCTTCAGTATTCTTATAGCTGAGGTCTCATAGGATCAGTTCGCCTTTACCTGGAAGGGGCACCAGTATACCTTCTCCTGCCTCCCTCTCCCACTATTTGCCACAGTCTAATTGCCCGTAATTTGGAGGCAGTGCCAGTATCGCCTTCTCTCTTGATTCTCCATTATATTGATGGTGTGATGATCCAAGGGGCCATGGAAGAGATGGTACAGGAAGGTATGGAGAGTGTCCAAGATACCCTGATGCAAAAAGGGTGGGCCATTAACCCCACCAAGGTGCAGGGCCCATCCCAGATGGTTATTTTCCTTGGAATTCAGTGGGTTATTGGGATACTGGCGACTCCATATTCCACACTTGGTGTTGCTTTTACATCTTCTATATATGGTTACTTGAAAAAAAGCAGACTTTTTATGGGGTAATGATCAGGAAAGTGTGCTCCAGTCCACCAAGCAGGCTATTCTTCAGGCCCTGCCCATTTCTCTCCATATCCCAAATACCCCCTACGAACTACAGGTCTCCATTACTGATTATGTGGCTTCCTGGAGCCTCTTGTAGAAACAAGAGGGCTGCCGAGTCCCACTGGGATTCTGGTCATGAACCATGCCTGAGGCTGCCACTCATTATTCTGCTTTTGAACAACAGTTACTGACCTGTTACTGGGCCCTGCTGGAGACGGAAAGAATGACAGGCAATACAGATGTGCAGTTGTGACCTGCACTTCCAATAATGAACTGGGTCCTGGCTAATGACACTAATCTAAAGATCGGGCGGGCTCAGCAGTCTTCTATTGTTAAATGGAAGTGGTATATTCAGAGTCGAGCGACCAGAGGGCCTGAAGGGGTGGGCCACATACACGAACAGGTGGCTGTTCTTCCATCTCGTCATGAAGATGTTGAACCCGCCTTGCCCCTCCCCTACCCCCTTCACCAGTTCAGTGGGATAAACCATATGATTCGCTCACTCCAGCAGAACAAGAGGACGTCTGGTTTACTGATGGTAGCAGCCAGTGGGTGCAAGGAAAGCAGAAGTGGAAGGCGGTGGCTTACCATCCCAGGTCGGGAACTCACTTATCGGAGGAGGGGGATGGTGGCTCCAGCCAGTATGCTGAGTGGAAGGTAGTCACTTTACCACTAGACCCCCATGATCACCCTCTTTGCCTGTTTACCAATTCCTGGGCTGTGGCTAATGAACTAGTGGTATGGATGCCTGATTGGCAAATGAACGACTGGCTGATACATGACCGCCCAGTATGGTGCAAAGAGTTGTGGCAGCTGTTGTGGGATGCTTCCCACCATCATGAGATAACCATATAACATGTTGACGCCCATACCAATGCGACGACGAACATGGCACAACATAATGCAGTAGCAGATCAGCTTGCCTCTATCAGCTGCGCCGATACAATTCCCCTGGCTCGATGGGCACATGAACAGAGTGGCCATTTGGGAGAGAAGGGATCAGCTATGTGGGCCCGTACACGTGCCTTACCCGTCCATCAGGATGATGTCCGCAAGGTAGTGTGCACATACCCAGCATACCAGCATGTGAAGTCCCGCACCGTTCCTCTTGGTCCGCATGGCTGAATAAGACCGGGAGCTTGCTCAGCTGCGGTTTGGCAAATTGATTACATAGGCCCCATGCCAGACTCTATGGGTAAATGTTAGGCCTAGTAATGGTTGACACCCTTTCAGGCCTGGTTTTTGCTTTTCCCACCAAGACTACTGACCAAACTAGCACTATCCAAGGACCAAACCATTTAATTCCTCGTTATGATGTTCCAGAAGAGATTTAGTCTGATAATGGCTCGCATTTCTCCGCGAAGGCAATCTGTGATTGGGCAACTGACAACGGTATCTTATGGGTCCACTATATTCCTTATTACCCGCAGGCTGCCGGGTTAGTTGAACGAATGAATGGCTTACTGAAGGAACAAATTCATTTATTAACACCACAAAGGACCCTGAAAGGGTGGTGCCATGTACTGAGGCAGGCAGTCGAGAATTTGAATCATCGCCCTTTAAAGGGAGGTACACCTTTCCACCTTCTTCATGCTTATGAACTACAGACTATTCCAGAGGAAAAACAGTCATTGCCCCCCCATTCCTGAGCCAGAGAATGCCGGACATAAGGTATGGGTGGCACCACCAGGTAGTGGACCTCCTGTAGGAGAGGAAATAGTGACACCTGCCCAGGGTAACACTCGGTGGGTAGCTATTTAGGGACAGGATGGTTTAGTCTGTTTAAATACTGAACACTTACGGCATCGTGAGTGACATATGTCAGGCTTCTTTGTTCTAGGTCCTCCGTCTTGCGCTCCTGCTGATCTGGCTTAACAGCTGCTTCGATGCCAGCAATTGGATTTGTAATGTCGAGGACGCTCCGAGGGAGTTCAAAATCTGTTCATGACCTTCAGTGTCTAGGTATTGTGGCCCACAAGGATAGTTTGAGCCTTGGTTGGAATCCTTTTTCATGGTTAACTGGTACATTTGGGGGATTCTCCATTGGTTGCTCACATTATTGCTTATTTTTGTAATTATTGTAGTTTTGGTTTCTCTTTTTCACTCCTTCTGTACTCGAATGCTTGTAAGGTCTCGTAAGTGACAGACTGCGACCAAGGGGTGGAAGGTAATGGAGGATTTAGACCATGCTTTTGCTTAGGCAAGGCTGAGTATCAGTAATCTACTTTGAGAATAATCTAAGAATCAGCAGACATAAGCTAAATTCCACCATGGGGCCCAGAGATGCAGTTATCTGACAAAAAGACATCTGGTACCAAGAACGTTTAATCTTCCTGCTTGTTAGCCGGTTGCTGTTTGAGATTGATGGGATTGTTGGTCACAGACTGTCAGGTGAGGCCTTGAAGCTAAGTAAACCAGTGTATTCAAAGTGATAAGCTAGAATGGGTAATATAAGCCGTGGTCCCGCTGCTGAAGTTTAAGGCTCTCTGAGGGATGTAAACGTCTCTCAGCAAGAAGAACAACTTCTGGAGTCCAACCAATGTCCCGGTCGGGGGAGGTGGAGAAGTTGCTACTGGCGCCCTGTCAACCTACTACAAGTGTGCGGTCGTTGCCTCGCTTCGGCAGTTGGGACCAGTCCAGGCGTTGATGAGTATAATTGGGAAGGGGTTGCATATTATAGTTTGAAATCAGCTTTAGATTTTGTAATAAAGATTTGTATAAACTGAAGTGCTCTTGGCGTGCGTGTCTGTTTTCTTTCGGTAGTTCAAACACTGGGACCAATCTAAAACGAACAAAGTGAGAGGTACTTTTCATAATGGCAATACTGTAGTCGAAGCAACACAAGGTGAATCTGCTCTGACTCTCTTCAATGCAACACGTTCAGTCTACAGAATGTTGACTGGAGCTGCACACGTCTCCAACTGTTGTTTAGATGATGTTTAAACTGATGCCATTGGATATCTTGCACTTACTAAGGACTCCAAGAGAGCTATTGGAAACTTGGTATACTGTCATCACAGAGGAAAGGCTTTTCGGGAAAAAAAGGAAAAATCTGAGTACTGAATCGGCAGTTCTGTTTTCTGTGCTTTGATCTTGGAAGCTGGACGAACCCACAGCCTCTGACACAAGCTTGGGTGCCTCTACACCTAGCGTGGGGTGACTTGAAAGGTGCATTGAATGTGAAGGAGCAGTGAGGCTTTGTCGAGACCCATGTGTGCGGCTGTCGGGCCCTTCTGGGGTGATTTTCAAATGACTGGATGCAACACTTTTATTTGGCTCTTTCCAACCAGTTGCGGGGACTTCATTACTGATTGAGGATCATGAAGCCAATCCATGTGGGAATGCTACTACTCACTCTACAGGATCAAGTCCCACCCTTCATGCTGCAGGGGCTGAGACCTTTCAACAAACACCTAAAATGAACAGAGGGCAGGGGAAGGAGCCAGCTTAGTGTGGTCCCTTTGCACCCTTCAGTAAGTCATTGAGTGCGTACGGACGGAATGGCTAACCTTTCTTGTTGAATCCATTGGCACTTGTTGCATCAGCCAATTTATTATGGGTCTGCCTCCACCCCGCGGTCAGAGATCACAGGGTATTCACAAGTAGAAGTTGACCGTAAGTCGGGCGTTTGTAACCCTGAGGACTGCCTATATCTCACACTTGTCTTCATTAAATTCCATCTGCCATTTTTCAGCCCATTTTTCCAGCTGGTCACTTTACAAGCTTTGAAAGCCTTCCTCGCTGTCCACAATGCCCCCAACCTTTGAATCAGCAAATTTGCAGATCTATTTTCCCACATGACAAACAACAATGGTTTCAGCACTTATCCGTGAGGCACACCACTAATTACAGGCCTCCAGGGTGAGAAACAATCATTCACTAACACTATTTGGCTTCATCCATAGTCCCAATGTCAAATCCAGTTTAGTACCACACTATGAATACTGAGCTTCTGAACCTTCCTAACTAACCTCTCATGAGGGCCTTAGTAAAGTAATGTAGACATCATCTACAGCCTTTTCTTCATCAACTTTCCTAATAACCTTCATGAAAAATTCTATAAGGTTGGATAAACACAACCTACCACACACAAAGCCACGTTGACTATCCCTAATCAGTCCCTGGCTATCCAAATATTTGTATATCCGATCATGTAGAACATCTTCCAATAGTTTACTTACTGCTAATGTTGGGCTCGCCAGCCTATAATTTCCAGGGTTACCTTTTTCAATCAGTGGAACAACATGAGCTACCCTACAATACTCCATCACCACGCTCGAGGCTAAGAACATTTTTAATATTTCTGTCAGAGCCCCTGCAATTTCTACTCTAGGCTCCCTCCAGGTCTGAAGGAATCAGGCCATGAGGATTTATCCACCCTAATTTGCTTTAAGACAGCAAGCACTTCCTCCTCTTTAATCTGTGCCTGTTGGATAACCTCACTGCTTGTTTTCTTTCCTTCTCTATATTCTGTATCAATTTCCTGAGTAAATATTAATGCAAAAAAAAATTTAAGATTTCCCCATCTCTTTTGGCTCCATATATAGCTAACCACTCTGAGCTTCAAGAGAACCAATTTGTCCCTTACTATCTTTTTGTTCATAATATGCCTTCAGGTTTTCTGCCAAAGCAATCTCGTGAACACATTTGAAACTCCAAGCCATCCAGTCTTTTTGCAGTATGGGCGTCTTAGTCAATATGTGGAAAATTAAAATTTCTTACCATCACAACTTTGTTTCCTGTCTGATACTCTACAGATTTGTTCCTCCAATTCTCACTGACTATTGGGCAGTTTATAATTCAACCCCATGAATGTGATCCACAAGGGTACTCTGCTCTGCCTGCCTGTTACCTTTCACTCTAACTTTCATGCAGCTACTCTCCTTCTGTATCCTAGGTGTGATAGCATTCCTGTAACTTTTGTCTACCATTGGGCGACATGGTTGGCATAGAGGTTAATGCAACACGTTTAGAGCGCTGGCAATCGGGACTTAGGTTCAAATCCCCTGCTGTCTTTACATTTTCCATGTGTCTGTGTGGGCTTCCTTTGGGGGTTCTAGTTTCCTACCACTGTTCAAAATGTACCAGGGGTTGTAGGTCAATTGGGTATAAATTGGGCGGCATGGACTCATGGGCCGAAATGGGCTGTTACTGTGCGGTATGTCTAAATTTTAATCATAAAATGTAAAAATAATGTATTTGAAAATATAATCCCCTCAGGCTCCCTGTGGTGGTACACCACCAGCTTACTGCAGGGGGCAACCTCTGTACCTGCAGGAGTGTACCACTGGCCTACTGCAGGGGGAAACTTCTGTACTTGCAGGAGTGTACCGCTGACCTACAACCTCTGTACCCACAGGAGTGTACCGCCGGTCTACTGCAGGGGGCAACCTCTGTACCTGCATGAGTGTAAGGGGGACAGGACAACACCTGGCCGGCTGTCAATCAGTCAGCCTGAATGGATCAAGCCCCACCTGGTCGGGTGTCAATCACCCTTCGGGATATAAGCCTGCGCTGGCATCCAAAGTCTTACTCAGAGTTACTGCAGCAACAGCCAGCCTGGCTCTGTCTTTGTTGATTAAAGCCTGTTGTACAGTCTTTACCTTGTGTGTGTGTCTGGTTCTGTCGAACAGCGCAACACAATTTAATCAACAAAAACATTTTTTTAAATATAAACACGGCTGCTATGGAAAACTCCTGAGCACAGGGAGCTTCGAAGTTGACCCATGCCACACGGAAACCCAGACATGCTTCAATATCTGGAGGCACGTGGTCAAGGCAATCATCGAGATGCACGCAAATGGCATCCTGGACTCCGATAGGAAGAGGCTGGTCCTACTCCGGTCAAAGCTGGGTCCCCACACTTTCCAGGCAACCAAAGGCTGCTCCAAGTACAAAGAAGCAATGGACAATCTCTAGACTTTGTACAAGCCCCCCATGAATATGGTCTTTGCAAGGCACCTCCTCAATACCCGAGCCCAGCAACCCAGGAGACAGCTGAGTCTTACCTGGGTCACCTGTGAGAGTTGGGCCGACCATGTCTGGCTGAACCCGGGGTAGGCACAGAGGAGGTCGAGAGGCTGATCTGCTATGCATTCATCCGAGGGCTCTGCTCGAGGGCCATCCGGCAGAAGCTGCAGGAAGATAGCATCTACTCCTTGGCCAAAGCTGTGAAAGTGGTCCGAACCCTGGAAGCTGCAACCCTGCACATTGAAGCCGTTGATTCCAGGCTCCCCCGGGCTCCTTCATGGCCACCTTACACTGCAGCTGCAGCCCTAGACCAAGCTGGGGAATGGAACATCGCTGTGGTGGGTGCATGGCGCCCCTGTAAGTACTGTGGGTCCTGGTGTAGGTCAGACGGACGATCGCACTAAAACTACCTGGCTAGAAACCAGTACTGTTACCGATGTGGCAAGAAAGGCCACTTTGCTAAAGTGTGCCTCTCAAAGCCAGCTGGCAGCTCAGTGGCCCTCTGGGACCTACCCCGCGGACCACTCCACATCCGCATGGCCTGGCAACGCCATTGTCCTAGCGACTACTTCCGCCTTCCCTGACCCCGATGGTGCAGCATCCAGCCCCACCAGCGATGATCACCGTGTGTGCCCCGTATACCTTGACCAGCCCCCGCTCTCGCCAGCGCCGCTCGCCGAAAACTACAATGATGTCACTTCCGGCTTACGGCGCGACATCACTTCTGACGGCCATGATGATGTCATTTCCTCCAGCATGATGAACACGACTGGGGAAGAAGGCCAGGCACGCCACGGGCCCCCATGTGGCGGCACCATTTTGGGCTGGGCAGAGGCCGACATGGAGGCCCTCCGATGATGACGGGGACGACGTGGTCAACATGGGCGATGACCAGGGGCTTCTCTACCAACGCTCCCCACACCTCTGAACATGATAAATCTCTGCACACACTGGAGAGCAATGACTCCAACCCTGAGACGGTCCTGGCTGCCACCACATCCCCCATGACCTCGGGTGCTCTATGATGGATGTGCAGGTCAACAGGCAGGTAACAAAGTGCCTGTTTGATAGTGGCAGCACTGAAAGTTTCATTCACCAGAGCATGGCCCACTCTCTGTAACTAAAAGTCCACCCCACCACCTTCTCAAATGCCCTCACCGCCAAGGACAAGACTGTTGGTACCCTGGGGCACTGCTTGGCCAATATAACTGTGGGAGGGGAGACATACATGGGTTTAGACTCCTGGTCATGACTAAACTCTGCGTGCCAGTCCTCCTGGGCCTGGATTTCCAGTGCCACCTGCAGAGCGACACCCTTGCCTTCGGAGGGCCCCAACCTCCTCTCACGCTACACAGCGCACCGACCTACCACCCCCGGCCAACCTGCGGCCTCTCCACACTTCATATCACCCTCCCCCCCGGCGCTCTTCGCACACCTTATGCCAGGCTGCGAGCTGATCGCTGCCAGAAGTAGGTGTTATTGCGCCGTAGACAGAGACTTTATCAAGGCAGAGGTGTGGCGACATCTGGCAGAAAACGTCATAGAGCCCAGTAACAGCCCTTGGAGTGCCCAAGTCCTGGTGGTCAAAGGGGGAAGTAAGCTAAGGATGGTCAAGGATTACAGCCAGACTGTAAACTGGTACACCCAACTGGACGCCTACTCCCAGCCAAATATAGCCAACTTGTTCAATGAGATAACTGGGTTTTCTCCATGATTGACCTGAATTCGGCTTATCACCAAATCCCCATCCACCTGAGGGACAAGCCCTACACCGCCTTCGAGGCGGACGGGTGCCTGTCCCAGTTCTGCTGAGCCCTTTGGGTTCACGAATAGGGTCTCCATCTTCCAGTGGGAGATGGATCGTATGGTAGACCAGCACAAGCTGAAGGCTACATTCCCGCATCTGGATAACGTCACTATCTGCGGCCATGACCAGCAGGACCACGATGCCAACCTGAAGAAATTCCTCCAGACAACCGGAGAGCTGAACCTCACTTACAACAAGGAGAAGTGCATGTTCAGCACCACCCGCCTCGCCATCAGCCCACATCCAGAGCCGATGTGCCCATTAATGAAGCTACCTTCTTCCCCCCATGCTAAAGGCCCTTGGCAGGTGCCTTGCCTTATTCTGCTATTAGTCGCAGTGGGTTCTCCGCTTCTCGGACAAGGTCCACCCACTGGCCCAAGTTATAACTTTTTCGCTCCCACCTGAGGCGCAGGCAGCTTTCATGCGCATCAGTCAGGACATCGCAGATGCCATGATCCAGACCGTGGATGAAAACTCCCCCTTCCAGGTGGAGAGCAATGCGTCCGATATAGCCCTCGACGCTACTCTCAACCAAGGGGGGACACCCTGTCACTTTCTTCTCTAGGACCATCCACGGCTCAGAGCTAGGGCATTCTGCCATTGAAAAGAAGGCCCAGGCGATTGTGGAAGTGGTCCGCCACTAGCACCACTACCAGGCTGGCAGGAGATTCACCCTCCTCACCGACCAGCAGGCCGTGGTGTTCATGTTTAATACCACCCACAAGAGCAAGATCAAAAACGACAAGATCTTGCGCTGAAGAGTACTGCCCAGGAAAGTTTAACGACTCCCCTGATGCTCTCTCTCGGACCTGTGCATCTATACACGATGACAAGCTGCAGACACTGCATGAGTCCCTCTGCCATCCGGGCGTCACCAGGTTGTATCATTTCATTAAGTCCTTGAACCTGCCATACACCATCAGGGACATGAGGGAGGCCTGCCAGGTCTGTGCAGAGTGTAAACACTGCACCTTTTGCCCCCTACCCCCCCACCTCAGGCCCATGTTGTAAAGGCCACTCGGCCCTTTGAGTGCCTCGGCATGGATTTTAAAGGGCCCCTGCCTTCCACGAACCAAAATGTCTACTTCCTCACAGTAGTGGACGAGTACTCCTGCTTCCCTTTCGCCTCCCTTGCCCAGACACATCCATGGCCACCGTCATCTGGGCCCAGGAGCAGATATTCACTAGGTTTGGCTACCCCGCTTTCATCCACAGTGACCAGGGGTCTAGCTTTATGAGTGACGAGCTGTGCCAGTAACTGACAGCAAGGGCATTGCGACTAGTCGCACGACTAATTATAACCCAAGAGGCAATGGGCAAGTGGAATGCAAAAACAAGGTGGTCTGGAAGGCAGTCCTCCTGGCGCTCAACTCAAAAGGGTGGGCTGTTCAATATCGGCAGGACGCCCTGCCTGAGGTGCTCCAGGCTATTAGGTCACTTCTGTGTATGGCTACCAACGAGATCCCTCATGCCTGTTTGCATTCCCCAGGAAGTCGGCGACTGGAATATCCCTCCCAGCACAGCTCATGTCCCTAGGACTGGTGCTCCTGCATAAGCACGTACGGGCACACAAGGCCGAACCCTGGTCGAGCAGGTTTTCCTCCAACATGCAAACCACAACTACACCTACGTTAGGTTCGGCAGTTGCAGGGAAGATACCATCTCAACCAGGGACCTGGCACCAGCAGGAGCACCCACCATTCCACAGCATCCTTCATCCCAGGACGACGCCGACCGGGCGCGAGGGGGAGAGAGGGAGGAGGGGGAGAGAGGGGGGAGGGGGAGAGAGGGAGGAGGGGGAAAGAGGGGGAGGGGGAGAGTGGGGGGAGGGGGAGAGAGGGGAAGGGGGAGAGGGGGAGGGGGAGAGGGGGAGGGGGAAGGAGGGGGAAGGGGAGAGAAAGGGAGAAGGGGAGAGAAAGGGGGAGGGAGAGGGAGGGGGGAGAGGGTGAGGGGAAGAGGGTGAGGGGAGAGAGGGCGAAGGGGGAGAGGCTGAAGGGGAGAGGGTGAGGGGGGAAAGGGCGAGGGGGAGAGGGCGAGGGGGAGAGGACGAGGGGGAGAGGGCAAGGAGGGAGAGGGCGAGGGGGAGGGGGCGAGGGGGGTGAGGGGGAGGGGGTGAGGGGGAGAGGGCGAGGGGGAGAGGGCGAGGGGGAGAGGGTGAGGGGGGAGAGGGCGAGGGGGGAGAGGGCGAGGGGGGAGAGGGCGAGGGGGAGAGGACGAGGGGGAGAGGGCGAGGGGGAGAGGACGAGGAGGGAGAGGGCGAGGGGGAGGGGGCGAGGGGGGCGAGGGGGAGGGGGGAGAGGCCGAGGGGGGAGAGGGCGAGGGGGGAGAGGGCAAGGGGGAGAGGACGAGGGGGGTGAAGGCGAGGGGGGAGAGGGTGAGGGGGGAGAGGGCGAGGGGGAGAGGGTGAGGGGGCGAGATAGAGAGGGAGGGAACGATTAAGATGTTTTAGTGTATTGGGAAGTGTTTTATATGCATATAAAGGTAAAATATATAGTATATACTCAGATAATCATTTGATTTACTGATGCTAAATAATGACCGTATGTACTTGTTCTGACTTGAATATGAATTTAGGTTAAAGATAGATCTAGGTAACGGAACTCCTATTTCCATTCAATTTTCTTTTATATCAGCTCTCTCATTTCTGTTGCTTGTAGGTTAGGCAATAATGACAAGCTTGGTCAGTCCTGATGAAATAATATAATTACAACTTTTTCAGTAATATAAATGTGTGCATTAATTATTATGCCACAGAATCTGTGAATGAACAATTACAAAGAGGATTGCTCAGCAGTTTAGTCAACATTAGTTAACGTGCTACAGTCAATCATTCCTGGTTGAAACAGTTTAGTTTCTTGCTGAGCTGTTGGCAGAGCGCCTAGTGACAATTCATTCTACAGAAATGTGTAAAAAACTGAGGTCTTCAGTAGACATTCCTTGACAGTGTTTCAAAGAAGAGCAGGGAAGTTATTCCCACATTCTTGGGCATATTTATCAATTGATCCGAAACATAGTGTTAGGAGCGATAGGGGAAGACACACTTACAGCATTACAATATGTACAACCTTGGAACATGAAAGAAAGGTTTAGATAGACATGGGCTAAGCACTGGCAAATTAGACTACCTCCATTGGTTATATTGTTGTCATGGATGAGTTAAGCAGAAGGGAGAGGGGGGAAGAAGGCTCAGTTTCCTCTATAAATCTCTCTTGGGTCAATAGCATGCTCTGCTTGAAGGGCTTGCTTGAACACAAATGAGGTATTCCCCCATACAACTGGTCAGCTCTTACTTTCTTTTGTTTTCTAATTAAAGGTCTAATGCAAGTCTCCTTTTCTCACTTTTTCTCCATCTCTCATTTTTTGTACATTTTCTATCTTTCTCTCTCTCTCTCTCTCTCTCTCTCTCCCTCTCTCGATTTCAAAGTTACAAATTCAAGATTTCTTTGTTGTCACATTTATAAAGACACAAAGTATGTTAACTCTATTTTGCTCATAAAGGCCACTTGTCTGATGCCCCTGCTAAGAAGAGAAAGAGAAGCAAAAGAGAATACCTTCGGAGACAGATCATTCATGGATCTTGCCACTTTCTCTGCTCTTAGATTCTCTATAGGCCCACAGGATTCTGTTCATTTCTGCAGTGAACCCAATTTCCAAGCATCCAAATCATCCTCTTCGATCCCAGTTCCAAACTCCCCAAACTGTTGGGAAGCTGTTAACATCCGAGCCTCTACAGAAGTCTTGCCTGCCATTGGCACTCTAATGAACCCTGATACCAGGTCCCAATGAGACCGTCTCCACCGGGCAGCCTACAGCCTGATGCAAATTCTTCAGCAGCTGAGCCTGATATAATTTAGATAGAAATTATATCCTATCTTTTGGAATAGCTAATAGAGATACTGTCAATTTTCTTTAGACAATAAGGTTATAATGAGGATTGGGACAGGCATGGTTGTGTAAATAGCTTTTGAAAGTGAAATTAGTGCCGCTCAATTGTCAAACAATGGTCTGGAAATTGAGTTTAACATATTGGTAACTGTAGAGTTATGCTTTATTGAAATGAGAAATGGGGTGTAATTTAATTTCAATGGAAAATTGTTTGTTCATATATTATAAATGAAATCTATGTAGTTTTAAAGGAGAAATACACATGGCAGCCAAAAACCTTGCATATTCATTGAGCCTATTATTTTTTAAAAATCAACTATCGGATATAAAGGTGATTTGAGGAACATAACATGTGAGGTCCAAATACTGAAATGACTGGTGAAATGAAATCCAACATGATGGCTCCTGTGGATCCAAAATGATTAACATTGAAGTTAATTCCATTGTTGGCATTTATGCCTTGAGAAATAAGCAACATGAATCTGGAATGAATGCAGAGAATGTTGAAAATAATTGACATGCCAGGTAGCATTAACAGAGAGAGAATGATGCTCTTTCAACGGTTCTGATCAAACCAAAACATTTTTCTGACCAGCCGAGTATTTCCAGTGTCCTCTGTTATGAGCGTAAGGTTAATTTGCTCTGCATCAAAATGAAATCAGCGCCTCCCCCCACCTTACACAATGCTCAAACCGTGTACTTTATATAGCAAAAATAAAGATACATAATCAATGTTTCAGGCTTGAGCCCTTCATCAAGGTATGAAAAAAAATGTGGCACCTACCTACATTTTACTCTTACCTTGATGAACAGTCGTTGGTTCTGTATCTTTATCTTTGCTATATAAAGTACACTGTTTAACCTACTGAGTTTCTCCAGCATTGCTTTTACATCATTCATGATGTCTGCAGAATTTTGTGTTTTACTCCCCTTTGCATAATAACTGACTTAAAGCAGATTAATGAAAGGTAATGTCAGCCGATAACATCAAGTTTATTGTCATCTGATTGTACAAGTACAACCCGATGAAGCACAGATCTCCAGAAGTTAGTACAAAACATGTAGGTGCATAGCCAGACACAAAACACACGCAGACAAACAATACATATGCAAGGCAAGTATTTCATCAATACCAATAAATAAATAATGCTTTCTACACTTGAGAGCCTTGGATGGTCAGTGTGAGCAGTTCCTTTGGTTGTTCAATGTTCTCACAGCCTGTGGGGAAAAACCTGTTCCTTCGCCTGGGGGTGCTGCCACTTATATTTCAGTATCTCTTCCCCAACTGAAAGACACTGTGCAGGGTGGAAGTGGTCCTCACTGATTTTGCGTGCTGTCTTCAGACAATGATCCCAGTAGATCACTTTGATGGGAGAGAGGGATACTCCAGTGATCCTCTCTACCACTTTTGTAGTCCTGTGGATTGACTTCCTCTCCAATTCTCTGCAGCAAACTGGCTGTGATGCAGCCAGCCAGGACACTCTTGATAGGGGTCCTATAGAAAGTTGACATCATGGTGGTCGGTGGCCTTGCCTGCTTCAGTCTTCTCTGAAAGTGCAGTTGCTGTTGTGCCTTCCTGACAAGTGAGGAGATGTTGAGTTTCCATGATAAGTCACTCATTTAGTGAACTCCAAGGAACTTGATGCTCTCCCCTCTCTCTATGACAGAATTGTTGATGTGTAGTGGCGGGTTCTCATTCCTGCTCCTCCTGAATCCCACAATCATCTCCTTCATCTTGTCCACCTTGAGACCCAAGGTATTATTTTTGCATCATTTCAGGAGATTTTCCACCTCTTCTCTGTGTGCGATTCTTCATTGTTGCTGATGAGGCCGTCAACTGTTGTGTCATCTGCAAACTTTTTAAATAATTTAAAAAATTTTTCACACTATGAACCATATTAATCAAAATAGACACAAACATTTCCCTCTTGAATATACAGTCTCATTTTCTCCCCTTTTCCCCCCTCCCTTCCCTCCCTCCTTCCCACTCCCCTTCAAACCCATTAAACGTTCAACATATACAATACAGTAAACCCATTACACAATGTCATCACACAATTAAAATAAACAAGAAAATTGTATCATCTACTTTTACACACTGGGTCAGTTCATTTCATCTTCTTCCCATTCTATCATTTTTGGGGGTGGAGGTCCGCAGTAGGCCCTCTGTTATGTTCCATGTATGGTTCCCAAATTTGTTCAAATGATGTGACATTATTTTTTAAATTATATGTTATTTTTTACAATAGAATACATTGATTCATTTCTATGTACCATTGCTGCACTCTTAGGCTCTCTTCTGATTTCCAAGTTGACATGATACATTTTTTGCTACCGCTAAGGCTATCATAATAAATCTTTTTTGCACTTTGTCCAGTTTGAGGCCTAATTCTTTTCTTCTTATATTACTTAGAAGAAAGATCTCTGGATTTTTTGCTATGTTGCTTTTTGTGATTTTATTTAATACCTGATTTAGATCTTCCCAAAACTTTTCCACTTTCTCACATGCCCAAATTGCATGTACTGTTGTTCCTGTTTCCTTCTTACAGCGAAAACATCTATCTGATACTGTTGGGTCCCATTTATTTATCTTTTAGGACATGATATATAACCTGTGTAACCAATTATATTGTATCATGCGATACCTCGTGTTTATTGTATTTCTCATAGTTCTGGAGCATAGCTTTTCCCATATTTCATTTTTTATCTTTATGTTTAGATATTTTTCCCACTTTTGTTTGGGTTTATAGCTTATTTCATCATTTTCTTTCTCTTGCAGCTTGATGTACATGTTTGTTATAAATCTTTTAATTATCATTGTGTCTGTAATCACATATTCAAGGCTGCTTCCTTCTGGTAACCTCAGCCTGCTTCCCAATTTGTCCTTTAATTAGGTTTGCAGTTGGTGGTATGCAAACATTGTACCATATTTGTACTTCATTTGTTCAAATTTTTTTCCTTTCTACGTGAATCTTCTTCCAAATGTTGAGCAGATGGTGCAGTACTGGTGAACTTCTATATTGCACCAGTTTTTCATCCCACTTATAAAGTATATGTTCTGGTACCTTCTCCCTATTTTATCTAGCTCTATCTTGGTCCAATCTGGTTTTTCCCTTGTTTGATAAAAATCTGATAGATATCTTAATTGTGCTGCTCTATAATAATTTTTAAAGTTTGGTAGCTGCAAACCACCTGGTTTGTACCATTCTGTTAATTTATCTAGTGCTATCCTTGGTTTCCCCTCTTTCCATAAGAATGTCCTTATTTTTCTCTTTTGTTCATTGAAGAATTTCTCTGTTAAGAGAATTGGTAATGATTGAAGTAGGTATTGTATCCTTGGGAAGATATTCATTTTAATGCAATTTACCCTTCCTATCAGTGTTAGTGGTAAATCTTTCCAATGTTCTAAGTCATCTTGTGATTTCTTCATTAATGATTGATAACTTAATTTGTATAGATGGCCAGGATTATTATCTAGTCTAATACCTAGGTATCGGATTGCTTGTGTTTGCCATTTAAATGGTGATTCTTTCTTAAACTTTGTGTAATCTGCATTATTCATTAGCATCGCTTCACTTTTATTTGCATTGATCTTGTACCCTGATATTTCTCCATATTCCTTCAATTTCTTATGTAATTCTTTTATTGATAATTCTGGATCTGTTAAGTATACTATGATGTCACCTGCAAATAGACTGATTTTATATTCCTTCTCTTTTATTTTTATCCCTTTTATTTTATTTTCTGTTCTTATCAGTTCTGCCAATGGTTCTATTACTAAAGCGAACAGTGAGGGAGATAGTGGACATCCCTGCCTAGTTGACCTGCTTAATTTAAATTGGTTTGATATATCCATTTACTGTCACCTTCGCCATTGGATCCTTATATAATGCTTTAATCCAATTAATATATTTCTCTGGTAGGTTGAACCTCTGTAATACTTTGAATAAATAATTCCATTCTACCCTGTCAAAGGCTTTCTCTGCATCTAAAGCAGCAGCCACTGTTGGTGTCTTATTTCCTTGTACTGCATGGATTAAGTTAATAAACTTACAGACATTGTCCGTTGTTCGTCTTTTCTTAAATCCAGTTTGATCTAGTTTTACTATTTTTGATACACAGTCAGCCAATCTGTTTGCTAATAGTTTTGCTATTATCTTAAAATCTGAATTAAATAGAGATATTGGTCTATACGATGCTGGTGTTAGTGGATCTTTCCCCGTCTTTGATATTACTTTAATTATTGCTGTTTTACTTGAATCTGGCAAGTTTTGTGTTTCTTCTATCTGCTTCATTACTTCCAGGAGAGGAAGAATTAGTAACTCTTTAAATGTTTTATAGAATTCTATTGGGAGTCCATCCTCCCCAGGCGTTTTATTGTTCGGTAGCTTTTTTAATATATCTTGTATTTCCGCTATTTCAAATGGTTTTATCAACTTGTTTTGCTCCTCTTCTTGCAATTTCGATAGTTCAATTTTGTCTTCTTTCCCTTAGTTCTCAGTTCGTTACAATTGCTCGTAGAATTCCTTAAAGTTTTGATTGATCTCCGTTGTATTATATGTAATTTGTTTGTCCTTTTTCATTGTTGCCAATACCATTCTTTTAGCTTGTTCTGTTTTAAGCTGCCAAGCTAGTATTTTGTGCATTTTTTCACCTAGCTCATAATACTTATGCTTTATTTTCATTATGTTCTTCTCCACCTTATACGTTTTTAATGTTTCGTATTTTATTTTTTTTGTCTGCCAATTCTCTTCTTTTTGTTGTATCTTCCCTTGTTGCTAGTTCTTTTTCTGTACTTACTATTTCCCTTTCCAGCTGTTCTATTTCCTGATTGTAGTCCTTTTTCATCTTAGTTACAGAACATTATCTGCCCTCTGAGGAAGGCTTTCATTGCATCCCATAATATAAATTTGTCTTTCACTGATTCCGTATTTATTTCAAAGTACATTTTAATTTGGCACTCAATAAATTTTCTAAATTCCTGTCTTTTAAGTTTAATCTCCATCTATATGTTCTTGTTGGGATGTCCTCCGGTTCTATTGCTAATAACAGGGGTGAATGATCTGATAACTATCTTGCTTCATATTCTGTTTTCCTAACTCTCCCTTGGATATGGGCTGACAACAGAAACAGGTCAATCCTTGAATATGTTTTATGTCTACTCGAATAATATGAGTATTCCTTCTCCTTTGGGTGTTGTCTCCTCCATATATCCAAAAGTTGCATTTCTTGCATTGATTTAACCATAAATTTGGCTACTTTGTTCTTTCTGTTAGTCTTTTGTCCAGTTTTATCCATCTTTGAATCCAAATTAAGGTTAAAGTCCCCTCCTATCAATATATTCCCCTGCATATCTACAATCTTCAAAAAAATATTTTGCATAAACTTTTGATCCTCTTCATTAGGTGCATATGTATTGACCAAATTCCAGAGTTCTGAATATATCTGACATTTTATCATTACATATCTCCCTGCTGGATCTATTATTTCCTCCTCTGTTTTGACTGGTACATTTTTATTGATTAATATACCTACACCTCTGGCTTTTGAATTATATGATGCTGCCGTTACCTGCCCTACCCAATCTCTTCTTAATTTATTATGTTCCACTTCAGTTAGATGCGTTTCCTGCTCGAATGCTATATCTATTTTTTTCTTTTTTCAGTAAATTTAATAGCCTCTTCCTTTTGATTTGATTATGTATTCCATTAATATTTATAGTCATATAGTTCAACATGGCCATCTCATACTCTGTTTACACCTCATTTCCGCTTCCTCACCACCCCTTTCCCCTTTTCATTTCTCAGTTTTCTTTTTTTGAATGCACTGTATGACAACACTTCTAAAACATAAAATACTTCAATCACCGCCACATCTAAAATTCCCTTAACCCCAAGTTTACCCCCCCCCCTCTCTGAGTTGCCCCTTGTCCCTTGCCGGGCAACCACAACTCCTCTTTCCATTCGGACTGTGAACCCATTCGCAAGTGTCAACTGATTTTGCAGTGACTGTTATTCTCTCCCACTCAACACCCTCCAGAAAAGACTTTTATCTTCACATTACAACAAAGCTCCCCCTTTTCTCTTTCTTTTTATTTATTTTTTTAACCCCTCCTCTTTTTTCCCCTCCTTTAGTTCTTACTTATACATTAATTTTACATCTTTATATGTAGTTTCTCATCTTTCTTTGTCCTTGTTACATCACTGCATCTCTCTTTCTGTCTTGCAGGTCTTTTTCAAATTCTCGTGCTTTGTCTGGATCCGAGAACAGACTGTTTTGCTCCCCTGGATAATTATTTTAAGCACCGCTGGATATCTTAACATAAATTTATAGCCTTTTTTCCTTAGGATTGATTTTGCTGTGTTAAACTCTTTCCTCTTCTTTACGAGCTCAAAACTTATGTCTGGGTACAAAAAGAATTTTTTGACCTTTGTACTCTTGTGGTTTTTTGTGTTCTCTAATTTTATTCATTGCCTTCTCCAATATATTTTCTCTTGTCGTATATCTCAGAAATTTTATTAAAATGGATCTTGGTTTTTATTGTGACTGTGGTTTCGGGGCTAGTGTTCTGTGTGCCCTTTCTATTTCCATTCCTTCCTGCATTTCTGGCATTCTCAGGACTTTCCTGAACCATTTTTTTTTATAAATTCTTTCATATCTTTGCCTTCTTCATCTTCCTTAAGGCCCACTATCTTTATATTGTTTCACCTACTATAGTTTTCCATTATATCCATCTTCTGAGCTAACAACTCCTGTGTTTCTTTAAAAAGAAAAATCAGAAGTCAGTGACAAAAAAGCTAAGTTGTTCACTTCCATTTCTACGGCCATTACATGTTCTTCCACATTTTCTAATCCTTTCCCTATATCTGTTATGACCAGCTCTATTCTATTCACTTTTTCTTCTGTACTTTTCATTTTTCTTATCATTTCACTAAATTCTAGTGTCAACCATTCTTTGAATGCTTTCATTTGTTCTTGAATTTTTTTTAATCTATGTACTGTCCACTCATTTTAACTCCTATTCCTCTGTGCAGAGCTTGGTGTTCTTCTTCTTCTGTGTCTGCTCTTGGGTTTATGTCTTCTATTGCTCTTCCTTGTATCTGTGTCTTTTCTGACTTTCTTGTTGAGCTGCGTGTCTCAGTTTGTTGGGTATTTTTTTTCATGGTTTCTTGATGTTGGTCCTCTTCTTCTGGGCTGGTTGTCTGTTGTATCTCCTGCTTCCGTTTTTCTTTCTCACCTCTCCCTTTCCCGTTGCTTTCTTTATCTTCCAGCTGGGTGCCCTGCCATCGGGTATCTCTCAGCTATTTGTGCTGTGGAGTGAAATTCCACAGCTGGTCCGCCCTCCCATCAGTGCTCTCCTTGTCATGCGCATCGCGCATGTGCGATACCTCGCGTGTGCGCAGTTGCACACCTCTGTTTGGCTCAGTGAGCCATTTTTGCAGTCCTGCAGTCAGTGGGTCGCAACCCTGTGGGGTCTCTACTAACCTCAGGGAGCGGGATTCTCTTTCCATGGCGGGTCCCTGCTTTTTTGTGCAGGTTAGGCCTTCACCTTTCTCTTCTGGTTTTTCTTTAAGTGCCATTTTCTCCACACCTTTATCTTTTATTTGTTGTGTTTTGTGTATCTAGGGCTTTGCTTTTTCACTTTTTTTCTTTTTTGGAGAGGCCTGGTATTCTCCTACCGGCCACTACTCCATCACATGATTTCTCCCAGTCATCTGAAAACTTGATGACACTGTTGGAGTTGAATCTGGTGATGCAGTTGTGGGTCTGCAACTTCAACAGGACCAGGTTGAGCACACAGCCGTGAGGTGTGCCAGTGCTCAGCATTCTGCTACTGACCCAGACAGACTGGTGATTCTGTTAAGAAGTGCAGGATGCAGTTACAGGGAAGGGTTCTGAGTCTCAGCGAGGACAGCTTCTCCACCAGCCTTTGGGGAATTTAAAAAATGAGCTGAAGTCAATGAACAGCAGTCTGGTACATCAGACATCGTTCTCCAGGTGGGCCTGGATTAGAGTGAAGTGACAAGGTTATAGCATCGACTGTGGACCAATTTCTTTTAAAGGTAAATTGAAATGAGTCCAGCATCTCTGGGAGGTATGTTTTGATGAATTCCTTCAGTAGACACTTGAAGCATTTTATAATGTTTGAGGTCAGTGCAACAGGGCAGTATTCATTGGGACCTGTTAATATTGCCCTCTTCGATACTGGGTTGATGGTAGCTGGCTTGAAACCTGTGCGGACGATGGACTGCTGCAATAAGGTTTTGAAAATGTCCACAAAGACCTCTGTCAATTGGTCTGCACAGTCCTTTAGTACCCAATCAGGTATGTTGTCTCATCCTGCCACCGTGTGTGGGTTCACCTTAGATAGGGTTCTCCTTTCCTTGGCTGTGGCTATGCAGGGGACCCATTTATCATGGGGACATGGAGCCTTTTCTGGTTTTATCCTATTCTTCTCATCAAACCATGCATAGAAGGTGCTCAGTCTATCTGGAAGGGAGATGGAGATGTAATTGTCCTCACTTGACGTGATCAGTTATAGTCTTGATCCCTTGCCATATGCATCTCGTGTCGCCGGTATCACATAGCTGTCTGTCGATCTTCTGTGTTTACATGGGCTAGTTCAATCTTGGCTGATCTTAGTGCCATCCTGAAGGCAGCATTACAAGCTCTGAGAAGGGACCAGATCTCACCCTCCAACACTGCATTCAAAAAAAGAAAACTGAGAAAAGAAAAGGGGAAAGGGGTGGTGAGGAAGCAGAAATGAGGTGTAAACAGAGTATGAAATGGCCATGTTGAACTATATGACTATAAATAATTTTATATTACTTTTTAGTTTAGATATAATCTCTCTTGTATATCCTTGAACTTCACTGGGGTAATGCACGAAAGTCTACAAACACTGTGATTGCAGTAAAAACACAAGAATGCTGGAGAAAACAGGTATCACAGCATCTAAAGGAGGGAAAGATATATCACCTTGAAGAAGGGCTCAGGCCCAGAGCATTATATATCTTTACCTTCTATGGACGCTGTGAGACCTGCTGAGTTCCTCCAATAATTTTGTGTTTTTTATATATTTTTTTTTCAGTTATTTCTTCCAAAAATTCTAACTTAAAATTTCAATCATTTTTCTTTAAAAAAAATCACAGTTGATTTGACAACTCAAATATCCTGGATACCAAAAAAAATATTTTTCTTGCCCCAACCTAAAAGTGCTGAGAGCAATTTTAGAATTTGAGTTTAAATCAGCTAATTTAACACAGCTTCAAGATCTATCCAAAGAAAGACTTGTCAAGCATTCATTAAATGGACTTACTGAGCTCTCCAGGGTAACAATAGATTAGTCTTTATGATTTATCCAGAGTTTTAGACAAGTATCAATTTCCATTGAAATGACTGCAGAACCAATCAAGTTGAGTCGTCTCACAGTTCATTCTATGCAATGGATGTATAGAATCAGTTTGAGCTTTGGCTCCTTTACGACTCCTTGTGATTTTTTTTTGTCTCAACTACCTTGTGCCACTAACTTCATTCCATCAAATTCTCACACCAAAGAGGTTCTATATTTCTTCTGAAATAAAACTCAAGGGTTGAAATCAGCCACGCATAAAACTCTAGGAATTCATGCCCAGTCAGTAGTCTCAACATTATCATATCATGCTACAAGCGGATTGTTCTTAGCTTCTGAAATTCATTCTAATTGGGGGAGGACAATACACATTATTTCGGGTGCTCAGCATACTGGCTAGGGACAAACTCCAAGGCAAAGTTTTGGATGGGTTATTATCTTGAGCTGTGAAACGAAGTATAGAAGCTGTTATCTAAAATAAAAGAGAGAATACCATAACTACTCAGCAGAAGAAGTAGCACTTGGGTCGTGTGGTGCACTGATCACCAGAATCAGACACACACAAGGTAAGACTGGACAACAGGCTTTAATCCACAAAAACTTCCACAGAGCCAGGCTAGCTGTGGCTGCAGCAACTCTGAGTGAGGCCTCAGGAGGCCGGTGCAGAATTATATCCCAGAGGCTGATTGACACCCGAACCGGTGGGGCTTGAACCTTTCAGGCCGACTGATTGACAGCTGGCCAGGTGTTGTCCTGTCCCCTTACACTCCTGCAGGTACAGAGGTTTCCCCCTGCAGTGGGCCAGTGGTGTACCACCACAGGTAGATAATAAACACGAGTTAACAGTTTGAATCTTTGTTGGCAGGAGTTCCTCGTGAGACCAACAACATAAGAGATAGTAATGTCTCATCACTAGACAAATACTTCTAATTTGAATGATCCAGTTATTTTTATCTGTATCTGCAGGGCTTGTTCCTGTGTGATTAACCTGTAAATTCGGTGCTCATATTTCAATAAGAGCCTGAACACCATCACCAGAATTATCAGTAATTTAGGACTTTGTCTTTGTTCAGTTGGCAGATACTTGTTATTCTAAATATTACATCCCAAAAGGCAAAACAGTTTTTGAAAGTCTAATTTTCAACAAAATCAGTGCTAAAGCCATATTCTCACTATGGGAATTGTAGTTTTGTGAAAAATGAAATCTGAATAAATGTGCATTGAAGTCAAAGTAACCACAAAGGGTTAGTCCAGCAATGAAGAAGAGCCTCTACTTGTGATTTTTCTCAATTACATTCTAAAGAATGGGCCCAGAAGTGCTTCGACTTTAATTCAGTTTAAACTTCAATGCATTAAAAAAAAAAGCAGAGTGCAACCAATTTTCTCCTTTTGATTAAAATCCTTTACCTGGAAAGATCCAAGATTTGTCAGCTAATTCTCTCAAGCCCAAGAGAAGCCTTTCCATGTTTTTTTTCCTGCTGCTTAAAATTTCATTCCCTCAAATGAACTGAAGCAACTGATGAACAATAAAAGTTAATATATGTAAAGCAGAAGGGAAAGACATTCAATGAATTAATTTAACATTATAAATTGAACAATAAAAGTGCTTTCAGAAGATTAAAATAACATAATGGTTTCTAGCTTCCAAAAAAAATCACCTGTTTTTTGCCAATTGTGTATGTGACTAAATGATTCAAACCTCTAAATGCAGGAAATCAGCAATATATAAATGTGGGCTATTTGGCTAGCATTTTTGCAAGCTATGATTAATGTCCTGGTGAAATTCCTGAGGGTCACTTTCAGAATACAGCTTGCTCTTCAATATAAGAGATGTTTCTTTCCAATTATACTGCAGATCTATTTTAAGTCCTGGTATTACCACACAGGTTAATACTTTGTTCATTTATATACTGCCAATTCATGTTCATCACAGTCAGAGTTAAATTCCACCTGCCATTTCTTTCCTCATTTTCCTAGTTGATGTGCAACTTGTTGTAACCTGAGACAGCTTTCTTCATTGTCCACAACATCAACAATTTTGTCATCTGAAAACTTACTAATCATGTCACCGACATTCTCATCCAAATATGGATCCAGCATTGATCCCTGTGGCATGTCATTGGCCACATAACTCCAAATGGGAAACTACTTTCTGCTATCTCTCTTTCTCTGACTCCTTTCATGAAGCCAAATTTGGATTTAATAAGCAATTTCACCTTGGATCTACCCTTCCAGATCAACCTATAATTTGGGACCAAAGTGAAAATTTCTATCGTACCATTTTTACTTGAAGTAACTATTCAATAATTAGTCAATCAAAGTTGATGGTCATGATTGTTAAGCCAAATCATTTTATCCTTATGACTGAAGAAGAGATAAAAGCCTAATGATTTACAAAAAACACTTCAAAAGACAAAGGAGGAAAAACCCAACACCCAACCCCAACCAACAAATTTTCCCCTGCAACCGCTGCAACCGTGTCGGCCTGTCCCGCATCGGACTTGTCAGCCACAAACGAGCCTGCAGCTGACGTGGACATTTACCCCCTCCATAAATCTTCGTCTGCGAAGCCAAGCCAAAGAAAGAAAAGAATATTTACTGTATATATCTATCTACATGTACATATCCTCTTTTATATATACTACACACACACATACACACACCCACCCACACACCAACAACAAGAACTCCGATTATCCAAAATGGACAGTTTTTAAAAACATCCCAGTAACAACAGCAAATGACTTGTAACAGCATTTAGACAACAACAAACAACAAGGGAAGGCTTTTTAAGCATTAAAATAATGTTTCATTCTCACCAAAAAAAAAAATTGCTGGTCATCGTTGATCACCAACACCTCCCCACCGATGTCCCCACTGCTACTGGGAGGCCGCTCTCTTTGATGACACCGAGACAAGCACTTCTTCTGACTACTTGCAGCCGGGAGACTGGCACACAGTTTGAGAGAAAAGTCAATAGGGGAAGATAAAGAAGAAAAGGAAAGAGAGAGGGGAGGGAGTTGCCCGAAACGAGGACAATTGTCATTCTAATTTCACATTGAGTGAATTTTTTTTCAACCTGTGAGATCAGTTCGGCTCTGAAAAACATTTCAAATAAATTTGTTTCAGATAAATGAGGATTTTGGAGAATCCAATTTTGGAGGATTGGAGTTGTGTGTGTGTGTATAATACACATATACAGTATACACACACACACACACACACACACACACACACACACACACACACACACACACACACAGAGTGTATTATATATATGTATATAACTGCACTGCTGCAAGGACATTTGAAATATATGAGAAGTTGGTAAAAGTTTAGAGAAAGAATGAAGTTGCTTTAAGAAAAATATTAAAGAAATAATGTTCCATGAGAAGAAGACTCTTTCATTGTAGGTTGGATTTTTTTTGGTGTTTAAGGTTGTTTTATACGTCAAATCTATATCGAGCGTTTTTTTTAGTTGAATTTAAGGTCTAATTTTTACATCTGGCATATAAGTCGAGCCCCGATTTTTGAGTGCTTTTTGAGAGTTTCGAGATTTGACTTAAATGCCAAAATATAGGTGTGTGTGTGTGTGTGTGTGTGTGTGTGTGTGTGTGTGTGTGTGTGTGTGTGTGTGTGTGTGTGTGTGTGTGTGTGTGTATGTGTGTGTGTGTGTGTGTGTGTGTGTGTGTGTGTGTGTGTGTGTGTCTATCTATGTATTTATCTATTTGTATCTATTTATAAATGTTGCCAGTGATGTTTCAATGTTTTCATTCTATTTACCTTCAAGAGCACACATTCTAAAAGAGAAGTTAATGAAAACTAACAATTTTGCTCTTCTGAATATGGCACTCAAGTGATTTATAAGTTTAACTTCAGAAAATATCACACCCCAAAAGTTAAATAAATGGGATCCAACAGTATCAGATAGATGTTTTCGCTGTAAGAAGGAAACGGAAACAACGGTACATGCAATTTGGGCATGTGAGAAAGTGAAAATGTTTTGGGAAGATCTAAATCAGGTATTAAATAAAATCACAAAAAGTAACATACCAAAAAATCCAGAGATCTTTCTTCTAAATAATATAAGAAGTAAAGAATTAGGCCTCAAACTGGATGAAGCACAAAAAAGATTTATTATGATAGCCTTAGCTGTAGCAAAAAAATGTATAATGTCAACTTGGAAATCAGAAGAGAGCCTGAGAGTACAGCAATGGTACATGGAAATGAATAAATGTATTCCATTGGAAAAAATAACATATAATTTAAAAAATAAAGTCACATTATTTGAACAAATTTGGGAACTGTACATGGAACACAACAGAGAGGGCCTACCGCGGACCTCCACCCCTTAAAGTGATAGAATGAGAAGAAGATGAAATGAACGGACCCAGTGTGTAAAAGTAGATGACACAATTTTCTTGTTTATTTTCATTGTGTGATGACATTGTTTAATGGGTTTATTGTATTGTATATGTTGAACATTTAATGGGTTTGGAGGGGGTGGGAAGGAGGGAGGGAAAGGAGGTGGGAAAAATGGAGAAAATGACACTGTGTATATTCAAGAGGGAAATGTTTGCATGTATTTTGGTTAATATGGTTCATAGTGTGAAAAATTAAAAAAATTAAAAAAAGAAAGGATTCTATTTATTTCAACACTGGAAACACCATGGTATCTCCAATGCAGTCCATGGAGAAAGTATTAAACCATATTGTCTCATTTCTTCAGGTGGCAGAACTGAAGTGCAGAAGAAGTGGTATTCTTTTTTTTTGCCACTGTATATAGAAACAATAGTTATGGCTCCAGGACTATTGAATATGGATCTTGGTTTAGAGTATGAGATGCCTGTGATCATCAAATTTATTGACTCATAATAAATATTCCAAACATTGAAGGGACTGAAAGTGGATAAGACCCAAGGCGGCTGGCCATGGTTCTCCTGTTAGAAGTCTTTGAAAAAGTACATTATCAATAAAATAAAATTGGAAACATTATTTTTCCTGGTGTGATCAATTAATAAACAGAAATTAATTCGAAAGGTCAAAAAGCACAAGTCAATTTGGTGTCAAGGAGCCTCTTTATGTACATGGTATATATTAATTTTGCCTTCTGAATGTACTTCAGAGAGAGTCACAGCAATACCCATTGATTGAGTCTGCAATAGTTATCAAGTATTCATTTCATCAACACATTATATAATTAGTTTGGCTATTCAAAGTAATCAGTGAGAAACTTTCAGAGATTTTCTTACCTATAAATAGCTTTGGTTCCTAATTGTTATTTGTTACGGTATACTGTATATTGATGAAGAATAATCTATTTAAAGCAAAGGGAAAGATATTCAATTAATTAAACCTCACAAATTTAAATTTAATTTAAAAAAAATTTATACATAAACACAGTAACTGGCCAATTTGGCCCTATGAATCCATGCCACTCAATTTATACCCAATTAACTTACACCCCAGCACATTTTGAATTGTGGGAGGAAACCGGAGCACCGGGGAAGCCTACACAGACACAGAGAAAATGTACAAACTCCATGCAGACAGCGCGGGATTCGAACCTCAGTCCCTATTGCTGGCGCTGTAAAGACATTGCGCTAACTGTTACACCAACCGTGTGACCCATGTTGCAACAAATGTTACAATAAAAGTGCATTTATGATTTCATTGGGGCAGGAGTGGTATCAAATGTATATTTTTCAGTGGTGAAGGCACCGGGTTTGTAGATGGACCAGAGATTATTTTTCTCTTCTTTTTGTATATATTCATAGGTAGGAACTTGGATTGCACATTGAATAGACAAGAACATAGCACAAGGCGTGCTTATGGAAGTGTGGAAGTACAGTTTATATCTCAGTGCTTCATTATGTAGGCACTTCACAATTAGTTAATGGTGACAATCTGGTAAGAAGCCCTCTTAACATTACAAAAACGAATAAACTTCAGCATTTACAATTTTCAAAGTTGCTGATTCAAATTTGTATTCCAATTGCTTCATATTTCCAAATGTTAAGAACAGGCACAATTTAAGCAAAATTTCAGTTTATGTTGACTTTTCAATGAGTGGATTCATACCTTGTGCTGAGAAATTAGGAAGTATCAAAAACCAGTGCTGTTAGAATTAGAAGGCAGCTTAGAATTATAAAATGGCTGAACTCATTTTGAAAACTGCAGAAAGCAGGTTGTAGACCTTGCTAAGACCGAGATAAGAGATGGCTTGCATAAACATCATTAAAATTGAAATAAAGCTGGCATAAACATCATTAAAATTATATCCTTCAAGGTAATGTTGATATTTACCAGACAAAAACACATACCATTCTTTTGTGTAAGATAAACATTAGAAATCAGGTGTTTGAGGCAGTTTAAGCTGGGAACGCTTTTGTTTTATGATGAAATGATCTAATGCTAAAAGGTAGGGGGGGTCACTTCCACCCCTTACCCATTTGAAGTTGTATAAATAGAGAATGAAATCTCTGTATCTTTGGAGTGAGAGCTAAAGGTTTCAGACAGGTGTCAGAGGTTGACCATTCCTGGTAGTCTTGCTCAATTCCCATATACAAATTGACTATTACTGAAATAAAGATGTGTATGCTTTAAAGTGATATTTTGCTGTATGTTCTATTCTGCTGTCTGAATTCATTTCAGCGCAGGCCGACTTCCACAAAAGTTAATATGATGTCAGTTCATGGAACTCCCAGTTGCCCACTATTTTAATTCCTCTCACCATTCCTACATAGGCCTCTCTTTCCTCTGCCAGGGTGAGGCTAAACATAAACTTGAAGAACAGCATACCATATTCCACCTGGGTAGCATGAAACCCAACATGCATGAACATGGAATTTTCCAATTTCCTGTAATCCACACCCTGTTCCTGTGCCATTGTTTTCATCTGTCCTTTAAGATTGTTCACACTTTCCTTCTCCCCATCTGCATCCCTCCCCTTCCTCTCCCACATTCACTTGTCTGGTATCCTATCATCTCCTCCCCCCCCCCCCCCCCGACCCCTTGGCCTCTCCCTGGCTCTTCCCCTTCCCCTCTTTTCATGCTGCCTCTCTCTCCTTTTCATCTCAACAAAGAGTCCTGACCTGAAACTTTGATTGCTCATTTCTCTCCATGGATGCTGCCTGGCCTTATGAGTCTCTCTAATTTCTCTTTGTTTGAATGATGCCAGTTTATCCTCAGCTTCTGAGAATTAGATGAGTATGTGATGAGAGAGAGAGAGAGAGAGAGAGAGTTATTATACATATTCTGGTGAAGTATAGGCTGGCAAATGCATAAAAAATGGTTTTCTCTGATTTTAGATACTTCCTAATTTCTCATACAAGGCATGAATCCACTCATTGAAAAGTCAACATAAACTGAATTTTTGCTTAAATTGTGCCTGTTCTTAATATTTGGAAATATGAAGCAATTGGAATACAAACTTGAATCAGCAACTTTGAAAATTGTAAATGCTGAGGCCTTCTTATCAGATTGTCACCATTAACTAATTGCAAAGTGCATCCGTAATGTTCTATTGCCTCAAGCGCTCACTATTTGTTTTGCCAAGTCTCAAATAATAGACATAACAGCACTAGAAGTAGAGCTTGTGCATTTAATACATGTGGTAGCTTGAACTATCTGTTAAGAACATTCAACATCTTTAATGTAAATAACATTCATAGATTTAGGTCATCAGATACAACATAACAATCAACTATTTCTTAAATCCTTTTTTTCCATGTTCGAAGGTAGATTCAAGTATGAATGCTATCCTCTGGAGAAGTGCTTGCCTTGGAATGATCTAACAGAGGTTACTTCGAGACAACCTTGTTCTAATTTCTCAGAGGACAATACCAGCAGATTTTTGGATTGATAATGATGTAAATTAATCCTTATTGGACACAATGACCAGAGAATGCCTGGTTAAATTTCCAGTGATGAGAAATATCCCAGGAGGTTCATTATTGCATTTCATTCTGTGGTAAATTCACTTTTATTGTGAAGTGCTGAAATAAATAGCACAACGCAATCTAATTTCCAGAAAAATATGTTTCAACTGTATTCACATGAGCTTCAAATCTTCTTAGAGTGATTGCCTTGTTACTTTCATGGCCTGCCTCAAAACTATGTGTCGTTCCACATATCAAGAAACAACTCTAGGCATTGGATATATAAAAGGCAATGAGCACAGTCAACATTTGAGGAAGAGTACTGAAGACACATGTTCCAGAGCTTGCTGCACCCTTGGCAAGCCTCTTCTAGGTCAACAACAACACTGGCATTACTGACAAGGTGGACAATTGCCCTGTCCACAAGGAGCAGGAAAAATCCAACCTGGTTAATCTCTACCTCGTTTGTCTACTCTCAATCTTCAACAAAGTGATGGAAGGAATAATTGTACAATCAAGTGGCATTTGCAGAGCAATAACCCTCTCATAGAAGCTCGGTTTGGATTCTGCCAGCCATCAGCTTCTGACACTATTTTAGCCTTGCTCCAAGCATGAACAAAAGAGCTGAACAGCAGATGTGAAGTGGAATGAACTGCCTTTTCCATCAAGGCAGTATTTGATTGAGTTTGGCATCATGGAACCCTGTTTAAACTGGAGTCAATGGAAATCAGGAGGAATGGCCTCCGCTTGATGGAATCATACCTCGCTAAAGGAAGCTGTTTGCAGTGGTTGGAATTCCAGCGTCTTGACCACCGGACATCTCAGCTGAAGTTCATCAAGCTAAGTGTCTGAGGCCCAACCATCTTGAGCAGCTTCATTGGTGGCTGTCCTTCAACTGGTTTCAAACAAAAAGAAGTAGGGATATTCATTGATAGACATTCGCAACTCCTCAGATGACAAAGCAATCCACAGTCAAATGCAATAAGACCTGGATAATCTCCAGGCCTAGGCTGAGAGCTGGCAAGAAATATTTGTGCCATACAATGACGACATCCAACAAGAGAACATCCAGTTATCGACCCCATGACATTACCATCACCAAATCCCCCACTTTCAATATTCTCCAGGTTACCATCGACACAGGCTGAAATGGAGTAGCCATATCCACAATATGGCTCTAAGGCTATGAAGCCTTACTCCTGCAGTGAGTAACTCACCTCCTACTTGCCCAAAGTCTGACCACCATCCAGAAAGCTCAAGTTAGGAATGTGATGGAATAATCTACACTTGCCAAAATGTGTACAGCCTCAACAACACTCAAGAACTTAACACCAGCCAGGATATGCCAGTCTGTATGATATGGACCCTATCCACAAACATTCACTCATTCCACAACTGACACAGAAACATCAGTTATGTCCCATCTACAGGATGCACAGCAGCAGCTCACTAAAACTCCTTAATTAGCACCTTCCAAACCCATTTCCTCTAGCAGCTAGAAGAACAAAGTCAGCAAAAACATGGGAACATCACCATCTGAAAGTTGCCCTCCAATCCACGCACAACCTTGACTTGGAAATATATCACTTTTCCTCCCCTATTGCTGGATGAAAATCCTGGAATTTCTTCCCCAATGGCGGTGTGGGTTTACCACACCTCAGTAACTGCAGAGGTTCAAGTGGCATCTCAACACTACCATCAAAGGCAACAGGAATGGGCAATTAAATGCTGGCTCAGCCTGTGAAGCGCACATCCCTTGAAAAATAAACGTAATAGGGTCAGCTCTCAGTATGATGGTTGAAGTTTTCTTCGTAGTAATTGGATGTGAATAAAGGGGCATCTTAATATTCTCTAATATTTGATCAAAATAATGTTCAACAGCAAAACAAACATCATGATACTGCTGCTATGTCCTATATTTTCATAAATTCTTTCTGTTCTGTTCAAAGTAAGAATTTATTGTTTGTACAAGTCATGAAATTCATTGTTTTGTGGCAGCACCTCAGTGCAAACATTCATATAAACCACTTTTCAACAATAAATAAAAATAGTGCACACAAAGTCAAAGGAAGGCAGTGTCTTTGGTTCATTGATCATTCAGAAATCTGATGGCAGAGGGAAAGAAGATGTCCTTGTGCCGCTGAGTGCTCGTCTTTAGGCTCCTGTACCTTTTTCCTGATAGTAGCAGAGTGAAGAGGGTGTGGCCTGAGTGGTGGGTGGTGGGAGTCTTTGAGGTTAGAGGCTGCTTTCTGCCTCCTGTGGATGTCCTCAATGGATTGGTCTGGTACCCATGATGTCGCAGGCTGAGTTAACAACTAGTCCTGAGTGTTGGCACATCCATACCAGACAGTGATGCAACTAGCCAGTAGAAGTTTTCGAGAGTCTTTGGTGTTATAGCATATATCCTCAAACTCCTCATGAAGTATAATGCTGGTGAGCCTTTTTTATGATCACATCGATATAAAGGTTCCAGGACAGATCCTTGGAGATGTTTATGCCCAAGAATTTGAAGTTCTTGACCCTCTCCACTACTGAGTCCTCTATAAGGACTGGATGTGATCTCCTGACTTCCTTCTGAAGACCACAATCATCTCCTTGGTTTTGCTAACATTGAACGCAAGGTTGTTGGTGTGACACCACCTAACGAGCAGATTTATCTGCTTCCTGTACGCTTCCACATTGCCATTTGTGATTCTGCCAACAACCATGGTGTTATCTGCAAATATGTAGCTAGCCTTTGAATTGGAATTGAAAAAGTTCATGACTAAGCACATTGGCATCAAAATCCTGTTCTGTTTGAGAAGATACGCTGGATGGTAGCAAGTTTATAATTGTTTTAGTTGTAGCCTGCTACTGCAAGCTTCAGTAGTGCCAAGGGAAATTGCACATTGTCAGAGCAGAACTGGGTATGTGACAAAACACAAGGGGGAGTTCTTGTGGTCATAGGTTCATTTTTGGCAGGAGTAGAGGAGGAGGGATGGTTAGGTCAATGACTATGTAAATAGCCTGAGAGGCCAAACCCTAAGCGTGGGTGTTGGGGGGGGGGGGGGGGGGGAGGGGGCGAGTGAAGAATTGTAAACCAGAAATTACAGTTCACATTGGTAGCTATATTAGTTCAGAGGAGCAGAGAGAGTGATAGGTAGAGAGGTAGTTTGGGTTTGGACTGATTTGGTAATGGGATCTAAACCATTTGGCCCAGATATTTTAAAACTGGTGGTCTACGCATAAAAGATTGGGAAAGATTAGTCCAAACCTTACTGCCCATTTGGAAAAGTTAAATGGATGGCTGGGCTTGAAGAATAACAGTTGTATGAGACTTGTGACATTCAAATTTTGCTGTGCACTGGAAGACTGGTTGCCACTAAGATATCCAACAATAGTTACTTCCAAGCCAACTTGGTCTAATTCCCCTCCAGATACTATAAAACAATTGCTGAATCCAGAATTGTGCAATTGATCCATGTTCAAATCCTATAAGTGATATAAGATTAAAATTCCAGTTCAAATTTTTAGAATGAAGAAAATAGATTTTGATATGGTCTTTATTTAATTTTGTGGCAAAACCATTTTCTATTGAAATAACCAGTTCGATGCAATCTAAATTCCAGGCGAATATGTTCCAGTGCTATTTGTGAGGAATATTTTAATATTTTTATTAAGAATTGATTTGTGTCAAATGCATATTCTTATCTGATCACATTGGTATGATATAGAATCAGAAAATGTATATGTAATTATTAAAGGTATCTTGTAGTACAGAAGGTGACAACTATAATATCCATCCTTAAATTTACATAACTTTAGAGCCAAGCAGGAAGGATGGAAGACTTATATTTACGTAGCATCTTTTTCCAAAGCATATTAAAGACTCCTGCATTGTAAATTATGAAGTAACTGATTTGCACAGAGCACATTTTCATATTTTAAATTATGCTGCTTGACAGATGAATGCTGATCTGGGCACTGGGATAGCTTCCCTGCTTTCATTCAGAATGGCACCAATGCATCTGGGACAGTTGATAAGGTCTCAGTTTAACATCTCATCTAAATGATGATATCTCTGATCATTCAGCATTGTCTCCATTTCCTTGCATTAGATTTTTTATCCTTAACCTTTTACTTTTGGACTACACCAAATGGTGCTGTCAGAAACGAGTTATACAGTTACAAATTCAAACATATTTAAACTAAACCTCATCAATTTCCCACCTACTTAAAAAGGAAAATATTCTTCTTGTTCATCACCAAAAACAGAATGGGTGATGGAAAACAGTGCCTGTGGCATTTTAGTCATTTTTGAAGTTTTATGATAATTTTTTGAATTAATGTTACTAATTTTGTTGAAATTTTAATGATCTTAAAAAAGCTTTTAATAATGCAGAAAACACACACATACTACATTAAAATCCCATGTACAGCAATGTAATAACGATGGGATAATCTGTATCTGTGCTGTTGATTATCGGATAAATATTTGCCCAACGGTTTAGGAGGAACATTAGCGGGAACTTTTTCACTCAGAGAGTGGTGGGAGTGTGCAATGAGTTGCCATCTGATGTGGTAAATGCTGGCTCATTCTTAAGTTTTAAAAATAAAATGGATAGATATATGGATGGGAGAGGTCTGGATGTCAGTGGGACTAACGGTATGATTTTTTAACAGACTATAAGGACCGAATGGTCTGTTTTCTGTGCCATAGTGTTCTATGGTTCTGTGATAGCTGCCCCATTTACGTTCAAAATGTTGCAATAGGAAAGGAAGGAGCTGAGTAATTACCTGAGTCTCTGTTGTATCACTGGAGTGCAGCTTGAACATCGTGATATTGGTTGTAATGACATGCTACCGATGTAAAGATTGCTCCACACAAGACTTGGAAGCTGTGTTTATGGGCATTCAAATGACCAAATGGGGTCATGATGCAAACAGTCAGTATATTTTTCACAGTGCATCTGCAGAAATCTGATAGAGTATTTGACACCAGGCAAATAGCTTTAGAAAATTGAGGCAGTAGTGTGCTTCTTCACAGTTGCCACTCTGTGCTTGCTCTTGCTCCAGGAGATGTCCCAACAGCTTGAAGGTACTAATCCTCTCCACCATTGTCCCATCAATGAATACAAGTGTGTTGTCTATTGGCCTCACCTTCTCAAAATCCACAATCAGCTTCTTGATCTTGTAAACATTGTTGTTCTGGCACCACCACTCTCCATCTTGTATTCTGTCACATCATTTCCCGTATAGGGCAGTGTTTGTCAACCTTTTTCGTTCCATTAACGTACCACTTTATGTCACTTTATGCCATAGGTTCTCTGTGATTACTTAAGGTGGTATGTGGGTGGAAAGAAAAAGTTTGAAAACCACTGTTTTGATCGCACCTAATTGACTCGTTATGTGCACAGTTTCAGAACTCCAAAGGAAATGGGCCAATGACAAATTTTCTCAAGGAAAATATTTCAGGAACAATTGGGTCTAGAGCAGTGATTCTCAACCTTCCCTTCCCACTCACATTCCATCTTAAGTAATCCCTTACTAATCACAGAGCACCGATGGCGTAGGGATTACTTAAAGTGATATGTGAGTGGAAAGAAAAGGGTTGAGAACCACTGGTATAGGGAATAGAGCAGAGGACTCTGCCTGCAGCCTTGAGGTCTCCCTGTGTTGATGGTCACTGAGGAGGAGGTGATGTTGCCAATCCATACTGATTAGGATTCTGTCCAATTGTTTATTTTCACTTCATCTTCACAATCATATTTTAAGTCTTTGCACCTTAAATGTTCTATGCTCTGAAAAGAAACAATATCTTACTCACTCAGTCAATTTGAAACTTTTCAGTTGCTTTTCATCAAAGTTGCAAGGACAGAAATCATTCAACGATCTGCATCTTCAACTCTTGTTTACAATCAGAAAAATCACATCATGCAGAAAGTTATTGCAGACATGTGTCATACAGAAAATTTATTTCCCTGCTGCTCATTCATATTCCAAGTGCCTTGTTAAAACTACAGAGCCACTTTTCCCAGCAGTACACAATACTGTGAGTGGCTCAATATCCCATCAATTGGAAAGATGTTTGGAATAACCATTCAGTCTTTTAGCATACTGCTGAGCAGCTGAAGCAAAAGGTCATGGACATTGCCATTTGCTCCAACATATCTTTTTGTTGGTGTACTTGCACAGATTCCAATCAATTCATATGTGTTCTTCACAGTGGTTTCAGAGTTGACAGACATGCTGACTTTAACATAAAAGAGGTCATAACATGGAGGAGAACCTGCTCACTTGATTAAAAGTTGTGTTTTGGTCCTCACACGCACAAAAATGTTCAAAGGGAGGTTGCACTTAAAATAGGGTAATATGTTGCCAGTAATTGATAATTTACTCTAACTCACTGCTGTGAAAAATAACTGATTTTTATTTTCAGATCTCTTGGAACTACATGGTACCATTGAAGAAGCATACACCATATATTTGAAGTGTAAAAGTCCCAAGAAAACATCGTAAGAATAATATTATTACATCCATATTATTACATCCATCTTGGGAATAGAACGAGCGGAAGTAGTAAACTATTTGTGACTATGTTGCCTGGTTACATTACACTTGTTTCAGATGTGAAACTCTAAAATTATGACTTGGCAAAATATAAGACTGATGGAAGATTTATCTTAACTATGACCTTTACAATCTGTTCAGAGCTGATGAAAAAAAGAGCAGAATATTTGCACCTGGCTTCTCCCTGATGTGAATGATTGCCCTTTTGACAATTAATATGTATTGTTATAAACAGCACCACTGTGACACAGACATGAGTTGATACAGTTGCCACCTTTCCTCAGACAATGTATATTTGACTGTTCCTATTTCCAGTTTGCATAGGAAATGTTTGTAGAACTGCGACTAACACTCGCCATCAAAGTAGCATCTTGTACTTTTCTTTGGGGACTTTCTAGGGGTGACCAACAATTCTTATTCTTCCTTACAGGAGTGAATTATGTTTGTCACCATAAAGCTTAGGAATTTGCAACCTCTTTTGTTTTCTCACTGGACCAATAATAAGGATAACGTGTTTATTGTCATATACATTGTATATGCATCAAAATTCTTGCTGCAGCTGAACAGGTACTTTGAAAAAAAAACTGCAATAGTATACTTAACTGAATTAAAAAGGAGCAATACATAAAATAGATAGACAATAAATATTCAGTTATTCTAATGCAAAAAAAATGAATGCAAATATGTAAATAGTTATTTTGAGTTGTCGGAGCAGTCCCTGATTAGAGTCTGATAGCTGTTGGAAAGAAGCTATTCTTTAAGAGGTGCCAGTCTTCAGGCTTCTGTGCCTTCTTCCAAAAGCTAGCAAAGACTGACTGTGATAGACCTGGCTAAGTTTGCTACCTTCTGTGTTCCTTGACATCTGAATTCCCAAAATAGGCTGTGATGCAACCAGAACACTTTCCACAGTGACCCTGCAAAGGTTTGATAGAGTACTCAACAACATAACAAATCTCCTTAGGCTCCTTTGTCAATGGAGACATCAGTGTGCCTTCTTTATGGTTGCCTTGATGTGGTGACTCCAGGAGAGGTCATCTGAAATATGGACTCCAGGAAGTGGAAGGTTCTAACATTCTCCACCTCCGTCCCATCAATGTGCAGAGATATGTGATTTCCCCCAGCCTTACTCTCCTAACAACAACAATAAGTTTGGTGACATTGAGAACAAGATTGTTCCTCTGGTACCACCAAACCAGATTCTTGATTTATATTCTGTATTCTGTCTCATTTCCAATTATTATGTCTTTTTCGATCTTGGTATATTATGATAATTTAATTTTTTTAAATTTTATAGTTGGTTTATCTATATTGTTGCATCAAGTAAGAATGTCAGAATTTGCTTCTGTATATGATAATAAACTTAAATTGATATTGATAAAGAAGCTTCAGCTCATTTTAATGAAGACCACTGCTCCAGTCGTCATCAGATGACCCTGGAAATATGTGTAATGTGTAATTTTCTTGTATCTCGAGCTGCCTATATGGAGGAATGAAGTGTTTACCATGATAATAAACATCAGTTGTTGTGGGAAATAATATGCAATGTCAATCCTTAAATTCAGATATTTTGTACAGTGGAAAGAAAACACAAATGTGTTATTCATTCAAAGGGAAAAATGTCATAAATTAGTTTTCATTTTTCATTTGTCTGAAATTATACTTGTTGTATTTCAATGTGATTTTTTTTTTTCTTTTAAAAAAACCCAACAACTAATATTGAAAATGATGCTCTTTTCATTTCTCTCGGACCTCCAAACTCCCTCTGCCCACCCTACACAACTTTTTAAAGCTCTGCTGTCCATTTGGCTTCCCTCACTAAGCCCCACTTATCCAACACCTGTTCCTCAGAAATATCTCTCTGTCATCTTCCTAAACATGGATGTCTTCATGACAGCTTTTAATTCTTGAGTTCATTGAAGTATCCAATATGTTAACTGCCTCCAATTATCAATCAATCAGGGACTGCTCCGACAACTCAAAATAACTATTTGCATATTTGCATTCATTTTTTTTGCATTAGAATAACTGAATATTTATTGTCTATCTATTTTATGTATTGCTCCTTTTTAATTCAGTTAAGTATACTATTGCAGTTTTTTTTTACAAAGTACCTGTTCAGCTGCAGCAAGAATTTTGATTAGAGTGTAGACTCTAATCCCTACTTTCCTTGAACTGGATAACTAATGATCTTTCAAGCAATACCATCTGCAACCTATCATGAATGTTATGTCTTTTTGTTTCAATTTCCATATCTCCACTTTTGTTATTTCCAGTCAGCAGTACACTCTTCATCAAAGGAAGTAACTCTCAACTCATGACAACATCTGGTACAACAACTAGCATTAATAATGCACTCAGTTTTAAAAGTTCACTTGCGAACAGCATGCATTTTAGTTTGTTAATTCAATGAAATATTAAGAAGCTGTTTCATTGATCTCACAAGCTCCACACCTCTACCACTTATCCCATTCCTCTTCCAGCCTACTATGTGAGGCTGACCTAAGCTTTTTTTACTTTGATCTGAACTGATTTCTATATACAATTACAATGAAGCGTTAATAGCTTTGGTTTGGAGCCAGTGGCTGAGGAGGATGATTTGGATGTCTGGAGCTCAGGTTCACCACGAAAACAGACAGGAGGTTGCACGGCTGCAGAGGTTTTGGGACCACAGAAGGCAGTGGCATCGGAAGAGGTGACAGGTTCCACAAGCACATGATGTCTCTGAAGGGTCTTTCCTTCGCTTCTCTTTCTCTTATTGGTAGGGCCGTTGGTGTATTACTTTAATGGACAATTAAAAAGTCAACAAATTTTGTAAATTACAATAAAGGAAGCTGAAGCTGAAAAAAACCCCACATGATTCAATCAACTGACATTTCTGTTCGTCTTTCATGAGAATGGAATTTAAAAGTTAATGTACTCATCAGTTTCTGGCCAGCTTTGCACTTTCTCTTGCCTTCAGTTCATCCAGTACTCTGTTCCCAATATCCTTACATTAAATCTTGTTGATTCATCATCCTCTGGCTTTGTTTGTATATATTGCCTCATCCTTTGGTGACACCTCTATTTATAAACAGTTATCCTTGGTTTCTAAACCCTTTAAAAATGGCTATTTTTTTTCTTTGAACCCTTCTCTAAATAAATAATCCTCCAAGACTCATTATTCTTCCAGTTGCACTCTTAACTTAATATAACACTACACCCGACACTTACATTTTATTATTGCACTTCCTGTTGTACTTAAGGATGGGTTGACTTGCTTGGTCAGTGTGCAAAACCAAACTTTTCACTGTATTTCAATTCACAACGCATTCTTCCTCTCTGCCTCATGGTCCAAGCCGTGACATCTCTCCATGTGGACATCGCTGGAAGTGCCACAGGTAAAGTGTGCACTACACTGAAGCTGAGCCATAGTACTGTGATAGATCAATACTTGCAGAGAGCCATACCCCCCATTGGTACAGGGGACTGGATGTGTGTAAGAGTCCATGTTTGTAGTGTGTGTAGAATATAGACGGCCACTAGTATCGGAGTCCATCCTAGATCCGATGTGAATGACTATATCATTGTTTAAGTAATATAGTAATGGAGTACTGTTTGATGTCCGCCGCCCCCCCCCCCCCATTTGTCTCCTATGTGTTAATTAAAGTTATGTGTGATTGTAACATTTGTGTCCAGACTCCTCTATGTGAACCCACCCAACCTGATACTCTTCCTAACATGACATTCGGTTCATATGGAAATTCAATTACAATATCAAACAACTCTTGATGGCATGAGACACTGCATCAGTTGAGAGTTATTGCCTTCAGTAAAGTATATACTCTGATAAGCAAAAACACTTGCAGAACGACTTCAGTAACAATCTTGCAAACATTACAATAGTTTTGAATTTTGGTTGTTGCTGCTTTCCATTTCCCTCCTCTCCTTTTAACCACTTCTTTAAGATACTTCTGCCCATGCTTTGGTTGTCAGTCATAATAATTCATGAAGTTTAGTGCTTGTAAAAAGTTTTGTTTTGTCTAACATCATTATAGATGCCAAAGAAAAATGGCAAATTGTGTTTTGTTGATAGAATTGGAATGTTCCAAAATGTAAAGTTAATTTTGCATTTCCTGATCATGTTAAAGGGACTATTGATTTATATGTAATTAAACTGGTTATATCTATAAATGTGTTTAGGTCCTCTGGGTTTAGCCTTTATCAAGAAAATTTTAATAAGATTCTTTACCCAAGTGGCAGATTGCTTTAACTATTCCATCCAGTATTTGATTAGGTAGGACTTTCATAAAATTTAAGGCTTCAAACCTCCTAGGTAATTCTCTAGTTTAAAATGTAAAAGATTTAATTTTGAAAATGTAGTTTTACAAATTAAATGAGATCAAATGCTAATTGCAAAAACTTGGTGATAATCATGGAACATTGTGGAAAAGCTCATTGAAATTCTGGCCACATTTTCATGTTATATTTGTGATAATTATTGCCTTGGCTAAAGGCAATAATTTATTTATTTATGAGTGCCATACACCAAAGTGCTGGAGAAACTCGGCAGATGACGCAGTATCATAGGAGGTAAAGGGTTACAAACGCTTCAAGTCTGAGCCCTTGAAGAAGGTATGAGCAAAATGCAGGCAGCTACCTGCATAAAAAGGTGAGTGGAGGAGAGGAGGGAGGAAGAGGCAGGGGGAGGACGACAGGGCAAACAGGAAAGATGTCTTACATTGGCTGGCTGTTGCATCTTCTTCAATGAGAAAGAGGCAACTTTTATTAACGTAACCTAACATTAGCTGAAGCTAATTGTTGCCATCAGATTCCTGAATAATCACTGCCTTACTTTTCGTGTTTAGTATTTTTATTTTTGTTTATATATAGTAATGTTGTAAGGAGGTTAGAATATGAATGTTTGCACTATGATTGCTACCGCAAGACACCGAATTTCATGACTTGTTCATGACAGAAAATTCTGATACTGATTCTGAACTGGCAACACAACACGGAGAAATTGTAGGTGGCTTGTGGCTATCCACCTGCCCTAAAGTATACCTAGACTGTTACTGACACCTCCTTTCCCTCTGTCAGCATCCTTGGGGATAAACTATCCATGGGCATCTGTTGCAAACCTACTGACTCCCACAACTGCCTTGACCCTTGTAAGAATGCTCTGCCTATATATCAATTCCTCTGACGCTGTCACATCTGTTTCTAAGATGATACCTACTTCAAAATAACAGAAATGCTGAAACGTCTCATTAATTAATAAATGTAAAATCCATTCCCATATCCCCTCCATTTCTTCCACTTCCACCTTCACCCCACAGGCAGAACAAGGACAGGGTTCCTACTTTGCACCCCACCTGCCTCTTCATCTAATACATTATCCTTCGACACTTCAGGCAAAATTAGCACTATCCCACCACCAGCCACATCATCACCTCCCAACACCCCTCTCACCTTTCACAGGGATCAGTCTCTCCAAAACCTCCTGGTCCACTCTTTCCTTACCACCCCTCCTCTCACCTCCTAAGTCACCTTCCTCTTTTGTACAGAAAGTGTAAGCCTTGTCCTCACATTCATCCAGGGTTACAGTAGACCTTCCAGGTGAAGCAAACCTTTATCTACTCATCATCCAACCTTGCCTACAGTCTTCAAGGTCAAGTTCATTATCATCTGACTCTAGGGGCCACAAGACTCGCACCACCAGGTTCAGGAACAGCTGCTCTCCCTCCACCATTAGACTCCTCAACAACAAACTCACTCAGAGACTCATTTAAGGACTCTTACTTGTGCACCATATTCATTTTCTTTTGTTCTCTCGGTATTGCTCAGACATACAGTTTGTTTACATTCATTAACTGTTTACAGTTCTTTTATTTGTTTACATGTTTACACTGTGTACAGTTTATTTTTTCCACTACCAATTAGTGGGAATTCTGTCATGCCTGCAGGTAAAAGGAACCTTAGGATTGTATGTGATGTCATGTATGTACTCTAACAATAAATCTGAAATCTGACATGTACAGCCAGACAAAACAGCACTTCTCTACACCACAGTGCACACACAAATGCGCACATGACACAGCACATAATAATCACAAATATACATAAAGATATGATATAAAATTAATATACATAACTATTTAGGAATAACTTATACCTTTCATTTATAAAAGGTTCAAGGCTACAGGATGCTGTTAATCAATCTCACAGCCGACGAGAAGAAGCTATTTCCCAGCCTGATATTGATGATCCTGTACCTTTTTACTTATAGTAAGATGCCAAACATCCTGTGCAATGCATAGGAGGGATCTTTGAGCTCTATTTAAGCAACATATCAATAGAGGAAAAGGAGACTCCAGTGATCTCAGCCACTTTGATGATCCCCTGTATTGAATTCTGGTCTGATACTTTCTACATAATGATGCAGCCAGGCAGGGTCATCTCAATTGTGCCATATAAAATGTTGTCAAGATGAGGGCCAGAAGCCTTGCCTTCCTTAGCCACTTTAGGAAGTGCAAGAGCAACTGGACCTTCTAGACTAGTGACATGCTTTGGTTCCAGGACATGTCATCCATTATATGGACACTGTGACAGAATTTGTTATATTTTATATTATATATAGATATGTTTTTAGAAGTTAGATTGGAGGTTTTATATAGGTCACAAACAGATACAAACACTTCAAAAGAGATCTCATTTTAAAATGCAAGAGTTATGCATAAGGTGCCTACAAGTCTGCAAAGACAATGGACTCCTGTGCTGAAGATTTTCACAATGATGTGCAGATAGAAGGCCCCATCTCAGGAAAGTGATAAGATCTCTTATGAATTGATTTTGAGAGTTAGGCAAGCTGTTTTGGTAGAGGGTGCTATTTCAGGAAGGTCATGCAGTTTTGCAAGCAAAGAGAGACAAACAGGTTTTTCTCTAAGTGTGTGTGTGTGTGTGTGTGTGTGTGTGAGAGAGAGAGAGAGAGAAAGAGAGAGAGAGAGAGAGAGTGCTGGTTTTCTGCAGTGGCTTTTGGAAGCATGTTTGAAACCCCATTTTGAAGACGGGTTGTGAGTTCTGAGTTCAGCCTGGTCAAAGCCCTCGTGGTCCATACAAGAGGAGATGGCTGGCTGTATAATGTTTCACCTGAGATAAGGGAAACAGAAAAAGGAACTCTGTGGTGACCAGAAAGAAAGAGGTAATCATCTGGAAAACCCTGATGGGGCAAGTTCCTGAAGTGGCTGATCAGAAGGAATCAGTTTATGGGTGTCCAATGAGCAACAAATCTCTCTGAAAACTAACAATAATCTTCCTGAGTGGTAACCATTTACCTTTCAAGCACCAAAGCCTAGTGAAGATTCATAAAAGTTAAATTCTGTGCACAGTATAAGAAATGCCTGATACTGATGAACTTGGAGGAATGAGAAGTGAGAATGGATTGTGAATTTTTCTAAACGTACACACACATTACATACACATGCGCTTAGAATTAGGAGGGGGTTAAGTTAAGTTAATAGTAATAATTTAACGTTTGATCCTGTTTTTATGGTTAAAGAACTTTTGTTTGAGTAACTATTTGTCTTGGTGAATTTCTATTGCTGCTGGGTTTTGGAGTCTTCTGGGCCTGTAACAACACCAATGACATGTGTCCTCTTCACACTCTCCACAATGGAACCATTGATGTGCAGTGAAGAGTGGTTGACCTTCATTCTCCCTGAAGTCCACAATCATCTTGGTATTTTCCACATTGAGGCTCAGGTCATTCTCGCAACATTTTGGCTGTCTGATGAGAATCAGAATCAGAATTTATTGTCACAAAAAAGTTATGAAATTTGCTGTTTTGTGGCAGCATTGTAGGGCAAACATTCATATTATAATCATTTTACAGCATTACTATATATAAAAGCATAGTGCATGAAAAGTAAGGCAGTGTCTTTGGTTCATTGATTATTCAGGATCTGATGGCAGCGGGGAAGAAGCTTTTCTTGTGCCGTTGAGTGCTCGGCTTTAGACTCCTGTACCTTTTTTCCAATAGCAGCAAAGAGGGCATGGCCTGGGTGATGGGGGTCTTTGAGGATAGAAGCTGGTTTTTTAAGCCACCACCTCATGTAGATGTCCTTGATAGAGTGAAGTCTGGTGCCTGTAATGCTGCAGGCCAAGTTAACAACCCTCTAAAGTTTACTCTTGTCCTGAGAGTTGGTGCCTCCATACAAGGCAGCAATGCAACCAGCCACAATGCTCTCCATGGTACCCCTGTATGAGTTTTCAAAAGTTTTTGGTGACAATCCAAATCTCCTCAGACACCTTACAAAGTATAGCTGCTGTGGAGCCTTCTTTGTGATTACATCAACATAGAGGATCCAGGACAGATCCTCAGAGATATTGACACCCAGGAATTTGAAGTTCTTGACCCTCTCCACTACTGAGCCCTCGATGAGGACTGGGTCGTGCTCCCCTGACTTCCTTCTGAAGTCCACAATCATCTCTTTGGTTCTGCTAATGTTGAGCACAAAGTTGTCGCTGTTACACCATTCAACAAGCTGATCTATCTCCCTCCTGTAAACTTCCTCATTGACTTTTGCCATGGGCAAACTTGTAGATAGCATGGGAATTCTGCATGGCCACACAGTCATGGGTGTATATCCTCCTGGATAGCCTTAAATTTAATGGCATCCACATCAATTTCTTCATTTTATGTAACCCCCCACCTCCATCTACTTCCCCCTTTCCCCTTCTCCCAACTTCTGTGCAATACCCGACCACATCTTTCCCTCAATCCAGCTTCTTTCCTCCTTCTTAAATGTAATATATAGGTCTCAAACAGCCTCTTCAATTTAGACTCGACAAAAGATCTCAGCGAGTAGCATTGACCATTTCTCAATATGTTTACTACCTGCCCCATTGAGTTCTTCCTGCATCTCATTGTTTGTTCATGCCAATACTACTGATTAGCAACAAGATTTGTTTACATTGGAGTGGACTTGAAAATACTTGGTATTTGAAGCACCCAAAATGCCTTGATTAAAAACATTCATCCTTCTTTAACTACGTGGCACGATTGGGAAAGATTGTGGTTTAGTGGAACATTATTGGTTGTTCTAGATAATAATGTGTTAGTGGAGATCACAATGTTTATACATCATCTATCATCAACATCTTTGGAGTTGCTATGAGAAATTCATATAAGCCAGCCATGCATGCGCACGCTCGCCCACATGCACACCCACACACCCACACACGAAGAGTGTCAGTCATGCCGTGATGAGGGCGTTTGAATTGAAATGTCGACAAGTATTTTCCTCTCACTGATGCTACATGACCTGCTGAGTTCCTCCACCAAATTGTGTTTTTGCTCCAAATTCCCTCATCCCTTGTGTCTCTGACTTGACAGCCAAACCGCATCAGCAGCTGAATGCAATCAGCTGGAAGAACTGGAAGAAGGGTTAGTGTTGTAGTTAGTGCAACGCTGTTACAACACCAGCAATCAGGACCAGAGTTTGAATCCCATGCTGTCTGCAAGGAGTTTGTTACGCTCTCCGCATGTTTGCCTGGGTTTGCTCTGGGAGCTCTGGTTTCCTCCCACCCTTTAAAAACATATCAGAGGTGTAGGTCAATTGGGTGTAATTGGGTGGCATGGACTCATGGGCCAAAAGAACCTGTTACTGTGCTGTATGCCAAAAAAAAGTCAGTGGGTCAAGCGGCATCAACGGGGGATAAAGAATGGTCACTGTTTTGGGCTGGAACCCTCCATCAAGATAATACAAGCTGCATTTTCTACATCAAGTAGTTTTCCTCCTGACATTATACATTTTTTTGCTACAGCTAAGGCTATCATAATAAATCTTTTTTGTGCTACATCAGTTTGAGGCCTAATTCTTTACTTCTTATATTACTTAGAAGAAAGATCTCTGGATTTTTTGCTATGTTGCTTTTTGTGATTTTATTTAATACCTGATTTAGATCTTCCCAAAACTTTTCCACTTTCTCACATGCCCAAATTGCATGTACTGTTGTTCCTGTTTCCTTCTTACAGCGAAAACATCTATCTGATACTGTTGGGTCCCATTTATTTATCTTTTAGGACATGATATATAACCTGTGTAACCAATTATATTGTATCATGCGATACCTCGTGTTTATTGTATTTCTCATAGTTCTGGAGCATAGCTTTTTCCATATTTCATTTTTTATCTTTATGTTTAAATCTTGTACCTACTTTTGTTTGGGTTTACAGCTTATTTCATCATTCTCTTTCTCTTGCAGCTTGATGTACATGCTTGTTATAAATTTTTTAATTATCATTGTGTCTGTAATCACATATTCAAAGCTGCTTCCTTCTGGTAACCTCAGTCTGCTTCCCAATTTGTCCTTCAAGAAGGTTTTCAGTTGGTGGTATGCAAACATTGTACCATGGATTATTCCATATTTGCACTTCATTTGTTCAAAAGATAATAAATTATTTCCCAAAAAACAATTTTCTATTCTTTTGATCCCTTTTCTCTCCCATTCTCTATACGAAAGGTTATCTATGGAAATCAGAAGAGAGCCTGAGAGTACAGCAATGGTACATAGAAATGAATAAATGTATTCCAATGGAAAAAAATAACATATAATTCATGATAAAGATGTCCATTTGATTTGTGTGCCACTAATAAGCTTAATAACCACTCCCTCCTGCATTCTGTCCTGTTCCCTTAAATTGCACTACAGCAGAAGTTTCCTCTCTTCCTAATCTTCTACCTGATGAGCGACTATTACCAAGTGAGCACCAGTCATTTAATGTTTCCCTCTGAGCCACAGATTACTGCAACTGTGACATTTACCACCTTTTCTTTAGGGTGGTTCACTCAAGGCTCCTGTGTTATTGCTTACTACATTATGTGAATAACTTTCTTCCAAGATAATTTGAACTCAAGCAGAAATCTCACAGCTTTCCGCTCTGGGACAATTGGAATCATGAGGCTGCAAAGTGAGATGAGAGCCCAAGGTATTACAAGAAAGATGGAAGCATAGGTAGAAAATTGGCTGACTGGTAAGAGACAGAATGTGGGGGAAAAAAGGGGCTTCTTCTGGTTGGTTGTCGGTGACCAATGGTGTTCTACAGGGCTCGGTTCTGGGACTGCTTCTTTTCATATTATGTATTAATGAATGGCAGAATTGATGACTTTGTGGCAAAGTTTGTAGCTGATACTATGATAGATTGTATCATATTTTATATTGTATATAGATATGCTTTTGAAGGTGATAGATTGTGGGGGTAGTGTAGATCACAAACAAACACTTTACAAAACAGATCTCATTTAAAATGCAAGAGCTTTGCTCAAACCAGTCACTCTGGGCCCAGGGCCTTCGCAAAGACAATAAAAATTGTTTTGTTAGAGGTTTTCATAAGGAGGTTCAAAGAGAAGAACCCAAGCTCAAGAGATTTCACAAGTAGGTGTTAATTGGACATGCCATGGAGTAATGGGTTATTGTTTTGGAAAGCAACAGATGAATGGTTTCAGGTTTGGGTCCGGGCCGCAATCTGTCTGGTTGCAGTTTGATGTTCTAAGAAGGTCATGTGGTTTTTCAAGCAGTAAGAGAGGAGACTAAACAGACTTTCTCTAAGAGAGAGAGAGAGAGAGAGAGAGAGAGAGAGAGAGAGAGAGAGAGAGAGAGAGAGAGAGAGGGAGAGAGGGGGAGAGGGAGAGAGAGAGAACTGGTTTCTGCAGTCATGGCAAGCTGGCAGCTTGTTGAAATTACATTTTGAAAATGGGTTGTGAATTCTGAGTTCATCCTGTTGTAAACCCTTGTGGTCCATACAAGAAATGGCTGGCTAGAGTGTTTCACCTGAATTAAGGGAAACAAGTGGAACTCTATGGTGACCTGCAGAAGAAGAGGTGATCATTTGGAAAACCATGATAGGGCAAGTTTCTTCGGCAAGACACTGAAATGACGGTTCAGAGGGAATCAGTTTGTGTGCGTCCAAAAAGCAACAAACCTCTCTCTGAAAACAACAAGAACCTTCCTGAGTGGTAACAAATTACCTTTAAGCACCAGAGCTTTGTGAAAATTCATAAATGTTCAATTCTCTGCACATTAAATTGCCTGATACCGGTGAACTTGGAGGAGTGAGAAGTGAGATTGGACTGTGAATCAAATAACTTTTCTGAACCTATACACATTACATTCACGTACACTTAGAATTGGAAGTGGGTTAAGTTAGGTTAATAGTAACAAGTTAAAGTTTGATCCTGTTTTCATGTTTAAAGAAAATTAAAAGTATCTTTTGTTTAAGTAACCATTTGTATTGCTGCTGGGTTTTGGGGACCTCTGGGCCTGTAACAATACTAAGAGAGGCGGAGGGATGGGTAGTGAGGAAGTACTGAGTGTCATTCAATTTAGGAGATGGTGGAAGAAAATGGCAGTTGGAATACAGTGTAGATCAAGGACAACAATTCAGAAATTAGAAGTGCAGATGGACCTGGGAATGCTCAGGCAAACTTCCCTCAAGATTAACTGGCATGTAGATTTGGTCGTAAGGAAGTCAAATGTAATGGTAAAATTCATTTCAAGAAGAATAGAATACAAAAGCAGTGATGTAATGTTGAAGCTTTATAAGGCATTGGTCAAACTCTCCTTGGAGTATTGTGAGCAGTTTTAGGCTCCTTATTTAAGGAAGGATGAGTTTGCAATGGAGAGAGAGAGCAGAGAAAGTTCACAAGAATAATCCCAGGAATGAAAGGGTCATCATGTGAGCATTTGATGGTCCTGGGATTGTACCTGCTGGCGTTTAGTTTAGAGAAGGATTTCATCGAAACCTATTGAATACTGAAAGGACTGGATAGAATAGATGTGGAGAGGATGTGTCTCATGGTAGGTGAGTCTGGGACCAGAGGGCACAGCCTCAGAATACAAAAATATTCCTTTAGAGCAGAGATGAGGAAGAATTTCTTTACCTAGAGGGTGGTGAATCTGTCAAATTCATTGCTGCAAAAAGTTGGGGAGGTCAGGATATTGGGTATATTAAGGACAGAGGTGAATATTTTCTTTGTTAGGAAGGGAATCAAGGGTAACAGGGAGAAGGCAAGAGAACGGGGGTCAAAAAGCATACAGCTGTTCCTCAATTTACGATGAGGTTATATTCTGATAAACCCATCATAAGTGAAAAAATTGTAAGTAGAAATAGAATACAGACCCGCATCTATCGAACATCATAGCCTAGCCTAGCATATCTTAAACGTGCTCAGAACGCTTAACATAGCCTGCAGCTGGGCAAATTTATCTAAAACAAAGCCTATTTTATAATTAAATGTTGAATACCTTTTATTCCACTGGAAAAAAAAACAATTTTGAATCATAAAATGTAGTGATAACAACAGACACACCAACAGCACCGTACAGCGAATTGCGAAACTACAGAACCAAGGGACTAGGAACAGGTATTTTCATTAGAACGCATATCCCTGTCGTATCCTCAAAACTTTGAAAACTCGCAAGTTAGATCATTGTAATTGGAGGAGCATCTGGAGTAAATTAGCCATGATGGAATGGTGAGGTAGACTCAAAGGGCTGAAGAGCCTAATTCTGCTCCTATGTCTGATGAAATGAGCAGTAAAATCTGGTCCAGACACCTTACCACATCCCAATCATGACTCAGAAAAAAAAGCAGGATGCATTCACTTTGAGCTGGCAATTTAATTTAATTAACAGTTATAAGGCTGCATTAATTTTGTGCAAGATGGAGATATGCTGTATAAGTGATACAAGAAATGGAAGGAACGTTTGACTCACCACGTACAGATTACATTATGTTAATGCAGAAATCCCATCCATTTGAATTTGTTGCTTATAAACCTCCACATGTCAGGACAGAATGTTACATTTCTTTTTGTAGCTCTTACATCAAGTGTTTGTAATTTTCATTTACAAAATGAAAGTGATGAATGACAATGATACATATATGTTTATTCTGCATTTTGAAACACGATCAAAGGAGCATGGACTTCATAATGGCCAATATTTGTTTCTGTGACGGGTCCTTGCTTTATTGCTGTGATTCACTTAACCTCTGGACTGTGATAAGTGATTTGAATTACTGCCCTGATGCAAACAATTCTGAAGTGAACAGCTTCCAACGCAATGAGTTATGGATGATATGCAAATGGCATTCAAGTAGAGTTGTCGGCAAGGGTGTCAGCAGGCCTCTAATTTCTTCTACTACAATCAATATTGCTCTATTTTTTTTCTCTACGCCTCTCAAAAATGAATCAGAAATTGATTTAACATAAATACATTAACTGAGAGCCAGGGAAGAAAATCTTTCCTTATTTTGTTTTAATTAAATTTGTTTGTCTGTCTGGAAATATCTCCTCCTAAAAATTTCTAAAGGAAATATTTATTGTAAAAAATAATTACAGAAATATAACTTGTTGCTTATTTTTTGCAAAATTCTCTCCAGGGTCTTGAATAATTTTTTTTTCACTGAGTGAGTTAAGCCATCAATCTAATCTCAGGCCTTAGTTTTTATTGCACTCCAGTAAGCTGCTAACATCAATAGCATACTTGGATACCTCGTGTGCAAAACCACTGAAGGCAATACCTCTGGGTAGGAGCATTTATCAGGAAGGACTAAATCACTAAAGTTCCTAATGAACGTGACATCAAATTAAATGCCAGAAAAACATGAAAAAGATGCAGTTCACATTTAATGCTGTGGATTTGCACATGGCAGCACAATAGTGAATTACTACATTATCTTAGGTGTTTGTTTTTCCCAGAGAGGCCCGTAGCATTGCCTAATAAACAGGAAGTGTATCAATAAATGCTGAACTGAGGTGGCCAGAAAGACTTGAGTTCACTTCAGGATTGGAAGTTATAACTTCAAATTGACCAATTTTTCTAGCCAGAAAGAGTTGTGTCAAGGTGGTGAACTTGTTGCCAGTAAAGGTTTATGTTGTAATTATTTCATTTTCTGGGCTGAATGTAATTAAATTGGTTATTGTTATCTGTATCAGGATACAGTGGAAAAAGTCTGTTTTGTATGCTATTCAGGCAAGATAACCCATACATAGTATGGCTGGCGTAATGCAGTGGTTCTCGACCTTTTTATTTCCACTTTAAATAATCCCTATGCCATCGATTAGTAAGGGATTAGTAAGGGATTGCTTAAGGTGGTATGTGGGTGGAAAGAAAAAGTTTGAAAACCACTGTTTTAATCATCCTTAATTGACTTGTTATGTGCACTGTTTCATAACTCCAAAGGAATTGGGTCAATGACAATTTTTCTCAAGCAAAATATTTCAGTAATAATTGGGTCTAGAGCAGTGGTTCTCAACCTTCCCTTCCAACTCACATACCACCTTAAGCAATCCCTTACTAATCACAGAGCACCGATGGCATAGGGATTACTTAAAGTGACACGTGAGTGGAAAGAAAAAGGTTGAGAACCACTGGCACAGTGGTTAGCGCAATATCCTTACAGCACCAGCAATTGGGACAAGACAGGGATTTGAATCCGCACTCTCTGAAAGGAGTTTATACGTTCTCCCCATGTCCGCCTGGGTTTTCCTTGGGGGCTCCAGTTTCTTTGACCATTCAAAAATGTACCGGGGGTGTAGGTCAATTGGGTGTAACTGGGCAGCACGGTTCATGGGCTGAAATGGCTGTTACCGCGCTGTTTGTCTAAATTTGTTTTTAATTATTTTTTTTTTAATTAAAAACAGGTAGTGGAAGAATAAAAAAAATAAAAGTGCAAGTTATAGTGTCACATAAATCAAAAAGTACAAGGTACCGTGTTAAAGAGTATAGTTAAAAGAGTAAGAATTTTTTTTTACAAATGAATGAATGTTTTGATCCTTCCACTATCATCTATTAAAATCTGATGCTTCATTTTTTAAGGAAAGCTACAAGCCAGCGATAGGGTAGCTGAGGGATTCAGTTTCCTGGACTATTTGGATCTCTTCTGGGCAAGAGGTGACCTGTACTATAGGGGTTGCATCTGAACTGGAGGAGGATACATTTCCAGACAGGGAGATTTGCTAATGCGCCAGGTGAGTTTTTTTTTAACTAGTCTGGGCAGGGATTGGAATACAAAGCACTCAGTGACATATGAGCAAGTTGAGGCAAATACAGAAGTCAAAGCAAGTTCACTAGACAGGTCAAGCAGAAGCATAGCTTGGAGCATGAAAGACTATTAGTCAAAACTATACGTGCATGTGTATCAATGCAAATAGCCTGACAGGTAAGTCAGATTAACTCAGGATTTATAAGACCAATACATTATCGTTAAGACAAGAATATAGCTGATGGAGGTGGGGAACAGGACTGGCAACTCAATGGACTGAGACCTAGATGCTACAGGTGTGATGAAGTTGGAGATTACAGAGAAGAGGGAGTTAAACAAGAAAATCTCCAGACTCTGTAATTGTAGTTTAATACATAAAAGTGTTGGACTAACTCAGTAGGTCACATAGTGTCCAAAGGTACATTACCAACATTTCGAGCATGAACCCATCGTCAAGAGGAGGGGAAGTGTGTTTATGATTTGGGAATATATCACAACAGATATATTCTTAGGGGATATTCTTAGGAGATCATCCAATGAAGCTATATGGTTGTAACTGAAGAATAGGAATATGGTGATCATATTTTTCAGATTGTAATACAGGCCCACCAGTAATCAGAAGAAATTATGGGACCAAATATGTAAGGAAATCGCAGATAAGAATAATAGGTTTGTAATTGTCAGGAATTTTATCTTTCCAAGTACTGAACTGGGATTTCCATATTGCTCAGCAGTGATTGTGATGGAATTTAGTCATTGTGTTGAGGAAATCTTTCTCAAGCATGATGTAGATAGCCCTGTTACAGAGGGGCAATGCTCAACCTGCTCTTTGTAAATAGTCTGAACAAGTAACTGAAGTGCAGTGGGGAAGCATTTTGAGATTAGTGACCATAACGTCATTAGTGTTAAAGTAATTTTGTAAAAGGATATGACTAGACCACAAGGTGAAGTCCTAACTGGGGCAAGGCTAATTTTGATGTTATTAGACAGAAACTTACAGAGATTGATTGGGAGAGGCTATGTGCAGGTAAAGTGATGGCTGATAAGTGGGTGGGTTTAAAAATGAGATAATGAGAGTTCCGGGACAGCATTTTCCTAATGGTGGAAGGTCAAGGTTAGCAGTTTAAGGGAACCCTGGTTGAGAAGAGATATTGAGGCTCTGGTCAAGAACAACATTTCAGAGAGAGGTACCTGGGATTAGTGAATCCCTTGAGATGAAGAGGTGAATTAAGAGTACACTGAAGAAGGAACTAAGAAGGGCAAAGAGGGGACACAAGAATGCTTTGTCAAATAAGGAAAGGGAGATTCTTAAGAGATTGTACAAGCATGTAAAAGGAAAAAATGTAATTTGTGTGAGAATAGGGCCCCGCAAGCATCAATGTGGACACAGGAGAAGGGCAACATCCTAAATGAATATTTCTCATCAGTATTTGCCATGGAGAAAGACAAGGATGTTTAGGAACTTGGGGTAATAAATGGTGATGTCTTGAACAGAGTCCAAATACATAAGAGGAAGTGCTGGATGTTTTTAAATGCAATAAGGTGGATAAATTCCCAACACCTGACCAAGTGTGTTCTAGGACATTGTAGGAAACCAGGGGAGGCATTTCACCAGAATGTTGCCATTACTGGAGAGCTTGAGTTACAAAGAAATGCTAGATAAATTGAGACTCTTCCTAAATTACAGGAGATTGAGGGGTAACCTTATAAGTTCAGGAGGGACATCAATAAAGTGACTAGGTATACTCTTTTCCCCGTGGTGGGGGACTCCAAAACTAAACCACTAGGACCTGATGACAAGCCAAGGTTTTTTTTAAATGTTGAAGGAAATGGTTCAAGTAGAAATGATAGCTGGTGGTAAAGAAAATGCTCAGTAAATAGGTGCTTGAGATTTCTCTTCCAGGATGGGATCTCCAATAACCCAGCATTCTGTTTGAATGTTTCTTGATTAGATGTTTGAGACACAAAGTGGAATGCCTGGCTAATGTCCTGCTAATTTAGATACCAGATTAATGGAGCCTATCTAATGGTTAGACTCCAGGAGCTGTAAATTAAACTGCTCATTTGATTCAATCTAATGACCATTGTCTTGTAAATTCCATTTTGTTTAATTTGTAAAAGATGATGGTCTCTTCACAGGGGGGGGGGGGGGGACCAATTGCCATCAAAAATTGAGAAGTTTTTTACTTTCCTCGGCAACATTAACCATGGTGAATTTCCCACGGTCAACTCACCTTGAGATTCATTCACACTGTTACATAACACATTATTCCCACGCCAGCAATCTCTACATTACTCTTCTTCATAACGAGTTCAAGTTCCAAGATGATGTTCTTAATCTTCAAGGATATCACTCAACATCTTCGAATTAAGGACATTGCTTATGAATTATCTTGAAAGACATGGCTCAGATGATGAGGTATCTGAAATTAGTTGTTCACATTACAAATATCATCCAAGCCCCCCTCAGCCAATTTAAGTGAAAAATAATTGGTTCTTCTCAAAGAAGGTTGCTTCTTTTACCTCTTCCTGTGCATTTGGGTGAAAATGTTTTTGAGAAAGATGCAGGAGACCACTTTTAAAAAGATGTATTTTGAAAAAATCCACCTTTCTGGGCTGCAGATGGTGTCGGTAATATTAAAATGGTATTATACTTGTTACATAATAAAATTTTATTCTCATGCCTGACTGCTTTTTGTTCTTACTTTGACAAAGGGTTCAGGTCGAAAGTGTTGGTTACTTTCTTGGTGTGGTGGTACTCCACTGGCCTACTGCAGGGGGCAACCTCTGTACCTGCAGGAGTATAAGGGGGACAGGACAACACCTGGCCTGCTGTCAATCAGTCGGCCTGAATGGATCAAGCCCCACCCAGTCGGGTGTCAATCACCCTCCGGGATATAAGCCTGCGCCGGCCTCCCGAGGCCTCACTCAGAGTTGCTGCAGCCAAAGCCAGCCTGGCTCTGTGTAAGTCTTTGTGGTGGATTAAAGGCTGTTGTACAGTCTTTATCTTTGTGTGTGTCTGATTCTGACTAACAATGCACCACACTTGGGATACTGTGTGTCCAACTAGGTTTCTCCAGCATATTTGGTGGATTGCACGACAATCCCTGTATCTCCAAACTTTTCTGTTCAAAGCGATGGCTTCATCCTTTTATTAAGGATGCACTACAAATAGAGACATACCATTCTTACTCTGTGACAAATGCTCATTGAGCCCTCACATCAGTGGTTCCCAACATCTTTTGGTCCAAGGCCCACTTGGCTTCTGGCCTAACATGCCATGACCCACTAATGGCATTGACTGAGCAATATTTTCAAGACAAAGAAACACACTCTATCTTATTTAAAGTATTTCACATAACATTTTAAAAGATCCACATGGATACGTGCTGTGGGCCAAGGCCCCCTGGTTCAGAACTATTTGCTTTAGTGCTCAGCAACTTGTCAATCCATGAAAACAATTTCACTGTGCAAGGAAATAAGTCTGCATCTTAAGAGATTGAACAAATAGAGGGCAGAAAGAATGTTCCTGAAAAAAATCAGTAGCTTGTAGTGAAGGTTTTTTTTCTCTCTGAAAGGATGAAATTTCATTTCCATTTCCAAAATGGTGCAAATATTTGAAGAAGAAAAGTCCTTGTAATAAATTAGTTCCAAAAACCTTCAGGGATGAGAAATAGCCAGATCATCATTCCAACACATCTTGCATGTACAAAGATGATGCAATTCAACTTTACTTACATTTGGATTATGCAATGTAATAATTAAATGTCACTTGTTCTGCCATTGACCAGCACAACACAAGGGAAACATTCAGATCTTGAAGGCAGTGCAGTGAAGAGAAGCAAAGCTAATTCCCAGCATCCGGCAGCTGCATTAGAAAGCAGATTAGGGAAGCTGAATGTCTTCAGTCGTGAAAGGTAATTGAAGCATTTATTGTAAAAGTGGATGATATGATGTGGAAAATTTAAAAACACAACTTTCTATTGAAAATATGAACTATAAGTGGGAGAAAAGGTTATATAGCCATAGAGCTAAAGAATATTACAGCACAGAAACAGGCCCTTCAACCCTTCTAATCTGTGCCAAACTATTATTCTGCCTAATCCACTGACCAGCATCCAGTCCATATCCCTCCATAAACCTTTCCCCAACCATGTACCTGTCCAAATCTTTCTTAAATATTAAAATTGAGACAGCATTCACCACTTCAGCTGACAGCTCATTCCACATTCTCACTAATCTCTGCGATGAGGAATGTTTCCCTGAAACTTCACTCTTTTCACCTGTAACCCATGTCCTCTGGATAGTATCTCACCTAACCTCAGTGTAAAAAGCCTGCATTTATTCTTTCTATAGCCCTCATAATTTTGTTAACCTCTATCAAATCTCCCCTTATTCTTCTACACTCCAGGGAATAAAGTCCTAAACTGTTTAACTTTTCCCTGTAAATCAATTCTTCGTTACAGTAACATTCTAGGAAATCTTCTCAGCATTCGTTCAATCATATTGATATATTTCCTGCTGTTAGGTGACCAAAACTACATAATACAATACTCTAAATTTGGCCTCACCATTGTCTTATATAACTTTACCATAACATCCCAACTCCTATACTTAATGCTTTGATTTATGGAAACCAATGTGCTAAAAGCTCTCTTCACAATCCTATCTACCTGTGATACCATTTTAAAGGAATTATGTGTTTGTATTCCCAGATCCCTCTCTTCTACCATTCTCCTCAGTGCCCTGCTATTTACCACGTAAGTCCTACGCTGGTTTGTCCTTCCAAACTGCAGCACCTCACACTTGTCTACATTATATTCATCTGCTATTTTGCAGCCATTTTAATATCTAGTCCAGATCCTTGATGTCCATAACACTTCCAATCAATGTGTCAGCTGCAAACTTGCTGATTCAATTTACCACATTATCATCCCAATCACTGATATAGATGACAAAAAGCAATGGACCCAGCACTGCCACCTGATGGACACCAGCAAATCAAGGGACAATAATTCACTATCACTTTCTGGCTTCTCCTGTATAGCCAATTTCAAATCCAGTTTTCTACTTCACCATGAATACTGAGCAACTGAACCTTCCTGACTAACCTCCCATGTGGGATCTTGTCAAAGGCCTTAAAGAAATCTTTGTGGACGATCAAGGTGGAGATAGGAAACAGATTTGAATATTACGATAGATTCATAAATCTGGGAAAATTTATTTAGAGATTCTATGATTAATACTATTAATGTAAGGTACAGGTTAGTTCACTAAAATTTTTATATCAATTATACCTTACACCACAGAAGTTGAATAGATTGAAATCAGATTTATCAGATCAATGTTTTAGATGTGGTGAGAATGTAGAATTTTTATACATTCAACATGGTCTTGTTCATATGCGAGACCCTTTTGGGTCTCGACCTTTTGGTTTTCGACAACAAATTAAGACCAGTTTTGTCACTTATGATCACTTTGCTCTTACTATACCTACAGAAGCCCTACAGATTAATTCAAATAATTGTTTCTAATGTTTATTGAGAAATTCTCAACTTAGTGTTTCATCTAATTTTTTCTTGCTTTTTTGTCTGTTTACATGTATACAAATGATTAGTTATGTGCTTTCTTTTCTAAAACTTTGTCCGTAAGCTTATATGTTAAACTTCATAAAAATATTTTTAAAAGAGGCCTTTAAGGCTTTCTGTCATCTCGTCTGCCAAAGCAACCTTATGTCTTTTCACCCTCTGATTTCCTTCTTAATTTTTTCTTGGATTTTTTAATGCTCTTCAACTAGCTCATTTACCTTATAACCTGTATCTGTTACCTCTCTCTTCTTCTTTACCAGATTTCCAATATCCCAGGAAAACCAGGATTCCCTATGCCAGTTAACCTTCCTATTAATTCTGACTGGAAAATGCAAACTGTACTCTCAAAATTTCACCTTTGATGGCCTTCCATTTACCTTGCACATCCTTGCCAGAAAACAACCTGTCTCAATTCATCCATTCTAAATCCTTTTTTATTTCCTCAAAATTGGCCTTTCTCCAATTTAGAATCTCAACCTGAGGACCAGTCCTATCCTCATCCATAATTATTTTGAAACCAATGGCATTATGATCACTGGAGCCAAAGTATTCCCCTATAGTATGTCTGTCACCTGTCCTGTCTTGTTCCCTATAGAGGATCCAGCATTGCACTCTTTCCAGTGGTATGTTGATTTAGAAAACTTTTCTGAACACTTTTGACAAACCTTAACCCATCCAGCCCTTTTACCATGTGGGAAAATATAAATGGTGAATGAAAGATTTATTGTTTTTCGCAAAGCACACTCTGAAGAAAGCACATCTCCTGGGCAAAGTGGAGATTCCAGATGAGAATGGAAACAACAAAGGATATCTGACAGATCATCCTGATGTACATGTCTTTGCTGACCATCTTTCCAAGGCTTTGTGTAGAGCCAGTGAGATGACATCCTCCATAGATCCGTTGCTGAAGTAGGGAAATTGGAATGGATCCATGGGCATAAATGATGTAACCTGCTACAAAACCAAATCCACTGCAGTAGGAGACAACAAAGCTTCACTCCCAGATGCCTTCTACCCTGATTTGACCATCAGAATGAGGAAGAACTACTTTGCTCCCACACGCACCCTGATGATATTCTGTCCATATCCTAGGATGACGTGCAGGAGAGTGTATACAAGGAAAGAATCTGGTCCGGTCAGAGTACCCCTCTGAGTACTGAAAACCTGTGGTGACCAACTTGCTAAAGTTTTCATGGTTATGTTCAATATCTCAATCTTGCAGGAGATCATATCTAGGCCTCAATTATACCAGTGCTCAAGAAGTGGGTAGCATGGTTAGTGTAGTGCTTGATGCAATGCTGTTCCAGGCCCAGAGATCAGTGGCAGATTTCAAATCCCATGAGTCTGTAAGGAGTTTGTATGTTCTCCCCATGTCTGCATGGATTTTCTCCAGGGACTCCAATTTCCTTCCACCATTCAAAACATAATGGGGGTGTCGGTTAATTGGGAGCCACGGGTATGTGGGCCGAAATGACCTGTTACCGTGCTGTTTGTTTAACTTTAAATTTTAAATTTAAGTGTGTGGAAACCTGCCTAAATGACTAACAACCAGTGGCACATACATCCTCTGTGATGAAATGTTTTGAGAGACTGATGTTGAAGCTATCAGCTCCTGTCTGAGCAGCCACATGGATCCATTCCAATTTGCCTACCTCAGCAACAGGTTTATGGAGGATGTCATCTCACTGGCTCTACACAAAGCCTTGGAAAGATGGTCAGCAAAGACACATACATCAGGAAGCTCTTTATCAACTACAGCTTATAATCCAACACCATCATCCCCTCAAAACTGATCAGTAAACTCCAAATCCTGGGCCACAATACCCCACTGTGTAATTGCATCCTGGATTTCCTCTCCTTCATAATCTCTATCAGTACAAGAGCATGACAGGCTGCATTTTTAGTCCGTCTACTCACTTTATACCTATGAATGTGTGGTTTGGTACGACAACAACAGCATTTACAAATTTGTTGACAATACCACAAAAATGGGGGAGATTGAAAACTTGGCTGAATGCTGTACTGACATCAACCTCGCACTCAATGTCACCAAAAGCAAGGAACTGATTGTGGACTTTAGCAAGGGAAAACCAGAGGTGATCAACGGAGCTTCAGAGGTGAAGAGGGTGAGTAAATTTATTTTCCTGGTAGTCATTATCTCGGAGGACCTTTCCAACCCAACACACTAATGTCATCATGAAGCAAATACTTCAGACTCAGCACCTCTATTTCATCAGGAGTTTGTGGAGGTTGTATATGACATCGAAAAACTTGGCAAACTTCTACAGTGGTGCAGTAAAAAATATGCTGACTGGCTGCATCACAGCCTGATATGGGGACACCAATACATCACAGGCAAAATGCTCCCCACCATTGAGAAAATCTACATTGAACTTTGTTGTAGAAAGCAGCAGCAATCATCAAGAATCCACACCACTCAAGACATAGGTGCCACAAGACTTACACAACCAGGCTCAGGAACAGTTGCTGAACCTCCATCATCAAACTCCTCGACAAGAAACTTATTTAAAGGCTTTTCCTTTGTACATTATTTATTATCAAGTATTTATTTTCTATATAACACATTCAATTTGTTTACATTTCTTTCTTTCTATTTCTTTCTTTTGTATACATATCTTTCCTTGAGTGCTATTTTTTGCATGACCAATAAGTAGAAATTCTGCCTGACCCTCAGGAAAAAGAATCTCAAGGTTGTATCTGATGTCATGCATGAACTCTGGCAATAAACTAAACTTTGAATTTGCACTTCAAAGAACTAAATAAATGAAAACCTCTTGTTGGGTTAAGTAGAGTTTCCCTTGGAGGCACATAAGCTTTGATGGGCCAGCGTATTTGCGGATCAACATTTACTTTTGGAATTTCTAAACTTAATTGAATGCTTCATCCCCCACTTTAATAAAAGTCCTTGCAAGGATTAAAAGAAAATGTCTGCTTTCTGATAATGGAGTTGGAGGGGTGGGGTGGGGGGGGAACAACATCAACAGAAACCCCATTATTCCCCTGGTTATCACCATCATCATGTTTTATTGGACGGCAAATATATAAAAAAATAACTGAACTTGGATCCATTTACTTCCTTCTAACCTTCACAATGTTTACTTCACTGATCATTGGTGCAATTATCTGGCCCTTAATCACAAATTGCATTTGTCTCCATTACTTACTCATCAGTTTATCTGTCTCAACTCTCCTGTATAGATTTCCAATACTATTTTCCATCATTCTGAAACCATCAGGGCCATTTTTTAATCCACATCCTGGCCTATGACAGGCCAACCTGCACATGCTGATCAAGGCGCTCTCAGTTGCTAAGAGGGGGTATTAATTTAGTATCATTAAACTCCGCAGTGTTCAAATTCCATTCTGCACACACATTTCCACCTCTTTACTCTCCAATTAATGCTCTCAAGATGTCGGCTTGAAATGTTGGCTACACATAATGTTCCTCCATTGTTTTTGTTCAACCTTTTGAGTTCCAAGATCAGTTTGTTTTATTTTGCTCCACTAGATGCACACCCAGCTTGTCTAGCCTTTCTTTATAACAAATTCCACATTCATTGAAATTCCACTTTCAATGAATCAACATCCTTCCTTAAATAAGGAGACCAGTGCTGTACACAGTGCTCTTGATGTAGTCTCACCAATGCTCTATACAATTAAAACATAATCTCTCTACTTTTGTATTCTATTCACCTTACAGCAATAATAAATTGCATCTGTGTCGCGGTCTTACGTGAATCACGCTATAGGGCACCCAAAGCCTTCACCTCATTAGTGAGATAATATTCTACTAATTTCTCTGCCAAAATGGACAATAATACATTTTCACACAATCTTTTCCATTTATGGAGTTATTTAACCTAAAAATGTCCATTTGTAAAAGAAAAATTAAAAACAAAGATTCTGGAAATTTGAAATAAAAGCAGAAAATGCTGCAAACAGATATGCAGATCAGACAACATTTGGGGGAAGAGAAACAGAGTTAATATTTTAAGTTGAGCACCTTTCATCAGAACTGGAAAATGAAAACAAAAATCACTTTGATTTAAGTTGCAGAGTGAAGGTGGCAGGGATTGATTGGTTGAGACCAGAGTTCTAAAACTATGGAGCCACCTGGTTCATTGATTAATGAGGGCTGTCAGAGGGACCAGTGAAATCTCATCCTTACTGCGGCTGGGAGGAGAATGGATGAAAGCTGAGTAGCAAGAGATAGATGAGAAGTGCAGTCAACCCCTCTCTCAACTGGGAAGATATGGTTAAGGAAAGAGGAAGACATTTCAGAGGTACCAGCAAATGCAACAGAAACAAAAGAACTGATGGACCGGGATAGAGTTCTGCAGAAAGAAAGATAGAGCAGGTATGGTAGAGATGGAGACTATTGGCTATCGGTGACAGTCCTAACCCTTGAAATAGAGGGGGAAAAATTCAGTAAAGCAAGAGTTAACTGGTCAAAACTGGCAGCAAAGGTATGCATGAAGCAGCACCAACACTGTGGTCAATGTTGTGATAAAAATGTTGAGGAAAGTGAATGACTGGAACTGAAATAAAGACAGTTTCATTTATCCCACAATGAGACAGGCATTACTGAGGGCCATGTGAGTTGCAATAATCATATTCATTTTTCACTACCTTATGTCCTCTTCGCAACTTACTTTCCTACCTATCTAATAAGTAAATTGTAAAATGGTGAGGCCCCAATTCTTGTGGCACACTACTCTACACATCCTTGCAGCCAGCCACTCATTTGGCCCAGCCAGTCTTCCATCCATGGCAGTGTCTTAACTCCTATGTCATTTTTTTTTTAATTGACATACAGCATGGTAACAGGCTATTCTGGCCCATAAGTCCATGTTGCCCAATTAACACCCCATTAACCTCCACCCCATAGTACATTTTGAACAGTGGGAGGAAACCAGAGCTCCCAGGGAAAACCCACACAAACACTGGGAGAACGTACAAACTCCATACAGGCCTTGCGGGATTCGAGCCCTGGTCCCGATCGCTGGTGCTGTCAAGGCATTGCACGAACCGTGCCACCCCTTTAATTGTTTATTTTCTGCAATAACCTTATCTCATGCTGATTTGGAGAGGTGTTGAGGAACGTGAATTTGATGCCAATGGGGTTCCAGGAATTGTGCAAAACAGCACATACCTGCAAGCTTCCTAAGTGGGAATAAGTCCACGTTGACCCTGAAGAACTTTGTGAGAGATGATCCCAGGGCATTAAAGTCTGTGGGGATTCAAATGAAACAGAATTCACATTGGGTCTCTGAGGAAGGCTGCAAACAAACATTGCAGCAGTACTTATCTCCATCTCACTGAAGAATGAAGGAAATTTAAAAAAACACTAGATAGGAATCATTAAGTTGTTTAATTTCATCGACTGCAAGTCAATATGGGCAGCACTTAGGAATGTATGAAACTCAATAAGTACAATGTCAAAACCAGTGTTCTTGTAATGATGTGAAATAATGAATCAGTGCTGCTTTGCAACACGAATGGGCCACTTGTTTGTGTAAAACTAATTTACTTCCTTTCATCCTCGAGTTATTTAACTTGTAACTTTTATTGGGCCTCATTGATCAAACCTTGCTTCTGAGCATATTTTGCAGAAAAACATTCTGAATGTTGCAAGCATTTGGTTTTACTGTGGTGAATCATTCAGATATGCTTACATCCTGCTTTGTTCTTTTGGACCCCTCTCCCACCGCAGTGTGATATTGTCCAAATGACATCCTGCCAATCATGGGCTGCCCTCATTGTGAGCGTGGGATTAAATCCAATAACCATGTTCAGTCTAGATAAGGACATTTTAATCATCAGAAGTTTTGAAATTTCACAAGTTTATTCATCCCTATCAGATATTTGATTCTCACAGAGCCAAGAATATTATTCAAAGATATTCTGCATGCATCTCACAGGCATTTCAAAGAAGGTTTCATGTGCTTAAATACATGAAACAGGTTGTCAGTGTATTTGGTATTTCCAAATCATCTTTCCTATCTGCTTTACTTATCCCAGAATTACCAGCGGTGAGACTGAGCTGAAGACCGTCCACCAGTTCAGTTACCTGGGGTGCACCATCTCATCAGATGCCAAGATCAATAAAGAGGTTAACAACAGGCTGGCAAAGGCAAACAGAGCATTTGGCAGCCTGTACAAAAGAGCCTAGAACAACAAATATCTGAAGAAAGGCACAAAGATTCAAGATCAAGTTTCAAGATTCAATTTATTGTCATAGTAATAAAACAGTGGCGTATTATATGAAATTCATGTTTGCCTGCTGCAAAGCAGTCAGATTTGCCACCAACATGAATTGCCGAAGCTCCTCTTACAGTTTTACAGTCAGACTTAAAGTCAGAGAGAGAGAAGCAAAAGAGAGTCCTCCAGAGTCACCAAGAGTCCGTAGATTTGCCTCCAGTGCTTCTGCAGTGTGTACAGATTTCATAGTTTGCAGTGTGATCAGTGTGTACAGCGCCGTTGTAATGACCACCCTCCTGTACAGCTCCAAGTCGTGGGCCACCTACTGTCACCATCTACAACTCCTTGAGCACTTCCACCAGTGCTGCCTTCGCACCATCCTTAACATCCACTGGAGTGACTTCATCACCAACATTGGAGTCATCAAAGAGGTGGAGATTGCCAGCATCGAGACTATGCTGTTGAAGACACACCTACGCTGGGCAGGGCAAGTCTCTAGGATGGAGAATCATCGCCTGCCCAAGATTGGGCTGGATGATGAACTCTCCACTGGCCATCGTGACAAAGGGGCTCCAATAAAGAGGTACAAGGGCTCTCTGAAGAAATCCCTTGGTGCATGTCACATTGACCATCGCCAGTGGCCTGCTCTAGCCTCCGATCATGTGGCCTGGTGAAAAAGTGAATAGATTAGAGATGGTCATGACAGAAATAGAAAAAAGAGTAGACAAGATGGAAGAATGAGAAACAGCCATAGAAATGGAGGTAGATGACTTAAAAAAGAAATTAGAAGAATCTGATAAAAAAGTTAAAGAAACACAGGAGCTGTTAGCTCAGAAGATAGATATAATGGAAAACTATAATAGAAGAAACAATGTAAAGATAGTGGGCCTTAAGGAAGATGAAGAAGGCAAAAAATATGAAAGAATTTATAAAAGAATGGATCCCCAGAGTCCTAGGAATGCCAGAATTACAGGAAGGAATGGAAATAGAAAGGGCACACAGAACATTAGCCCCTAAACCACAACCACAACAAAAACCAAGATCCATTCTAGTAAAATTCCTAAGATATACGACAAGAGAAAATATATTGGAGAAGGCAATGAAAAAAATAAGAGAAGACAAAAAGCCACTGGAATACAAAGGTCAAATTTTTTTTTCTATCCAGACATAAGTTTTGAACTCCTGAAGAAGAGGAAGGAGTTTAACGCAGCAAAAACGACCCTATGAAAAAAGGTTATAAATTTATGTTAAAATATCCAGCGATGCTTAAAATAGTTATCCCGGGGCAGCAAAGCAAACTGTTCTCGGATCCGGAAAAAGCACGAAAATTTGCAGAACACCCACAAAACAGACAGAGAGATGAGGAGATATAATAAGAACAAAAATGACAACAAACTATATATAAAGAAGAAGAATAAAATATAAGTAAGAACTAAGAAGAGAAAGAAAGGGAAGAAAGAAAGTAAGGAGGGAATTAAGAAAGTGAGCTTTGTTATATATGAAGATTAAAATCTTTTCTGGGGGGGAGCTGGGTGTGGAAGAATTACAGTCACTGCGAAATCAGTTGATGCTTGCGAGCGGGTTCGCACATCCAAATGAAGAGGGGAGATGTGGTTGCCTGACAAGGGACAAAGGGCAACTCAGAGAGGGGAGGGACTATTGGGGTTAAAGGAATTTTAGATATGGGAATAGTGGAAATATTTTATGTTTTAGAAATGTTGTCTTACAATGTGTTCAAAAAAAGAAAACAGAAATGTATGAGAAGGGAAGGTGGTGATGAGGAAACAGAAAGGAAAGATTAACAAAGTATCAAATGGCCATGTTGAACTATATGACTTTAAATATTAATGGAATACATAACCAAATCAAAAGGAAGAAGCTGTTAAATTTACTGAAGAAAGAAAAAATTGATATAGCATTCGTGCAAGAAACACATTTAACTGAAGTGGAACACAAGAAATTAAAGAGAGATTGAATAGGACATGTAACAGCAGTATCATATAATTCAAAAGCCAGAGGAGTAGCTATATTAATTAATAAAAATGTACCAATCAAAATAGAAGAGGAAATAATAGATCCAGCAGGGAGGTATGTAATGATAAAATGTCAGATATATTCAGAATTTTGGAATTTACTCGATGTATACACACCTAATGAAGAAGATCAAAAATTTATGCAAGATATCTTTTTGAAGATCGCAGATACGCAAGGGAATATACTAATAGGAGGGGATTTTAACCTTAATTTGGACTCAAACATGGATAAAACTGGAAAAAAAGACTAACAGAAAGAACAAAGTAATCAAATTTATAATTAAATCGATGCAGGAAATGCAACTTTTGGATATATGGAGGAAACAACACCCAAAGGAAAAGGAATATTCATATTATTTGAGTAGACATAAAACATACTCAAGGATAGACCTCTTCCTGTTATCAGCCCACATTCAAGGAAGAGTTCAGAAAACAGAATATAAAGCTAGATTGTTATCGGATCACTCACCCCTGTTATTGGCAATAGAGCTAGAGGACATCCCACCAAAAATGTATAGATGGAGATTAAACTCCATGCTACTTAAGAGACAGGAGTTTAGAGAATTCATTGAGCGACAAATTAAAATGTACTTTGAAATAAATACGGAATCAGTGAAAAATAAATTTATACTATGGGATGCAATGAAAGCGTTCATCAGAGGGCAGATAATAAGTTATGTAACTAAGATGAAGAAGGACTACAATCGAGAAATAGAACAGTTGGAAAGGGAAATAACAAATACAGAAAGAGAATTAGCAATAAAGGAAGATACAACTAAAAGAAGAGAATTGACAGACAAGAAAATAAAATATGAAACACTACAAACATATAAGGTGGAGAAGAACATAATGAAGACAAAACAGAAATATTATGAGTAAGGAGAAAAAATGCACAAAATACTAGCATGGCAGCTTAAGACAGAACAAACTAAAAGAATGGTATTGGCATCAAGGAAAAAGGACAAACAAATTACATATAACCCAACGGAGATCAACGAAAACTTCAGGGAATTCTACGAACAACTATATCAAACTGAAAACGAAGGGAAAGAAGATAAAATAGATGAATTTCTAACTAAAATTGAACTACCGAAATTACAAACAGAGGAGCAAAATAAATTAATAAAACCATTTGAAATAGAAGAAATACAGGAGATATTAAAAAATCTACAGAACAATAAAACACCGGGAGAGGATGGACTCCCAATAGAATTCTATAAAACATTCAAAGACTTATTAATTCCTCCTCTCCTGGAAGTAATGAACCAGATTGAAAAAACACAAAACATACCAGATTCATGCAAAACAGCAATAATTACAGTAATACCAAAGATGGGGAAAGATCCACTAACACCAGCATCGTATAGACCAATATTTCTATTTAACACAGATTATAAGATAATAGCTAAACTATTATCAAACAGATTGGCTGACTGTGTACCAAAAATAGTAAAACTAGACCAAATTGGATTTATTTAAAAAAAGGCGAACAACGGGCAATATCTGTAAATTCATTAACTTAATCCATGCAGTACAAGGAAACAAAACTCCAACAGTAGCGGTTGCTTTAGACGCAGAGAAAGCCTTTGACAAAGTAGAATGGAATTTTTTATTAAAAGTACTACAAAAATTCAACCTACCAGAGAAATATATTAATTGGATTAAAGCAGTATATAAGGGACCATTGGCGAAGGTGACAGTAAATGCACAATGACAATCAAACCAATTTAAATTAAGCAGATCAACAAGGCAGGGATGTCCACTATCTCCCTCACTGTTCGCGTTAGCTATAGAACCACTAGCAGAACTGATAAGAACAGAAAATAAAATATGAGGGATAAAAATAAAAGAGAAGGAATATAAAATCAGTCTATTTGCAGATGATGTTATAATATACTTAACAGAACCAGAAATATCAATAAAAGAATTACATAAGAAATTGAAGGAATATGGAGAAGTATCGGGGTATAAGATCAATGCAAATAAAAGTGAAGCAATACCAATGAATAATGCGGATTTCACAACGTTTAAGGAAGAATCACCATTTAGATGGCAAACACAAGCAATTCGATACCTAGGTATACAACTAAATAATAATCTCGGCCATCTATACATACTAAATTATCAGCCATTAATGAAAAATTACAAGACGACTTAGAGCACTGGAAAGACTTACCACTAACACTGATAGGAAGGATAAACTGTATTAAAATTAACATTTTCCCAAGGATACAATACCTATTTCAATCATTACCAATTCACCTAACAGAGAAATTCTTCAAGGAGCTAAAGAAAATAATAAGGAAATTCTTATGGAAAGGGGAGAAACTGAGGATAGCACTAGATAAATTAACAGAATGGTACAAACAAGGAGGCTTACAACTACCAAACTTTAAGAATTATTATAGAGCAGCACAATTAAGATACCTATCAGATTTTTATCAAACAAGTGAAAAACCAGATTGGACAAGGTTAGAGCTAAATAAAATAGGGGAGAAGATACCTGAGCATATACTCTATAAGTGGGATGAAAAATTGGTGCAACGTAGGAATTCACCAGTATTGCACCATCTGCTCAACATTTGGAAGAAGATTCACATAGAAAGGAATAAAATAATTTATCAACTACCAAAATTAATATTGACACAAAATCAACTAATCCCTTTCACAATAAATAACCTTTCCTTCAGAGAATGGGAGAGAAAAGGGATCAAAAGAATAGAAAATTGTTTTTCGGGAAATAAATTATTATCTTTTGAACAAATGAAGGACAAATATAATATAACTCACAATACAAGGTTTGCATACCACCAACTGAAAACCTACTTGAAGGACAAATTGGGAAACAGTCTGAGGTTACCAGAAGGAAGCAATTTTGAATGTGATTACAGACACAATGATAATTAAAAAATTTATAACGAACATGTACATCAAACTGCAAGAAAAGGAGAACAAGGAAACAAACTGTAAACCTAAACAAAAATGGGAACAAGATCTAAACATAAAGATAAAGAATGAAACATGGGAAAAGCTATGCTCCGGAACTATGAGAAATCAATAAACACGAGGTTACGCATGATACAATATAATTGGTTACACAGGCTATATATCACACCCCAAAAGTTAAATAAATGGGACCCAACAGTATCAGACAGATGTTTTCGCTGTAAAAGGGAAACGGGAACAACAATACATGCAATTTGGACATGTGAGAAAGTGGAAAAATTTTGGGAAGATCTAAACCAGATATTAAATAAAATCACAAAAAGCAATATACCAAAAAACCCAGAGATCTTCCTTCTAAGTAATACAAAAAATAAAGAATTTGGACTTGATTTGGATGGAGCACAAAAAAGATTTATTATGATAGCCCTAGCTGTAGCAAAAAAATGTATTATGTCAACCTGGAAATTAGAAGACAACTTGAGAATACAACAATGGTACATAGAAATAAATAAATGTATTCCATTAGAAAAAATAACATATAATTTAAGAAATAACATCACAATATTCGAACAAATATGGGAACCATACATGAAATACAAAAGAGAAATCCTACCATGAACCTCCACCATCTAAAATGACAGAAGGAGAAGACAACGAAATGAACTGACTCAGTATATAAAAGTAAAAGATAAAAATTTCTTGTTTATTTTTATTAAGTGATGACATTGTTTAGCGGATTTAATGTATCTTATAGATTGACCTTTGAATAAATGGGAAGGAGGGGAGAGGGAGGGAGGGAAGGGAGGGGGGGAAAAGGGGAGAAAATGATACTGTATATATTCAAGAGAAAAATGTCTGCATGTATTTTGGTCAGTATGGTTTATTGTGTGAAAAATTAAAAAAATTTAAAAAAAAATGATATCCATCTATTTAGTTCAGTTATGTATGTTGAGGAACAGCATCTATCATGCTTACATAAAGTGGATCAAGAAAGTTTGCAAATCCCGGGATTGTAGTTAATACACACAAGCATTGGAGAAACTTAGCAGAATTCACAGCATCCATAGGAGACAAAGATATATATCCAATGTTTCGGACCTTAGCCTTTTGTCAAGGTATAAGCAAAACGCAGGCAGTCTCCTTAAAAAAAAAGAGATGTGGGGAAGAGGAAAGAAGGGGCAGGGGAGGAGCACAGGCCAACAGCCGAGAGGCTACAGGTGGACATGGACAGGCAGGCAGGACAGAAAAGCTGAGAATTGATCGGAGGGAGGGGGATTCGCTCTGTGAATGCAGAGCTGGAGGAAAGGAGACAGAGGGATAGGGGAACAAGAGAGAGAGATCATAAGATATATGAGCAGAAATAGGCCATTTGGCCCATCGAGTTGGCTCTGCCATTCCATCGTGAGTAGATCCTCCGACTCACACAGCCTCACTTCCTTACCTTCTCCCGATAACCTTTGATACCCTGACTATTCAGATACCCATCAATCTCTACCTTAAATACAACCAATAACAAGTCCTCCACAGCAGTATGTGAAAGGAAATTCCAGAGGTTCACCATTCTCTGGCTGAAGAAGTTGTACCTGCTTGTCCTCAGTGACGGATTAACTACCACCTGGGCCACTAGATTGAACTTTATTTAGGCATGTAAGTTATTATAATTTTCATTAAATATAATAAACATCAAGCATTGAGTAGAATTGTTTCTTGGTCCTAACAGTTAGTCTACAACAATTTATTCACTTATTATATTTATGAACTGAGGAGCAGTGCTTTGGGCTGTCATGTGAGATGCTACATTCAGGCCAGTGGCTATTGCTCTATCACGTCAAGCTGCCAACACAGCACCACAGGCACTGGACCCTTACCACCCAGGGAGAACAGGCAGGGGCGCAGTGCTATTTTTTTAGTTGCCGGAGCTCACTAAAAACTGTGACGAGGAGACTTGTCTTTGGGGGCTGCCAAGTTGTATTTAACATTGTATAATTGAGTATAATTGAATAATATGGCAAAGTATTGCACAGTTACACTCACTAATTATCATAATACAACCATCAACAAATAAAGAAAAAGACGGCAATCACGTATTTGACCAAAAAAACTAATTAATTATTTAACCAATGCCACCAAAGAGAAGTTTCACAATAATATCCACAAAGGGTCAGGCGTAATATGCTTTCAGGCATCTGACACCACTCTCATCCTGGTGTCATCTGCTGATCTGCCGTACCGCAGCCATGATGTGTCGTACGTCTCAGGATTCCACTGAACTAGAGAAGGTCCATGTAGTTTAACAAATATAAGTGCTGATACATGATTTACAAGAATTCCTGAGTGTTGTTGTTATTATCAAGTTCATGTGACTGAATCCCCTCTCACACTCAACACCACTAACTTGTGAACAGCTTAGTAATGGGGGATGCAGAGTCCATGATCCTCCGCATAATCTCTTGATACTTTTTAAGGTAATTTCTCCAAACGTCCCCTTTCAACTCCATCTTGAGTTTCTAGAGTTTTTGTACCAGGTTGCTCTTGCTCAATACAGCTTCATTTGCCCATCCACCTGTCCAATAGGGCCTTCCTTTGCAGCTATAATAGTCATCTCTACCTTCCCATCATATATCAATGCATTCAGAATGGTTTCTATATCTTCCATTGATAGTTCCACCTTGCTGATTCCCACTTCACAGATGTATTTCCACTCTTCATGAGATGAAGTGCACCATAGAAGTTTATTAACCCTCCCGTGCCAACTCAGCCTTATTTTGTAAGAACTTGAAGTGCTGTTAGTTCAGCACTTCCACAAATCCTGTCCCCAGTTTCCCCAACTATCCCAGCCCCAACTCTTGAATTTGGCTCTCCGGTTTCCTGGCTTTGGTTTCCCCACTGTCTTGGCCCGGTTTCCTTAGCTGTCCCAACTCCAACTCTTGAGTTTAGCCCCAGCTGTCCCAATGCCTGTGTGAGTTTGGCCCCCTGCTGTCTCAGCCCCCCCTGTTTCCCCAGCTGTCCTGGCCCTGGCCCTGGCCCTCGGGATCCCCCAGACCCAGCTGTCCTGGCCCCAGTTTCCCCAGCTCCAGTTTCCCTGACCCTGGCCCTTGAGTTTGATGTCCCATTTTCTCTCTTTCACTTTACTGCTTCTCTTACTCGCTTTTTGTGTCTTTTCCTCTGAGTTTCTCCCTTTTTTTTCCTGTTGCCGAGCACATGCCTTTTTCACCCGTCGTCATTTCTTTTGTTCTTTTTTTCACCAAATTTTCTCCTCCAACATCCCTGTTTTTTAGAAATCCTGTGGATCCCATCATCGCAAGTGTGGATTTTTTTTTTTTATCTTCGTCATCATTTTGTCCCTTTTGGAAATATCAGTGCTGGTCACTCGAGACTCAGGGGAGCTATAATTCATTTGAAGATGGCACTAAACTCCCCATCCCCCACCTCAACACCTACTTCCGTAAAACCCCTCAGTTCTTATTCCCACTACAGTAGTTTAAATTCCCTGCTTATTATTTTTAGCCACTTTTTATAGAGGTGCTGGAGGGACGCTCCCCGGCGAACTCCGACAGCACTGCACCAGACAGCGTTGGATTCAAACCCTGGTCATGATCACTGGCGCTGCATAGGCATTGTATTAACTGCTACGCCAACCAGGCCGCCCAATTTTTTTACCCATCCAAATAAGTTTGCCCTTTCATTCCTTCTATCAAAGTGCAGGACAAGAAGCGGGAAGATGGAGAAAAGGAGATGTAGGGGAAGAGAGAATCAGTGGAGGGGGTGGCTAACAGAAATGAAAAATGTTCTTGGCATCTGTTTGGAGGGTGCCCAGACAGAATATTAGATGCTGCTCCTCCAATTTGTGGGTGGCCTTGGTTTGGCAGTGCATGATACATGTTGGTATGGGAATGGGGTGGGGAATTGAAATGGATTGTCACTAGGAGATCCCCACTGCTGCAGTGGACAGAATGAAGGTGCTCAACTAAGTCAACTCCTAATCGGCATTCTGTCTCTCTGATATAGAGGAGGCCACAACAAGAGATGCAGGAGATGAGCATTGCAGATTCACAAGTGAAGAGCTGTTTCCCTTGGAAGGACTGTTTGCTGCCCTGAATGGTGGTGAGGGAGGAGGAAAGGCAAGGGTTGCATTTCCGTTGGTCACCGGGGTAGCTGCCAAGGGGGGCGGATTGGTGGGAAAGGATGAATGGATGAGGGAGTCACAGAGGAAGTGATCCCTGTGAAAGGTGGAGATGGGAGGAGAGGGGAAGATGTGTCTGGTGGTGGGATCATGTCGCAGAGGATAATATGTTGGATGCGGAGGCTAGTGGAGAGTTAAGTAAGGATCCCACATCATTGTGGCATCTGGGGGCAGAGGAACCAGGGGTCAGAGGGAGAAGAGGTGTAGTCAAAGAAACTGTGGGAGTTGGTGGGTTCATGGAAAATGTCCGTCGAGAGTTTGTCTCCTGAGATGGAGACAGAGATCAAGGAAAGGGAGAGCGTTGCTAACGATAAACCAAATGAATTTCAGTTGGGGTGGAAGTTAACAGGAAAGTGGCTCAAGTTGATGAGTTCATCATGGGTTCATGAGGCAGCACCAATGTAGTCATCACTATGGTGAGGGAAGAGTTGAGTGTGACTCGAGATTCATGGGGTTCAATCCAAGATATCACAGAACAGCTGCTCAATTCAAAGCTATTAGCCATAGGCAATAATTGCCCTTTTCAGAAATGTTCACTTCTCATTAATATTACAGAGCTTAAGGCTGAGCATCTCCAACATCCACAATCGCTTCACAGCAGACGCAACATCCCTGGCTCTCCATTCAGCTCTGAATCACCTTGAAATCAGCAATTCATTCATACTGCCCTTCATCGACCACAGCTCATCCTTCAATATCATTATTCCCTCAGTGTTTGTTAAGAAACTACAAATTCTAGGCCTCTGTATCCCCACTCTCCCCCCCACCCCCCCCCCCCCCCCACCCATCACCACCACATCTGGATCCTTGACTTTCTCATCGGAAGACCACAGTCAGTATGAATTGAAAACAACATCTCCTCCTCATTGATTATCAACACAGGTGCACCCCAAGGTTGTGTGCTTACCCCCCTGCTGTACTCATTATACACCCATGACTGTGTGGCCAGGCAAAATTCCAATGCTATCTACAAGTTTGCCAATGACACCACAGTTGTTGGCAAAATCACAAATGGCAATGAGGAAGTGTACAAGAGGAAGATAGATCAGCTTGTTGAATGGTGTAACGATGACAACTTTGCGCTCAATATTAGCAAAACCAAGGAGATGATTGTGGACTTCAGAAAGAAGTCCGGGGAACACGACCCAGTCCTCATCAAGACCTCAGTAGTGGAGAGGGTCAAGAATTTCAAATTCCTTGGTGTCAACATCTCTGAGGATCCATCCTGGTGCCTCCATGTTGATGCAATCATAAAAAAGGCTTGGCAGTGACTATACTTTGTGAGGTGTCTGAAGCAATTCCGTACATCACTGAAAACTCCCGTAAACCTCTACAGGTGTACCATAGAGAGCATTCTTGCTGGTTGCATCACTGCCTGGCATGGAGGTGCCAACTCACAGGACAAGAATAAACTCCAGAGGGTTGTTAACTCAGCCTACAACATTACCAGCACCAGACTTCACTCCATCGAGGACATCTACATGAGACGGTGCCTTAAAAAAGCAGCCTCTATCCTCAAAGGCCATCACTACCCAGGCCATGCCCTCTTCACTCTGCTACCATTGGGAAAAAGGTACAGAAGCCTAAAGATGAGTACTTAACTGCTCAAGGACAGCTTCTTCCCCGCTGTCATCAGACTCCTAAATAATCAATGAACCAAAGACACTGCCTTACTTTTTGTGCATTTTTAAAAAAATATTGTAACATTGTAAGATGGTCTTAATATGAATTTTTGCAGTATGATTCTGCTGCCGAACACCAAATTTCATGATTGGTTCATGACAATAAATTCTGATTCTGAACATCCAATTCAGCAAACAAAAGATTTGGGAAATACTGATGTGGAAGTCTTGGAGAGTTATTTTTTTCCCTTCCATTTTGTATCAATGGCTAATGTTACTTGTGGTTGACTGAATTGATTGAAACCTGCTCAATATCTTGAGCTACGATCTGAGAACCATGTTTGCAAATTATTCCCTAACCTTGATATGCCGTTTGGTTGGTGGGGCATCTTTGCAAAGTCAGGAGATGTATGACTTATATGGCTCCATGCCATCACTCATCAGTGAAATGTGATCATCGACACATTGCTCGTCTGGGCTGAATGTTGTTGCATGCCAAATTGAATGATTAAACCAGATCAATGAAGGTCTGAACCCGAAACATTGACACTTCCTTTTACTCCCCCAGGCCCTGCTCTCCAGATTGCTTTATGCTTCATTTTCCAGCATCTGGCAGTCTCTTGTGTCCTAAGCTTTTGAATTTTTAATTCCACTCTCCTCATCTCTCCCTGGAGTGCTGAACATTCACCCCTTTGTTTGACTTATGCAATTGCCCAATGAACGTTGTTGTTGGACCTGCTTCCACTACTTCCAAGGTTACACCTCGCTGGATATACAGTCTGGAACCAGGCCCTCCTGCCCACTGTGCGTCCGCGCTGACCATCAACCATCAAAATTCATACTTTCCCAGCCCTTTTCAAAATGACAAATTCCTGTCTTAGTGGAAAACAGCTTTTCCTCGTTTACTTTCTCAAACATGTTCAAAGATTTAAACGCCACTTATAAATCTGTTCAAAAGTGGCTGGACTGACTTCAAGTATGGATTGCTTGGGAATACTTCAGCCAAGTATACATAGTACACAGCGAATTGTGCAATTCAATATTATAACCAGTGCAAACTATAATACCCCAATTGCATTTCAAAATTGTAGCTCACCACAGCTTTCTCAGGTAGAATGAAGGATTGCTGATAAATGCCAGCCTTATGAGGAATGCATTCAATCTAGCTAGAACTTAAACAAACACTGCAAATTGTCCTTACTAAAGATGCCATATGAGCACAGATTATTTTGACAACTCACAATCTCCTGACACCCTCACTGGTAAGGTGCTAAGTAGTCAGTTCACGTATGCAAAGTTTGCAACTGACAACACTCACATTCGAACCATTTTCTATCTGATTATAACTGTATTGCTGGATATATCACTGCAGAATTCTGATTTCTTTAATTAAGAATGTTTTCAGTGGTCAAGAGAACCCTGAATGCAGAATCAAATTAAAAGAAACATTTGAACTGGGCTCACCTACATTATTGGCAGAAAGTGATTCTTGTCTGAGTTATACAAAATTGCTCGAAGAGCTTAGCAGGACTCACATTGTCCAGAGGAGGCGAAGATATACAATTGGGCACCAAAGTCACTAATGATACCTCGTAGAGCTGTTTGACCATTCACACCTCTATCGAGTGATTAATGACATCGGTACATCTCTGTTACTACCTTTCACCAAGTGTCAGAGCCTGATTGATTTTTACTCATCCTGCCAGGTTGGAACCTTTCACACTGCCAGATATCCTGCTACAGACCCGTTAAATTGGCTGGTTCAACCCATTTTATTTGGCGGTGTGAAAGGAGCTTCTGATATTTGATAGAGGGTTGTATTAGAGCCCAGCCAAGTTGACTCATAGATAATAGACAATAGGTGCTGGAGTAGGCCAATTGGCCCTTCGAGCCAGCACCACCATTCATCGGATCATGGGTGATCTTTCCCTTTCAATAACCAATCTTAGCCTTATTCCCATAACCCTTAACTCCCCTGCCCACAAGAGCCTTATCCAACTCTCTCTTAAATCGATACAACGAATCTGCCCCCACTACCCTCTGTGGCAATGCATTCCAAAGACCCACAACTCTCTGGGTAAAAAATTTCTCCTCATTTCTGTGTTAAATGGCCTTCCCTGTATTCTTACACTATGCCCTCCAGTCCTAGTATCACCCACCATTGGGAACATGTGCTCTGATTTCACCCTGTCAAGCCCTTTGATAATCCTAAATGCCTCAGTCATGTCTCCCCTCATCCTTCTAAACTCCATCACATATAATCCAAGTCTTTCTAACCTATCCGCGTATGACAATCCTGCCATCCCGGGAACTAACCTTGTAAACCTGCTCTGCACTCCCTCTATAGCAAGTATGTCCTTTCTTAAATATGGGGACCAGAACTGGACGCAATACTCCAGGTGAAGTCTCACCTGTACAACTGCAGGAGGGCTTCTCTACTCCTATACTCCAATCATTTACATAAATGATAAACAACTGAGGGCCCAGCACCGACCGCTGTGGGACCCCACTTGTCACATCCTCCCATGGAATTGACTTAGCTGCAGTTGAACGGCCAACCTGCTCAACCGGGTATCATTAATGACGTTAGCGCCTGCGTGCACGCATCAGTCTGGTAGTTTTAATATCTGTGCAGTTATGTTTTACAGGGCGGCCAGTGGAGCTATCACAGGGCAGCCGGTGGAGCTGTCAGCGCGCGGCCAATGGAGCTGTCACAGGGAGGCCACATTCTGTGTTTTAAATCATCTCAAGATTACTTATAATGGCTAATATAATGTAATGCTATGTAATTAGTTGTTATACTCCACTGTTTGTGGTATAATAACAAGCTGGTCTGTGGGTTTGTCCTAAGTTTGAACAGTCTGTATCCCACTGCAGTAGATTTTCCCACAGTCTTTTATATATTGTGTGTTCGTCTTATTAAACTGTGCGTGTTTTTTCCCATAGTCTTTTATACATTAACCACGTATGTCTTATTAAATTGTGCACTTTTTCCCACTGGGCAGTTGTATTTTATTCACGTTACAATTTCACTGCCCTGTGAGTAGATAATGAGTCACTCGGGACATCACCACTGAAGGTTGGGCCCCCCTTAGATCCACGATACCTCATGAACCAGGGAATTCATGGTCCATTGTAAACCGCTTACCTGGTACTGCAACACATGTCATTTATTCATCTATTTAGAGAATTGAGTTCTATGAGCCCAACTGAAAATTGTAGAAACCAGTTTACGTTAAGTAAAACTTATCCTCCTCAGTCCTAATAAAAAGAACTGAAAGATCATCATGTTGTCGACAGTAGTCATTCAGCTCTGCATATTTATCCTGAATCCAGTAAATAATTTGGATGAGGCTGTGGGTGTTTGAGAAAAAGAGAAAGGATATTAATCAGAGGAGAAAGTAAAATGAGATGAAAATTGAGATTTAGCTGTACAGCACTGTAACAGGCCATTTCGGCCCATGAGTCCGTGGTGCCCAATTTACACCCCATTAACCTGGACTCTCAGTACATTTTGAATGGTGGGAGAATGCCAGAGCCCCCAAAGAAAACCCATGTGGACCCAGGGAGAATGTACAAATTCCTTACAGACAGCATGGAATTCAAACCCCAGTTGGTCCCGATCACTGGCACTGTAAAGGCGTTAATTATATAGTCAGGATAATGTGAACTATTTTGTAACTGTGTAAGAATGCACCCTTCTCATTGTAGTAACTGAAGTGCACCATTGTGGGGTGTATGTATGTGTATATTGGAGAGTGTGAACAATTTCCTTTATGTGGTGGATCTCCTTCTCTTTTCTCTTCACTGGTATTGCTGTTTTCTTCATACCAGACTTGCACATCTTTGCCCAGTGGTTGGCTTTACCACAGGCTCTACATTCAGAACCATTTTCAGGGCATTGGTTTCAGTCATCAAAGGGGTGTTGACTGCTGCACTTCCTATAGGTCTTGGGGGTTTGCACTTTTCTGATTGTGTTCTTTATAGCATCAACCCTTCCTTCTCTTTGTTGTGGGTGGGTTTGCATGGATAGGGATTTCATTTGTGTCCTCGTGGATTTGAAGGCTCTGGCTGTGTCTATAGCTTCGGCCAGCTTCAAGCTATCCTTTCTTATCAGAGACTTTTGCATTTCAGGATGGGCACTCCCCCATATTAGTTGATCAACTAATCTTCCTTCTATATCATTAAATCTGCATTTTTCTGCAACAATTTTTAGTCTGGAGAGGAAGTTATCAACAGTTTCATCAGTCTCTTGCAATAAGCCTTGAAATTCATTGTGTTTAATTCTATGATTCGACCTGGGTTCAAGATGAGAAGCAAACTTTATGAATATCTGCCCTGGATCATTTTTCTCCACCTCTGTAAGCTCACAGCTATTAAATAAGTCAAGGCCTTGCTTCCCTGTCCAGAGAAGTATATAACTAACCTTCTCCTCTACTGTTGCAATTTTAAAATTGCTTTTGAATGCTTAATTGCACTTCTGCTGAAACTTTTTAAATGATTCAACAATATCTTCAGCCTCCCAGTCCATCACTGGGTGAACTGCTGTTGTTCCAGCCATTTGTTTTCAGTAATTTTTTTTGTCTTCTTCTCCTTTGTATTTCAGTGTCTTACAATCAATTGTATGGCTTTATTCCTGTTCTCTTATACCACTGCCGCCATGTTATGTCTCTGTGTTACTTGGAGGTTTCTTAAATAACTCAGAGATGCAAGATTCAAATAGCAAAAGGGACTTTACTTACTGATGCCTTCCATCATCTCAGGAAACTGTTCACACACATGCTCATAAACATATATGTACGCCCCATGATGGTGCACTACAGTTACTAAAGTGAGAAGGATGTATTCTTACTCAGTTACAAAATAGCTCACATTATCCTGACTATATAAGTATTGCGCTAACAAAGAATAAAATAAATTGAAGTCAGTGGCTGAAGGAATGCAAATATTTTAGTGGAAAGATCATGCTGGGATGTTAAGGCATTGAATAGTTTTAAATAAAAAGTGAGAACAGAAAATAAACAATGTTGAATGAAGAAGGTTTAACGGGAGTTTATCAGAGCATATGATAATATTGGCGAGACGACTACATGGCGGTTTCAGTGGGCAGATGGTGGAACACGTAGTGAAGTAGACATCACTTAGATAAGATGTACTTAGAAAGAAAAGCTATTTGCATAAATTGAACATAAGAGATTTCATGGATCTTTCTGAAATATTTTCCTAATTGATATGGATCATTAGCCATCAATCCCTTGGCAAGGCTATAAAATGATCAGTCTTTCATCACCTAATAGATCTACTTCTTATGAGATTTTTCTGCATCGCAGGCCAAGTCACCAGTTTGAGCATGTGGACAACTGAAATGAAGTAAATGTTGGTATTTTGTAAAGTAATTGTGCTATAGATCAACCACAGGCAATTTAAAGTCTCTTTCAAGATAATGAGGTCTGCATGCTGATGAACAGGCATATTATGCAATGATGACCAAAATAACCCGTGAAGCTACACGCCAGACTGACATGCTGAGGTATTCAGGACGTTAATAGTATACAGTAGTTGATACTTCCTGCAACTGAAGTCTCAGATGTGTTGGAAGAATTGATAAAGATCTCATACAAACATGAGAGTGTGCCTTATCAATGACTTATGCAGAGTAACTCCAACGGTACAGCACTCCCACAAATGTGTTTATTGTTCACATAAACTATGTGATAAAATGTCTGAAGATGGGCTTAGAGGAATGAACACAGACTGCAATTAACACTGACACATGAACTACAATTAACACTGACATGACTGTGCAAACTTCAATTTCTTGAATGAAAAATATGTTCCAGTTTCCATTCTCAATAGTTAATGGTGCAACCAGCTATGTTGAATGAGGATTGCTGAAATGCTGCCATAATTAAAACAACAAAAAATTATTATAACTAAATGAGAGGTGACAGTAAAGCTCAAGAAAGTGCAAGGTGGATTTATCAGGAATTAGTACAATCAAGATCCAACCGACCAATGGATGATCCATCGAAATATTGGATTTCCAATTTAAATTTAGTGATGGACAAACACCAGTGTTTTGAATTGAATTGGTTGCAAACATCATTAAAACTACAATATCTAGAATGGACACAAGTAAGTTCGTAACATGGAAAAAATGAATAATATTTGAAAGAAAGAAAATGTATTGTGCTGAATTTCAACAAGCTAAACATCTTCAAAAGATCTGCCTGATGTCTTGACAGAAGATCAACGAGAAATCGAGATAATGGTGTTTGTGATTTAACAGCATATGATCAGGTTATTGATGAGTTAATCATAATCTCCAAGTGAAGACCAATCGAGGGACCATGCAGAAGATAGAGAAATAAAGTTTTCACAGCTCCACTGGAAAGTAAGCAGATCCTGCAAAATGTACATTATGTTTAGCTATTTTTGTAAGGCTGCCTAGACGTGAAAAAAAAGTCTGTAAGATTTCTTTCCTGTGCTATGTTGATCAAACTAATGGATATTTAGACATATTTCCCTTAGAGAAGGAGGCCAATCAGCTTACAGATTCATTACCAGTCCTTCGAACAATTATTCCCCTGACCGCCTCTGTACTATCCTACATCTATTAACTCCTCCCCTTTGCTTATAACCCACGTACATTAGGGGCAATTTACAGTTGTCAGTTAACCTACTGTCCAGCACTTCTTTGGGGTTTGGGAGTAAAAACTGAACTGATAATCACAGAAAAAATGTGGAATTTCCTCATAGGTGGCACTGGAGGTCTGAACTGAACCTGGGGGGGGGGGGGGGGGGTGCATGGCAAGATGGAGTAGAGTCTAGATGTGTAATCTCGACCTCTCTGGCCAGACTTTTAAGAACCCATTTTTAACTCTTTGTTTTCAGGTTTAAGTTTTTTTTAAACTTAGTTTAAAGTATCAAGAAATTTTTATGGCTATTAATGGTAAAAAGATTAAACCTCAAGTACAGAAGAAACTACATTTTCGGAGTTTAGACCCTAAACAGCCTGCTACAACTTCAGGTTTGCTTTCTTTCAAGCCTAAACCACAGAGATTGCCTGTGGGAGCTGAAAAAATGACTACTACTCACCAGGAGAAGGACATCGCTGGAATTACCCATTCTCAGGAGGAAGGTGCGTGTGCCCCCGATGTGGATCCTGATTCTGGCACCCTGCCGACTTTAACGGAGGGGGCACGCAAGAAGACAACTCCATTGCTTGAAATGTCTCAGGCAGTACTCCAATCTGAATATCTTGATCTCTTCCATGAGTTTTTGCAACAACAACGGGTTGCGGAGGGAGACCATCTTCGACCCCCTGAGGAAGTCGGGGTGCTGTCGCTGGGAGTCCAGACCCGCAGTAAAACAGTTAAACTGCCTGTTGTTGAGATGCAGCAGGAGCTGCAGTTACCTGGTTCTGCCACTATGCAAGAGAAAGTAGGGCTGAGCTTTTCTGAATTACAATGTAAACAGCTAAGCCTTATCATTCAACCTATGCTGAATGAAATGTCTCAAAGGCTCAGTTTGGAACTGGATACAGTTAAAATAAGTGTGGAAGCATCTTGTGAGGATTTTAAACAATTTCAGGCTGCTTTTTTGAAATGTCAACAACAAGTATATATAAAATATAACGTTCATGCTTTGTTTATTGTTATATATGTTACTTATTATCTGTATTTTGAACGAATAAATAAAGTTTTAAAAAAAACTGAACCTAGGCCACTGGGAGTGACACATCAACTAGTGTGCCAACATCAAGTTTTGAAATCTACATTTTTTTGGCATGCTGATCATTCTAGATAGTTTCTGCTCAGAATTCACAATGTGTTTTCAAGATATGAGGAGGTAGAGATAACCAACAGTAATCAGAGTTAACTCTTCTTCTTGGTGTCTAGTGAACATTGGGTGAATGATTCATCTGTGCCTGATCGGTGAGGACAGAATCGACTTTACATTATCTCCATGGTTTCATTATCACTCTGCATTCACTTTGATGGATTCCATACTTACGATAACTCGGGACCTGTCAAGGAATTTGAAAATAGCTGATTATTGACAATCTGGTCAGAGATAGTGACCTGGTGGTGCTGTCCACATGGAGTTCTCCCTGTGATGGCATGTATTTCTCATGTGTGCTCCAGTTTCCTCCCACATACCAAATATATGCTGGTAAGTAGGTTAATTGGGGGATAGAAAAAAAAATGATGGACAAATGAGAGAGAATAGATTAGTGGAAAATAAGTGGAGGAATGGGACTGATTGGGTTTTTCATAGAGCTGACTTAGTCTTGATGGGCCAAATATCCTCATTCTATGTCAAATAAAAATATAGGAAAATAAGTTGCAAAACTTTGTACTTTTCAAGAGGAAGAAAAAAATGTTGTTAAAAAAATAAATTGTGGAAACCAACTAATAACATATTTCCTTCAAATGGAAGAGCAGATATGGTAAAATGTGATATTTTAGTTGGTTCCAGTGCTTTCCCATGTCTTTGTGCAGGTAAGTTTTATTCAGCTAAATGCTTCTGTGAAATATCAGTCAGAACGATCGATGAGATTTATGTCACCACAGCCTTCTCCATAAACTTCAAGCTACCTTCCCACAGATCCTCACTCTAATACCAGTTATCCTAATAACTGGTATTAATGGCTTACAGACTTGCAGCATATAGGATGCCAGAGAGAGGCTGAGTACATTTGAAGCCACATTATGTCACCAAGCATAAGGAAGGAAGCAAAACTAAATTAATTAACACCAAATGCGAAGCTTAACTTTCATAAAAGCTGATGCTAAACAAGGAGCAGTTTCCCTGATATATGAATGATAATGCTGATCAAATTCCAGTCTTGAAGGGCTTGTCCTTTCCCAAAGTTCTGCTCATATGAAAACAGAGTTTAATCTCAAGTTCTGAACTGCAATTAGAAAATAAAGCAGTATTTAATTCCCAAGAAATGTAATCACATGGCGTGTTCATATATCAAACATAAAATATGAATATATAAAGCATGAAATCCATCACTAATTATGATCAAAATAAATGTGTACATTGTGAACAATGCTGCTTTCGATCACAAGCCTCCAAGTGTATAAAATGCAAGCATGCATTGAGAGCATGCAAAAGTCTGAATAACCTTCATTCAAAGATTTTCTTCAGTTTTAGGGTAAGGAGCCTCAGCTCTTCATCTGCTACATTGACGACTACATCCGTTCCGCTTCAAACACTGGTGATGAACTTTATTCACTTGATCCATCTCCAGCAACGCTCTTTCCACTCTTGATCTCTCATTCTCCATCTCAGGAGACAAACTTTCTACAGATTCCACTCATGACCTCCAAATTCATTGTTTCCTATTCTTGTACTTCCCAGTTCTATCTCCTACCCAAGATACACAAACCCAATTATCCAGGCTTATTGTTTCTCCATGCTAGTATCATCTTATCTAGACTCTATTTTCTTCCCCTGATCCAATCCCTCCCCACCTACATCTGTGATACCGCACATGCTCTCCATCTCTTCAATGTCTTCCAATTCCGCCTCACTTTTACGATGGGTGTCCAATCTCTTTACACCTCCATCCCCCTTACAGAAGGTCTTAAAGACCTTTTGTTTCTTTGTTTCGAGTCCCCCTCCACCACCATTCTCCTCCATCTGGCAGAACTTACTTTCACCCTTAATAACTTCTCCTTTCAATCATCCCACTTTCTTCAAACCAAAGGATTAGTCATGGGTATCCACATGGGCCCCAGCTATGCCTGTCTGTTTATGGGCTTTGTGGAGCAATCCATGCTGCAAGCCCACACTGGCAAGGCAACTCAACTCTTCCTCCACTCCATTGATGACTACATTGGTACTGTTTCATGCACACATGCTGAGCTTGTCAACTTTATTCACTTTTCTGCTGACTTTCAGCCTGATTTCAAAATCACATGGTCCATTTCTGGCTTCATTCTCCTCTTTCTTGATCTCTCTGCCTCTATCTTGGGAGACAAGCTGTCTACAGACATTTTCTTTGTTTAACAAACAATGTTGGCTACATATGTTTATATTTGCTACATAAAGTATACTGTTTGATATGCTGAGTTTTCCAGCATTGTGTTTGTACTTCATTCAAAGATCAGTTGGTTCATGTGTTTGTAAGATCTGAATCATCAGTCTGGAGTGAGATGCCATTCCCATTCAATTTTTTATCTCTCACATATACTGATACTCAGTTCAAGATTGTAGTTCAGAAAACAGGGATAAATTAAAAAAAAGACAGTCACTGAATCACAAAACATGAAAACAGGCTCTTCCAAACACTATTTCAGCAAACTATCAAGTATCTATTAACACTAGCTTCTTCACAGGATCCCCATACATGGAACAAAGTGTTTATAATAAATATAAAACGTGTTTATATAGTTCAATCTGTTTCCCCCCCCCCCTCTCTCTCTCTCTCTCTCTCTCTCTCTCTCTCTCCCTCTCTATGGAAACACATCTACTGAATGAGTTTTGCAAATTACTGGCATGAATAAAATATTCATGGTTACTTTACAAATTTGTCTGTCTTGGCTGTAACTAACTCTGCAAGTTAGTCCCCAGACATATGCAATTATTATCCAGTATGGACCAAATATATGAAATTAGATCTCAAATGTGGGGACAAGAGGGATTCATGCATCCCAAAAGCATTAAAATGTACTTTTCCCTATATTGGAGATGGGGAGGGGGCAGCTCATTTGCATCAGTAATGAAGGATCTTGGATCCTGTAAACCTGGGAGTGTTCTGCACATTCTGGAAATGAAAACAGCTGTTTGCAAGATCAAAATGGACATTATAATTATGGGACTTTCTTTTCAGGTCAATGAGGAACAAAAAAGAAGGGCAAATAGGTCTCCTTTGCAGAGGCTGAAGAATATGCTGCTGGCCGGGGTGGTACGATTAATTCTCAAGAGTCTTTCAGCCAAAATGGCTCTCAACTCGATTCATTGGAAAACAGATGGATTTGGAAGCTTAGACTTTCAAAAACAGTGGTGACAAATTACTTTCATCTTCTCCAGAGATCCCGCCAAATTGCAGTCCCTTGGCTGCTTAGTCCGTGTCAATGAAGGTTGGTGATTTTCTTGGTCTCTGGATAATTTCATGTGGCTCTCAGATCTCTCAATCTGTGACAATGCAGACGGGGTAATGCAAATCCGACACTACCAATCAGAGTTATGACCAGTCCTTCGGTCCCAATTACGGTCATAAGTTGAGCACCACCTGTACAATCAATAAGCAAGAAATAAAATGGTTCCAAGAGTTCAGCAGAGACTTTGTGAAATTTTAGAAATTATTTCCACATGACTTAGTTAGGATAATTATTTTCCCTTCCGGACAACTGTTAATTTTATTTCTTTTCTCTTTGTTGGTGAAGACCAGACGATTAATTTTTATTAATATATTCTCAGGGTAGGCTGCCCCATCTTTCTGAGATTAGTTGGGGTTTTATATAATGATTTTTTTCTTTTTTTTTGAAGATTTCAGTTTGCGGAGAATGAGAACGTTCGTTAATTGTGGTGTAATGCAAATGTTATACCATATGATGTCATATAGTGATATATTTTTCCCCTTCTTGATTACGTTCTCCTATTCTCCTCGTGTATTGTTTACCTATAATATGATGAATAAAAAGGTTGAAAATAAAAGAATGAGTTCAGCAGAAGGTTAGCATCCTTGTTCACTCTATCGCTGTGGGAAAAGGAAGGGATGTCTAAATTGAGCAAGGACTTGTGATAAGTAACGGTTAAAATCACCTGACAAGGTGCAGAAGACTCACAATTTTCTCAGTATTTACAATTGTAAATTCCTCCAGCAACATAATAATGACCTGGATATTTATTATGCCTGGAGGTTTATCATGAAAGCTATGTCTTCCAGAGTGAGGGACCCAACTGCTTATTTGTGAAGTTCTCCTGCAACCTGCAAAGCACATCAGGGTTACAGGATAACAACTCAAAAACATCCTGCCTTATTTAGCACAAAGAAGCCTGAGGCAATGGCACCATCATTAACCAACTTGATCTTACGCTGGAGTCCAACACCAAAGCAATGCCTGCAGTGTGTCATTTACCAAATGGCAGGAGTATCATCTCTTTTGCAAGAAGAATCCAGATTCTTTTATAACTTGGGAAGAGAAGGACTGCTGTCACTTGCAGACATTAATGTCTGCAGGGTGGACACCAAGTCATCTTCCCCTCTCAGAAATGTTTTCACTCTCCTGCATGCTTACAAATTTACAACATTGCAGCGGCTTCTTTCACTGCCACTCAGCATTATCTCACTCCAATCATTGAAGTTATTTGCCACCCTCAGCTGTAAATAGGGATTACTTGGGTAAGGAACAAATGCTGATCTTCTGGCCATGTCTAATACACATCAATAACTATGAACAAAGAGAAACTCAAATGCCGTTATGATCCAAATCTCACATCATCCGTCTGCATTATGAATTATTTCACTGTTTGCACAAATCATGAAATCCAGAATCCACCAAACCAAGAGTAATCATTTCCCAATCATTAATCAAGGAGGCCAGAAGTTATGGCCAACTTGATGTCTGGTTGTCTGTTGGAGTGGAGGAGCCACCATATGACTGTGAAGGGAAGCTGTGAGCAAGTGTGGGCACCGGCTATCGGGAGTGAGAGCGATGAGGCGTGACTGATGTCATCAGGAGCCCCACATGACTATTGTTCTCGCTTGGAACAATGCAACTGCTGGCTGAGCAGTCTGCTGCAGTACAAGTGGGGAGAATAACCTTCTGACCCAGCTAACAGTGGAATTCAGAGCCACTTTAGTTGCAGTTTGGTATTGGATGGAGCTTCCCCTGTAGCACGTGTATGCTGGGTGAAATCCACCATCCTGTGTCCTCTGCAACAGGAAGTTTCCCAAGGCGGAGTCTGCCAGTCTTGACCCGGAGACAAGAGAGGCCACAGATACAGGGATTTAGAGCAAAAAGACAATTTGTTGGAGGAACTCAGAAGACTGAGCAGTAAGACAGTGGAGAAAGGATTTGACAACATTTCAGATTAAATTCTTTATCAAGACTGGCCATGGATAGGGAAGATAGTATTAGTTTTCAGATTTCAAATTTTAGATTTATTGTCAGATTATATATAGTTTATGACATCACATACAACCTTGAGATTTTTTTTCCTGCGGGTGAGGCAGAATTACCACTTATTAGTAGTACAAAAAAAACTGTACTCAATGTACACATATAAACAAATAAACAACTGTAAACAGATAACAAATGTAAATAAACTGACTGTGCAATACAGAGAATTTTTTAAAAAATCAATAAAGTCCTTAAATGAGTACCTGATGGTGTTTGTCATTGAGGAATCTGATGGTGTGGAGCTGTTCCTGAACCTGGTGGTGTGAGCCTTGATGGCAGCAGTTAGAACAGAGCATGTGCTGGGTGGTGTGGATCCTTGATAATTGCTGCTGCCCTCCAACAGCAGCGTTCCCTGTAGATGTTCTCGATAGTGGGGAGGGTTTTGCCTGAAGTGTCCACTGCTTTTATACTCAAGGATATTGGTGTTCCCCTCCCAGACCATGACGCAGTCAGTCTGCACACTTTCCATCAAATCTCTGCAGAAATTTACCAGGGTTTCTGGTGTCGTACCAAACCTCTGCAAACCCCTGAGGAACTAAAGGTGCTTACGTGCTATCTTCATGAAGCCATTAGTGTGTTGGGTCCAGGAAAGACCTTCAGAGATAGAGACTCCCAAAAATTTAAATTTGCTCATCCTCTCCACCTCTGAATTCTGAATACTGGATCATATACTTCTGGCTTCCCCTTCCTGAAGTCAACAATCAGCTCCTTGGTTTCAATGGCATACAACCCATTACCGTGTATCATCGCAAATTTTTAGATGGTGTTATTGTCATAATAGGTGTGAAGTGAGTAAGCAGGGGGATATGAACACAGCCCTGTGGTGCTCATTATAAGTAGAGATAGCGAGAGGAATGCGACCCTGTTGAGATGGCACTGGCCCTCAATTTATTTCTTGAAATAAAGGATTCAAGGCTAAAGTTGTGTGCAGTGATGGCAATAGCCTCCCTATGTACCTTGACATCTCAGTCAGGCTTTGAAGTTGGAGAATGGCACAAGCTAATTGTATATTTGTGCTCTCAGCCTTCATCTGTAACTGCTCCATTTCAGCCCACCTCTGAGGGGCAATGAGCAGGGTAACCTCTCCCATTATGGGCCTGACATGGACAACTCTTTTGCTCTGGTTTGACTGCATCATGGTGATCCATTAAATGCAAACACTGCTTCTACCTGCCCACTTGTTGCCCACAGCTGAGAGGTGGGATTGTTTTTCTCCACTGCAGTCCTGCTGTCAGTGCATGTGTCTGGGATGAGAATGTGCAAGGGCAGGTCACGATGAGGGTATGAGCATAAGCATGGATGTGGCCCCCATCTTGACATTATTTTGCAGGAGCACAAGCGAGAGTGTCCTTCCTGGCTGTGTCATTGTGTGATGCAGTAGCTGCGAAGTATCAGAGCTGGTCAATACAGAGAATCATCCAAAATGGCTGACAGGATCACAGAGGTTTCCCATTCCTATATCGACAACATTTACTGAAGCATTGCTTAAAAAGGGTTCAAAGAATCATTGTGGGCCCTTTCCGTCCAGCACACAACATCTTTGACCCACTACCATACAGAATGAGGTACAGGATCATCAAAATCAGTGCTATCATGCAGGGAAATAGGTTCTTCCCTCAGACAGAGAACAGTATTCTAGAAATGAGTAAATTAAAAAATAATATCCTAGACTATTTAGACATATTTAATTTAAATTATATTTTGATGTTTATATGTGATAATTGTGTGTGTGTGTGTGTGTGTTTGTGTGTGTGTGTGTGTGTGTGTGTGTGTGTGTGTGTGTGTGTGTGTGTGTGTGTGTGGTCTGGAAAAACAATTTCATCTAGTTTTGCATGCAGAGTCAGATGACAATAAACAAAATTGAATCATTCAATTTTTTAATAAAAAGATGGTGGATGATGAGCATATGAATGAAAAAAAATTAAAACTAACATAAAATAAACAATCCACTTGCTTGCTCAATCAAGGTAGGCCATCACATAGTAAGAATAGAGCAATGCTCTATACCTGGCATAAAACTAAAGGGCCAATATAAAGTTCCTCTGACTACCCTCTCCTCAGCTCAGTACACACATGTTTTGTCCCTGGGTTCTGTACCGAGTGAAGTGGGAGGACAGCTGTGCATCAGACCTACAGTTCATCTTATTTCAATCCCTGGGTACAGATGCCCTCGAGAAGTCAGCCTCTGAGGAGGACGTCAGCAGTGGTACTTGAGGGAAACCAAACAAAACCCTAGACTGTTTTGGTTCAATTCTCCTATAAACTGTTTTAGTAGATATGTTCAAAACTCTTTATAATAACAATCAATTGTTTTTTTTACTATTATGTCAAATTCAAGGACAGAGACATGTGTCTGATGCATTTTTATACATAACAGAGCAATAAATACCTTCTCTTGAAGTATCACCACTGAACACATTCCAGTCTTGTTGCAATAAAACTTGCTTTGGGATGCAGTGAGCCTGGAAAAACATTATATAATTCATGACAATATTCTGGAGCATCATTATTATCCACACCATCGCAGAATAATTTTAATAATCAGGAAATTATCTCTCTACTTGTCATCATCAATGCATAAAACTTGCTTAATTATGCTTTTAATTAGGTTCAGACAATATGAAAGGAAAAATTAAGTCGTAAATTGGTTCATGTTATCTGCTTAAAAGCAATTTGAATGGGAAGAAAAACTTGTGGCGATATCAAGAAAAGATATCTATTATTCTGTAATGTATAGAAATGTATCACAATGAGCTGGATGATAATGTGGTGAATTGGATAACACAAAGATAGGAGGCATTGTGGACAGTGAGGAAGATTTTCAAAGCTCACAGAGGGATCTGGACCAGCTAGGAGAATGGACTAAAAAATGGCTGAAGGAGTTGAAAGCAGACAAGTGTGCGGTGATGCATTTTGGAAGGGCAAAGCAAGGTAGGAGATAGACAGTAAATGATAGGGCACAGAGGAGCAGAGAGATCTGGAAATGTGAATACATTGTTCATTGAAGGTGGTGTCACTTGTGGACAGGGTTGTAAAGAAAGCTTGTTATCTTAAGCCTTTTTAAATCAAAGTATTGAGTATAAGAGTTGGGATGTAATGTTGAAGTTGTTTAAGACTTTGGTGAGGCCAATTTTGGAATATTGTGTGCAGTTCTGGAAGGATATCAATAAGATTAAAAGAGTTCAGAGAAGATTTACTAGGATTTACTAGAAGTTGAGTTACAGGGAAAGATTAAACAGATTGGGACTTTATTCCTTGGAGTGAAGAAGAATGAGGGGAGATTTGATATAGGTTTACAAGATTACGAGAGGTATAGACAGAATGGATCTGAATTGGCTCTTTCCACTTAGATTGGTGGAGGTAAATATGAGAGGTCATATTTTAATTTTTTTGTAAATGTATAGCAATATCATGGAAGTCAGACATAGATTCAAGTATGGAAAGAATGGAAAGATGGCACACAGAACTTCATACTTGTATACTCTTAGAGAAGATTACATAATCTGTGAGATAAATATAACGTTTTTTTGAAAATATTTACAAAATTTTGGTTTGCATGTTTAATCGGCTCTCTGAAGACCTCACTACTTGGTAATCTCCCATAGCTTTGATGGTATAAATGTTTTATTTTCTTGGCATTCTCTGTTTTTTTGTTCTCTCTTTATTTTTTATTTTTTCTTTCCTTTTTAGGAGTGAGGGGATGGGAGGTGGGGGGTGGAGTGGCAGGGTGGGATGATAATATTTTTGAAAATAATTTCTGGATTTGAATGTAATGTAAAAATTAACAATCAAGCAATACAGAAATAATGGCAGAGCAAATTTGAGAAAACAAGTAGTTTACTCCTGTTCTTGTATTCTTATGCTCAAAATTGTAGGTATCTTTGAAGTGCTTTGGACACCATGGATAGTCAATCACTGAGAATATTTGTGTCTACAATCAATAGCCTTTTATGTTCTTTGAATCAAGTGATTTGTACATTGGGAGAAAGGGAGAAGGAAAGTGAAGTTGAAGTAAAAGGTCAGCCTGAATGAAGAAGCAGGCTTAAGAGACCTTATAGTCTGCACCCATTTCCTTTTCTTATGTTCTGAAATAGTAAGATTAAATAGAACTCTTCCTCCCTCTCAGCAAAACATGATAAAAGTTCCTTTATATTTTCTTTAATATTTAACATTAACTGCCACCTTTTGATATTTGAATAAACTCAAACTGCAGATCTTTATTCTTTACATGGTCAGCTTCATTATTTTTCCATTCTCACACCCCATCCTGTTTCTTCTCTGTTCCTTGTGTTACAAGCCCAGAGGACTCATAAACCCAGCAGCAATAGATATTCACCAAGACAAATGGTTACTTAATCAAAAGTTGCTTTTAATTATCTTTAAACATGAAAACAGAATCACAAAAGAAATGAATGGACTTACTTCAGTATCAGTTGTCCACAAGCTCAGTAGTACCTATGCAAAACCGATCTAAGTAAAGCTGTGAAAAATTATTTCATATCTAACAACATGGCATAGATTAACTCTGAGGAAGAAATTGCCATAACCCTAGTCGAGCCCAAGATGGTGGCACCTATTAATTGGCAGCAGCCACAAGGGTTTGCAGACTCCAGGGAAATTGAGGGCTAGAGCAGGGCACCAGCCACAAGGGTTTGCAGACTCCAGGGAAATGGAGGGCTAGAGCAGGGCACCAGCCACAAGGGTTTGCAGACTCCAGGGAAATGGAGGGCTAGAGCAGGGCACCAGAGAATGGGAAAATCACCTCTCCCCCCCATTTGAGATGGAGAAGTGGAGGAGATGACCTGTGGGGATGGTGACCATGGAGGCGGACCAGTTAGGGGGCTCTTTGGCTGAGGGGCCAGTGCATATGGCAGGTTTCAAGCGATTTGAGGCGAGGAACCCATGGATGCTGTGAGCTGCTGGAGACTCCCGTTGGGTGGCTCGCTCCAGGTTGTGGACTGCTGGAGACTGGCTTGAACTGGCTGGAGGGGGTACCAGGTATCGGAACCGGGATGCGAGAAGGTGCCGAGGGCACTGAAGGGTCCCTGACCGTGTCAGAGGTTCAGATTTGGAGCTCGGGTTGCCAATAGTTTGTGCTGGACCCTGTGTGGCTACAGGGCCGGCAGAAGTGCTGGAGGTGAATCTATGGACTCTTGATGACTCTGCGGGGCATTCTCTTTTACTTCTCTCTCTCTCTCTCTCTCTCTCTCTCTGTCTCTCTTTCTCTCTGTCTATAAGTCTGACTGTAACTCTGACTGTAAGAAGTGCTTAGGCAATCCTTGCTGGTAATGAATCTGTCTGCCTTGCAGCAAGCCAAAAAAATTTTCATGTAATACGGCACTGTTTTATTGCGATGATAATAAATTGAATGTTGAGATAGCTATATATTTGGCATGGAAGAGGTATCAGAAGGCTGGAGGGTGGCTAAGATTCTGCCTTTATTCAAGAAAGACTACAAAGACAAGCAAGTGAACTAAAGGCCAGTGACATCACTCATGGCTAGGTTACTGGAGGAATTACTGAGCGACAAGATCTTCATGTAATTAGAAAGGCAAAGGCTGATTAAGGTATAGATAAACCCCGACTTACGATTTTCTGACTTACGATATTTCGAAGTTGCGATGATCACAATCTGTTTTGAACAAAGGTAAGTCGGGGTCGACCTGTATCAATGTGGTTGCTTTTCTTTCTTTGAAGGAAATGCTTCCATCCAATCAGTGCACGCAGATCACTTCCCTCCGCCACCAGCCACCCTCCCCACAAAACGTCATCATTTCAGTGCTCCTCTTGTAGTGATGTCAAGGAAATGTGCTTTGTTGGACCCACGGCTGTTTTTTTAAATAAAAGGTGATTTGGAACGCATGTGCCATCTCAGGATCCTGGCAGGAGCAGGGACGTTGGCCTCTCTGCTGCCACCGGTAGGTCGATGTTCCCGTTCCCGCCGAGAGGCTGACTTCCCCACTGCCACTAGGAGGCCAATATCCCTGGTCCCACTGGGATGCCAACGTCCCTCCAGCAGGAGTGGGAATGTCGGCCTCCCAACAAGAGTGGCGCAAACAACTACCTGTACAGGTAGACCACGGCTTACGATAATTTCACTTTACCATGAGAGTTGTGGAACCAAACCTCATCGTAAGTAGGAATCTACTTGTAGTCAGCTCAGAGTTTGCATCACCCCAGATCTCACGTTCTACATCTTTCTCCAAAGCTCAGAAAAATCCTGATCGTATTGCTCAGATTTTGTCATAGAAAACATTACATGGCATCTCAAAATCTCATTCAATTCAGTTCAGCCATTGAAAACTCTTGGTGAGACATAGCTTCCACGACATGAGGAAAAAGTACCCTCAGTAAAGGCTTGTGAACCTTTAGAGGTTGTGATAAACAACTGCTTGGTGAAATATTATATCAAAGAATGAGATCAGTGCTTTCCTGGACATTAATGGATGCAGTGATTAGGAAACAAAAGAGTGGACAAGACGCAGAATCAGCCAAGATCTTACTGAATAGTGGAGTATTTCTATTATTCTGCTTTATTTCTGATATCCAGCTCTTGTATTGGTTTCACTTGGGTCTCAAATCACAAGCACCTTAAAAGTGTAATGAAGTGGCAAAAAAACAGGCAGGCAAGAAGCACTGAAATAGATTAAATGAGTGGCAAATGCCAATATGTTGTGATGGGAGAGAGGGTGGGAGAGGAAGGAGAGGGAGAGTTTTCAGAATAGCCTGTGTCCTTTTTAGAGCTGAAGTAAGATGTAGGGGCAGCAGAGTGCTGCAGGTGTCCCTATTGGGCAGGCACAGAATCCAGAACAAATTAGAAGCAAATCCCTGGGGTCTCGTATATAGATTTTCAAGTTACAATTTACACCAGCTAGAAACTCTCAGGCAATCAAATGCTCAGGGAGTTGAATAGATGGGCAGTGTCTGAGACAGAATTTTTATACATGGGGCACTAGTATGAGTACTGGGGAAAGGGGTAATCCATTGGGACTGGCTCCAATTAAGACAGCCTATGAACTAAGTAGTTCTGAATCAGATAATTAAAGTAACATTGAGCTGCTACAGGAATCTGTATCAGGACTCTGAGTGTAAACAGGAAATTGACAGAACAAGGTGAGGTAGAAGCTGAAAAGCAATGGTTGGATCCCGGTAAGGAGGGATGGATTGGCATATGGGAGTAGATTGGGGGGGGGGTGGTGGGGGAAGGAAGGGTGAAGACAAGGAAGGGCTGTATCAAAGAAAGGAAGGTGATGAGAGAAAATCTGATTGGGGAGGGATGGTGGGCATTTGAGGATAGTAGAGGGCGAGCATAGGGGATCCAGTATACTGAGTGTGTGAGTGATAAGCACATGGAACAAAGTGAGGGGAAAGAAATTGCATAAAAAGGGTCCTGAGAGGGGGTTGAGTGAAACTATGTGCAACATACCACTATGCTGGAGAAAGGCAGTAGGCCATGCAGCATCTGTAGGAAGGAGAGGGCAGCCAACATTTCGCACCTGGGCCCTTCATCCAGTCTAAACAAAAACAGGCAGGTGCCTGAATAAAAAGGTGGAATGAAGGGGGAGAGGAAAGGAGGGAGGAAGGGCATTGGGGATGAGCAGAGGCTAACAGGTAAGAGGATACAGGTGGAAGGGTAGAAGAGAGAGAAGTGACGGGGAGAGGATTGATGGTAGCTAAGAGAAACAACCAAGCCATGAAGTTGTGTGATGACTTGTGTAATGAAAATAAGTATATAAGAAGGAACAAAATGAAGAATGATAACCATATATGCATGAGGTCAAATCAGAGAAAAATTGTGAAAAATGTTGAAATTAAAAGCACTTAATCTGAATCCATGTCATCTTAACAAGACAGGGGAATTATTAGTAAAACTTGAGATTAATAGGTTTGTTTTAATATCACTACAGCAAAGTGGTTGTATGTTAACCACACTGGGGAATTAAATGCTCAAGGGAATTTAACTTGAATGCGTGAAATAAAATATTGAGAGAGAGAGAGAATGATACTCTTAGCATAAGGGAAGTAGAAAGAGAATCCTGGATCAGAAAATCAGGGGTTAAAATCAGTGTTGAAAGAGATAAGCATAAAGAATGAACGTTAAATCTTGTTAAGTGTGGTTTATAGGCCATTTACATGTAACTATACTGTGTTACAGGTTATTAACACAGAAATAAGAGGAGTTTGTAGCAAGGCAATAATGGAACATAAAACAGTACAGCAAAGGAACAGGGCTCTCTGGCCCATGATGTGAGTGTTGACTATAAAGTTGGCATGTGTGATGTTGTGGCCATCACTGAGTTGTGGCTGAATTGGAAGAATAGAGGTGGCTCTGCTGGTTAAAAATGGAATTAAATCTTTGGAGTGAGGAGACAATGAATCAGAACATATAGAAACCCTATGGGTGGAATTAAGGAACTGGAAGGGTAAAAAGATCCTGATGGAAGTTTTATACAGCCCTTCAAATAGTAGCTAGGATAATGGTTTGCAAACTACAGAGGGAGAGAGAGGAGGCATGCAAAAAGGGCAATGTTACAATAGCAATGGAGAATTTGAATATGCAGGTTGATTGGGAAAACCAGGTTCCCAAGAGAAAGGTTAGGGTGAGGGTTGCTATTGACTTAACTAACCTAACTTAACCCCCTTCTAATTCTAAGTACACATGTTTGTAATGTGTGTGTAAGTTCAGAAAAGTTCTTTGATTCACAGTCCAAACTCACTTCTCATTCCTCCAAGTTCACTGGTTGCAGGTAATTCTTATACTGCGCACAGAATTTAACATTTATAAAGTTCACCAGGCTTTGGTGCTAGAAATGTAAATTGTTACTGCCCAGGAAAGTTCTTGTCAGTTTTCAGAGAGGGATTTGTTGTATGATGGACACCCAGCCACTTCAGTGTCTTGCCAATTAAACTTGCCCCCTCAGGGTTCTGCAGATGATAACTTCTTCTTTCAGGTCACCACAGAGTTGCTTCTTGTTTCTCACATTCCAAGTGAAACACTAGATAGCCAGTCCTCTACTCTGACATGAACCACAAGGGCTTTGACCAGGCTGAACTAAGCACTCACAACCCGTCTTCCAAATGGGGTTTTCCACAAGTTTGCCAGCTTGTCCTGTTCCAGTCCCAACTGCTGTTGGTGACTGTATCACTGTAGAACAGATCTCGATCTCTCTCTCTCTCTCTCACACAGAGTGAAAGCCTATTTAACTCTCTCAGCTTCCAAAACCATATGACCCTCTTAGAACTGCAAGTTCCATTCCAGACATAAAGCGGCTCCAACAAGCTCTTTTTGTAAACAACAATCCATTGGTGAAGTCTCTTGGGCCCTCTCCAAAGTCTCTGAGGCCCTGACATGTTTAGCATTAGCAGAGCTCCAGTATTTTAAATAAGGTATGTTTTAACGTGTTTGTATGTGACCTACACTAAAATTTCTCCAATTTATCTCCCAAAAACATATCTATATTCTGTCACAGAATACTAGTCAAATATCATTGCCTCCATTCCAGAAGCAACATCTGTGCACTGACATTGGGCACACTTGGTAATCAAGTTCCAATCCACTGTTGAAACACACAAGATGATGATCCACAACTTTTAGGGATAATTTATCAGTGTGGGAAGGCCTCTCAGTGCATCATAAAGCTTATGACTACAAGGAAATAAATGTACAAACTATGTTTTCAAATCCAAGATTATAGTCTACTGAGGAGCAGTGATTCCCTACTATTCTTTGGAGAAATAGAAAACTTAGCTATTGGCACTAGCTGGTAGACAAATTGGTTGGCATGAACACGTTGGGTTGAAGGGCCTACAGCAGGCACCTGGCTAGACTAAGTCAATCAGCAACAACACTTTTTACTTCAAAATTTTCCACTGGCAGCAGCAGGATAAGCAAACCCAAGCCTCAACCATCTCTCTGATCAACATCCACAGCATCAAGTCTCTGATCAGAGTTCACCACCTGCAATGTGGTAGCAAAAATGTCCACATAATTGTCACAAGAACTTATCATGGCAAGCAATTTCCAGGAGAACAGAGAAAGTATTTTGGTAACAATGTAAGAGATAGAAATTGGGCTGTCAGACTTGGTCCACCACTCAACAAGACCATCGCTCAACTTACTTGCCATTCCTCATATCCTTAATTTCCTATTTTTCAAAATCTATCTATCGGTCACTTAAATACATGTAATAAGGCAGTCAACTGCTTTGTTGGGCAGTGAATTCAACTGAATCATGACTCTCTTGGAGAAGGTGTTCCCCTCACCTCTGTCTTAAATCTACTCTCCGAATATCTTCAGGTGATGTCCCACAGTTCTAGTAAATGGAAACAACCTCCCTGCTTCTATCTTATCTATTCCATCCATAAGTTTATACATGATCCTCCCCTCAATCTTAGGAACTCCCAGTGAATATATAGTCCTAGGCTTCTCAATTTCTCCCTCATAAGCTAACCCTTTATTTCAAAAATCAACCTGGTGAACTTCGTCTGCACCAGCTCCAAACCCAGTATATCATTTCTCAAGTCAGGAAACTAGAAAAACGCAGGGCAGTTTCATGAGTACCCTATAGGGTTGCAGCAAAATCTCCCTGCTCTTAAATTTAATCCCTCAAGCAGCACAGGCCAATATCCCATTTGCCTTTTTAATTACTTGGTGCATCTGCAAGCTAAATTTTAATGATTTGTGTGCAAGCACTCTCAGGTTCTCTGCACAACACCATGATACAATTTATTTACTATTTATCCTTTCAAAGTTGATCACTTCACATAGGTCAATTTTTCAATGCCCCTTTGCAATAATATAACATGGGCACCCACTGAAAGGAATCCCTGGCTTAGGAGAGCTGGCGGAGGAGATTATTGTTAGGATGTTTGATCAAATATTCCCACTGTAATCCTTGTTATCCTCTTGTCCATGTCAGCTTGAAACTGATCACAAGGATTTGAAAGTTGGCAATAGAACTTGGGATATAAATATACATATACGTTAACAGTCTCAGATATCCGAAGGAAGATGCTGGAAACACCTTGTCGGTCAGGAAACATCTGAGGGTAAAGAAATGGAGTTAATGCTTCAAGTCCAAGATCTTGAACCTGATCTGATCTCAGACCCAGAGGTTGTTATTACTTTTATCCACAAAGCTGCCTGATCTCTGTATTCCCAGTTTTTTCCATCTTCATTTTCAGATTTCAATTTTGTTTTAATTCTCAGTTATGCCTTTTAAAGATTGGTTGAGTTGATATTGATGCAAGCAGATGGATTTCCTTGAGAGTTGCTTCATTTATATTCAACCCACAGATTTATGAATTCTAATCCTAATTTTACTATTATCTGGTACGTTGTCATTCAACTTTTGGTATATTCAAAACCAAAGAGAGCTTTATTTTAAAAAATGTATTTCCTTCAAAGGGGAAAAGTCGGACAGGCATTTCTTACTTCTAATGGGTGGAAGAGAAAATACATTCATGGAAAAGCTGTTAGTATTATTATATTTCAATGTTCATTATCATCAAAAGGTAAAAGGCTTGCATATTTATTTTGGGTTGAATCCAGTCAGGATGTCCTGAAATGCCTTGTGCTAAGTAATTACTGTTGTAACACAGGAAACAAGTGAGCCAATTTTTGCACAGAAAACTCTCAAAAATCACAACATAAATATGTAGATTACTATTTATTTTGTGCTGGTTAAGGGTAAAGTGATGATTTGAAACAGCTCAAGAGGGTTATCAACAAAATAACAACTATCCCATCAGTTACCAAGGATACCTGCAAACCAAAGGACAACTCCATTGGTAAAGGTAAAGGTTCCATTATTATCAAGTAATACTATGTTTAGAATGTAACTTGCATGAAATTTGTTAATTTTTGTCAACCGCAAGGCAGAGAATCCACCACCTTGTCCAGCACCCCTCACAAGAGCAAAGGTGAACTTATTTGGGATAGCAAGTTAGTAACTGCCTGCTGGAAGGGATTTTGAAGATCTCCTCACCTGTGACTACATCCTTGATGTGAACATTTTTGACTCAATCCCACAGCAATCTATACTATTCAGCCTTCCCACATATTCAAGAAATCCAAAAGGCTGGACAATGAGGCTTCTAGATGAAATATCTGTTAAAGTTCTTACCACCCAGAAGTGGTAAATTTCAACCATAATCCGCAACCTATCAACAATATTTGGGATTAGAAGCATTAACCAGGGGGCCATAGTGATGTCTCATTTGGAAGAAAATAGATAAATTTGACTGTGTAAATCATGGTTTGTGGGGGGGGGGGGTCAAGTTATCTGCCACAGGAAAATTTACCACCAGAGTCCTCCTCAATTGTAGCAATCATAGAACTGCTCTCCAAGTTATAACTTGAATTCTAACCAGAGACAGGATATTCATTGTGCAACAACTTGAAGAAAAATGCCAACAGATTACATTAAAATTGGTGATGTGATGGACAGTGAGGAAGGATAGCTAAAGTTACAACAGAATTGAGAACAGTGGCAAAGTGAGCCAAGAGGTGTCAAATGGAGCTCAACACTGACAAGCGTGAGGTATAACACTTTGGTTAGTCAAACTAGAACAGGACTTAAACAGTGAATGGTAGGGCCCCGGAGAGTATTGTAGACAGTGAGCAGTTTTTGAGATGTTTTCACTGCTGGTCGAGCCATGTATTAAGGGAACAGAGGTACAAAATATGGGGCTGGGCATTTGAGACTGATGTGTGCAGAAACTTCTTCTCAAAGCGCAGTGAATCATAAGGTGCATTTAAAATGGAGATACATAAATAATTGAAATATTGTGGAATGGAATGTTACGGGAAACAGTGCAGGAATAGAATTGAGGCCACCATAGATCAGCCATGAGATTGAATGTCAGGGCCGCTTGCAAGGCTGAGTGGCCTACTCCTGGTCTGATTTTCTGGAGTCTACATTAGGGCAATTTAAGTCAAGCAGCGGTGTATTGGCCAAATGGTGTATTAAATGTACAGTATTTTGTGCTATCATCATGCAGTTTTATTTGCCAGAAACCTCTGATATCCATCCAATTAAGTGAAAAGCTTTACACCAGCCATCTCACTTGTAATTTCATCCCCGGTTGGAATCTGATAATGTTCTCTCTTTATATTGACATTCACATCTTTTGGGTTCATGCACACGCATAGGTCACTGTTCTTCTTTTTCACACACACCATTAAATTCACCCATTCTGTGGGCTCCTCCACTTTCTTTATGACCCCTAGTGCCATCATTTGGTTGAGTTTCTGCTTGATCTTATCTTTTAGTGGCACTGGAACCCACCTTGGGGCATGCACTACCAGCTGTGCATCTTCTTTTAACTATCTTATAGGTGAATGGTTGAACTCCAAACCCCTTGAAGATGTTGGGAAATTGATCCAGTATTACCTCTATGCTGTTTCTGTACATGGTCACTGTTAATGTGATGCACCCTCTTGACTTGGTTTAAGTTTTCACATGTTTTGCCACCAAGCAGTGATTTGTGTCCATGTGGGACTACTGTGAACTTGAGGTGGTGCTCTTTATCTTTAACTTTCACCTTGAGTTTACATGCACCTTTTGTATCAATGCTCAGTCCATTCTATGCTTGAGCAGTAAAGGATTTGCATAGATGTATGGCTTGATCTTCATTAACCTGATGTCATGCTCAAAGATCAAATTGACCTTTGCCCATGTCTAATTTGAAAGGAAAATTTGTTCCATTTGTATGCTTGACACTTAACTTCCTGCACCACCATGCCCACAAAAAGTTTATCACTGAGAGCAATTTCTTCTGTAGTGTGTATAGTGTCTTCTATAGTGTGTATACACTTCTGTTTAGTTTCCCTTTGGAAAAACATTGCTTTTCATAGTGATTCTACCCTTTGCACTTATTATAGACTTTCCCATAAGCTGGGCATTGCTTTGGCACATGCTTAGTGCCACATCATTTACAATTGAATGCCTTTTTATTGTTTCCTTTATCTCTTATTTTGTTTATGTGTATCCAGACATTATGGCTATGAATCTGCTTTCATTTTTACTGGCTTTTACACTAGCACCAAATTTTTTCACTTGCTGCAGAGCTAATTCACTGGCGTGGCATAACTTCACAGCTCCAGCTAAATTTAATTCTGTCTCTTGCAGCAACCTCTCTCCCATTTTCTTATCATAAATTCCAAACACAATTTGATCACGGATCATTGAATCTTGCAGCGATCCAAAATTGCATGTTCTTGCTTTTAATTTTAAGTCTGTTAAAAAAAGTATCAAGAATGAGCAAAACACATACCTCTGGAAGGTTTCATTTTTCTTTGGTGAACAGTGTTCATCCAACATCTCGATAACCTTGTCTTCGATAACCAAATCTTCTGGCTTGGCAAAAATAAATGTGTTGAAAACCTCTAGTGCTTGAGGTGCCGCCACAGTAGGTAGCAGTGCAATCTTCCTTGTATCAGATCGCTATTGATTGCAATGGCTTGCAGGTGCAGTATGAAGTTTTGTTTAAAAAGCCTCTACTCATGGTTGATATTTCCAGTCCAATTTATAGCATTATGAGCTTTTAGACCCTCCATATTTTCTCTGCTGATATTGAATGTTACTCATTATGCAGACTGTGAGGTTTTTTTTCTTTCACTCCTGTGAACAGCAGAACTTGGTGTTTCTTACACTCTTTGCTGTTTCTTTCACACCTGGGACCATGTGATGTTTCTTCTATTACAATAAAGAAACTTGGGTTCTTTTTAAAACAACTAGATTTATTAACTAAGCAAACAGCACAAAGGACAGAACATACACATGCAAGATCTCATGTGGAGGCATCCATCTTGAATCTACTCAAGAGGCAACAGCATTCCCCACATGCTACACACTTCATCTCCAACACCTCCTACTGGTAACACTCTATCACTACAGCCATTATGTCTTTTGCATGAAGATATTGCCTATTCAGGTAAAATGATTCCTGGAGGAATGTCAGCAAAATAAAGGCCATATTGTTTCTTGACTCAAAAGACCAGAAATTAAACTTCAGAAACAATAGGCAGACATGGTTGGAAAGTTCACCACATCATATTTCAAAACGAGTTCATGTTATCAAGCTTAGCAAATGCATAAATATTCTTTCTTGTGGCCATGACAGATAAATTAGTTTTCACTTGATTTTAGTCCTTAATTTGATCATTCATATCACAGATGTAAATCCAGTAATATATTATTTATTAATGGATTTATGTAAAATATTATATTAAAAGAATTATCCCACTTATTACTGGACTTCTTTATCTCTGTGATAAAATCTTTCAAAGATGTAATAATATGAAAGCTGTTTTCAAGTTCTCAGTTCATGTAGAATGAGATGTGAACTTCACACATGAAGTCATTATAATTTGTTGAAAATGAAACCTTGTAATTTTCATGGTTTTAGAATATGATCATTGAATTCCTTTGTTCTACACTGCTAGTCCTGAAGCACATTGCTATTACTGCAATTCACATGCTCTTAATCTATCACACATCTATGATGCCTTCCTCCTGTTATGGCTTCAAATGCATGAACAGCCTTTGCTCTTGGCAGAAAGATATAAAAAATATTTTTATTTCACTGAAGAATAGATATTGGATATCCAGGTTCCTTTATTTATTTTGGATTTTTAATTTATTCATGGAATTGATAGTTAAAGTTCATAATAATCCCAAATCCAAATAAAAAATTGAATAGGAAGAGTGGAGTACTGAAATATCAAATGCAAAAGCCACAAACCTTACTGGATTCTAAAGTGACAATGAGCATAAGATATAAAATAAAATAGAAGGAGCAGAATATTGAATCCATCCAGTTTGGGAGTAGGAAAATAAAAGGAAGAAACAAATGGTGGTGGGAGTTTTAGGCCACCAAATAACAACAGTACCACAGCACAGGCAATCACCAAGAAATATCTGATGCAAGTAACAGTGGACTTGCCGTTGTCATTGGGAGACTTTAACATGCACATAGATTGGGCAAATCAAGTTGTTCGAGACAGTCTTGATGAGGATTTGATCGAATGCATCCATAATAGTTTTCTTGAACAGCATGTTACTGAACTGACAAAGGAATATGCTACCTTAGATTCGGTTGGATGCAATGAGATAGGTAAAATTAATATTCTTGTAGTTAGGGGTCCTCTGGGAAAAAAATCTCATAGTGCTTGAATTTCTCATCCAAATGGAGAATACAATTAGTTGATCTAAAATCAGTGAAGTTGGCTTCTAAGGAATGGAATCACAGGCTCTATGACAGGACTGTTCATGAACAGTGGATGACGTTCAAAGGGATTTTTAACTGTTCAATAAAAGAATATTCCAGTTAAAAGCAAGAACAGAAAGGATGGTGTGAGCCAACCTTGGATAACTAAGAAAATAAAGGAAGGCATCAAAACAAATGCTCATGCAGTAAGTGGTTGTGTAGTAGGAAACTGGAGAATAAGGAAAACTTTTAAAACCACAAAGAAACTCTTAGCAAGCAATAAATAAAAGGAAAATAGATTAAACTAAGACAAAACATGAAACAGATTCCAAATGTTTTAATAATTATATAAATCAGAAATGGATGGCTAAAGTGAATGCACACTCATTGAGGATGAGAAGGGGGAATTAATTTGGACATGGTAGAGGCTTTCAAAGACTATTTTGTGTCGATCTTCATGGTAGAACATACCAATGAGAGATGTTAAGCATATGATGTGAGGTGAGGACCACGATACAATCTAGTAGGGCTGAGCAAACTAATGAGCCTAAGGATTAATATTCCTGGATGAATGAATTCCAGGGAATTGGAAAAAAAAATGGCAGAAGTTATAATGGAGTTATTTGTGACAACTTGACAAAATACTCTAGACCCTGGTTCAGATTCTAATGGAGTGGAACACAAAGAATGTCATGACAATGTTTAAATGAAAGTATATATGGAAATTAATGTTAATTTAAGTCAGTTAGCTTAACATCTGTAGTCAAGAAATGACTTGAAGCTATTGTTAAGGAAGAAATACAGACACCAACATAGAAATAGTTCCATCAGGCAGAAGAAGCATGAATTCTGGAACAGTAGGTCCTGTATGGCAACTTTACTGGAGTTCTTTCGGGATAAAATGAGCTTACTGGATAAAGGGAAACAGGTGGATCTTGTAGGAAAAGCACAGAAACATGTGCAGTTCTCGCAGCATCCATAGGAGGTAAAGATATAGAACCAATGTTTTGGGCCTGAGTCCTTCTTCAAGTTAGGAGTAAAAAGCAGGCAGATGCCTGAATTAGAAGGGTGGGGAGAATTGAAGAATGGACAGGGGGAGGAGTACAGACTAACAGATCGGAGATGTTAAATGATATGGATAGGAAAGGTGAGAATTAGCTTGGGAAGGGAGTGTATTTAGCTCTGTGAAAGGAAACACAAGGAAAAGGGAAGAAAGAGAGAGTCAGAGCTAAAGGAAAGAAGATATAGGTAAAGATTGTGGGGGTGAGCTAATGGAAACTGGAGAAGTTGATGTAAATGCCACCCATTTAGAGGGTGCCCAGGTGGAATATGAGGTGCTGTTCCTCCAATTTGCAAGTGGTTTCAGATTGGCAGTGCATGAGCCCATAGACACGTCAGCAAGGGAATGGGCTGGGAAATTGAAATGAGCGGCCACTGAGAGATTCCCACTATTGTGCTGGACAAAGCTGAGGTGCTCCAGAATGAGATCTCCTAGTCTGCGTCTAGTCTCTCCTCTGATGTAGAGCAGGCCACTACAGGATCGCCGGATGCTGTGGTTAACCCCAACAGATTCACAAGTGAAGAGTTGCTTCACTTGGAAGGACTGTTTGGGGCCCAAAATGGTAGTGAGGAAGGACGTGTGGGTGTTTGCGGAATCTCCTGCAGTTAAAGAGGTAGATGCCATGGGAATGATACACTTGGATTCCAGAAAGTTCCACATAAAAGACTTTATTCATAAAGTAGGAGTGCATGGAGCTTGTCTAAGCATGGATGGAAGATTAGTTAATCAATAGAAGGTAGAGAGGTGGAATAAATGGGTACTTTTCTGGTTTGTGTTCAGCACTGACAGATTGTCACAGAGGTCGATGCAACTGTTCACAATATCCATCAACTATATGGACGATAGAACTGCTTATGACACTAAATTGAGTCAAAAAGCAACTTATGCATGTGTATTGTCTGCAGAGAGATAGGAAATAGGTTAACTGAGAGTACAAGGGCCTGACAGATGGAGTACAATGTTAGTAATCATGGGGTTTGCCACTTTGGCAGAGTATATAGAAGAACAGTTTATTATTTGAATTGTAAAGGATTGCAGCACACTGTTGTGCAGAGGGAGTTGAGGGCGCTTATGCATGAATTGCAGAAAGGTTAGCTTGCAGATCCAATCGATGATCAAGAAATCAAATGCAATATTGTCCTTCATCGCCAGAAGGATTGAATTGAAGAGCAGGGAGGTTCTGCTGCCAACTGTTCAGGGTGCTAATGAGTTTACACCCAGAGTACTCTGGGCTCCATACATGAGAAAAAGACAAGGTGACTTGGAGGAGGTGCAGAGGAGGTTCACCAGGTTGATTCCAGAGATGAGGGGAGATTGAGTTGCCTGTGGCTATACTCACTGGAATTCAGAAGAATAAGAGGGAACCTTATGGAAACATAAAATTATGAAAGGGATAGGCAAGATAGAGGCAAGAAGATTGTTTCCACTTGTAGGTGTAAAAGAAAATGGTGTGCCTACTGGTGTTGCTGTATCTGCCACTGGTGTGGACTCAGGAGAGTGGATAGCGGAGACATAACGCTGTTCCACAGGGCCCTACTGCCTAGTCCTAATGACAGCAGTTCCATACAGGTTTTAAATGGCCTGCTAAAGGAGGCGACTTTAAAAAAAATCCTCAACCTCTAGTCTATGACCAAAAGGCCATTGCCTGTGCTGGGCAGCGTACCATGAGGCATTGCAGACTCTGGGAGAACAGGGCACTGATGCAAACCTCTCGAAATGGGGAGAACAACCCCGGTGTGAAGGAGAACCTAGAAGACGCGACTACAGGGAAGGTGACCATACCTGCGGACCAGCGATGGCCTCAGCGGCTGAAGGACTGACACAGGCTGCGGGCTGATGGCTACTTGCAGTCTAAGAATACACACAGGCTGCCAGCTGCTAGAGACTAGTTGATAGGAAGCAGGTATCAGAACCAGGATTCGAGAGGGTGCTGAGAGCATGAATGGCTCCCGAAAGGCCTCAGTTGCTGAAGGCTTCCTGATCATATTGGAGGATTGGATCTGGAGTTCGGGTTGTCGATGGTTGGAGTCTATGCGGCTGCAGAGGCTGCAGGAGTGCTGGAGACAAATTCTCAGACACACAGTGTCCCTCATGGGACTCCTTTTGCATCTCTTTCTCCTATTGTTGGCGGTGCAGGACAATTCTCATGGCCACTCTGTTTGCCTTACAGCAGACAAATGTTAAAGTATATCATGTATATTCCATTTTTAATGTATCGTTACATGATAATGGAAGGAACAACAATGATCAGAGGGACTTGAACTTGGAGACGTAGTTTTAATGTTTGGGGAAGTGGATTTATAATGGAGATTTGGAGGAACTGCTTTTCCCAGAGAGCAGTTAATCTATAGAATTCTCTGCTCAAAGAAGCAGCAGTGGCTCTCAATAAATACTAGGCACAGATAGATAGATTTTTGCAGGAAGAGTAATGGGAAAAAGAGGCAGGTGAAATGAGCTGAGTCCACAGCCAGATCAGCATGACCTTAACAAATGGTGGAACAGGATCGACAGGCTAGCTGTCTGATTCCCTCTCCTATATTTTTATATTGTTAAGCTCCCCTTTGATAGTTAACAGTTTTCAAAATAAAGTTTGGAAATAAAGAATATTTTTTAAATTATTATATTGAATGTAAATGAGAAGGAATTCACAACAAATTTCTACTATGAATGATTTAATAACATTAAATGAAACTGGTGTTCTTCCACCATTTAAATGGCCCTTTCTTCAAATTTCATCCTCTGGCTGTGAACCACTGCTGTCACACATAAAAGAAACTACATTTTAGTTTGGCTGCCAATGGAGAAAAATAAAACATTGATACTAATTAAGAATTAAGCAACCATGAAGACAGCCCAACAGAATGTTGCGCTGTAAATACACGTAAATATTTTGGAGTATGTTGGGCGCTATCGGTAGCCCAATAATGATGCAGACAGAAGACTGAGGGGAACGAAGCAAGAGACTGCTAGCTGGGGTCTAGGAGAGGTAAATGAGCGGGAAGGAGAGGGGACTCGACCTTTATGGCCAGGGCTTACATGGAAAGGATCAAGGGAGGAGCTAAGGTAGGGAGACCCCCAGAGGGCGGGCCAGCCAGTACATACAGCCATATCACCACAGAGCAGATGTTTAATCACTCAGTCTAAAAACAACAAAGATCTGATTAGCACAAGACATATTATCCCACTTACCCCATTTGGTGGATAAGTTAAGAATATCTTCTTTAACTGACATATCAAACTTCGGTTCCTGAACAAGCTTTCAGCATGAAAGTATTTTGCCCAGGCAAGATCAAAGAAGCTGCACATAATTTTATTATGTACATTTAATATATTCTCAGCCACCTGTTGGATTGTTTGAATATTTTTAGTATTTGAATAATGAGTTCTGTGCTTCACTGAACCTTCCTCACATCCACTGTGTTTGTAGGACGATTGATGTGAGCCAACTGCACATCCGTGAATGCTCGGCAACATCAGAGACCCAGCAGCAGTCTCTGCATGCCTGAGAGCTTTCGGAGACAAACTATAAATTTCCTCTGGCATCTGACATCATCTTATCCCACCATCAGTGCTGGTGATTCAACTGAAGAATCCTGGAAAATCATGAAGTAAACCTTTTCTAAACATGGGGAAAGAGTCAGAAGGAAGACTTCGGATTATGGCGTTGAGAAGTGATTCAAATTTCCCTTGTGTTGTGGAAGTTGATGAAGATACTACTGCAGAGCTTAAAAAAAGTCAGAGGCTGTAATTATGCTCATAAAGATGGGAGGGGCTAATTATTTCTGGTGACTGTAAGGTAAAACATCATGAGATGGGAATGTGTAGGGAGTTACCCTGTACAGGGCAGTAACAAGAAGGGGAGGTGTCCTTGTACTCCTGTTAGGTAAAACATCATGAGATGGGAATGTACAGGGCTGTAACAAGATGTAAATGCATCCTTGTACTTACAAGATAAGAGAGACATTGATGGATTGAGAGGCAGGAAGCTAGCAGGGAAAGGATAGCAACAGTTTTAGTCATTGGACAAGTAATGATATGATGATGTTCTAAGCATGTATCCAAGGGTATAAAAAATCACCATTTTGCTGATAACGGCAGAATGCATTCTCCGACTAACATGTTTAGTCGCAAGTGTTACAATCCGGTAATAAAGAACAAAGAACCCTGATTTCGACTCAGCCTGGTGTTTGTCTCACTCATTCATGAACAAAGCAGACCTAACATGACCCCAGGTTTGATCCTGACTTCAATTGCTGCTGTATGAGTAATTATGTTCTCCCTGTGTTGCAATTCCTGGACGTCATCTGATTTTCTCCCAAATTCAAAAAATATGCTGATTAATTATCTCCTGAAGTTTCCCTCATGTCGATGGATGGCAGAAGAATCATCTTAGAATATGAGTAAATAGGTTAGAGAAAGGGGGATGGGACTGAAGGGAATGCTCAGAGAGCTAGCATTGACATTTTGCATGAATGTTCTCTTCTTTTGCTCAAAGCTATATGACTGAAGCACATTCAGAAACTTTGGTTTCCTGCTGGAAGCCCAACACATGCAGGCATTAGTTAAGGGAATGATCAGGTGCATTTCTGAAGCTCTCCGTGGTTGGACAACCAGCTGATGCTAATGCTCCAGCTTCATCCACGAGCACAGGAGGCTGTCTTTGTTACCAGCATTAACTATTGGAAAGAAGATAGTCCCCTTGTTGCTATTTTAATAGAAGCATGTTGAAGGATTAATCCCTCTCGTAAGATAACAAAAAAAGCGTGAAGTGCAGACTCTTAAAGTCAAAATAAGGTTTGGAATAACAAATTGTGCTGTAAGCAAGAACAGTGAATATATTTTCACATATATAGACATACCAACACTAGGTGAAATATTAGGACATCCAAAAGGAAATTATGAAATTTAGTTGTTCTAATAACAAAGCCAAGTGGTTGCCATGAAGGAAACGAAAACCAGGTAGAACAATATTAAGTAAAACATGAATGTTTGCAGACACCGTGATTGAAGAAACTGAGCAGGTTGAACAGTGTAGTTTATACAGCAAAAATAAAGATGCATAACCAATATTTTCGGGTTGAGCCCTTCATCATACATTTTGTCGTACCTTGACGAATGGCTCAAGCCAGAAATGTCAGTTATGTATATTTATGTTTGCTCCATACTGTTTGGCCTGCTGAGTTTCTCCAGCATTGGATTTTTAAAACAATATTGATGCATTCCCTTCACTATATTTTGTGGTGGTATGTAATTAAACCACTAGGTCACCAGGGGTCATCTCGGTGACCTTGTATATAAAGCAGTCCAGAGCTACAGTCTAGCCTTCCAGGTTTGTCTTGCAGAGAGACAAGACCTCTTAGTGTACATATTAGTTTATTAAAGCTGTCTTATACTTGCACTGCTGGTGTGGTTATTGTCAGTACATATTTAACATTAAAAATGCCAGCAAATATGATTGGACACAGAAGTGAGAGCACAATTGGGATGGAAGATGGGCTGAGGGAGAGCGGGGAAAGGGGAGAGCAGGATGAGCCGGAGACAGGTAGCAATTGAATAGTTGAGCAGAACGATGGATGAGCTTTCAGCAATGATAGGCTGAAGAAGGGGCAAAAAGTGAGATGGATGTTGCTATGAGATGAGAGCAGATTATCTTTCTGATCAGGAAAAGTGTAGTTCGGACCTAAAAAAAATGCCAGTCTCGAAATTCTATGGAACGGGGCATGAATGTGCACTGAGGACCTAGATTGCAATATTTCAAGTGTTTTAATTGTATTACCTGTGACAACTAAAAGCAGATAACCAAAGAGGAGATCACAATGAATTCTGATGAGGAGCAGTCTTCCAGGACCCATGCTCCAACTTTGAAGAATCCAAAGAGGCTCATGTAAGGCAGTGATGAAAAGGATTACCCACTTTCAAACTGCAGAATGACGGATTGTCAGAAGCTTGAATCACAAAATTCTTAACTTCACTGACTGAATCATGCAAATCACATCAAACCTATTATGCCAGACATGCGTAATGTGCTTAAAACAGACTCTGGACTAGTTTCAATTGCAGAGATTTTGGTTTTAAATGTTTCTTGTCCTCACTCATCTCCTAATACGTTATTGATAAACAGAAGTATAAAAATGCGTAAATGTATCAAACAGACCCAGCAGAAGCACCCAAATCATGATTGACTGACTATTTAATGTAAATTAAACTTAACCAGGCATTGAACTATTCTTCACAAGGTTTAAGAGAGGTGAAAGATATGATTTATGCAACATTCTTCACCACTATTTGGCACTGAATGCCAAAGCAGCCCAAGGGAAAAGACATCGCCTTGTTAATCAACGAGATCAACTACTTTAGGAAAGAGATAGTCCACTTGGAGTGTGGAAAACCAAGTAATGAAGATGTTCAGAGGATCTTTAACATGCTTTTGCAAAAGCCGGAAATACCTGTAATTTTAAGGTACCAACAAGGAATTGATCAAGTAAAAAAGAACATGCATGATGTGTAGTGAGCTATTCCAGAACATAAACTGTTACTTCTAAATGATTGAAAAACAGGAATTGCTGAATGTAGCACCTGAGGACACAGTGCTGGGAATCCCACTGACTCTGAAGTGTTATCCAAACCATCTTTCAAAGATCAACAAAAGGCACTTTCTCGGTGGCGATTCCCAACAAAGTTATAAATAATTTAAAAAATCAGAAAAATGACAACATGTATAAATGAAATTATTGAAGTCTGAAGGCACAACTGGTAGAATCGCTCCCTCGCTGTGACAAATGAGTCACCCTCCAGTGACCCAGGCTTAATCCTACAGGGTGACATTTGGAGTGTGCACCTTCTCCATGACTGCATGTTTTCTTCCAAGTAATCCAATTGATTTCTACATCTGACGGATTAACTGGGAACTTTAAATTTCCCTGAGTATGCTAATGAGTGGTGGAGAAGCTGATGAGAATGCAGACAGGGCAAAGTAGGGGAAGGATTAGTACTAATGGGTATTGGTATGGATTCCATGGAGCAAAGGAACTGTTTCTTGGCTGTATGTCTGACTCTGATGCTTGGACTATGTAAACTGTGTTCTGCATTTTACTTATGAAACACAAAAGGCTGGAGACACTGTGATTGTAGTAAAACAAATCCGAAATGCTGGAGGAACTCAGCAGGTCTTGCAGCATCCATAGGAGGTAAAGATGATACATGAAAAAGGGCTCAGGCCTGAAACATTGGTTATATATCTTTACTTTCTATGGACGCTGAGAGACCTGCTATAAGTTCCTCCAGCATTTCTGTGTTTTGATCCAAATTTTAATTTTTTTTTTATGAACAACCAAACCTGACTCACATATTCTCAGTAAGAGAACATACATTTGGCAAAATGTAAATAAGTGAAACTCATGAATAGGAAAGTCATGAGAAAGACAGAAAGTCGTGAGTCACGGGATCAGTGGAAAATTAGCTGTATGGATTTTAAAAATGGACTTGCAGGAAGAAAGCAGAGAGTAGTTGTGGAATGAAAGTATTCTGCCTGGAGGTCAGTGACTAGTGGAATGCCACAGGAATCTGTTCTAGGACCCTTGTTCTTTGTGATTTTTATAAATTTGCTGATGACCCAAAGGTTGGAGGAGTTGTGGCTGGAATTGAAGCTTGTCGATGATATAGGGCAGAAAAGTGGCTGATGGATTTCAATCCAGACAAGGGTGAGGTAATGTATTTTGGAAGGACAAACCAAAAGGCTGAGAACAGGATTAATAGTCGATTACCTAACAATGTGAGTGAACAGAGGGACCTTGGGGTTCAAATCTATACACCTCTCAAGGTCACCACACAGGTTGATAGGATAGTTAAAAAGGCCTATGGGATGCTGGGATTCATAAAATAGGGGGATTGAATTCAGGAGTAGAAAGGTCATGTTACAACTCTACAAATCTTTGGTAAGACTCTGGTCACCTCATTATAGAAAGGATGTGAAAGGTATGGAGAGGGTAGATGAGACTTACCAGGATGTTGCCTGGATTAGGAAACAAATCTTATGAGGCAAGGTTAGCAGAACTGGGATTTTTCCCTTTGGAGCTTAGAAGAGGATGAGAGGAGACATGATAGATGTCTACAAGATTATGAGAGGTATAGATAGGGTGGAGAGTCAGCACCTGTTTCTCAGGGCTGGATCAGCAAACACCAGGCGACATATGTACAAAGTTAAAGGTGGGAAGTTTAGGAAAGACATCAGGGGTAAGGTTTTTACACAGAGAGTTGTGGGGGCCTGGGATGGTGATGGAGGTGGAAACATTGGGGGCATTTAAGAAACTCTTAGACAAACACTTAGATGAAAGAAAAATAGAGGGTTTTGGGGCATGGAGGGTTTAGTACTCTTTTTTAGGAAGGCATAAATTGGACTGCACAACGTTGAGGGCCAAATGGCATGTACTGTGCTGTATTGTTCTACGTTAACAGTAAAAAATAATAACCTCAGCTCCTTTGGAATTTATATTATTTGATGATGGAGCTGAGTATCATAGCATTAAATGCAGATATACTGCTGTTGAAAGACTATTGATCTTGGACCACAATTAGTAATACTATACATATGTTTCTCTCAGAGTTAAACAACACTGGCCCTTAAGTGCACCATGCCTGCCCTCATATTTTGGATTCAGGCTCCACAAACCCAGGGGCTGAAATATTTCTGTTAATGAAAAGCAGAAGAATGCCTGTTTCTCTCTGTAATTAATGACTGGCAAACAAATTCCCTGAACCACACAGCTTGGAAATGTGCTATACTTGAGAAAATGATTTTGTTAGGGGATGGGGTTATTTATAGATGGTTATAATATGAATGTTTGCACTACGATCCTGCCACAAAACACTAAACTTCATGACTTGTTCATGACAATAAATTCTGATTCTGATTCTGAGATGCAAACATGCTGCTGTTCTGCATTGTGGCTGCCTCAATCATAGACTGCATTTTAATCTGTTTTCTTAAGGCCTTGAACCTGAAGGGGCAGTTCTTCCAGGTACTCATTTGAATGGAAGCACATGACAGGTCTGGGGTGGCTCAGAGATAAAGATGCTGAACAAGGTGTAGCTTTTAAACAAGGAGAGGGTGCACCAGAGATAAAATGGCTGGTTGTGGGAAGTATTTTGAGGACTGGAGAGCCATAGAAGGTTTCAGACTTCAATCACAAGCATCATTTTCATATCCAGTGTTGGAGAGGGAGTTGTGGGTGGGGGGAGATCTTGCTTCAGTAGTCAGAGGTTTCTGCCAGATTTCAGCCAGAGGAATGAACACACTGGATGACAAGTGAGTAAGTGCCCATGCAGCATGGAATGTGAGGAGCGTACAAGCTATGTTAAAAATACATTCTTAAATTAACAGGCCTGTAAATGTTCTTGAAAATCCATACAAAGTTTTACAATATTTTTCATCCCTTTAAAAAGTACTTTATAGGAGGCATCTCCAATCTTTTAAAGATATTAGATGCATCTTAAAAGTATGAGTGGTATCATCCTTTAAAGGTTGAGTGAGTTGAAAGCTTTCACGCATATAACAGACAATTATTTTTTTCCAAAAATAAACTTTATTCACAATAAATTATAGACAATACAGGAGAAAAAAGACAATACAGGAGAAAAAAAACTATTCAGGACTCTACATTCATAATTACAGTCATATTGAGTAAGTTATTTATAAAAACTGTTCGAAATTTTTATGTAGTGATGGTCATCTCATATTGAGTAAGTTATTTATAATACAGGAAAAACTGTTCAAACGCTTTTTACATAGGGTCAGTTGTCTCATCAATTACATTGTTGCCTGTGGTACCTTGTTGTTTTTCCCTCTCCTCTGTTGGTTGAGGAGCTTCCCCCTCAATGTCAGCCCCTCAGTGCCTGGTATACCAAACTTCGCTTCCCCACAGAGCCCCCGTGTTGGCTGCACCAAGCCTCAGCACGTCCCTTAGCACGTACTCCTGCAGCCTGGAATCTGCCAGTTGGAAGCATTCCCGGACTGATATCTCAGTATGCTGAAAGACCAACAGGTTTCAGGCCAACCAGAGAGTGCCCTTCACTGAGTTGATGGTCTTCCAGCAGTTCTGGATGTTGAACTCAGAGTTCCCAAGAATAACCTGTAAATCAGGGAGTCTCCTGCCTTGTTGTCACTGGGGATGAATTGTGTCAAAGCTCACTGCATCCTTCTCCACACACTCTTTGCGAATCTATATTTGGCAAAGAGATGGGTGACAGTCTCCACTCTACCGCAGCTGTCCCGAGGACAACATGTGTGGAGGGTGATGTTCCAGTTGTGCAAGATCTCACTGGGAAGGCCCCTCTCACTGCCAGCCAGGCCAAGACCTAGTGCTTGTAAGTGAGCCCTGGCAATTCTCCAGATGGCCGAGATGATCTGCACAGGGAACCATCCCACCGGATCCATCGGCTCCTCCTCTCTCAGTTTCTGCAGGATTTTCCATGCTGACCACTGCCTGATGGCCAAGTGGTCGAAGGAATTGTTCTGGAAAAACATTTCCACTAAGGATAGATAGTACGGCAAAGTCCAGCTAACTCGGACATTGTGCAGCAATGGGGCCAGGCCTATCCCTTGTAACACCCAGGAGAGTAGAACCTCGGCATGTAGTGGCATTTGATGCCCTTGTACTTGGGTTCTGTGCACAGCTTGATACAGCCACACACAAAGGTGATCATTAGGATGAGTGCCACATTGGAACACTCTTGCCCCCATTTTCTGGCACTTGAACATGGTTCTCCTTCAGACCTTAACAGTTTTGGAACCCAAAATGAATCTGAAAACTGCCCTGTTGACTTACAGGGAGCAGGTGTGGTGGGTGGGCCACATCAGAGCCATGTAGACCAACACCAAGAGCACCCCACACCTGATAACCAAGTTATTCCCCGTTATCGAGAGGGAGCACCATGCCCACAGTCCCAAATTTTGGTGGACTTTTGCGATCCGCTCTGACCAATTTTTGTGGCACGCCTCAATCCCTCCAAACCAGATCCCCAGTAACTTCAGGTAGTCAGATCTGACTGTGAATGGGATGGTGGACTGGTGGGGCCAGTTACCAAAATTCATTACCTCACTCTTCTTTTGGTTAACTCTGACACTTGATGGAGACTCAAATTTTCCACATATGCTGGTCAGTCTCCAGACCGATTATGTATCTGAACAGAAGACAGCCACATTGTCCATATACAGGGAGGAATTGGCCTGAGTGACTTTGCTGCCTGGCAGAGTCTTTTCTGATGGATTTGGAAAAGGAATCAATGCAGCATGCAAATAAGACTGAACACAGAGGCACCCTTGTGTAACTCCAGACTTGATGGGGAAGCTATCTGCTTCCCACCTGTTGATTTGAACCGCACTACAAATGTCTGTTCTGAATTCGCTCCCCAAAGCCCATTTTAGAAAGGACAACCATTATGTATGTGTGTGAAATCCAGTTGAAAGCTTTCTCCTGGTTTAAGCTGGCCAGGCAGATGTCCACCCTGTGCCCTGCACTTAGGCAATAGTGTTCTTATCAGTGCGAGGCTGTCAGAAATCTTCATGCCCTGAACTGTGCACATCTGATCTGAGTGGATCACCTGTTCCAGAGCAGTCTTGACTTGACTGGCAATGGCTTTGGACAGGATTTTGTAGATAAATCATGGCTCAGTTTTGCCTTGGAAAGGTACCTCATGCTGTGCCATTACTTGTGGAAAGCACAAAGGTGGACATTGGAACTCAGGTTCTCCTTCACCAGGAGAGTTTAGAATTGAAAAATAAATACAGGTAGGAGTGTAAGCGAAGGCTGGATTCACTGCAAATTTGATGGAGCAAAAATAGAATAAAGTCAGCAAAAAGAAAATCTCAGCAAAAAGGGAACAAAAAGAGCAGAAAGAAAAAGAAACTAAGATAAATATAGTTCTTTTTAATTCAATGTGAAAATCTATTACCTGAAGGAATGGAATTCTCTATTTTTAATCATTCATTTTCTGTTTCATTGTTCAGGGAGTTAGTTAATGTCAATAAATACGCTTTTTTAAAAAAAGCATTGTTTAACAATTTTTGTCACAAATTTGATGGATAATTAATGTACCATTATGGATGATGAGCAAACCATCGTACAGTCAATGCAAAGCAAATGGCAGAGTGATTCATGTGTGTAAGCAGTATTGGGTGATTTCCTGCTCACAAAGTATCTTCCCTTGTCCTGTTACCAGGCAACTTGCACGTTAATAATGGAATATATAATTCACAAGGCACTGGGTTGAATGGAGTTTGTGAGGCCAGCTGAGTTCCTCCAACATTTCTGTGTGATTTTACTGGGTTGAATGGTGCTCGGCCCAGCCCATGACACTAGCCTCACGAACACACTGATTTTTTTTTTGTGTGTGGCCATGTAGCTCCCAATAGTCACAAAACCTCTGCTCTGTAGTCATCCCAGGAATGGTGCAGTAAGTGAGCAATGACCAAGCCTGCAGACAATTTACCCTGTGGCTCGGTGCCACAAATGTCGCAGCCCTTTACGGTACCTGGTTCACTGCTTTTATGTGACTCCAAGGCATCTTAAAATAGTTCAAATTGATTTAACTAAATAAAGATCAAATGTTATTTAAATACACTATAATCTGTGATAAATGAATGAAAAATTAAATAAAATAAACAATAAAAGCTGAAAGAAGTGGCAGTGAGGGTGCACTCAGGTAGTTGCAGTCAAAAAAAGCGCCCCATGTGAACAACCAGACAGGCAGTAATTATGTTAATTTTTTTTCAGTGATTTTCCTGACATATCATTCTAAAAATCATTTGTGACACCAAACAAATAGATAACTCCGTGGTCAACTGCTGTGAGGTGAATGCTGTCATTTAATCTTGCAGAAAAGATGCCATCACATAGTGAATCACTTCTGTGCACTTACTGGTTTACTGAAGTCCATCCTGTAGCTGAGTGACCAGATCTGCACACAGCCCTCTAAGTGTGGTCTCACCAACATTTTATATAGCTGAATTATGAGTTCCCAACGTTTATACCCACTACCTACTCAATGAAGACATATACCTTCTTCACCACCTGCTCCACTTGAGTTGCTACTTTCAGTGAATGGTACACTTGCACCCTAGGTCCCTTTGTTCTACAACACTCTCCAGGGTCCTAACATTCACTGTGTAAACCCTACTCTTGTTTGAAAGGATATGAAACTACATGAGTTTTGAAGTTGTTATGGGTAAAGATGTGATCAATTCACAAATTAAATCCTGAAATGGGCCAAGTACCAAGGAATACACATTTGACAAAACTTGTAGAAATTGATTGGGAGAGGATGTTTGCAGGTCAAAGGATGGCTGGAAAGTAGGACATTTTTAAAGGTGAGTTAGCAGGAGTTCAGGCACTGCATGTTGTTTCTGGCAGACAATGGATCAAGGCTGGGCAGTTTAAGGAGCCCTGGTCGACAATGGATATTGAGGATCTGGTCAGGAAAAATAAGCAGGCATACATCAGATTTAAGCTGTCTGGATCAAATTAATCCCTTGATGAGTACAAGTGTATGAGTCTACACACGAGGGAAATTAGAGAAGTGAAAAGTGGATATGAGATAGGGCTGGCAGGCAAGATAAAGGAAAATTCCAAGTTATCCTACAGGTGTATTAAGAGTAAAGAGGTGGCTAGGAAGAGAATTGGTCGCATTAAAGATCAACAGGCCTATCTTAGTGTGGAGGCACTAAATATTTTGAATGAATATTTCTCATAAGTCATTTTTGTGGAGAAGATCGTGGAAGCTAAATAATTGAAGGAAATGTGTGGTGAGGTCTTGGACCATGTAAAAATACCAGGGAGGAGATATTCAAGTGGACAAATCCCCAGATCCTGATGAAGTGTATCCTTGCAGCTTGTGGGAAGCTAGTAAAGGAATTATGGAGATGCTTGCTGAGATAGTTACATCATTTGGTGAAATGTTAGAAGACTGGAGGGTGGCTAATGTCCTGCTATTCCTTTAAAAGGGCAGCAAGGAAAAGCCAGGGAACTACAGGGCAGAAATGACAAAAGGTTCTGACCATTCTTTTCCTCCCACTGCTGCTGCTTGGCTCACTGAGTTCCTTCAGCAGATTGTGTTTAGCTGAAGGAACCAGCCTCTACATTCTTTTGTTCATCGATGGACCAGTGAGTTTGATGTCAGTGGTCAGAAAACTGTTGGAGAGGATTCCGAGCGACAAGATCTCCCTGCTTTAGATATGCATAGACTGATTGGAGTTAGTCATCATGGTGTTGTGTATGGGAGAGTGTGCCTGATGGAATTTATTTGAAGTGACAAAGAGTATTGATGAGGGGAGGGCAGAGGACATTGCATTTATGAACTTCTTTTATAATGTCTGGTATGGCAGATTGGTCTGGAGGATGAGATGCAAGGAATCCAGGTGGATTTAGATTGGCTTGGTGGAAGGAGTCAGGGGATGGTAATATTGGAATATTTTCTGATTAGAATCTGGTATTCAGTGGTGTGGCACAGAGGTCATCACTAGGCACATCATTACTTGAACTGTATGTTAACAATTTTATGGCGATAAAATTAACGTGTTAAAAAATGCAGAATTGTTGGTGTAGGGGACAGTGAGGAAGGATATTTAAGTTTACAACAGGATATAGATCAGTTGGCAAGGTGGGACAAGGAGTGGCAAATGGAACTTAACTTACAAATATGGCACGTTGTACCTTGGTAAGTCAAACAAGAGTAGGGTTTACACAGTGAATGTTAGGACCCTGGAGAGTGTTGTAGAACAAAGGGACCTAGGGTGCAAGTGTACCATTCACTGAAAGTGGCAACTCAAGTGGAGCAGGTGGTGAAGAAGGTATATGTCTTCATTGAGTAGGTAGTGAGTACAAACATTGGGACCTCATGATTCAGCTATACAAAATGTTGGTGAGACCACACTTAGAGGCTGTGTGCAGATCTGGTCACTCAGCTACAGGATGGGCTTCAGTAAACCAATAAGTGCACAGAAGTGATTCACTATGTGATGGCATCTTTTCTGCAAGATTAAATGACACCATTCACCTCACTGCAGTTGACCACGGAGTTATCTATTTGTTTGGTGTCACAAATGATTTTTAGACTGCAATGTCAGGAAAATCACTGAAAAAAATTAACGTAATTACTGCCTGTCTGGTTGTTCACATGGGCCGCTTTTTTAGACTGCAACGACCTGAGTGCAACAGTCCCAATGATTGGACGTGCAATAGAGCGAATGACCAACAACAAATTTCTGTGATACAATTTACTTTGCAAGCTTCCTCCAAAAAGTAGGAGAGGTACTGCAGGATAAATCATGGTGCAGCAATTGACTCAAATTCCTGCACATTCCTTTTTAGTCTGCCCTTGTGCCATTATATTCCTGCAGTCTAAAAACCATAACAGACTCCATACTCAGCAGCTGCTCACTCTATTTCTGTCCCAACATCCCTGCAGCACTGGACTAACTCGTTATGATTATTTTAATAGTACAATCCTTCATGTGATGTCTTTGACTAAAAAGGTCAACAGTAAGAACATTGTGAAAACAAAACATTTCTAAATTCTCTTCTTGGTACATATCATAGCATTAAAAAACCCTGCTGTCACTCTCCCATCACTGGATCACATCACCAGGATTGTAGACCTTGTGGATTTACCTCCAGTTTCAAGAACAGATGTAGATTTGGCATCAGAACTGGCAACATTCCTGCAACCTGTTAAAAAAAATAAACATCCAAATGTCTACCTCTCATGTCTCTTTCAGCATCCATCCCTCCATTAGTTTTTTAACCACAATGTGTTTGGGTGAGGAACTGGTCATGGTTCAATAGCCTCTAACTTGATCTAGCAGCTACAGTATTTATGAGGCTTGTCCTGTTAAATGGAAGCTTTTATTTCATTAACATTTGCTGGCCTCTAACCTCCTGTTGCAACCATAGACTTTGTTCGGCCAATAAAGAGCAGCTTCTCATTGTTGGTTACTCTCAGAATATTGATGATGCTCTCATTAAATACCAAAGCCAGGTAGTTTACTCCCTGAAATAAGATGAAAATTACCGTGTGTTCAGCCTACGAGATGCGGGGTGTGGGGCATTCAATGCCACAAAACATTGAGCATGAGTTATAGCATGTGAATGTTGGATCCCAGTCCTGAAGCATGAGGATTGTTGGTGGATGAAGAATGGTGCTGTGAAGCAGTGTACTGTGTGCGGCAGTGGTGCGGTTGGGGAACTACAGTGTTTGAAGATCACATTAACTGAACTTAACCATTTAAGTGAGGGTGCATGGCAACTTGAACAGTGTCAGTCATACATAAAATTGTTTCAATAGGACAATTAGATACCAAATTCATATTAACTGTCCAGGAGGAGTGGATTCTGCTGGGTGTTTGTGCCAGGTTGATCGGTGGATACCTGATTTTTTTTTCCTGCATCTGCCTGTTAATGTCAAGGCCAGAGTTTATTGCCCTTCCTTGAACACTCTTGAAAAGGTGATGGTGGGGAGCCTCCTGCAACCAGTGCATGGCAACCATTGCTGTTGTGAGGGGACTTCCAGGAGTTTGATCCAGTAATAATGGATTGGCTAGTCAGGATGGTGTTCACCTCAGGGGAACCTGGCAGGTGGTGGTGTTTCCCTGGATCTGAAGCCCTTGTCCTTCTTGTCGGTTGAGGATGTGGGTTGGGACATGCAGTGAATTTTGAGAATGGTTCATATTGCAGCCACTGTGTGCTGATGGTGGAGGAAATTATTGCCTAGTGTGTTGGGTGGGGGCGGGGGGGGGGGGGGAATCAAATGGTGAAGTGGATTATGCCAGAGATTTTTGGATGTCCCGTTGATTTGGGAAAATGAAAAGTATTCCATCGTGCTCCTGCCGTACTTTTATAGATGGAGAAAAGGTTTGGGGTGTCAGCAGAGAGCTACAGTACTTACTGCAGGTCTCTGACCTTGTGGTGGTCCACCACCAGCCTACTGCAGTGGGCAACCTCTGTACCTGCAGGAGGGTAAGAGAACAGGACAACACCCGGCCGGCTGTCAGTGAGTTGACCTGAATGGATCAAGTCCCACCCAGTCGGGTGTCAATCACCCTCCGGGATATAAGCCTGCGCCGGCCTCCCCAAGTCTCACTCAGAGTTACTGCAGCAGCTACAGCCAGCCTGACTCTGTGGAAGTCTTTGTGGATTAAAGCCTGTTGTACAGACTTTACCTTGTGTATGTCTGATTCTGGCTAACAGTGCACCACAGACCTATGTTGTGGTCACGGCGTTTATGCAGCTCTCCAGTTGAATTTCTGGTCAGTGGTAATCCCTGAACTGTTCAAAATGAGGAACAAAACCAACGCACTGTTTCGAACAGCTTGATCAAGATAATAGGGTTGGTCAAGGAGTCTGGCTAAAAATGAGAAGTTGCACATTATTCATCGGATCACTGAGAATGATTGGAAAATCGACATGATTTGAAAGTAAATCTTCCAGGTTATAAGGTTTTTAAGTAATTGAGAAAATATAAGAGCACCCAGAGAAGGCTTTGTAGATGAAAGATACTTCTGGAGAAATTGGATTGCACAGTGACTCATTTTTGTGTACTGTGCAAAATAATTTCAATGAATAAACAATGATAATTGTAAATAGAGGATTGAATATAAATTGTAGGAATTATGTGTTTTCCTTGCACCTATCATGGAAACACAGGGAAGTGTCCAGTCACATGCAGTAGTGTCTGATTACTGTGCCACAAGTGCTTGGAAGATTCCACCTGGATTTTACATTGATGTTTGTCTGGCTCCAACAGTGAGCATCCTAAACAGGAGAATGTGTAGATCCAATTTGGCATTTATTCAATGGTTCTTTTCTGACTAGCACTTAGCACATGATGCTGTGAAATTGTGTTGGTAATACTTTTACAGTGCCAGTGACCCGTTTTCAAATCCGGCACTGTCTCAAAGGAGTTTGTGCGTTCTCCCCATCTGCATGGGTTTCCTCCGATCTTTCAAAACGTATGTGGGTTGTAGCTTAATTGGGCAGCATGTGCTTGTGGGCTGGAAGCTCCTGTTACCGAACTGTTTGTCTCCATTTACATTTAAATGTGCGAGTGAGGGAACATGTGCTGGGCAGCACCTACATGTTCCTGCTAATGCATGACATTAAATCCCATGCAGCAGACTCTAGTCTCTCATCACCTTGGTCCCCAGTGCTACAGAGAAACACATGTGGTGACCATTGATAAGTATTACTCCTTGATAGAAGAAATCACGCTCAACTAGCTTCCATTTAATGAATGGCTTAAGACCCTTTGGCTCACCGTAATATGGAAGTAACATGTCACACATGCTTAACTATCAACCCTTGAAGCTTTGGTTAAGAAAGACCCTGGTGATTGGTGATGATTTTCCCTGTGACAGACAAAAGGGGTACGCAACTGTAGCTACAGCCAGATATGTCTCCTTTCTTGAAAATGGGTGTGGCCAGCTCTGCAGCCCCCTGGTATATCCTCCTCTCCCCAGATGTGGGTAATGAAGCAATGGATTTGTAAGTGAAATCTCTTCACAATGTGATTTAAGGTTTCTGGAGAGATGCTGTCTGCTTCTGCGCCCTTGTTATTGCTGAGATGGGATATGAAATTGCCTGTCACACTTGGCAGGAAGAATGGCAGCGGTCAGCTGCTAGGATTGGTCAAGGGTGCTTTCATGAAGGACTGATTGAGGAGATCATTGAGCGCTCCTTCCAAAAGAAGTTGACTGCTTCCCTGTCCCTGATCAAGTCACCCATATTTCTGGTCTTCAGTGGAATGGACCCTTGTGCGCAAGGGTTTGAGGACTCCATGCATATCAAGGCAGTCAGCGAGCTGGTGAATCTCCCAGTGACTATGAACAAAATCATCTGATCAGTGATCTTGAGAACTGCTTCATAGACTTTATTTCACATGATATATCATGGAGGGTAGGCAGCAGTCTCCACTACTATCCAACTCTAAAATCTACTTCTACAAGCAGATATATTTATTCAGTTAGAGAATAGGATTGCATCATGGAATAAACACATTGCACACTATATTGAAACGTCTTCTACAATTTTTGTGTGGTAAAATCTTAGTTTTTGTCGAATTTGAACAAAAATGCATTTATAACCTCTGTTAGTGCCCTTAGCTACAGTTAAGTTTACACCTTCTATATCTCACTGAACACAAATAGTCTGGCTCAGGTACTGTATTAAAATGGTTGTTTGCCAACTAGGTTAGTGTCAATGTCAAAGCTTTCTGCATGAACTTTATTCCAAAGATTGGTGCTGTATTAAAATGGGGTGTCTGCCAACTATATTAATGTCAGTGTCAATCCTTTCATTTTCAATCTGTTTTTTGAGTTATGTCAAACATACCATAAATATGCTTGTAAAATGCCAAAAGTTTGTACCAAAATTCAAGCTCAAAAGTAGTGGGTCGCGTTATACACGCATATTTACGGCAGCGTGAATCAGGCGGGCGAGGGGGAAGAGAGACTGCAGTGCGATCGGGTGGGTGAGGGGGGAGAGAGACAGCAGCATGAATAAAGCGGGCAAGGGGGAAGGGAGACGGCAGCGCGAATTGGGCAGGGGAGGGATAGTATTATACACGGGGTAAAATTTTTCTCCCTTTTCCCCCTCAAAAATGGGGGTGGGGGGGTCACATTATACGCAAAATGCATTATGCATGTATATACAAGAGAGGTACATTACATTCATGTATTTACAAGTGCATAAAGAACAAATTAGTATTTAACCAAAATATATTAACCATAAATTTCTTGTAAAACTGAAAGAAGAGAGGGAGAAAAATTTATTATTATTGCAAGATCTCCTCTAACTAAACTTAAAAAAAGGAAAACGAGGGACTGGGCCACACATTCTGAGAGTAAAGTAGAAAAACAAAAGGTTTCCTGGTTAAAATCAACTTTACCAAAAGGAACTAGGAGAGAATCCAGTATAAAATAGTAATTTTATTGAATAAACAGTTGCTAATCGTCTTCAAATTTAAAAGACATATCAGATGTCCTACTCATATTTTTCTCCAAACTTAAACATGACATGACAGCAGAGAGCCATTGAAGTAGAGTGGGTGGGTTAGGGTGCTTCTGTTTAAGTAATATGGCTTTTCCAGCCAATAACATGGAAAAGGCAATTATTTGCTGTGTGGAGACAGGCATAGGCCCAGTCTCTGCTGCAATGATTCCAAAAATAGCTGGTAATAGATTTAGTTGAAATTCTAATCATAGAATTTTTGTTAGGGTTTCAAAAACATCTTTCCCGAAATTATCTAGCTTTCAATGTCAACGTCAATCCTTACTTCGTAAAACTTTTTTCCACAGATCCCTGTTTGTTAGTCCATATCCAGCCTTCTTATTCACTTATCCTTATTCACTTACACTTATTTATTGCATTCTCCAGGTCTATTGTTGCTTTGTCGTTGCAAAGGATAATAATAATCTACAGGGTATAGGGTCATTGCTGGATCTTCATTGCAGTGATCTCCTTCTGCCTCATTTGAGTCATAATACCTTTCCACTTGTTTTTGGCCCCTGACTATAGTTGAAGTGAGGTTAGGGAGTAATCATCATATAATGCAATTAATAATTGTTTGGCCACACATTTTTACAAAGCCAATAGCAAAGCAAATAACACAGCAAAGTACAAGACAAAGCATTATTATAATCAATATGCCATGAAGTAGCCAGTTCCCTAAGCCTGAAAATCAATGCCACAAATTACTGAGCTTTACGCTGCCATTTGCGAAGCCCAGACTTCCCACGCTGACAGTCCCATGATTGTTGCTTGTGATTTCAATCATGCCAACCTGAAAACAGACTTGCCACAGTTTCAACAGCATGTGAACTTCACCACCAGAGGAGAGAACACCCTGGATCGGGTGAACACCAATGTACCTGGTGCGTAGAAGACTGCACCTCACCCCCACCTTCATTACTCGGATCACATACGAGTCCTACTAACCCCAGCATACAGATCGCAAGCAAGGCAAACTAGGTCAGTTCGCAGGGAGATCAGGACGTGGCCGGGGTGCTTTGAGACCATGGACTGGAGCGGTTTCAGAGAGGCAGTCACCTACAATAGTCATGTAAACATAGAAGAGTACACGAGCTTAGTGACTGACTACATCACCAAATGCTTTGAGGATGTCACTGAAATCAAATGCTTCACAGCCAAGACTAACCAGAAACCTTGGTTGGATGCAGACGTCCGGGCCTTTCTCAGAGCTTGTGATGCTACCTTCAGGACAGGGTTTAGCTCAGCAAAGGCTGAACTTTCCTATGCCATCCAAAAGGCAAAGCAGGGGTGCATGCAGAAGATTCGCAGACAGCTGTGCGACACCGGCAACACGAGGTGCATGTAGCAAGGGATCAAGACTATGACAGATCACAAGTCAACCTTGCGAGTTAAGGACAATGACGCCTCTGTTCCCAACAGACTGAACACTTTCTATGCACTGTTTGATGAGAAGAACAGGAAGATGCCAAAGAAAGCTTCGTGTCCCTCTGATGTATAGCCGAGGTGAAGAGAACCTTATCCAAGGTGAACCCACAGGAGGCAGCAGAACCAGGCAACATACCTGGTCAGGTACATGGATGGACCAACATACCTGGTCAGGTTTCCCATCCACATTGATTTGATAGTTCCTTCCCAGGGAAGATGGCTTATTTCATTGATGACCCCAGCCCAATTAATGATCAGATTCCTCATTTTTCTTAAGATTGTTAGGTTCTTTCCAATTCCATTCATTTTCACAATCACTACTACCAACCACAATTCCACCCTGGATCGTTCGCACAAAGCATGATTTTCCATCACTGTTGTGACCTAATACTAATGGTTCGATCTATTACAATCAGTCTGGCTCCATTCCTGAAAGGCAGTGAGATGGTACCCTACTGAAACTCATTGCCGTACCTCGAAGCCATTTGTAAAGTTACTAGAATTGTTTCACCATATTAGCCATTTTACAGTGTTGGATAGGCTAAGTGGAACTGGTGAAATGGAATCTCACCTTCTGTATGGACTGGGACATATATACATATCCAACAGCCACTGAGGTTCTGTCTTTTACCCTACAAATAACTCACATGGAGGAATGTATTCTTTAGGATATCCTTGGTGGCATTGATCTCTAGGGCAAGCTTGGGACTCCATAACATTTTCCCATATATAAATACATTATCCTAATTGCAACATCATTATCAACAATCTTACTCCCCACATTTATTTTCTTAATAAATGTCCAAATATAATACAGGGGTAGATAAATAACTAATGTTGCAATCATAAATTGCAGGACCTCTTCATCTATCAATTTTGTTGTGGTGTAGTTTGCATCTGGTGGCCTGAATTCAGTCAGATTTCTCCTTCACTTTCACAGCTGTCTGAGATGTTAATGACACCACCAAGCAGAGGAGAGAGAATCACAAGTAATGGCTTTCATCTGGGCTGACCCATCAATATCTCGTAAGGGGTTAACTCGGTCCATCTATTCTGCCTTTTCCTTAGCATGTACATTATGATGGGCAGGGTGTCTGGCCAGCTGAGTTTAAGGTGTGAAGAAACCCTTCTTAATGCTGCCTTAATTTCTCCTTTCCACTCTTCCAGAGGACTGAGGCTGGTACAGGATATGCAACTGTCACCTAAATTCAAAAGATCTGGCCAGGCCTTTTACTAACATATTAGCAAAATGAGATTCCTGTTCACCATTGATCCCTAAGAGTATACCAAACTGTGGAAACACTTCTTTCATGGGGACTTTTACATTCTTTTAGTTGGGTAAGTTTCCATCCACCGAGAGAACATATCAATTATAACCAACAAAGTTCGCTGGCACGCATGTGTACAAAATCAATCTGCAATTGCTCAATTAGTGTCTCAGGATGATGCAGGTGATCAACTTTTCTTTTTGTGTTGTTGACAGATTACCCAAATCCATATCGTCCTATCTACGTGTTACCAATATTCCCAGTGCAAACCATTGCTGGGTGATGTCGTGTTGCCCCCATATGATTCTGCAAATGAACCAGGCAAACCAAGGGCAAAAAGTGATGCACCCAGCTCGCCACCAGGTACGGGTCTCCTGAAATGTGGCTGTATTTGGGGCTTGCTCTAGTCCATAAAAATAAGTGGACAGGGGCTGTGATTGTAAAAAGGACAACGTGGCTTGCTTGGTATGATAGCCAGCTAAAGCATTGCCCATTGAAACAGAATCATTTCAGCTAGTGTGACTTTCACATTTAATGACAGGAGAATGGTATTGAGGAGATTGCAAAGTAAATAGGATTGTCTGATGGAGTGGCCTGATGAGGTGACATATCCAGAATTTTTTCATAACTGTCCAAAGTTGTAGATTTACTCCAAATGTGTCATGTGAGTTGGTGTAGATAATAGTGGAGCAGTCCCGAATGTAGATGAAAGCACGTGTCAGGGCAAAAAAATTCAGCTGCTTGAGCGGATCTGGCAGGAATTGATTGCTCGAGAATGCTGGAAGGTCTAGTTAAGATGAGACAATAAGATAACTTTGTAACCGGTCCGTCATGATGTTGTAAAATGTTGGGTTGGGGTGGAATTGAGCAGCAACCAGCTCTGCATGTGGTACATGAACAACATAAGAGCGGTCCGATAAAATAGGAAAAGTCTTTTCCACTGTCGCGGCCATAGATGCCACAGCTCATAAGCAGGTTAGCATACCTTTAACCACCATCGGGAGGATATGGAATAATACTCAACCGGGTGCATCATTCCCCCAATGCGATTAGGTCAAAACATCGGAGATGAGCCCATCGCATTCGTTAACATAAAGTGTAAAAGGCTAATGATAATCAGGAAGTCCCAAGGCAGGTGCAGATGGAAAGCATCTTGTGGCTCCAGAGTCCACTGGATCTTCTCTGACGCACCCTGCCACACTGATATTCTCAAGACAGAGTCCAGTTCCTGATAGCTGGGTATCCACTAACAGCAGTACCCTCCAATAATGATAATAACGTTTTTTTGTTAGTTGGGACCAGTATGTTAAGCATAGTTTGTACCCACACGAGCCAAATGGTTGTGTGCCATTTTGCAGGTCAAAATGTAAATATCCTACTTTAGTCTAACAAAATTGAAGGTTTTCTTGCAAACCATGATATTCTTTCTTAATTAAATAGTTCAACAGAGTAAAAGAGTCTGGATCATAGATATATTGGATATCGTTGCATCAGTAGAAAGATACAGTGTTTCTAAATAATGTTGAACGGCTTCGACATAAACAGATGGACTCTCAGTTTGGCCTTGAGGCATTCTGGTCCAAGTTTGTGGCAATAAATAAAGACAAAAAAATACTGGCTGTCTGGGTGAAGTGGTCCAGAGAAAATGACTGAGCATAAATCAATTACTAGGAAAACAATGGCTGTGGCAGGGATAGCAGAAAGTATAATATTAGTATTGGGAACCAAAGGAGGGATAAGTACAACTATTCAATTAATCTCACGGTCTTGCATGAATCACCACTCATTCCTGTTCTCATGTTTAGGGATATTCAAGGCAGGAGTATTACATGGACATTGAGTGCTAACAATTTCACTCTGGTGTTTTCAAGGTTCAAGATTCAATTTATTGTCATTGTAATAAAACAGCATTATATTAAATGAAATTGCTTTGTTTGCTGCAAGGCAGACAGATTCACCATTGGCAGAACTTGCTTGAAATGCCTCTTACAGTCAGAGAGAAGCAAAAGAGAATCCGAGTGTCCGTAGATTCACCTCCAGTGCTTCCACAGCCTTTGCAGCCACACAGAGTCCAGTCCAAACCAATGGCAACCTGAGCTCCAGATCCGAACCTCCGACATGGTCAGAACCCTTTCAGCGCCCTTTGGCACCAACGCACATCCGGGTTCTGATACCTGGTACTCCTTCAGCAGGCTTTGAGCCAGTCTGCAGCAGTCAGCATCCGGTGCAAGTCTCCCGACAGCAATCTCCAGCATCCTCCAGCCTCCGTGGGTTCCTCAACCGTGAGTCACCTTAAATATTAAGAGGTTATCCCCATCCATATTAACCAATGTAATAGTAACTTCAACCCAGTTCTTTGTTTGCCAGTCAAAATTTCTCATTTTAAAAGTTTGGGCATGTCTTGGCAAAATGCAATTTAGCAAGATCTGGATTGCCAGTGCCAAGGGAACACCAGCGCATTCAGTATAGTTAAACATGAAAGTCTGCAGACACCGTGATTGAAATAAAATCAAAATGTGGGAGAATCTTAACAGGTCAAACATTGTTCTTCATCTCTTCTTCTTCTTCTTCTTCTTCTTTGGCTTGGCTTCGCAGACGAAGATTAATGGAGGGGTAATGTCCACGTCAGCTGCAGGCTCGTTTGTGGCTGACAAGTCCGATGCGGGACAGGCAGACACGGTTGCAGTGGTTGCAAGGGAAAATTGGTTGGTTGGAGTTGGGAGTTGGGTTTTTCCTCCTTTGTCTTTTGTCAGTGAGGTGGGCTCTGTGATCTTCTTCAAAGGAGGTTGCTGCCCGCTGAACTGTGAGGTGCCAAGACGCACAGTTTGAAGTGATATCAGCCCACTGGCGGTGGTCAATGTGGCAGGCACCAAGAGATTTCTTTAGGCAGTCCTTGTAGCTCTTCTTTGGTGCACCTCTGTCTTGGTGGCCAGTGGAGAGCTCGCCATATAACACGACCTTGGGAAGGCGATGGTCCTCCATTTTAGAGACATGACCTACCCAGCGCACTTGGATCTTCAGCAGCGTGGATTCGATGCTGTCGGCCTCTGCCATCTCGAGTACTTCGATGTTGGTGATAAAGTCGCTCCAATGAATGTTGAGGATGGAGTGGAGACAACGCTGGTGGAAGCATTCTAGGAGCCGTAGGTGATGCTGGTAGAGGACACATGATTCGGAGCCAAACAGGAGTGTGGGTATGACAACGACTTTGTATACCCTAATCTTTGTGAGGTTTTTCAGTTGGTTGTTTTTCCAGACTCTTTTGTGTAGTCTTCCAAAGGTGCTATTTGCCTTGGCGAGTCTGTTGTCTATCTCGTTGTCGATCCTTGCATCCGATGAAATGGTGCAGCCGAGATAGGTAAACTAGTTGACCGTTTTGAGTTTTGTGTGCCCGATGGAGATGTGGGGGGGGGGGGCTGGTAGTCATGGTGGGGAGCTGGCTGATGGAGGACCTCAGTTTTCTTCAGGCTGACTTCCAGGCCAAACATTTTGGCAGTTTCCGCAAAACAGAACGTCAAGCGCTGAAGAGCTAGCTCTGAATGGGCAACTAAAGTGGCATTGTCTGCAAAGAGTAGTTCACGGACAAGTTGCTCTTGTGTCTTGGTGTGAGCTTGCAGGCGCCTCAGATTGAAGAGACTGCCATCCGTGCGGTACCAGATGTAAACAGCATCTTCATTGTTGAGGTCTTTCGTGGCTTGTTTCAGCATAATGCTGAAGAATATTGAAAAGAGGGTTGGTGCGAGAACGCAGCCTTGCTTCATGCCATTGTTAATGGAGAAGGGTTCAGAGAGCTCATTGCTGTATCTGACCCGACCTTGTTGGTTTTCGTGCAGTTGGATAACCACGTTGAGGAACTTTGGGGGGCACCCGAGGTGCTCAAGTATTTGCCAAAGCCCTTTCCTGCTCACGGTGTCGAAGGCTTTGGTGAGGTCAACAAAGGTGATGTAGAGTCCTTTGTTTTGTTCTCTGCACGTTTCTTGGAGCTGTCTGAGGGCAAAGACCATGTCAGTAGTTCCTCTGTTTGTGCGGAAAAAGGGCTCAAGCCCGAAAAGTTTGTTGTGTATATTTGCTGTATAAAGTAAACTGTTCAACCCACTGAGTTTCTCAGCATTTTGCATTCATCCCATTTCAAGGTTCAAAGTTCAAGTTTCAAGGTTGGTCATATATAACAATTACAGCATAGAAACAGGCCAGTTTGGCCCTTCGAGTCCATGCCAAACACCTTCCCCCACCTAATCCCAATGACCCAATCCCACCTCATAGCCTTCCATACCACTCTCGTCCATATGCCTAACTAGCTTTACCTTAAATATTAAAATTGAGCCTGCATCTATCATTTTGGCTGGTAACTCATTCCACACTCCCACCACCCTCTGAGTGAAGAAATTCCCCCTCATTTTTCCCCTTTCAATCTCAATCCATGCTCTCTTGTTTGAATTTCCTGGCCAGAGCTAACACATACCTAAGTAAAGATCTTGTCCCACTGCAATGCACTGACCACCACAATCACTCAACAGCAGATGCAATCTCACTAGGTCTTTACTCAGCACTTGATCACCTAGACAACAGTAACACATACATCCAGCTACTCTTCATTGCCACAGCTCAGCCTTCAACTCCATCATCCCTTCAATGCTGGTCAACAAACCCCATACCCTGGGCCTCTGCACCCCTTGGAAGACCACAGTCAGTATGAACCGGAAACAATGTTTCCTCCTCACTGACGCACCTCAAGGATGCTCTACTCTCTCTACACCCATGATTGTGTAGTTAGACGCAATTCAAATGCTGTCTACAAATTTGCCGATGACACCAAGGTCATTTGCAGAATCACAGGTGGCAATGAGGAAGTCGTTCAGGAGGGTGATAGATCAGTGAATTGAGTGGTGTCAGAACAATGTTAGCAAAACCAAGGAGCTGATGGTGGTCTCAGGAGGAAGTTAGGAGAACATGAACTCGTCCTCATCAAGGGGTCAGCAGTGGAGAGAGTCAAGAATTTCAAATTCCTGTGTGTCAACATCTCGGAGGATCTGTCCTGGGGCCTCCATGTCGGTGCAAACATGAAGAAGGCTCACCAGTGGCTCTACTTCATGAAGAGTTTGAGGATATTTGCATGTCACCAAAGACTCTTTTAAATTTCTACTGATGTACCGTGGAAAGCATTCTGTCTGGCTGTATCACTGTGGAGGTGCCACTGAACAGAACATGAAAAAACTCTGGAGGGTTGTTAACTCAGCCTGTGACATCACAGGTTCTTTTTATTGTCGCGTAACAATACATTAAAATGTAAGTATAGTAACTTTTGTCTGTTGAAAGACAAACAAAGAGTCACCATGAGCCCAGTGCCCCTAATAATAGGAGAAAGAAATTAAAAAACAGACCCTTCAGAGTCACTGAGTGTCTGTGGATTGACCTCGAGCATTCGATTAATCTACAACCGAGTTCTAGATTCCTGAACTCTGACATGATCAGGAAGCCTTCAATGCCTGAGGCCCTCTGGGAGCCATTCTTGCCCTCAGAACCGTCTGGAATCCCTGCTCCAATGAGCCAGTTTCCAGCGGCCACAGCTCATACAAGTCCCCCGACCGTAAATTGTAAGCAGTCCATGTGGGTCCCCTCAGCTGCTGAGCCCCTTGCTGGTTTGTTGCTGTGTTCACCATCCTGGAGGTTCATCTCTTTCTCAGTAGGGGATGCCCTTCCCATTTCTGGTGCTCTGCATTGGCTTGCTGCTCCTCTGGAGTCTGCAACCCCTCAAGGCCACTGCTGAGCAAAGGTGCCGCCATTTTGGGGTCAGACCTCGTGGTTCCAGCGTTTTACTTACAAACATCATCAGCTCCTTTAGCAGGCCATTTAAAGCCACTACAGAGCTGCCAGCATTAGGACTGGGTAGTTGAACCATTTGGAGCAGTGATCCACTCTCTCGGCACTGTTACCTTTACAGCACCTATGGCAACACCTCCATTTGCTCTTATACCTTGCTAAAAAAATCCACCATCAATTCCACTGGTAGCTGCAAAGTCTGGGTCACTTCTCCCATATCCCCAGCCTTTCTGGCATCTAGCATAATAGATTGTCAACCTTTGTGAGCCACTCAGCCATAGATTCATTTCCCTGTCCCTGCAATAAATCATTATCTTGCCAATCCCTGTCTTCTCCTGGAGGAATGAGAACCCTTCTTGCAACCTGAGCCATGAAGCTCCAGAAGCGCACCTCAGCAACATGATTATGTGCCCTGGTAAGGGGTTAAAAATATTGCAAATTTGCGTGGCCAATTGTGGAAGGCATTAGGTATTTTAAGGTATTTGGGGCTTCTGATATCATCAATGTGGGATACATAGAGGATTGAGTTCCTGTTCAGAATCCAATAAGACATGTTTAACAGGTACTATGACCTACTTTTTACTTCTTGATCTAGCCTGTGGCCCTTCCAGTGGGGGAGCACATGACTGGGCAGTGTCTGGTACAGTCCCAGCAGTTGCTGCAATCCACCATCGACATGGGAATTCAGACGAGCAGCAATAATATGCATAAGGAATTGGTTTAACACTTCAGATTCCTCATTGCCCTTTTCGAAGGATAATTTAGGGTAATGAGAGATAGGTAAATCAGGGACTTAAGAGAACCTCCAGGGCTGCAGATACCTCTTTTTCCCCTCTCAGTCTTGGGAGGATAGTGTTGCTTAGCCACATCCCACCATACCTGAAAATGACTTAACACATAATCCAGATCCCACTTTGGCTCTCCATCCCCATCTCGTGTTTTATCCCAAAAGGTTTGAATTTCAGTTAGGTTAAGAGAATCTCAATATCCAAAGGAGGCATTTCTGCTATCTTCTGGTGTGTTTCTCTTGTCAGGCAAACATTATTTGGAATCAGTTTACCTTTTCTTGATTCTGGTTCTGGCTTCAGAACTCGTGTTGTCTTTGACTCCACTGTGTCTTTATTGGGGTGATTTCTCATGACTGCAGGCAAAGCTCATTTCTTACACAAAAAATAATATAAAATGTACTGCAATTTACATCAATTTTACAGGAGCGCTCACTGGTGGCCCCTGAAACAAAGCTAGGAATATCTCCAATTCACTAACTTTAATCTCTTCCAAACCTCGTACTTCTCTTACCCTCTAACTTCCTCCCCACTTCTTACCTCAGCCTCTGGTTTGGTTCAGTGTGGGTTACTGGCCAAGTGTGGGGACTCCCAATTTCTCTTTTTCTCCTGGGTTCTATACTTTTGAAAAGTTAAAATCTGTCTTTTTAGTTAGTTCAAATCCTGTTTCGATATGGATCCTGCCAATGATGCCAATTCTGACAATACATTAAACTGATTGGAGACCTGAAGTATTGTTTCACAGACTTTATTTAGTGTGATATATCAAGAAGAGCAAGGAGCAATCTTCACTGCTATCTGACTCTAAAATCGACTTCTGTAAATGTATATCTATACCAGTAGTTCTCAACTTTTTTCTATCCACTCACATATCGCTTTAAGTATTCCCTATGTGATAGGTGCTCTGTGATTAGTAAGGGATTGCTTAAGGTGGTATGTGGGGGGAAAGAAAAGTTTAAAAAACCACTATTTTAATTGTACCCAAATGACTTGTTATGTGCACGGTTTCATAACTCCAAAGGAAATGGGCCAATGACAATTTTTTTTCAAGCAAACTATTTCAGTAACAATTGGGTCTAGAGCAGTGATTTTCCACCTTCCCTTCCCACCCTCAAACCACCTGAAGCAATCCCTTACTAATCACAGAGCATCAATGGCATAGGGATTACTTAAAGTCATAGTGAGTGGAAAGAAAAAGGTTGAGAACCATTGATCTAAACAGAGAGACAAACAAGCTGTAATACAAAAGAGGATTACATCATGGAATTAACCTGTTGCAAACTACATTGAGAAAGAACTCCACTACAATTTTTTGTATATTAAAATCTTTTTTTTGTCTAATTTGAATAAAAATGCATCAATCACCACTGTTAGCATCCTTGCCCACAGATAAAACCACACCATAACTTCTAAATATTATGTCTCACTGAACATAAATAGTCTGGATGGGATGCTGTATTAAAAGGGGCTATTTGCCAACTGTGTTAGTGTCAGTGTCAATCCTTTCTTCGTAACTTGTCTTCCACACTGACCACCACTATTGTTTAGATTCTGGGTTTTCTAGGGTATCCTTCAGTATTCAGGATCATCTGATGCTCTTTTCCTTGTAATGAAGGTGAAGTTCTCAATGTGGAAATATCTTATGCAGTACTTGTTCATAATTAGCTCCTCATTCATTGGTCATTCTCATCCAACCAGTTCCTTTTATTCGAGATTCCAAGATTCTCTTTGTGGGTGCAATTTGTGGTGGTTTTCAGGGACAGCCGTACACTGTGATCGTGTAGCTTTCGATGAGAGTTGACAGGTTGTCTGTGAGGTGCTGCCAGAGAAGAGGAAGTTTTGCTGAGTCTCCTGGCATCAGTCTTCCCGTTGAAGCAGCTTTGTGGCTGGCAAGCATGATGAAAGTGCTTTGGCGATAAGCAGTCCAGCGGTTATCGGCCCAGCGGTTATCGGCCCAGCGGTTATCGGCCCAGCGGTTATCGGCCCAGCGGTTATCGGCCCAGCGGTTATCGGCCCAGCGGTTATCGGCCCAGCGGTTATCGGCCCAGCGGTTATCGGCCCAGCGGTTATCGGCCCAGCGGTTATCGGCCCAGCGGTTATCGGCCCAGCGGTTATCGGTGCCTCTCAGGGCACAGTTACTCTGCACATTGTTATGATTCCTTCCTTTAACAATTATATCATGCACCATTTGGACTTGGATGTTGCCACAATGTTTTGTGCTCGTCTCCCTGGTGATGAGTCCATTCTCCGAGCCTTTGTGGCCCTGTTAAATTTACCCTATCCTATTTTGTTCCTTGATGATCACGCTGTGCCCTTTCCTGTCCCCAGCATTAAATTTACCCAGGAGGATCCATTTGTCTTCCTTTGACCAAAAGTGACCAATTAACCAACTAACCTGCACATCTTTGGGATGTGAAAGAAACTGGAGCACCTACAAAAGCCCACATCATCATGGGGAGACCAAGCAACTCCACACAGGTCGTACTTGGTCGTCAGGGTAGAGTGTAGGTCCTGACAGCTGTGAGTTAGGAGCATTAATTGCTATGCATTAAATTCATGAGTGCTGAACTAATCTTAGTTAATATCTAACAGTAAGGAATCCTTCCTCAAACAAAGATAATGATATAATCAAATTCAATCTTCTGTTTGTAAAGCACGCAATGTAACAAGCTAATTAGACTACAATTTAAGATAGGACAGGATTATATCGGATTTCCAGTGACCAAAAGCTGTCAATCAACATCACAGAGAACTACAGATGATCAGGTGTTCAATGATAATTTGGCTCAATAAGAATTATGTATTACATGAAAGGGGAAGAGGTCTCAAAAAAATTTGTGACAAGACAAGACAAAATTACAAGTCAAAGAAGCTCATATCCTGCAGGCTGGGAGAGTTCTATAGAACAGAAAAATACATAAGAAAAAAACTACATGGAGAGAATATGAAAGGAAAACTGAAAAGAACAGCCAAAAACGTTGAAGATTTTTTTTAAGTATAAGGGAATCAAATGGAAGAGGGTGTTCCAGAGCAACTTTCAAATAAAATATGGAAAAGGCAGCTTGCCTCTGACTTTTGTTACAGCAAGGAGGATAACATAATTGGCATTCTAAAGAAATGAATAATACATCAAAGGAGTGAAAGTCACTCCAGTTAAAGTAAAAACTTCAACAGTATAAAGAAAGATTGGCATAAGCTGAGGGCGTTTGCCTCCGAGTTATGAAAGGAGTGGCTGAGGAAATTGCCGATGTTCAGCCATGATCTTCCAAAGCCTTCCTCCTTAATGAATCATTCCTCCAGTTAGAAAGTTACAAGTGAAAACCCATTATTTAGAGGGTAAGAGAAGAAAGCATGGGAATGATAGACTGTTGTGGGAAAGCCATTTGGAATTTATAATGAAGGAGTGTGCAACTGAGCACTTAGAGAAATTTAAACTGATTAGATATGGCTAACATTGATTTTTAAAGGCTAATTCACATCTAATGAACCTGATTGAATGTTTTGAGAAAGTAGCTAAGGTAGAAATGAAAAATTAGAGATGATAGATATGGACATATTGGAAGAAATTGATTAGTTGTACTCTCTAAGGTCTGGTCTGAGGCCCCAACTGTTCACTGTATTTATTGATTATTAAAATAAATAATGGTTTAATAAATTTAATGTTCCCAGTGATGTTAGGACAGGCAGCGTACGAAGGATCGCGGGTTAAAGCAAAACATGGGAAAGAGATATTAAGTAAATGAGACACAAGAGACTGTAGAAACTGGAATCTGGAGCAACAAACCAGCTGCCAGAGGAAATGAGGGATTTAAATTGAATAATTATGTAAAACTGCCCAATTTGATGCCATCCATTAAGTGCCAAAGAAATTTACCTTGACCTCTTTTATGGACAATGAGAAAGATTCATGTGCATAGATCAACAAAATACAATCTCTGAAGGATGAGTAAAGATTCTAATGGAATTTCAGCCAAAATATCTAAAGGGTCAGTATAGAAAAGAAAGGAAATTGTAATAAACAGCACAAAATACAGGATGTCTTACATCAGTTACGAGAACAGTTCTGAACAGCATAGATCCAAAAAATATTTTGGCCTTGGAAGAAGATGCTTTATTAGAACTTTATCAAGACTAAATAAAATGATACAAGTAGAACTTAAATTCTCTAGGATCTAGAGGGCTATTTGATCGAGGTGATTTGGATATTTTAATGCAATTGATATAGTGATTGGGAAGGACAATGTTGAAGACATGGAGATATGAAACTTAACACCAAAGTGAGGCTTCTCAAGAAAATTTCACAAATACTTCTTCAGACAATATATGGTGATAGAGCAATCAGACACAAAAATGTTATTTTAATCTGAGATAAATAGCTGCATATTGACTGGTTGGATGCAAAATGTAGATCAGCCATGATCTCAACAAAATAACAGAATGGTCCTGAGGAGCTGAGTTGCACCCAATTGATGAAGTAAGAAAAAAAAAACACAGACGTGTATTTTTGTTCACCACAAGAAAGCTGAAAATTAACTGCTGAATCTGTGAAGGGCTTTGCATCTCAGAAAGTGAATAGGATAAAATACCAAATTTATTTGGGTAATTCAAATCAACCAAGGTACAAAGCAATAAAAACAAATTTATGGATGATCATCAACTCAGACCTTGGGTCTGCCCAAAACCTATTGGGTTTTCAGCATACTGAGATATCAGCCTGGGCATGCTGCCGACTGGCAAATTCAGGCTGCAGGAATAGGTACTGAGGGACACACTGAGGCTTGGTGCACCCACATGAGGGCACTGTGGGGAAGGACCACAGTCTAGAGCTCTCTTATTACCAGACACTGAGGGGCTGAGACTGAGGGGAAGCCCCTCGGTCTCAACCAAGAGAGGGGGGAGAAATTAAAAGGTGTCATAGTTGTGGTAACAGTGTACTTAGAAAACAAATGTAACAAAGTTCATTGATGATAATGTTTAGGAATAGAGTGCTATTGATGCTCCTGATCACTAGAGGGAGTCAGAGACTTGTTTGTTGCAGCTCGGGTATTCAAGATGGATGCCTCCACATGGTCATAAGTTCTTTAACTAACAAAGTATAGTTGTTTTTTTAAAAAAACTAAAGTCTATTTATTACGATCAAATAAATATCATATGATACAAGGAGTGTGCAATCCAGGAGTGGAAGAAACACCAGGAGTGTGGAGAATGAGAATCAATCAATATCAGCAGAAATGGAAAGTGTGAAGGATCCTGATACTGAAAAATGGATTGGAAATGTTGACTACGAGTGGAGGTTATTCAAACAAAGATTCATGCTGTACCTGCAAGCCATTGAACTCAATAGCAAACCTGATGCATGGAAGATTGCACTGCTACTTACTGTGGCAGGTCCTCAAGCACTAGAGGCTTTCAATACATTTGTTTTTGCCAAGGGAGAAGACCAGGGCAAGATCAACAAGGTTATCCAGATGTTTGATGAATACTGTTCACCAAAGAAAAATGAAACATTTGAGAGGTAAATATTTTGCTCACGCATGCAGCTGCAGGGAGAGAGCCTCGGTACTTTTTTAATGGACTTGCAATTTTGGATCAGTGCAATATTCAATGATCTGTTATCAGATTGTATTCTGAATTATTGAGAAGAAAGTCTGCTATGAAAGACAGAGGTTACCTGAGCTGGAGTTGCAAAGATATGAGACACCAGTGAATTAGCCCAGCAGGATGAGAGTGCAAAAGACAGTGAAAATGAAGGCATAGACATAGCCATAGTGTGTATCCACACATACAAACAAAAAAAGAGATATAGGAAACAGCAAAAAGATGGAGAGACATTCAATTGCAAATGATGTGGCACTCAATATGCAACAAAACAATGCCCATCTTATGGAAAAGTCTGTAATGGACAAAGCAATGTTTTTCCAAAGGGAAACACTGTACAAACCATAGAAGAAACTGCTCTCAGTGTCACATTTTTCGTGGACATGGTAGTGCAGAAATATTCTAAACTAACAGAAACTGAACAGTCGAAAGTGAACAGAGTCAAGCAGGACAATTGGACTGTGTCATTGCATACAAATGGAACAAATATTCCTTTCAATCTGGACACATGGGAAAAGGTCAATTTGATCTGTGAGCACGACATCAGGTCAATGAAGATAAAGCCACAAATCCATGAAATCCTGTACAGCTCAAAGTCTACAATGGACAGAGCATCGACATGAAAGGTACATGTCAACTCATGGTGAAAGTTAAAGATAAAGAGCACCACCTCGGGTTTGTAGTAGTCACAGGTGAACATAAATAACTGCTTGATAACAAAGCATGTGCAAACTTGAGCCTAGACAAGAGGGTGTTTCTTTCTTTGGCTTGGCTTCGCGGACGAAGATTTATGGAGGGGGTAAAAAGTCCACGTCAGCTGCAGGCTCGTTTGTGGCTGACCAGTCCGATGCGGGACAGGCAGACACGATTGCAGCGGTTGCAAGGGAAAATTGGTTGGTTGGGGTTGGGTGTTGGGTTTTTCCTCCTTTGCCTTTTGTCAGTGAGGTAGGCTCTGCGGTCTTCTTCAAAGGAGGCTGCTGCCCGCCAAACTGTGAGGCGCCAAGATGCACGGTTTGAGGCGTTATCAGCCCACTGGCGGTGGTCAATGTGGCAGGCACCAAGAGATTTCTTTAGGCAGTCCTTGTACCTTTTCTTTGGTGCACCTCTGTCACGGTGGCCAGTGGAGAGCTCGCCATATAATACGATCTTGGGAAGGCGATGGTCCTCCATTCTGGAGACGTGACCCATCCAGCGCAGCTGGATCTTCAGCAGCGTGGACTCGATGCTGTCGACCTCTGCCATCTCGAGTACCTCGACGTTAGGGGTGTGAGCGCTCCAATAGATGTTGAGGATGGAGCGGAGACAACGCTGGTGGAAGCGTTCTAGGAGCCGTAGGTGGTGCCGGTAGAGGACCCATGATTCGGAGCCGAACAGGAGTGTGGGTATGACAACGGCTCTGTATACGCTTATCTTTGTGAGGTTTTTCAGTTGGTTGTTTTTCCAGACTCTTTTGTGTAGTCTTCCAAAGGCGCTATTTGCCTTGGCGAGTCTGTTGTCTATCTCATTGTCGATCCTTGCATCTGATGAAATGGTGCAGCCGAGATAGGTAAACTGGTTGACCGTTTTGAGTTTTGTGTGCCCGATGGAGATGTGGGGGGGCTGGTAGTCATGGTGGGGAGCTGGCTGATGGAGGACCTCAGTTTTCTTCAGGCTGACTTCCAGGCCAAACATTTTGGCAGTTTCCGCAAAGCAGGACGTCAAGCGCTGAAGAGCTGGCTCTGAATGGGCAACTAAAGCGGCATCATCTGCAAAGAGTAGTTCACGGACAAGTTTCTCTTGTGTCTTGGTATGAGCTTGCAGGCGCCTCAGATTGAAGAGACTGCCATCCGTGCGGTACCGGATGTAAACAGCGTCTTCATTGTTGGGGTCTTTCATGGCTTGGTTCAGCATCATGCTGAAGAAGATTGAAAAGAGGGTTGGTGCGAGAACACAGCCTTGCTTCACGCCATTGTTAATGGAGAAGGGTTCAGAGAGCTCATTGCTGTATCTGACCCGACCTTGTTGGTTTTCGTGCAGTTGGATAATCATGTTGAGGAACTTTGGGGGACATCCGATGCGCTCTAGTATTTGCCAAAGCCCTTTCCTGCTCACGGTGTCGAAGGCTTTGGTGAGGTCAACAAAGGTGATGTACACAACAGGGAAACCTATTGTGCTAGCTGATGCATTATCCAGGGCAGCAACACAGTGTAGACCACAGTGAAATTTCCAGAGAGACAGATGTGAATCTGCCAGATGAACCTGATCACTGAATCACTTCCTGTATCTGACATGAAATCCAAGCAGAACTCAGCTGAAACAGAAAAGGACACAGTTCTACAGAAGGTCATCAAGAATATGAATGAATGATGGCCTAGAGGTGAATGTCAGCCGTACTCCAACATCAGAGCTGAGCTGAGTGTTGTCAATGGGGTTCTACTCAGACGGAGCAGAATTATTGTTCCTCAATCACTGCCAAAAGAAATACTGAAAAGAGTGCACGAGGGGCACCTTGGAATGGAAAAATACAAGAGGAGGGCCAGAATGGCTGTTTATTGGCCAGGGATAAATGGTGACATTGACAGGATGGTTTCCAACTTTGAGACCTTGCTTGAATCATCACACAAAGCAGGCAAAAGAACACATGATAATAACCAACTTACCAGCAGAACCATGGCATTTGTTACACAAGAGTGAACTTTTACCATCAAAAAGTGTTTTTATAGGTTATTCTAATTTTCCATTTAAAATAGTGAAAGAACACTTCCAATATTTAGGAATTACAATTATGAAAAGTTATAAAAACTTATTGAAAGAGAAGTTTTGAGTATTACTCAATAAGATCAAATTATGATTGTCAGGTTGGTCACCTTTATCTATTATAATGATGGGCCATGTTAAATCAATTAAAATGAATATTTTACCTAAATTTTTGTATCTTTTTCAAGCATCACCAATTTTTATTCCGAAGTCCTTTTTCAGCTCACTGGATTTCTTCTTGTTATTTCAACTTGTAAATGGCAGTCAAAAAAAAAATACCACATATCAGTAAAGCCCTTTTCTAAAGATTATATTACATGGAGGATTATCAGTTCCAGATTTTAGATTGTACTATTGGGTGATTAACATACATAATTTACTTTTATCATTACATTTGGGTAAGTCAGTGAACCATCCCTCTTGGGTAGAAATGGAATTGCAGTTCTCCAAAAAAACTTCCATGTTGGCAATTTTAGTTTTTTTCTACCATTTTTCCTTTTCCAAATTAACACACAATCCGTTAATGAGAACTAGATTGAGAATTTGGGCTAAATTTAGGAAATACTTTGGAATTAATGTTTTTTTCAATTATAGATAACCATCTTTTTCAACCGTCCTTGTTGAACCCAGGTTTTAAGGAATGGCATAGAATAGGTATTCAAAGTTTTAACAATCTCTTTATTTGAGATAATTTTGCCTCTTTCAAACAATTATCAGCTACATTTAATCTTTCCAATAGACACTTTTTTAGATATTTACAAATTAGACATTTTGTTCAGTCTAAGCTTTTGGATTTTCCACAAATTTCCAACAGTAATATTCTTTTTTAATTTTTTTTTTAATTTTTCAAACTATCAACCATACTAACCAAAATACACACAAACATTTCCCTCTTGAATATACACTGTCATTTTCTCCCCTTTTCCCCCCTCCCTTCCCTCCCTCCTTCACCCCCCCCCTTCCCACCCACTCAATATTCAACCTACCGCGGTAGGACCATGTACAGTTCCCAAATTTGTTCGAATACTGTGATGTTATTTCTTAAATTATATGTTATTTTTTTCCAATGGAATACATTTATTCATTTCTATGTACCATTACTGTATTCTCAGGCTATCTTCTAATTTTACAATAGATAAACTTTCCTTTAGAGAATTGGAGAGAAAAAAGATCAAAAGAATAGAAAATTGTTTTTTGGGAAATAAATTATTATCTTTTGAACATATGAAGGACAAATATGATATAACTCACGGTACAATGTTTGCATACCACCAACTGAAAACCTACTTGAAGGACAAATTGGGAAGTAGACTGAGGTTACCAGAGGAAGCAATTTGGAATATGTGATTACAGACACAATGATAATTAAAAGATTTATAACAAACATGTACATCAAACTGCAAGAGAAAGAGAACGAGGAAACAAGCTGTAAACCCAAACAAAAACGGGGACAAGATCTAAACATAAAGATAAAGAATGTAACATGGCACAATTTTCATTAATGATCTAGATGAGGGGATTGGATGTAATATCTCCAAATTTGCAGATGACACTAAGCTAGGAGGGGTTGTGTGCACTGAAGAGGGGGTCAGGAAGCTCCAGTGTGATTTGGATAAATTGGGGGACTGGGCAGATACATGGCAAATGCACTACAATGTGGATAAATGTGAGGTTATCCACTTTGGTAATACAAACCAGAGGGCAGACTACTATTTGAATGGCAATAGTTTGGGAGATGGGGAAGTGCAGAGAGACCTAGGGGTTCTTGTGCACCAGTCACTGAAGGCGAGCATGCAGGTACAGCAGGCAGTTAAAAAGAGTACAGGAATAAGGATACCTTACTCCAGTTGTACAGAGCCTTGGTGAGACCACACCTGGAGTATTGTGTGCAGTTTTGGTCGCCTTATCTGAGGAAGGATGTTCTTGCAATGGAGGGAGTGCAAAGGAGATTCACCAGGCTGATACCTGGAATGGCAGGAATAACTTCTGAGGAAAGATTGCACAAATTGGGATTGTACTTGCTGAAGTTTAGAATATTGAGAGGGGATCTCATAGAGACATATAAAATTCTGGCAGGGCTGGACAGAATGGATGCAGAAGGAATGTTTCCAATGGTGGGGGAGTCCAGAACCCAGGGCCATGGTTCGAGAATAATAGGCAAACCATTTAGAACCGAGATGAGGAGGAATTTCTTTACCCAGAGGGTGGTGAATCTCTGGAATTCATTGCCACAGAGAGCAGTAGAGGCAGGTTCACTGAATATATTTAAGAGGGAATTAGATATATTTCTTCAGTATAAGGGAATTAGGGGTTACAGAGAGAAGGCGGGGACGGGGTACTGAACTTTAAGATCAGCAATGATCTCATTGAATGGCGGAGCAGGCTTGAAGGGCTGAATGACCTACTCCTGCTCCTATCTTCTATGTTTCTATGTTTCTATGGGAAAAGCTTGCTCCGGAACTATGAGAAATACAATAAACACAAGGTTACGCATGATACCATATAATTGGTTACACAGGCTATACACCACACCCCAAAAATTAAATAAATGGGACCCAACAGTATCAGACAGATGTTTTCATTGTAAGAAGGAAATGGGAACTACAGTACATGCCATTTGGGCATGTGAGAAAGTGGAAAAATTTTGGGAAGATCTAAACCAGGTATTAAATAAAATCACAAAAAGCAACATACCAAAAAATCCAGAGATCTTTCTTCTAAGTAATATAAGAAGTAAAGAACTTGGACAACAGTAATATTCTTGATGTGTTTTTTTATTTATTTAATATTTTATTTTCATGGTGGATTAACATAATGAATTTATAATAATTATTGGATTTAAATTCAGCTCCCGTGGTTGGGAATAAGAGCGATTGGGAAAGAAATTTGAATTTAACATTCCCAGATGAAGATTGGTACTCTACCCTCATTTTAATTAATGATTCTTCATTTTGTGCAAGTCATCATTTATTACAATTTACACAGAATTCGTATGTCCAAACTTAAATTATCTAATTTTTATGCAGATATTGATCCATTATGTGAGAAATGTAAAATTTTTGAAGCTTCTCTGATCCATATGTTTTGGGAGTGCGCATTTTCAAAATGTTATCAATGATTCTTAAAAGATTAATTTGGAACCTTGATTGTTATTTGCCTTATTTGTTTTTTCTCGTGATTCAGATAAACTTTTATTGGCATCTCAGGAAAAAGTTTTTGCATTTACCACGTTGGTAGTCAGATGAGCAATTTTATTGAAATGGAAAGATGATTCAACCCCTACCCATTCACAGTAGTTACATGATGTAATGTCCTATTTAAGTTTAGAGAAAATTAGATATAATATCAAACATAGAAACTTTCAATTTATGAAATTGTGGGGACCATTCCTAGAACTTTTTTATAATTGGAAAAATTAACAATCACTGCATGTTCCAGACATTCATTGCCTATTCTCTGGGGTCACCAGTGTTTCCACATTATTGATTTTTAAAATTAATTTGAATGGTAACCTTGATTAGAGGGAGGGGTTAGATTAGAGTTAGCTTTCATTTTTAGATTTTTTTTTCTTTTTTCCTTTATTTTATACATTATTTCAATAAAAGGATTTAACATAGTTGCATCGATCAATTCAATTAAATGTTTTTGATGTATTAGCAATTATTGATGTTGTTTTATCAGTTTTTTTAATTGGATTTTTTTGTGTGTGCTTACTTGTATACAAATGAATTATATAATTGTCAATTTTGTATTTATATGTTCAACTTAACAAAAAATATTTAAAAAAGAAAGAATTACTTGTGGTTATTGATTATGCTTTGCTTCCTAACATGTCTGCTGCTTGTGTGATCAAATATGTGAAATCGATCTTTGCAAGACATGAATTCCTCAAATTGTCTACAGCAAAAATGGACCATGCTACAGTTGTAGAGAATTCCAGAACTTTGCAGAAGAGTATGATTTTCAACATGTGTCTTCAGGTCCTTTGCATCCACAGTCAAATGGTAAAGCAGAGAAAGGAATTCACATAGTTAAACTCATTACTCAAGAAAGCACCAGACAGTGGCTCAGATCCTTATCTAGATCTATTGAGTTATGCCTCTTGAACATGATGTGTCAACCATTGAGCTTCTGTTAGGATGTAGACTACACACCACATTTCCCTACTCTGCAGGCTCAAACAAAAACAGAGATGTAGAAGATGTCGAACAGAAACAAAAGCATCTGAATGGAGACAAAATACAAACTATGACAAGTCAACAAGAAGCTTAGGGCCATTGGCACAACATGATGCAGTGAAACTCACAAATTCCAACACTGGGACAAAAATGTTACTGCTCTGGAGGATATAAATCCAAGATCCCACACCGTCAGAACAGAGAACAGTCAAACACTGAGGAGGAATCAAAAGAGCCTGCTGAAAAGGCCAGAGATCCAGCAGGAACAGACAAATGCAGAAGATCCAGCCTACACAAGAACAGAGGAAACACCACCAGTGCTAGACAGTAGTGAACCAACAAAGCTGACTCAAGCACCTGTGTTAAGAAGATCCATGCACATCATCAAAGCACTTGACTGAATCTCTAAAAGAAAAAGAACCTCACACTTGAAAGGTTTGTGCTGCTGATGTTTGTGTTTATTTGTGTTGAACTTTAAATTGAAATGAATACTCTATTAGTGTGTCTTGTTGTTAGATTAAAGATCTCAAGGAAAGGGTTTGTAATAATAGTGTTAGTGATTCTCCTGACCAATAGAGGGAGTCGGAGACTAGTTTGTTGTAGCTCAGGGACTCAAGATTGATGCCTCCACATGGTCATGAGGTCTTTAGCTAATAAAGTATGCTTGTTTTAAAAGAACCCAAGTTTCTTTATTACAATAAAAGAAAAATCACATAGTGAATAAATATGTCTGACATTATGGGTGTAAAAAGACTTTGAATGTTTTTCTTCTTTCTAAAATATTTATTGTGAATAAAGTACATTTTCTGTTAAAAACAACAAATTGCTTTATGTCAAACAGCATTTCTTATAGAATCTTTCCCTGTTCTGCTTATCTCATTTTCCACTGCAGGTGCTACCTGCTATTGACAATCCATTATTTCAATCTTTCCATTAGATAGCTCCATGGCTTTGAATGTCTGTACTTGTGTCTCTAGAAATAATTCTTGTCTCACTTTATAGCCATGCCCAAAAGGGGGGACCTGTGGATTCCACAAACAATCTGATGTGCAAGATCTTCAAAGCTGCTACTTGCAAGTATCTACTGACAGTCTGAATATTAAGGAAGTAGAAAAAAAGATTCTCTTGACTTCTAGTTGAATGTAAACAAGTGAGAATGATAACGTGAATCATTTTCAGATGCATTGCAATGTACTTATAATACATCTAGTACTTTAATCAGGCTCTCATGGTTGGATACGATTCTCTCTACTCGTTACTAATGCAACATAATAGTTTCATCTGGTTTATCCTCCAAAGTCAATTCAGCATAGAGTGTCTCTATTCTTAAAGGAGATTACAGGCCTGAAATCCAAGCGCCATTGAACATTGTCTCACAACTCCATCTATTCCTGTTCATCCAGATGTAATCTGAATTGGGAGGGATCAGTCCCACTCTTTTGTTATTTGGATTCAAGCCAGCATCCAAATTTCAGAGTTTTATCAGCTGGTTCTTTTCACATCACATCCCAGTTTCTGAGTGACTGGAAGATCTGTAGAAATTTAAGCTAACAAACGTATTACACAAGAGCAAACCAGCATTTTCTTCAACAGGTTTCTACAGAAATTGAACCTTACAGGCAAGTAATTACAATGTATCAGTAAATTAGAGAGCAATTGGTCATATGATACAATTCTCTTACTGGTGGAGCTGCAGGAAGACAAACCAATCAAGCTACCAATAGGATTTTAGTCGACAGAGTTTCAATGCTAACTTTCAGGAACAATACAACTCACAGGAACTCATCTTTCTACATTTCTTACTTATCCTCACATCTACATGCTTATTACACATATGTAATTATAGCTATATACAGTATTTATTGTGGTATTGTATTATTTTTTATTATTAATTAGACAAACATATACACGGGGATAAAATTTTCCCCTTTTTCCCCTCAAGAATGGGGGAGGGGGGGTTTGCATTATACACGAAACACATTATACACGAATATTTACGGTAATTATTTTACATTTCAAGTGTAAAATGAAAACAAAACAAAGCAATATGAAAAATGTATGAAGCAACTTCAATAGCTTCTTTCATCCGGGCTTCATTCTAGCAGAGTTATTTATTGCAGTACAACTCCCATTATCCAAAATGGGCAGGACTGGGCCTAATTTGGATAAATTATATTTTTGGATAACTGGTCATTTTTTTTAGAAACAGCCCAGCAGCAACAGCAAATCAATGTAATAGTGTTTAAATAACGAGAAGATTTGTTTAATTCTCACCTGGACAAAATAAGATAAATCCAAAGCCAAAAACTTGAAATTCTGCTCGGAGATTTTGCTAAAATTCAAAAAAGATTTTCAACCTGTGACATCCGTTTGGCTCTGAATTTTTTTTTTGGATAATTGAGGATTTCTCATTTTTCGGATATCCTCATTTATCCAAATTTTTTTGGAGGTGAAATGACATAATTTCAGCTTCAAATATTTTGGGATAAATGAGAACTTCTGATTTTTCTGAAATCCTCAATTCTCCAAAAAAAAATTTGACATCACTTCAGGGTCCAAAAGATTTCAGATAACTGAGGATTTTGGATAATTGGAGTTGTATTGTACCTCGGTATAATCTGCCTCAGAAGCCAACAATCTTTCAATGGAGACCAAATCCAACCCAGACAATCTATCCTCCCCGATTGTAGAATGAAAGTACGATTGTTCCACAACTGCTCTCATTATTGGTAAGCAAGAGCAAGGAAAGAACATTGGCTCGGCTACAGATGCTGAAGTGTTTTGACATGTAAACACACGCTCATTTCTCCTACGTTACTTGAAATATTTCATTACCTAGCCATTATATACATAATTGCATTCTACACTCATTAATTTCACATTTCAGTTATAGGGTCATTTTGAATGAAACTTACATATATATGGGATTGTGACTTGTGACCGGAACAAAATTAAGTTTCACGGGATCATCCAGCGTCAGAAAGGAAGTGACCACATCACAGTTCGTTTTGGTTCCCCAGATGCCAGGCTGCCAGCAGCCACCAGAGCATCACAAGAGACTGAGCTCACAGTTCAAAGCACCGGGAGGTTAGTCCAATAAAGTAATGAATGAATCCAGAAAGTTCTTCCAAGGCTGCGTGATAAAGATAAAAATAAACAATGAAAAAAAATGAGGTTCAACTTTTATCGCACAAGGGAACTAAAGAGTTTAAAAAACTGTTTTGAAGGAGGTGCTCCCGGGGAGTGGTCAGTCCCTTTGCTCCTCCTCTAGCTACGCCTCTGCCTCTCCACCTCTTATCCCACAATGATCACTGGATTGTAAACTTCTGGCTTTCCCTTCCTGAAGTCAACAATCCACTCCTTAGTTTTGGTGACATTGAGTGCAAGATTGTTGTTGGTCCACCATTCAGCCAATTGTTCAATCTTCCTCCTGTATGCTGACTCATCACCTTCCTTTATACAACACACTACCCATGTTATTTGCAGATGGTGTTACTGACGTACCAAGCCATACAGTCGTAGGTGTAAAGTGAGCAGATCAGAGGATTAAGAACACAACCCTGTGATGCTCTGGTACTGATGGAGATTGTGGTGAAGATGGTCTTACTGATCCTCACTGGTTGTGGTCTGGGGTGAGGAAATCCATGATCCAATTACACAGTGGGGTATTGAGATCCAGGTATTGGAGATTGTTGAACAGTTTTGGAGGGGATGATGGTGTTAAATGCTGAACTTTAGTCAATAAAGAACATCCTGATGTCTGCATCTTTACTGTCCAGGTGTTCCAGGGCTTTGTGCAGACCCAGTGAGATGGGTAGACAAGGTTGGCACCAAGAAGGGGCATCCATGGGCATTGCCCCCCCAACAAGGTGCTGTGCCCCCTCTATACAGTTATGGTCATCCCCGGCCATCAGACCAGCCCCATTCCTTCCTGTGTCAGTACACTAGTGACTCTCCACCTGCCGCTGGCCACATGTGTCAAGCATCAGTAGAGCCTAGTCACGCTTAATGCAATAAAAGAGTGTTAGTGACAGGCAAGTCCCTGCTGGCACACCCCTCCCCCCCATCAACAACTAGGTCCCTGCTAGCACTAACCCCCAACCCTTTGAATCACTGGTGCCCCCTCTAACATATGTTCTGGCACTGACCCTGACTGTAGATCTGTTGTTATAATAGGTGAACTAGAACTTGCCCATGCCAGTACTCAAGACAGGAGCTGATATGCTTCAACACCAGCCTTTCAAAACACTTCATCACTGTTGAAGCAAGGGCTCTGGGTCGGCACCAGAATGAGTGTTAGAGGAGGGTATTAAGGGAGGGGCACATTCTGACATTCAAACTTGCTCAGCGTGGGGTTGCTGGCAGCGACCTACCTGCCTGGATGGGGCACAGTCCGACAGTCGTAGACTCATTCGGCAGGGGAGGGGGAGGGGTAGGGGTGGGGGGGTAAAGGGGAGCCTGCCGGTGGTGGTCTACCTGCCAAACAGACGTAAACCTCCTCTGTCTCTCTGACTTAGCAGTCGAAAGCGCTGCTTTTATTGTGTGGAGAATCACTAGCATACATCTGCTGGGCACTAGTGACACTTGAGGCATGCTAATGACACAGGTGGGGACAGGTCTGATGGCAAGCGATGGCCATGAGCATATGGGGGCACAGCACCTCACAAAGAGGGGCCATGTCTATGAATGCCCTCCTTTGGCGCCAACCGTGTAAGTGCGACTGGCCGATAGTCATTTAGGCAGATTACTGCATTCTTCTTGGGCACTGGTTTGATTGATGCCTGCTTGAAACAGGTGGGTACCATGCCCTGCTGGAATGAGATATTGAAGATCATGAATACATTGGCAAGTTGGTCAGCACAGATGTTTAATACTCGGCCAGGTACTCCATCCTGGCTATTCTCGGATTCATTCTCCTGAAGACAGCACATACTTCATCTTCAGATATGGACAGGTTGGGATCATCAGGGGATGAAGGGATGTGGAGGCTTGGTTCTTCATTGCTACTGTCATCAAATCAGGTATAGAAGGCATTGAGTTCCTCTGGGAGTGAAACTTTTCCGTCAGCTACTGTAAGAGGTTCGCATAGGACAAAGAAGAGATGACTCACGGAACTGTTTTCCAGGATTTATTCTCTCCCTCTTTGAAGGAAAGATGATGTCTTCTGAGTTTTATTTTTCCTTTTCTGCCCCTTTTTCTCCCTTAACAAGGTAACAGCCGTGTGACCATTCTTTTCCTCAACAACACAAAGGTCTTTTGTTTTAACATTTTAATATGTACTCAACTCAGTGTACACAGTATTAGTCAAGACCTTTTAAGGTTTGCCCAGGAAAACATTTTAAAATCCTTTCAAACTATATAAAAAAAGAACTGTATTTATATATAAAGCCAAAACAGTGGCATCCAGTGGACGAATTAAAAATTGCATAGAGAAACGAACTGGCCACAATCATATATTTAACAAGAAAAGACTGTATCTTTTTGGAGACAAAATAACACAGCTGTTGTTTTCTTCCTTTTCTGCCCCTTGATGTTAAGCATGCAAACTAAAAGAATTTACACTGTGAAATCTCAACAAAGCTACATTGATCACATGACATCCATAAAACTTGCATTAATGGTTAAAACAATACAAAACCAACTGTAAAATATAATAATATTAATAATGATTGATAACATAACCTATTCATTTTCAAAGGAAATAATTTAAAATAGTCCAGTAGCAATGTTCTCTCCCACTTAGCCTTAGCAGGGTAACAGCAATGTGAGAGACAGGAAGGGAGGGACTTAGGAGGTGCACAGGAGATGTGCACCACTGAACTCATTCCCACTGGAAACATTATTAAAATAACAGTAAATAAAAGTAATTTATTGAGATAATATTTACAAATATAGAACTGAGAATATAAATTATTAAAACCCATTTTAACTCGGTTACACCACTTCGCTAGATTTCATTTTGTAGCGGGTTATGGCATTAAGGCCCTGCCACAGCTATCAGGTGTCCCTTGTTGTTTCCATTTTCATCCAAAATCTTCACTTCACCTGGAAGATAGCTTTTTGTAGATCATTACTGCTCCTTCTTATAGATCTGGATCTCCAAACTCAAATGCCTGTGATCTGGCTCTCAGCAAGTTCCAGATTTCATTGTTTATCCAGGGCTTCTATTTAGAAAAGCCCTGGACGATTTGATGGGGACAGACTTTCATAAAGTCTGTGACAGCCTTGATGTAATTGTTCACATCTTCAACTGAGTCTTTGAACGCTACCCATCTGCTGAATCAAAGATACCATTCTTCAGCATTCTAGCTGTTCTATTTAGGCTCTGTCTGTACAAAAGCAGAAGGAGGACAGCCAGGTGATCTGACAGCCAAAATGCAGTCTCGGGAAATAATGGTAGGCCTTCCTCATCTTAGTATAGCAGTGATTGAGTGTGCAGCAGATTACATGCTGGTGGAAGTTGGACAGGGTTTTCTTGATACAAACATATCTTCCATGTGATCACCATCACAAAGACACATATTATGTATCATATTATGGAGAGGGTCTCATCATTGTACAGCGGCACTTTCTTTTAACCCATGCACAACTTAAAACATCTGATGGAACAGACAGAAAGGTAGCTAACTAAAGAGACCATCAAAATAGTTGCCAGTTAATTTTCTTTGGGCTGCGGTTGTGATTCTTCAAGCATTTTGTCATTGTAATAATTGCTTTAAGTTGCAAAAGTCCACAGGATTACAGAGGAGTTTGTTGAAAAAAAAAAGGCAATTCCCGAAACCAGTTCCTTCAAGACTTAAGGGAATTAGCATGACCACGAAAATGAGCAAGTGAAACAGGATAAACTGGGAAGGAGGGAGAAGATGGAATGAAAGTTGCTTTCATTTTTAAAAAAATCTCATCTGCCCTAAGTGTTCAGGAAACAAGATATCTGTAGTCAGTAATGGTGTCATCGTTGAAATCTTTCAACTCTTGTTACCATAATTCAAAACTCAGACCAGGGCAATGACACCATTGTCAAGTGATAAGGTGATCACTATAATGAAATATTATGTGGCTGGTTCTTTCCAAACTACAACTGGGGACAGCCGCAAAACTTCAGGGTAAAGGAAATCAATAGCCCTTTTCACACTGGCATCCCAGAAAATTGGCTGTTCAGTGTCCAGGTTAAGAAAGCCTTTTTACACTGGGCACCAGAGTCCTTTCACATTCACTATAAGGCATCCCCAGGGATAGGGGATTCTATCCTCCTCTGGAGACATCCCGAGCGCTCATAACAAACTACTGTTCATTCTCACTCATTAAAGTGAAGAGGCAGTAAGTCTTTCCTGAAATAGAACCCTTCGATGTTTCAATGTGTTATCACTTTGTTGATGCTACTTGTTCACTTGACTTGAAAGTGACTCACACAGTCAATTCAGTTCAGCTCAATTCTGAATGAACATGGTTCCACAGTTTCAATGTTCAGTTAGTGTGCAACCATGGATGACAATTTATTGATGTGGTACTACAACTATGTATATAGATGTATGTATATATGTTTTGTATGGGCTGGCCCACCCCCTGAACATGTGACTTCTCCCTCCCAGATATCCCCATAAAGGCTGTTACGTCAAAACCCCTCCCTTAGTACCTGCCTTGGAACTGGGCCGGCAACGTGCAAGCTGTACTGGCACTTTACGGTGATTAAAGGCTATTAATCAATATTCTCTTTCGAATGGTGGTTAATTGGTAGTACAATTGACTATAATTCGGCATTCAACATCATCATTCCCTCAAAACTAATCAGCAAACTCCAAAATCTGGCCCTCAATACCCCACTGTGCAATTTGATCCTGTATTTCATACTTCAGTCCATGTGGATTGATAAGAATATCTCTTCCGCAATCTCTATTAACACTGGAGTACCACAAGGCCGCATACTTCGCCCCCTGCTCTACTTGCTCTGCACCTATGACTGTATGGCTTTGCACAATAGCACCACATACAAATTTGCTGATAACACCATGGCAGTGGGGTTGTATTAATAGGAGTGATGAGTTAGCATACAGGAGGAAGATTGAAAGCTTGGCTGAATGAACTAACAGCAACCTCGCATTCAGTGTTCCCAAGATCAAGGAGTTGATTGAGGTCTTCAGGAAAGGAAAACCAAAGATGCATGATTCAGTCAGCGGCAGATTGACCATTAGGTTGAGCAAGCTTAAGTGTAAGGGACCGGAAGGGAGGAGGGCCCGAGAGCAAAAAAAAAGGTTTAATTGAGTGCACACTTGAGAATGTTGGATGATATTTCAGTACTTTTGCATATTTTTTCACTTCATACTTCAGCCACGACATTGTGTATATTATGACGACGTCATTACATCACAAGTTGGCGTTAACATGTGCGCATACTGGTTAAAGACAGGGAGCGAAGCCTGTTGGAAGATGAATGCCAATAGTGTGAAATCTATAAAATATGATGACAAACAAAAATGTAACTTTAGTAAGTCCATGTTTTACTGTTCCCTTACAAATGGCAAGAAAATCAAGAGAAGTTGGCTGTGCTATTCTCCAAGCTTTTACAAATATATGAAGTGTTTATCGGTGCCTTAGCAGTACTGTTTCTTGGGTTGCTTAGCTAAGGGATTCTGTTTTAACTGCAAACTGTTTACAAGTGAAGACCATGCCTGATTATTTGACAATACCAGTCAGAACATGATGACATGAAAGCACTTCTGGAAAGGGTTGCTGTTACAATTAAATTTAATGTAACTCAACTTCAATGAAGGGTGGGGCAGGGGGCAAGGTCAAGGGGAGCCTTACTAAACTCAGTGTAGGGGCCCGGATGGTAGTTAATCTACCACTGAATTCATTCATCATTAGCGGATCAGAGTTGGAGAGGGTGAGCAAATTTAAATTCCTGCGAGTCACCGTCTCTCAGGACTGTATCTGGACCCATCGTACTAATGTCATTGTGAAGAAAGCATGCCAGCAGTTCTACTTCCTCAAGAGTTTGCGGAGGTCTGGTATGTCATCAGAAACCTTGGCAAACTTCTTCCGATGTGTCGTAGAAAGTGCGCCGACCAGCTACATCATGACCTGCTATGGGGGAGGGGGGAGCGTGGGTACCAATACATCTGAGCAGAAACCCCTGCAAAAGTGATGGATACAGTCCAGCACATCACAGGCAAAGCACTCCCCACATTGACAAGCAGCCATCTTCAAAGATCAACAATTTAGACAATTTACACAACATAGTGATTAGCGCAAAGCTATTGCAGAGCAATTGACCCAGGTACGAAACTGGCACTGTCTGAAAGGAGTTTGTAAATTCTACCTGTGTCTGCATGGATTTTCCCTAGGTGTTCTCCCACCCTCCAAAATGTACGTAAAGCTTTAACCATCTTTATTGTGACCATCTGAACCGTCGATCCATGAGGAAGCAGAAAAGAAGGATAAGGAAGAAGAAGAAATTGGAGTGAGAGTAAATGACCCTCTCTTCCAGGGCTTCCAATGAAGAACCCAGCCAAATACAAATCCAGTAACTTTCATCTCAGCCCCTCATTCATCCATCATCCCACTTTCCTTCCATTAATGATCATCAGATTCTTCTTTGCCCCAAAGCAAAACAAAAACCAACACATCAATATTGCAAATATTGGTCTGCAATTTTAAAATATTGCAGTCAATAGTCTGGAATATGCTTCCACAGTGCCTTTTTATGAGCCTTCAATGCAATGTTGGTCATAGTGGATCTATCTTAATGGAGTAAGTTGAAGTTGAACTCAGAGGCCATCAAACACCCTTGAGCTGAAGAAATCCAGCTACTTATGGAACTATCCCATAATGGGATGGTTTTGGATATATGGTGACAGGCACTGCAGAGTAGTAGGAATGGGAGAATAGATGTGCTCTTCTTGGGAGGGGGAGCAGTTTTGCGCTCCACAGTCCTCTGTCAGAGTTTGTATGGCAGTCAGCAGACTGTTCATGAATATGAGACCAATCCTGCTAAATGAAACGTCAATGCCCCCTATGGCAAACCTGCGTGTGGCCTCAGCATCTGGCAAGCTGAGATGTGAGATGTACTTCTCTTTTGTGAATATTGGGAATGAGTCCCAATGAATAAAGAAAGGAAGTCAATGGCTGTGGGTTCAATTGAAATACCTCTGAGCCTATTGATAGAACCCGAAAGTTGAAGATATATTTCCTGACTCTATCCATTTAAGATAAACGAGTAATCTACTTGCTGCATTACATCCAGGACCTTGGGATAACACTTCAAAAACTGAATTATTTAGCTCATTTACCATTCCCATCTGTACTTTGGAGAGCATTTTAATTTCCAACATGACACCCAAATTCTGGGGCCTGTTTTGGGTTTGTTTTCCTTCCTGATCTTGTGTTTGTTTCACTTTTTTTCCTCTAGACAGTATATCTTCTTGCCTCAGTATGCCTCAACTTTAACGGGTCAGGGTGGTTTTACACAAAACAGGTTACCAACTGGAATCAGCTCTCAGAATAACTCAGATATTTTGAGTCATTGAAAAGACAAGGATTGTGATGGCAGGACACTGCAATCTTGGAATATGTATGCTGCACAAACTTGGCATGCTGCACACACCCCACATAATAAAGGAGAGCTAATCATGTAAGTGATCTATCTACCTCCCTGTTTTCACTTCAAGGAGAGGAGGAGAACGATTAAATTTGGCCCATAAATTTTTATTCAATTATATGCATTCCAATTGATATTCAATTAGAAACCCTTTCCATTTGCATTATTCAGCTAATTAAAGTACACCTGTCAAGGAAAAATATACTTGAAAGAGTTATCAGTGACCACAAAGTAAACCATAAAATGGAGAAATAAGCAACCCAATTAACAACAGTGCTAAGACATCAATAAACACCTCATACATTTGCAGAAGCCCAAAAATCTCAGGAACAGCTGCAATGCGTGTGAAATTGGTTCACACTTTCTGCGGATCAGGGCCTAAACAACTATAGTTAAATACCGGGAGATTGCAGTCATGGTTTTCTACACTACATGAACATCATCCTGTAGGATTTACTCATCTTTCTAAGCTTCACAAAACCTATCACGTTTGGAATACATCAAAATTGAAATTTGTATGAGGTTAACCTAAATGTACATCTTGGTACCTCAAGGGAATGCAGTTGAACGGGGAACCCCTGTGAGATTTTGTCCTCTAGTTAAGTTTCTTTTTAAATTATTTTATTGAGTTTAACATACAAGTGTGCATACAGAAATTTGAAATCCACATAACAATTCATTTGTGTACAAGCACAAGAAAAAATGTAAATGAAACTATATTAAGGATTATTTGTTAACCTCAAAATCAATTAATAAGAAATAATCTATATCACCATGTTAAACCAGTTTATTGAAATAAATCATATAAACCATAACAAAGAGAAAGGAAAAAAAACCCTAAAAACTAAAACTAAAAAAACTAATCTAATCGAACCCCTCCCTCTAATCAAGGTTACCTTACATAATTTAAAGAAATGATAATGTGGAACAACTGGCAACCCCCAGAGAACAGGCAATGAACCACTGAAACATACTTCCAATTAAAAAAGAATTCTAAGAATGGGCCCCACAATTTCATAAATAAACTTTCTATGCTTGATATTATATTTGATTTTCTGTAAAATTAAATAGGACATTACATCATAATACCACTGTGCATGAGTAGGGATTGAATCATCTTCCCATTTCAATAAAATTGCTCGTCTGGCTATCAATGTAGTAAAAGCTAAAACTTTTTCCTGAGATGCCGATACAAGTTTATCTGGATCACAAGAAAAAACAAACAGAGAAATTAATGGACAAGTTTTAAAATTGATCTTAAGAATCATTGATAAAGTTTTGAAAATGTCTTTCCAAAATTTCTCCAAATTTGGGCATTTCCAAAACAGCCTTATGCATTACAATGATGGTATGTATTAATTGTATTAAAATGAATATTATACCTAAATTACTGTATCTTTTCAAGCAATGCCAATTTTTATTCCTAAATCTTTTTCTCAGCTCGCTGGATTCAGTTATTTGTACTTATATATGACAGGGGAAGAAACCATGTACAAATGAAGTCCATCTTCAAAGGACCACATTAAATAGAGGATTACAGAATTTTGATTTATTATTGGGTGATTTACATATGTAATTTACTCTTATTATTACATTTGGAAAAGTCAGCGAATCCCCCTTCTTGAGTCAAGATGAAATTGCAGTTCTCCAAAAAAATTTCTATGTTGGCAATTTTAGGACCTTTTTTACTATTTTCCTTTTCCAAGTTGACACATAACCTGTTATTGAGAAACAGATTCAGAATTTAGGCTCAATTTAGGAAATGCTTTGGGCTAAATGGTTTTTCATTGACTAGTCCTATTATAGATAATCATATTTTTCAACTGTCCTTGTTGGATGTAGGTTTCAAGGAATGGTATGGAATAGCTATTCAAAGTTTTAATGACCTCTTTATTTGAGATCATTTTGACTCTTTTGAACAACTATCAGCTAAATGTAATCTTTTTAGCAGACATTTCTTTAGATATTTAAAAATTAGACATTTTGTATAATTGAAACTTTTGGATTTTCTGCAAATGTCTAATACTAATTTTTTTTTGAAATTTTATTTGTGAATTTTACAAAATACGTACATATCACACATATACACACACACATTTATATATATATAAATAAATGTTTGTGCATATATATATATATATATAGATGTGTGTGTGTAACACTAATATTCTTGATCTCTTTTTTAACTTACAATTATACTTTCATGGTGGATTAATGTCATGTGTTTATAATAATTTATTGATTTAAAATAAGTACCTATGGCTGAGATTGAGCAATTGGGAATGAGATTTGAACATAACATTTTCAGATGAAGATTGGTACTCCACTCTCAGCTTGATTAATGGCGCTTCAATTTGTGCTAGGCATTGTTTATTACAATTTAAGATGGTTCACAGTGACCAAACTTAAACTTTAATGGTGATGTTGAATCACTATGTGAGAAATGTAACATTTTTGAAGCTCCTCTGATCCATATGTTTTGGAAATGCCCAAATTAAGATGCCCATTTTCAATTCACATTTTATTCACTTCTCATGGGGATCCCCAGAATAGAAATAGCAAAGAAACACAAGTAAATTTCTGCACAGATTTTGTATTATATTACTTTTCTTTCTCTACAGATCAAAAAATTCTGTAGGAAGAGGCAACTCCTGCCACTTAGGGAGAATGCAAGGCTTTAAATAGGCTTTTTTCATATTTTCCTTGCGGTTTGATCTCAGTGTGGATGGAATAGCAATCCTCTCTGCCAGCAAATAACAGAGATGCAAAGAGAACCTATGTGTTCTGAGGGCCTTAATGATGAAGGTATGGGGCAGTTGGAATCAGAAGTCTGATTGCCATATCAGAAATAAACCCTTGCCTTTCAAATTGGAGACTTTGATGCTTCTTTGTTACTAATTAGATCACTGATCTCTCCTCCATCCATCTCTTCCCCACAGGTGGAAGAATACTGATCTTAGCGTTTACCAGCAGAGTGGTGGTGAACCCAGACAATGTTAGCCCTCAGATTTAGAACCATTCATTGTCCTTTTACGACATAGTGGGAGCGAGTAGTTGTGCCCATGTACACATCTGCCCTCTGGTATGTTCATTCCCAAATGGCTATGAATAAAGTAGATGAATATCCTATAATGCAAGAGCTTGCACAGTTATTTTTTTTTAAATGAAACATGATAGGCTGCAGATGCTGTGATTGTAGTAAAAAGAATCGAAATTCTTGGACGAACTCAGCTGGTCTTTTTAACAGCTATAGGAGACCCAAATATATTGTCGACGTTTTGGGCCTGAGTCCTTTTTCAAGGAAAAATCAGAAAAGGCAGATCTATCAGAAATTCTCAGAATTCAAGCAATGAGGGAGGAATCCAGACCAACAAAAGGTATTAATTGGATGTGATAAGGGTCATGTTTGTGCAAAAGGAGACAAGGAATATAAAGATGATGGGGGAAACAGAGGGTGGGTTTTAATGAAAACAAGAGAACCACGTGGCTCTTTTGCTTAATGTTGACTGAAGATTATTAGAATTTCAGCAATCAGTTGTGGAGCTACAATCAATTTTATAAAAGATTTCTGAATGTTGAAGCATAGGTTTTAATTTCCAATCGCTTCATAATTTTGAAATGGATTTCAACAGAGTCAATTTTCTTTGATTGAAAGGAAATGAATCTCAGTCTCCTCCAGTTATGGAGGGACGGTAGTTTCCAAAGCGAAGTCACAAGTCTTCATAAGAATTAGTCCTAACAGCGTCATCAATGTATTTTGCAGATTTACAACTTGTTGTAATGTGTTGAATATATTCCAACAAGGATGATGGGCTGAGCTTGGATTTCATGATCCAGTCCAGAGATGCAGAGAACATATATTCAGTATCTCAGGAATCAATTTCTCACCAAAGTTAAAGATTCCAAGGTCTCAAATGAATAACAAATGCATGCAAAATACTAAATTTAAGTGGCTGTGAGCCTAAATATCTTCAGTACATGTTTGTAAATAATAATCCTTGACTTTCAGATCACTTCAATATAATCCATCAAACCCTTCAGAATCAATTTCAAAGTGAATTCATTGAAGTTTAAGCAAATGAAATATTAAAAATGACTCTGAGGTTTAATGGATCATTTTCCAAATTATCAACATATTCACAGATTGTGTTTTCAAAAGGGGATATAATCAACTGACCACAATTAATTACAGTTGTACCAGTTACTACAAATTCTTAGATCATAGAACAATACAGTACAGGCCCTTTGGCCTTCAATGTTGTGCTGACCCATATATTCCTTCCAAAAAAAAGTACTAAACCCTTCCTACCCCATATTTTCTTTCTTCCATGTGTCTGTCGAGGAGACTCTTAAATGCCCCCAATGTTTCAGCCTCCACCACCAACCATGGCAAGGCATTCCAGGCTCCCACAACTCTGTGTCAAAATTACTCCTGATGTTTGCCCTAAACTTCCCTCCCTTAACTTTGCACATACTTCCTCTGGTGTTCACTGATCCTGCCCTGGGATACAGGTGCTGGCTGTCCACCAAAATGCCTCTCATAATTTTATAGACCTCTATCAAGTCTCCTATGCGCCAAAGTGAAAAGTCCCAGCTCTGCTTACCATGCCTCAAAAAAACTTGTTTCCCAATTCAGGCAGCACTCTGTTAAATCTCCTCTGCACCCTCTCCATAGCTTCTACATCCTTCCTATAGTGAGATGACCAGAACTCAACACAATACTGGAAGTGTGGTCTTAGCAAAGATTTGTAGAGCTATAGCATGACCTCTCTACTCCTGAATTCAATCCCCCTATTAATGAAGCCTATTAATAGGCCTTCTTAACTATCCTATCAACCTGTGCGGCGAGCTTGAGTGATGTATGGATTTGCACCCCAAGGTCTCTCTGTTCATCCACACTCTTAAGTAACTGACCATTAATCCTGTACTCAGCCTTCTGGTTTATCCTTCCAAAATTCATCACCTCACCCTTTTCCAGATATCCACTTTTCTGCCCAACTCTGCATCCTCTCTACATCCTCTTGTAACCTTTGACAATCTTTAGCTCCATCCACAACTCCTTCAAACTTTGTGTCAACTGCAAACATACTGACCCATCCTTCCTCCTCTTCATCCAAGTCATTTATAAAATTCACAAAGAGCAGGAGTCCCAGAACAGATTCCTGTGGCACTCCACTAGTCGCCGACCTCCAGGTAGAATACTTTCCTTCCACTGCTACAGGGACCTAACATTTTATCCGGGATTACGAACACTGGCAACCTCCAAAAACCAGTATTTTTTTTTGATAGATAACATCTGCTCATGAAATATGGTGTTTACACATAAGTAACATTAATTTTTTGTAATAAATTAGCATTCTTACCTCCGGAAGGGCCATTCACACAGGCAGGAGGTTCACACTAAATAAGTTTGAGTTTCTGTGATTTTGGAGGCTGGACGTTTGAAGTGACAGTAGGTTAAATGATATATAACTGAGTTTTTAAAATGTTGTGCAAATATTTCTTGTTTTCATAGGGAGACTTCTCCAGTCCACCATTCCCCATCAACCCCGGTCCCATCATCCTGTGGGTGCCCTCTCTTGCCTTCGGTGGAAGGGTGATTCTTGGCCCCCAGCACCCGATGGGAGAGAAGCAGATGGCAGTTGGCTCAAAGCGGGATCGATGGCCATCTTCCTTACCGACCCCTAATACCTAGTGTTGGCAGAGTGGTTCTAGCTACGTGGGGAATTGTGGGTAAGGAAGACAGCCATTGCTCCCTCATTGAGCCATTGCCGTGAGCCAGTGCAGTGCTTCGGTGAATTCTGGGCATGGCAGCACTATACCCCGCGTCAGGAGTTAGATGGGGTGGGGGGCGACTGATCGCTGGGGGGAGGGGGACTGGCAGATAGCTGGGGCAGTGGGAGGCTGATGGATGGTCACAGTGGGGGGGGGGGTGATGGACAGCTGAGCAAGGGAAATGGACAGCGGGGGCTAGGAGAAAGGCATTTGCCTAAAGGGACCACCATTTTAAAATGATTCCAAAAACTGGAAGATTCCAAACAAGAGCAGGTGTCTGGAATCCCAGATAAAAGGTTAGACACCTGTACTTTCTGCTTTCTTCCTACAAGCCAATTATTTATCTATTCAGCCAATTTTCCACTAATCCCATGATTCATGACTTTCTGGATGAGTCTCTCATGGGGGACCTTATCAAATGCCTTGCTAAAATCCATGCAGACCACATCTACTGCCCTACCCTCATTAATTTCTTTTGTCACCTCCTCAAAAACTCAATTAGACTCAGGAGGCAAAACCTTCCCTTCACAAATCTATGCAGACTATCCTTGAGTAGACTGTACTTCTCCAAATGCTCATAGATCCTATCCTTAACAATCATCTCTAATAGTTTACACACCACTGACATAGGTGATTTGTGCATAACATTTCAATATAGGTATGATCAAATTAGGTGATACATTTAACATGCATATAAAGAAATGAAAAGGCTGGGAAAATGAGGGAGGTACAAATGACCAATCAGCCTTCAGAGCAACAGGTCAAAATATTTGAGAGGAAACTTTTAGTACTCTGAGAAGGATTTATTCAAACCATGAAGTGCAGTCTCCTCTTCCAACCGCTGAGTGAACTGATGTGCATTTCCTTCACTTTATTTTTTTTTCTGATTTCCATTGTTCTTGGCTATTCACATTTTTTTCAATTATTTATTCACTGAGGCAATGTCATCTTTTACTGCATTTGAAGTTCCCAAATTAGTAAAGGATACACACACACATTGCTAGTCTTTTTTTTAAATCAGTGACCATTTGGCAGGATTAACAATCATTTGATTATGTGCATGTTTTATCATATAACAGCTGATTAGAATTTAGAATTAACATAGCATCTAATTCTCTTGTGATGTTAAACCACAAGGGGCCTTGGAGGATCATTAACGTATTATTAACCATTGTGAATAATTATAATATTAAAAGCCATCAGAGAGAGTCACTGCAAGTGAAGTAGCCCCTTTCACACTGTCAAATGGCATGGGTTGAAGCAGGCAATTTAGTGGGTATTTAGCAGGTCACCTGGCAGTGTGAACAGTCCCAATTGGGCTGGCAGTGGGGGGTGGTAGATATAAACCACCAACCCTCCTAGGAAGCGGGTAAACACTGGGCATGAAGTACCCAGTAAGCCATTCACACTGGACGGTGATTTGCCTGGTTCGTCTGGATCTCTTGGATCTGAGGGGGGGGGCTTCCCACTTTCAGAGGTGACATCATGAGTGACATATTATGTACTCTCAGGGCAGTGAAATTGTAGTGGGGATAAAGCACATACACACTCAACGTATAAAAGACTGTGGGGAAAATCTACTGCAATGGGCTTCAGTCTGTTCAAACTTAGGACAAGCCCACAGACCAGCTTGTCATTGTTCCCCAAACAATGGAGCAGTGGTTCTCAACCTTTTTCTTTCCACTCACATACCACATGCCATCAATACTCTGTGATTAGTAAGGGATTGCTTAAGGTGGTATGTGAGTGGGAAGGGGAGGTTGAGAACCACTGCAATAGAGTACAACAACTATTTACATAGCATTATATTGTATTAGGTATTATAAGTAATCTTATGATTATTTGTAGCATAGGTACGCACTACCATGTTCTGACAGCCTTGCGGCCACTCTGTGACAGCTCCGCCGGCTGCCCTATGAAATATTACTGTGCACTTATATTTCACAGGGCGGCTAGTAGAGCTGTCAGTGCATACCTGTGCTTTAAATCATCTCAAAATTACATAATGCTACCAGACTGACGCACGCACAAACACCCCCTTTTACACTGGCAGCCCACTAAATAGGAAAGTAAATGATTCATGTTGCGGAACCGGGTGAGCAGTTCACACTGTGCCCTGAAATCCTTGGTTCACATGGATATTGGGGCCCAACTTCCAGTGGTGATGTCCCGAGTGATGCATTACATACTCGCAGGGCAATGAAGTCATAGTGGGAATAAAGCCTATCTGCACTCAAGGTATAAAAGATTGTGGGAAAAATTACTGTTCAAACTTAGGACAAACCCACAGACCAGCTTCTCATAAAGTATAACATCTATTTACATAACTTTTACATTATATTAGCCATTATAAGTAATCTTAAGATAATTCAAAGCACAGGTATGCACTGACAGCTCCACTAGCCACCCTGTGATAGCTCCGCTGGCCACGTGCTGACTGCTCCACTGGCCACATGCTGACAGCCCCGCTGGCTGCCCAGTGAAATATAACTGCACTGATATTAAAACTGGCACTAATGTCACTAATAATACCCGATTGAGCAATTTGGCTGTTCTCACTGTATCTGAGTCAACCCCCCCCCCCCCCCCCCCACCCCATCCCCGGGCCCAGTTGGGAGCATTCACACTGCCAGGTGACCCACTAAATACCCTCTAAATTGTCCGGTTCAACCCATGTCATCTGGAAGTCACATATGCTGCCAAGAGTTAAGTAGGTGGCTTTGGGTTTCTTGGGCTGCTGTAATGGAACATCCTATGTTCCAAATGAATGGCAAAAACCACATGAATAAATTAACATGGAAATAAGACAGGGGTCAAACTAAAAAGTCTGCAGACACTGTGATTGTATTGAAAAATACACAAACGTGTTGGAGAAAATAAGAGAATCCTTTTTCACATTTTGCAGGACCATTGATTACTTCTGAAGTGCAGTCATTTTTCTTACTTAAGCTGTAAAGAGCGGACACCTGAATGCATCCAATTGATCAGGAACTGTACATAGGAACAATGTTATCCTTAATGTCTCAGAATGTTGGTCAATGCTTAAATTATATTTGCCTTTAACAACAATGAAATAATCTATGTTTTACTATTTTTTTGTATTTCAGTCACACTGTCCCACTGTTGAAGCATTGGGTGTATTTTGTAGCTGTGCAGCATCCATGTCAGAGATACACCATCTACCTCATTATTGTGCAAGAGGAATTGTTCAAAGGATGTTTACTGATGCCCACCTATGGATAACAATGAGATAAAAAGATCATCTATTTTTAGCAGTGTTCGTTAGTGGATCAATGGCTGCTGGGTACCAAAGAGTATTCACTCCTTTTCTTTGAATCATGCCAAAATTCTCAGTTCATGGGCATTTTTGTTGGAAAGAAGTGAAGGTTCACATCACAAAGCATGTCCAGGCCTGCAGACCTGACCTGACCATACTCGGTGATTATTCTGATGTCTGAATGGATAAAATACTTTTTGGAAGTATTGGGTCCATGTGTGTTGCATTTTGATTCTTAGTGTGGGCTTCAAAAATACTCAATAAAAAAGCACACAAATCTATATTCCCACCATATCAAGAGAAAACATTATCATTCAGGGCAAATCACTTCCAATTTTGATTATGGTGGTGGAATTATAATTGTGATAGTTCACAGGCATTTGTTTGTGCCATTCACACAAAAAAAATCAATGGAAATTATGCAGAAAAAAATACTGAAAATAAAAATGGTTTTTAGGATATTTGAAATAAGTCGAGTTGAAGCAAGAACAACCTTCAGTCCAATTTCTTTGACAATTTCTTTCATGCTGATTAGTTTATTTTAGTTGAAGGTGCAATTTACTCCTGTTCGCAATTTTTTTCTCATTAAAGTTCCAGTGGGTCAGTGAGGGAAAAATTGATTTTGATGAATTGACCAAAACACACAGATGTACACACATCAAGAACTGAAACTGGCAATATGAGCTCCAATTAACATGGAAGAAATGAGATGTCTTTGAGCAGAAATTCTGCATTGTATTAGAATTTGTCTTCCAATGAATCTGTACAAATTGAATTGCCTTTTTCACAATTTAAAGCTATGACATTTTGAGCATTATCTTTCAACAACCTTTTCTGTCTGTCTGTCATCTCTTGTTTCTTCTAAGGTTGTAAAACAGCTGGTTATTCATTGCTAGCAATGAAAAAAAAATCTTCAAGTCTGTAAATTCTGAGCATGGTATATTTCAAATACACAGCATTCTTTCTATTCACATTATCAATGTACACAGTCAGTGTCTTTCAATAAAGTGTAGAAAATGAATTGAGGGTGAAATAAATAATTAATATTTTATTCACAGGATAAAACACTGGAACACACCATGGATCCAATCACTCCAATTTTGCATGACTGTCTTTTCAGTTCCTGCACATTATTTTCATTGAAACATTATTTGAGACATTTTCAAGACTGAGCATGGAGACGGTTTTATCTGAGGTATTTTATTCTCAACTGTACAGCAGAGCTTGCAAACAGACAAAACCCTTATGAGTTTAAACCCTTGCTGTTTCAGACGGTGAGGAACTCTTCTCATTAAAAATTATGGCGCTGGCAAGCTGCTTGTTGCTGGGTAACTTATTTGTCCATTGTATTCGCACTTCTGCCATATCCTGCCAGTCCAGTAATACAATGGGTAAAGAAAATTATACCAACAGCACGTGTAACGTTGGTATATAATGGATTAATATTCTTCCTTCAAAATGTTTCTTCCAGTCCATTGCAGACGGTAGATGATCAGCTTTTGTGTTTTTTTTTTACACAGCTACTGCGTTCCAGGAAATTATTCCCAAATTCCCAGTTCGCAGTCTGTGTGAAAAGATTGGAACGGAATGAGTGACTCATTCTGAAATTTTTCCTGCAGCACCCCCAGTCTAAACTAAACTGCAGGCAGTTCACAACTATGGGCTAATGAGCAGCACTTATTTTTGCAAGTCCCGTCTCTTTACTTACCGTATTCAGTGTAATCTTGCGTAAGGAAATGGAGATTTTGAGTTTTGGTCGTTCATGTGTGAATGGCCACTCCAGAAGATAGGAATTTTTTTTTTTTACTGACAAACTTCTTTCATGTTAGAGCCACTTGCTTTTGAAGTGTAGTAATCAACTGACATGATTGTTTTCATCTCTAGCAGGTGAAAAATTATTGGATACAGTCTTATCTTTATATATTTCAACCACTTCCACTATTTTCCCAGACGGAAGTTCACACCTTTTAATGAATTTTCCTGCCTGCAGCTGGGACATTATATGTGTACAACCAACTCTTAATGAGTGAATCTCTCTTTTGTAAACCAGGACTTGAGGGCATCCTGTCTTGGTAAGCTCAGTAAATTGACTGGAATTGCTGCCCAATGAACAAGAACTGTTAATCACACAACTAAGGTACCTTTACATTACCAATAAAAATGCAACCAATGGCTCACTAATCAAAGGGCGGATGGCTGTTATACACATTTCTTATAATTGGCCTCGGCATCTCAGCATCAGAGTAATTGATCTAATTGTCTTTTAAACACAGGCCTGAGGAAATTCCAAATTTAATGAGGGAGGGTCTTTTTATTTGAATTCAACCATTGACAAAAAAAATGCAAAAGAAGCCAAATGTGGCAATTTCTACAATGAAACCTGTATTTTTACTATATTCTTTTCATAAGAGTAGGCCTGGTTTCCACTTTTACCATGCAATTAAGGGCTGCTTATCTTGTATATCAGGTTCCCAGAAATCAGGATGATTATTCAAATTAATAGGTCATCGTTCAACGTCTAAAGCAATGCGTAGCCTGACTGAAGTAACAAAGTAGATCTATAGATCTGCAGAAGAATGAGCCGCCAAATATTCATGCATTATTGGGAGGAAGGTTTTTTTTTTTACCAAGAATTTAAACCAATTTCACTGCTTATTAATAAAAAGAGATTTTACTTTACAAGATTTGGAAATGCAGTTTTAATCACAAAAACCCAAAATTACTCTGAAAGAAAAACTACATTTCATAAAATTTTAAATTCATTTATAAGATATTTGCAATTTTTTTAATGTATAATATTATCATTGTTAATCCTTCATCTCAGAGGTTCACCTTTACAACTATGCTGAACGATTTGTGTAACATTGGTAATATATCTTGTCAGATAATGCTGTCTTCTCACACGAGAAGACTGCAATGCCCAATCTGATCACATCTGCTGCTCCATGTTACACTTATTCAAATTGTAATAAAAACTCTACATTATAGGTTCACAAATTTATTGGAGAGATTTCCTTCCTAATCTAAGGAAATACATAGACCAGATTTCATCTGCCAAAGATTCATAGCCTTTCCTTGACTGATCCTATTGTTGATATTAAATTTACTATTCCACTCTCCAAATAGTAGAAGAAGATTGTCCATGTTTACTAGGGGAATATAAATAAAAATGTTATTTGGCCACAGTGAGATATGATGTTTTTGACAAATACGGATCTTAAAGATGACTCAGGGTTTAATCATCTTAGGAATCAGTTGAGCCAAGGTGCTCAACAAAATGATGTCCCAGTGTGCGTCCAGTCTCCCCGATGCAGATGATCCCTGAAGATTCACAAGTGAAATGTTGCTTCACTTGGAAGGACTGTTTGGGGCCCTGAATGGTGCTGAGGGAGGAGGTGTGGGCGCAATTGGAGCATCTCCTGTGGTCACAGGGGTATGTCCCAAGGGTGAGAAGGAGAAGTAGACAAGGGAGTCACGGAGGGAGCGGTCCCTGCAGAAAGCAGTGAGGGGAGGAGAAGGGATCATGTAGCAGGTGGTGGTAATGGCGGAGGAGGATGTGTTGGCTATGGAAGTTGGTAGGTTGATAGATGAGAACAAGGTAAATCCTGTCCTTGTTGCATGTGGGGGTGGAGGGGGCCAGGGCAGATGTATGGGTAGTGGAGGATATATGGGTAGATGCCGAGTTGATGGTGGTAGAGGAAAGCCATGTTGTTTGAAGAAGGAGGACACCTCTGATGATCTGGCATGGAAGTCCTCATCCTGACAACAGATACAATGGAGGCAGAGGAATTGAGAGAATGGAATGGAATCCTCACAGGGAACAGGGTGGGATGAGGTGTAGTTGAAGTAGCTGTGGGAATTGGTGGGTTTATAGAAGATATCTGTCAAGAGTTTGTCTCCTGAGATGGAGACAGAGATATCGAGGAAAGGGAGTGTGTTGAAAGAGATGGACCAAGTGAAATCAAGGTCGGGGCAGCAAAGTGGATGAAAGTCAACGAGCTCATCATGGGTGCAAGAGGCAGCACCAAAGTAGTCATCGATGTAGCAGAGGAAGAGCTAAGGGCCCTTGCCTGCAGCATCGTTGCTTCACTTAGTCAACAAAAATAATGCCCATGCAAGTACCTATGGCTGCCCCTTTAACCTGGAGAAAGGAGAAATGATTAAGGATGAAGACAAGTTCTGCCAACCAGAGGTGGTGGTGGAAGGGGACTGGTTGGTTCTATTGTCCAGAAAGAAACAAAGGGCTTTGAGGCCTTCAATACAGGGAATTGAATATCCATGGTAAATATGAGGTGATCAAGTTCAGGGAACTGGAAGTTATTGAAGTGAAGGAGGGCATGTGAAGTGTCCTGGATGTAGGTGGGGAGGGACTGGACCAAGGGGGACAAAACAGAGTCAAGCCAAGCGGAGACCAATTCAGTGGGGCAGGAGCACGCGGACACGATGGGTCTGCTGGGACAATTGGGCTTGTGGATCTTGGGTAGAAGGTAGAAATTGGTGGTACGGGGTTGGGAAACAATAAGGTTGGAGGGTATACCAAGGAGGTGATCAGAAACGATGAGTTCAGAGTGGTTTGATGACTTTTGGTGGGGTCTTTTTGGAGGGGTAAGTAGGAGGAGGTGTCTGAGAGTTGTCGTCTGGCTTCGGCCAGATAGAGATCAGTGTGCCAGACCACAACAGCACCACCCTTGTCTGTCTGCGAGTTTGATGGTGAGGTTTGGATTGGTGCGGAGAGAGTGGTTCTTCCTCAGATGCTGCCTGACATTGAGTATTTCCAGCAAACTCTGTTTTAATTTTAGATTTCCAGCATCATAGATGTCCTGAATTTGGACACACTGATAGAGTTTCCAGTCAGTGTTATTCCAGAACTCAGATCTGCTCATTAATTTGATCCAACTTCTATTCTGGGGCCCCTAGCATAGAAGCCAAGTGTTTAGGCAGTGCACTATATTTAAATCTGATGAAGTTTTCTCAGATTTTAAAGATTCTAGAAACCTCTCTCAAACTATGTCGAAGCCTGAGGTTATGTTAATTTGTTGTGCAGTCTCAAAGTGTCCCAAGTCAGTTTGCAGAATCCACCTCTGTGCATAATTTTCAACATAGTTTGACTCTAGAGATTCATGTGATGAAAAGATGATGGAATTACTATACACCCACACAATGCAACTCATTCACGTTGTTACCTAGTGATTTCACTTGCCTAGCAATCTATTTCAATGTCACTGTAACATGTCACATGGACTAGAAGAAGCTATAAACTGCAACCCACAACTGTGTGGGAGTAAAATATGCATTTTTTTTTTAAAGTAAATGGAATGTAAATAGAACAATGATTCATATAAAATCATGGGAAAACCACTCATCTAATGACTTTAACAACATTTTTTATCAATGAAGGGAGAAAGTCTTTCAGTTATGTTGAAAATGAATATTACCAATAGAATCATGAGTGCTCATTCCCATTTCAAGGAATATTAATATGCATATACTGACCCAAAGGTTGGCATTATTTTGGAGGGGTTTTTTTGCTATTATATTTTTACTGCCTCATAATGGACTGGTATTATTCAGAATTATGGAGAATGACATTTATTACTTTCATTTCCACACTACAATATGTTGACACAAAATATTTACAATTTCTGAAGGTTATTCTGTTCAATGAAAATTTGATCAATTAATCAAGAATAAGGGAAGAGAGGATGGTAAGGTTAATTTTCTGAAAAGCTGGCTCCTGTATGGGAAACTAAATGACTACTGTGATGGAAATATACTTTTTTTCAGAGCTTTAAATTATTTGGTTCAATTCAGGAATGGAATAACTTTCTTTTTCACCTCTTGATCTTTACTTTTGCTTCTGAGTGTTATTGATTTATAATGGAGCGAGTGACCGCTCCTGAGCTGTAAGCCCCACTGATGAGTGTGGGCTGATTATTGAACTAAATCATTGCCTCTCCTTTGCGATACAAAATAAATTTGCCTGGACCATGTCAGTGCACATTTAACATGGTCTGCAGAAAGTATAAGGCTTAGTGTCCAAAGAGCATTTTCTTGTTCCATATGTGTCGTGAAGGAAGCAGTAGCTTGCTTAAATGCGATCAGAAGCAAACCATTGAGAGGTTTATTCCTCTCTCAATTATGAATTTCCAAAATAAATTGATCTAACATTATTCCAGTTTTGTTGACTTGGAAAACATTCATTTTAGAAGATTGATGAGTGCAATGGAAAAAATTGATTTCCCTTGTGACAATGTCGCCAACATTTGTGCTTTTAGTAAAATTGAGGCTCGTTAACTTATTTATTAATGGTCTGCTATTTTAGTTTATTGAGTACTCCTAATCAATTTGGAAATATAGCTGGGCACAGAAGAGTCAATCTCTTAAGAATAAGATTTCCGACAGAAAGCATGTTGTTAATTGAAATTGCTGTAATTGGGAAACTGCCTTTCCAATATAATTCACAGATCCAAAATATAATGCATTTTTACAAGTTGTTGCCCCCTTGAGTGATTTCAGAACTGCAGCACTTAGTTGTCTGTTTAGTATTTGTAGTTTTTTTTTAAAAACATTTTGTTGCCGTTAAAAAAAGTGCCTAATAGAATTTTGAATGTTTAATTTATGATTTGTGATCATTTCTAATCTTTGCTTCACAGTTTCCTGTGATAAAAATGCAGATATAACTGGAGATTCTGCCAACTTACAAAAATATTTGTGTAACATTCTTGCAACAAATCCGATTTTGCAAGTTACAAAAGCAAAGTCTTGTTTGATGGTTCTGTGGGCGAGGCATAGCCTGGTACATGGTTGAGCCTCTTAGGTCAACACTTGGTTTGTTCTTCAATATCTAAATTCAAAAGTTGCCATGTAAGTGTTGGGTCATGAGGATGAGACTGAGTTTAAAGGTCTATAGGTGTGTGCAGAGAAGCTGGATTGTCTTCCTTCACACAGAGGAAATGAAGAGATTTGATGGAGCTAATTAAATTCAAGAGAACTTTGGCTGAATAAATAAGATGAACTGGCAATCAGTTTATCAACCAGAGTATATCAAGCAAATGGAATGGTTGCAAACCATTGTTATTTTTAATATGTCGCATAACAACCTGATTTTAAAAATTGATGGCGCTTTCGGAGTTGCTGCAATGGCAGCGCAGCCATCGGTGCAGGCCAGGGAGAGCAAGGAGCAGAGACACAGGGCTGCTCCACAGGCTCCAACCACCTGGTCCTAATGCTGATGGCTTTGTATGGGCCTAACTGGCCTGATAAAGAGCTGATAGTGTTTTTAATTAAAATCCTTCCTCAACAAGGTCTGTGCCCGAGATGCCGGTGCTGGGCTGGGCAGCGGCCATGAGAGGCTGCAGGCTCCAGGGGGGCAGTGGACTGGCATAGGACACTAGAAACAGTGAGAACACCCTCCCCCATTGAGAAGGAGAAGCACAGGTGGTGACCCTACTGGACTGAATCCACAGCAGTGGACCAACAAGTGGTTCAGCAGCTGAAGGGCCTGCACAGGCTGCAAGCTGTTGGAGGGAGCCTGATGGGAACTCGGTGCCAGAACTAGGATTCAAGAGGGTGTTGAGGGCAAGAAGGGCTCCCGAAGGGCCTCGGTGATGAAGGCTTCCTAATCATGTAGGAGATTTGGATCTGGTTCTCAGTTTGCCAATGGATTGAACAGGGGTCCCTGCAGCCATAGAGGCTGAGGGAGTGCAGGAGTCAAATCCATGGACACTCAGTGTCTCTGAAGGCTCGCTCTTACTGCAAAGGGCACTGGGCAATACTAATGGCAACTCTGCCAATTACGTCAGGCCAAAGAAAATTTTGTGTGATATGGTATTTCCTGTATTATTACATGACAATAAAGGAATCTTGAATCGATCTTTCAAAGCCGTAGAAGGGGGAAAAAGAAGAGTCCATCTATCTATCAAAAAGGAATTAAAAAGGAATTATGCATATAGAGCACTGTACCACTTTTTCTGTGTGAATGTGTGTATATTTGAAAATCATAAAATGCAGTATAGTCATAGAGCATGGAAATTGAGTTAATTATGGAATTTATTGGACATAAGTAGAAAAAAAGTAACCATTTTAACTGGTGAGAAATTGAAAGGCATCGGTGTTTAACAGACATGGGTGTCAGAGATAAATTACTAAAACCTAATATGCGGATACAGCAAACAATTAGGAAGATAAATGGGACGATGGATTTAAATGGCAAGAGGACATGTACATGAGAGCCAATTTATGCTGCAGCAAATGTGTCGGGCCTGGAGAGATTAAAACTTGGAATATTGTCCACAGGTTTAGTCTCCCTATCAAAGGAAAGATGCTTTTCTTTGGCTTGGCTTCGCGGACGAAGATTTATGGAGGGGGTAAAAAGTCCACGTCAGCTGCAGACTCGTTTGTGGCTGACAAGTCCGATGCGGGACAGGCAGACACGATTGCAGCGGTTGCAGGGGAAAATTGGTTGGTTGGGGATGGGTGTTGGGTTTTTCCTCCTTTGCCTTTTGTCAGTGAGGTAGGCTCTGCGGTCTTCTTCAAAGGAGGTTGCTGCCCGCCAAACTGTGAAGCGCCAAGATGCACGGTTTGAGGCGATATCAGCCCACTGGCGGTGGTCAATGTGGCAGGCACCAAGAGATGCTTTTTTAAAAAGAGCAAAGCCCAGGTTGACCAGATTGATGGGTTTTTTGGTGTGAGGAGGGATGAAGCAGTGTGTGTGTGTGTGTGTGTGACTATACTTCTCAGGAATGAAAGTTAAAATTGACAGGTTAGATGCAGGGATATTGTCTCCATTGACTGACAGTTCTATTTCTCATAGAGGTTGGCTTCTCAACATTGAGATTTGAAGATAACAATGGACAACGAAGATTTTGCTTCCTGAACACTTGGGTGTATTTTATGGATTTTGGGCTGCTGATCATGAAAATCACCCTAAAATTCTCCTATCATGTACCATTTTTGAGATATAATCTATTACAGTGAATTCCTGTCATGTTTGAAGTCTACTGTCAGAATCAGCTCAGAATTTATTGTTATGAATTTATTTTTGCAGCATCACAATGCAAACATTTCTACAAACCACCTTTCAAAATAAAAAAATAGTGCAGGAAAAGGGAAAAGAAAAAATGAGGTTGTGTCTGCGGTTCATTGCTCATTCAGCAATCTGACGGCAGAGGGGAAGAAGATGTCCTTGTGCCGCTGAGTGCTCGTTCTCAGGCTCCTGTACTTTTATCCAGATGGTAGCAGAGTGACAGAGGTGCACCAAAGAAAAGGTACAAGGACTGCCTAAAGAAATCTCTTGGTGCCTGCCACATTGACCACCGCCAGTGGGCTGATAACGCCTCAAACCGTGCATCTTGGCGCCTCACAGTTTGGCGGGCAGCAACCTCCCTTGAAGAAGACCGCAGAGCCCACCTCACTGACAAAAGGCAAAGGAGGACTAACCCAACACCCAACCCCAACCCACCAATTTTCTCCTGCAACCGCTGCAATCGTGTCTGCCTGTCCCGCATCGGACTTGTCAGCCACAAACGAGCCTGCAGCTGACGTGGACTTTTTACCCCCTCCATAAATCTTCGTCCGCGAAGCCAAGCCAAAGAAAAAAGCAGAGTGAAGAGGGCGTGGCCTTTCTGAAGGCACTGCCTCTTGTATATGTCCTCGATGGAGTGAAGAATGTCGAATTAACATCACGCTGGAGTTTTCTTTCTGTTCGGAGTGTTTGGACCTCCACATCAAGTGGTGATGCAACCAGACAGAATAATCTCCATGATGCATCTTTAGAAGTTATCAACAGTCTTTTGTGACATTCCAGATCTCCTCAAACTCTTCACAACTTCCTTACAAATCCTTCTTTGTGATTGCATTCGTGTTTACTTGTTTTGATCAGTCCAAGCATGACTGGGCATGGAGTCAGTGCAGGACCTATGCAAATGAAGTCTTAGGCGGGCATGCATTGTCAGGATAGAGGCAGAGAGGCAATAAAAGCAGCTCACATATACAGATCCTGCGCATTGATATAGATTGGACACATGTTGATACACATATTCTTCAAGCAATTGCACAGTGAGTGTAATTAACAATAGTATTTACTTTCTACAGGAAGATTCAATACATCAGAAATGTCTAATCAGTGCTTCAACACGTGCAATACATTCTGCTACATTTGTGGTGAGTATATGCATTGCAACCATGGAAAGGTGATATCAGGGCAACTGCAATCCATCAATGCTGACTGTCCATTGTTGGACACTGACACAAGGGGCATCAGATGCTGAGTACAAATGAAAATCAGCTGCAAAATATTTTTAGGTCAGTTAAACTAATGTAAAGTGTCAGCATCATTATGTGATTCAACATGTTAAATTCAATTTTAAAAAAAAGTTAATTTTATGTTTCTCCAACTTACTACATGATCCAGCAAATCTGAAATTATCTTTACATACAGCTTGAAGATGTCCATCAAAGTCCCTTTGTTTTAGGAAGCAAACCTTTTGAAAAAATTGTATTCCAGTGTCATAAAAATTCCTTCTCCCAGAGGGAATTGAATCTCTGTCAACCTCCACCAAGGTAGGAGTGGAATGTATAAAGAAGATAGAGAGAAAACGATGAAGAGAATCAGAGCATATAGGGTAGGTGCAGGAAAGTAGGGCTCAGGTGAAAAAAACCAATTATGATTTAATTAGATGGCAGAGCAGGCACGACAGGTTGAACAGTCTATTCTTGCTTCTATTTAGTATGTTCTTCTCTCATGACAGCTCTTCAAAGAGTTTGCTAAAAAATCAAAGGTTTCCTGATTCTATAAATTATTTTTGGTGAAGCTGGATTATAAAAGAATCCCAATACACAAAAATGGCTGGATAGACTCAGCAAGTCATGCAGCATTCCTTTTGTAGCAAAGACATGCAACTGGCATTTCGGGCCTGAGCCCCTCGTCAAGGGTTTGTTGAATAAACTGCTCAGTGTTTGTCAGTGTGGATTTTGCATAAATACAAAATTCTATTTAGCTCTACCATCTCCATGTTTATGGTACACCTTTCAATGGACACATGGATGCCACCAAATTACTATTGATCAGTTTAGAGTTATTGTGCAATATATATGTGTGATAGTACAGATTCTATCACCAATGTGTATATGTATAGATTGTGGTATAGGATGGCTGTGATTGGCTGAGAGTGTAGCCACACCAACTGGCAGGTCTTAAAGGGTTGCTCCTAGCCAGACCCAGATCATTCTGGACTGGTCGACCTACATGTGATATGCTCCAGTCTTCTCATTAATAAAAGCCTTGGTTTGGATCAACAAGCCTTTGATTCTTTTGATGTGCACTACAATTTTATTAACTAGAAATTTTTTAAGGGAAGGAGCATGTGCTGCAACCAGAACACCTCAAAATCGACCTGCAGTCGGCTACAGATCCGAATGACTTTAAGCACTGGGTGAGGCGTTTCGACGCTTACCTACAACTTTCTGACCCTGCCATGCAGGAGGATGGCCATCAACTACTAGTATTGATGTCTATGGTGTCCCCGAGAGTCTATGAGAGCATCCAGGATGCAGCCACTTACGCCGCAGCCATGAAGGTGTTGAAAGGACTCTACGAGCGACCGGTAAACAGGGTCTATGCCCGGTACAAACTAGCGACCAGGAGGCAACTGCCGGGGACTCCTGTAGAGCTTATAGCCAAGCACTAAGGGCACTGGGCAGAGCCTGTGCCTGCTCAGACAGAACTGCTGTTGAGACTACCGACGATCTCATTCGGGATGCTTACGTGGCCGGGGTCCAATCGAATGAGGTGAGGCAGCGCCTGCTAGAGATTGGGGGAGAAAACCTAGAGGACATGATCCGGATCGCAGAGACAATGGAGGATGCGGGTTTAAATATTGATGCTTACTCTCAGGGCTGGACCCCATGCTATGAAGTGAGTAGGATGCCCTCCCTCAACCCTACTACCACACAGTCCACCGATGGCCTGTTGGCTGCCACTACACTGCCTGATGTGATCCCAAAGTGTTACTTCTGCAGGAGGGATAAGCACAGCAGGTCCCAGTGTCTGGCGAGGAAAGCCAGGTACCAGAAGTGCCTTAAAAATGGCCACTTTGCTGTAGTCTGTCACTCCAAAATGGTCACCATCAAACACAGCGCCTCATGTGAGGCCGAACCGTCACCATCCCATTCAAACATCTCTTCGTCAGAGCTCTCGTCCAATGAGAGCGAGGGCTCCACCACACAGCAGCGCCTGACATCACGGGGCAGGCGCCAAGGGCTGAAAGTATAGCCCACCCTTGCCGCGATGATGTTGTCCTGCTTGGGCCACCCACACAGAGCAATGACCACCCAACCACCACTTCTGCCATCATTGCCGCTACCAACACTGCCAACCAGGTACCCGCCGCGGTGGCCACCGCTACCAACGCTTCCAACCAGGGACCCGCCACCACTGATGCTGCTGACCATATACCCACCTCCGCGGCCGCCACTACCAATGCTGCCACCACCACTGACGCTGCTGACCGGGTACCTGCCGCCGCTATCGCCAACTGACTGACCACCCCACTACCGTCAACTGCAAGCAGCGACCCCTAGCACTTACCGTTGGCTGGCCGACACCCCCAGCAGGCTGCAGGCAGCAGCCCCAGCTCCTTGATACTGACAGCTACAGCCCGACTACTTCTGTGTCGTCACCACACACATGTAGTGCACTTCAGGCCCGACGCTGCATGATGTCATCACATAAGACTCCACTGTTCCCAGCACAGGTCGCTGCATCAGTGACCCTGGACGAGGACTGCCCCCATCCCCTTTCAAAAGCAATGGAACTGATTAAAGTGCATGGACACCATACCAATTGCTAATTTGACTTCGGGTCAACCGAGAGTTTTATCCATCCAGAACTGGCCCACCATTGCGGACTGGTTATTCTCCCCACTGACTAGAGGATTTCATTGGCGACCAGGTCGCACTCGACTGGGGTAAAGGGGTATTGTGTGGTGACCCTGAAAGTCCAGGGCATCACATTTACCAATTTTAAACTATTAGTCCTCCCCCAGCTGTGTGCTCCTGTATTGCTAGGACTGGATTTGCCAGTTCCGAACTGTTTCCCTGCACTATGGGGGGCCCCACGCCCCACTCTCTGTCTGTAACCACTCCACCCCGGAAGCCTCCTGCCTATGACAGCCCAAGCCACTCGCCCCCATGCCCCGGGGCCCCACTTGTAGCCTCTCCACCCTCCAGCACGCTTGGCAAACCTCACCCTGGCTGGAAACCAGTGGCCACCAAAAGTTGGCAATATAGTTATGAAGACAGGAAATTCATCAGAAGCGAGATGTGCAGACTGCAGGATGAGGGCATTATCGAACCAGCTCAAGTCCCTGGAGGGCCCAGGTGGTGGTTGTTAAAAACAGGGAGAAGCCGCGGATGGTGGTTGACTACAGCCATACAGTCAACAGCTTCACCCTTCTGGATGGGTACCCCCTCCCACGGATCACGGATGTGGTGAATCAGATCACCCAATACTGTGTGTTCTCCACCCCTGACTTACGTTCAGCCTATCATCAGCTCCCGATCCACCAAGAAGACCGACTTTTCTCAGGGTACTCTTTGGGGTCACGAATGGTGTCGCAGTTTTCCAGTGGAAAATGGACAGGATGGTAGACCAGAATGGGCTAACAGCTACTTTCCCGTATGGGGCCATGACACGCAGGACCATGATGCCAAACACGAGAAATTTTTTCAGACTGCGATTTGGCTGAACTTAACCTACAATTTCAACAAGTGTGTCTTCCGGACCACTTGGCTCGCAATTCTAGGTTGTGTGGTAGAGAATGGGGTGGTAATGCCAGACCCTAACTGCATGTGACCCCTCATGGACTTGCCACACCCCCCACAACCAAAAGGCATTCAGATGCTGCCTGGGTTTCTTTTTGTACTATGCCCAATGGGTTCCACACTATGCCAACAAGCTATGGCCACTTATCAAGACCACCTCCTTCCCCCTGTCAACCAAAGCTAGAGCGGCCTTTGACCGCATCAAATCACACATTGCCGTTGCAATGCTGCACGCCATCGATGAGTCCATTCCATTCCAAGTAGAGATTAATGCATCCAATTTTGCACTGGCGGCCACTTTGAACCAGGCTGGCCGGCTGGTAGCCTTCTTCTCCACGACCCTCCAGGGCTCTGAGAGCCGACATTCCTCTGTCGAGAAGGAGGCCCAGGCCATAGTCGAAGCAGTACGTCGTTAGAGGCACTACCTCACTGGCAAGCACTTTACACTGCTGACCGACCAACGCACGGTCTCGTTCATGTTTAGCAATACCCAGCGAGGTAAGATCAAGAACGACAAGATCGCTAGGTGGAGAATCGAACTCTCCACCTTCAATTATGACATACTGTACCGGCCTGGTAAACTCAATGACCCGCCTGATGCTCTCTCCAGGGGGACTTGTGCCAACATACAACTGGACAGGCTGCAGAGACTCCACAAGGAGCTCTGTCATCCAGAGGTCACTAGGTTCATGCACTTTGTTAAGGCTTGCAACCTGCCCTACACAGTCGAGGAGATTCGCTCCTTTATCCGAGCCTGCCCAGTGTGTGCTGAGTGTAAGCTCCACTTCTTCCGTCCGGAGAACACCCACGTCATCAAAGCCACCTGACCCTTTGAACTTCTAAGTGTGGACTTCAAGGGACCCCTACCATCGATCATCCATAACACCTACATTCTTACAGTGATCGACGAGTATTCTTGCTTCTCATTTGCTGTGCCCTCCTCGGACATGTCCGCCTCCTCAGTCATAGAGGCCTTGCACAGCATCTTCGCCATCTTCAGGTACCCCAGTTACATCCACAGTGATCAGGGGTCCTCGTTTATGAGCGCCGAGCTGCGGCAGTACCTTCTGGAGCGTGGTATTGCTTCGAGCAGGACCACCAGCTATAACCCACATGGTAATGAGCAGATCGAAAGAGAGAATTCCACTGTCTGGAAAGCGGTTACGCTTGCCCTCCGGTCCAAAGGCCTCCCCACCGCTCGCTGACAGAATGTGCTCACTAGCACCCTACACTCCATCCGCTCCCTCCTATGCACCGTGACCAATGCCATCCCCCATGAAAGGATGTTCTCTTTCCCGAGGAAATTCACATCAGGAATAACCACACCGGCGTGGCTCACGGTTCCTGGGCCTGTCCTCCTGTGACGCCATATCCAGTACTCAAAGAACAACCCTTTGGTTGACCGAGTGATGCTGCTCCATGCAAACCCGCATTATGCATACATTGAGTACCCGGACGGGCGGGAGGACAGTCTCAGTAAGGGACCTAGCCCGCCGGATTGGACCCAGCAGTGCGCCCACCCCAACCTCCTCCAACTCCTTTTCCCCTTGGTCACGGGCTCGAATAGAAGGATCAGCACCACCCCACCAACTCAGGCCAGCCTGTCGACAACGCTTTTGGGGAATTGAACAAAGCGGTGACCGCACCCAACGAGCCCGCCAATGACACGACTCCAGCGACCCCAATCCCAGCACCATGGCAGTCACGCCGGTCACTCAGGCCCCCCGACCGTTACAGCCCCTAACCTCCCACCAGTTTCCCCCCCCCTTTTTTTTACAGCCCTCCATTCACCCCGGGGTCAGTTCTCAAAGAAGGGGTGAATGTGATAGTACGAATTCTATCACCAATGTGTGTGTGTGTGTGTGTGTGTGTGTGTGTGTGTGTGTGTGTGTGTGTGTGTGTGTGTGTGTGTGTGTGTGTGTGTGTGTGTGTGTGTATATATATATATATATATATATATATATATATATATTGGCTGAGAGCGTCTTAAAAGGTTGCTCCTAGCCCAACCCAGATAATTCTGGACTGGTCGACCAACATATGATACACTCCAGTCTTTTAGTTAATAAAAGCCTTGGTTTGGATCAACAAGCCTTTGATTCTTTTGACGTGCACTACAATATGTTGAATAAGTATCCACAATTTCCGCCACCTGAAACATGGTCCCGCCACCTGACACACCTATCCCTCTCCTCCCTCCTCCGGTTTCTGCAGGGACAGCTCCATCCGTGACTCCCTCATCCATGCATCCCTTCCCACTAATTGGCTCATAAGTACCTACCCCTGTGACAGCAAGAAAAGCTACACATGCATCCACACCTCCTCCCTCATTACCACTCAGGGCCCAAACAGTCCTTCCAAGTGAATCTAGATGGGTCATGTAGTGCATCTGGTGCTCCCATTGTGTCTTCCAGTACATCAAAGACCTTGGACATGGACTGAACACCTTCACTCTACTCCCTGAAGTAACAGGAACCTCCTAGTGGCAACTTATTTCAATTGCACACACCATTCCCACACTGAAATTTCTGTCCACGCCTCATGTACTGCTAAACTGACACAAATTGGAGGAACTACATGTAATATTCCATCTGGGCACTCTCCAACCAGATGGCATTAACATTGACCTCCAATTTCTGTAAAACCGCTCCCCTGAGTCTCTTTTCCTATCTCTCTTTCTCCTTTGCTCCAGGACCCCATCCATTTAACTTCCCTCTCCATTCAGAAAGCTACCCCCTCCCCAGTCACTTTTCTTCTACCCTTCCACCTACATCTACCTGTTAGTCTCTACTCCTCCCTCTAGCCCTTCCTCCCTCTTTTCCTCCCCTACCTTTTTATTCAGGTTCCTGCCTGATTCATCCTCATTTCTCAGGCTTAAAACATTGATTAGCCTTTGCATCTTATCCATGCTACCTGACATGGTGGGTTTCTCCAGCACTTTGGTGTATTGCACTGCAATCATAGCATCTGCAAACTTTCTCCTTTAACTACTCACCAAGTTGCTGGACCTATGGCTTACAAGCCTCCATGCACTAAAGCAGTTCAGCATAAGGCCTTAATAAAGGAAATTGGTGCATTAGAATCAATGTGCCATTCCATTAATTTGGAAAACAGGACACAAAACTGAAAACACAAGGGACTGTGAATACTGGAATAATGATCAAAAAAATGAACTGCTGGGAAAACTCAATGGGCAAGCATGATCTGTGGAGGAAAGGAATAGTCCATTGATGAGAACGTTGTCGTAGAGGAGAAGAGCAATGGAAATGACAGAGATCAGTGAGACAGGGGCAGACAGAATCCTCGTCAAAGAAAGGAGGTGAATTTCTTCATTATGTGCATACCTTGAAGAGACTAGGGTGGTGCGGTTAGCCTAGGGGTTAGTGCAACATTGTTACAGTACCTGTCACGGGAACTTGGGTTCGAATCCCGCATGGTCTGCACATTCTCCCTATGTCTGTGTGTGTTTCCTCTGGATCCTCCAGTTCCCTCCCACTGTTCAAAACATACTAGGGGTGTAGGTCAATTGGGTGTCAATGGGTGGCAAGAGCTCATGGGCCGAAAGGGCCTGTACCATCCTGTATGTCTTTAAAAACATTGCATTGGAGTAGTAAAATAGAGACACAAGAGGCTGAATTAAGCCTTTACACCAAAAAATTAAAGAATGCAGGGAATCATGGATAGCTGATATAACATTGAAAAAATTCAAGGTAATCAAGCAACAAGGTTTTGTGAGTAAAAATTATTTTTTGCACTATTTACTGTAATTCTTGGGAGTAGTATCATTTGTAATGGATAAAACAAAGTGGACATATTATTGAATTTCAGAAGATATTTGAAAAGGTGCTGCATCAAGCATTATTGTGGAAAATAAAAGCTGATGTTGCCAGTGGTAAAATATTGGTGACAGTGGAATATTGTCTGGCTAAGAGGAGCCAGAGAATAACTTCAAATATTTATTTTCGGCCTGGCAAAATGCTGTAAGTGAGTGCCACAGGAATCAATCCTGAAGCCATGACTGTTCACAATTTATAACAATGACTTTGATGACGGCAGCAAAGATGTGGAGGATCAATTTCAGAATTCTGATTTATTGTCAGAGTGGAGTTCCATTTATTACATCACATACATCTTTGAAATTCTTTCTTCTGGGGGCCAGGCAGAATTACCACTTACCAGTAGTGTGTATAAAAAAAAGTCTGTAAAGAATGTCACCATGTAAATGAATAAACAATGACACAAAAATAGGCAAGAAAGTAAATTGCCAAAAGTACACGAGGAGGCTACAAAGGGGAATCATTAAGTGAATGGGAAAAAATGTGGTAAGTGTGGTATAATATGAGAAATTCTCATCATGGCAGGAAAAATAAGGATAAAAGGGGCCATGTGATCAAAACAATGAGAGATTACAAAGCTCTGAGGAGCAAAGGGATCTGGTTATTGTAATGCATGATTTCCAAAGGCAGAATTGCTGGTACTGCAAGGAATTAAGAGGCTGGGCTGAAAGAATGCTATTGGTGATTTCAAGGGTAATTGAATGGAAGAATGGGTAGTCCCTGCATAATTCATACAAAACATCAGGCCATGTTAAAAGAGAAGTCAGAAAATGTTTCTCGAAACACATCTGGAAGAGGTCGTTTGCTTTGTGACTGCAGGTTGGGCAAGTGGATCCAATATCTCACAGCGTTCAGGAGAGCCACAGGTGACTTGATTGAATAAGGCCTTAAAAAGTCTTCATGGGGATGATTATGGATTCTCTTGTAGGAGAATCTAGAACTGGGGATCAGTATTTAAAAATAAGCAGCTGCTTATTCAGAATCAGAATTTATTGTCATGAACAAGTCACAAAATTTGTTGTTTCACAGCAGCGTCACAGGTGCAAAAAATGCTGCTATAAATTATATTTTTTGAACTAAATAAATGAGTGCAAAAGAAGAGGGGAAAAGAGAGGTAGTTTCTTTGTTTCCATGTCCATTCAGAAATCTGATGGCAGAGGGGAAAGAACCTGTTTTTGTACTGTTGAGGCTCCTGTACCTCCTTCCTGATGGTAGCAGTGAGAAGAAGGCATGGCCTAGGTGGTGAGGGTCCTTGATGATTGAGGCTACTTCCTGAGGCACCACCACTTGTTGATGTTCAATGTCCTTAATTTAATGAAGACTAATTCCCGTGATGGTGCTGGGCAAGTTAATAGCTATCTGCAGCCTCTTCTTGTCCTGTGCATTGCCACCTCCATATCAGTGATGTAACCATTCAGTATATTCTCCATGATACACCTGTAGAAATTTGCAAGTCTTTGGTGACATGCCAAATCTCAACTTCCTAACAAAGTATAGCTGTTGGCTAGCCTTCTTCATGATTGCATCAACATGAAAGCCTCAGGATAGATCTTCAGATATGTTGACACTCAGGAATTTGAAGTCCTTAACCCTCTCCACTGTTAAGGACTGGTTTGTGTTCTACCAGTTTCCCCTTTCTGATGTCCACAGTCAGTTCCATAGTTTTGCTCACGTTGAGTGAAAGTTTGTTGTGACATTGTTCAACTAGCTGATCTATCTCACTCCTATACATTTCTTCATTGCCATCTGTGATTCAGAGATGAGGAGAACTATTTTTCCAAAAGTCTGTTTAAAACTCTTCCTCAAAGGGTGCTGAAAGCAGGATTTTTGAATATTTCTACAGCAAAGTTAGATAAACACTTGGTAAGAAAAGGTGGGACTAGGATTCACCCAGTGGTGAACAGGAATGTGAAGTTCATCTGATTATATAATAAAATGTGCTTGAAGAGCTCTATGGCCCATTCCCACTCTTAATTATTAGGATCACATGACAATGATCAATAAGCCACCAAAAAGTGCATGATGAGTTTGTGGGTCATTGAGTACCATGCATTTTTTTTCCTTTTTAAGTTTCTATTCAATTCAATTTTGCAAGTAGTTTGTACAGGCAATGGTCGGCAAAGTGGTCAGTACAGACCATGTTCAAAATGGCTTTTCTTGCAGCTCATAGTTAGTTTATGATTATCAAAGAAGAGCGATGGCTGGAAGTATTCAGCAAATGAAGCAATATCTGTGAAGCGAGAAACAGAGTTAATGCTTTTATTACCAGCAGGATGTATGTAGTGAGGCTGGATTATCTGGATAAAGATTTAGAATAAGTGATCAGGCATTTGAACTCACTGGAAGTGAAATTTGGCCAAGTGGAGAACAGTTAAACTTTAGAGTTCTATACTTCTGATGGCTGGTGATGTTTAACTATGACGGATTATATCATATTTTATATTGTATCTAGATCTGTTTTTGAAGGAGATATATTGTGGGGGGTAGTGTAGGTCACAAATAAACAAACACTTCACAAAACAGATCTTATTTAAAATGCAAGAGCTTTGCTGAAAGTGAGTCCTGCAGGCACCGAGAGCCTTTACAAAGACAATAAAACAAGGAGACTGCTTTGCTAATGAATTTCAAAAGCAGGTGTAAATGGATTATTGTTTTGAAAGCAACAGATGAACGACTCAGAGGTTTGGGTCTGGTGCCACAATCTGTATGGATGCGGTTTGCTGGTCTAAGAAGGTCATGTGGTTTTGCAAGCAAAGCGAGAGAGAGGAGACTAAACAGGCTTTCTCTGAGATAGATAGATAGAGAGAGAGACAGACAGAGACAGAGACAGAGAGAGAGAGAGAGAGAGAGAGAGAGAGAGAGAGAGAGAGAGAGAGAGAGAGAGAGAGACTTGTTGAAACCCCATTTTGAAGATGAGTTGTGAGTATTGAGTTCAGCTAGCCGAAAACCTTTGTGGTCCATACAAGAAGAAATGGACCTTCCTGAGCGGTGACCATTTAAGCACCAGACCTTGGTGAAAATTCATAAATGTTAAATCCTGTGCACAGAATTGCCTGATACCGGTGAACTTAGAGGAATGTGATTGGACTGTGAATTAAATAACTTTTCTGAACTTGTACGCATTACATACACATGCGCTTAGAATTAGAAGGGGGTTAAGTTAGGTTAAGTTAATAGTAATAAGTTAAAGTTTGATCCTGTTTTTATGTTTAATGAAAATTAATAGTATCTTTTGTTTAAGCAACCATTTGTCTTAGTGAATTTCTATTGCTGCAGGGTTTTGGGGTCCTCTGGGCCCATAACACAACTGATGAATCTCTTCGAGATGTTCAGTGGCCAAGCACATTTGTTGGGCCATTCTGCCTACCTGTGTCTCTGATCCTGCTGCCATTCCTGACCCTGGCTGTCATTCTACCACTGACTTCAACACTTCTGTGCTACTTTTCATCCTTATTGACAGGTTGCCTCAAAGCAGAATGACAAATCATGAATAAAACTGGGTTTAACAATGCGTTAAGATGTGGATCGACAATGAGATAGACAACAGACTCGCCAAGGCAAATAGCGCCTTTGGAAGACTACACAAAAGAGTCTGGAAAAACAACCAACTGAAAAACCTCACAAAGATAAGCGTATACAGAGCCGTTGTCATACCCACACTCCTGTTCGGCTCCGAATCATGGGTCCTCTACCGGCACCACCTACGGCTCCTAGAACGCTTCCACCAGCGTTGTCTCCGCTCCATCCTCAACATCCATTGGAGCGCTCACACCCCTAACGTCGAGGTACTCGAGATGGCAGAGGTCGACAGCATCGAGTCCACGCTGCTGAAGATCCAGCTGCGCTGGATGGGTCACGTCTCCAGAATGGAGGACCATCGCCTTCCCAAGATCGTATTATATGGCGAGCTCTCCACTGGCCACCGTGACAGAGGTGCACCAAAGAAAAGGTACAAGGACTGCCTAAAGAAATCTCTTGGTGCCTGCCACATTGACCACCGCCAGTGGGCTGATAACGCCTCAAACCGTGCATCTTGGCGCCTCACAGTTTGGCGGGCAGCAGCCTCCTTTGAAGAAGACCGCAGAGCCCACCTCACTGACAAAAGGCAAAGGAGGAAAAACCCAACACCCAACCCCAACCAACCAATTTTCCCTTGCAACCGCTGCAATCGTGTCTGCCTGTCCCGCATCGGACTGGTCAGTCACAAACGAGCCTGCAGCTGACGTGGACTTTTTACCCCCTCCATAAATCTTCGTCCGCGAAGCCAAGCCAAAGAAAAGAAGATGTGGACATTTTATCGCGCTTAGCAGAAATTTATGATATAATTTTCCTTCCAGTGGAAGGATTCTCCATGACTGCTGTGAAACAATTAACGTAACCAAGGGCTTGAAGGTTCAGGATCAATAGACCCCTTTTTAACTCACCTTGTAAATGATTTGGGGAACTTGGATACCAGCAGGTCATTAAATTAAAGTTGTGCACTTCAAATTAATTCTTTATTATAACCACAATAAGAAATGGTTTTGGTGTACGCATATTAAAATTGGTGGCTAGTTGCCTGCTTAAACTGATGTTCATAATCCCGGTCCTTGGAATTCACTGAGGTAGCAGCACAACTGTATTTAATCTGGTTTTATTTGTCTTCAAGCAAGCAAGACTCGGGTGACAGACTCTGGACTGACAGTGAGAATCCAACTAAAAACAACTGGCGCGGAGAACAATATCATTCCAGAAGCTTGCAATAAGTGGCTGGTTTACCTACCTTCGCCATTCAAATCTTTCACGTCTCTAACGTTCTTAGCATACCAATTCATCCCAAGGTCGTTTACAAGAGCACCAAGCCACATGAGGAAATACTTAGAGCAGGAACATGATCAAAGGGGTAGGTTCTCAGGAGAACCTTAAAGGATAAGGGAGAGGGAGAGTCTGGAAGGCTTTATTCATAGTTAGGGATCTTGAAGCACTGATGTTAATAATCCACAGGAGAATGGAGATTGAGGGATACACAGTTCAGCAGCTTCCCAGGTTGCAAATGGCAACTGATGGATATCAACTTTTCACAAGCTCTCCCAGATAGTTATAATCTATTTTCAAGCTGATAATCAGAATTCAAAAAGTGTTTTAATGTCTTTGCCAATGACTGACTGTGGTAAATATTTAATTGGATGAGTTATAATTAGTGTTAGTGTGATTATTTAATGAAATGAAATAATTATCATAGTGCGGGTCATTGTGGAATATGGACACTTCAGGCCTGCAGAGAAATTGGCTTCCAGACAGTTCTTTGGAACAGAACCCTTTGTAACCCAGAGACATCTTGCACTCAAACACTTGTCAGGCTGGAAGAAAGATATAGGGAGATGCCAAGTCATGTTGGAACTTGAACTCAAAGATAAGACCTTTAAAACCACGGTACTGGTAGTCTTAGGGCCAACGTGGGTGGGTTAGCTTTAGCGACAGGCAACAGAAAATTGGTCTGGGCTAGGATACAAACAATATAACCCGGGATGAGGAGCAACCAGAAGGATTGTGATGGTAAGAAATGCTAATAGAAGAATGAATGAGAACTTAAGCAGAGGATGGTATTGTCAAGAAACAGATGTTGATATTTTTTGTCCTGCAGAGCCAGTAAATTAAATTCACATGCAGATAAGCTGATAGTCCTGCCCACCACTACACATATATTGTTTTATTTTAATGTGTGGTGTGTTAGATTTATTCAAATTTATGTATTTATTCTGGTGAATCCGTTTTTTTTGCCAGCCATTCAAGAGCTGGCAAAGAATTGCCAAGCTCTGATGCCATCTTGCAAGGAAAGAAAAGAGAAAAAGAAAGAATGAAAGTCCCTTCACAGTCAGTGAGTGGTTGAGGCTCATGCTGCCTCCTCCAATGTCACTGTCTCCGCCATCCCCATAAATGGTACAGCCATAGCTACTACCATAAGCTGCCGATAATTGTTCCCGTTTCTCCGGTGTGCTGCCCAGGGAGTAGGGTGGATGCTAAACTCTAACACCTATATCCAGCTGCTCGCCCTCCATCACACCTCTCAATCTCTGGCCCCCATTCTCAGAAGCCATCCATGGGGCCTGCAACTGAGCCCAAAAGTGAGTTCGCCTAGACTAGCTACCTTCGCTCCTCTGGATTCAGCTGCCTGTGTTCCATATCATCCACAGTGGGATGTTCTGAGTGAGTAATGTTTGGTACAGACCATTGAATGTACAGTGAAACACAAGGAACAAAAACAAAAAATGTGATTAATTCGTTCAGGGTAACTTTATCAACTAGACCCTGAATTTTATGATAAAAGTTGTTTCAGTGCAGAGGACAGTTAATCAAAGGGTGCAATCCTTAAAAAGGTAAAAGTGAGAAGAGTGTTTACTAGGAATATTACACTTGTAATTGTAAAATCAATCCCCTTTACTTGAATGCATTATATTCCTACTCAGAGGCAAAGTGCAAGAAATAGAGTTATTAGAATTTATTCTTTATTGAAGCTCGATGCTGCAAAAATAATAAGGCTATGCTATTTTCTTTGCATGTATTCAATTTGGTTTAAAATGGATCTGTCTACATGATTTAGAAAAATTCTGACTGTTCACATCTCTTGCAAAGGTGAGAGATTGCTATGTGTACTTAGGAATCTATCATTTTTGATTGACACCTGTGTGATGCACTGCAGGACATCAAAGACTTTCTATTTTAATGGACTGAGAATTAATGTCCCGGCAGTCCAATTATTCGACTGATGGCTTGAAGATTAGAACTCTGGGCCTTTTGGTGATGCAATCATATGAAACCTTCAGAGTAACCCAACAAGAAAGCCCAAAGTCCCAGTGGCGTCCTCAAAAATGGGCACCAGCTGGACAAAGTGCTTTGTATTAATTTCAGCTCAGAGCTTAGCTTGTCATGATGTTGCTTGATTTGATGACTGGTTTCTCTGTGGTCCACTGAAATGCACTCGTGGTTAAGTATTTTAAAAGCATCACAGGACCGCTGTGATTAACCCTACAATGTTTCATTATGCCTTCTTATCCCCAAAGGATTAGTCTGCTACTTAATGGCTTTGGGGGTCTTTTCTGACCTGCACTGTGCACATAATGGTATCCCATGCATGAAAGCTTTTTTTCTTTCAATCATCCTGTCTCAAAGGTACTGCTGCAATTGCTCTGACCAGTGATATCACCATACTAATTCCTGCAATGCAATGACCAGTGATATCCCCAAACTATCACCTGCTGTGCACTGACCAGTGATATCTCCATACTAACTTCTTCTGTGTATTGACCAGAGATTTTCCCATACTAACTCCTGCAATGCACTGACCAATGTGATATCCCCATACTATCACCTGTTGTGCACTGATCAGTGATGTCCCCATACTATCACCTGCTATGCACTGACCAGCGATATCCCCATATTAACACCTGCTGTACACTGACCAGAAATATCCCCATAATAACTCCTGCCATGCACTGACCAGTGATATCACCATACTATCACCTGCTATGCACTGACCAGCGATATCCCCATATTAACACCTGCTGTGCACTGACCAGAAATATCCCCATAATAACTCCTGCCATGCACTGACCAGTGATATCACCATACTATCACCTGCTATGCACTGACCAGCGATATCCCCATATTAACACCTGCTGTGCACTGACAAGTGATACTAACTCCTGAGGTGCTCTCCCCAGTGATATCACCAGACTATCGCCTACACTGCTCCACTTTGCTGCTGGAGAGTGCCTTTCTCCATGTTATTATATGCTGTTTAGATAATTGTGTTTGGTGAACATCTCACATTTAAATATACAAAAGTTTATTTTTAATCAGTTGCTTTTGATGTCACAAAGTCAATAATTTCAGTTTGTTTAATTTCATGATAGAACGTTCCTCTATTGCTCTTTTTTTGAATATTTTATTTAAAGTTTTCATCCATGTAATTATAATTGTAGAGTCAATACTTGATTAAATTTAAAAGTTACAGTGATTACATGGTATTGACCCCTCCCTCTTACCCACCCTCCGCTTCCTCTTACCCCAAACTACTATAAAAGATCATTATAACAATAGATAGAATATAGTTATATAAAAGAATTGTATAAAAAATGTAGGAAAAGCATAAAGAAAAAAATAATATCATTCAGGATTGCACAAATGGTTAGTTCACACGTTGGAATCTTACAGTATTTATATTAAACGACTTTAGGGAAGAAGATTATTACAGATCTTCAGAGGATGGAAGTACATTCTTACATTTTTAGCCCCCTACTGCTCTTCTGACAGACCAAATATAGTTGAAAATATATACAAATGATACAACTATCCAGCTAACCTAAACCCATCAACAATTTGTAATAATCTGTAATGTTATCATTGCCTCAAATTGTAAGACCACTGTTATGAACCAACCGATCCCCTGTTAGTACTAACACAGGAAGATTACCAGACAGTGGTAAATTCAAAATTATAGTTTTTATTAAACTTTTAACCACATAACAGTTCTCATTTAACTCTAAACTTTCTTCACTCTAAGTCAGTGGTTCTCAACCTTTTTCTTTCCACTCACATACCATTTTAAGTAATCCCTATGCCATCGGTGCTCTGTGATTAGTAAGGGGTTGCTTAAGGTGGTATGTGAGAGGGAATGGAAGGTTGAGAATCACTGCTCTAGACCCAATTGTTACTGAACTATTTTGCATGAGAAAATTTGTCATTGCCCATTTCCTTTGGAATTATGAAACCATGCACATAATGAGTCAATTAGGTATGATTAAAACAAGGTTTTCAAACCTTTTCTTTCCACTCACATACTACCTTAAGCAATCCCTTAATCACAGAGCACTTATGGCATAGGGAACTCTTAAAGAGGTATGTGAGAAGAAAGAAAAAGGTTGAGAACCATTGCTTTAAAACCTACTGTGCGCAATTGTAATTGTGTGTGTGTGTGTGTGTGTGTGTGTGTGTGTGTGTGTGTGTGTGTGTGTGTGTGTGTGTGTGTGTGTGTGTGTGTGTGTGTGTGTGTGTGTGTGTGTGTGTGTGTGTGTGTGTGTGTGTATGTTAAAGTCCAAACTATTTTAGTTTAAACTTGAGTCTGAAAGTTAAGTTTTAAGGTCCAATATTTTAAAGTGTTGTTGAACTTTAAGGTCTATTAAATTGTAGTTCAGAAGTGATTACAAAACCTCAAATTCTTTTAAATTGTTGCTTAAAGCAATAATGAAGTGTTTGTTAACACTGATTCAGTCCTTAGACTGTTCAAACTCACAAATCTTGATGAGCTATTTTCCCAGGAAGCGATTTCTTCTTAAACTCTCATACTGGTTTTCTTCACTCCCTCTTAGCTTCTTAAAAGTTCTGGAATTTCTTTCCAAGCTGAGACTGCACCTTTATTTTTAAAAGAAAATTTGAGAAGTGGTACCCCTTTCAAAATCCACTTATTTCTGTAGGCCCCTTTTGTTACGAGTCACATAACACACCTATTCTGGTTACTGTAATTCAACCCTTTGCTTCACAAGGGTCTAACACCAATGTTCCAGCTACTGAGATCTGTGATAGTAAAGACAAGTATCTCCCTCCCTTTCTAGAGATTATGTTTTACTCCTGTCATTCCAGGATGTCTTGACTTCTCAGAAGCCTGCAATCTTCTCATTCAAAAAGTCTGAATTTGACGATATATTTCTCCAAATCATGTGACCATTTATATCATTAATGAGGTCAGTTTCAATTCTTTGAAAACATGTGAAATCATTTACTGGATTTTAGCCACAGTTTATTGGAAATCATGGGATCTTCAAAGCTCTGGCTTGTAGATGTCACGACTCCAAAAGATGACATCACTTCTGAATATATTGTATGGGTGTGTGTGTAACCTTGTTACAAACCCACATTACTTAAGACATATTTATAAGAATATGGCTTAACCTTAACCAAGTATTAATATTAACACAGATCCATTACACTAGTCATATTGTTAATTTGCTTTTTCTATCAAACTCCATTCAAGAAGGTTTGTTAATAGATTTTAAAACATGCATTAAATGTTGGATATTTTGCAAAAAGCTTGAATAAGTGCATCTGTAGTTCCAAATATTTAGGACTGCAAATACTATTGGGTTAGTGTGTGAAATCTGGGTGGCTTACAGTCTCAGCCTCACATTTTCAATCAGCAAAGTGAATGATGCGTTTGCAAAAGAAATAGTTTAAGCCAAATGGTTTTAAGTCATGCATCATGCACTAATGAAAATAAATTTAGGTTTGAGAAAAATAGACACATTTATTCAGGAAATCTGAATACTCAATCATTTTTATGGCATGACATTATTTCTTGGAGTTTTTTTTACTGTACATTGCACTTATTATTTTTTGTTGAGTCTTTTTGCAATCTGATAGCTGGATAAGCCAAGACTAAAGGAAACTAAAAATTTACCCCTATGCTTTTGAGCCCAATCTTCCTGCAAACTAAATTTGTCTATAATTTTGTACAGTTTTACATTCCATTGCTGTCCACTATATCTTAAAATATTTCTATGGTCTTCAAGCTTAGAATGGAATTACATACACTACATATTTAAATATAATATAATATTCCTTTTCATGTCATTAATCAATATACAAAATTTATTTATGACCAAAATCCATCAACTTTTGGCTGCCATAAAGCCAGACAAAGAGGAGGAATGAGCATTGCCCCGCACTCCTAACAAAAAGAGAAAAAGAAGCAAAAGAGAGTCCCTTCAATAATATTGAGTATCCGTGGATTCACCTTCAGCAGTCCCACAGAATTTGCAGCCTGTTCGATCCATTGGAAAACCTGAGTTCCAAGATCCGAACCCCTGATACAAGCAGGAAGCTCAAATCCACATCCTGTTACCTGGTTCCTAAGATCCAGCCCCTAGCAGCTCCCAGCCTGGTTTGAGTGTTTCACCAGCTAGTGTCTAGCAGCCCACAGCCTGTGTGGACACTTCAGCCACTGAGCCCCTCACTGATGCACTGCCATGATCTCCTTCCCTGTCAGGCCATCTACCAGGATTCTCCTTCTCAAGCAGGAGATAGGGGTAGTGATGTTCTCCTACCTGATGCCCTGTTCTGGTCCATTGACTCCCCCGGTATCTGCAACACCCTGTTGTCTGCTGCCAAGCATGAGTGCTGTCATTTTGGGTATGGACTTCTGTGGTTTCAATATGTTAAAATAAATTGAACCTTTAACATCATGACTGGGCAATATGACCTCATGGAAGAGCACTATCTCCACTCTCTGCTCTCTTGGTTTATTTTTATGTTTTTATACTTAAATTGCACAATCACCTTGGTTCTGCATGAAATCTGCTGTTCTCTAACTGCGATTCACCATATTAATCTGCTGGTTAAGAGGGTATTTTGAACATTTGTTCGTGAAATTGGGACATGTCTTTCTGTTTTTTGAACATCAGTGCAGGAAATCATTTATTCACATAATTTACTGCATAAAAATTCTTTAGAAAGAGTTACTGAACCTCTTGATAATTCTGCAGGCTATTACGTAGCATGTTGGACCCTGCCTTGCAGTTGGCAGGTGGTTGAAACATGTCTATGACTGTAGGAGAGCTACACTGATATTTCTCTGGTTATTATCACTCTGCTGTAGGTGTTGCATTTGTATGGACTGAAGCTCAAGGAATGATATGAGATCCAGGGCAGAAGTGTCCAAGAAGAAGAACCAGATGAAGAAATAGAGGACCTATCCCTGAATAGTGTAGAGCTATCTATCATGGAGAGTTATGTATAAGGTGTCATAGTGACCCAGCAAGAAGAGAAGCTACTTCACAGCACCAGAGATATGGATTCATATGAGATTGGTCCTGTCTGTGTGGAATCTTCATTTCTCCCTCCAACCAGGTGGGTTTTCCCTGGAGGCTCTGGTTTTCTTCCATGTCCAAAAGATATGTCAGCCAACTGGTTAATTGGCCAGTATAGAGTGCCTCAAATATGCAGGTGAGTGGTACAATTTTGGAGGGAGTTGCTGGGAATGCAGGGAGAATATGAAGGATGGGATAAATGGGGGATCAATATGAAATGAGTGGTTAATAGGTGTTTTGGACTCTAAGCAGAAGGGCCATCTTCCATGCTCTCTCAGATCTATTCAGTGGATCAAGGGAAAATGAGTAAAGGGCATACTTTACTTTTCCTTCTTTTCCTTAGTTGGGGTTGATATGTGGACTGACAAAGGCTGTGGAGTTCTCCACGTCACAGAGAGTGATAGAATGCATGTGGTGTTCAGGAAGCCCGTAACTCTAATTGAATTAAAATAGCAACCATTTTTAAGCACAATTTTCATGTAACCATGAGGAAATATTTCTCCTGATAAATCCCATCCAGCAAGACAGAGAGTTGGTTCTCAAGGAATAGGGGCTCTTTTTGCATTGATCTTTTCTTTGATTCAGTCAGTTCAGTAACTGTAACAATAACCATTTCCTCAGGAAAGCCATCCTAGGAATGAGGTTTCAGAGGCCTCCCTGCCCCAGTCCAACCGTCTGTTGCATTCTTTCCAACACCTTCATTTGAAGGGTTAAGGTTTTGCCTGAGACCATCTTTAGGGAGCAGGAGGTGATGTTAGAGATTATTAGGGAATACTACCTGCAGAGCAAGTAAGAAAGACCTATGGCAATGAAGGGAGGTTCTCTCTAGATCTGGTGTCAAGACAGAATTTTGTAGCTGAGAATTATATTGAGGACCTGACACCACTGGCTGGCTTTGATATTTCAGTAGCTAAGTTTGAAGAGAAACAAGATATTTTTTGACTCTGGTCACATTTCATTTGCTGGAGGAGTCAACCTACCACCTTTCTGGCAAGCAATGGCTTGGACTGTGATGACCATTATTGGCCATCAGGTTTCACTTAAGGACAGACTATTCCACAGATGGAACTATTACATCACAACAGGATAAAGGATTACTTCTTTGTTAAGATTTTTATTGTAATTTACTTTGCAAAGGATGAAAGTATGCCCAATGGTTCTGATTTTTGTAGAAAGAAGCATGAAAGTAATTTTATCATCAGCATTTGTGCTCATGAAGAGCATTGAGCATGTCCAGAGGAATTATTTTAGTCCAGTCACTTGGTTTCATTTTGGATCTCTGAGAAAAGAGGCTTGATGCTTTTGTTGGTGAAATGCACCTTGAACAGTTTTCTTTTCTGGATGGAGCCACCTGCAGCAGCTCTTTTAACTCTTCTGCTTCAGGTTGCTTCACGCTCTTTGCTCTCCTTTTTGTTCACTATTTTGGGACCATTGCAGTTGCTGCAGTAGATGACATACTCCAGTCCCTTAGGTTCACTCCTGATCTCTGGTGCCCTCTGTGTGGATTTGTACATTCTCTCTATGACCACAAAGGTTTCTATTGTGCATCCAGTTTTCCTCTCCATACTGGAAAATTCTTAGTTTGGTAGATCTAGTGGCTACTGTACATTTCCACAGGGCTATGGATGAGTGGTGGAAGCTGGGATACATTGGTGGGAAAGTTAGAAGAAAAAATAAATTTTCAAAACTTGCTGCTATGGTTTGAGGTTCCCACCTGCTTCAAGAGGACATCCAAGAAAAGCAAGGTGACCTGCCTCAATGACTATCCACCCGTGGCACTTAGTTCTACCAATGTCGCTTGAGATGTTGGTTATGGAGCAAATCAACTCCAGACTCAGGAAGGAATTGGATCGCTTCAATTCACCTTTTGTCAAAACAGGTCAACAGCGGATGCTGTCTCACTCTCCCTCCACTCAGCATTAGATTTCCTGGACCACAAGAAAACCCACACCAGGTTGTTGTTCATTGATGTTTAACAGCATCATATCAGCAAAACGAATAATTAAACTCAGCAATCTGGGACTCAGTTCCAAACTAGCCAAGTTGGCCATGGGCACTGATCTCCCATCCATTGAACCATTGAAGACATTTTTGTGCAATGTTACTTCTCACTTGGAAGGCAACCAACATCCCAAAGGACCCCCATCATCCTGGTTGCAACATTTTCTCACTGCTACCTTCATGCAGAAAAGTTAAGCATTTTTATTTTCAGAGACAATAGGATCAGTATTAATCATTTTTATTAAAAATCCAGGTACCTATATTTATGTGAGTGTGTATTTGCTCATAAAATTATTTTGGTTTGTTTTGTATCTGCTCCTACAAATGCCTCTCTTTCCATCAGCTAAGAGGCAAAAATAAGTCATCTGGGCTTCTGCTCATGATCATTTTCTGCTGAATCTTCAGCTTGTATGGGCATGTGTCACAGAGACAATCTAGCTCCACTGAGTTCTTACCCTCAACCTTCCCATTGAAGGTCCTTTGATCTTCATGAAATACAAATGCATCAGTTCCGAATTCCTCACATTTTCTAGCTTTCAGGCTGGGAAATCTATCTTCACATAGCAGACCCATTGAAATTAATGTAAAAAAATGTCTGTCAGAAGATCAGTCAAGAAGTAATTTATCTCAGTAAGCTCAAGTGCTTTTAATTGTGTGTTTTCTTAGATGTGGAAATATTGTGAAATGAACAATAATTTTACCTTGACAAAGGTACGATCATACCTTAAAGAAGGGCCCATGCGCAAAATGTTGGTTACCCTTTATTTCTTATAAATATTGCTGACCTGCTGAGTTTCTCCAGTTTGTCTATTAGAGTCGACCCTCAGCATTTGCACATTTTCTTGTTTAACAACAATCATTTTACTTTTTGTAGTATTGATTTTATTGTAATGAGTTCCTATTTGTTTCCCTTGTTGACAGCTTTGAGAGCTGGTGAGCCTGTGCAAGCTCCCCACCAGTTGTCAAAGCCTCTCAGGGAGCGTATATGGCTACTTGAGCCCTTTTCTGCATTGAACTCCTCTAGTCAGCCTATCTCCCAGTGAAAGAATAAGTCCAGGTCCATGTTGGAAAGATCAGAGTGTTCCTGTGATCTCATTGTCATTAGAATACTTCACCCTCCATTCTTCATACTATTGAAGATGTTTTAGGTGAATGAAAATTAATGGGTTCGTTGAGGTTAGGGCCAACTGCATACATCTGTCAAGCTGTGCCTCAATAAGAAACAACATCCTTAGGGCAGGAAGGAAGTACATTTGAAACCTTAACTATAAATGTTAAAGTTCCCTTTAGATAATCAAGTAAAACCCCTGAAAACAATTCTAAAGAAAATATGCTGAAGATGCCAGAAACCTGAAATAAAAGCAGAAAATATTAGAAACATTCAACAAAATCTGTGGAGAGAGAAAAAAAAAGTGAATGTTGAAAACTTTTAAAGAGGCCTTTCTTTGGGATTGATTTCATTTCATCAGAAATATCTGGAAATTCAGTATAAATTCCCAATTATATTTTGATTCTTGATTGCCTTCTCTCAGGGGATGTCTTTGTGGACTGGGGACATTTATTTTTCCAGAGCACATTTGACCATTTTTCTTTTATTCCTCCCTATCATCTGCTTAAGTTAATGTTCTAATATTAATCAATTTTATTAAGAATGTTTGTGTTCCATTTTTTTGAAGAGAAATAATTTAACCTTTGATTTGCTAAAGGCTTATTATGTTATTGCATTTCATTTATATTTGTATATAAAACACTTGCCCACATTTTAAAGAAGAAAATAAAGTACAATCATTTATTTCCCTTTTCTGCCTCTGTACTTTCTCAATCCAAACATTAATCTTTTGCAAAAATTTAGTAATAATTTTCTACAAATTTATTCGAAGGCACAAATGCAATTTCAACATGAAGATAACATCATGAATGTGAGCTCAGCACTGAAGATTATGGTTTTAACATGTTTGATCCAAATGGACAAAAATCATTGAGCCATGCTACATTTGATCAGTACTGTTAAAAGTGTCCTTGATAACTGTCCAATTGTTGTACACAGTCGATAACTGTATGTAAATCTTCATTTTCCATTTGCCTCCTCATCTGCTTTGAACTTGTTTCCTCCAATCTTGCATGAATTTTTACATTTAAATTTTCAATTTTATTTACAACACAGTAGAAGAATATTCCAGTCGTGCTGCCAAATTACATCGAATTAACCCATAACTGGAAACATTTTGGAGGGTGGGAAGGATCAGAGCACCTGGAGAAAACACACGCAGGTTAAGGGAAGAATGTACAAACTCCTTACAGGCAGCACCATATTCGAACACGGTCGCTGGCACTGTAATAGCCTTGTGCCAATTGTGTGAATTTCTTATATTTTTAACGTCTTCCTAAATGTCAATTACAGCATTTGAATCAATGTTCAGAGTATCCAAGGTGAATTAGACAGATAACGTCCCTTAAGCAATCTTGAATGTTAATGAAGTACAGCCAAAATCCTCCCAACAGTTTCTAAGATCTTTATAAAATTAACTCCCATAAAACTATTTGCATTCATGTAACTGCTCGTGAATGGTCATATCTCACTAAGATATGTAGGTGTGGAAGCAATCAATCTGAACAACAGTTCAAGTCAACAAGCATATCCTGTATGCTCATGACTGCTCTATCATCCCAAGTTCCTTCCTACTTGATCATCATTAACAGCATCCATTAAATACCCTAATTGGCTTATGTTTTTATTGTGCATTTCAATATATTACAGGATACCTTATTACTTGACCAATCTCAATACTTTACCCACAACTTCATCCCAGAAATATACATCTGCTTCTCATCGTAGGGCTAATGATGACTGATAGTAAGGTGAGTGACATCTAAAATCATTGGTCAGAATTTGTTACAATTAGCTATTGGGCTTCTTTCACTTTTCTGCAGGTTCCACAGCATAGAAATGGAAAATTCCTGGCGATGCAGATTGATAATGGAAGAGTTATATCTGAAACTTTATGAGCATTGAGTTCAATGTTCCAAGGAGCAAGCATTAGTGGGTGTGAAATAAAACCAAATTAGATGTAGGTAAATGCAAAATGGGAGTGGTCTGTGCAAAATTCATAATCACATTTATGTTAATATTCCATTCAAAATTGTTTTTGAAAGAAGCTGAATTCTCATTTCTGAGTTTCAAAATAGCTTTGTGTCCTGAAAACTGCGACTTAATCAGAGGTGTCAGACATCAATGTACATTAACTGATGAGACAAAGTGCACCTTTCAAAGTGAAGATTGTAAGAGCTTGATGTCAACAATTCTAATTTAAGGCAATGCTTCATTGGTATTTACTTGGCATAATGTTTCTTACTTAGGTTAATATTGTGGTATTAAAAGATGCCCACTGAACTTCATCCTCCCAAAATATAACTGGATGAAGGGGTAATTGATGCAGAAGGTGATAATATTACACTGTTGACATTGAAGTTGAGCCAATTAAAAGCCAGAAGTTGAAAGCATGCTGACCATTGCAAATGACTGTTCCCCCTTTGCATGTTTGCACAAATCCAAGGCAACACATTGGATTGACAATCCAATAACCAAAAACAACTGGGAAACTATCATTCTCCTTATTGGTTAGATCTCAGTTCATTAAAATTGCACTAGAATCTTCCTCAGAGTGGCAGTAACCTTTTCTTTTTTTAAAATATTTCTATTGATATTTTAAAGTATAAACAATTGAACAATACAATTATACTATGTGCAACATAATTAAAATAAAAGGAATTATTTTCCGAAAATGAACACAATTCAAAAATCCAGAGCACATTGATAATAGTATTTCAAAGAGTAACATCAAAAAAACCCAACCCAAAGGAGAAAAAAAGGAAAGAAAATATTAAATTATAAATTCTTTTCAGAAAAGTTATGAAATTTATTATTTTTTAAAAGTTTACAATTCTCATTCCTTCTCTTCGATAATAATTTTATCAATGTTTACATTATTTGCATTTGAACAAAACAGTTATCTATTATATTAACAAAATCAAAAGAAAAAAAATGATGCTTCATTGGTTCACATGTTCTGGACTTGCCCTAGTCTAGAAACAATTTGGAAAGGTAAACTCAAAGTCAAATTTCAACCTTGCCCTTTAATTGCTGTATATGGATCATTTCAAGATGATCTTTTACTGACTCCAACCCAAAACTAAATTTTATCTTTTACCTTACTGATGGCCAAACATGCAATTTTGATTAAATGGAAAGACAATGGTTAAATTATATTATGTCTTATTTAAGTCTAGGGAAAAAAAAAATCTGCCACTTAATATAACATTAGGATTGCAGTTAGAGGCTCTATCAACAGAAGGATTATGTTGGGAAATTAGACATTTATATTGCAATTTTTTTTACAATGTTTTCAGCACATTTCCTTCAAGGCAGGAAAAATTAGTGGATAAATTACCAGACTGATACCTGAAGGCTTGGACAATTGGTCTGCAGCTGTGGGTTTTATATTTGAGCAATTAAGTAAATGTGGAGTAAAGTGCAAGGGCTGACCATGAAACCAAGGTTTGCCAGTCCTCTAGATCTGGCTTGAATATGACCTGAGTTGCACAACATTGGGTTGTTTCTTAAATGTCCCTGAAGTGATCTAACAAGCCAATGAGCAATTCAGAATGGGCAAAAAAGGATGGGTTCTCCAGCAATTCTCGGTCCTATACAATGAATTTAAAAATTGAGATAGTGAAATTGCCTATGCTCATTTTATTCAGGATCTTTATTGCAAATTGCAGAATCTTGTTTAATTAAGAGTATAGATTGCAAGAGCAGAGGCCATGGTCCAACATATTATACACAACAGTTCACATGATGATGGATTAGTTTCAGTGTGATCAAATTGATCTGAACTTTCATTAGTTCTGAGCCACTTGTTTTCATACATTTTCTTTCCACTCACATACCAACTTAAGTAATCCCTGTGCCATAGGTGTTCTGTGTTTAGTTATATTGGTCATCCTTTGGCTCAAAGAAGACACGTTGTTGTGCAATTCGTCTGTGGACATGAAGGTGACTTTGCAGTCCCAGTCTGGAAGTACAAAGTCTAGCACAATGGGGGCTCTGAAAATCCATTTTTGTAATAACCATGGCTGCTGCTTTGTGACACCATTCACAGGTTTTGACAGCACCTGTCTTCAAAACTGGCATGAGCTTCATAGCACAGGGCTTGCTAGCGGGATCTGTCAGCAACTGCAACTTCCATTTCTCTTGGCTGGATACCACAGTAGCTTAGGGTTTCCTTCCTTCATAGTGTCTTTGTAGTGCTTGAATGGATGACCTTGAGGTCTCCTTCCAGACTTCAGTTCACTATAGAACAGCTGGCAAGGCATACGGTTGTCAACCATTCTGATGGTGTGTCCCATTCACTGCATCTGGGCTCTGATGATTAGGGAATCAATGCTGGTGGACTTTGTGTGACTTAAGACCTCCATGTTGGAGACACAGTCTTGTCAATGGATGCCAACGATGGAATGGATAGCAGGAAATTGGAATTTCTCCAGTTGTTTGATGTGACATTAGTACAGAGTCCAGGTCTCACATCCATATAGGGATGACCACAGATCTGTAGACTTTCAGCTTTGTGGAGATGCAGACATTGTATTGATTGAGCACTCTGGTATGTAACCTTCCCAGATCCTGGCTGGCCTTGCTGATCCTGGAGTCAATTTCTTTGTCCAATACCCATCACTTGAGATGATGCTCCCCAAGTATTTGAAGCTTTTTACATTTGTCAGCTGGGTGTTGGCAATAGTGATGGTGTTGGTGTTTGGCATGGACAGATGGAACACTTCAATCTTGTTCAGGTTGATGGTTAGGCTAAAGAGTGTAGCAGTGTCTGAAAATTTGTTCAGCATTAGCTGTAGATCACTATCTTTGTGTGCCAAGAGCAGATAGTCATCAGTAAAAAGTATTTCTTGAATGACTGTGTAGAGGCACTCATCCATTTGCTCAAGCAGCGCAGGTCAACAAGAGAGCCATCCATTCAGTACCTCATGTACACTCCCTCCTCCAGACGTTGGACAGCACATGACAACATGCAAGTGAAGAACAGATTGAACAAGATTGGGGCTCGTACACAGCCCTGCTTCACCCCATTAGAAGTGGCAAATGCAGCTGATGTATCAGCACTGCAGAGGACCTGTCCTGTCATTCCATCATGGAGCAGATGAATCGTTTTTACGAATTTCCTTGGGCATCCGTACCACCTTAAGTAATCACTTACTTACTAATCAGAACACCTATGGCATTGGGATTACTTAAGGTGGTATGTGAGTGGAAAGAAAAAGTTTGAAAACCACTGTTCAAGACTTTATTTCCTCAACATTCTTAGTTTAATCTCGAGCGGCTGTGCAGGATGAAATTTATCTTAGGGATCACAGGACAGTGATTGGCATTCATATTCAGAAAATGATGAAAATAATTGTGCAAGGGTGAAAATAAAGTTGCCAAATAATATTTCCAAATTCCATTGTATGCTATATGCTGTGAATTCATATTATTTTCTATCATTCATCTAAAAATTTTGAGGCAGGGATACAGCTAGCCACCATTCTGAAATTCATCTCTGTAATGGTCTGCAGCTGAACCTATTCACCAGGAGATATTTAGTAAGTGTACCTCATGACTAATCCCATGTCCCAGTGAGCATGAAAAAGGACATTGTTAATTTCAATTATCAGAAATATGAGCAAAGCTAAAACTGTAAAATTAAATTACAGTGGTTTATCATAGTTAAAGCCCTGCTGATTCTGCTTCTCAGAAGAACCCTCCCTTCCTGGTTAGTTCCAATAATGAACTTGGTTTTTTTTTCTAATCACTGAGTAACTTGATTCTTTCAAGAGAGATTATTGTCAACTGATGTTTGCTTATCTCTATTGATTTATGCAATGAGCAAAAACAGTTGACTAATATCTGACAGCAAAATGTATTTTGATTTCCTCTTTGGGGCTGGTGAAGGCATCCAATGCCAAGTCCCTGGTGATATGAGCTCAACAACCACTGAAGACTTTTCTCAACAGGAACCATTGTGTCTCCTTGAGGTGATCTTACACAGACTATTTTTTTTTAAATAGCTTACCAAATGCAAAGCACGCCCACTTAACTTCAACAATTTGCTCCTGAATCAGGCAAGTCGCTTTTAATTACATTATATTACCCTCCACCCTTTTGTCAGAATGGGCACTGTAGAGGAAGCCCCATCTGTGAAATATCCACCGGAAGACTGAACACTGCAAGCTAAAAATTCCATTGTATGGTTAGACCACATTCAGTGCTATTTTAATGGAATTTTATCAAAAACTCAGTAGCATTTTAAAAGACTTCATCGATGCTTTTCCTTTCTCAGATCACATAATATTCAAGGGATGCAACTGCCCACGGACCTGCTTTAAGCCAAAGGCCAAGTTCTCCACATTATTACTTTCTTCTTTCTGTCTCTCATCAAAACAATTATTATAACTTAATTAAAATATTTGCTTAGTTAAATTTAATGGCTTTCTGCCATAAATACTGATGCACATCCCTTATTGCTGCTTCCTTCTCCGTTTGCTATCTCACTCACCAGATCCATACCTGGACATTTCTCCCATCCACCTTCCTCACCAACTCCCATCGACTCCAAGTAAATGCTTCCATAAACTAACACTCCCTGATAATACCAGACCCTGCACATGACCTTGCTGGTCTTCTATCCCGAACGCTAAGGCTCAACATTCTCTCTATTTATCTTGCCTGATCCACCTTGCCCATTCCACTTTTCATGCACACTCCAAACTGAATCTAGAATTACAATGCCAGAGAAACTCGGCAGGTTTGTTATATAGAGAATTTAGGTTAAAATGACTTAAGTTAAAATGTGATGATTAATCATAAAAAGGGAAGCCAGAACGGACAGGGAGCTTACTAGCAGCCAAGGACAAAAGGTTCAGCTGGATATGTTTTTTTAAACCTATCTTTCCATGGTCATAGTGAGAGACATGCAGGAGACAAAAGATTGATAAGAAGGGTGAGAAACAGAATTTAGTGTATGTAGAGTTCACAGCGTACGTAACGAACGTGATAATTAAAAATGCAGTTATACTTAGAATGCTTTTGCAATACTAACCAATTAAAACAGTATTAATAAGAAGGGGAAGGGCAAACAATAAGGGTATAAAAATCAATGCACTGTATGTATCGGGGCTTAACTGGTGAGAAGCCAGTTGAGTCCAACTCTGCAGACTTGTAAATAAAGCTTGTCGTGTCATCAGTTTTAAAGAGACTCATGTGTGAGAAGTTTTATTTCTGACAAATGGGGGCTCGTCCGGGATCTACACTCCGGCCGTGAGGGGAGGCGAGAAGAGGGACATCGGAGGTGGTGCACCCCGCTGAGTTCAGCGGCTCCTAGTCCCTTGCTCGTCGCTTCGGGCGGCTTGAGCGAGTGGTATCTGGACAGGGTGACACGACAAGACGGAGAGGAGAAGGGTGACGGTTCAATCCCCGCGAAGACACCGGTAAGTGACGACTTACGATTGTGGTGTGGGGATTGGGTAACAGGTGTAACGGGATACACCTGTTTGGATAAAAAACCTAACGTAATAGATCAGGTATAGAGCTTTTGTCGTGGCGTGAGGACCCTGTCGTGGGACTCTAGGATAGACCCCAGGGAAACCTCGGCGGTAACCGAAGGAGGGACAGCACCTCCGACGAAGTGCCGAGAAGAGAGGGGTCAACCCCAGGGAAACCTCAGCGGTAACCGAAGGAGGGACAGTACCTCCGACGAGGCGTCTGAGAAGAAGGGAGTAGGGTCCAGAACGAGAGGGTCCTCAGCAACGATAAACGGATCTAGGTGGGAAAATGGGAGGATCAAAATCTAAGGGCTCGTCTGAAAATTCAGGACAATTCCTGGGAGTTCCCCTTGACAGCCCTTTGGGGAGAATGTTTGAAAATTGGGATAGTAAAAGATATCGAGACAAAAACAAGGAAAAGATGGTCCAATATTGTCTCCTTTGGTCGAAACAACCTATTAAAGGTTCCTCGGTCTGGTGGCCGAAATTTGGATCTGATGAGGATTGGGTTAGACAAGCATTAAACATATATGTAAATTCGAGACCAAAGGTGAATCAAGAAGAGTCAGCATATGCATTTTGTTGGGTTCCCTGGCCAGGATCCTTAACAAAATGTTTTAAATTGAGGGTAGCGGGAGAAAAGAAGTGGGAACCTCTGGACAACCTTCCCCCTCCTTATATTCCCCCGGTGCCTACTGCGCCCGAGGAAAGCTCATTACCGGAGGGGAAAGGTGATGAATCTGATTGCCCCGAAAGGGGCCGGGAAAAAAAGGATGAATTAAGGGAGTCGGACCCTAAACTTCCACCGGTAAACCGACCCTGGACAAGATCCCAGACTGGTCCAGGACCATCAAAGTTTTCAATAAGCCTAAATCCCCTGAGGGAAGTTCCTATGGGAGGACCGGGAGGGGGAACGGGATATGTGAATGTTCCCCTAACTAGTACAGAGGTGCGGGGATTTAAGAAAGAAATGAAAAAGTTATTGGAAGATCCTATAGGACTGGCTGAACAGCTCGACCAATTCCTGGGACCAAACACATATACGTGGGAAGAGATGCAGGCAATAATGGGAACATTATTCTCACCCCAGGAGAGGCAGATGATTCGACGGGCTGCCCTCCTCATGTGGGAATATGAACAACCTGGGGACCCCAGACCCCATGAACAAAAATATCCCTTAAATGAACCCAGGTGGGACAAACGAACACCCGAGGGATTGGCAAGTATGAGACAATATAGAGAGTGGACAATTAAAGGGATACGGGAGGCTGTGCCAAAGGGTCACAATTTCACCAAGGCATTTGGGAACCACCAGGAGAAAGACGAGTCCCCTACTGATTTTTTGGAGAGGGTGAGAAAGAATGTCCAACAGTATGCGGGCGTGGACCCTAGTACACCAATGGGTGAACAGCTTATTCGAATTGAATTTGTTTCCAAATCATGGCAGGACATTAGAAAGAAACTAGAAAAGGAGGAGGACTGGAGCGAAAAACCCCTAAGCGACCTGTTAAAAAAGGCGCAAAAAGTATATGTGCAGAGAGAAGAAGAAGATCAAAAGAAGGCGACAAAGGTTATGGTACAGACTATCCGACAGATGAATGCTGAATCCAGAGGGGAAAGAAAACAAAACCTTCCTCTAAACTTACTTTTGGAGGAAAGATGACTGTGTACACCTCCCATTCTGTGAGTGTTTTATTAACACAAACTGCCCATCGATGGCTGACTGATTCTCGCATATTAAAGTATGAAACCATTTTAATGGTCGGAGAAGATCTACAGTTTGCAAAGATTAATAGCTGCAACCCAGCTCAGTTTTTATATGGCAGTGAAACAGAGAGAGAGGTGGAGCACGACTGTGTCGAGTTGACGGATCTTCAGACCAAGACCCGAGAAGACCTTTGCGATACTCCGCTGGGAGAAGGATATGAATTCTACATTGACGGCTCCGCCAGATGTGTTGACGGAATGAGAAGAAGTGGATATGCTATAATAGAAGGAAATACTTGGAAAGTAGTAGAATCCACGAGACTACCCGGAAGCTGGTCAGCACAATCCTGTGAACTATATGCCTTGCAGAGAGCCCTCAGAATACTGGCAGAGAAAACTGGAACGATTTACACTGATTCCAAATACGCATACGGGGTAGTGCATACCTTTGGTAAGATCTGGAAGGAGCGTGGTCTAATTACATCAAGAGGAAAGGAATTGGCACACGAACAAATGATTACTCTGACTTTAGAAGCCTTGACATTACCCCAGGAAATAGCAGTGGTCTACATACCAAGCCATCAGAGGGGAGATACCCCGACAGCAATTGGAAACAGACTGGCTGATGAAGAAGCCAAAAGGGCAGCCATGCAACAAGAAGTCCGTTTGCTGACCTTAATCCCAATAAGGCAAGGCATAAAGAAGGCTCCCATTTTCACTGCTAAGGAAGAAAAGGACATGGCTCAGCTGGGCGCAAACCAGCTGCCTGATGGAACATGGAAGACACCAGATGGAAGAATGGTTCTAAATAAAGAAATAACTCGCAATATTTTAAAACACCTGCATCAACAGAGCCACTGGGGCACCCAAGCCTTATGTGACACAGTGCTTCGAGAATATGTGTGTAAGGGAATCTACACCTTGGCCCAACAAGAGGTGCAAAATTGTTACCTATGCACAAAAATTAATAAGAAAATAATGAGGACAGGGACCATGGGAGGTCAACCATTAGCCATACGCCCTTTTCAACGTATCCAGATCGACTTCACAGAGTTACCTCAAGTCCAAAGATGGAAGTATCTGTTGGTGGTAATAGATCACTTTACCCGATGGGTGGAAGCCTTCCCAACAGTAAATGCTACAGCCTCTACAGTAGCTCGCCTCCTCCAAGAGCAGATAATCCCCAGATATGGTATAATGGATTCTATAGACTCAGACAGGGGTCCACATTTTTCTTCAAAAATCCAGCAATTGATTTGTAATGCATTACAGGTCTCTTGGAAATTACATACCCCTTGGCATCCACAAAGCTCAGGGAGGGTTGAACGTATGAATGGAACCCTAAAAATGCAATTGACAAAATTAATGGTGGAAACTAAAATGCCTTGGATAAAGTGTCTGCCCCTGGCTTTATTGAGAATTCGTACAGCCCCACGAAAAGATTTAGGGTTGTCCCCTTATGAAATGATGTTTGGGCTTCCTTTCTGGAGTACAGTTGAGGGGTGTCCCACCTTGGGGGAAGGGGATATATTTGTTAGGAACTATTTACAGGCACTGTCACGCTCTCTTACAGATTTACGAAAGAGAGGACTATTGCCTCTAGACTTTTCTTTACACAAAGTAGAACCAGGAGACTGGATTCTCATCAAGACCTGGAAAACTGAAAAACTCCAGCCCCAGTGGGAAGGTCCATACCAAGTTCTCTTAACTACAGAGGCTGCAGCACGAACAAGAGAGAAGGGGTGGACGCACGCATCCAGATTTAAGGGACCTGTAGAGGCGCCTCAGGACCCTGATACGAACTCAGATTGGACTTGTGTTCCTGGAGAAAAACCTCTTACCTTGCGATTTCGCAGAAAGACTTGATTCACAATGTTATTGTTATGTTCTTTGATTTTTCTTAGTTTGCCTATGTCTTTATCAGGTGTGAAATGTAAGAAATGCAGAGACACAGTGGTCCTGTTTCAGGACCACATTTGGGGAAGAAAGGAGGGTAATTTTATTTCCCATACCTCAGTTCCTGAGAAATGCTGGGCAGAAAATACCACCCAACATCCATATACCCCTTGTGTGGAAAAAGAAGGAAATAATATGGGTCATTATATATAGATTCCTAATACCACTCCTTTCCCTCTTAACGGTTGGAAGGGTGACTAAGGCCCACCATGCCCTGATGGACTCTGGTTTTGCATACACACATTTTAAAGAGAGAAAGGGGTGGATTGTTATATAGAGAATTTAGGTTAAAATGACTTAAGTTAAAATGTGATGATTAATCATAAAAAGGGAAGCCAGAACGGACAGGGAGCTTACTAGCAGCCAAGGACAAAAGGTTCAGCTGGATATGTTTTTTTAAACCTATCTTTCCATGGTCATAGTGAGAGACATGCAGGAGACAAAAGATTGATAAGAAGGGTGAGAAACAGAATTTAGTGTATGTAGAGTTCACAGCGTACGTAACGAACGTGATAATTAAAAATGCAGTTATACTTAGAATGCTTTTGCAATACTAACCAATTAAAACAGTATTAATAAGAAGGGGAAGGGCAAACAATAAGGGTATAAAAATCAATGCACTGTATGTATCGGGGCTTAACTGGTGAGAAGCCAGTTGAGTCCAACTCTGCAGACTTGTAAATAAAGCTTGTCGTGTCATCAGTTTTAAAGAGACTCATGTGTGAGAAGTTTTATTTCTGACAAGGTTGAACAGTGTACAGAGCAAATATAAAGATACAACACCAATGTTTCGAGCTTGATCACTTCATCAAGGTGTGAAAAAATGTAGGCCAGAGGTAATAGGTGGATAAGGGAGGGATGGAACAGCAGTAAGCAGGGAGAAGAGATATGGCTCTGTGAATGGAGAGGGAAGAGGGTGGAGAGTTGGAGGAAAGAAAACAGAGGGAAAGGGAAAGGAGGGAGAATGGAGAGTAGGTAAGCAGAAACCGGAAAAGTCGATGTTAATGTCACCCGGTTGGAGAGGACCCAGACAGAAAATTAAGTGTTGCTCTTCAAATTTACAGATGGTCTTGATGGATCAGTGCATGAAGCCATAGGAATGGGGCATGGAATTGAGTGGTTGGCCACTGAGAGATCCCTGTCACTGTTGCGGACGGAGCGAAGGTGCTCAGCAGAGCAATCTCTCAGTCTGCGTCCAGGCTCTCTGAAGTTGAGTAGATAACACCCGCTGATACATATGTGAAGTGTTGCTTAACTTGTAAAGACTTTTTTGTGGCCCCAAATGATGGTGAGAGATGAGGTGTGGGCGCAAGTATGTCACTTCCTATGGCCATAGGAGAAGGTGCCAAGTGTGTGATTAGTGGGAGAGGATGAGTGGACAAGGAAGTCATGGAGGGAGTGATCCCTACAAAATCCAGAGGGAAGAGGAGAGGGAATGAAGTGTCTGATGGGAGGATCATGTTATAGGTGGCAGAAATTATGGAGGTTTATGTGCTGGATGCGGAGGGTGGTAGGTGAGGACAAAGGGAATCCTGTGTTTGGGACTCTGCTCCACCTCCTGCCTCTCCCCCCTGCCCCCCATCATTTTGCTCGGGCATCTGCCTACATTTTTTCAAGCATGAAATATTAGTGATGTATCTTTATCTTTGCTCTATCAAGTACACTATTTGACCAGCCGAGTTTCTCCAGCATTGCGCCTTTACTTCAACCACGGTGTCTGCAGACTTTCATGTTTTACTTCCATACTGAATCTCCTCTACTGCGATTATTCCATCCAATCCATATCCAACCGATGCCCCCCATGAGCAGAAGTTTGCAGAGGAAATGCAATGTGTAATAGTGCGAGGACATTGCCACCCGACATGGACTTTGGTCTTTGTGTGTGGAAGATTATTGCTTCTGTGTGGACAAGACCTCTGACCAGTCATTTGCTCAGCATCAGTTTAATGGATCTTTTTAAGTGGTATGTGGACTCCAAGCCATGCTTTCTCTTTTCATATTGCATTATTCCCCAAATTAGGAAATGTATCTCTCTCATTCACTTTGGTCCAGTAATAAAGCATTAACTTACAAGTGAGCATTTATTAGCAGTAGTTCATGACTGAAGATGTGGAATAGCTGTAGTGTCAGCTCTCCAGTCTTTTCAGATTATTTCACTTATTCATTCACTCTGTTCCAGGGTGTAGACATCTACTTTGATGCTAGCAATTCTTTGCAATCGCCTTTATCCTTTGGGTTAAGTGAATGCAAAAAATTTTTAAAATTTGGAGACTCTGATACATATCTGACTGAGGACTATATCTTTCCCTATAGTTTCTTAGACACCTTCATACCATTTGCTACCTTTTCATTGCCCAATGCTGAAGGATTGTTTATGTCCACAATCACAAGACTAACATAGGTGAGCTGTCTCTACAAGACGTTTAACTTCCCAAAATTGGATTGAATTTGGATGAGAGTGCGGCATTTCCTTCAATTGTTTTTTTTTCTCGAGATATGCATATTTAACACTTCTATGCTCTCCATGTTCATCTCTGAACGATGGCTCTTTCTCTTGCTCCTCAAAGACAACCATTCCCATTCAGATCATGCCATACTTGTATGGTTTGAGAACTATCATCTATTGCCTTTAAAGAAATGGTTATACTGAATGTCCAACTCATTTCTTTTGCAGAAAGTACAAACTAGACAAAAAGGATGGGTTACACCTGAACCCAAAGGGGACAAATATCATGGCAGGCAGGTTTAATATAGCTCTTAGGGAGAGTTTAAACTAATTTGGCAGGGGGATGGGAACTAGGGCTGAAGAAGGGGGAAATTGAGAGTAAAGTGCTCCAGTTCCCTCCCATCTTCAAAACAGACCAGGGGTGTAGGTTAATTGGGTGTAAGTGGGCAGTACGGGCTTGTAGGTCGAAAGGGCCTATTACCATGTTGCATGTCTAAATTTTTTTTTTAAGTAAAAATTTTTAAAGAAAGGATTATCAAATGAGGAATGATTGTCAGCCTTTGGACTGTACTCGAATGAGTACAGAAGGAAGAGTGAGAATCTCACAGAGGCATTTTGAATGCTGAGGGGACGGTTCAGAGTAGATGTAGCAAGGATATTTCCCATGTGAGGAGATTCTAGGTCAAGAGGGCATAACTGCAGGATAAAAGGGGATCAATTTAAAACAGTGACGTGGAAAAATGTCAACAGTCAAAAGGCCGTGTCGGTGGAACTTGTTGCCACATGTGGCTGTGGAGGCGGGGTCATTGGGTGTATTAAGCCAGAGATTGGCAGGTATGTGAATAGTCAGGGCATCAAGGGTTAAGAGGAGAAAGCCAGGAAGTAGGGCTCAGTAGGAAGATGGATCAGTTTCTGATTAGAATGGCAGAGCAGACTCGATGGGCCAATAGGTATATTTCTGCTCCTGTTTACTCGTGATCTTGTGATCTCTCTCATGGAAGAGCAATCTGATAACAAACTAGTTTATGATATGACTGCACATCCTGTCCAAAATATTACTTTAGATGCTGCTCATCCCTCACTCTATATCTTCAGTAGCTTCGATCTCCTGCATCAAGAGAGATTGGAAGAAGACTTGGTTGTTTTGGGTTGAACAGACATGCCATCCTGTCCATTTTTGATTGTGATGATTGTTGGCCGCTCTACTCTGCCCAATATTACCAAAGTCATTCGAGGCAGGTCCTAGGTGATTTGTTCATCAAACAACCCAGTCAGGTCATGCTTATGCTGAAGTGGTTCTGTCTGAAGCCAGCTTTTCTGTGCTCCAAGGCCACCGATTACCACCTCAGTGAAAGCATTTCACCGGTCATGCTCTTGTGACTGATGTAGCATTGTCTTGGAGAATTGGGACAGGTAATGCACTAAAATGATACACAAAGGCTACCTATTGACCTTTTATTTAACAAATACAGGATGCTTTGATTTATGCATTGGACTTTGAAAGTTTGTCTTGAGCTGTCTTATTCCATTTGTCTTTGGACATTGTGTGTAAGTCAGCAAACAGAAGGAAGATTGAACTGTTTGTGAAAGTAAACAAAAGGAATTTAAAATATGCACGTTAACTGTGTTTGGAGCTCTGTAATGCAGAAGGCAGGATTTGCTATTGCATGATTCACACAAGGTTAGCATTCAGATGCTGCATTTAATTGATTAAACGAACAGAATATCCCTATTTATTAAAGGGAGAGTTGAATGTAAAAGCAAGGAAAGGCATCAGTGAACTACGTCGGAGAAAATATTCAATTTTGTTTTCCTTATTTTCTGAAGTGTGATAAGGTTTGTAGGCAATTCTAAAAAAAATCTGTCAAATGATTAAGTGAGGTGGGTAGCTTGTCTTAGATGGATAAGATGGGTAAACCAAGATTATATACAATGGTAAAAATCAGGAAAACCCCAGATGCAAAAAAAAATCAATAAATGCAGAAAATGGTGTAAATATCAGGGTAAAAATAAACATTTTCAGATTGAAGACCCTTTGTCCGGTGCCAATTTAACAGAGACAGGCCTGCGTGAAGCCTGGCCTGAAGTCAGACATCAGCTGGAATTGAAGGTGTGGAGTGCCCTTCAGTTGCAATAGATCTGAGCTGATGTATATCGGAGGCAAAATGATGTCTGTAGTTAAGTTCCATGCTGCAGCGTGGGAAGGCTGTAATCACATGATACTCCACCTACAGCTGAATAGCATGGAAGAATTAAATGTGGTCATATCTACAAATGAGAGCATCGATGAACTCCCTCAAGTGACAGCTAATGAAAAGCTGTGAGCCGAAGCCAATTAATTTCCCCCAAAAACTCCACGGTTATGCATGGAACTACTTGCTTTTACTTCCGTAATTGGGCAGATGTTTGGCACTCCTATGAAGCCCACTGCTTTCCTTTCATTGCCCCGCAGGTGCTGGCATCCTCAGTGTCAAATAAATGAGTGCACTTTCTCAGCAGTTATCCTTGGAAATTGGTTGGCTGTACCTCTGGTAGGTTAGTCAGTGCATGTTCAGTGAATCCTTTCATTTCGTTAGAGTACAATGTTGTGAAGGGGAGAAGAATGTCTCTGGCTGTATAAAATGTGTTTGATAACTTTTAAGACTTTGCTCAAGGGATTTCTGGTGACTTAATTTTATTTAAATGCTCTTTGACCAAGTTTCCATATTCACAAATGTTCGTGTTCTGACAAATGATGTTTTGTACAAATTGAAGGTATTGCCGAATTGTCCATTAAGCTACTTCTGTGGATGGCGATTGTTTGGGCTCTCTGTGTGGAATGACCCTGTGGTCAGGACCTTACCAACCAGGCTGGAGAAGGATCTACAATGCCTGCTGCAGTAAAAGCACATTCAAAAGTGCATGAGCTAATGCTATCTAAGTATCACATGGCTGAGGGCATTTTAGCAACAGTTAAGATTTAGCAGGATGATGAACAGTCACTGTAGGTGGCTCGCTTTTCCGAAGAGATTATTATTCACTGACACAAAAATCAAATGGATAAAATTGACTGACCACAATTTCCTTAATAGCAGTAGGCAACGCAGTCCTCACTCTGCTTTGTGTTCCCATTTGTGAGTTGAATAGCGAGGGATATTCATGTTCCTTCTTGGACCACTCTGACATTTTTGTGGTGAGATTTCATGTTGCCAGTACACTCTGGGCAGAAAGTCTCATTCAGCAAATCCTTGTGCCCACCTTCTCTTTCTTTGAGCACAGAACACCGAAGCATTGCAAAGGAACAGGCTGTTCAGCCCACCGTGCATACTCCAACAACAATGCCAATCTAATTCTGACTGCCTGTATGCTGTCTATACTCCACTATTCCCTGCCAGTTCGTGTATCTGTTTAAATGCATCTTAAATTTGCTGGCATTTCTATTTCTGCCATTTCCCTTCACATTGCCTTCCCAAAATATTGTTTAAAAGAAACATCACAAATAAACATTCTCCTTTTCATTTTAAAGCTCTGCCTTCTAACGTTTGACATTTCCACCCTGGGAAAAAGACAGAAAACACGCAGCAACATATTTTTTTAAAAGGTTTGCTTACTGAAAAAACAATTGGGAATTATGATAAACAACTTCAAGATGAACACGAAGATAATTTCATATTTATTTTATCACATAAGAAGTTGGAGAAACATTAAATTAACTTTTATTGAATTTAGAATGTTTAATCACATGATGATCCTGACACACTGTGTTAGTTCAACCACCAGCATCACTAGGGAGATGGGGGAGGATGGGGGACTGCTGTGAAGACCTCATTGGGTGACACCATTGGGGAGGGTGGTGATACCAAAATGACGCCTATAAAATTTTTGTGCAGTGTTTCAGCATAAATATATTATTTTTTATAAAAATATCCCTGTGGTTAGTTATAACAATTAAAAAAAAATTGTAAGCCTAGCTTACATGTATCAATATACCTACAAGGCTAAAAGTCTATCCAACCTTCTAATGCACTCTGGTCAGAGCGTCATTATAACCCAATCACATTGATGCTTCGAATCACACAAGCAAGTGCTGTTGTTTTCATTGCTGCTCATGTTTTTATAGTTGCTCCTTTTTGTCAAATTTTCTGGTGTTTTGGCTACAATATTGTGATAATTTGTATTTGTGGACCTATATCAATAAGTTCTTTTGGGAATGAAGTAGTAATTAAAGGAAAAGAAGGAGGAAAAATCAAAAAGGCTTCCTCTCAGTTACTAATAATGTTGTGACTAATAATGTTGTCATTCAGTGCAGAAAGATTTTACAAAACAATTTTGTTGTTAGTATTCATATAATCTGAGAAATATTACATTTAAGCAATTTAAAACTATATTTATCACATATTATTCCATATTTTTACAACGTGCATATGATTTTTGTAATTTAAAGGTGTAATTTTAATTTTACTAGTTGTTTAACTCACTACTATTGCCATATTCTGGAATTACGGTTTCCGAGGAACATTAGTACAAAAAAATTTCTAAGGATTCTGTATGGTCTGATATGGCAGAAGGTCCATGGGATGGGGGGGGAGGGGTAACACTATGAATTACTGCACTGGGTGACACCAACCCCAATGATGCCATTAAATAAACTGACCCAAAAATGTTTTGCTACTGATTTTCATTTGTACTCAGCATCTGATGCCACTCGTGTCAGTGTCCAACAATAGTCAGCTAGAATTAATGGGTTCCAATTGCCCTAATACCACTTTTCCATGGTCGCAAAGTCCTGGCAAAACCTTTCACCATGTTCATCACTGACTGTAGCAAGATCAGCAGGGAAGAAGTCCAAGTGTGAATGCAAAAACTAAATTGGACTGACCAAAACAGGTTGCTTTGTGGGCAATATACTAGTTGGCAAAATATGACAGCAAGTAATAAAATAAAAGGAAAATTTTAAGGTGATTTTCATGATCAGCAGCTCAAAATCCATAAAATACACCCAAAAGGGTTCAGTATGCAAAATGTTTGTTGTTCAGTTTAATCTCCCCAATATACGCCCCTTATTATTTTTATCTTTAGTCATGTATAACTCATTCACCCAGACAAGTTTTCATATTACAAGGTCAGTCCCAAGGCCACCTGGAACCATTGTGGGATCTTGGATGCTGCAAACTACATGCCAGGAAATATTTGGGAAGAGTAATATTACAAAGTCATTCTTCTGTCCAGATACGGCAACCGCTCTTGCTATCTCCAGGTGCTGTCCCTTGCCTGAATCCTCTGATCATCTGAGATCAATAAAATCGATAGGTTTAAGCAGATGGTAAACGCGGCATGGTTTAGCAAAAAAAACTGCTGTTGACATTTTGTTGTCTGTAACATCTTATAAGTCTTAGAAAGCAACAAAAGAACAGTTTTTGATACAGCAAGTAGAAATGAAATGGTGGCTTGACATTAATAAATCATGACTTTTATTGACACTTGTGGGTGGCTGAAAATGCCTTCAGCCATGTGACACTTAGATAGCATTAGCTAATGCACCGAGCTTGAAAGTATCAGCCCCAGCATCAAATTAAAGATGTAAAGTCATGACTTTAATCTTCATACTTCTATTAGCCATTGGTATTCACTTGCTCCCACAAGCCATAAGCTCCACAACCAGCAGCCAATTACTTCCAATAAGGTGCACAGAAACCTTTCTCCTGAAGGACTGTGAATCTCTGGAATTCTCTGGCCTCCCAATGGCAGTGCAGGCAAGAAATATTTCAGCTGAAATTTGATAAATATTTGAAATATTGAGGAATGATGGATTCTGAGGAATTGTCACAGAAGAGGAGTCGAGGCTTACATAGAACAGCCATAATCCTATTGCGTGCTTGAGGTTTGCAGCAGCCTACCCCTGTTTCTTTGTGTTCTATGTATTAGCTGAGCACATTCGCCTATATAATGTGCACCAGGTGATCTGCATCATAAATGCGCTTGAAGATAACAGACACCATTTCTGAACAACCTCTGCACCTGTAGTGTTAAATAACACACAGTTCAGCTGTTACTATAGTCATAATTTGGGTTAGGTTTCATTATCACACTTTATCACAACAGAAAAACTGTATTTTATAGTAACCTAATATTCAATGCATTTTGGCCAACATTGTTTAACCAGCCTGCAACTTTCCAATGAAATCTTTTTCCAGAAATTTGCTGTGATAATTGCAATCATTAATTTTGGTTCATACACTTGATTTCCAACAACACTTGCAAAAAGTAAAATATATGTGTTTTGCTTCCTAAACCAATTGGGTTTTTGTTTTGGGCTTCAATGGATCCTTCTTCCTTTCCTTGACATCAAGGGAAGAACATCCAAGCATATTCCCAAAACCTTTGTGCATTGGCACTGCTGTAACTGTTAAAAACGATCAGTTTTGTTCTGAAATGGTCCATACCAAATTCAGTGTTTGAAATTAAATTGATAAAAATTAATTGGGTTTAATTCTGAAGCTGCGTGCATGAGTTACATTTTCAATTTTACCAGAATAGAATAGAATTACCTAATGATCCTTGACTTAAGATTCTCCTATTGAACAGTAGTTTAAATCATAATGGTAGCTGGCTAAATTAATTTGCTTTACAAGAACTGAAAGAAAAGTTATTTTTGTAATGATCTCACCATATATTTTAGGCGACATTTGGAAAATGTGTGAAGTACTGCTTAATTGACAATACCATAAAAATTTAATGCTCATTAAAAGTTCACTGAGTGAGAGAATGAAACTCTAGTTTTTGAAGTAGTGATTGACAACTACTCATAGATAAACAGCTTATAAACAATTCATTTTTTTATGTGGAGTGAGATTCCAATTGGCCAATAAAATTTAATGCTCCAAATGAAAAACTTGGAATATGCTTTTGTGAAATAAAAACATCTTCACTTTGCTTTGGAAATTCTAGTTGAAGTGCAACAACAAATTACATTTGTGTAAATATTTTAAGAAACAAGAAGTTCAGTACAAAAGCCATGATACAAAATAGTTCCAAAATGAAAGTTCTATTAAGGCAGTGTTTTTCAAACTTTCACTTTCCACTCACATACCATGTTAAGAACTCCCTATGCCATAGGTGCTCTGTGATTAGTTAGATTACTCTGTGAGTCTTTTTTTTTTTCTTCTTTGGCTTGGCTTCGCGGACGAAGATTTATGGAGGGGGTAAAAAGTCCACGTCAGCTGCAGGCTCGTTTGTGGCTGACCAGTCCGATGCGGGACAGGCAGACACGATTGCAGCGGTTGCAAGGGAAAATTGGTTGGTTGGGGTTGGGTGTTGGGTTTTTCCTCCTTTGCCTTTTGTCAGTGAGGTGGGCTCTGCGGTCTTCTTCAAAGGAGGCTGCTGCCCGCCAAACTGTGAGGCGCCAAGATGCACGGTTTGAGGCGTTATCAGCCCACTGGCGGTGGTCAATGTGGCAGGCACCAAGAGATTTCTTTAGGCAGTCCTTGTACCTTTTCTTTGGTGCACCTCTGTCACGGTGGCCAGTGGAGAGCTCGCCATATAATACGATCTTGGGAAGGCGATGGTCCTCCATTCTGGAGACGTGACCCATCCAGCGCAGCTGGATCTTCAGCAGCGTGGACTCGATGCTGTGAGTAAGGGATTGCTAAAGGTGGTATGTGGGTGGAAAGAAAAAGTTTGAAAAACACTGTATTAAAAGGCAACCAATGAGTTTTTAACAGTTAGGACAGTGCTGATTCACAAATATTTTTGGGATATGGTTGTATGCCCTGCCTTTGATCTGAAGGAAAGGAGAAATGATCGATTAAACCCCAAAATAGAACATCAATGGGTATAAAAAGCAATAAAAATATAGAGGAAATGACAGAGGTGGAATCAAATGGAGTCTTAAGCTGTTGTATCAAAGATCATTTTGCATTTTAGTGAAGAGAAGAGCAAGATGTTTAAATCATGAAATTATTGAATTTATTTTGATGGTTGATATCCAAAATGTCTCACTTTACACCCTTGTGGTTTAAGGTTGCAAGGATGCAGAATATGAAAGAATAGAAAATTCTTATTTAGCTGTAACCCATTCCCTTTCCCATGTTTCAGAGAAACAGAGCACAATTTAGTGAATCAGTATCATTAATGAGAGCCAGGAAGAGGATTAAAATAGATTCTTATTTACCAGTGGTCAAAGCAATATCTATTTATGACCATCCTCTGCTGTTTTCTGAATTAATTCTTTCATTTGATTTCTAGTTTCTAATTCTTTTTTGACAGATGTGCGGTGGGAAAGTGTGCTGACTGGCTACATCACGGTCTGGTAAGGGGACACCTATACCCCTGTGCGTAAAGCCCTGCAAAAGGTAGTGGACACAGCCCAGGTCATCACTGGCAAAACCTTCCTCACTATCGAGAACATCTACAGGGAACGCTGCCACTGGAGAGCAGCAGCGATCATCAAGGATCCACACCACCCAGCACACGTTCTGTTCTCACTGCAACCATCATGAAAGAGGTTTAGGTGCCACAGGACCCATCACCAGGTTCAGGAATAGCTGCTCCGCCTCCACCATCAGACTCCTCAACAACAAACTCAATCAGAAACTCATTTAAGGACTCTTACTTGTACACTATATTATTTTTTTCTCTCTCTCTGTATTGAAGCGTGTTTACATTCTTTATTTGTTTACATGTACAAATTTTTTTTGCACTACCCATTAGTGGCAATTCTGCCTGGCCCACATGAAAAAGAATCTCAGTGTTGTATGTGATGTCATGTACGTACTCTGACAATAAATCTGAAATATGATTTCACTCATTTCTTTCAAATAAATGAATCCGAACATAAGATTAAAGAAAGTGCCTTATCTTCTGACAAAGGATATTACATCGGCAGGCTTGAGACTAAGTTTAACAATGACAGGTGGAAATTTTGCTTTTCCAGATGCATCTGACCTGGAGCTGTCTTTGTTTGTTTTCTTGTCAGATTACTGCCCTCATTTATCTTATATCACTTTTAATATTTTATCTATCCTTCACAGACTCTTCCTTTTATACTATCTGTCTGTCCCCCATTTAATATTTGTCTTTCCTTCCATTCAGAAAGTCCTATTGATGAAGCGAGTCTACGCCAGCTCTCAGAGTGTTCCCATGAATCCTATTCCCACACTTATTTAGCTGTAACCCATTCCCTTTCCCATGCCTATCATTTCCCTCCCTATTTTCCCACCCTTGGGCACTTTGTATTCAACAATTAATCCACCAATCAACATGAATGTTGGTGAAACTTGGGCACCCAGGGCAATTCATGCACTGAAAGGGTGAAAATGCCACACAGACAGCACCTGAGATGAGGATTGAACCTGGGTTGCTGGAGCTGTAAGCAACCAGCAGCATCTACAACACCACATTGTCCCCTTCCATGCATCCTAACATTGCTTTGAGTCTATCAAAAAGCCATTAACGCAAAATGCCATCTCTCTGTGCAAAACATGCTGAGCATTTTCTCACATTTCTAATTCCTGTTTCAGATTTCCAATATTTCCAGTAGTTTGCCTCTACATTTAGAATTTGGAATGATCTTTGATAAGGGAGATGAAATGTTTTATTTCTTCGGAAAATTAAACGGCACTTGAGTACTCAAGAGAAATTCGCACCTGAACACATATTTATGGAGAATTTATCATCCTTATATTGTTGGTCAGGTCATCTAATTCATGCTGAAGTTTACAGCAAAATGCATTTAGCATTCTTCATTTTGTTCACTTATTCAGTGTCTTAATTTTCCAATTTTCTTTGTGCCTCTTGAATGATCCTCCAGCATTTGGACAATAAATTTCAATGCTGTTTCAAACAATACAATAAGCAAGTCCTTAAAGTTATTCATGGCAACCAATTCAGCAGAAATGTTTAATCACACAGGTCTTGTTACAAGAGCAAATTTTCTCCAAAGTGCACTTACCAAATCAATACTCTTGTCTGAAAGTAATTTAGAAACAATAAATTCAAGATTTTGAAGCTATTATTGAAGTCGCTTCAGACATTTACTTTATTTACATGGCAAGATGTCAGCACTACATTCTACCTTTTGTTTTTTATGGATGCATTGTGACCTGCTGAGTTTCTCCAGCACTTTTGTTCACAGCACAACATTCTCAACTCTGTTTATCAACTGGTATTCCTTTAAGGACAGTGTACAATATCTATTTGTTACAATCAGTTCTTAACAATAGGAACATTGTTAATCATTAATTCCATAAAATCTCAAGTTTAGATAATAATTTTGCAACACAGCATTTTCAATAATTGCATTAATTTAATTTGGTATTAATAATTTCCAAAAAACAGTGAAAACAACTGTTACGAGCCCAGAGGACCCCAAAACCCAGCAAGAATAGATATTCACCAAGACATGTGGCTACTTAAACAAAAGTTGTGCATAATGTGTGTATAAGTTCAGAAAAGATCTTTGGTTCACAGCCCAATCTCACTTCTCATTCCTCCAAGTTCACTGGTTCACCAGGCTTTGGTGTTTGAAAGGTAAATGGTTTCCACTCAGCAAGGTTCCCGCTGGCTTTCAGAGAGAGATGTGTTGCTCCAGGACATCCACAACTGATGTACTTTCATCAGTCACCTCAGTTTCTTGCTGATGAAACTTGCCCCATCAGGGTTCTCCAGATGATAACCTCTTTCTTTCAGGTCACTATAGAGTTCCTTTCTGTTTCTCTTATTCCAAGCTTGCAACTTCTGCTAGCTGACACTATCAATATCTCTATCTCTCTCTCTCTCTCTCTCTCTCTCTCTCTCTTTCACACACTGATACTGAGAGAAAGCCTGTTTGACTCTCTCTGCTTGCAAAACCACATGACCCTCTTACAACAGCAAAACTCTCCTGTAGACAATAGCAGCTCCAGCCTGCTCTTCCATCTGTTGCCTTGATAAACAATAATCCATTAGTGACATCTTTTGAGCATTCTTCAAAGCACTTGCAAAAAGGTGTGAGAAGCCACTATGTCAAATAAGATCTGTTTTATGTGTTTGCATGTGACCTACTCTAACAAACCTTTCCTATTTTATCTCCCAAAAACATTTCTATATACTCTGTCACATTATTGACTTACTTAACCTAACTTTATACCCTTCTAATTCTCAATGCATGTGTATGTAATGTGTGTGTAAGTGCAGAAAAGTTCTTTGGTTCACAGTCCAATCTTACTTCTCATTCCTCCAAGTTCACTGGTTGCAGGGAATTCTTATACTCTGCACAGAATTTAACATTTATAAAGTTTACCAGGCTTTGGTGCTTGAAAGGTAAATGGTTACCACTCAGGAAGGTTCTTGTCGGTTTTCAGAGAGAGATTTGTTGTTCCAGGACATCCACACTGATATACTTCTATCAGCCACTCCAGTGTCTTGCTGATTAAACTTGTGTTTTCCGGGTTCTCCAGATGACAACCTCCTTCTTTCAGTTCATCACAGAATTCCTTTTTGTTTCACTTATTCTAAGTGAAAAATTAAACAGCCAGTCCTCTCCAATTTCATGAACCACAAGAGTTTTGACCAGGCCGTCTTCCAAACAGGCTTGCCAGCTTGTCCTGTTCCAGTCCCAGCTATTTCTGCTGACTGTAATGCTCTATGTGATGTCTGTGTGTGTCTCTCTCTTGCTCTCTGAGAGAAAGCTTGTTTGACTCTCTCTGCTTTCAAAACCACATGACCCTCTCAGAACAGCAAGTTTTCTTCTAGACATTGCAGCTCCAACATGTTCTTTCATCTGATGCCTTTTGTAAACAACATTCCATCAGTGAAGTCTCTTGAGCAAAGTTCTTGCAAAAGCTCTGGAGCCGATACATATACCATGGGGCAAAGCTCCAGTATTTCAAATAAGATCTGTTTTAAAGGATCAGTATGTAACCTATTCTAGCAAACCTTTCCCAATTTATCTCCCAAAAACTTTTCTATATACTCTGTCACACAACCACAAACATTGTTCTCAATGGAAATCACCTTTACAATGTGCCCATTCTTTGAGTTCTTATGTATTTTACAAATATGATTCAGCCAGCAATCTGTATCTGTGACCACTGTGAGCAAAAAGTCTTAATTTGCTTTTAAATATTTGTTTTTACATGGATGGAAAGTTTTGATTTTTAATCTTAGAGATACAGCGCATTAGCAGGCCCTTCTGGCCCACAAACCACGCCGCCTAAATACACCTACATGACCAATTAACTAACTAATGCTGTACATCGTTGGAATGTGGGAGGAAACCAGAGAACTTGGAGAAAATCAATGCAGACACGTCTTCATACATTAGCTTGTTTGACTTCATACATTAGCTTGTTGGACTTGCTTTTGTACATTTCTTATTCCAAAATTACTGATAAACTTAAGAACACTTTGTCATTGTTTGGACTTCACATCACCATATTGCATGCTAATCTATGATAATTCTGAAAGCCAATTTACATGAAGCATAATGAATATTTTTCATAATAAATTGATCAGGGTGTGCTATTTTGCTTTCAAGATTTTTTTTCTTCTATTAAAAGTATTGAAAACTGACATTTGAATCATATTTTCAATGTGGACATCTGTTTAAATATTTAGATATGGAGGTGCGATCAGCAGGGGAATTCTTTGTTACCTTTTTTTGCAAGATGATCAGAGCTTTTGTTGCTTTGCTGATAAATTTATCCAAACTCTTATTTCATGTTTATTCTTGTCTGTCGATTTTTTTTTTATCTTGCTGTTTTTATTTCCTGTCTCACTTCAAAGTTGTCTTTCACACCTCTACTTCCCCAACATCTGGCCTTTAGAGCATAAAGCGCTGTTGAAACTTTAAATCCCACATTGTGACCTGGTGAAGCTCTGCAAATTCAAATCTGGAGGATTCAAAGAGGATGTAGATTGGGAAACTGGCTGTCAAAGGAGACTGTTTCAGAAGAGGAGATGAGGTTGGAGCTGATCAGCCATGATCATGCCAAACGATGAGTTAAACTTGAGGGGCCAAGTGGCATATTCTTCATCCTATTTTCCTGTATTCTGTGTCTAATCATCTTATTTTACAACAGCAATCACAATTCATTGGCTACACTGTCATGAAGGGAGTAAGAAAGGCACTGCACGCAGATCCTCTCTTTTTCTCTTCTTGCTAATAGTTCGTTCCGCTCCACGCGGACTCAGCTCATTCTCCCGGTCACTCTGTACACCAAAGCAAATGCACCAAACTCTTGGATCATCAGGTTACTTTGATGCCAGGCAAAATATTTAAACATCTTCACTTTTTGAATTCTTTGAGGCTAACTTTTATTAGGGTTTGTGGGACAGGAAGAGGAGTGGTCCCTCCTTCTGTTGAATGCTTGAGTCAGATGGAGGAACAGCGTTCAAGTTGGCATCATGTGTGTCAAATCAATATTGCTCAAAGGCTGAAACTGATATCTATCTTTAGATCTTTACAACTAATCAATTAGTAATTTGTTCATGTTACATTTCTATTTTCATGAATATTCATACATCACTTCTGCCCATGAATTACACTGTTAGATTTTGATTACCAGGGTTATAGGTTCATTGGTGAATAACAAATTGGTTCTTTTAAAAAGATCACCTAGGTAAATATAATATTACAATCCATTAATGCACCATTTTATAACTCATAATCCAGTCAGATTAATGAAGTTTTTTTTTGGTTCAAAGGACTTGCTTAAAAGGGCATCGTACAGATGTTTTGGTGACTGAAAACTTTGATCAAAATGACCATCTTTGGTTATTCGTTGTAAGGTTTTACTCAATAAACATATTTCTGAGTTTTCAATAATGTGAAGCATAGAAATTAGGACCTGGGGCAAATCATTCAGCCCTTCAGGGCTACTGTGCAATTTAATGTTACAATGGCTGATTTTCCAAATTGTATCTTGCTCCTGCTATCATCCAAAATACCTTCCTCTCTTTTGTACTTTATCAAACTCTTGAATAATTTTAATGATGTGGATTCAGTTTTCTTTTCTGCTAAACAAAAATTCACAGGCTCAGTGCTCTTTGGGGAAGAAATTTCTCCTAATCTCAGTCCTCCGTGGCTTTCCCACATATCCTTAGGCATTGGCTCTGAGAGTCCTGGACTGTCCCACTAGCAGCAGCATGTTTCCTGCATCTAGTCTGTCCAGCGCTGTCTGAATTTGTGAGGTTTAATGAAATCCCCACTGATGCTTCCGAACTTGAATGAATGTATGTCCAATCATCCCAATAGCTCTGCACATTTCTGTTCTGCCATCCCAGACATCAAACTGGTGAACTTTCACCACCTCTCACCATTCATCAGAGAGGATGAGCAAAAATTCTTGTGAGATTCAAAGTGTGGCCTCACCAGGGTCGTCGCAATTTTCATGAAGCATCCTCGTTCCTCTACACAATTCCACTCACTAAGAAGACATTGGTGTTTTACGCCATACAATTAGCCTTCTGCAGCCCCTGCCACAGTTCAATGTTAATTTTCATTAATTAGTTCACAAGGACACCTAGGTCCTAACCTCTTACCCTTCAGATAATCTTCTGCCTGCTGTTTTTTTCACCACCGGTGGATAACCTAAACCTAAAAAGTTGAGAATTACATCTCGAGACCAAGTCAGACAGGATAAGAGAGTGGTTAAATATACAGCAGATGCTGGGTAATGAGAGTTACTGATTTTTTTTAAAACCCACTCAGCATCCGCCGTATATATATATATATATATATATCCACTCACATCCTGCCTGAATCACTCTCGAGCTGTGGTTCTCAATTCTTTTCATCCACAGACTACCTCACCATTCCTTTACTCACTGCAGACCACCTATAACCAACTCAAGGAACATTACATGGAGCTGGAGAATTTGAGTCCTTTCCCAAATCACTGACATGATTTCTTTCTCGTGGGAATTTTTTTTGAGGAATTTGAGGTTTTGTCATCATTTACAACCTTGTTTTCATATTACTTACTTGGTAGAATAGTGACATTTATCTCTGCTGTGTCATTACACAAAGATAAAATCCCATGGACCACCGGTGGTTCATGGACCACAGATTGATAAATACTGTGCTGGAGCTATCCTGAAACAGCTCACACTCCTATCAGTTTTTCTCACCTGCAAATCTGAAGATACTCTATTATGTTCTCTCATTTAAAATTCAAACCTGGCCAATAAACACTGCGTCACTGCTTGGGTTTTGTTTATGATAAGCTGATCAAAGCTTCGCGGTGGACAGATGCATGCTAAAGGCAAACCTGAAGAGACAATAATTGCTTAATTAATATTGTACCAAGTAAGAGCAAGTGTCCATTTCAATTTTGGTGCCCTCAGCTCCAAAGTGCATGCTTCTCCGTCTGTCCTCAAGTCAGCTTTCAAGCGTGCCTCTGCTCCTCAGGTCAGAGGTATTATTGTTATCCAAGGGAATTAATTTAGTTCCAAACAGGAAGCTCAGCAATGTGATTCCCAAAGTTGAGCAATTTTGTTGATTCTCATTCGAGTGCCATGGCAGTGAAGCACTGTATCTCTGAAAGTAATGGACGTTGAGGGCAATGTTAATATTGCACATCCAAACAAACTTGTTCATTTAAATCAAATTATGATTCAGTTTTTGGTAATTAATTTGTCATTACTCGTGATGTCAAGAATAGCTAAGGGCCACTCGATACCTTTCCATCATGTCAAAGATGGATACGAGGTACTGAATCATACTGTCAAAGAAACACTCAGCTTCATGTGGAGAATATGCAAATATACACTGCTTACCATAAATCAACTTTAGATCTAGATTTCAAAGTTGATCCTTAGGTTCTGGTTAATCCATTTCTTGTGATATTTCTTTTAGGACATCAGCGGCCTTGTAATACATCGGACAATGCTGATCACATGGTGCTTTCATTCTACTTCTCAGTGCTTTCACTGAGAAGGTAAAATATGAGCTGATGCCAAAAGTTTAATAACTGCAATGTGCCTGGTTGGTAAGCTAATTGAAAAAGACTGCGACTATTGGAAAATGATGAATGCCACTTTTCATATCAGTTGAGAGATGTATTGTCGCCAACAAATAATCATTGGACTGCACATTGTTTTATGTTTATTTGATATCCCATCCATACTCTTGTCTTCACTCTATAACTTCTGTGTCACATCTGACATTTTAATCTCTTCTGTGCTGTGTCATGTCCTTATTCTGCCCTTGAGCAGGACTCTATTGTAAATAAGCTTTCAAACTCAATTTTGATATCCTAGATAAATATCTTTAATAACTAAACAAATAAGGACATGGTTTTTTTTTTTAACCAGGCACACACATGCAGGAAGTAATGTCTGACTTGTATCACATTTCCCTGTCAGTTCTTATTACAAGAAGTTTAGGATGAACTGAAAGTTCATTTTGGTTGCAGTGGGGTTTCTGCATTTGTCTTCACTAAATCATCCACGTGTGAGGCATGAATATATTACACTTGGAGTTTTATTCAGATGTATATACAACAATTCCATGGGCCCATTGCCATTTCTACTGATACCACCAACACCACAAGTTAAGGGTGAGATCTAAGCTTCTGTTCTTTGCGCTCATTTATTCTGCCAGATTAGATGAATATTCATAGTCCATTTTACAGCCATAGGTTTAAGGTGAGAAGGGAAAGATTTAAAAAGGACTTGAGGGGCATCTTTTTCACATTAGATTACTAGGTATGCGCCAGAAGAATTGGTAGAGGCCAGTCCAACGATAATGTTGAAAAGATATTTTAACAGGTGCGTGGATAGGTAAGGTTTAAAGGACAATGGAATGAAGGCAGACAGATGGGACTAGCTTGGGCAGACATGGTCAGCATGGATAGGTTGGTCTAAAAGGCCTGTTTTTTATGTTGTTAGGCTCTACAACTAATGCGATGGATTGCACTGAATTCACGACACTTTGCATGGTCTTCCCATACAGTGATGCACTCTGAAAGGATACTTTCCATGATGCAAAGGCAGAAGAATTTCAGGAACACAGGTAACATGCCAAATATCCTCAAGCTTCTGAGGGAGTAGAGATGCCGATGCAGTTTCTTTGCTATTATGTCAACATGGGTGGACCAGGAGAAGTCACTGGAGATGTTTTCCCCTGGAAACATAAAGCAGACTATTATTTCCATCTCAGCTCTGTTTTAACCACTGTTGTTCTTGTGCAATAATAAAAGTAGAGCAGTAATGTCAAGTTTATCCAACAGTGTATCTGTTTCCCACCAACTACCATTAAAACAAGTCTCCAATATGTTAACAACATACATGAGTTCATTTATTTTGTTTGCTTGCCAATAACTGGTAATTAATTCATTGCACAGCCAGCCATCAAGAAAACTATTGAGTTAATTGACATCAATAATTTTGTTTTCTATCATCGTTGAATCTCTGTACCATGCCTCATATATTGCTTTGGGTTAATTATCTGTTAAGTTGTATCCCAGTAGCTCTCAGAAAGATTCAGCAAGAACTAATATTAGCCATGTGTGCAATAGGCAAGATGAAAGTAATTGAAAATTAATTGAGGAAAGAAAATGTCTCAAATTCATCAAGACCTTATGAAAGTAATCCTTTATTTTGAGTCGATAGAATTCCATCATATTTTCGGTGCAGAATGATCCCACCTATCTGATTGAAACCAGTGCTTCTGTACCCACTACTTTCTCCATCAGCAATCGAGAGGTTCTCAGCAGTTTTCTGAATCACCTCAGTTGCATCAAGATTCTCATTCTAATCTTCTCCAGCTGAAAGATTTTCTTCTGAGACCATATTGGATTTTTAGTAGCTGCATCATGGCTGCTGGGAAAGACAGAGGAAGAAGTTCCAATATACATTTCAAATACACTTGGAAAATTCCATTTTAATTATAGTCAGCCATGTTCATGGCAGAACATGCCATCAGTGGTGAATTGCCCAGCTGTAACTTGTGTATAAATCATTATTCAAGTTTAAGTTCACAGTATTAACATCTGATTGTACATAAACAATTGATCAAATGGCATCTCTCCAGCACATGGATGCCCCTTCATCCTGACCAGATTCCTGTCCGACCTGTTGGATGATTCTCCGTGTTACATTCCACCCCACGAAAGTCATTATGTCATGTCACTCTATTCACAAATTAATACAAACCCAGGGGACACTATAAAATTACACACTCAACATTGCACACAATTATGAGATTGCCCAGCGAATCCGTGGTCCATTAACTTCCTGCTCCCCACAAGGCCACCAGAATCCCATGGAGTGTCATGTTCAAGGAACCAGTCTCTTTTACATCAATTATTCTTAATGCCTCAAAAAAATTTTTTAAAGATTTAATTAAACATCGTCAGATTTATGTTTAAGATGTAGCCAAAATGTAGGCTCATTTTTTCATTCTACTTGGCAATGCTCTAAGGTAAAAATCTTTTTGGATAGATGTGAAAATATTCTTGAAAAAAATAATAAAGGTAAAACTCCTGACTTTATTTTTGTTGGGTAATATTTCAATGATTAGTCTTAAATTAAAATGAGCTCTGCATCAAATTAAATTATTACGATTAGCTTTAGCTATTTCCAGAAAATAGATAACCTTTACTTGGAAATCAGATGTAGATTTAGGAATGCAGAGATGGCATGCTGAATTATGATCTTGTATTCCACTTGAAAAAAATCACTTATAATTTATGTAATAAATATCATTTCTTTTTGAAAATATGGATCCCATATTTAGAGTATGTTGGTTTGAAAATTCAGAGCTCTCAATAACTCATTCTGGTGGTAATTTTCAGCTCCTCAGTTATTAAATTGAAGTCTTATTTGTATTTTTGACATTTTTTTTTCCTCTCTCTTTTTTTCTTTATGAAGGGTTTATGGGGGTGGGGAGGGAGGGAGGGTTAGGGATATACATACCACATATGTACTTTTTTTCAATTTATTATTAATAATTGTAATTGTGGTTTTAAAAACATAGAAGTAATTTTTTTTTAATTATACCAGTCCCTGGCTCATTTGATTTTGGTCACGGACTCTCGTATGCGGTTGGCCAAGTGAATATTAGTCCCTAATTTGCCTGCAATGTCAGTGCCACACTCTTTACCAACAACAGCATATGTATCACCCTCAGCTGTGAGCAGGTAGTCCAAGGCTATTCGGTTTTACAAGGCCTCCATCCAAACAGCCACTTGTTTGATTCAGTTTGATTCAATGTTTGTCAAAGGGTCACCATCTTCTCAATGACCAGTGTCTCCATCACTATGGTCATATGTATTACCTCTCGGAACCATCGGGCAGTGCCATACTGGGGGAAGGCTACCATCCAGAACCTCACGACCTCAGTCATTGCTCTTTTGCCCGATGTTCACTGTAAGCTGCATGCTCCCCCAGGCCATGGAGGTGGCCCTATATAATTCAGAGAATAGCAGCCTTATCATCACCTTCTACATGATCCCACCACTGGACACATCTTCTCCTCTCCTCCTTTGTCTGCTTTCCACAGGGACTGTCCCTTCTGTGACTCACCTTCATTCCTCCCTTCCCACCAATTTCCCCCTTGTGAACCTGCAGGGGTCATCTCTTTTTTTGTGGCCTCCTCTACATTGGAGAGACTGGACGCAGATTGGGAGATCACTTCGTTGAGCACCTCAGCAGTCTGCCACAATAGCAGGGATTTCCCAGGGACATCCCATTTTAATTCCCTGTCCCATTCTTATACCAACATGTCTTTCCATGGTCTTAGGCCCTGCTAGTCTGAGACCGCCTGCAAATTGAAGGAACAACACTTCTTATTCCGTTTGGGCACCCTCTTAGCAGGTGGCATTAACATCGACTCCTCCGGTTTCCATTCGCACCCCATATCTTTATTTCTCCTTTCCTATTTCTCTCTCTCTCTCTCTCTCTCTCTCTCTCTGCATTCACAGAGCCATCCCATTGCCCGATCAATTCTCATCTTTCCTCTCTTGTCCTCCTGTTCATGACCAATTGTCATCCTTTGTCTGTGGTTCTGTGCTCATCCCCCACTCTTTCTTTCCTTCTCCCCAGCCTGATAATTATACCAGAAGAAGGGCTCAGGATCAAAGCATTAATTGTATATCTTTATTTCCTATGGATGCTATAAGACTTGCTGATTTCCTCAAGCACTCTCTATTTTTACTACAATCACAGCGTCTGCAGATTTCCATGCTTCACTCCATCTGACCTCCCTATAAACTTGTTTTACCAGCGGTCTGTAAACAGGATGGATGGATGTATGGTCTGAGTATCCATGATATCTATAGTGAATAGTCTAGTCTCTATGTACTGGCGTAAAGTTCTTTCAATGCTTTCCCATCATTTACAAAAGGAGGAACATAAACTGTTGTGATTAGAATGGCTGTGAATTCTCTGGGTTGTAGATCTGTCACTGTCAACTTTCATTCCCCACACAGTGGGATGAAGTGTCCCTTTGCTGGTTTAGCAGGCTGTCAAATATGTCAAAACCCAAAAATGTTTCTGAAAGTTTCTATCAGCAAGGAATATACACACATATTTTTAAAATTCCAATTTCTTACATTTTTAAACAGTCAACAGAAGCTAAAATATTTATGGCAGTCAAGAATATTTCATTAAAGTCAATTAATTCAAAAACACATTTGCATTGCCTTACATTTGCTTCCTTACCACGAGTCTGTCTCCATTTCAATGAACCAAGTTGTTGTCCTGTCCCAAATCTAATTTGCCACAGTTCAGCAGGCAGGTTTCCCAGCACCTCAGCGGAAGAATTGCTGCATGTTCTGGCTCTGCCACTTGAGACTACACTGATGAAGTGCAGTCATGAAATTCCCAGCAAAGGATGCCCAGCAAACTTTCCTCATTCACATTCCATCTGATCCTAAACTTGGCAGCATCTGCATATGGTAATTGGCAGTAGCTCGACTAGAACTCTTGGAGGATGCAATATATTGATAATTAACTTGAAATGTATAGCAATTTAAAACAAAGAGCAAGTTGAACTGCACATTGATGTCCTGCCTAAAATGTATCATTTGTAGTGGCAACTGCTACTGAAAGAACACACAACCAGATGGGTTGAGCTCAGTGAGCAGAAAACTGGTTTATTGCTGGCTGCTGGGCTGGACTTGTACTCCCAGCCCGGACCTGGCTGAGAACCACGCTGGGGGTGAGGATGTCACTCGGGCGTCACATGGTCCCCCAGTGTGGGCTTCTGAGCCCAGTGCTGAGAAGGAGGGGAAACCCCCGACGGCGCCATTTTGGCCAGCTGTCCCGCCGCGTGGATTACAAGCAGGCCAGTTCGCCTGCCTAGTGGCATGCCACCACACATTATTCCATATCCTCTTACAGGAAAAAAAAGCACAGAAATGTCAACATTGCAAGAGAACACGTGACTGGCAGTGACCTCTACCCAAATGATATGGAGGTAGAACTGCAAATTAAAAGGTACATTGCAACCCTAGCAAAATCTTTGGAATGCAAAATGCAACAAATTAAGTGGTTGTGATTCACCCTACATCTATTAAAACATGATGCTTTAAACATTTAATTTCTTAAATGTGTTTAGGGAAAGAACTAATTTATCACATAATTAATTTGAGGAATTAAACATGTTTTAGTATGTTACCAGTGAAGTCCCAACTTTATGATGTTCTAATGAAGCTAAATAATGCAAAGGCAAACACATCAATATAATTTTAATATCCATGTTTGATGGGGACATTTCTGTAAGGGCTTATGTTACAGCACCAGGACAGCTTGTTTTAGTAATGTTTCACGTTAGATGCATTCTCTTGTATCCTTGAACTGAAGAGGCAAGGCAAAAACTTCCCAGAACAACATGGGGCTTGTCAAAGCCTAGTGTCTTGGCGTGTAGCTGGACAACAGAAAGTGAGGATGTGAATAGAATTATCGCACAACTAGGAGCGGCTGCCTCACAGAACCACTGTTCATTCCTGATTCTGCCTGGATTTAAGTCATAGATTTTTGAATAGCAGGGGGAACAGGTGGATAAATGGATCTGAGTCCTTGGCCAGATCAACCATAATCTTATTGAATACTGGTGCAAGCTCGATGGGCCAGATGGCCAACCCTTAGTCCTGTTTCTTAATGATCTATCCTTGTGGAGTTTGTACATTATCGCTGTGATTGTGTCCCTTCCGCAAACAAACATGTGGATCGGTTGGTTAATTGATCTCTACCTTGTCCCTAGTGTGTAAGTGTAATAGGATCGAGGGGAGTTGTTGAAACTGTTGGGATGATACAATGGGATGAATGTAGGATTAGTGGAAATAGATTTTGATATTACCCACAGAGTTAGTGAGCTAGAGGGCATGTTTTTGTACTCTGTCTCTCCTTGAATCTATCTCATGGTGTTAATAATGTATTTTGATCATTAGATTTCAATAATGCTGATTCAACAGACTAAAATGATCCAAAATCTGATCCTGGGGTTCAGCTGCGCTGACAACCCCAGCCAAAGTGTCGGGGAATGTTATTGTGCAGAAGAGTGCAGTTGAAGATTTTTGAGGACAGGATTGTGTAAAAAATGGGTATCATCATGGTGTTTCCATGGCAGATATGAGACCTATAAGGTGTTTGGTGTTTTCCCAGTATGCTGCTACTACTTATTGAAGCCGACATGGACAAAACGGAAAGTCACCAAGAGATATATAACCATATAACCATATAACCACTTACAGCACAGAACAGGCCAGTTCGGCCCTACTAGTCTGTGCTGTAACAAATCCCCACCCTCCTAGTCCCACTGACCAGCACCCGGTCCATACCCCTCCAGTCCTCTCCTCTCCATGTAACTATCCAAGTAGACTTGTAGGACATTTCCCTGTAGCTCAGTCCATGACGTTCGGGTTATCCATGAAAATGATCAAGTTTGAAGTTGATCCAATTGATAAATCACAATAATGCAAATATTTAATTTTAAAATTGCCGTGAAAGAAGAATTACACATAGAGTAATAGTTGTGTTTCAAATGTGGACCTATCTGATCTATTCAAATAATTGATAACTTTTGAGCATTTTAGTGTCTCTGCGAGTTTGGGCCACAATTCTACTGACTGAAGGACAAAATTGCTCTCAAGTGTAATTTAAAACCTGTCTTTCTTTCAAACACCTTCCTGCTGTGTCTCAATTAATCAAAGATTCACCATAAAAGCCTTGCAGATCAACCCCAAGCTAAATTAAGGCATGAAATACAGCTGCCTAATTTTTTCTAATTTGTATGGTAATTAAAATGCTGACATTCTTTTTCCTATTTAATTGTTCTCCCACAAGGTGGCTGATTGAAAGTTGCACATGCTTGTTGTGAGAATGATCTTTTCATGGATATTTTCCAAATGACGATGACATTCCTAGCTGAACTTGTCAGCTACTGAGACCAGTTGACAGGGAAATGATTGGGAAAAGTGACTTCAGCGTAAAGCATTCACTTGGCTCTATCATGACTGATGCTCCAGTTCTTTGCTAAAACCTTGTGGCCGAGAAATTCGTTCAGGCTGTTGGCAAATGGGTGTAGGGACTCTACATCTCCACAAGCAGTTTTCTTGCTGCCAATGGCCCCCAGCCTTCAGGAATGGATGAAGAAGATAAAGGAGAATAAGATGACGGACTGATCACTGGCTAGACTGAGAAAGCAGTGACAATCCAGCAGGTGGAAAGAGTCAAGAGAAGCTCCTTCTGGCTCTATAGAAACAATGAGCTTACCTTTTATGCAGAGTTGCTGGCAAAGGAACAATAGAAAGCCAGATTTATTCCTAACCTTTTACGCTGGTGTGACAGATTATGTTGTGTTTGTATTATATATAGATATGTTTTTGGGAGATAAATTGGGGGAAGGTTTTTTAGTGTAGGTCACATACAAACACTTCAAAACAAATCTCATTTGAAATACTGGAGCTCTGCTCAAGCCAGACAGGGCGGCTCTTGGGGGTCTTTGAAAAACCTTTGGAGAGTGCCAAGAGACTTCTCTAATGGAGTGTTGGTTTGAAAAGCAACAAATGAAAGAGATCGGAGGAGGGGATCAGAGCTGCAGGCTGTCTGGAGTGCAGCTTGCTGTTCTAAGAGGGTTATGTGGTTTTTGGAAGCTGAGAGGGAGTCAAACAGGCTTTTCTCTGAGAGAGAGAAAGAAATCAGTTCTGCAGTTTTACAATCAGTAGCAGCAGCTGGGACTGGAACAGGACAAGCTGGCAAGCTTGTGGAAAACCCCATTTGGAACATGGGTTGTGAGTGCTTAGTTCAGCCTGGTCAAAGCCCTTGTGGTTCATACAAGAGGAGAGGACTGGCTGCCTATTGCTTGACTTGAAATAAGAGAAACAAAAAGGAACTCTGTGGTGACCTGAAAGAAAGAGGTTATCATCTGGAAAACCCTGATGGGGCAAGCTTCTTCAGCAAGACGCCTACGTGGCTGATTAAAAGGGATCAGTTGGTGTCCAAGAAAAACAAACCTCTCTCTGAAAGCTGACAAGTACCTTCTTGAGCAGTAACCATTTACCTTTCAAGCACGAAAACCTAATGAACTTCATAAATGTTAAATTCTGTGCACAGTATAAGAATTGTCTGCAACCAGTGAACTTGGAGGAATGAGAAGTGAGATTGGACTGTGAATCAAATAAATTTTCTAAAATTACATTCACATTACATACATGTGTGTTTAGAATTAGAAAGAGGTTAAGTTAGGTTAAGTAAGTTAATAGTAATAAGTTAGAGTATGGTTCTGTTTTCATTTTTAAAGACAATTAAAAGCAACTTTTGTTTAAGTAACCATTTATCTTGGTGAATATCTATTGCTGCTGGGTTCGTAACACTGGTAACGCCTGTTTTACGTCACCATCCAATAATGTCGTCTTACAGCTAGGGTTGGCACCAAGATGGGGGAATTTGCAGACATGGACTCCCCCCCCCCCCCCAACGAGGTGCTTTGCTTCGCCACCTCTCGCAGCTATCACACGCTGTCAGCCCCGCCCCGGCTGCGTCTCTAGCACGCGTCAAGCGTCATTAGTGTCTAGATTGATGCATGTTAGCAACTCTCCACCTGTCCCTGGCCACTTCTGTCTACACCTCCACATCCAACAGCAATCCTCACCCTGTGCCCCTCCCCCACCGTCAACACAATTTTAGATGACAGCACCCACCCCCCACCCCCACCATCATTGAGGGAGTTCTTGAGCACTGGAATGTGCCCGCTTCTAACATTCCCATGACCCCACCCCCCCAACATTTGTTCTGGCATTGACCCTGCTAACATCAGTGACTCTGCAAGCAGCTCTGATGGGAATGATCACATATTAGTCTCAGAACTATTACACTTCAAGCCCACAGCCACAGAAACAAAATTACCAGTAAGTAACGCTGTACTAAGGACATTGGAAGATCTCCATCGGACTGTGATTGATGCAAACAGCCAGCACATGGGTCATTTGAACACCATGGGCAATTCAAACAGCTGATGCATGGGCCATTTAAAGAAAACCCAACCATGTGGAGACAGAACAGTGCTAAGTCACCAGGCCCTAAAGCCTCTGCACTCTACCCGGCAAGAGTGCAATCTTTGGAAAGTAAACTGGATGGACGCAGAGCTAGATTACAGCAGTAGATGGATTGTTACTTGATTGCATCACCAAAACATGGCTGAACGAGGACATTCCAGGCTGAGGCCACAACCTCGATAGCGCCGACCAGACACTGGTGTCAAGAAAAACCAGAGGAGGTGGCATTTGTATCATCATCAATTCATCATGAAGTGCCAACATGACAATTATGTTGCAGTCCTGCTCCCCTGACCCAAAACATCTGGGGATCAAATGAGCTCCATTCTATTTGCTGAGGGAGTTCCTGGTCGCTGTCTGCATTCTACCCCAGGCTAACATCAGGCTAGCATTGGAGGGGCTAAGCACTGTGATCAGGAGGCATGAGACAGCATGATGCCTTCCCAATCATTATTGGGACTTCAACCAGGCCAACCTGAAGATATCTCTAACAAACTATCACCCACACATTACCTTGGACATACTTGACCACTGCTACACCATCTTGAAGAATGCCTACCGAGCTATCCCACGACCACACTTCAGTAAGTCTGATCACCTCCTGTACTTCCACTCCTGGCGTGCAAGCGGATTGAGAACTTCAACACTAATGATGAAGATGGTGTATGTGTGGTGAAAGGAAGCGGAGGAGCACTTGTAAGACTACTTTTGGAACATATCCTTATCCTCAAACTTGAATGAATATGTCATGGCTGTCACCGACTTCATCAAGACGTGTGTGAACCCATCCATACATCGTTTGTGTACCCCATTTAGAAACTGTGGATGAATCAAAACATTCACAACCTGCTGAGCATGAGGTCAATGGTGTTTAAGACAGGTGATCTAGATCTCTACAGGAAGTCCAGGTATGACCTACAGAAGCCATCTTTGCAGCAAAGAGGCAATTCTGAGAGAAGCTGGAGAGAGCAGCAGGTACTCGCCAGCCATGGTAGGAATTCCAAGGCATTGCATCATACAAGGTGAAGCTGAACAGCATAAATGGCTGTGATGCTTCACTACCCAATGAGCTGAACATCTTTTATATTCACTTTGAAATGCAAACCCCTGCAGAAGCTGACAACGTTCAATATCCATCTCTGAGACCAACATCAAAACATCCTTCAAAAGGGTAAACCCTCGCAAGGCATCAGGCTCTGATGGCATACCTGACAGGGTTCTGAAAATTTGTGCCAACCAACTATCCGGAGTGTTCACAAGCATTTTTAATCTCTCATTGTTGCAGTTGGAGTTTCCTACTTACTTCAAAAGGGCATCAATCATCCCGATGCCGAAGAAAAGCAGGGCGAGCTGCCTCATTGACTACCAGCCAGTAGCTCTCACATGAAGTGTGATAAAATGCTATGAGAGGTTGGTCAAGGCCAGAATTAATTCATACCTCAGTAAAGATCTGGACCCACTGCAATTTGCCTACCGACGCAATGGCTCACTGCAGGTGCAATATCACTGGCTCTCCATTCAGCTCTAGATCACTTAATCAATAGCATCATGTACATCGATTACAGCTCAGCTTTCACAATCATCTTGCTCTCAGTGCTGGACAACAAGATCCAAAACCTGGGCCTCTGCACCCCCACCTTTGCGTCCTCGTCGGAAAACCACAGTCAATACGAATCAGAAAAGTCTCCTCCTCAAAGACTCTTGCAAATTGCCAGATCATTCTGATTGGTTGCATCGCTGTCTGGTATGGTGGTGCCAATGTGCAGGACAGGAAAATATTACAGAGATGTGAACTCAGCCAATGCCATCAAGGACATTAAGAGGTGATGCCTTAAGAAAGCAGCCTCTATACTCAAGGACATTTATCACCCAGGCCATGCCCTCTTCACACTGCTACCATCAGCAAGGAGGTACAGGACCCTGAATACGAATACCCAGCAGCACAAAGACTTCTTCCTCTCTGCCATCAGATTTCTGAATGAACAATGAACCATAGACACGACCTCACTTTCCCTTCTTTTGCACTAATTGGTTTATTTTTAAATGTAACTTATAGCAACATTTGCACTTGTAATACTGACCCTAAGCAATGAATTTTGTGACATGTTCATGAAAATAAATTCTGATTCTGATCCTGATGTGAGTTTAATGCTTTGACATCACCAATGCATTGGCACTAATTTACGACTGAAATCATCCTGTTAACTGATTTGAGGAGTTAAAACTCTGAAGGGCCATTTTAATTTTACTCTGCTGGATTTGTGCCAAGTTCATAACCATTGTTTTACAGCAAAGAAGAGGCCCTGTTTAAATCTGTGATGCCAATCTGAAAACTCAGTAAAAATGGAAGAATTCTGGATTTGAGAGGAAAAGAGAAAGGAAGAAAAGGAAATCTTAAGAGAAGAGGGAAATTTGGAAAGCAAATACAAAGCTGTAAAGAAAACAAATATAGGATGACATAATTCATTTCATTGATTCTTATGACAGCAGAATTAATGTCTGACAAAAGTTTAGGTTAACTAGGCTTTTAATTAATGAAGAATGAGAAGGGATCCAAGAGATAACCAGAAAATGTTAACAGGTCTTAGATGAAATAGGAGTCACAGAGACGCAATCACACCTGGAAGGCAGGAGGAAAATGACAGCCAAGTGAGCGAAAGGGAACAGGCAGGCAGTCAGGCCACCCCTACGGCCATTCCCATCAGCAACAAGGATATGGCTGGGGGGAATGACCAATCTAAACAAAAGCACTGTAATCATCTCTGAGCCTTAGAAGGGAAGGGTGCAGTCAGGTAGAACAATAGTCATAGGGTAATCAATAGAGGGACAAATAGGAGATTCTGTGGCCGTGAAAGAGTCTCCAGGATAGAATGTTGCCTCCCACATGCTCAGGACCAGGAATCTCTGAGTGCGGGGTAGAATTTTCTTAAGAGGGAGGGTGAGCAGCCAGAGGTCGTGGTACATATTGGTACCTGTAGTGATACAACCACTACACTGGCCACACTTCTACCAACCTACTGCAGGAGGAAACCACGGTAACTGCAGGTAGGCAATCTGGGAAGCTCACCCCACCTACCCACTGTCAATCACTGGCCTGTATAAAGACTCAAGTCACCCTCTCTCCCCCCCCCCCCCCGCTTTGGGAGTCAGTCAGGCACATGGAGCCAGGAAGTCACAGAGACCTTGTATGCATACAAGTTTAAGCTGATTAAAGCTTGTTGCACGGTCTAAGAATTTTGTGTCTGAATTTTTCACACAGCAGTGCTTACACTATCAATGATGCAGGACGGAGTGGGGTAGGGGTCCTGCAAAATGTTTAGGAAGTTAGGAAAGAGACTGGAGCAGGAATTCTAAGGTGGTAATCTCAGGATTTCTCCTGGTGCCACAAACTTTAAGGAAGGTCAGAACAGGAAGATAGTGCAGATAAATAAGTAGCTGAAGAGATGGTGCTGGGGTTTGAATCATTAGAACCTTTTCTGAGGAAGGTGTGACTTGTTCAGGTAAGAAAGGTTCACATGAATTGGAGGGGATCCAATATCCCGGCGGAGAGATTTGTTAATGCTTTGGAGGGTGGGGGTTTAAAAAAGACTTGTAGAGGGTGCAGACCAAAGTGAAGAGGCAGAGGAAGAGGCGATCGGTGCATAGGTAGAAAAAGCTGGTAGGGAGTTTGTGAAAAAAGGGAAGCAGACAGTGCAAAATTGCTGCCATTGGGATAAGCTGCAATGCAACAGGAACACAGAGTCAAAAAAGTAACAAATAGAGGGCTAAATATTTTGTATTTAAATGCACTCAGCATATAAAATAAAGTGGATGACCTTGTAGTTACTGCTGCAGATTGGCAAATATGATGCTATGGCCAAAATGGAGTTGTGGCTACAGGATGGATGTCACTGGGCTCTGAATGTCCAAGGGCCTGAGTGCTATGTCAAGGTATGAGCAAAATCTTTATATTACGTCTAAGCACTCTCCAACCAAACGGCATGAATATCAACAATTCCTGTTAACCTCCTCCCCTGAGTCTCTCTCTTTCCCTAAATCTCTGTCTTCTTTCTTCCACCTCCCTGCCTCCCTTCTCCTATCAGAGAGCTTCCCTCCTCCATCACCTCAAATTTTGTCTCCGACCCTCCCACCTGTATCCAGCTATGGTGCTCCCTGCCCTTTCCTCTCCTCTTCTTCCTCCACCCCACCTTGTTATTCAGACACCTGCCTGGTTTTTTTTTGTTTGTTTATCTCTTGATGAAGGGCTCAGGCCTAAAACATTGGTTACCCATTGCTTCCTTTTGATGTTGCAGGGCCCACTGAGTTTCTTCAAAACATCTGTTGAGGGAGAAAGGGAAGGAGAGAGGAAGGTAAGAAGAGAGAGAGAGAGAGAGAGAGAGAGAGAGAGGGGGGAGAGGGTCAGAGGGATAGAGGGAGATGGGGAAAAGGAGAGAGATTGGGTGAGGGAGAAATAAAGAGAGGAGGGAGAGCTAAAGGGCAGAAGGGAGAGAGAAAGGAGTGTTCATAAATTGAGCTTTCACGATCTGGGAATAGTGTGAATTCTGAAAATCATTGGTGCCTTGACAAGTATAAAATAGTTTCTTCATTTATTGTAAAGGAAGGTGGACTACAACAAACAGGTTTATTTACTTCAACTTCAACCCATGACATTGTGTGTTGTGTACTATTCCTTCAACTGCTTCTATTCCGCCACGCTTCTACTGCACAATTGTCATTTTACAGAGATGCTATACATGATAGACCTATCATTCACTGTTTTTAATAGCAGTCATGAGTATCAGCTATTGGCTGTACCCCCCTCTGAGGTCTCCCTTGAACGAGAAGAGCAACCAGCATAATCTTATAGATTTGCCTAGATTACAGACTTCTTGACAACAACCACCTTGTCTTATGAATGTCAAATGAAAACCTTGATGTTTTCTCACAGGATTTAACCCCATGAATATTCTGTTCATCTCTGACCATTTCCTGTAAATCATACAGCAAGTAGAGCCACTACCTCATATCAACGTGGATGCAGTCGGTAGTTTGTCACATGGCTGCATGGGTTTTCTCCAGGTTTCTTCCAACCTCACAAAGACATGCAGATTGGGATATTAATTGACCGCTGTAAATTGTCCTTAGTACATCGGTGAATCTGGGGTAACGTTGATTGGAATGTGGGGAGTTGAGAACAAATGGAATTAATGTGAAATTAGTGTAAATAGGTCATTGCTTATTAGTGTGACTTGATGAGCTGAGGAGCCCGTTCCTGTGCTGAAACTCTCTGTGACATTATGATTGGGTGAGCAATATCAAAGTAGGGGCAGGGCTCATATCTTACAGCCATATTTTGCAGTCTTCATCTTCTTCCATACTGACTACTTGTGGACAAAGATTATCCTCCGGCCGTCTGGTCCAAGGACCCCACCTGAAGACCATCAATAAGTGAACTATCTCAAAGTGCTATTCTGTCACCTGCAATCTGATTTTGCAACCACTGGGAGGCAACTCCTGCACTGCCAGATTTATATCCATGACTGTACTGGAAGTGTCGAGCCGTGCATTGAAAAAAGGAGGTTTCAAATTAACGGTTGCCTGTGGTAATCTCAACAAGATGGGGTTAAGCATTGCCAACTGCTGAGAGAGCGAGTTTGAGAAAGAGGATAAGGATTGAAAAAAGAGGTGGAAGTAGGAAAGAAGAAAATTTGGAAGGAAAATTCAGGAGTCCTTTTAGACTGAGCAATAAGAAATAAATTTAATAGATTATAATTTCAGTGACATTTTTACAATTCACAATTCTGTATTCAAAATTTATTCTATTGTTGGACTTCTCTGCACATCCTAACCACAAAATAATAGTCAGCTACAAATTTATTTATACATCCAAACATGACAACAACAAAAAAAATAGATGGAGACAGGAACAAAGCAGTCTTTTGTATCCCCTTGGTGTTTGTCTCTGTGTATCTTGCTTATCCAATGAATTATAGGCAGTCCCTAGAGTGGCTGATGGAAGACTACTGACTTGCATTGGAGACATCATCCATCAGATGCTTCATGTGGGATGACCGCATTCATTGAAATACACAGATTCTGGAAAAGTTTGGCTCCCGGTTGTACACCAAACACTATTCAAGACTGAAACTGGTCTCACTCATATTGTTTGACTTTGCAATCATGCTTTTCAACAGGCCTGAGGATGTGCTTTAATTTGCATCCCCACTGGCTGGATTTTTCAGCTGCAAATTTTCAGGGTGGCACAGTTACCATAGTGATTAGTGCAATGCTGTCACAGCGCCAGTGACACGGCTTCAAACCTTGGCACTCTGTGTAAGGATTTTGTAGGTTTGCCCAGTGCCTGCGTGGGTTTCTCATGAATGCTCCATTTTCCTCCTACGATTCAAAACGTACCAGTGGTGGAAGTCATTTGGGTGTAATTGAGCAACACAGGCTCATGGGCCAAAAGGGCCTGTTATCACGTTGTATGTCTAAATTTAAATTTAAATTAAAAAATAAAGATTAATTTTCCATCTGACCCTTTGGGTTCCTGAACTGCATTAACATTGACTGCCATGAGTCTGGATAAGCTGACTGATGTGAGAATATATTTTCGGTCTGTTACCTGAGAGTGTCAGACTCATGGTTCAATGGTGTTCAACACCTGCTGGCAGCTGGGTGGAAGTTCTTTGCTATCTGAAGGAAGAAAGTCATATGGGCTCAGTATTTACTAAGGAAAAGAATACTGAGCCAGACAAATTGATGAAATATGGTAGGGAGCTCATGGATAACATAACAATTAATGAGGACGTAGTGTTGGATATATTAAAAAAGATCAAGGTGGATAAATCTCCAGGTCCTGACAAAATATTCCCTCGGACCCTGAGGGAGGTTAGTGTACAAATAATGGGGACATTGACAGAAATATTTAAAATGGCAATGGCCGTGGGGGAGGTGTTCATGTTATTCCACTGTTCAAAAAAAGATACAAAAGTAAACCTGGTAATTATAGGCCTGCAATTCTGTCAGTGGTGGGTAAATTAATGGAAAGTGTTCTTAAAGATGGTATATATAACTATTTGGAAATACAGGGATTGATTCAGAGTGGTCAGCATGGTTTTGTACGGGGAAGATCATGTTTACTAAAATCTTATAGAGTTTTTCGAGGAGGTTACTAAAATGGTTGATAAGGAGAAGGTAGTGGATGTTGTTGTCTATGTGGCTTTTGACAAGGTTCCCCATAAGAGGTTAGTAAAAAAGGTGGAAGCATTAGGTATTAATGTTGAAGTAGTGAAATGGATTCAGCAATGTTTGGATGGAAGATGCCAGAGAGTAGTAGTGGAAAATTGTTTGTCGAATTGGAGGCCGGTGACTAGTGAAGTGCTAATCCTCAGGGATCAGTACTGGGTCCACTGCTGTTTGTCATATATATAAATGATCTAGATGATTGGGTGGCAAATTAGAGTAGTAAATTTGCAGATGATACAAAGTTTGGGGGTCTTGTAGACAGTGAGGAAGATTATCAAAGCTTACAGGGTGATATAGAACAGTTAGAAAAGTGAGCTGGAAGATGACAGATGGAGTTTAATACTGATAAATGTGAGGTGCTACATTTTGGTAGGACTAATCAAAACAGGTCATACACATTAAATGGTAGACAACTGAGGAGTGCAGTGGAATAAAGGGATTTAGGAGTCATGGTACATAATTCCCTGAAAGTTATATCACATGTAGATAGAGCGGTGAAGAATGCATTTGGTTTGTTGGCTTTCATAAATCAGAGTATTGAATACAAGAGTTGGGATGTTATGTTGAAGTTGTATAAGGCATTGGTGAGGCCAAATTTGGAATACCGTGTGCAGTTTTGGTCGCCAAATTACAGGAAGGATATAAACAGAATAGAGAGAGTGCAGAGGAGGTTTACGAGAATGTTGTCAGGGTTTCAGGGTTTGAGTTACAGAGAAAAGTTGAGTAGGCTGGGACTTTGTTTCCTGGAGTGTAGACAATTGAGGGGTGTTTCAAAATTATAAGGGAGACAGACAGAGCAAATGTGGAAAGGCTTTTTCCATTAAGAGTGGGGGAGATTAAAACAAGAGGGCATGGATTGAAAGTAAAAGGGGAAAAGTTTAGGGGAAACGTGAGGGGGAATTTCTTCATGCAGTGGGTGGTGGGGGTGTGGAATGAACTTCTGGCAGAGGTGGTAGAGCGAGGTCCATGTTAATATTTAAGGAAAAGTTGGATGGGTATATGGACAGGAGAGATATGGAGGGTTATGGCCGAATGCAGGCCAGTGGGACTAGGTGGGAGAAATAGTTCGGCATGAACTAGAAGGGCCGAACTGGCCTGTTTATGTGCTGTAAATAGTTATATGGATATATGGAAACTGTGAGGCTTAAGGGAAAAAGAATGGTTCCGACTTGCATACCTGTAGCTTGTGAACCTGAAACGACAGCGGGTGAATGAATTGGATGCAAGAATGATCAAATTGCCATAATTTTCAATGTTTTTCTCCCCTTAATAGCCAGGACTTCTTCCGGGGTTGAGCCATTACAGCCATGTTTGGCACACTCTGATTGGCTGCTGGCCTTGGTTGTGCTCCTCCCAGCTCTAATTAATGGGAAATACTGGTGGGTGACTGATAGAACTATGGTGATCAGAGCAATGTATAGGGCTGTTGTTAGGAATTGGGATTGCTGGAGGATAAGAAATATGAAGTTTCCATGACTCCAGAAGTTTGAGTCCTATTTCTCAATGTTCCTTTCTTCTATTCTCCATTTGGGCTTCTTGGAGAATCCCCTCTCACCCTGTTCAGTCATGCCTTTTAGGAAGCAATCGTGAACATTAATTCAAGCCTTTAATAAGTGCAGGCTGGTCTTATTTATAACTTCAGCTGGTGCTTGCCTGTCACAACACACTGTGTTTTGTGTTTATGCTCTGAGTCAACAGCTCAGTTAGCACCTCCTCATTGCTAAATTAATAAGGATGTTATTGCAGCAGGAATATTGCGTGTCTCCTGTAAATAGCCGAACAGCAGTATCCTGGTACTGACATCCACAATCCAATGTTATCTGGACACCATCCACTTCACACATCCACTTCACACCAACCACCACTTGTATTCTGTTGGAATAGAAACCACATTCCCTTTACCTTTCCTGTTCAAGTTCAAGTTTTATTATAATCTAGATATACATACACAATCAGACATCCCTTTATCTATATATATAAAGAAAATTTAAATGTGATATATATATTGTTATGGACCATAGACATATTTTGGACTGTGGACTGTCATTACAAAGAAGAAATTTCTGCTTAGAACTGTGTAACATTGTGGTACAGCTGATTCGCCAAGGTTGAGCTGTGCAGAGAGAGAGAGAGACGGAGGAGACATTGAGATAAGAGAGAGAGAGAAATGTATTAATTGCTTGGAACTTTTGAGAATGAAGGAGAACCCAGCAGTGAAGTAGAGAACTCAGTCTGGAGCAGCCAAGAAGGATACACATAGACACCAACACCACATACCCTGTGTTTGAGAATGGTTCTGGCTGACTCCCTTCTCAGGGTTAAGACTGTTCTCCAGCATGCCACTGAATTCCAAGGAAAATAATGGTCTGGGACAGGCCCTGCACCTTGGTTCTCATATTTGTATCAGTATATCTTGGACACTCTGCATACCTTCCCGTACCATCTCTTCCGTGGCCCCTTGGATCATCATATTATCAATATAATGGTGAATCGAGAGAGAAGGCGACACTGGCACCACCTCCAAATCACGGGCAATTAGGCTGTGACAAATAGTGGGAGAGTGTACATAGCTGTGAGGGGGGTAGGTGAAGGTATACTGGCACCCCTTCCAGGTAAAAGCGAACTGATATTGTGAGACCTCAGCTATAAGAATATTGAAGAAGGCGTTAGTGAAGTCAATGACAGCATACCATGTTCCTGAGTTCCCAGTAGCAATGTTTTCAGTAAGGGTAACAATGTCCGGGAACTGGTGAAGCAAGTGGTGGGGAATGATTATTCAAAAAATAATAATCAACTGTCATTCTCCAGGAGCCATCCGGCTTCTGGACCAGCCAAACAGGGCTATTAAAGGGCGACGTTGCGGGCCTCACTACCCCTTCTTGAAAAGCATCAATGGTGGCAGTAATCTCTTCCTGCCCTCCTGGGAGGCATTATTGTGAAATGTATACTGGTTTCGGAGGGGAGGCACCATCACAGGATCCCACTTAACCCGACCCACCACTAGTCTTTTGGTAATAGTCCGAATTCCAAATGCAAATCCCCTTTGGCTAGTATTAAGGGCCGTACCGGCCAACATATTGATATCCAAGATACACTCGTCAGTGGCAGCCACCAGGACATGTAACCATACAGGGGAAGGGCCATCACCCACCGTGGCGTGGACTTTTATTTCCTTCGCCAGGGTGTTCACCCCTCCCATCCCCTCTATTCGAAATGTCGGTCCTGTCCAGAGGTCGGGGTTACCCGGAATCACAGAGTGCTCCGCACCGGTATCGAACAAGGCCAAATATTGGTGGTCATCACCCCCACCCCAATGGGTTGTTAACGGTATGTAGGACTGCAGGTCCCCATGTATCTGCCGTATCTCAATGGAGTAGACACGGGAATCCCGCCCGCACCCTCATTCCTTACTAGAGTTCGGGGGCTTCCAGGACCACATGCTACTATTATCCATAAGAGCCTTTTTAATCAATTGTTGTATCTCATCACGGGTAACTGGAGCAAGAGAAGCTGGCTCGATAGGAGCAACAGTAGGAGCAGAAGGCACAGTTGGGTCAGGAAGACTCAACAGCTGGGGATGATGTTCCCCTGCCTTCCTCTTATAAAGGGCATAAAGGACCGTGGAAGGTTTCCCATCAATATCACTTTTAGATACGCCTAACTTTAACAAGGTCAGAAAAAGGTCCTTTCTTGTCGGTCCGTTATTAGCAGCAGACCCTCTCCTTTCATCCTGCTTGTCTGATTTAACCTGGGTTGTACGTGGCTGGATTTTACTTCCCAACTCTAATTCTCTAAGCCCAGATAAGACGTGCACCGCGTCAGACACATGGTACCCAATTAGCGGACTAGTTATGGACAGAACCAGTCCCCGTACAGTGGGTTGGGCAGAACGAACCAATCAGGTATGCATTCTGGCTGTGAACATCTCTTCGTCAGGGCTCCCCCTATGTACCCACAGCCTCAAACGCCCTGCATACAAGGCAGAGGCCAGGGCCTGTTGATGAATTACTGCTATACCCTCCTCTGGGGTGCCCCAATTATTCTGCAAATATAAATCCCAATCTACTGGTGATGGGAATACTCGTAACAGGGCATCCCCTAGAGTGGCAAGTATGTAATCCACCCCTCTCCTTCTACCACGTAGCTCAGCAGTGACCCGGATATCTGTAGTCAATGTTTCTAATCCCAACAATTCCTCAAGGGTTAAATATACATTACCCCCTCCTTGTTCCCACACACACAGGAGCCAGGCCGACAGAGTTTCTCCCGTCTTTTGCCTAAATCGATCTCCAATGGCGGCCAGCTCTTTTATAGAGTAGTGACAAATCGTTGACTGTTCCCAACCCCTGTTCCCACTTTGGCCTACAGGGCCATCCCGTAGAGGTGGGGGAGCATAGAGTATAAGCAGAGGTTCAGGTACCTTCCCCTGGGTCCGCTTAGGAGGCTGGGGCATCTATCCCTTCAATCTCTACCATTACATCATAGCAGATATTCCCGTCCCAATCATCAATTACATCAAGATCATCGCCATTCCTTATCATGGCACGAATAAGATTTGGATCGTGTTCTACCCCTTGCTTTTCCTTATCTGCACAGAGCTGCTGCCAGAATTTAATATTACGGCAGATCATTTGGACATGCTTATCCTCCCATTCTTTGGCTTGGTCCTGACTGGTGCGAACAATCTCGCTCATTATGGAACAGCATTGTTGCATGGCTTCTATCTCCTCCTCTAGTTGCTCTCTCTTGTGCTGGGATTCTACTTCTCGCTGAACTAATTCTGCTTCACGCTGAACAGAGTGGCTTAAGGCTGTGGCCAGCAGCCAAAAACCGTCAGTCAGCAGCCCCTTTTTATCAGGAAATTTACTTTCTCGAAGGAGAGTGGCAACCTGCTCTCCCAGAGGCACACTTGGTGGATCTATCCTCTCATCCCAACTAATGGGTGGTCCCAACAAAGAGAGGGTATTGGCCAACATGCCAAACCCATCGTCTTTGGAAGTCCATCCTGGAATTAAGAACTGCTCAGGGCTCACGTCTTTCATTCAGCGAAACATCTTGAGACCAATCCTGCTCGCAGAGCCAATTGTTCTGGTAAACTTGTACCTCTCACTTTGTTCATTTTAGATTGGTCACAGTGTTTGAGCTACCGAAAGAAAACAGACACACACCCCAAGAGCACTTCAGTTTATACAAATCTTTATTACAAAATCTTAAGCTGATTTCAAACTACAATATGCAAGCCCTTCCCAATTATACTTATAACGCCTGGACTGGTCCCAACTGCCGATGCGAGGGAACGACCACACACTTGTAGTAGGTTGTCAGGGAGCCGGTAGCAACTTCTCCACCTCCCCCGACTGAGACGTTGCTTGGACTCTAGAAGTTCTTCTTCTTGCTGAGAGACGTTTCCACCCCTCAGAGAGTCTCAAACTTCTGCAGTGGGACCATGGCTTATATTACCCAAAAATTGCTTACTCATCTCCCATCACCCTGAATAAATGATATTTATCTTCAAGGTCTCCTGACAGTCTGCGACCAACAAAAGACAACTGCATCTCTGGACCTAATGGTGTAAATTAGATTATGACTCCTGATTCACATTCATACATTCTTGCATAAGCTGTAATCCTCCATTACAGTAACATAAGAGGAAGTTTCTTCACTCAGAGGCTGAGTGGAATGAGGTGGTTGCAGCAGGGTCAATTTTGTTATTCAAGAGAAGGTTGTTGAGTTCATGAATGAGAGGGGGTTGGAGGGTTATGGGCAGGGAGCAGGTAGGTGGGACTAGAGGAGATCACTTAAATCAGTGCGGACTAGAGGGGCCAAGATGGCCTGCTTCCATACTGTAATTGTTATATGGTATATAAAACTTAAGGCACTGGCGATGGCAGCTGGTGGCATGCAGAATCACTGGCCGTCTTGTTCACCCTTGATCCCCCATGTAGCTGGAACCGCTCTGCGTTTCCCTGGCATTGTCACTGGTAGAGAGATTCCAGCTGCATGAGAGATTTTGGGTAACCAAGATGGCCATTGAGCTGTCACCACAAGTTTCTGGGGATAGTCTGTGTTAATAACCCTGATTGAATTTAGTAATTTTAGCTAATTATCCCCTTTAATCAGACTAACACAGACTATCAGTGTAATTTCCCATAGACTGTGTTAATAACTTTGATTAAAGGGAATAATTGATTAAAATCACTAACCTAAAATTTATGGCTAGCAATTTTAGCTAATTCTCACCTTTAAATGGGGTTATTAACACAGACTATCAGTGGAATCTGATAGCCGATGCACAAAGATGAAAATAAAAGTGTTTCTTGCAATTCATAGTACATAAACGCGGGGGCCCTTGACATTATGGGGTCCATAGCATTTATTACTCTCACTACTACTTTAATCCGGCCCTAGGTGGAAGGGGTCCTCAATGATTTTGCGCAACCTCTTCAAACAATGATCCTGGTAGAGCACATTGATGAGGGACAGGGAGACTCCAGTGATCCTCTCTGCCACTCTTATGGTCCTGTGGATTAACCTCCGATCCATTTTTCTGCAGCAACCGTTCCACACTGTGATACAGCCAGCCAGGAAGCTCCCGATAGAGCTCCTGTAGAAGGCTGACATAATGGTGGCAGGTAGCCTTCAGTCTTCTCAGGAAGGGCAGTCATTGATGCACCTTTCTGACAAGTGAGGAGTTGTGTGTCCATGATAGATCATTATTTCAGTGAACTCCAAGGAACTTGGTGCGCTCCACTGTCTCCATTAAATTGTAGAGGAGGGTGGTCATTCTTAGACCTCCTGAAGTCCACAATCATCTCCTTCCTCTTGTCCATATTGAGGTTGTTACTCTCACACCATTTCACGAGATTTTCCACCTCTTCTGTAGTATGACATCATTGTGTGTTGTAACAGCTGCAAACTTGATGGAGCCTGGATCTGGTGATGCAGTCATGGGTCATGACCGTAAGCGGGAGTGGGCTGAGCACCCACCCCTGTGAGGCCCCAGTACTCAGTGCGATGGTGCTCGACCTTCTGTTACCAACCCGGAAGTCCAGGATCCAGAGAGCAAAGAGAGCTTCTCCACCCGCCCTTTGGGGAATAATCATATTTAAGTCCATTATCCTATCGCCTGTGGGATATTTTCTTCTCTAGGAGAGTTGAAATGGGTTCAGCATGGGAGGTATGATATGATATGCTGTCAATTACCATATCATAAACTGACAAGACACTCTCAATTGTGTTCCTTTAAAAGGTAGCCTTGCCCTCCTTAATTTTCTTAGGAAGTATAGACTACACTGCACATCCATGACAAATGAGGAGGTGCTGTATACTTGATGGCAAATACTGCGAAATTAGAACACAGTGGCAGTCGTAGGCCAATTTGGTCTTTGGTCTTCTCCATTAAGGAGGTGTTCATCCACTTTAGTTCATTTCTTTTCCCCATGTCTTCTGATTATATTACTGGATCACCTGGCGTATTTCAGTTCCATATGTGAGCACATTAAAGTTAAATACTGCTGCCTAGTTCATAAAAAAGGTGGAACAAAGACCATAGGTTCTAGTCCTAAATGAATGATGCAACCAACTCATTGAAGAAGTGAGTATCGTCAATGCAAAATGAATTCCTAAGTTTTGACAGGTCCAACTACCGTATCTGACAACAGATAGGACCCCCACTTTTAGCATGAGATTTCAGGAAAATTTTGTTTTAGTTATTTACCTTCACTCATCTCGATGGAAACCGTGCAGCCTTACACAGCCGAGATGCACATGAGCAACAGCATCAACACGTCCTGCCCGCCGCCACATACCAAGGCTCAGCCTGCTTCTCCCTCCCCCACCCAATGTGCAAATGGCAATTGATTGACTGGTGTGACAGAACCCAAGGGTGCACGAGGGTAGGGGGGGGGGGGGGGAGAGAAGCCAGGGCAAAGGGCAGGGCCCAGGCCCACCATCGCGGGTAACAGACAACAGGTCGCTTGCTTTGGGAGGAGGGCTTGGCCTAGGTGATCAGTTTCTATGTCTGAGCCTCTGTTCGTAGAGCACGGCTCCCCAAACAGACTGAATGAGACAGGCCACTTGCTCACTTCCACCTACCCCCCGTGCCTCATTCAATTCACTCGGGGGCTGTGCTCGTCCAACAAAGCTTGATCATCAAGGCCCAGCCCAGCACTCCCCTCAATGCTCTGTGAGAGAGAGCACATGAGTGAGTGAGTGGGAGGGAGGGAGGGAGAGAGTGAGTGGGCAGGATCGAGTGAGCAGGCCTTCTCACCTGAGGATGAGAGCCGTGGTGGCAGATCTGGAAAGCAGGCCTGCTTCTTGGACAACCGCAGTCGCAGCCGCAGCTGCAGCCGCAGCCGCAGCTCCTCCATGGGCTTCTTGAAGCTAGGTGTAGTTTGAATGCTTTCCTCCTGTTGCCATCTTGCGGAGGAAAGCCTCCACTCCCAAATAGCGGCAATGTCACCGCGTGTAGGACCCGGGTGGCTTATGAGGTGATTTTTTTTGGAAAAAAAAAGAGGGATAATATAAGCCGTCAAATACGGTAATTATTAAGTATTGAATGTGAATGGAATAAATTCCACAGCAATACTGGATTAGAAAAAAAGGAAGGGAGTGTGAGAGCTGTTGTGAAGCTCATTTGTACCATCTTACTGGGTTGGGAGATGTGTTTGAAATAGAAAGAACCCAGAGAGGCTGGAAATCTGAAATAAATACAAAAAGTGCTATAAGTAATCAGTGGATCAGACAGTATCTGAGAAGTAGTTAAATTTCAGGTTGAAGGCCATTCATCAGAACCAAAATATATATTTTTTTAAAACCCAGAAAACAAGTTAGTTTTTGAGAAAAAAAATCACGTTTCTCTCCTTCCCAATTCTAAGTAAAAGTCTGAATTGAAATGTTGACTGTTTTTTTCTTTCTGTAAATGAGGCCTGACCTGTTGAGCATTTTCATTCACTTTCTGCTTTCATTTTGTGTTTATTGTTTTTTATTTGAAGGTCAAATGCATGATATTTTTTAAAAATGCGTATTAACCACCAGTGGGGAGATTACGACAAGAGATTATTTTAACACTGGCACATAACCTTGTAAATTAGATCCGGTGTAAGCCATCAAAATAATTGTGCTATCAAAATCTGATGGATTTTCCTGAGATTAATACTACGAGATAACATTCTGTTGAAATGAATGGAAAAAAAGGATAAATTGAACAATGAATTGACTGAATATTGAGAAGCATTAATGCATCTGTCATGGCTTCATTGATCAATTTAATTCCACCAAAATCTATTCTGGTCATCTTAATATTGATTATTGATTACCTCAAACTAGCTATCTGCCATGTAAATATCTCTTCAACTGAGCATCCACTGAAGCTATCCACCATTGAAACCATTTATCTTCATCTCATTCTCTCATGAACCCACTCCTTTAGAAACTTCCCTCACTTGCCACACTCATGCTCTCCAGCAACCTTCCTAACCTCTGGCCCTCCACATTAACCAATTAAGTCCTCTGCATGAATGTTGGCACAAATTCATCTTCATAAATCCACTACCTCATGATTATTGATTTGCAATGGCTACGTACATCAATGGCATTTTGTTACATTATTATTTTCCATTTTAGGCACACTAAATGTATTTCCCTTTGTGAAAAACACTGCATAGGTTGCTCTGCATGAGTGTGAAAAAGAAAGAGGTAGCACGATGACTCCATTTTTCAGAGCAGCAATGCATGCATTCAATCAATGATATGGCAGACAAACTGTCAGATTGTATCCACACATGTCCACTTAAGAAATGCACGAGCTTCATACTCAACTTCTATTGCTTCCATGCTTCTGCCACACCATGGCCTCTTCCGCCACATCTTCCATCCAAAATCTGTGTTCATGGATGTCTTCCGATTTGGTGAATGGTTGCACACCATATAACCACTTACCGCACAGAACAGGCCAGTTCGGCCCTACTAGTCCATGCCGTAACAAATCCCCACCCTCCTGCTCCCACTGACCAGCACCCGGTCCATACCCCTCCAGTCCTCTACTCTCCATGTAATGATCCAGTCTTTCCTTAAATGTAACCAATGATCCCGCCTCAACCACGTCTTCCGAAAGCTCATTCCACATCCCTACCACCCTTGGCATAAAGAAATTTCCCCTCATGTTCCCCTTATAATTTTCCCCCTTCAATCTTAAACCATGCCCTCTAGTTTGAATCTCCCCCACTCTTAATTGAAAAAGCCTATCCACATTTACTCTGTCTGTTTTTTTTTAAATCTTAAACACCTCTATCAAGTCCCCCTCAATCTTCTACGCTCCAGAGAAAAAAGCCCTAGTCTGCACAACCTTTCCCTGTAACTCAAACCTTGAAGTCCTGTCAACATTCTCCTGAACCTTCTCTGCACTCTCTCTATTTTGTTTTTATCTTACCTATAATTTGGTGACCAAAACTGTACACAGTACTCCAAATTTTGCCTCACCAATGCCTTGTACAATTTCATCATAACCTCCCTACTCTTCAATTCAATACTCCGATTTATGAAGACCAACATTCCAAATGCCTTCTTCACCACACCATCTACCTGAGTATCAACCTTGAGGGTACTATTTACCATCACTCCTAAATCCCTTTGTGGCTCTGCACATCTTAATAGCCTACCATTTAATACATATGACCCTTTGTTCCCTTTGGCCGACTGTTTAATAATTTCTCCATGGATCACTCCATCATCCCCACTGCCTTTAAAGTCTTTCTGAATTTCTAAAATACTCAAATTTTCACATTCTGGCCAGTCAATAAAAAAAATGTTGACCCTATTTCTCTTCTGTAAAGTCACCAGCAAAATCCTTTTTGCAAAGATCATTTTTTTTACTGCATCTTGGAGAGTACTGAATGTCTGAATTTTTTAGTGATTCCAAATTTTGGGGATGGTGAGTTGCTAAATGAAGATGTGTCATAAATCAGTAATAACTTCATCAACAACAACTTGCATTTACTGTATATAACCAGAACTATGATATATCTTGTGAGTGATGCTGACATGCGTCAGTGCCTGAGAGTGGATGAATGCCAAATGGTTATAAAATTCTGTAAGGTCATTTGTATATCTGGAGAATAAGTGTTAAATGTTTTACAGTGAACAGTATATCTTTGAAATAGAGCAAGAAAATTATTCTACTCGTGTAGCTCTCCACGACTGACAAAATTTGACCTTTCAAGAAAAACAAAAATTCAGCAGATGCCAATTTGTTAGAAAAAGTGTCCAATGTTATTAACTCGGATCTGCAAAACCTTTTCAACAAAGAACTCCTGTCAGTGATTGGAATATAATTTTCTATTTCTATAAACAAGACCTGCTCCAAGCATATTTTTCATTTCCATCTGGATAGATCACAGGCAATTTAATTCTGGTCTATTGGTTTCTAATATCTTTGTGGTAAGCCATTTTGGAAATTAAATGTTTTGAAATTATTTCAGTTTACACTGTGAGGGCCATTCTATAGTTTCAAAAATACTCTGCAAGGAAACAAAGATCCAAAGATCTTGGGTTAATTTTAACATGTGAAAGAAAAGAATAAGTCATGGACTTGGGTTAGGCAGAGGTTGTTTATGACAGAGAGGATGAAGACAGCAATAGAGATGGGATGGAAATTAATAGATCTGCTGTTCTGATAATACCTTTAAACATCTGAACAAACAACGGCTAAGGCAGAGGTGCCAATATCGCTAAAGGAAAGAAAAAGTATTTTTCCACAATAAAGCCCATTTCTCAGCAATCTCACAGACCAAATGAATTGTTGAATGCCAATGGACATTGCTAATTTTCAGGTCGTTTCCAGTTTCACCTCTTCTACTGTAAGGTTTTACTATCAGGAATATCAACCTCATTGGTCTAAACCAGATAAGCCTTCAAGCTTTTCCACTGGCTTTGAATGGCAGAGGCTGCTCTCTCTTTTGTAGAGTTCACTTGAGGAATGGAGCAGGGAGACACATTTGGCAGCACAATATATTGGGCATTTGTTCCATGCAGAAAAGGGTATAACTGGTGCAAATTTCTGATTTCAGTGTTTAAATGCATGTGTAGGTGCCAGACATTGCTGTCATTTTAGATTAATAGCTACAAATTCTAGTCCAGGGTGTATTGTGAAGCCCTTCTGCTTTATGCAACTCTTTTGCTTTATGCAACTCTGCTTCCAAAATTAGGGTGAGATTTTTTGTTTAAAGTGGTAGTGTTGCTCTAAATTTAAATGCAGGGATTCAAGATTAAAGATTCTATTTATCGTCATGTGCACAAAATATGCAAACATTGTTTTGCTCTGTTTGTTCTGTAAGGGCACACAGAGGCACCACTAGTCCAGTGCACTATCAAGATGAGAAAGAGAACCAAAAGAATCATTGAGTATCCACTTGCTCTAATGCTACCATCTCGTGTACCCCTGTAATCTCCAAAGCTGCATTCCCTCATGCCCAGTCCAGCTGTGAACTCAAGCTCGAGGCATCCAAGATAACCCTCGTCGATCCCTGGTTCCAAACCCCCCAATGCAATTAAGAAGCCATCGGCACCTGATGCCCATCTGGAGCCCTGCCTGCCACTGGTGCCGTCACGAATCCTGGTCCACCCTTGGCCATTGGACCCCACTCTGGTCCACTGCTGTGGTTTCCTACCCTTCAGGATCCTGTCCCATGTTTCTTCTTCTTGGTAAGAGGATCTTCTCCCCCTCTGGTACTTGGTACCAATCTGCTGCGACCAGTCTGCTGCACACACCCTCGAAATCTGGGCTGTTAGAACATGGATACTGCCATTTTTGTACTGTACTCTGTAGATCTTAATTGAAAAAACCTCCACAGGCTCCAATACACAAGAAATCGAACCTGCATGGGACCATTGGGCTTGTGGGCCGGGCAGTAGGACCCTGCAGAGAACCACTGAAAAACTCTAAAAAACACACAAGGAAAATTATGCAGCAAAGATTTTTAAAACATTGACATAAATCACCAATAGCTTTTTGATTTCATGTCTTTGGAGCCATGCAAATGTCAATGAATGGGACTCCTGGAAGGCAAGGGTTTATGTCTGGCCTTTTATTCTTCATTCATGGGCCATGGAAGTTACTGGGATGCACAACATATAATTCTCATTTTTAATTACCATGAGTAATTGATGAACTACCTTAATTGGATCACTGCAGCATCGAAAATGCAGGTATTCCCATAGCATTTAACACTACACTTAGTACCATTGAATTGGGAGACCATTTCGGAGTAGATTTAATTGCACTGATCAAGGATCCTACATGAGGATGCTAGGTTTGTTTCTATAAATGGCATATGTGAAGCAGGTGAATTACATGGCAGTTTCGTAGATAAATTATCACCATTGTAGAAACCAACATTTAATGCTAAATTTATTGAATTAAATTCCTTAGCAGCGGTGGTGGGAGTTGAACTTGTATTCTGACTCATTATATCTGGCTTGCCAGCATGTCTGCTTGGCTGCCACACCACTTAATCCAAACACAGCGAACTTTGGGAAACAACTTAACTTCTAATTCATTCCAACACTATTTAGCCTACCTTCCAAATGATCAAACTGATGCGTGCTGACAAGGACTCTGATTTATTTTAAGCCCTGTGTTACACTGCTGCCTTAAGCAGTTTCTATTTCAGGGGTTTTAATTCAGAATCTGACGTGGTGGACGTGAACTATCTTCACCATTTATGCCGCTAAATTCAGCTTCCTTCTCGCAGTGGCAAACTCAGAATAATCAAAAAAAAAAGATTGCTGCTGTTTACCAGTAACTTGAATTAATCGGTACTATTCCAAAACCAGCTTTAAACGACGTCATCCTTTTCAATCAATCAGAGCTTTGAAGTTCTAATTTAGTGGGAGAACTGACCCATTTTGATTAAGTGTATGTGTTGATTTTACTAAAACACAAGAGCTGCCGTATCAAAGGCTGGCATTTTAGAGTCACTCTGCAAGGTGCGGCATCGACATTTATAGCTTTCCAGTATGTCCCTCACACAAAGGTTATCTTATGACTTCCATGTACAATGTTTTGCCAGGCACATTAATGGGTTTTCTGAAAAAAGTACAACTTAAGATTCTCCAAAATGCCAAATTTCAAATAATTCTTGCAGAAATGTTTTGAACATTCAAGTGGAAAAAGTAATCATGAAATTTTGCTTCAATTCATCTCTCACCTTGACCATTTTTTGTGGCACTTCACGTGGAAACATTTGGAATGATTTTTTTCACAGATTAGTTCAAACAAAAATAATTTGAGAGTTAGTTGTTGCTTGAAATATTGCTTCAGAGATAAACTATCCCTCAAACAGTAGCATAGAAATATTAGGCTCTAAATCTGTTGACTTGTACTAAGGTGAGTCATTTCCATTCCAATACCCAAAGTACAGTTACAAAATCACTGTCATTCCATAAATAAATGTTTCCATCAGTTTGCCTCCAGGAATCTCTTGTGCACATCAACAAAAACCTTTAATATTTGTAACCTAAGCCAATAGATCGATGGATTCTTTAAAAATATCGAGGGAATCAAGGGGGATTGTATCAGAACAGTAACAAGGTGCTGACGTAAAAGAATCAGCCATGATCTTATTGATGAGAGGAGCAGACATGTGGGGCTTCCATTTTTTTGTCTATGTTTAATCAGGGTTGATGAAGTTACATACAGGAATGAGTGAAATTTAGTTAACCGATTAAAGATCAATCCATTTGTCGAGGAAATCATAATAATGTGCCATGAATACAGGTAGACCCTGACTTATGATGGGGTTCGGTTCCGCAACTCCCATCATAAGGTAAAATTATCATAAGTCAGGGTCTACCTGGTACAGGTAGACTCCTGAGCTGCCCTTGCTGGGAGCCAAAAGTGGCGCCTGGTAACCAGGGGCAGCAGCATCACCTCCCAACCTACGTTGTGATTTAGAACGCATGCACAAATAGCTCTCACTCTCTCTCCCTCTTCAATCTCTCTTCCTCCCCTGCAATGGCAATGGGTGCATGTGTTCCAAATCACGTTTTATTTAAAAAAGGCGCTGGGTCCAACAAAGCAGGTTTCCTGACGTCACTACAAGAAGAGCACCGAAATGTTGATGTTTGGGAGAGGTGGTAGCATTGGGAAGTGATCCACGTACATTGATTGGACAGCAGCATTTCCTTCAGAAAAGAAAAAAGCATCCACGTTGAATCAGGTCGACCCTGACTTACCTTTATTCAAAACGGATTCTGATCACCATAACTTTGAAGTATCGTAAGTCAGGGTCATTCTGTACAAGGTAGTGATCAGTAAATGCAATGAGGATTTTGAAAAAAAATCTATTAATTCATAATTGTTAGAAAAGGGAAGGGTGCTGCCACGTGGATTGAATGATGCATTGAAGAGAAGGTGGGAGTGCACAAGAGAGGAATAAATACAAGGTCATGGTAATTGGTTTCATTGAGTTAAGAAAGTAGGAGATACAGGGGTAAGTGTTGCACACAGGTACTTCCATGGACCAGATGAGCCAAAAGAGCTTGTTGAAAGGCTACAATGTTTATGTGAACCTTCTCTCATTAAGATTTTAGGCTGCCATCATGCCACCTTAAAGCACTGGGCCTCATTAACACCAGACTCCAGAACAGGCCACTGACTCAGAATTGAAGGTTTTGGGAGGGTGTAATGGAACTGCAGTACAGTCTTAGCCGAGGGCATTGTTCTGCCCTGGGGCTCTTGGGGACGCATCCCAAGAGAACAGCAATTGTTCACAAATAGCTGACAATTATAAATTAAGGATTGCCTTCTGGGATTTACTTTGGCTGGATCATTAGCTGAAATTGATAGTTATTTTGTATTCCATTATTTATTTTTGTAGGCCTTCTTCTGCGCCTGCTTCTCCAACCACATGGGTCAAGGTCCAACACAGGGAAGACACCAATCATTCTCAGGCTCAGAAAAGGGTTACATTAATTGATCTGCTTATGGATTTCAAGGTGTAAACTGATGATCTTGAATTTTTCTCCTTCTTCCTCTTACTCCAACTGTCGGATACAAATGAGTTTGGAAGGATCACCTTCATCAAGAGAGTGTAAACCACCTCTATTTGACATTCAGTCACATCATCACCAAGGCATAAATATCCTGAAGGTCACAATTGGCCAGAAGCTCAATTGGACCATAAATGCAACAGTTGCAATAGCAGGTCAGAAGATGACTATCATGCTCTTGTAGCTACAGCATTTAGATGATAAATAGTGGCTCATTTCAAAGCCTTTCTACCATTTACAAGGCCCATCAGATATGTGACTGGATATTCTCCACTTGCTTGGCTGAGCACAGCTCCAACTATTCTCAGGAAGCCATGCTGACTCAGATATTTGATTCAGTCCATCAACCAGCCTAAACATTAATTCTCTCCATAAACAGTGAACTGTGGCTGCAGAATGTATTGTCTACTGTGATAGTCCAGATTCTATCACCAATGTGTATATGTACAGATGGTAGTGTAGGATGACTGTGATTGGTTGAGAGTGTAGCCATACCTACTGGCAAGTCTTAAAGGATTACTCCTAACCAGACCAAGACATTCTGGACTGGTCGACCTACTTGTGATATGCTCCAGTCTTTTAGTTAATAAAAGCCTTGGTTTGGATTAACAAGTCTTTGGTTCTTTTGATGCGCTCTACATCTACAAAATACTTAAGAGACCTGCCTTGACCATTCTGACAGCATGTTTCATACCCACAATCTTCACCCCCAACAGCAATAAGGCAGCAGTTGCATGGGAACACCACCCATTTTCCCATATTCCCATTTAATCCGCATATTATCTATGTGTGTGACTGCAGTACCATTGGCCTCTCGGGGACAATTAATGATGGCCTTGCCAGCAACAACCAGATCCTGAAAATTGAGTGAATAATTGAAATATATGCTTTCCAAATGGATGGCACTTTGGGCCGGACATTCAGTGAGCTTTTCCCTTGGATCTTCAATGCCCAGAACTTCAGCAGCTATGATTTTGAAACAACAAAATCCTGTTGCTCAGTGCTTATGTTCTGATTTGCCTATATTTGATGGGATCCCAATTATAGATCTCCATCCCAATGTAACAATGCAAATACACCTTAATTTGGAATTGTGTCCATGTTAAGGAAACAGAGTGGGCTCAGCCACTTCCTGCTTGGACTTTGTGAAGGGGCTTTTATTCAACTGAACATCAACTAATGCTCTAGCCCTTGAAGGGGGCTCAGAATCCTGACAAACAGCAGCAGTGAGTGTGATCACTGCCGTAGGAGAGAAGAGGTGAGTGCCCACACTTTACTGTCACAGCCTGGCCATCCTAGCAGATAAATTCCACATAGGATCAAGATGCACCCCACCCCCCCCCCCCCACCGCCCCCCCATGAAGCTGTCATGGGAGGCATGCTACAGATCTAGCAGCTGCTGCTTTTTCTGGCCTGCCTTGTGAAAAAGTGTGTAGGATGACCCTGACTGCTCCATGGACCAGTGATAGGTGCTTGCTTAGATGGTATTATCCGTGAGAAGCAGCTATTTTCATATAACCAGTCTTAGCCCTATTACTCCAGCTCTACTCTCCACCCAGGTCAGTGGCCTTAAATTCTCATTCAAAACCAGAGAAAACAGAACTAACACCATTGTAATGTTAGACATTTGACAATTAAAGTCGATCCTTATGGCTTATCAGCTAGCATTTCAGGCAGAAAGGAATGTGAACATAATGCAGGATCTCAGCTGTAGATCAGCTCATGAATACAGTTTAATAAAATTGCATTAAGTCTCTAAGGCTTTGCAGATGTGAGATTCGGTATTAATGATAAGTTAACAGCTTTGAGTGTGTAGGCGTTCCTTGTTGAAGGATAATTACAAATATGTGTCTTGGCCTTTCCATGCATTATCTTGATGCCTTTGACTGTTTGACTTCCTCCTCCATGTTCACTTTTACCTGTGATAAGTAACCATCTGTGCCTTTTTTCTTTCTTCGATCATCATTTTATCATTCTGGGATAGATGCATTGAACACAATCTTTTTCTTCATTCTCACATTTTCAATATGATCTACATTGAGTTTAAGGCATAAATTATCAAATTTGGTTCAGAACCACCTTAAAATAAAACCGAATTACTTCAGTCTGATTAAACATTTTGGGGTTGTATAATTCCATCCAACATTCGCCCATTTCTTCAGCCTTTTCATAACATAAGAAAATGGAAGCAGGAGTAGGCACTCTGCCCCCCTTAAGCCTGACCTACTATTCACTTTGATCATGGTTGATATATTAAGTGCTTCATTGCCTTTTCCATGTTTATTTTTAGAACCATAGAACACTACTGCACAGAAACAAGCCCTTCTAGTCTGTGCTGAAATATTATTCTGTCTAGCCCACTGACCTGCACTTGGACCATATCCCTTCCATCCATGTACCACTCCAAATTTTTTCTTAAATGTTAACATTGAGCCTGCTTTCCACCCTCCCATCACTCTTCCTGAAGAAATTCCTCCTAAAGTTCCCATTAAACTTTTTCCCTTTCACTTTTAATCTTTTTCCCTTTCACTTTTAATCTATGTCCTTTAGTTTTTTTTTAAATCTCACCTTACCTCAGTGGAAAAAGACTGCTTGCATTGACTCTATCTATTCCCTATCATAATTTTGTAAACCTCCATCAAATCTCTCCTCATTCTTCTACACTCCAAGGAATAAAGTCTATTAACTTTTAAAATAGCTCAAATTATCCTGACCCTCTGGGAAAGCACATTCTAATGTTTGCCAAACCAAGTGGGAGGATTTTTTTTCGGCTCTCTATTTTTTTTCTCTTCAGCTCCTCCTTTCCTTCTCTATCCATTTCTTCTGCTTCTTTCTAATGGAGTGGAGCATTGGACAAAGAATTGAAAAAGGACATGGTGAATTATGAAATGCGTGTGAGCTATGCTAATATTCTGGAGAAAGTTCATGTCAAGAAGAAGGTAATGTTGGGCCTACTGAAGAATTTTAAGATGGCCTGATAGGATCCATCCCAGGTTATTGAGTGAGGCAAGAGAGGTGATTTCCAGGGCTTTAACTATACTCTCTAGCCACAGAGGACTGAAAAGTAGACTTTCTTTCAAAAGGGCAATAAAAATAATTCAGAAAATTATTGGCCGGTGACCTTCTTTCACTGGTAGCTGTTTGAGGGGATTCCTCAGGATAAGATCTACATGCATCTTGAAAATCAGAGACTTATTGGACTAGAACATTGACTAAACCCTGAAGAGTTATTCAGGATAATCAGCATTGTGTTGGTCAACTTGTGTCTTTGAGTCATTAGAAGAAGTGAGGAAGATAATTGATGAGTGTAGGCAGTGAATGTTGTCTGCATGGACTTTAGCAAGGGATTTTACAAGGTTCTTGATGGTAGGGTGATCCAGAATATTAAGGCACAAGTGATACATGGTGACTTACTGGATGAGAAGGTTTGGTGAGATATAGTCTATGTCCAGGTCATTGGGTCGAGGCAGAATAACAGTTTGGCAGTGGCTAAATGGGCCAAAGAGCCTATTTCTGTGCTATAGTGTTCCATGGTTCTATTTGATTCAGAATTGTCCTATCCATCAAAGATGGAGGGCAGAGGAGGTTTGTGACTGATGGTTTTCCATGGGCTCAATGCTGGAACTCTGGTTGTTCATTATACATTTAAATGATTTAGATGAAAATGTAGAAAGTCTGATTAGTAAGCTGCAGATGACACAAAAATTAAGATTGTCAAAGAATGCATCAGGATATTGATCAGCCATTGTCAACAGGGGTCCTACAGCCCCTGGCCGGGGTGTGTGTGTGTGTGGGGGGGGGGGGTGCACAGCACATATAAATAAAAGCTTTATTTTCTTTTTACCTCACGTAACAATAATTTTTTTTGTGTACTCAGTAGGAGAGAAGTACGGAAGAAACTAAAACTTGGTTGCTTCACATGGGTTATATAGATCATTTGTAGGTATGGACAGGGAAATGGCAAGTGGAATTCAAACCAGACACATATGAATTATTGCACTTCAGGATCAAATGTAATGAGAAAGTACCAGTAAATAGTTGGAGAGTTAGGAGCATTGTGTACAGAGTGATCTTGGGCTCCATCCATGACTTCCTGAAAGTCATAACACAAGTAGAAAGGGTGGTGAGATAGGCTTACTGCATGCCAGCCTCCATCAGTTAGAGTGCTGATTTATAAAGTTCAGGTAATTTTGCAGCTGTATATAAATTTAGTTTAGCCATATTTGGAGTAATGGGTGCTGTACTGATCATCACTTTACAGGAAGGATGCAAATGCTTGGGAGAGGGTGCAGAAGAGGTTCAGCAAGGTAGTGACAGCACCAAGGAGAAATTGGACAAATGGACTGAGAGCCATAGATGGGGGAGGCAATCAACCTTTTTTCCCCAGGTTGAAAATCTCAATTAACACTGGACATAGCTTTGCAGTGAGGGGAGCTGATTAAAAGGAAATTTGCAAAACAAGTTTTTTTTTAACAGAGAGTGGTAGGTGCCTATTATGAGCTTTTGGGGGCGGGGGGTTGAGGGAGAGTGTGGAAGAGGATATGATGGTAATATTTAGGTACATGAATGTGCAGGGAATGTGGATATGGATCATGTTTGGTCAGATGGGATTATTTTAATTTGACATCAGGGTTGGCACAGACATTATGGGCTGAAAGTCCTGTTCCTGCTCTGCACTCTACCCTGTTTGCTAAACACAATGTGCCAAAATAGCTTTTTCCATGTCGTAAATCTCCATGATTGATCTCTCTGCAGTTAGACATTCAGAGATAATCAAGGGAAGCCAAGGAAATATGAACATTTTCCAGAAAATATGAAGCTTTGAGGAAGGAAAAAGGAATGAAGTCAAATGCTTGCTCCAACATTAAGAAGTTTTATGGAGGAGAGGAGTCACGTGATGAAGTAGTGGCCGTTAGGAGAATACCAGCCCTCTCCAGAAAAGAAGGAAAAAAGTGAAGAAAAAGCAAAGCCCCAGACACACAAATCACAACAATTAAAAAATAAAGGTGTGGAGGAAATGGCACCAAAGAAAGAAAAGCCAAAAACAACGGGAAAAAAAGAAGAAGGAAAGATGCCGGAAGAGAAAGGTGAAGGCCTTACCTGTACGAAGAAGTAAGGACCCGCTGTGGAAAGTGGAGCCCACTCCCTGAGGTAGTGGAAACCCCACAGGGTCGCGACCCACCAAACGCAGGACTGCAAAGATGGAGCCAAACAGAGGTGCGCAACCGTGCATGCGTGAGGAATCGCGCATGCGCGATGTGCACGACAAAGACAACACCAACGGGAAGGGGGACCAGCTGTGGAGTGGAACTCAACAGCACGAACAGCTCCCAGCGGGAAGATACAGAAAATAACAGGAATGGAAGGGATGAGAATGAAAAATGGAAACCAGAGACAAAACAGATAACCAGCCCAGAAGAAGAGGACCAATATCAAGACACAATTTTAAAAAATACCCAACAAACTGAGACAAACAGCCCAACAAGGAAGTCAGAAGAGTCACAGATACAATGAAGAGAAGTAGAAGACACAAACCCTAGAGCAGACACAAAAGAAGAAGAAGGAGAACATCAAGCTCTGCACAGAGAAATAGAAGATAAAGGGATTGGACAGTACATAGATTTTAAAAAATTCAAGAATATATGGAAGCATTAAAAGAATGGCTGACACGAGAATTTAGTGAAATATAAAGAATAAAAGGTACAGGGGAAGAAAAAGTGAGTTGATTAGAGCTGGTCATGACAGAAATAGGGAAAAGAGTAGACAAGGTGGAAGAATGAGAAACAGCCATAGAAATGAAAGTGGACGACTTAAAAAGAAAATTGGAAGAAACTGATAAAAAAGTTAAAGAAACACAGGAGTTGTTAGCTCAGAAGATGGATATAATGGAAAACTATAATAGGAGAAACAATATAAAGATAGTGAGCCTTAAGGAAGATGAAGAAGGCAAAGATATGAAAGAATTTATAAAAGAATGGATCCCCAAGGTCCTGGGAATGCCTGAAATACAGGAAGGAATGGAAATAGAAAGGGCACACAGAACATTAGCCCCAAAACCACAGCAACAACAAAAACCAAATCCATTCAAGTAAAATTCCTGAGATATACGACAAGAGAAAATATATTGGAGAAGGCAATGAAAAAATTAGAGAAGACAAAAAGCCACTGGAATACAAAGGTCAATTTTTTTTTCTACCCAGACATAAGTTTTGAGCTCCTGAAGAAGAGGAAGGAGTTTAATGCAGCAAAATCGAACCTATGGAAGAAAGGCTATAAATTTATGTTAAGATATCCAGCGGTACTTAAAATAGTTATCCTGGGGCAGCAAAGCAGACTGTTCTCGGATCTGGACAAAGCATGAGAATTTGCAGAACGCCTGCAAAACAGAAAGAGAGATGAAGAGATGTAACAAGACCAAGAATGACAACAAACCATATAAAGAAGAAAAATAATGTATAAGTAAGAACTAAGGAGGGGAAGAAAAGGGAAGAAAGGAAGTAAGTGGGGAATTAAGAGGGTCAGCTTTGTTATATGTGAAGATAAAAGTCTTTTCTGGAGAGGGTTGGGTGGGAGAGAATAACAGTCACTGCGAAATCAGTTGATGATTGCAAGCAGGTTCGCAATCCAAATGGAAAGGGGAGTTGTGGTTGCCCGGCAAGGGACAAGGGGCAACTCAGAGAGGGGGGGGAGACATTTGGGGTTAAGGGAATTTTAGATGTGGGAATAGTGGAAATATTTTGTTTTAGAAGTGTTGTCTTACAGTGCGTTCAAAAAAATAGAACAGAAATGGATATGGGGGAAAGGTGGTGATGAGGAAACTGACATGAGAGGTAATCAAAGTATGAAATGGCCATGTTGAACTATATAACTATAAATATTAATGGAATACATAACCAAATCAAAAGGAAGAGGCTGTTAAATTTACTGAAGAAATAAAAAATTGATATAGCATTCATGCAGGAAACACATCTGACTGAAGTGGAACACAAGAAATTAAGGAGAGACTGGGTAGGGCAGGTAACGGCAGCATCATATAATTCAAAACCCAGAGGAGTAGCTATATTAATCAATAAAAATGTACCAATAAAAATAGAGGAGGAAATAATAGATCCAGCAGGGAGGTATGTATGATAAAGTGTCAGATATATTCAGAATTTTGGAATTTGCTCAATGTACATGCACCTAATGAAGAGGATCAAAAATTTATGGAAGGTATCTTTTTGAAGATCGCAGATACGCTGGGGAATATACTGATAGGAGGGGACATTAACCGTAATTTGGACTCAAAGATGGATAAAACTAGTCAAAAGACTAGCAGAAAGAACAAAGTAACCAAATTTATGGTTAAATCGATGCAGGAAATGCAACTTTTGGATATATGGAGGAGGCAACACCCAAAGGAGAAGGAATACTCATATTATTCGGGTAGACATAAAATATACTCAAGGATTGACCTGTTCCTGTTGTCAGCCCACATCCAAGGGAGAGTTAGAAAAACAGAATATAAAGCTAGATTGATATCGGATCACTCACCCCTGTTATTAACAATAGAGCTGGAGGATATCCCACCAAGAACGTATAGATGGAGATTAAACTCCATGCTACTTAAAAGACAGGATTTTAGAGAATTCATTGAGCGACAAATTAAAATGTACTTTGAAATAAATACGGAATCTGTGAAAGATAAATTTATACTATGGGATGCAATGAAAGTGTTTATCAGAGGGCAGATAATAAGTTATGTAACTAAGATGAAGAAGGACTACAATCGGGAAATAGAACAGCTGGAAAGGTAAATAGCAAGTACAGAAAAAGAATTAGCAACAAGGGAAGATACAACAAAAAGAAGAGAATTGGCAGACAAAATAATAAAATACGAAACACTACAAATGTACAAGGTGGAGAAGAACATAATGAAGACAAAACAGAAGTATTATGAGCTAGGAGAAAAAACGCACAAAATACTAGCTTGGCAGCTTAAAACAGAACAAACTAAAAGAACGGTATTGGCATCAAGGAAAAAGGACAAACAAATTACATATAACCCAATGGAGATCAATGGAAACTTCAAGGAATTCTACGAGAAACTATATTGAACTGAGAACAAAGGGAAATAAGACAAAATAGATGAATTTCTAGCTAAAATTGAACTACCGAAATTGCAAGAAGAGGAGCAAAATAAATTAATAAAACCATTTGAAATAGAGGAAATACAGGATATATCAAAAAAACTACCGAACAATAAAACACCATGAGAGGATGGACTCCCAATAGAATTCTATAAATCATTTAAAGACTTATTATGCCAGATTTATGCAAAACAGTAATCATTACAGTAATACCAAAGATGGGGAAAGATCCACTAACACCAGCATCCTATAGATCAATATCTCTACTCAATACAGATTATAAGATAATAGCTAAACTATTAGCAAACAGATTGGCTGACTGTGTACCAAAAATAGTAAAACTAGATCAAACTGGATTTATTAAGAAAAGACGAACAACGGACAATATCTGAAAGTTCATTAACTTAATCTATGCAGTACAAGGAAACAAGACGCCAACAGTTGCGGTTGCCTTAGACGCAGAGAAAGCCTTTGACAGAGTAGAATGGAATTATTTATTCAAAGTACTACAGAGATTCAACCTACCAGAGAAATATATTAATTGGATTAAAGCAGTATATAAGGGACCATTGGCGAAGGTGACAGTAAATGCACAATGACAATCAAACCAATTTAAATTAAGCAGGTCAACTAGGCAGGGATGTCCACTATCTCTCTCACTGTTCGCGTTAGCTATAGAACCATTGGCAGAACTGATAAAAACAGAAAATAAAATAAGAAGGTTAAAAATAAAAGAGAAGGAATATAAAATCAGTCTATTTGCAGATGATGTCATAGTATACTTAACAGAACCAGAAATATCAATAAAAGAGTTACATAAGAAATTGAAGGAATATGGGGAAATATCGGGGTACAAGATCAATGCAAATAAAAGTGAAGCGATGCCAATGAATAATGCGGATTTCACAAAGTTTAAGAAAGAATCACCATTTAAATGGCAAACACAAGCAATCTGATACCTAAGTATTCAACTAGATAATAATCTAGGCCATCTATACAAATTAAATTATCAGCCATTAATGAAGAAATTACAAGATGACTTAGAACATTGGAAAGATTTTCCACTAACACTGATAGCAAGGATAAATTGCATTAAAATGAATTTAATGTACCCAAGGATACAATACCTAACAGAGAAATTCTTCAAGGAGCTAAAGAAAATAATAAGGAAATTCTTATGGAAAGGGGGGGAAACCGAGGATAGCGCTAGGTAAATTAACAGAATGGTACAAACAAAAGGACTTACAGCTACCAAATTTTAAGATTTATTATAGAGCAGCACAATTAAGATACCTATCAGATTTTTATCAAACAAGTGAAAAACCAGATTGGACCAGATTAGAGCTAGATAAAATAGGGGAGAAGGTACCTGAACATATACTATATAAGTGGGATGAAAAGCTGGTGCAACATGGGAATTCACCAGTACTGCACCACCTGCTCAACATTTGGAAGAAGATTCACAAAAAAAGGAAAAAAACAAATTATCAACTATTGATGCAAAATCAACTAATCCCTTCACAATAGATAACCTTTCCTTTAGAGAATGGGAGAGAAAAGGGATCAAAAGAATAGAAAATTGTTTTCTGGGAAATAAATTATTATCTTTTGAACAAATAAAATGCAAATATGGTATAACTCACGGTACAATGTTTGCATACCACCAACTGAAAACCTACTTGAAGGACAAATTGGGAGGCAGGCTGAGGTTAGCAGAAGGAAGAAATTTTGAATATGTGATTACAGACACAATGATAATTAAACGATTTATAACAAACATGTACATCAAACTGCAAGGGAAAGAGAATGAGGAAATAAGCTGTAAACCCAAACAAAAGTGGAAACAAGATCTAAACATAAAGATAAAGAATGAAACACGGGAAAAGCTATGCTCCGGAACTATGAGAAATACAATAAACACAAAGTTATACATGATACAATATAACTGGTTACACAGGCTATACACCACGCCCCAAAAGTTAAATAAATGGGATCCAACAGTATCAGATAGATGTTTTCGCTGTAAGAAGGAAACGGGAACAACAGTACATGCAATTTGGGCATGTGAGAAAGTGGAAAAGTTTTGGGAAGATCTAAATCAGGTATTAAATAAAATCACAAAAAGCAACATACCAAAAAATCCAGAGATCTTTCTTCTAAGTAATACAAGAAGTAAAGAACTTGGACTTGATTTGGATGGAGCACAAAAAAAAATTAATATGATAGCCTTAGCTGTAACAAAAAAATGTATAATGTCAACCTGGAAATCAGAAGATAGCCTGAGAGTACAGCAATGGTACATAGAAATGAATAAATGTATTCCATTGGGAAAAATAACATATAATTTAAGAAATAACATCACAGTATTCGAACAAATTTGGGAACCGTACATGGAACACAACAGAGAAGTCCTACTGTGGACCTCCACCACCTGAAATGACAGAATGAGAAGAAGACGAAATGAACTGGCCCAGTATAAAAAAGAAGACACAAATTTCTTGTTTATTTTCATTGTGTGATGACATTGTTTAATCGGTTTAATGTATCATATATGTTGAACGTTGAGTGGGTGGGGAGGGAGGTGAAGGAGGGGAGAAAATGACACTGTGTATATTCAAGAGGGAAATGTTTATGTGTATTTTGGTCAATAAGGTTCATAGTGTGAAAATTTTTTTAAAAATTAAAAAGTTTTATGGAGTCGGACTAAGTAACATTTATAATGTTTTACAATAGCTCAGACTGCCAATTTATTAATATTTTACCATTTGGGTATCAGATCTACTTTGGGCACTCTACATGGCTATCAGTGCAGATTTGGGAACAGTTACTTACCAATCAACGCACTATTAAACATGGCCTGATTTAACTGGTGGCAACATTTGACATAAAATATCATTCAAATTCCAATTCATAAAACCGTTTGATTGCTCCCCCATAGAAATTCTTTTTATCTTATTTTCTCCCTAATAGGACCTTTGACATGAATACAAAGGAGTATAACTAACTCTTTTTAATAGGATTTTGATGATTAATAGATAAATTGAGGATATTTAACTTTGTCAAATGCAAAAGAGAGCTGAATGTTCCTGTGGTCTTAACATGACCTGCTTCTTTGAGCTCTGCAGGAGAATTGGCTTCCACATGTCATGTTACCATCTGACAAAGTTTCTCCCCTCTCAGGTTGAATGCATAATGAGAGAATCATTTGCAAGGTGACTACCTTGAGAGAGGTCACATAAAACTTGACTAAAGGAATTTATTGTTCTTGTTCGCGAGTTTGTTAGAGTTGTGAGTTACTGATTTGAAGTAATTACCTCAAGCTAGTGGGGAGAAATATGTCTTGTACTGGCTGCAGATAAACTTACCAGTTATCTTGTTTTTCTCACCTGGCATAGAGGAAAATCATGGAATCTTGCATCATATATATATATATATATATATATATATATATATACATTTCTAGAGGCAGTCTAGCGACTGCCTCTTCTCTACTGCACTTGGCAGGCAGTTACAAAGAGTAAGCATTCACCGTGCCTTAACATAAATATTTCTCATTTCTTTGGAGATAACAAACTACTGGGATTTGATTAAAATTAATGATTTAATTCGCAGACATTAATCAGAATGATTGGTTTCCATTGAAGTAGCAAGGTTAAAATCAGCAAGACATTATAACAGACCATTTATTTGAGATTATCGTCAATATATTCATTGTCTGCACCAGCCGTTTTCAATCTTTTTTTTTGTTATGGCTCCCTTCAAACTCTACTCAAAGTTTATGGGCCCCCTTCCCTGTGAAGCAGTCAAGATTTGGTTTCTTCTCTCCTATTAAAAAACATGTAAAAAATTTGTTATGCGAGGTGAAAAGAAAACAAGACTTTTTCTTAAATATATTGTGGCCTCCAGGAGGTGGGTGGGGTGGGGGTGGGGGTGGGGGTGGGGACAAAGGGCCCCCATGCGAATGCCTGGCACTGCCACTTCATTCTTAACAAGGCGTCAGGAATATCTGCAAAATACCACACCATAATTAATAATGAAGGGGAAGGTAATTGAATTAAATCAGCTTATTAAAATAATTGTTTTAGAAATAAAGTATGCGACATGACAAAAAGCCTGCATTAAATTTAAACACTCCCAATGATAATGAGATGAGAGCAGTATTGTATTCTATGAAAAGTAACAATGGTTTTAATCACTTAAAAATCGTTGCAAGTAAGCAGTCAGCAAATCTTCATCTGATAGGTGATAGTTGTACACAACTGAAGGTGATAGTAATTAACTGTTGTCATCAACTGACTGCAGTACCATTTTCTGTGTGCCTGTGCTAATGGGAACATTGGATAATGAAGCAGAAGTCAGAGACTAGCTCAACTGCTGACACACTAAAGAATGAGGTCATTACACTCCAGCAGGTCTGATCCACATATTCTTACAACATGCAGAGCAATCCACTCTGCAGAAATAATGCAAGAGACATTTGAAACTCGCAAGAGTGGCACAACTTCTAAACTATTTTTGTTATTTTATTTTGTTTTGAAGAGTGGCCAATATCGAAAAAGTGACCCTCCTGTAATCAAAGTGCGATATCAGTAAAACTCTGATAAACTGCTTTCTAATGAGGGGGAAACCCCAATAGTTCAGCATCTGATCACCCAGCTCTCCCTTCCCACTCATCGGACTCCAGTTCCTTCAATCCCTTCCCACTCATCAGGGACCAAGTTCCTGGATTCACTTGTTCCCTTAAGACTTACCTCATGCTCCCTTGGCAGGTTCAATCTGCTGGGTTCAAAAAGAATGGATTAAAAATGTACTGAAATATTAATATGAATAATGTCCATTCTTTCAGAAAAGCTACACTAAATATTGAAGGTTTTTCAGAAATCTGGGGAAAGGGAAAGAGGAGGTAAGTGGCAGTACTGCAAGGAAGACATTCCAGTGATGGAAAGGATCCTTGAAAGGCAAAGGGAAGAGATATTTAAGTAAGCCTTGATTTCTGAAATAGATATAATCACATGACAGTAGTATTCCACAGGTCTCCAAATATCAAGAGGGAAACCATAGAGGTGTACATGAACCAAAGTGAGTGGTAATACTGCGAATATGTGATTAACTATATATTGATTGGGATAATGTTTGAGCTAATGAAAGAAGAGAGAGGACTTTCTGAAGTATGTTAAGAATGATGTAATTGAGCAGTTTGCTCTTAGCACAAGGATAACATTTCTAAATGTGGTGTTGAGTGACTGGAAATTAATGGGCTTTCTCAGGTTTAGATTAATGGAGAAGAACACATTTCTAAAATATGTGCAGGAGGACAGGAATATATTAAAAAAAACATGAAAACTTATGTACTTCGAAGGTGGAAGAACAAAGTACATGGGATCTTGGACATCATGAAAAGCAGTCCAAGGACAAGAACAAAACAATAATCTTGAACCATTGGAAAGCTTTGGTCAGGCCATGACTTCAATTCTGATCATCATATTGTAGAATATATGAATGTTAGAGATAGGAGCAGTTAAAAGATGCATGATCCCCTGAGCCTGCTCTGCCATTCAGTAAGACCATGGCTGAAATGATCTTGGCTTCAGCTCCATTTTTTCTCTATAATTCCTATCACCCTTGACTTTCCTATGCACCAAAATTATGACTATCTCAGCCTGGAATATTCTCGGGGCTTCAGAAAAGATGGCAAGATGCATGACAGAAAGCAGACATTAACCCAATTGATTCCAGGGAAGAGATTTGGTAGAGAAGCTCCGGTTGCTTTTGGGAAAAAGGGAGCTTGAACAAAGCAAATATTATCAAGATTTGATACAGGTACTGTATCCACAATGATAGCTTCAGACAAGATAGACAAGGAAACTCTTTCCATTGGTGGACCGTACAAGGACAAGGCCGCATAGAGCTAAGCTTTGGGACAAGAGGTAAAGAAGGATCGTGAATGGAATCTGCTTCCTATAAAAATGATGGATATAAAGCTGATCTTTTACTTCAAAATGAAGTTGGATCAGAATGAGACGGAAATAAACTTTTGAAGGAAATAGGACAGCCAACATGACTCTGTAACAGTGGCTCTCAACCTTTTTCTTTCCACTCACATGTCACTTTAAGTATTCCCTATGCCATAGGTGCTCTGTGATTAGTAAGGGATTGCTTAAGGTGGTATGTGGGTGGAAAGAAAAAGTTTGAAAAGTTTAAGTGTGGTTTTCAATCACACTTAAGTGACTTGTTATGTGCATGGTTTTATAACTCCAAATGAAATGGGCCAATGAAATTTTTTCTCAAGTAAAATATTTCAGTAGCAATTGGGTTCTCAACCTTCCCTCCCCACGCACATGCCTCCTTAAGCAATCCCTTACTAATCACAGAGCGCTGATGGCATAGGGATTACTTAAAGTGGTATGTGAGTGGATCGAGGACCACTGCTCTATAGAGATCTTTAATGAATGAAAGGCAGAATGGCCTCCAGTGCCTTAGTAATTCTGATTTATGCACATTTCCATCATGGTTTACCCACAGTTATCGGAAGTATTTGGTTTTTAGACCACTCTTATTGCTCAATGCCCAACTTCCTTTTGAGAAAGCTGACATCCAAAGAGAACATCAATTCCAGGAGGAAGCGTACTCTCATCTCCATTGGTATAGAATGATTCTGTATGGTGCTGATTCTTGTCGTGAAAGAGCAAGATATTTTGGAAAGGAAACCCTGCATACCTCCACATTCGGAGGAACTTGAATTCCGCACTATAAATCTTTTGTCGGATCAGATTATTTTCAAGGCAGAGATCAATTTTAGATACTAAGGTTTCAAGAAGAATTTGTGATTAATGCAAGAGAATTGCCCTGAGGCAGTGATCTCATTGAATGATGCAAAATGGGACAGCATAGTGAGCGTTACAGTTAGCACAATGCTACAACAGCATCCGTGACCTGGGTTCGAAATTGGTGCTGTCTGTAATGAGTTTATACATCCTCCGTATGTCTGCATGGGATTCCTCCAGCTAATCTGGCTTCCTCCCAACCCCAAAAGACAGGTGGGTTTTGCAGGTTATTTGATGTTTTTGGGTGGCATGGGGTCATGGGCCAGAAAGGCCTGTTGCCATGTTGTATGTAAAATATAATTTAATTAAAACATTTATATGTCTTTTTTTAATTACATTTAAGAAAAAAAAAATCAAATAGCCTTCCTTCCTTACCCTCTCTGCAAAATCATGCAGCGTTCATCCTTTGCAATATGATTTTGCATTTGAGTATGTTCATGTAACCTAACCCTAGCCCTAATGTGCCAAGGGCATTTCATATGAATCTTTAGTTTGTATCCTATTTATATCTTGGGAAAGTAACAGATAAAACATAGCTGTTCAATGTGAAACAAAATCTGTCCTGGATATTCAAAGCAGCTGTTCAAACAAGTGAAAGCTATGCTGATGTTGAATATGCTTGTGTGGTGTTGAGCATAATCCCTTCAAATCATTTTGATGAAGCAGAAGGAAGAATAATGGTACTTGACTCAGCTCAGTAAATTTGTGAAGCTTCATTAGAACCTCCATGTCATTCTTCACTAGTGACTTAACAGATGTAATATCCCATTGTACCATAGAGCAATTCACTTGTCTCCAACCTGGTTATGTATTGTTGTTCTGTTCTGCACCAAGGAACAACAATTCAACATCTATCATTAATGTATGTCTGAGTCATGTGATTTCCAGGAACAGGTAATGAAATGTTGATCAAATGATCTTACTGAATGAGTCATGGAGGCTGCCATTTTCCTTCTAAGGTTTCTTTCATCTGACGCACTTGTGCATGGAGGCGCCCAGCAATGTGTGATGTGGTTCTATTTTAGACTATTTAGACTATTTTATGACTATTTTAATTCATGCATGTGTGATCTCTGGAAGATGCAAGTCAATCATGTTGAACCTGACCTTTACAAGAGAGGTGAGACCGGCTTTGTTGTAACAAGGGGGCTACCAAAGCAGACCTCACTCCTTGGACTCTGCTGTGGGGATCTATTTCAGGGTGGTTCACCAGAATAAATGACCTACTTCTCACAGCCATTTCTCTCTTCATCCTCAATTTCCTGCCTGTCCTAAGCACTGATTATTTTCTATACACTATCTCAACCCAACTGTGTCCCTCACTCATCAACCCCAGCAGCTGATTGTAATCTCCTCCATCATAATGCTCTGGTTTGATCCTGAACCTGATTGGTCCTATTAACTGATGTCTGAACACATCGTCTCACCCTGGGCTCTCTCAGACCCACACAACCTGCAAATTGAATGTACAGGCATTGGTTTTTTTTGCTTATCCAACAAAGGTGGAATGAATGAAGAGTGTTGTGTGGGCAAAGTCTGTGGTATTCAGTAGTTTTCTGGTATCCAGAATTCAAGCAACTGGCAGTGTCAAAAAAATGGCAAAAAAATCAAGTGAAAAAATAAATAAATAAGATTAAAATAATAGGTAAGAAATAAGTATATTTAAATTTGTAAAAATAAATGTTCTCTGAAGAAACACATAAAATTTTGGTGAAGATGGGAGCAACTATATAGCCAGGAGAGTTCCTTGGTCATGTTTTGCTTGTGGTGGCTGTTTGAATAAAGTTGGGTGAAACAGCAATGGCGTCACCCAGGATGAGGAGCTGGTTGATGCTGCTCATCGTTGGGGCGATTCTCTTAAGTATCTCCTTATCCCCTGTTTAGTCTGAGTTGCCATGGTCAAAAGCTTTATCTGTAAACTTGGGGGAGGGGGAGTTAATTATCATTAATGTTAAATTTAATTTAAATTTTTCTTTTTCAATATTTTTATTGGATTTTACAGAAATAGTACATAAGTAAAAGCCATTAATCAAAGGTAAAATACAAAAAGAATATACAGAAAAAGTTATAAATAAGATAAATAAAACAATTATATATAAACTCAACATCATAACAGTCAAACAGAAAAAAAGAGGAAACACTTAAACAATTACAACATATCCATTACAGTAGAAGAACCTACCCAGTATCTCCTTAATTTCTTCTGTTCCACTTCAGTTAGATGCATTTCCTGCACGAAAGCTATATATATTTTTTTCTTTTTTCAGTAAATTTAATAGCCTCTTCCTTTTGATTTGGTTATGTATTCTGTTAATATTTATAGTCATATAGTTCAACATGGCCATCTCATACTTTGTTTACATCTTATTTTCACTTCCTCACCACCACCTTTCCCCTTTTCCCCATTTTTATCTCTCAGTTTTCCTTTTTTGAACTCAATGTATGACAACACTTCTAAAACAAAAATACTTCAACCACTCCCACATCTAAAATTCCCTTAACCCCAAGTGTTCCTCCCCCCACCCACTCTCTGAGTCGCTCCTTGTCCCTTGCTGGGCAACCGCAACTCCCCTCTCCATTCGGATTGCGAACCCGTTCGCAAGTGTGAACTGATTTCGCAGTGACTGTTATTCTCTCCCTTCCAATCCCCTCCAGAAAAGACTTTTATCTTCACATTAAAACAAAGCTCCCCCTCTTTTCTTCTCCTTTATTCCCTCCTCTTTTGTTTTTACTTCCCTTTTCTTCCCTTCTTTAGTTCTTACTTATACATTATTTTTACATTTTTATATGTAGTTTGTCGTCGTTCTTCATTCTTGGTACATCTCTTCATCTCTCTTTCTGTCCAGCAGGCGTTCTGCAAATTCTCGTGCTTTCTCCAGAGCCGAGAACAGTCTGTTTTGCTTCCCCCAGGATAACTATTTTAAGCACCGCTGGATATCTTAACATAAATTTATAGCTTTTTTTCCATCGGATCGATTTTGCTGTGTTTAACTCCTTCCTCTTCTTTAGGAGTTCAAAACTTATGTCTGGGTAAAAAAAAATATTTTGGCCCTTGTACTCCAATGGTTTTTTTTGTCTTTAATTTTATTCCTTGCCTTCTCCAATATATTTTCTCTTGTCGTGTGACACAGAAATTTTACTAAAATGAATCTTGGTTTTTCTTGTGACTGTGGTTTCGGGGCTAGTGTTCTGTGTGCCCTTTCTATTTGCATTCCTTCCTGTATTTCTGGCATTCCCAGGACTTTTGGGATCCATTCTTTTATAAATTCTTTCATATTTTTGCATTCTTCATCTTCATTTAAGCCCACTATCTTTATATTGTTTCACCTACTATTGTTTTCCATTATATCCATCTTCAGAGCTAACAATTCTTGTGATTCTTTAACTTTTTTTGACATTTTCTTCCAATTTTCTTTTTAAGTTGTTCACTTCCATTTCTACGGCCATTACACATTCTTCCACATTTTCTAATCTTTTCCCTACATCCCTACAGCTCTATTCTACAAACTTTTTCTTCTGTACTTTTCATTTTTCTTTTCATTTCACTAAATTCTAGTGTCAACCATTCTTTTAATGCTTAAAATTTTTTTATCAATATACTGTCCATTCATTTTACTTTCTATTCCTCTGTGCAGAGCTTGGTGTCCTTCTGTGTCTGTTCTTGGGTTTGTGTCTTCTACTTCTCTTCCTTGTATCTGTGTCTCTTCTGACTTTCTTGTTGAGCTGCTTGCCTCAGTTTGTTGGTTGCTTTTTTTTCATGGCTTCTTGATGTTGGTCCTCTTCTTCTGGGCTAGTTATTTATTGGGCTTCCTGTTGCTGTTTTTCACTCCCTTTCCTGTTGCTTTCCTCTTCTTCCAGCTGAGAGCCCTGCTGTCGAGCATCTCTCAGTTGGTCGCGCTGTGTAGGTTCACTCCACAGCTGGGCCCCCCTCCCATCGGTGTTTTCCTTTCCCTTGTTGTGGGCATTTGTTTGGCTCAGTGAGCCATTTTTGCAGTCCAGCAGTCGGGAGGTCGCGACCCTGTGGGGTCTCCACTAACCTTGGGGAGCGGGCTCCTCTGTCCACTGTGGGTCCCTGCTTCTTCCGGCATCATTTCTTCTTTTTTTCCCATTCTTTTTGGTTTTTCCTTCTTAGGTGTCATTTTCTTTCTTTTCTCCACACCTTTATCTTTTATTTGTTGTGTTTTGTGTTCCTTGAGGTTTGCATTTTCTTCACTTTTTTTCTTCTTTTCTGGAGAGGGTTGGTATTCTCCTACCGGCCACTGCTCCATCAAGTGACTCCTCCAACCATACACCACACTATTATTTCTTTTCTTTTCTTTCTTTGGCTTGGCTTCGTGGACAAAGATTTATGGAAGGGTAATGTCCACGTCAGCTGCAGGCTCGTTTGTGGCTGACAAGTCCGATGCGGGACAGGCAGGCACGGTTGCAGCGGTTGCAAGGGAAAATTGGTTGGTTGGGGTTGGGTGTTGGGTTTTTCCTCCTTTGTCTTTTGTCAGTGAGGTGGGCTCTGCGGTCTTCTTCAAAGGAGGTTGCTGCCCGCCGAACTGAGAGGCGCCAAGATACACAGTTTGAGGTGATATCAGCCCACTGGCGGTGGTCAATGTGGCAAGCACCAAGAATTTCTTTAGGCAGTCCTTGTACCTCTTCTTTGGTGCACCTCTGTCTCAGTTACCAGTGGAGAGCTCGCCATATAACACGATCTTGGGAAGGCAACGGTCCTCCATTCTGGAGACGTGACCTACCCAGCGCAGTTGGATCTTCATCAGCGTGGATTCGTTGCTTTCATTACCTTAATGCAAAACACATCTGATCTGTTTACAACACACACAGCTGCCTGGCCAGATCTGGATGGCAGGTTTCCTTCAGCCCAACCCAGAAGATTCCAATGGCTGCTAGAGCCATGTGTACCCTACAATGGATAAGCACTGATGAACGTTCAATCACAATAAAATGCAGCCACTATTGATTCCTTTGATTAAAAGCAGAAACTGCTGAACATGACAGGTAGCAAATGCAGAGAGAAAAGCAGAGAGAACATTTTGGATGGATGCTCTTTCATCAGACTAGTGATTCCCGATCTACCCCTCCCAATATTGAGTCTAGCAGGAAAGAGAGAGACCTGTAAGTAAGGAATCAGCAAAGAGACAGGGTGTGGGGGAGGGGCAATGTGGAAGAAAAGGAAATGAGGGAAAGAGAGTGCTGGCTGACAAGTGCTGACAGGAGGCAAATTGTCAGAGATAGAGAGAACAACACCCATGAAAAAAATAAAGGTGAGAGTGAAGATAAAGAAATGATCATTGATAGCAAGCTTTGGAAGTTCCTTGAACCTTAGATAGAAAGCACTTCTTTTCTGAAAGCAGAAGATCGGATGAACATTTAATTTGCAAGAGGAATGCTGCAGTGTGAAAGTTTTGTCATGTTGAATTCAAAAGAGCAGCACTAAACATTATAGATTTAATTAATTTACAGAATGACTGCTCCAGCAAAAATATTGTACAGTTTGGTTGATAAGTCTCTGTCCAGCAAAAAGTTCCACGGAAGGTGCAGAAAAAATCCTGAGGTGATGTTACAAATTTGCTTCATCGTTTATCAAGACATATCTGCCTTTTACCAACAGAGATTTTGTGAAAGACTGCTTGTTAGTAGCAGATGAAAAATTGTGTCTGTGGGATCAAGGAACCTCAGAAAAAGTCAGTTTGAATTGTATGACTGTTCAGTAGTGAGGCAGATCTGAGAAATGACATGGTATGTCAACGAAAAAGATCGAGTGAAATAGTCTATGCACTTATTTGATGAGCCAACTGACTGGTCCGATGCTGCACAGTTGACAGTGTTTTTGAGCAGTGGTGATGAATGAGGTTCAAGTTGACAAAGAACTAACGGGACTGGCAATGCTTCCAAGGAAGCAACAGGCATGACTCGATTGCACCGTCCAGAATAAAGTTCTGCCATAGTGGAATGAAAAATCCTGGTCAGCATCACAACAAATTAAAAGAAAATGTAACAGAATAACTGAACTTCTCAGGTAATGTCTGGACGACTGAGGGGATCAGCTCATATATGCTAGCAGACCCTGAGTGGGGCTATTCAGGCCTTCAAATGTATGATGAATGTTGCTGTCTCCAAGGGCAACTTCACAAAATCTCATGGTCTCAACCTCTATCGGTTTAGAATTAGTTGATGCCGTGTTGCCGTGATTGCATTGTGATGCAATTTGTTGGAGCGAAATGTCTTCAGAGTGTAGAGATAATGCTGATACATATCACTGCTGGCTTTGTGGTCTTGCTTTCCTCACTGACCTTTCCTGCCCATTTTAATGATCTGGTTTAGCTTCATGACAAGGAACAATCTGTGCCTGAGACCACTGGACAAATGCCAGAATTTGATGCACTCTGGTTTCTGTTCATACTGATATCAGGCAAGAAGCTAATAATGATTCCCATATTTAAAATCTAGAGAATAGAGCAGTGAGGATAGAGGATCTGCATGCAAAAGTGATTCAAGGTTACATTCTGACATCGTGGGGAAGCCTCAGCATTCACTTGAGCAGCATTTCTCAGATTTTCAGAGAGATACAGAAATGGTTATTTGCTGACCAACTTTCAAATTAGAACATAAAACATAAAGCAGATGCTTCAGCCCACCAGGTCTGCACCAACCATGTTACCAGATTAAACTAAGCATTTTCTGCATGTACATGATACATACATCTCCATTCCCTGAATATTTATTTATCTAGAACCCTTTCCTGGAAACCCGTTTCAGGCACCTATCTCTGTGTGATAATTGTGCCCTGCACAACTCATTCAACTTTCCCCTCCCCTCATCTTAACTGCACGTCCTGAAGCAGAAGAAATTGAAATCAACTCTTCAACCAATTCAGATTGTGGTTATATAAAAGCTTAGTTTGACCACACTTGTGTCACATTTGTGGCCCGAAATGTGAAGTTAATAAAACATTAAACACAAGTTTATCAGGTAAACTTCTTAGTGTCTTTATTCTCCCGTTTCCTTTGTTCTCCTGCTTGTGTTCTTATCTCCCTCTCATACCACGTGACTTCTGGTACATCTCATACATATTCATTATCATGACATCCCTCCTTTAATCAGAAATAAACTTTACCTTCACTTACCAATATCCCTCGGAAACTTACAAACATCGTAACTAATGGTAATACTATAACTCAACTACATAAAATTTACTTCCTACAGCACTCATACATGCACTTTATGATATAAGATTAAATACTGTCCCAATGCAACAAAGTTCGTCTCTAATGGGTATGTAAGCCTTGTGAATACACTTGTCCCATTGTCCACTCTGTATGCATTCTCTTACTTCCATGAGTTCTGGATCACGTTCGGATTCTCTCTCGACTTCCTTCGTAGTCACAGCTTTCGGTGTTGCCTGAATAGCTATGAAGCGTACAAAGCTCTCTGTTTCTGTTCCCAATTCTGACTTGGATTGTGGACCTCCATCCTTCACCAATCTGGACAGCGGATCTGCAATGTTTGCTTTCCCTGCAATGTGGATTACTTTATATTTGTAGGGTTGTAGTCTGAGTACCCATCTCTCTATTCTGGCACATGGTTTGGATCTAGGTGCATAGATCACCTCTAATGGCTTATGATCTGTGATGAGTTCAAATTCAATGCCGTATAAATATGCATGGAACCTCTCACAGGCCCATACAAGTCCGAGTGCTTCTTTCTCTGTCTGAGAGTATCTTCTTTCCACATCTGATAACGATCTGCTGGCATAGGCAATGATTCTTGGTCCTCCATCATGCATCTGGACCAACACGGCTCCTAAACCAACTGGGCTGGCATCCGCTATGACTTTGGTTGATGCCGCCAGATCGTAATATCCAAGAGTTTTTGCATCTGTCAGGCTTTGCTTCAGCGCTGTGAACGCTTTCTTCTGCTCAGATCCAAAATGAAATGGTACACCTTTCCTGGTTAGTTTCCTTAGTGGTTCTGCCACTGTAGCGAAATTAGGAATGAACTTTGCACAAAAATTGACCAATCCCAGGAAACTCCTCACCTCTGTTGCGTTCTGAGGTGCACGTGCCTCTGCAATAGCTTTCACCTTGGCCTCTGCAGGGTTTAGTCCTTCCCGTGTAAGTCTGTGTCCCATGAAGTCCATTTCTGACACACCGAACTGGCACTTGTTTCAATTCACGGTAAGGCCTGCCTCCTGTAGTCTAGATAGTACACGCCTCAACCATTTGTCATGCTCTTCCTTTGTTGGTGCATGGACTATGATGTCATCAGAAATGTTGGCAACTCCAGGAATGCCTTGAATCACTCGACAGATTTCATACTGATAGATCTCCGAAGCTGCATTAATTCCAAATGAAAGTCTCTTGTAACGATACAATCCACAGTGAGTCACAAATGTTGTCACATCTCGGGAACCCGGATCCAGCTCTAATTGATAATAGCCCCATTTCAGATCAATTTTTGAGAATACCTTGCTGGTAGTTAGTTCTTGAAGTATTTCCTCCACTGTTGGTATAGGGTGTCGTTCTCTAATTATAGCTTCATTGGCCATTCTCATGTCAACACATAGTCTTATGTCACCCTTTGGTTTGGGCACAATCACTACGGGACTGACCCATTGTGTTGGAATACTGTGCATAAATTGAAATGGCACAGTCGGCATAGAGGTTAGTTGTCTGCAAGATATTTGTACGTTCTCCCTGTGTCTGCATGGGTCTCCACCAGGTGCTCCCATTGTTCGAATCATTCTGGGGGTTGTAAGTTAATTGGGTGTAATTGGGCAGCATGGGTTTGTGGGCCAAAAAGGCCTGTTACCGTGCTGTTTGTCTAAAAATTAAAACTTCTGGTTTCCCATTACAGGAAGGATATGAAGGCTTCGGGATGGATACAGAAGAGGTTGACTGGTTTAGAGGGTATCAGATATGGGGAGAGGCAGGACATATTAGTTTGCTCTTATTATAGAGTCGGAGGCTGAGAAGAGACTTGATAGTTTATAAAATAATGAGAGGCATTAATAGGTTGTACAGTCAGAATCTTTTTCACAGGGTAAAGTGTCACATATAAGAAGATGTCTTTTAGGTACACAGAGAGTAGAACAGGCTGCCAGGTGTACTGGTGGAAGTAGATACGATTGGAGTATTTAAAAGGCTCCTAAGAAGATACATGAAAATGATGGAGGGATATCTATCATGTGCAAGTAACAAAGTTTGATTTGGATTTCATATTCAGCAGACAAGAGGGCTGATGGGCCTGTTCCTATATTGTTCTGTTCTATGTTCTCTGATCTAACAAACATTTTATCTTCCAAATCTCTGATGTAAGTACCAGTTGGAAAAACAGCTCTGCAGTTTCTGCAGTTACCTTCATTATGAAAAGCTTCCATAATCATGAGAAAATCAAGCTTCTATAAGTACCAGTTATTATTTGCTTGTAGTCTGGCACTAAACTGAACAGAAACTCAAATGTCAACAAATTCTGGTATTTGTCCCTCTTTAAACCAATCACTAAAAATATAAATTAATGTACAGTTTTAAAAACACCTTTCATGTGAGTGGTCTGGAAAGTACAGTAATTGGATTCTTAATCTAATCTTCCATGAAAATGGTAGCTAAGATCTTTGCAGTCTGATGTTGTTCTTATACCTTCAAACTTTTAAACCACCTTGGTTTAGGCTCTGGTATCTTGAAATCCTTCCATAATTTTTTCCATTTCCTCCTCCTTTTAAAAAAAAATTCCTTATAATTTATCTGCTTTTCTTTCTCAAAATGCTCATTTTCCAATATTGTTTGAGAAGAACATAAGAAACAGGAGTAGGCCATTTAGCTCATCGACCCTGCTCCGCCATTCAATGAGATCTGGCCATGGACTCAGCTTCACATCTCCCCCTATCCCATAATTCCTCTGTCGGTATCTTAAGTAGAGTAAAATTCCCATTATCCGGCACCTATGGTGATCACATATGCCGGATATGCAAATTTTCCAGTTGACTGAGACTCACTCTTACAATGCTTGACTAATACACCTGCATTAAGAATACACTGTTTAAAAGACAAAAGGCAGTGCAAAATATAAAATAATTTGAAAAAAACAGTATTGTAATCTTTAATTATGTAAAGTTCACTTTAATCAAGTAATACCCGTAACTTACAAAATTTAAATTTAAATTTGAACCCTGGTCGCTGGCACTGTAACAGCATTGTGCTAACCGCTTTGCTAACCATGCCAGAGTTATAATTAACCCCCTCCCCCAAGTTTACAGATTAAGCCTTACTAATATAGTAAAGACTCTTACTTGGCAGGGATGGGGAGACAATTTGGGAGAGTCGCCCCAGCGGTGAGTGGCATCGCCCTGCTCCTCATCCTGGTGTCCCGGTCAGACATTCAGCACAACCCGTCTCACCTCCACGTAAGTGGCTTACTGGTTCAGCGGGGCAAACCTGTGTGTGCCCAGCAAAGTCTCAGCGCTTCCCTGCAGGGTCCATCTGGCCAGTTTTATTTAATAATTTATTTATTTCCTTTTTTTTGGTTGGTCGCTTGAGTTCCCGGTTGATTAAATTCTGGATAATGGGCATTTTAATCCACTGCTTCCTTGTTGCACAACAGAACATAACCCACTCAACAACCTCTAACTAATACTGCTGCCCAAAATTAGATGTTTTAGACCTGGATCTTTCTGAGAGGATACTGTTACGGAATCCAGAGGACCCCAAAAACCAACAGCAATAGATATATTGCACCACAACACAAAGGGTTACTTAAACAAAAGTAGTTTTTAATTATATTTGAACAAGAAAACAGAATTAAACTTTAACTTACTACTATCAACTTACTTAACCTACTTAACCTTCTTTAAACCCACCTAATACTTAGTGCAGGTGTGTGTAATGTGTATATAGGCTTAGAAAAGTTCTTTGGATCACAGTCCAATCTCACTGGTTGCAGGCAATTCTTGTAGTGTGCACAGAAGTTAGCATTAATAAAGTTCACCAGTCTTTGGTGCTTAACAGGTAAATGGTTACCACTCAGGAGGGTTCTGGTTGGTTTTCTGAAAGAGGTTCCTTTTGTTCCAAGACATCTGCACCTGATTCAGGGTTCTCCAGATGATCCTCTTTCTTTCAGATCACCTTTCAGACAGCTAGTGTTCTCCTTTGACCAGTCTTCCAAAGTTTGCAGCTTGTCCCTCTGGAACCAATCTGATTTCTGTGTCTCTCCTTCTCTCTCTGCTCCCTCCCTCTCTGAGAGCAAAGCTGTTCTCCTCTGCCTGCAAAGATCACATGCTCTCCCAGGCAGCATGCTGCTGTATGTTGATACTTTATTGCTCTTTTGCAAAAAGCACTCTGCAAAGGTCCTGCAAAAATTCTGTGTTTTAAAATGTTTGTATGCTCCAACAATTCCTCCCAAACCATCTCTAAATACTCTGTCACAAAAACAAACTTAACAGAATTCTATTGATGAAACTCTAACACTGACCCAGTACAAGTTCAAAGGTCAAAAGGGTTAGGTCGGCTTCTTGTAAAAACAGCATACTTCATATAGCATAGGTAAAGATATATAATCAATGTTTTGGGCCTGCGCTCTTTATCAATCAAAATATAGGTAGGCACGTGAACAAAATGGTGAAGGGAGGAACACAGAGTCGCAGAGAAAAGGAAAGGGAGGGAGGGCATAAGGAAATTGGGGAGGGATAGCTCTCTAAATGGAGAGGGTGGTGGTGGAGATCTGGAGGAAAGGAGACAGAGGGAGAAACCAAAGGTCGATGTTAATACCATCCAGTTGGAGAGTGCACAGTTGGAATATAAGATGTTGCTCCTCCAATTTTAGGGTGGCCCTGGTTTGGTGTGCATAAGGCCATGGACAGACATGTCGCAGCAGGAGTGATGTGCAGAATTGAAATGATTGGCCACTGGGAGATCCCCATCATTGATGCAGAGGAATGGCACTCAGCGAAGTGATCTCCCAGTATGCACCCAGTCTCTGCGATGTAGAGAAGGGCACAATGGGAGCACTGGATGAAGTATATGACCTCCTTGGATTCACAAGTGAAATATTGCTTCACTTGGAGGGATTGTTTAGGGTCCCAAGTTATAGTGAGGAAGGAGGTGTGGGCACGTGTGGGACAATGAGGTGGTGAAACCACACCCAGCCAGCCTGGTAACTGGGTGCTGGGATCCCTCCCCTCGCACCATTGCTATACCATCAAAATCTGCTCCAACATCTCAACTGCTGACCTTGTCTCTCACCAATCCATAGCCCCAAATGTTACTGTAGCTCTTTTGTTCTTTATACGCACTATCAATCTGTATCTCTTCTACAAATACTCACACCTTCCCTCCTCAGACTCAGGAAACTCAATCTCATTCTTTGAGCAAAGCAAAGGCCTATAATAGATTGGGTTTATTGAACTATATAATTTCCAATACACACACTTGACTTCGATGAGCTGACTTCCATTTGAGTAAATGTTATAATGAACTAAGCAAGGCTCTGCTAATTATTGACAATACTCAGCAATTTTTTCCAAGAGGCACTTTTGTCCCACTTCCTCCATCTAACAAGAAGAACTGGAGTAAGTTGGGACAGATTGTTTCTGCTCTCAAATGCTTTCTGGTCTGTTAAAATTTTTACATTTTATTTTCGTTCTTGACCACCACTTTGCTTTCAGATGTTGCATTTACAAATTGGTTAGTTTAAAGCAACATGGTGCAATCTATTCATTAAACAGCTCATGCTTTTTTTAGAGAAGGTGCATTATTCATTTAGTTATGTTACACAAAAAAAAAGGGCTGGTTTTATACCTTTGACTCTAACTTGGATAACTTTTCTGCCTTTGAAGTTAATGATGAAGTCCTGTTACTATTTCTTTGTAGTTTACTGTAAGTGTTATGATCTACATCCTTCAGCATGATGAATATCAACTCTTCCCAGATGGCTGAAAAAAGCCTCCCTTAGTTCCTCAGACGTAGCTATTTCTTTGACAAGGAGAAAGATCCCTGTTCCATATCCTGCTTGATCTTAAAACTTTTGAATAATTAATATTTAAAATTGTGCAGAGCTAAATAAAAGCAAGGACAAGGACAGATTATTAAACAAATATATTTACTTCTTGTAGTTGGCGAACCGGCCCCCCTTGTATTGCCATGTGGCCGGGCAGCCATGGGGAAATGGCGTCATCAGAGGTTTCTCTTTGACTCCAGCCTCCCTTCCAACACGCGCACCCTGGGCAATGATTATGACGTCACAACGCACCAGGTGACTGAGCTCAAAGGGGCGCGCTGAATTTGAATAAAAACAGTTGTTAACAACCATCAGTGTGGTGGCAGTGATTTCCTTCAGCTCCTGCAATTGCCACACTAGCATGAATATTGAGTTTATCGGCGACTTGGTTCTTTCCATTCATATAAAATTAAGTTGAATCAGAAAATGGCCTAACTTGGTGGGAAATTTTTCACGCATAAAGTACTTTATTTTTCATTTTTAAAATTTCTTAATTTATAGATTGAGCACAGTAATCAGCCCTTCCAGTCCACGAGCCCATCCCACTCGACAACACCAGTGAACCTATAAACCCCATTAATCTTGGTCATGTGGGGTGAAGCAGGAGCACCCAACATGGTCATACAGAACTTCATACATATAGCGTCAGATTCAAACCTGAGTCGCTGGTGCTGTGTAATAGCATTGCGCTAACTACTGCATTAACATTACCGTCCTGTGGGTCTGTTTTTATTGGGACTTTTTATTGTTGTTAATGTCAGGCTTAATTTAAATTCAATTTAAGCTACTTCATATTGAAGAAACAAATTCCTGAATGTATTTCCTGTCCTCAAGATGATGAGAGAGAGCAAGAGAGAAAAAAACTCCCTCGTTAATGATTAGGGAATTTATGTTCAATATAGCAGCAATGATTGTTGTCACACATCAAACAAGAAGACAGAAAAATTATGAATCTATAGTGTTAGTACTTAAGTTCACTTATCCATTCATGGACATGCAATTTTTTAGAGTGTGAAAACAAAAGGGAGAAGGTGGAGTTCTGGTAACTACCCTCTGCTTTCAATGTCAGTAATGGTGAGGCTCCAGGAGGCAGGTAAAAGATATTGGCATAAGTCATTTCTTCGTTCTCTGTCAGGATATCTGATGGGATAAGATCAAGTGTTATACTCGGACTATTATTTACATGCACCACTTCTCTTACAGCCCCTTATTAATGAATCCATGAAGATCTTCTTGGTTAGTTATTCTGATTGAATGATGAACAGACTGACCATTACAGAAGACAGTCCTGGATCGTGTCCTGAGATGAACTGGCAGGTGTTTTTACAGCTATCTTTAATCTGTCCCTTCCATCTAGCTTTATACTCCCACTAGTTTCAAGAAGGGCATCGCCACATCAGTAGCGAAGTGAAGCATAATATTGGGCCTAAGTTTCATCCAACTGATGGCTCTGACATCTAACATCGTGCTGGTCATCATTACTCTCCAAATGGGTCCATGGCAGTTACCATCTCTCTGGTCCTCCACTTAGCCCTGGAACAACTGGATGTCAAGAAAACCTATGACAGTTCATTGTTCATTGACGGAAACGCCACCTAAAATACCGTATTCTCCAACATACTCATCCCCAAACTGAGTTCTTGGTCTCAGTGCTTGCCCCTCTCTCAGCAGTGGATCCTTGACTTCCCGTCTAACAGACCATAATCAGTGAAGAATGCGCAGCAATATCCATAGAGGTGTTGCTTCCATTCCATGGTCACAAGGAACACCAGCAATTTATATGGATGCATATTCAGTCCTCTATTCTACTCCCTCTGCACCTACAATTATGCAGCCAAATACCATTTGCATGCCATCTCTAAGTTTTTAGACTGGGTATCAAATATCAATGAGATGGAATACAGAAATAATACCGAGTCCACTGACATGCTGCCAAGATAACCTCTCTCTCAACCTCATTAAGATGAATGCATTGATTAGAGACATCAGGAGAGAGGAGAGAGACCATACCCCTGTCCACATCAACGGAATTAAAATGGAAAGAGTAGATAGCTTCAAGTTCTTGGAGAAGTTTCTAGTAAATAGCGTAGACCAACCACTTTGCACACCAATGCCTCCACTTTCTTCAAAGATTAAGAAAGCTTGGCATGTCCCCATATCCTTCAACAATTTCTGCAGATGTACCATTGAAAACACCCTAATTGGCTGCATTGCAGTGTTGTACAGAATCTGCCCAAGGTAGGAGAAAGCTGCAGAAGATGGTGACTGTAGTTCAGAACATCATGTAAACTTCTTTCCCCTTTGTCTACTTTATCTACTCCTTCCATTGCTTCGAAAGGCTCTAACGTACTAAAGGACCCATCACACCCCAGACACATTCTCTCTCCCTCCTCCCATTGGGAAGAAGGCTCAATAATGTCAAATTGCACACCCACAGGCAAAAAGACAATTTTTCCTTACAGACATCAGACTCCTGAGTAAACCCCACAATAATGCTCTTATGCTCCCCCACTTCTTACGAATTGTTCTTTGTGATTCTAAATAAATACTCTATGATTATTCTCTCACTAGATTACCAAGAAAGATTGAGCAGATTAGGCCTTTATTATTTGGAGCATAGAAGATTGAGGGGGTATTTAATAGAGGTATTTAAGATTATGAGGGGGATAGATAGAGTTAGTGTGGATAGGCTTTTTCCCTTGAGAGTAGGAGAGATTGAAACAAGAGTCCATGGGTTAAGAGTTAAGGGGCAAAGGTTTAGAAGTAACATGAGAGGGAACTTCTTCATTCAGAGAATGGTAGCTGAGTGGAGAAGTAGTGGCAGCACGGTCCATTTTGTCATTTAAGGAAAAATTGGATTGATATTTGGATGGGAGGGGAATGAAGGGTTATGGGCAAGTTGCAGGTAGGTGGGACTAGAGGAGAGTACTTGATTTGGTGAGGACTAGAAGGGCCGAGATGGCCTATTTCTGTGCTGTGATTGTTATATGGTTATATATGGCTGTATGAATGTTAACGTTAACACTGACAGGGGAAAATAACATGGTAAATATAATTCAGAACATTTTCATTTTGTTGGCGTTCCTTAGTTTCAGTTTCAAGTCACAGGGTAGGTGACAGAGGATTGGAGAATAGCAAATGTTGTTCCCTTGTTTAAAAAAGTAATAGGGAGAATCTTGGGAATTATAGACCAGTGAGTTCTACATCAATTGTGTGGAAACTAATGGAGAGGATTCTTAAGGATAGGATCTATGAGCATTTGGAGAAGTACAGTCTACTCATGGATAGTCAGCATGGCTTTGTGAAGGGAAGGTCATGGTTCACAAGTCTAATTGAGTTTTTTTTGAGGAGTTAACAAAAATAATTAATGAGGGTAGGGCAGTAGATGTAGTCTACATGGATTTTAACAAGGCATTTGAAAAGGTCCCCCACAAGAGACTCATCCAGAGAGTCATGAGCCATGGATTAGTAGCACTTTGGCTTTATGGATAAAAAAAATTGGCTTGTTGTAAGAAAGCAGAGAGAAGTAATGGAAAGAAAGTATTCTGCTGGGAGGTCGGTGAGTAGAGGAGTGCCACAGGGATCTGTTCTGGGACCCCTGGTCTTTGTTATTTTTATAAATGACCTGGATGAAGAGGCAGAAGAATGGGTCAGTAAGATTGTGGATGACACGAAGAATGGAGGAGTTGTGGATGGAGCTGAAGGTTGTCAAAGGTTACCAAAAGGATATAGACGGGATGCAGAGTTGGGCAGAAAAGTGGCAGGTGGAGTTCAATCCACATAATTGAGAGGTGATGCATTTTGGAAGGACAAACCAGAAGGCAGAGTATAGGGTTAATGGTCAGTTACTTAAGAGTGTGGATGAACAGAGGGACCTTGGGTTGAAAATCCATACATCCCTCAAGGTCACCACAGAGGTTGATAGGATAGTTAAGAAGGCCTATGGGATGTTGGGATTCATTAATAGGGGGATTGAATTCAGGAGTAGAGAGGTCATGTTGCAACTCTACAAATATTTGGTAAGACCACACTTAGAGAATTGTGTTCAATTCTTGTCACCTCATTATAGGAAGGATGTGGAAGCAATGGAGAGGGTGCAGATTTACCAGATGTTGTCTGGATTGGGAAACAAGTCTTATGATGCAAGGTGAGGAGAGTTGGAACTTTTCTCTTTGGAGTACAGAAGGTTGAGTGAGATTTGATGGAGATCTAAAAGATTATGAGGGGCATAGGATAGGATAAACAGCCAGCACCTGTTTCCCAGGGCAGGATCAGCAAATACCAGAGGATATATGTATAAAGTGAAGGGAAGGAAGTTTAGGGGAGACATCAGGCTTAAGTTTTTACACAGAGACTTGTGGGTGCCTGGAATGCTTTGTCGGGAATGGTGGTGGAGGCTAAAATATCGGGGGCATTTAAAAGACTCTTCGACAGACACATGGATGAATGTGAAATAGAGGGTTATGGGGTAGGGAGGGTTTAGTACTTATTTTTGGAAGGAATATATGGGTCAGCATAACATCTGGGGCTGAAGGGCCTGTATTGTGCTGTACTATTCTAAGTCTCTTTCAAACCTTCACAGGTACACTTTGGAAAAAATACTGACTGGTTTTATCACAGCCTGTTTTGCTCATTCAATTACCCAGTAATGTAGAAGGCAGCAGATATAGCCAAGTCCATCACAAGCCCCAACTGTACATCTATGTGAGACGTTGCTTCAGGAAGGCCGCCAACATTATAAAAGATCCCCATTATCCTGGTCGCAACCTTTTCTTGCTCCTTCTATCAGGAAGAAGGTACAGAAGCCTGAAGATCAGCACATCTAGATTTTTTTAAAAGTTTCCTTCCAACAGTTATCGGGCTCTTGAACTTCCCCTTTACACTGTACACTAATCATAAACTACTCCAACAATACCAAAAAAAGGCATTTTCTTTATCATAATGCCACTGTGGTAACTGTGAATATTTATTACCTATCATTTTTATTTATTATTACCTCAATTTAATTTACTCAATAAGAATTTTAGTGCATATGTTCATTCAACAATGTTTCTGATGATAAACTCATGATCACTGTTAATTTTAAGAAAACTCTCTCCAATCTCTGATTCTTCTTGCCTTTTTTCAGATATGCTTTTAAATTCTTCAACAAGACAGTGAACTCACGTTATTGTTGCCATGATTTGTTTTGAACCAGCCTGTCCACTGGAACGGCTTGACACAAATTAGTGGATCAAGCAGCAAAATGCTATTCAGCGAATGTGCTGCTAAAATGTATCTTCACTAACAAGCCTTACTGGTTAATTGAAACCTTCCAGGTAATATCCTAATTCTCATTCCTGAGAAAGATGAATAAACATGTTTGATGCTCTGCGGGATTCAATTATTAAATAAACGTTGCAGATTACTTGTGAGATGAAGGTCACATTTGTACATTAAAATAACTTATATCTTGGATTTATAATTAGACCAGTGCCCTGTGAGGCTAAAGTTGGATTATTTTTCTGCAACATTTAATTGAGCTGAAATACTATTTGGCTCTGTTTCCCAATGTTATGATATTCTATATCATTTTGAAATATATTAAAATTAAACCTACAGATCTTCAAACTGCCTCCCGAAACCCACATTCCACCTTAAGCCATCCCTATGCCCTAAGTGCTCTGTGATTGGTAAGGGATGGCTTAAGGTGGTATGTGAGTGGGAAGGGATGGTTGAGAACCACTCTCTAGACCCAAATGTTACTGAAATATTTTGCTTGAGAAAGATTGTCATTGGCCCACTCCCTTTGGAGTTATGAAACTGTGCACATAATGAGTAATGAACTGGGATTCACTAGTAGTGTGCTGTACTGACGATTGGTCCCGCCTCCCGGCCCCTCACCCAGGGGCCTGTATATAACCCTGATTTCCCCCCTAAACCCAGAACCCCTCTGAAGCCTGTTCATAAACCTACCTGTGTTGTAAGCTAATAAAATTGTTGCAGAGTTAAAAGCTCACACTCGACTGGAGAGAGAACTAACGCTTGTTTTCGATGAGTACTCCAACTTCCCATTCACCATCCTGTGCCCAGACATGTCTGCTTCCTCCATAATGAAGGGCCTAGACTTTTTTCACCCTGTTCGGGTATCCCGGCTATATTCATAGAGACCGGGGCTCAGCCTTCATGAGCGACGAGCTGCATCAGTACTTGCTGGTGAGGGGCATCACATCCAGCAGGACTGCAGGTTGAAAAATAGAACGCCATGATCTGGAAAGCTGTCAAACTTTCCCTGAAACAAAAAGGCCTTCCAGATTCACACTGTGTAGAGCTCGTTGAAAGAATCAAAGACTTGTTGATCCAAACCAAGGCTTTTATTAGCAAAAGACAGGAGCTCTTCACAGGTGGCCGAACAGTCCGGAATGATCTGACCTGGCTAGGGACACAACCCTTTAAGGCCCAGACAATAGGTATGGCTTAGCTCTCAGCCAATCGCTGTAAGCACAGTCTAGATACAGTAACTATATACACTATGTACATTGGTGATAGATCTGTACTATCACACACTGGCTGGATGTTCTCCCCATCGCGCTCACTCAATTCGGTTGCTACTCTGCACTGTGACCAATGCTACTCCTCATGAGCTCATATTCACATTCGTCAGAAGGTCAGCATCAGGGACTACACTCCCAGCCTAGCTCACTAGTCCTGGTCCGGTCCTTCTCAAGAAGCACGTGAGGAGAAGCAAGACTGACCCCCTGGTGGAAAGGGTGAAATTTCTCCATACCAACCCCATGTATGCCTACGTGGAGTACCCAGATGCAGGAATGATAAAGTCTCCATCAGGGACCTGGCACCCTCCGGAATCAAGGATCTGTTGCCTCAGGTGCCCCACAAGCTACCGAGCTTTTTCTCCCCACCCCCACTCAGAACCTGAGGGGACCCAATTCAAGAGGAGAGTGAACCCCCTACTATTGTCGAGCCGGAACTCCACCCCATTACCCTTCCATCACAGGCGGACCAGGAGACTCAAGGAGCCCAAGGTCTCCCAGTGCTAAGGCGCTCCACCAGGATCTCCAGACCTCTGGACCACCTGAATCTCTAAATAGTATTATAAATATTTCTCTTTTGTGTCTATTACTGACTTTTGATCCTTGTTCTCTTCATCCACAGACCCTTAATTCTGAAGGAAGGGGTGAATGTAGTGAACTGGAATTCATTAGAAGTGTGCTGTAATAACGACTGATCCTGCCTCCTGGCCCCTCCCCTGGGGGCCCATATATAACCGTGGTTTCCTGCATAAACCCCTCTGAAGCATGTTCATGAACCCTATCTGTGTTGTAAGCTAATAAAAGCGTCAGTTCTCCCTCCAGTCCAGTGTGAGCTTCAATGCTACAAGAAGTCAATTAGGTACAACTAAAACGGTGGCTTTCAAACCTTTTTCTTCCCACTCACATACCACCTTATGTAATCCCTTACAGAGCACATGGCATAGGGATTGCTTAAGGTGGAATGTGAGTTTAGGGAGAAGTTTGAAAACCACTGCTTTAAATGGATCTACATTATAGAATGGAGAAATGGAAAAAAATAATGGGATCATCCCAAAGGGGAAGTTAGGTAATTAATTGTAAGATAACTTAGCAGGAAATTGATGAGTTCAGGTTGATGATCTGTTTTACACCTCATCAGCCTTGATAAAACATGGAAGAATTGTCAGCTTCATGGTAGAATGAAGAAGGATTTTGCAATGATGAAGATCGTAAGCAGCAGGTCTCGGAGATCTCAGGAAAAGAAGTGATCCACAACCAGACGCAGGTTACCTGGGTGATCTGAAGGAACACTGCTGCCAGTACTGCTTCTGCCAGTCCTGCTCGGGTGGATTAAAGCGCAGGCGGCCGAACTTGGTGGAGTGAAGAAGGAGAAGGCGAGCTCCAGCTCAGGCTCGACGGCCAACAGGCACTGATAGCTTCTGGGGAACAGGCTCAGGGTTTGAGTAGCTGATGTGGAGGGCAGGCAGCTAGATGCAGCATCTAGAGCATAGCCTCAGCAGGGCCCTGCTGTCGGACAACAGACAAGAACAAGAACAAGAACAAGTAGAGATGTCTCTCAACAGCAACAAGGCCATAGCAGTTATGGGGGTGGCAGAGACAGTCTACATTGAAGAAGGTATCTTCAACCACTCACTGTCTCTGAAGGGACTTTCATTCTTCCTTTCCTTAAAGCCATTTTTTTTTTTTTGCAAAATGAGGCTGGAGCATGGCAACTCTGCTGGCCTTTGAATGGCACACAAAAGAAAACTTTTCACTGCAACTTGATACATGAGACGATGATAATAATAATAATAATAATAATAATAATAATAATAATAATAAAACTAAATCTAAATGTTGCATTTATTTGAACATTCATGATTGACCATTTGCCCATTTAGACATTCCACCCTATATCTCTCTGCATTGACTTTGATTGTATCTTAAACGGGCCAGGCATTTGACCTTATTATTCATGTTTACTCTGGGTGGGATTGTTAAAATGCTATCTTTTGGAATTATTACCCAGAAAATACTTTTTTCACAAAGTGGTTTTGTATAGTGATCTCACATTAGTAATTTCCAGGGAAGCAACTTCCAATGCAATAATGCACAATTAATGCTTTCATTTGGAAGAAAAGATCAGAGCTTGAAAAGCAGCAGTTATGGGCAGGGGCCATTGTTAAAAGTAGCACAGTGTATCAACTGACATAATGCTGGGAGTCATGGCCTTTTAAGTGAAGCAACACTTCATGCAGGACTGATTTGCTGCATCCAGTGCTCCCTTCTCTCCATCAGCGTCTTGGCGCAGATTGGGAGATCGCTTCACTGAGCACCTTCGTTCCGTCCGCACCAGTGACAGAGACCTCCCAGTAGCCAATCATTTCAGTTCTACATCATACTCCCATACTCACATGTTTGTCCATGGCCTTATGTACTACCCCTTCAAGATCGCCCGCAAATTGAAGGAACAAAACCTGATTTTCTTCCTGGGCACTTTCTAGCATCAACTTTTCTGGTTTCTTGCTAACCTGCTCTCCTCTTCCCCCTCCCCCTTCCCTTCCCCCTTTCCAGTTCTCCTCCCTCCCTTCTCCTAGCTATCCCTCCACCCCTTGATCGTTGCTGTCTCCTCCCTCCCTTCTCCACCTATCACCTACTGCCTTTGTGACCAGACCTCCCCCCCTACTCTTTTGTTCAGAAGTCTGCCGACATTTCCCATAACTGATGAAGGGTTCAAGCCCGAAACATCAGTTATGTATTTTTACCTTTGCTACATAAAGGACACTGTTGAACCAGCTCAGCATTTTGCGTTTTTACTTCAACCACGGTGTCTACAGATTTTTATGTTTTACTTTGGAGAGTAGAACTGCACAATAGTGAATCTTGAAGTCTCAGTAAATCTGTCACCAGGCAAAAGCAGAATCACCAGAAGCCTGGCAAGACATCTAACTAAAATATGAATAACACAGATGAAAGAAAACATACTTTGCCATTCGCTCATCTTCAAGAGCTGGGAAGGATTTAGAAACCTTACAAATGCAGTGTCACATTTACAAGGGCTTTATCTTCTTTCATTAGATTAAACTGACATAGAAATGTATCACATAGCAGTTTTTGATAATTATTTGCTAATTGTTTCTTTAGTGCTGTAGAGTGCCCCAGAAAGATAACTGTAAAGTGCTTTAAAAGCTCCTGTCCCACTGTTTCCTATAGTAGATATGGATTCTTGCCAGAAATGAAAAAAATCAGTTCTAAATTTCCCAACTGATTGTATAGTGGTTTCAATTTTGCCTTCAAAGGAACAGCACTGGGCCAACCTGAAACCCGTGAAAGTGGGGAGGATTCAAATTGGACCCAGCAGACTAATTTTTCTGATTAAATTTCCACTAGTAATTTTTTTGGGTCTAATTATTTTATTCTTTGATACAAACAAGCACCAGGTATTATCCTAACTAAGTGTTACAGTCCTGTTAGATGTTTATAAATTGATTTGAGAGTGTAATTTTTTTTCTGCACAGCAAATACAAATTAATGAGTGCATTAAGATGGCAAAACCAAGAGGTAGAAAAGCTGTTTTCATCATGTCACAAGGATTCTGAATTTTGACACTGATTCAACATTTACACCAGCCATGGGATGATCCTCAGGAAGGTCAACAGCAATATAGGTTGTATGGGGTACAAAGGGTAAAAAACATTCATTGCTCGGAAACACAGAGGGGTTAATGAAGTGGCCTTGAACTGAAGAAATGTTGTGAATATAATAAGTATGATGTGTTGCAGTTTGGGAGTACAGGTACACGATCCTTTATCCAGACATCTAAAATGCGTAAAGCTCCAAAATCCATTGGGGGAGGCGCCCAAGGGAACGACGGTTGGGTGAGACAGCCGAGGGACCGGCGGTTGGAGGAGGCAGGTGGGCAGCCAAGGGACCGCGGTTGGGGGAGACGGCCAAGGGACTAGCGGTTGGGGGAGACAGCCGGGTGACTGGAAGGTGGTGGAGGTGGATTCAGCAGCACAATTCGGGTGGGCTTTCCGAAATACGGAAAAAAACGAAATTTTGAACACATTGTCCCCCAAGAGTTCCAGATAAAGGATTGTGTACCTGTACAAACCAGGATAGGACTTATGGTAACTGCAGGGTGTGGTAGAACAGAGAGATTTTGGCATACAAATATATAATTCATTGAAAGTGGTGTTACAGATATTTAGGGTCATCGGAAGAGTTTTTGGAACATTGGCTTCATAAATCAATGTACTGAGAGTGGGAGTTGTGTTGTCATGTTGAAGTTGTATAAGACATTAATGAGGCCAAATATAGAGTATTATGAGAAGATTAACAAGGATGTTGCCAGGATTTGAAGAGCTGAGTTGTAGGTAAAAGTTAAGTAAGTTTGGACTTTACTCCCTGCAGCAGCAGAGAATAAGGAGAGATTTGGTAGAGGTATGCAGTATTATAGTAGGTATAGATTAGGATGGCAGTCTCTTCAATCTGAGGCGCCTGCAAGCTCACACCAAAACACAAGAGCGACTTGTCCGTGAACTACTCTTTGCAGACGATGCTGCTTTAGTTGCCCATTCAGAGCCAGCTCTTCAGCGTTTTGCGGAAACTGCCAAAATGTTTGGCCTGGAAGTCAGCCTGAAGAAAACTGAGGTCCTCCATCAGCCAGCTTCCCACCATGACTACCAGCCCCACCATGACTACCAGCCCCACCCACATCTCCATCGGGCACACAAAACCCAAAACGGTCAATCAATTTACCTATCTCGGCTGCACCATTTCATCGGCTGCAAGGATCGACAACGAGATAGACAACAGACTCGCCAAGGCAAATAGCGCCTTTGGAAGACTACACAAAAGAGTCTGGAAAAACAACCAACTGAAAGACCTCACAAAGATCAGCGTATACAGAGCCATTGTCATACCCACACTCCTGTTCGGCTCCGAATCATGGGTCCTCTACCGGCATCACCTACGGCTCCTAGAACGCTTCCACTGGCATTGTCTCCGCTCCATCCTCAACATTCATTGGAGCGACTTCATCTCCAACATCGAAGTACTCGAGATGGCAGAGCCCGACAGCATCAAATCCACGCTGCTGAAGATCAAACTACGCTGGGTAGGTCACGTCTCCAGAATGGAGGACCATCGCCTTCCCAAGATCGTGTTATATGGCGAGCTCTCCACTGGCCACTGAGACAGAGGTGCACCAAAGAAGAGGTACAAAGACTGCCTAAAGAAATCTCTTGGTACCTGCCACATTGACCACCGCTAGTGGGCTGATATCGCCTCAAACCATGCTTCTTGGCGCCTCACAGTTCAGCAGGCAGCAACCTCCTTTGAATAAGACCGCAGAGCCCACCTCACTGACAAAAGACAAAGGAGGAAAAACCCAACACCCAACCCCAACCAACCAATTTTCTCTTGCAACCGCTGCAACCGTGTCTGCCTGTCTCGCATCGGACTTGTCAGCCACAAACAAGCCTGCAGCTGACGTGGACATTACCCCTCCATAAATCTTCATCCGCGAAGTCAAGCCAAAGAAAAATAGATTAGGTAAATGCAAGCAAGATTGTATGAGACACAAACTAGAGGACATGGTTTAAGGGTGAAAGGTGAAATGTTTTAGAGTATATTAAAGTGAACTTCTTTACTCAGACGTTATTCCAAGCATGGAATGAGTTGCCAGCAGAAATGGTGGATGTGAGTTCAATGTCAGTCTTTAAGAGTATTTTGGATGGGTATATAAATGGGAGAAATATGGAAGCTATGGTCCAGATGAAGATTGATGGGACTTGGTGGAATAAATAGTTCAGCATGAACTAAATGGGCCAAAGGACCTGTTTCTGTGCTTTAGTGCTCTATGGTTCCATGATTGTAAACTGCAGCTTTCCACATTGAAGTTATTCTTGCAGTTAGAGTTTGTTCTTTTTGTTTTTGTGATTACCATAAATATTTGTGTACAATGCATTCCATGTATAATGCGATCCTCCATTTTTGAGGGGGAAAAGGGGAAAAATGTTACCCCTGTATATAATACAACCCCACCTCCCCTCACCTGCATGAGTTGTGCTGGCGTCTACCGTTCACCCGCCCGGCCGCCCGAGTCGCGCTGCCAACTATCACCCACCCGGCTGGCCAGCCAAGTCACGCTGCTGACTACCACTCACCCTCTAGCCCACCCTGCCAGCCACCCAAGTTGCGCTGCCGATTACCGCTCACCTGGCCACCCAGCCGTCCGCCTGAGTTGCGCTACCAACTTCTGCTCGCCTGCTCACCCACCTGTGTCGCGCTGCCAACGACCGCTCGCCCACCCGCCCAAGTCACACTGCCGTCTCTCCGGCCTGGGCCGTGAGTTGAAGAATTTTTTTTTTAAATTTTATCTCGTGTTTAATGAGATATATTTTTGAGGGGAAAACTTTTCGCATTATACTGAAATATTTATGGTAATTCTGCTTTTGGTTCAAGTACCATAATGTGGGTGTATTTAATGATTAAATAAAAAAGGAACACCTTTGATCCATGAGACTATCCTTCAGTTGTTTTATGTGTATTGTTGATTTATGGCAACCATGCAAAAACTAACTTTGAACTTGGAAAGCGATAACCATCACTTCTAATTGGCAAGAAGTTTGATCCAGATTCAAGATTGAAATGCAACCCAGCCTGTCAGTTACTGAAACATATTACTATATATCGTGTGAGAAATACCTAAGATATGATGAGTTGTCCAATAAATACACTACTTCATCCAACCTGAGATGCCTCTCCCAATCTTATTGGACAAGGACTGTTGGTAAATATCTGTCATAGTATTCCTCATTGGACAAACCTTGAAGAATCTGTGCAAATTCCATGAGGGTGTAGTGCTCAGTCCTTTTTGTACACAAAGCTCCAAATATTCATGATAAGCTATGCATAAGACAGGAAAAGTAAGTACAAATATTTATATTTATTTGGTTATTTTCTGAAATTATTCATTCTTGGTGTTGGACCCAAATCCGTGTGCATTTCTAGAAAAACATCCATGTAATGATTTTCTGAAATGTGTTTTTTTTCCATTAAGACCTATGTAATAAGTGGAGATGCTGGTTTCCCCTCAACAGTAATGTCCCCATAGAGGCCTAATCCCTTGGCAAGGGAATACTGATCATTTTGCAGACAGAGAGAGCAGGTTGTTTTAATTAACTATAAATGGATGTTACATGGCATGATTAAGTTTTGAGTTTGAACAGAAGAGATTGCTTTTTGGTTTTCTGAGCAAATGCATTGAGTGGCCTCAGGTAATGAACCATTGTTGCCTTTGATAATTTGCTTCAGTTTTCCATGTATGTTTGATTTTTTTTCAGATAATTTCCACAAGAATTAAATTTGTTGAATGTCTCAATTTTTTTCTTTCAAAGTGATTGTTCTAGGCTGTGAGATGGAGAAAATAAGATTGTTTTGGAGGTTTCTATAGGTCAACACAACATAGTGTGTTGAAGGACTTGTACTGTGCTGTTCTTCTTTGGCTTGGCTTCGCGGACGAAGATTTATGGAGGGGGTAAAAAGTCCACGTCAGCTGCAGGCTCGTTTGTGGCTGACCAGTCCGATGCGGGACAGGCAGACACGATTGCAGCGGTTGCAAGGGAAAATTGGTTGGTTGGGGTTGGGTGTTGGGTTTTTCCTCCTTTGCCTTTTGTCAGTGAGGTGGGCTCTGCGGTCTTCTTCAAAGGAGGCTGCTGCCCGCCAAACTGTGAGGCGCCAAGATGCACGGTTTGAGGCGTTATCAGCCCACTGGCGGTGGTCAATGTGGCAGGCACCAAGAGATTTCTTGAGGCAGTCCTTGTACCTTTTCTTTGGTGCGAGGTACTCGAGATGGCAGAGGTCGACAGCATCGAGTCCACGCTGCTGAAGATCCAGCTGCGCTGGATGGGTCACGTCTCCAGAATGGAGGACCATCGCCTTCCCAAGATCGTATTATATGGCGAGCTCTCCACTGGCCACCGTGACTGTGCTGTAATGTTCTACATATGCGCAATGATTTGTGAATTCTGTCAGGGAAAATTAATGACTCGTTTCAATGTAAAACCAGCAAGGTTGCCTGAGGGGATAGCAAGTGGTAAATATTTGGAAAGAATTAGTTAAAGCAGGAAGCAGTTGACTAAGAATGTATCTGGACACAATGAAATGTTCTAATTCAGCCTGATTGTGAATAGCTTATTGGGCATTTATGATAACGGTTATAATTTTAACTAGTCAGGTTGGTTTACTTACACAGCCCTAATCTACTTGTCCCTTGTAACCTGAATTGAATACCTCCTGGATATGCATCTCTTGAATTGTAACTGAAAGTAAATGAAACAAATATTTAGTGAGACAAGGCCAGTCATAAATCAATAAGATGTTTTATATCACCTCCAGGTGAAAATACCAAACAGCTGTTATCATTTGACATAAGAAATTCAATCCTTGTTACTGACAGGAAATTCAGAGCCACAAATCTTTGCCTATTTATGTATAGTAAAAGCTTTGATACATGACCCCCATATCAAGGGTTCATCTTTATTGATTTAAATAAGCTTAAATAAGCTTAGCTTCCAGCGATCCTTCAGCATTTCACATCACTTTATCTCACCATTTCTTTCAACAAATTTAATTCTCCTCATCATTTTTCTGTTTCATTAAGAACCATACCCCCTGCCAGTTATATCTCTTGCTGCCTCTTTTTGTGTCCCTTTGAAGACCATGATACAAAGATATTAAACAACCTATGAACACAATGTTTGTGAGGTGTTATTCAATTAATTGTACATGTAAATTAATTTATTTTTGCATTTTTGTTGCAAGGAATTTTAGCAACGGAAAATATTATTAAATTAGAAGAGGTCAAGGAATTAAAATGCATTTATGAAATTCCCTTTAAGGCTGTCTATGATGGCAGAATGAATTGCTTTCAATGTGTGTTCTAAGGAGTCCTCTGAGATGTGCGGTCTCAATCATGGATGGTGCAGGTGTCTGTGGTAGGTGTGGGCCCCATGATGCAGGAGAGAGCAGGATCATGGGTTGTGTGGGAAGTAATGAGCTTCTACTATCTTCCCATGTTGAAAATTTAGATGATCAATGTCTTCCTCAATGTCCTTTCTCCATTTTGACTGATCATTAGTGAGAATTTTACATTTTTTTTTATAAGGAGCCATGAACTTCCTTTAGTATTTTCTCCATCTGCCTGAAAATCCTTCTGCAACAAAACTCAAAGTGCTTGTTTTGGAAATCTTGTGTTCCATATGCAGACAATGAACCCTACCCACGAGAACTTGGTTGAGAATGATCAAAGCTAAGGTGAGATTGGCCAGGGACGTGGTGTTGATCATGTTTTATCATTCCTACTTATGGGTTTGGAGAAAATTGTGTTGTCAGTCTTGATTAAAAAAAATTTTTTAGTGTTTAGATGTATTTATGAAATGTCTACATCTCAAAGTGAAGAATGGTGATAACTACTGTTTGATGCTAACTTTGAGATATCACATTTCATGGTCTTTCTCTTAGTGGACCGATGTCAATGTATGCTGGAAGAGAAGATAGATTTTGTCATCCATGTCTGCTTCCACTAAGAAATCATCCCTGATGTTGAAAACTATCCATGTTTCAATGATCTTTTCACAGATCTTTATTGTAGGAATCTTTGTCTTCCGGTTGTTTCATGTCAATATATTCATATACTTCAGTTAAAAGAATCGACAATGATTCTATCTCAGCCTCTGAACTTCTTCTGCCACTGACTTCCTCCTTCCACAAGCCTGTCCGTATCTATTTTATTGCAATCCTTGTCACATTCATTTTAGCTCCCAGTTTTGAATCAGCAAATTTGGAAATTGAGTTTTCTGCACCCAGGTCCAGTTGATTAATATTTATTCAGAAGAGCATCGGTCCTCTGGAGAATTCCACTGCTGGCTTCCCTCCGTTCCGTAACCTGTTGTAAACTCTGCCATTCCTGTTACTTCACCAATTGTCTCTCCATTCTGCAGCAGACTATTTTTTTAATTCCAGTGCACTTGATCGAAACAACAATCTTACTACTTGACATCTGATCAAATGTCTCTTGTCCATCATATATTCTAAATCAACTGCATTTCCCTCATTGACTTTCATTACTTTATCAAACATCAGCGACATGTTTATTCACTATCTGCCTTTGTTCTCAAATTCATGCACAGTTTTCCAAATGACTGGAAATTCTGCCCTGACTTTGCAAGCAGATTTGTAAACGTAACTAATGAAAACTTTTAAAATGAACAACAAGCTATAACTAATTAAACCCTAAAAAATCAAGCTGTAGATGGATAAATGCATTTAAAATGGAAAGAGTGCATGTGAGTGGATGTGTTTATTTCTGTGGGGTGGGCAGAAGAATCTAATTGATACAAATGAAAAATAACACCCTAATCCAACTATATTACATTTTTCTTTATATAAGCCTTGTACAATATAAGGAAATCATTTATTAATTCTGGAGAAACTTCATGCATGTGTGATTGTTGCTATGAGCAAGTCAAGTTATGCACAGATGCAATTAAAAAGGAATCCAGTTCACACAAGGGAAAAATGGAATGGAGAGATATGCTGATACAAGATGTAGGGAAGAAAGCAAACTCGGAAAGAACCAAAGACTTGTTGATCCAAACCAAGGCTTTTATTAACTAAAAGACTGGAGCATATCACAAGTAGGTCGACCAGTCCAGAATGACCTGGTCTGGCTAGGAGCAATCCTTTAAGATCTGCCAGTAGGTGTGGCTACACTCTCAGCCAATCACAGTCATCCTACATTACAATCTGTACATATACACATTGATGATAGAATCTGTACTATCACACAGAGGCTGGGAAATGATTCTTTTATTTAGAAAGGGAAGATAAAGCAATTCCCAGGAGGTATACATCAGTTACCTTAATACTGGTCATCGTAAAGCTACTGGAACCTGTGCTCAAAGATGCAATGGAAAAACATCACGAAACTCAACATGTAATAAAATCATGAGCAGAGATTTCAGAAGGGAAGGTCATGCTTGACCAACCTTATTGAATTCTCTGACTAAGTAACAGAAAGAGCAGACAAGGGTAATGTAGTATTAGATTATGAAAGGGGTTGAAAGAGTCGATGCAGCAATAATGTTTCAATTTTTGGAAGGAGTCCAAAACGAAATGTAACATAGTCACTGAAACATTTCTTTCCCCAAGTAACCCTGTGAGCTCTGGTTGAGGGGAGTAGCATTGCTACATTTCAGGAAAGCAAGTTAAATGTACAAGGGAGAAAGGAAGAGGATAATGATGATAGAGTTAAATGAAGAGGAATAACAAGAGATTCCTGAAGAACATAAATGTTGGATTAATTAGTTGGAATGAATATCTATTTCTATGATGTAGATAATGTATGAAATGACATTTAGCTTGAATTTTCATGCACATATTACAGCATGTTAGACTGGAATTAATACAGACAGGCTAGAATTCAGTTGGTGCAACTGAGAGCAGGTGTGTCATTCAGCAGGGAGAGTGGGGTGTGAAGCTTGGTTGTGGAAGTGCAGGCTGGGGGGTGGTGGAGGTGGGACGAGGGTTGCTTTGGCCAGCAGGGAATGATTGGAAGTATTTTAAAAAAAAAAAGACTGGCTGTAACTTTGGATATGGAGTCATCAGTGGAGAGTGCTTGGATGAGTACATGGAATTCGAATCTGGAAGATTGTCTATGCATGACGTTAAATGCCTAGGAAGGATTTTGGAGTCAAGAAGGCCTCAAAATGGGGTTTGGGTTTGCCTAGCCATGAGGAGTGTGGAGCCACAGTGAGGGAGGGGGTGCTCAAGGATGTGGGGTATATGTAGTGTATATAAGTGTAAGGTCGGCTTAAAAATGAAATTTATGGTAGGACTTTTGATATATATGGAGCTTCCACTAGCATTAGTTGGGCGTTTGCTAGTTTCATTGGAAGAATGTCCTGTCATTTGTCTTCCTGTTAGTTGCTTTGTTGAGCAGCAACATGAAAGAGCTACAGAGGCGAAGTTGTCATTGAAGATGGAATGCTGCTGTATGCGGGAAGAGCAGGACAGGGATCCAGTGCAAAATCTAGGCACAAATGCAACAATGGCAGACAATGAATGTGCCTTGTTATATTTTCCCAAAACAATCCTGAAATGGTTCTTATTGTGACTCATTCCAGATGTACTGAGAGAAAGAGATGGCCAATTTGTCCTTCGATTCTGCTCCACCATTCAGTACAATCGTGGTTGATCTCCATTGCACTTATCCTCTCTCAAAACCTCATCATCTCTGTGGCATCCAGAGGCAGGTACCACAACAATGATGAAATTAAATTTGAATGGGTATGTGGATTGGAAAGCTTGAGAGGGATATGGGACAAATTGCAAGCAAATGGGGTCAGTGCAGGTAGATATTGTGGTCAATATGCACTCTATGGATTTATGAAATATTCTTTTAAACTCCAACCCCTTTGCAGCGAAGGTCAAAATGCTGTTGCTTTAATGATTGTCATATTGTGGACACTAACACCCTAACAACAAGATTTCTTACTAATCCTTCCACATTAATTCAGACCACATCTGAAATAACCTGTTCCTGGGTGGGTGGCACAATGTGCTTCTCTTTTAAAATAAAATATCTGATGCATTCCTTCAGCAATACATTTGTTGGTTTGGTTCTTCTAGTTAATCTCCCATGATAATAGTAATTCCCTTCAGACACATGCTATGTAGTTTCTATTTATCTTTTGACCTAATGACATTTTAAGAATTTACTGACTATTCCCACTCAAACCTTTCTTCCCCTGATATTCATGATTTGAACCCAAACTGGTTCCACATTATGAGCCACTGCCTTTACATCTCAGCTCAGCACAGCTCTCGTACTTTCCTTGATTCACAGCATCACCCCACTTAATCCTGGTCACCCATAATGATGTTTCTATAACAGCCACTACATCATACTCAAATATTGTTATCTGTGACATTATCTCATCTATCTTGTTGCAAATGCAAATATGTTCATATAAAGAACATTAAGTTTTCATGTTTTGTAGTTATTTACAACTCTGGAACTGTTCTTGTATCCTGATACTCTGATGCCTGGTTCCAAACCCTAAAGCATGGAGGAGTACCCTGATTGTATCTTGCCCTGTCAGAATTTTCCACACTCCACTCATTGTTTTCAACCATCAATCATTTTTCATGCAACTGTCCTGCCTTCCAAAGAATCAGCATGGCAAAACTTTATTGCTTTCCTACAATGGCAATCCTCTCCTCCCTTAAGGAGAGCACAATTGCACCCATTGTCCCAGTTGTGGCCACGTCAAGGGCTTATGTGATTACACAATGACCTCCTGCTCTTGAAATAAAGTGCAACTGATCAGGCAGCATCTGAGGACAAGAAAGATTCAATGACCATTCCTTAGAAGCAGGGAACAAGTTTTCTTAAAGTTGAGAGAGTTATGTATGAGACAAAGCAAGCCTCTCTGAGAGGATTAGGTTGCGGTTCCTGCGCCAATTAGATTTTGTTGAAGCATATTCTTGTACTTATCACCGTGTGCAGTCAGTGAAACACCCGTGAAGTTCCAAAAACCCAAGTTCAAGCCCGACCTCTAATTCTGCCTGTGTGGAATCTCTGATCTTTTGGGTCTTATTTTCCTGGATCACCGGTTTCCTTCCACATCCTAAAATGTTCTGATTGGGAGGTTAATGTTGACTCCAAAAAATCCCCCACATAAGAGGCTGGCAGGACAGTTGATGGGGATGAGAAAGAACTGATTACATGGAAATTAGCAGGGGAATAACACTGATAAGAATATAAGATGGTATTGATATCATGGGCTGAATGGCCTCCTACCACATTGTAGGAAAGTAATGGGAATATATTTCAAAACCTCTTGCAATCAAGACCAAAGTACCATTTTCCTTCTTGCTGCCTCTGTGTTTCCTTTCAGTGACTGCTGTGTTTAAAAACTCCAGTTTTCCTCAATATGCTACCTTTTAATTCTTCCCACTAAAGTAGATAATTTCATATTTGTCCTGCTCAAATTGTCTAAATTACCTTCAATTAATCCAATTTCACTACACTATAACAAGATATGGTCTGTAATTGATTTTGGAAGCTATATTGCTAAAACTATTTAACAAGCAACTTTTATTTGCATATTAATCCCACTTCATTGAAGTGCCTCTTTTAAAAACCTTTTTCAAAAAGAATTTATAAAGATTAATTTTGAGAGTTTCTGTGGTATTACTGGTCATCATGCAATACTCTAAAGTTGGTGAGGTAGAGGAAAAACAAACCAATATATACATACCCAGAGCAATGATTCTCAACCTTGCCTCAAATTTGGAGAACTTAATGCCATAGTGGGTTAAACCTACAGGATATTTCTTCCAAATCATTCATTTAAAAATATTTTCTACACATCGTCCCATGAACTATTGCATTGTGCTGATGAGCCATGAGCTGTATATTAAATGAAGATGGTGGCGCTGCCACTCGTGTGGACCTCCGAGGAGCAACGGAGCAGGGATGCAGCGCTCCCGTGGGGTTCAGCCGCTCAGTCAACTGCCATCGGCTCTGCACGGGCTTTGAACGGCCACGGGTCTGCACCAAGATGGCAGCACCTATTAATCCACAACAGCCACGAGGGGGTGCATACTCTGGGGAAGTGGAGGACTGGAGCAGGGCAGCAGAGGATGGGAAGATCCCGCACCATCTGAGAGGGAGAAGTGGATGGTGACTGTGGCAGTGAACCAGTGAGGGGGCTCTGTGGCTGAGGGACCAGTGCATGTGCCGGGTTGCTGGAGACTCGAGGCGAGGAACCCGTGGAAATTGTGGACTGCTGGAGACTGCAGTCGGAAGACTCATGCCAGGCAACGGGCTACTGGAGACTGGCTAGAGGGGTGCCAGATATCGGAACCAAGATATGGGGAGGTGCCGAGGGCGCTGGAGGTTCCATGATCTTGTCGGAGGTTTGGATCTGGAGTTCAGGTTACCAGTGATTTGGACTGGACTCTGTGTGGCTGCGGGATTGCAGAAGTGCTGGAGGCGAATCTACAGGGACTCAGTGACTCTGGGGGAATGCTCTTTTGTGTTTCTCTCACTAACTGTAAGAGGAGCTTAAGCAATTCCTGCCGATAGTGAATCTGTCTGCCTTGCAGCAGGCAAAAAGAAATTTCATGTCCTATGACACTGTTTTATTGCTATGACAATAAATTGAATCTTGAAGAACCTTTGATTGTGGTAGAATGGTGGCAGGGAATCATTGCAGTTCAACAAAGAAAGGATAAAGCAGAACACATTGCAAAGAGAAAGCAGCTTACTTGTGAATAATTGACAATTATATTTCAATTTTACTCCAAAACCCAGAACAACCTTGCTGATATCTCTGGCAGAAAGTATTGATTGCAGTGAATAAACTCAGCAACCTCTGGCCAAATTGGATCTCTACCTGAAAGTTCACTGCATTAGTATTCTTAAGAAAAAAGTGCACAGTAAAACTTACTTTGACAATGCTAGATGCACAAGAGAGGCTAAATCTCAACCCAAGGCAGATTTCAGTTTTGACCTTCAGTGTTCCATATGGTACTCACCAGATTTGATGAACATTTTTCTCCCTCTTGAAAATACTTTCAATCTGTTGATGTTAGCATAGTTGCTGAACTTCTCAAGCTCCATCAGTTCAAAAATCACAGTAGGAAATCACATTTAAAAGCAGTGTAGTGTAACGGGTCCAAGAATGGAGTTGCCATTTCACTGTTTAGAGACAATATTAAGTGTTATTATTTGTTCAAAGGGTAGAAGAAATGTTTCTTTTCTAATTTAGTTGAAAGAAACAAATCATTTGACTTAAATTGAAATGACTGCTTCTGCTAGGCTTACAGCGCTTATTATCTGAAAGACTGGGGTGTCTAGTATAATTACCACACCATTTCTTTGGTCCCTATTGTGCAGAAATCTGTCATCTGGCACCTGACAAAGGACACCCACTAATGACAATTGCAGCACACACCCACGCTATTTTAATCTTGCCACATTAAATTTTGTATCTTAATAAATAAGTTGCACTGACTTGTATGCATTATATATAATTCAAACCATCAAGATTTAATGACAGAAACTCATATGAAATGCATAGCGAGCATAATTATTTTTAGAAATGACATGACTTTGTGAACCAAGAAAGATTAATTAACTTTGGTGCAAAATGACCAAGCATTAGAAATTTGATGAAATAAATGAAAAACTATTTTTCCTCTAGCCCACAAATATTATTAATGATGTCATTATGAGTGCCTGGAATATAATCTTCAGATCTGTCAGGAGACGATGGCTTCAATGTCACATTGTTTATGAGTGAACAGATTCAATGAATAGAGCAAGTCCACAGAGCAACAGACCAACTCAAGCCTTACAAGGGAAATTTAAAATCTTGGATCCCAAGATTTCCTGTCGCATGCTTGCTTGCATCTGACTGACTTTGAAATGCTCTCCAGCTGAGCCATCGGATAATATGGCAACTGAAATGAAGGTGATCTTGCTGTAGAGGACAGAATACTGGCTAGTTATTGGACATTGCTTCAACTAGATCACAGACTCATAGTAACCTACTCATGAGTAAGTAAAAATTGGGCAAAGCTGTTCTGTGAATTTGAAAAGAAGTAAACCGGCATAAATGATGAGCTCAAGCAGGAATGGTCTATATAGCCGTGTGGGACAGCTGCTCAATTCTATAAGATCTTTGGCTTCCAAGAGATAAAATTCCTCCACATTTCAGTCTTTAATGCGCCCCAAGTTTCTCTATCCCCTCCATAGGGAAATGTGTATTAAATAATTGCATCTGCTTATCTACTGATTGCTCTCTTATTTTCCCAGACCACTTTAGCCAAACTTTGACTTCATAATTGTCCTCAAATTTAAAACTAATTTTGGACCTAAGATTTTTGCTCTTAAATTGAATGTAAAATTCAATCATATTGTGATCACTCTTGCCAAAGAATGCTCTTCTTTAAAATTATGATTTCATCCTCTCTCATTGAATAGCCTACCCTTTTTTGGTTCCAGAACTGAGTGGTCTGAAAAATTATCCTGAATAGATTACAATACACAAAAATCCTGGAGAAACTCAACATGTCATGCACCATCCACAGGGAGCCAATGTTTCAGGCGTGAACCCTTTGTTGAGGTCTGAGTTAAAAGCAGGCAGGCGTATGAATTGAATACAAAAATTGGGGTGAGATGAAGCACCTGTCTGCTTTTTGCTCATGCCTCCGTGAAGAGCTCAGGTCTGAAATGTTGGTTATGCCCCTTTGGACACTGTGCGACTTTTCTGCAATGTACTACCATCACAGCGACCGCAGAATTTCCTGTTTGACTTCGGAATGTATTCCCTAATTTGGCCTCAAGGCTACCTTGGCCAAACTGACTTATTCAATCTATATGAAGTTGCTATTGTTTCTTGCATTACCTTTCTTGCAATCCCCCACCATTTCTTGATTTAAGTTTTATTACACTGCTTTGGGATCTCCGGACAATTCTTACCATCAACTTATTACCCTTGGTATTTCTTATCTCCACATGTATTCTCATATTCCAAGCTATGATCATTTCTAACCACTATACTCTTCTCGTCCTTAATTCATAGAGATACATCACCTTCTGAAACAGACCTGAATCCTTAACTGCTTCTCTTTCCATGGATTCTCCCTGTCCTGCAAGTTTTTCCAACATTTTCTGTTCCATTTCAGAACCCCAGTATTCATAGGTTCTCCCAGAAGATTGATAGATATTCCCAGAAGATTCAAATCCAGGCTTTGGCCAAGTTGCAAATATGAGGATTGGGTCATGTCCAATTATTTCTATTTTTAACATTAATTTCCAGCAATCTTTAAACTTCATTTTTTTTTCATCATTGTTTCCTCCTTTAACGATTCATGCATTGATAACCAGATTGGGTGATTGCTTTGCTGAACATGCATTTAGTTTGTTGGAACAATCCTGATTGCCTTCCACTTTAATTTTCCATCCCACTCTCACTCTGATCTAACTGTCCATGGCCTTTTGTACTGTTATAACATGCCTAATGCAAGTTTGAGGAACCACGGTGTCACTTTTGAATTCTCCAGTTTTATGAAACTCACTCCTTTTGATTAACAGAACTGGCCATCTCAGCCACTCGCCATTCTGAAGATTTGGCTCGGCTCTTCTCTCTCCATTATCAGAGAATAACTCACTGGGCATGTTCCACAATCTTGCTTTTAAAAAGACTGTGGAAAGAAATACAATCAAAGGATACAAGAAAGATTGAAGATGCTGGAGTCCTCTGGAAGTACTCAGCAGGATCAAGCAGCATCAGTGGGAGGAAAATAGTGGTCGATGTTTCGAGCCAGATATATTTCTTGAGGGGGGGGGGGAAACAAATCAACTTCTCCACATGTATTCTCATATTCCAAGCTATGATCATTTCTAACCACTATACTCTTCTCGTCCTTAATTCATAGAGACACATCACCTTCTGATACAGACCTGAATCCTTAACTGCTTCTCTTTCCATGGATTCTCCCTGACCTGCAAGTTTTTCCAACATTTTCTGTTCCATTTCAGAACCCCAGCATTCATAGGTTCTCCCAGAAGATTGATAAATATTCCCAGAAGATTCAAATCCAAGTTGCAAAAATGAGGATTGGGTCATGTCTAATTATTTCTATTTTTAACATTAATTTCCAGCAATCTTTAAACTTCATTTTTTTTCATCATTGTTTCCTCCTTTAACCATTCATGCATTGATAACCAGATTGGGTGATTGCTTTGCTGAACATGCATTATATTTATTTAACTTGACAAATATTCCCTTTTTCCATTTATCTCACCATCTACCTTTCCAAGCTCTGATGAAAGGTCTCCCTCCAATTCCAATTCTTTCCTCTAGCTCTATTTTTCTCATCTTCTTGTTTCTGTTGGGAGGAAATCCGTGAAATAAACACATGCAACTATTCAACTGTGACATTTACAATATAGTTAGATTGTGCTTTGTCTTGAGCCTTAGTTCCTAGTATAAATTTATTTTTACTAAATGAATTTGGCTTCTGCCAAATGCCATCTGCTAAGTAAAGTCCAGTTGTCCTTCTAACTTGGGTAGATCAATGAGCACTAAGCAATTCTACTCCTTGTTAATATTTGTAAACTGACCGTTGCACTTTCTGTATGGATGACAATGTAGAATGAAAACAACAATTAAGATTCATTTTCAGCAAGGCTGTTTTGCGTGATGCAGAAATTGCATGTTTTATTTGAAGAGTCACTTTACTTGGATATTTATTTCTAAAAATAATTTCCGTGGCAATGGGAGGAATGAACTCGTGAGCTGAAATGGCCTGTATGTCAATATTTTTTAAATTATATTTAAAACTGTATAACTATATATATTTATGCCACTGGAAATCTGAACTTCGTTTACTCCATTTCTCTTTTGACCAATTATTTCATGCAGTAGTCAAGCACTCTGTTCCCTTTTAGTTCTGTCACTTCTTTTCACAATACTTTCTAACTCGGTTCATTCAGAAGATCCACTCGCTCAGATCCTGGCTTTATTCCTTCTTGCCCTTTTTTAAATATATGGCTCAAAATCCAATCATGATTCAAAGGAAAAGGGCAAAGTTATAGCAATCACAATTAGAAGAGATCTTATAGAAACGTAAAATTATAGCTGGGAGGTTTTTGGTGTTAAACAGGAAAATCTGCAGATTGTAGTGCAACACATAAAAGTGCTGGAAAACCCCAGCAGGACACGCAGCATCAATGGGAAGAAAAGAGTAACTCCTGTTTCAGGCCTGAGAGCTTCACCAAGAATGTTGGTAGTTATTTTATAACAGTACAAAAGGCAACCTGGGCTAAAATAGCCAGGATCTTTATTTTTGTGATGAGTTTAGACCATCTCCGACTTTCTATTCAAATATGACAGCTTAACGGGGTTCAATGTTTATCAATGGTGAGGAAGAGCACAAAATGTCACTTGCACAAGGTTATCAAAAAGAATGACGCAATTGTGCAGGAATTGAATATAAGTAATAAACATTGCAATTCTTTTTGAAATACCATGAAATGCTTACATGTGCAATATTATATTTATATGTTAATCAATTAAACTTTCATATATCCCTATCTAATATGTAAAATGTTACATAATTGTTTCACATTTTGTGTAGAATTCTACCTATAAATTAATCAATTACACCACCTTCATAGAAAATCTCTAACAATGATGAGTCAGACCATGGAAGAGAGACAGAGGGATGAGTGGCTTGGTATCAGGACAACAACCTCTTCCTCAATGTTAGCAAGATCAAGGGAGTAGTTATAAACTCTGGAAAAGGGAAATACCTCACTCCCTGGTCTGCATTGACAGCAATGAGGTTGAGACAAGTCAGCATTAAGTTCCAAGGAATAAAGGTCTCCAGTTTCTTGTACCGGTTCACCCACATCGTATCAATAATCCAGAAAGTGCATCTGGGCCTTCACTTCCTCAAAAGCTTGTGGTGAATGTCACATGCATCCCTTAACAACTTCTACAGGTGCACCACTGAAAGCATCCCATCAGGAAGCATCATTACATGGTGCAGGAAGTCCTTGACCCAAGCTCAAAGGAAACTACAGAGGGCAGTGTTTACAGCTCAGACAAGCAAGCATTGCACTCTACCCTTTACCAACTCCATCTATGTCTCCCACTGCCAACCTATTAAAAGGCTCCTCCCACCCCTGCCACCTTTCCATCAGGTGAGGTCATGCAGCACCTGAATAAAGAACAGTTTCTTCCATGCCGTAATCAGACTGAATGAACCTCACCATAGTAAAATAATGTTGCCTTTGCTCTGTCCTAATTTACCTGTCTCTATAACTAAACTTCTGTGTCTTGCTGTACCATGTGTGAGATGTCTGGCGGGGCTGCTCACAAAACCAATTCTATCACTGCATCTTGTCCATGTGTCAATAATTTAGGCAATTTCAAGTTTATCAGGCACATCACCAAACCTACTGTTTATGAGGAGAGAAGTTGTTGAAAGGGCTGGGTAAGGTCAGAGAGAGGTGCACATTCTCATTAGCAAGTTATGTAGATAAGGTGTAAACATGTCACAAAGCCTTCCGAGTTTTATAGTTTCCTGTAAGATGCAGGCTGAAATCTTCATCAATTTCAAGTGCTCACTCAGAAATGCTTCAGCTGTTCATAAGTGCCTTGTACCTATAACAAGATGTGACATCTGGAGCATAATGTTTGTTCATACTGACACTTTTTAGCATTATTAATTGTAGATCTACCATCACAGTGCATTGGAAGAAATGTTGTGTCACTGTAACATATTATGATTTATTCTTTCAAAGATGCACTTAACTGATGTAAACCCTGGCAGGGTTCATTCAAAATGTTCACATCACAAATAGCTTTCAGATAGAAATCAGCAAACTCTCTTCAGAAATTGTTCCCGATGTAACATTGCTGCATTGAGTTCTCAATGAAGCCATATTGCATTGGGAACAAGTGGTTGCTTCTTTAAATATGGCACAAAGTTTTCATCAGCTTACGATGTTTGAAGGGTGGTGGGCTATCCAGATGTGGAATCCTCTGTGCATTGCTCAGAATGTCAGATGTTCTAACAGTCCAGGATGCAATAAGGATGCAATACCACCTAGTGGCTGTAGCCAAACTATATTGTCATTGGGCTCTATTTACACAGAGAATTCCCATTCTGTTTGTTGAACATATTCAGCTTTCATATTTCTCTTAATAACCCAGCTGTTTGATTGGAACACATTTGACCATAAACTAGAAATCCACACGTTGTTTCGTTAATTTCATCCATGCTCGGTGTCATAACATTGGGTGTGGATTTGCTTCACATGTGAAAAGTTATTAGGTCATCAAGGTCATCTTCTGCTTCTGTAGTTTTTTTTCTTTCTTTTGTCTTAACTGCTACCTTAAGAGCATGAGCTATGCGCTTACAAGAGGTCAATAACTCACAGAAACACACTTCATCATGTAACTAAAATATCTCAAGATGCATCCATTCAAAATCCTGTTGTAGGTTTGGGATAAATTAAATACAGTTTAATCTCTGTGGATGTGCATAACAAATGTGTCTGAAGTCCAGAATGCCCATGAGTAAAAATAAATAAAATATGGGATCCTCAAAAGATTTAATTCCAGTTATTGATTTAAAAGATTCGAAACCATGTTATAGTCTGATATTTATATTTTTCTCTGAGGTTATTGATCTGAAGTCTGCTATACTGATGTTCACCTTTGACAATTATCTGTTGAATGTGGTGTGATTCTTCACAGTTTAGTGTCAGCAGTTTACAGTGAACCAGAAAAATTGAATGCAACATTAACATGCGTTGAGCTGTCACAGGACAGCATTTACAAAATTTGTATTAATGGCAGAATGAATGTAGGTCAGGACCTGACCTCAAGACAACAGTGATCAAAGATGCAGACAAAAAGGACTACCTGAGTAATTGATGGTTGAGTGGTATGACTATTGATGTCATGAGCTGATCTTTTTGCTTTGGGCAGAATCAGGAAATTGCACCAAACATGACTAGTTTGGTAAATTGAGCCTCTCCTTTATTTATTTAAGAAACTGAGGGAGGGATATGAGGAAAGGCATATTTCATGAAAGTATGAAAGGCCAAAGATAAGCTAGAGGTGGGTTAGTTGTTTCCATTGGTGGGGGAGACTAGAGCGAGGGATCATAGCCTCAAGATCCAGGGGAGTGGATTTAGAATGGAGATGAGGAGGAACTGCTTTTCCCAGAGGGTGAGGAATCTACGGAATCCACTGCACATTGAAGCAGTGGAGCCATGTCGGTGAATATATTTAACACAAGATTGGATAGATCTTTGCAAAGTAGGGGAATTAAGGGATGTGAGGAAAAGGTAGGTAGGTGGAGATAAGCCTATCATCACATCAGCCGGGATCTCATTGAATGGCAGAGCAGGTTCAGAGGGCTGGACGGCCAACTCCTGCTCCTATTATATACTTTATGTTCTTAAGAACTAGTACACCAGTTACTCCAGCATTTCTTGGAGGAAAATTATTGAATTGATAATGAAGGATAAAGTGACATAATACCTTGGAAATGTTCAACTAATAAAACAGCCATGCCATCAATTTTGTAAAGAAATTGTAAAGGGTAATTTCTGACAGATAAAGTTGAATGAATGATTTTAAAAAAGGTTTCCACAATAATAGAAATGAGCTTGTCCATTAAATCTATTTAGATAGATTTCCACATGGAAATTGATGTCTCCTTTCTCAGAGCATTGTTTGGAAGAGCCATTCTCAATGGGGACTACAACACATTTAAGAAATGGACAGAAATCTGATTTTTTTTTTAATGTTTTTTATGTAGCCTGGCCAAGATGGATAATCCCCCTCAGCAGTATCCAAAAGCGTATACTGCTGCTGAGGAGAATGGCCAAAGGCTACCCTACACTGCCTGCCTATGCTGTTTCCCTCTCCTGATTGTCACCCAGCTACTGTCCTCTTGCCTCCTATGTGTGATTGCACCTCTGTAAATCCTGCCTTTTACTTCCTCAGCCTCCTAAATGATCCAGAGTTCATTTATCTCAAGCTCCAGTTCCCTAACATGTTCAGTAAGGAGCTGTAGTTGGATGCACCTCTCTGATGACCTGATCATTCACATTCTGCAAGAGAAGAATGTCCCACCCCTGGCTGCCATTTCCACTGTTTATTAAAGAGCAAAGACTTGAAAACCCTATCCTTACCTTGTCTCATCTCTTGCATCTCGACCTCTGTTCATCAAAGCCTCTCTAACCAAAGCCTCAAATTCCCACTCCACAATCGCTACTCTGCTTGACCTTACCTTCATTTATTGGCTACAGCTCATAGGGCAATGGAGAGACTTAAACAGAACCTAGCTCTCCTGCTGCTCTTTAAACACTCCTTCTCTCATTCACAGTCTGCACTCTCAGTCCCTGGCAATTACTGACTTTTGATTGCTAGGCTTACAAATGTAAGACCAAATTTCTAAGAGGTGAATTATGAGAGGAAGTTAAATTTTTCTCAAGCAAAATATTTCAGTAACAATTGGGTCTAAGAGCAGTAATTCTCAACCTTCCCTTCCCACTCACAGACCACCTTAAGCAATGCCACAGAGCACCAATGGCATAGGGATTACTTAAAGTGGTCTGTGAGTGGAAAGAAAAAGGATGAGAAGCATTGGGTTATATCTAATGTTCTTGAAATGTAAAAGGTCGGTTTTAAGTGATCTCAGTGACTAAATTAATTTGCATATTCCAAAGCATTAGAATCAGAATTTATTGTCATGAAGACGTGTCACAAAATTTGTTATTTTGTAGCAGTTACAGGTTTTTCTAAAAATTGCTATAAATTATATTGGGGGAAAAAAATAAATTAGTGAAAAAATTAGTCGTTCATTTTCCATTCAGAAATCAAATGTCTGAGGGGAAAGAAACTTTCTAAGCTGTTGAATGTTTGTCTTCAGGCTCCTGTATCTTCTCCCTGATAGTAGCTGTGAGAAGAGGGCATGGCCTGGTGGTGAGGGTCCTTGATAAGAGGCTGCTTTCTTGAGACACCACCTCTTGTAGATGTCCTTAATGGAGTGAAGATTAGTGCCCATGTTGGCAATGGCCAAGTTCAGAACACGCTTTTCTGTCCCGTACATTGGCACCTCTGTAGCAGACACTGATATAACCAGAGAGCAGCAGAGATTTACATGGTCATAGAGTTTGATGAAGGACTCAAGCCCAAAATGTTGGTTATGTATTTTTTACCTTTGCTATGTAAAGGACACTACTTAACCTGCTGAGTTTCTCCAGCTTTGTGTTTTTAACTGACATAACCAGTCAGAATGCTCTCCACGGTACACCTGTAGAAGTTTGCAGAAATCTTTGGCAACATACCAAATCTCCTCAAACTCCTATTGGAGTATAGCCGCTGGTAAGCCTTCTTCATGATTGCTTCGAAGGCTCCAGGACAGATCTTCAGAGATGCTGAAACCCAGGAATTTGAAGTTCTTTATCCTTTCCATGGCTGACCCCTCAATGAGAACTGGTTTGTGCTTCCTGGCTTCCCTTGCCTAAAGTCCACAATCATTTTATCTAAAAGTCTATCCCCATTGGCTGAGTTAAATATGCTAATATGGTAAAGTTAGCATTCTCTGGAACTGAAGTTAATGGAATCAATTTGAGAAGCAATGCAAATACACTAATGTTGTTTTCTTCAGCAGAACCAACCGACCAGTGCCATGGAGCAGATAAATAAAATGTAATCCTTTCCTTTATTCCCTTTCCTTTAATAAGTTTTTACTAAGTATAGTGAGCCAGCATATTTATAATAATTCAGCTCAAAATGATTTATCAGCAAAAGGCAAACATTTTGAGTCTGTTTCTGATTCTCTATCTATGCGAAACTTGATTCAAAATTACTTTTAAAAAATATCCATCATAAACCAGTTGCTCATGCATTTTTGCATGCACTTCTGGGCAAATGTAAATGTTTTTTTTAAATGAGAAAAAAATCAAAGTAATTCCATGAGCTGAAGAAAATGGTTATGGTTTAAGAGCCTTTCCTTACCAATGCAATCAATGAAATATTGCAAAGTCAACTAATGTACAAACAAATTAAGTCCCGGTCATGTAAACAGGAAAGCAAGCAGTTTTAAACATTTAAAATTCTGTACTAATTTGAGTAATTCCACCTGGAATGTGTTGATAATATAGAAACAAGCAGAAATTCGACCCACATATTATAATAATGTTTAATATGTTACTCTCTCATGGGGCAGATATTAAAATAATCATTACCATTTTTTTACATATGTTTCTGTATTTATTTTACTTCTGCTAGAATCAACATAAGATGTAGAAAAGATTCAAATCACAATACTGATGTTTCTATTTTTGCCAGGCCAGAGACTTTTCTTGTGTTCATTTTTAGCCTACATAGTACAAGAGTAGAGTTGAATGAAACCAGCTATAGGGTGTCATGACAATCGTATTAGGTGCAGTTCATCACTCTCACTCCCAGTATTGAGTAAACTATTGGAGAGGATTCTTAAGCATAGGATCTATGAGCATTTGGAGAAGTACAGTCTACTCAAGGATAGTCAGCTTGGGAAGGTTGTACCCCCTGAATCTATTTGAGATTTTTGAGGAGGTAATAAAAGTAATTGATGAGGGTAGAGTGATAGATGTGGTCTACATGGATTTTAGCAAGGCATTTGACAAGGTCCCCCACAAGAGACTCATCTAGAAAGTCATGGGATCAGTGGAAAATTGGTTGTATGGATAAATAATTGGCTGGTAGGAAGAAAGCAGAGAGAAGAAGTGAAAGGAAATCATTCTGACTGAAGGTCGGTGACTACTAGAGAGTTGCAGGGATCTGTTCTGGGACCCCTGCTCTTTACGATTTTTATAAATGACCAGGATGAAGAGGCAGAGGATTGGTTAGTAAGTTTGTGAATGACATGAAGTTTGGAGGAGTTGTGGATGGAGCTGGTGGTTGAAGGTTACAAGAGGATATGGACAGGATGCAGAGTTGGGCAGAAAAGTGGCTGATGGATTTCAATCTAAGTGCGTGTCAGGTGATGCATTTTGGAAGGACTAATTAGAAGGCTGAGTACTGGGTTAATGGTCAGTTACATAAGAGTGTGGATGAATAGAGGAACCTTGGGTGAAAATTCATACATCCCTCAAGGTCACCACACAGGTTGATAGGATAGTTAAGAAGGTGTTGGGATTCATTAATAGGGGGATTGAATTTGGGAGTAGAGAGGTCATGTTACAACTCTAAAAATTTTGGTAAGTCCACACTTAAAGTTTTATGTTCAGTTCTAGTCACCTCATTATAGGAAGGATGTGGAAGGTATGGAGAGGTGAAGAAGAGATTTATCAGGCTGTTGTCTGGATTGGGAAACCAGTTTGATGTAGTAAGGTTAGCAGAGCTGGGGCTTTTCTTTTTGGAGCATAGAAGGATGAGAGGAGATTTGATAGAGGTCTATAAGATTATGAAAGGCAAAGATAGGGTGGACAACCTGCACCAGTTTCCTAGGGCAGGATCAGTAAATACCAGAGGATATATGTGGAAAGTTAAGGGAGAGAAGTTGAGGGGAGTCATCAGGGCTTTTTTTTTTTTTTGCTTGGAATGCCTTGCCGGGGATGGTGGTGGAAGATGAAACATTGGGGACATTTAGAGACTCTTTGAGAGACACATGGATGAAAGAAAAATGAGGGTTATGGGGTAGGGAGGGTTTCGTACTTTTTTTTAGGAAGGAATGTATGGGTCAGCACAACATTGACTGTTGTATTGTTCTATGTTCACGTGTGGGAAGTTTTTTCGCATGTGAAAAATCTGTAGCCTTCGCTGCCCACAGCCACGCTCAATACCTCAGATGCTGGAATCTAACACAAAGCACAATCTGCTGGAGGGACTCGACGGGTCAATCAGTTTCTGTGGGAGAAAAATTATGGTCGATGTTTTGAGTCAAAATGCATTGTCAGGATGATTCCCTTTTGGAAATCTATATAAGTAGATTTCATGGACAAGGCTATTTCCATTATTATGAAAACCTCTTTAAAATAATTTATTCAAGTACATCTGTCAGAAATTACCCTTTACAAATGCATGCAAATTCTTTACAAATTGATGACATGGCTGTCTCATTAGTTGAACATTTCCAACGAATTATGGCTCTTTATCCCTAATTATCAGTTCAATAACAAATGTTAGGGTTACTGGTGTACTAGTTCTTGATATCCCTTTCTCAGTTTTTCTGCAACAGATGGAGAGGCACAAATTTCCAAACTAGACATCTTCAATGCAATTTTCTGATTGCACCCAAAGCAGAAACACAAACCTATGACATCAATAGTCACACCGCACAATCATCAATCACCCAGGTAGTTTGTTCTCTCTGTCTGCACCTTTGAATATTTTTGATTGATGAAAAGTTTTGGTTGAAAACGTCGATCGTTCTTTTTCTCCCACTGATGATGCTTGACTCGTTCACAGATGGGAGGTTGAATCCTCATCTTGGGCTATGGTTTATTCCAGATCAGTAAATCTAGGCAGCTCTGGCTTTGTGTCCTGGTGTGTCATGATTGTACCATTTCTGAGACATGGGTAAAGTGCTGGTCAAGCCTGTTCTGCTCCAAAGATGTCGCCATCACTGACAGTTAAAATCATGCCCAAGTACCGAGGAAGTTCAGCTGCAATAACAATAGAAATAAAACCTCATATTTCAAAATCTATTTAAATCAAGAGAATAAGCCTGCAGTAATTTATAACCGTACAGAGAGAGGGAAATCTTTGTCAGTGCTGTGATAATCTTTGAAAGACAAGAACTCTGGCTGTTCAGATTGACCATACTTATTTTAAGCTTTCTTAGTTGCTCTAACCTTAGTTCTGAATCTCTGCCTGAACCAGATGTTGCCTGTGCATTTTTTTCATTTCTTCATGAGAAATGTTTAAAAGAGAAAAATAAGACCACACAAAGATTTTAGTTCTGCAGAGCTAAATAGGATGATGTTAAAAGAGTCCAGGTAATTGTGACTGAAGGATCGGCAGTTCCTTGAAATGGACGACAGTCAGTATTTTGCCCGTGCACGTGGTGTACTGAAGTCTAAAGCAAACTTTTTAATCACATGTTGTATTATAGGGATAGGGAATGTAAGAGCCAAAATATGCGTACTTAAATTGTTAGTTGGCACGCCATGGTCCACAGGCTGGGCATGGCCATCTTGATTCCTGTGCGCATGCGTATTGGAGTTGGGCTCATGCGTGCGTGAGAGTTAAGCACCCTGACGATATTGAATTTGCGCCCTTAATTCCTATGCATGCGCCAACCCAACTCCAATATGTTAACCCATAGCGCATGCGCCAGCCAAAAACACGCACATGGGCACAGGAATCAAGATAGCCAGCTTACAGACCCTGGGATGCCAGCTAACAAGGTAAGTAGGCACATTTTGGCTCTTGCATGCCCTGTATCCCTGTTATAGTTTGTTAAATGGAATATATTTTTTAAAAATTCAGTCTTGTGTGTGGACAGATGTAAGTCACATAGGTTGCAAGTCAGGGAGTACCTGTACAGGGACTGTGATATGTGATTAATGCAATGCCAAACTCATACCACTTTACGATCATTCTGTTCTCAGCATCATATTAACATTTATCATACAGCTGATTGGTTTAGAGCTTCAGCAGAGGATCAGAAAACCTCTATTAACCTGGTTTCTACAGCATAAAATCAGCAGGCACCTCTTATGGGAGTGTGCAATACACCTGCACACATGACCGAAGGCACTTTGGAGGGGAATACCATTGCACAGAAGATATGACATAAGACCATCAAAATTGAGCTTCCCAATTATCTAATGCTGTGCAGGATTATCAGATGGTGGAAGTGGAGAGGAGTAGTATTATGCTTTTTTCCCAAAGTGAAAAAACTCAGTGGGAAACAATAAGTGTGCAAGTGAATTCCTGAAGACTGGAATGGAACACATTTCAAAAAAAAGAGTTGTGAAGGGTAATGGTCAGTGAATTCATCTGCAAATGCCATATCCCACTACCTCAGGCAATTAAATTCACCAAACCCCCTTTCAGTTATCTCTCAACAATCCCTACCATTCAGGAATGGGATCCATTCCATCTCATTGTCTTATACTTACCACAACTCCAAGCCTCACCCCTACTTCTTAAACAGTTTGTCAGTCACATCTTCTAAACACACCACTTGTTAGTCACATGCATTCCCTTCTATGCACAGAAATTAATTGCATCATCTTACCCCATTGTGGAGAAAATCTTCATCAGAGATTTTGAGAGCCAAAAAGATGTTGGAATTCTTCTCTTCTTTCTTTTTCCGCCTGTTTATTAAGTTATATCGAACATATACAAGAGGAGAGTTACATTACACATATTTAAAAGTGTGTAAGAAAAATAGCATATTGGTATTTAACAAATATATATTAACCATGTTTTTCTCCTCTTGTAAAATTGAAAAAAAGAGAAAAAAATTATTATTATTGCAACATTTCCTCTAACTCAGAGGTCTCAAGCTTGCGGCCCGCGGGCCAACTGCGGCCCTCGGGATGATAGTTTGTGGCCCCGCCTTAATATGAAAGTTTAATGTTAGTACGGCCCGCGAGTTTGATATGATTGGCACTTTTCAGTGTTGTGTGCGGAGCTGAACGAACCTACCAATCACGGGGGCGGGACATCGGCTGGGCTTATTGCGAATATAAGCTTATTTGTGTGCATTTTCTATTTGTCATTATATGCACGCGGCACATGCGCAATTTCCACAGCCGCTCCCGCTTCACATGCTTCGGCGGCCAGTCTGAACCCGGAAGTTGTTGCTCAGCGGGACAGAAAAAGAAGCGGAAAAGACGCATCAGCTAAACGCTGAAACAGAGCCACATTTCAAATTTTTGCGGACCCCTTCTCCTTTGATGTGCAAGATGCCCCTCCTGTGCTTCAAATGGAGCTCATTGACCTGCAGTGCAACTCTGAACTCAAAACCAAGTTCAGGGAGGTGAGTGAAAAAGCAGACAAGCTTGGGCAATTTTTGAGAGAATTTCCCCCCAGCTTCCCTGAGCTTTCCTGAATGTTCAAGTGGACCATGTGTCTTTTTGGGAGCACATACTTGTGCGAAAAGTTTTTCTCTACCTTGAACTTCAATAAGTCCAAGTACAGGTCCAGACTTACTGACGAGCATCTTCAAGCCCTTCTGAGGGTCTCAACTGCCTCCTCCCTTAAGCCAAATGTGGCTCGGCTATGCGAGAGGAAGCGCTGCCAGATCTCGAGCAGTAATAAGTAGGCAGAAGAAGACATGTTCATGACAGTTTATGTTCAATGTTCCATTCATGTTCAGAAAGTTAAAGGTTAAAGAACTGTTAATACAGACATTTGAATCTGAATAATAATAATTAAATTTCTCCAATCAGCAACTATATGTGGTTTCTTCAGTCTTCTATATCTGCTGTATTATTATTATTTTCATTATTATTATTTTCATTTTTTTTATTTATTACTGATTAATTTTATTTTTTTTCTTATGAATTGTTAATTAATTTATTTTTTCATCTTATTTTGTGTTTAAAAAATAAAAAATAAAGACATTTGATAACATTGGAATGTTTTTGTAAGAGCTTTTCTTGTGGAAAACCTGATGCGGCCCAGCCTCACCCTGACTCTACCTCCAGCAGCCCCCGGGTAAATTGAGTTTGAGACCCCTGCTCTAACTAAATGAAAGAAAGAGAGACTGGGCCACCCATTCTGAGAATAAAGTAGGAAAACAAAAGGTTTCCTGGTTAAAACCAACTTTACCGTAAGGAACTAGGAGATAATCCAGTTTAAAATTGTAATTCTTAAACTATATGGAAATATTGAAAAAACAGTTGGCAAATGTCTTCAAATTTAAAAGACGCATCAAATGTCTGACTCCTAATTTTCTCCAAACTTAAACATGACACGACAACAGAGAGCCATTGAAGTAGAGTAGGTGGGTTAGGGTCCTTCCGTTTAAGTAATATGGCTTGTCAAGCTAATTTTCTTTAAAATATTTTGAAACCACATGCATCTGTACATTGAGCAAATCCTGAGGTGGGCAACATCAGAGGGAGGGGAAGAAGGCATTTTTTTCCTCTTATCAATTATTTTCATAATTTATAAGATCACTTTGATCTTGTTTTGTGAGTTTATGGTTTCTTTTAATGGTAGTGAAATTATATGTACTTATCAGATCACTTCAGAAGGGTAGGGGGTAAAATAGCATAATTAATTTTTAAAATCTTATTTAATTCACCAGATGTTATAATTGTTTAAGTGTTTACTTTTTTTCTCTGTCTGACTGTTATATTGAAGCTTATATAATAGTTTTATTCTTTTTTAAAAAATTCTGAATATTCTTTTTCATAAATGACCCTTGATTAATGGCTTCTATTCATGTACTATTTCTGTAAAATCCAAAAAAAATTGAAATTTATTTTTGCTGATTGGGGTGATTTATCAGTTGCACAGATGAATGACAGAAAAGGCTGCAGGGAGTGTCCTCTCATTGCCATTCCCTCGACTTCTCTCTATTTCTCTTCTACTTGTTCTCCTTTTCCCTCCTTATTCTTCCTGCTTTGTAGCTGCACCACATTTGGTTAGTGGCAAGTGCTGTGACTAACAGATTGTATCACATGCAGCAGGCCATATTTATTCGTGCGACCCACCTCACTGTGAACTGAAAGTCTCTTGGGGTGTAGTCTTGGCAATGAAAGCATTCAAAGGCAAGAAAGTCATGGAGAAAAATGACATAGAATCATGCCCCATAGCCCACTACGTCTGCACCAAATGGCACTGACATGCTAGTCCTGTTCTAATCTTATTTCTTTCAGATTCTACAAATCCATTCACCTCCCTCCTCAGCCACTTTTGAGAGCTTGCACAGCAATGGGGAGCTTGATCCTGCAGTCAATGGAGATTCACCTTGGAGAGACTTTCATTCTTTGTGGTCTTGTTCTCACCCTGCCTGCTGCTAACTGCTTAGGAAGATTGATGTGTGCTTAGCTCTCTGGAAGAGAGTATCCATCACCTACCTTATGCAACCATGAGTGACAGATTATTGTGCATTTGTAGCTGTAATTTGTGCTACATCTCAGGGGTATATATCCAGACTGAGTCACAGGAAACTAACACATTGTTCCTTTTTCATAAGTAAACATGAGATATACTCCCTCGCAAAATTTCCCTCCTTTTTGGAGCCATCCTCCCCTCCTTCCAGTAATCAATCCCTTGAACCCTTACACCTGCCTTGAACTACTGCTGGGAATGGCCACCAAAGGGCTTGTGCCTGTGTGTAAAAGTTACTTCAGAACTTGTGAAAACAGGATAATACGTCACAACCCTCTAGAATTTTCCAACTCTTGTTGAGTTTGGAAGCTTGACAAATATGGTAGATTTGGTACAACACTTGGTGGAAGTTAACTGACATTTATCTGAATATCTGATGAACTCTTGACAGAGGAGGATTGTTCTGTTGGCTGAAGGCATGACTTCTATGGGCACGGCACAGTGAATGGTGGAGTTCCAACGTGGCAGCATGGCAGAAAAAAAACAACATAGTGTGCTATTTGTAATCTCAATATGGCAAGCAGAGTGTGGCAAAAGTGTGACTGTGCAACAGACTCAAAACAGAATACAACCTCCATGCTTGGGCAACAAATGAACATTGAAACCCACCATTCAATCATGGCTGATTTATTATTCTTTTCAACCCCATTCTCCTGCCTTTTAATTCCTTTCCTGATCAGAATGTATCCATCTTTACCTTAAATATCCCCAGTGACTTCACCTCCCCAGCCTTCTGCATTAATGAATTCCCCATATACCACACTCTCTTGGTATAGAAATTCCTCCTCATCTCTGTACTAAAGGGATGTTTTTGTATTCTGAGGCTGTGCCCGTTAGTCCCAGATTCCCCCCACCATAGGAAACATCCTCTCCACATCCAATCTATCTGGGCATTTCAGTATTCGATAGGTTTCAATGACAGCCCCTCTCATTCTTCAATGCTCCAGTAAGTACAATCCCAGATCTTTCAAATTCTGCAAATGCTTTCACTCCAGGGATCATCCTTGTCAACCTCCTCTGCACCCTCTCCAATGCCAGCAACACCATTCCTGAGACATGGAGCCCAAAACTCCTCACAATTCCAAGTGCGGTCAGACCAATGCCTTGTAAAGCCTCAACATCACATCCTTCCTTTTATATTCTCTCCCTCTCAAAATGAATACAAGTGTTCCATTTGCCTTCCTTACCACTGACTCAACATACAAGTTGACCTTTGGGGAATCTTCCACAAGGACTCCCAAGTTTCTCTGCACCTGATTTCTGAACTCATTGCCCATTTAGAAAATAGTCTATGCATTTATTCCTTCCACCAAAGTGCACGATCATACACTTATCTATATTATAACTCTGTCTGTCATTTCCTTGCCCAATCTCCTAATCTGTAAGTCCTTCTACAGACTCGGTGCTTTGTCAATTCTACCTCTAGCACCTCAGATCTTTGTATCATCTGCAAACATGCCCATAAAGCTATCTAATTTATCATCCAAATCATTGATCTATAACATGAAAAGAAGCAGCCATGCAGAAATACTACTGGTTATCTCAGCCAACCAGAAAAGGCCTCTTTCAACTTCACCCTCGGCCCCCTGCCAGTCAACCAATCTCCTGTCCATGCAAGTATCTTTCCTGTAACTCTATGGATTCTCATCTTGCTTAGCAACCTCATGTGTGGTACCTTGTCAAAAGCCTTTTAAAATCCAGATAAACTGCATTTATGACTCTCCTTTATCTGTCCTTCCTGCTATTTCATCAAAGAATTTTAACAGGTTTGTTAGGCAAGATTTTTCCCTTCAGGAAACCATGCTGACTTTGACCTATTTTACCTTGCGCCTCCAAGTACACTGAAACCTCATCCTTAATAATAGATTTTAATATCTTATCCTACCATTGAAATCAGCCTAACTGGCCTATAATTTTCTGTCTTTTGCCTCCTTCCTTTCTTAAAGAGTCGAGTGACATTTGCAATTTTCTAATCTTCCGGAACAATTCCAGAATCCAGTGATTCCTGAAAAATCACGATCAATGCCTCCACAATTTCTTCAGCGACCTCTTTCAAAATACTAGGGTGTAGTTCATCTGGTCCAGGTGATTAATCCAACATCAGATCTTTCAACTTCCCAGCACTTTCTTCTTGGTAATACAAGCTACACCCACTTCTGCTCCTTGACACTTTAACTTCTGGTACACTCTTCATGTCTTCCACAATGAAAACAGACACATAATACTTATCAAGTCCATCTGCCATTTCTTTGTCCCCATTACCATCTCCCAAGAGTTGCTTTCTCATAGTTCAATGTCCACCCTCACCTCTCTTTTGCTTTATATACCTGAGGAAACTTCTCACAAGCTCTTTTATGTTATTGTCTAGCTTACCTTTGTATTTCATTTTTAATCTCCTTATTGCTTTCTATTTCAGATATATTGTCAGAGTACATACATGGCATCACATACAACCCTGAGATTCTTTTTCCTATGGATGAGCCAGAATTACTACTTATTGGTCATGCAAAACAAAACTATACTCAACGCACATGCAAACAAATAAAGAAAAGTAAACAAACTGAATGCATTACAGAGAGAAAACAAAGTCAATGTGCTAAAGTAAGACTCCATAAATGAGTCCCTGATTGAGTTTGTTTTTGAAGAGTCTGATTCCAATATTGAAATCCCTATGACGATTATAAAATTGCCCTTTTTTGCTTGCCTTTTCTGTCTCCCACTGTAAATTGCATGCCACATCCTAGCTACTGCTTGGAAGCCTGTGTGCAAATCCTATTAAGGTATTTATACCCTTGCAGTTTCTTAATTCAATCCACAGGGATTCTGTGTCTTCCAAACCAATGTCTCTTCTTTCCAAAGATGTGATGCAATTTTTTTTAACCTAGAACCCCTCCCCCCACCTCACCCCCACCACATTTCCTGCCTACCTGCCTGTCCTTTTGATTTACTGTGTATCCTTGGATATCTAGTTCCCAGCTGTGATCTTTCAGCAATGCCCACAACATCATATCTGTCAATTTCCATCTGTGCTACAAGATCATCAACCTTATTATTTATACTGCAGCCATTTAAATGCAAGACCCTTAGTACTGTACTCATCACTGTTGTGTGTGAAGGAAACATGCCCTCCCTGCCTGTCTAGAATATGTGGATTGCTGGTGGTCACATGTCCTCCCCGTCTGAAACTTATTCAGAAGTAACTGCCTTTCAATCAAGGTTGGACTTTGGCCACTCATTAGTGCTCGCCTTGCCGTTTGCTAATTTTAAATCACCTCAGGTCATTATTGGCTAGAAGCACAGATAAACACTGTACACAACAACAGCACATAGCACTTTTTTTCTCTCAGCCTCATGGTCCAAGCCCCAGACGACGCTCCATGCCAGGTCGCTACAGTGAACATCGTTGGAAGTTATGCCCTGCACTGAAGCTGAGCCATTAGTCATGCGATAGGTCAGTACTTGCAGAGAGCGGTGACCCCTTTGGTTAGGGAACCGGGGTAAGAGTCCTTGTTTGTAGTGTTTGAGAAGATCAATTATAGGTTTACCATTGTCACAGTCCAACTGAAGTCTGAGGTGAATGTCTAAATCTTTGCTTAAGTGAAATAATGATTGAGTACCATTTAACATTCTCCCCTGTTTGTTTCCTGTATGCTAATTAAAGTTGCATGTGATTGTAATGCTTGTGTCCAGACTCCTCTCTCTCTGTGAACCTACTGAACCTGATACTCTTCCCAACACGACAATCACCCTTTTCAATTTTGTTTCCAAACTGCCACAAACTAAATTCTTAATCTTACGCTTGCAATTTTTCCCTACCAACTACCATATTACGGGATAAAAGGCTTCTCAGGCTCTCATCAATACATTGAAAGGACTCCCCACTTGTTGCTCCTTTTCATGGGAACATCGGGCTCTGAATATTTTTCCATCGTAAATTGTTACTTACTGTATATTTTGGTGTATATGTCAACCCCCAATTTTCAGTCTAATTTTAAGGGTTTTAGGGCATATCTGGTACACAAGTTGACCCCCATTTCTTGGGCTGTCCAGGCCTCCAAGGAACAACCCAAAAATATTTAAAATGCCCCAATCACAAGTAACTAAGCTATAAATTAAGTAAGTTTTTTTTTAAATCTTGGCCTATCAGACAGCCCACGGAGCTGGAGTCGCGATATTATCCTTCCTGTCAAGAGCAGTGACAGCAATCTCAGAATCCCAGTTCGGAGCATTTCAGGAGGCGCCCAGCGGTGGAGAGGAGCTTCCAGTATCGATCTATACACCAAATTAATGTCAAGCTGGTTTTTTTGGTGAATTTGAGGTGTCAAAAGTATATCCAGTGTATAATTCACCCCCCCCCCCGAATTGAATTTTTTTAGGGTTTCACAACTTGACTTGTATGCCAAAATATATGGTAAATCTCCTTGGAAAGATGCAATTAAAATTGCTTCCACAAACATTTCAGCCAGCATAATTTAGATCAGAAAAAATTGCTTCAAAGGTAAAGGTTCTGTTCCACTTGAACTTGCCAGTCTCATTTCTAATTGATTCCAGCAAAGTGCCACCAAATTCATAAATGTTTCAAGTGAATGAGAAATAAATAGAACTGTGGACAATAGAGAATTCCGAGCCACAAGTGGAAAAGTACAAAAGAAGCTATTTGGCACACAATTAAAAGGTTACAGGCACAAGGAACTCCTGCTAAACATAATTTCAAAGTTGAAGAAAGGGCCAACATGAGCAACACTTTAAACAGAACAATCCTCCCAACCTCTGCACATACAAACCAAAACAATAGACACAACATTAATTTACAATCAGGGATATGCCAGCACAGGACAATTTTGAAAGATGCCTATTTCTAGAGGCAGGCAGTGACATTTTCCAAAAGGCAGACAGGCAGAAGATGAGGACTGAAAGAAGTAGTAGAGGGATAGCAAAGTTCTCCTGCATTGGAAGCCAAGTAGCAGTGGCTTAAAAGAAATCAAAGGGACAAGAGGTAATTAAGTGGAAGGTTATAAAGCAATGTTGACGGCATTCAAGCTTCACAAGCAGAAGATCGAGTTTTTCAGGAATTTGCAGGAATACAAACCATGGGAAAGAAACCATACATTGATTTTTGTGTCTGCACGTGGGCAAATAGGTCTGACAGTAACAAGTTGATTATAAATGGTGGTGAATTGGACCACAATAGTTGACTTCACAAATGAGACAAAGTTTCTGCCATAAAATGATTTTCTGCATTAAATGCCATCATTGGGGTGGGGTGGGGGGGGGGGGAGAGTAGATCAAAGGTTGGGGGAAATAAAACAATAATATGCTAAGTTGATAGAAAGAATTAAATTTTTTAATACTGAATGAACAGAAGTGAGAATATTGAAAGGAATTTTTTTAATCAGAGAAGAGAAAGACGTATGAATCCAACAGGTTTTTTTTCAATGAGGAAGAGGAGCAGTGGGAATGCAAAAGAAATCCATTATATAAAAAAAACAGCTGTTAGTTTTCCTTCTGACAGACTTAGCAATGACTAAAGGGGAAGAGATCGGTGGTGGAGTGGCTGTTTTGAGAAGGCCTGCTTTGAGATTGAAGTGCGGTTAGTGGTCAAAGTACAAGCTTGGGTGAGCAGCATTAAGGTAGGACTCTGTCAGATTTTTGTGTCAGTTGCAGGATATCAGCTAGTAGTCACGCCCCTGATGTCTGCAGGAAGTGTACTCAGCTGAAGTTTCTCTCTGAATACGTGGATCAGATGGAATGGTCGCTGCACTCACTGAACACCATTCAGGAGGCAGAAAGTGTCAGACAGACAGAGAGAGAGAGCAAGAACACGAACAAACTTTAGTGGATGTGGATCATACCTGAAAAGCAGAGAGTAGATAGTTGGGTACTGGAACGGCAGAAGGGGTTGGCAGTGTTTGCTGGACTTCCATGTGGCCACTTCCTTTTCCAACAAGAACATCATTTTGGAGGCAATTGGTGGGCTGGCTTTTCAGAGGAGACCAGCAGTTACTGCAGCCATATCTGAGGCACAAAGGCTGACTGATGCACAGGACAGAATAGTGGAGACATGGAGAGCTCTTGTAAAAGGAGACAATAGTTAGGAGACAAACAGGAGATTCTGTCACTGAAAATCCTGCACCATATAGTATGCTGGCTATTGTTGCATCTGAACTAGAGGGGGAACCAATATCCCAGTGGAGAGATTTACTAGTGCCTCTTGGGAGGTTTTAATCCTCTCTGGCAGGGAAGGGGAGGTGGGGGGGTGGGGGGTTGGTGGTGGACCCAAAGTAATCATAGGCTGGTTGGAAAGGTTGAGGCAAGTATAAATGTTAAAACAAGCAAGTTGTGTTGCCAGGACAGACTGGAGCAGGGCAGGAAGCAAGGAAAATCCGATAATATTTTAATGCAAGAAGCTTGACAGGGAAGACTGATGAATTCTGGGCATGGATAGATACATGGGATTGTGATATATTTGCTGTAACAGAAACATGATTGAGGGAGAGGCAGGGCTGGCAACTCAATGTTCCAGGATATAGATGCTGCAGGCATGATAGAGGTGGAGGTAAAAGAGTTGCATTTTTGATTAGGAAGAACATTACAATGATACAGAGGATATTCTGGGGTAATTTCCAGTGATACAAGATGAATTCAATTTAGAAATAAGGGGGGGTGATGACTTTGATGGGATTATACCCTGGGCCCTTAAGTAATCAGTGGACATTGAATAAACAAATATGTAAGGTGATTTCATGAAGCTGTCAGAATACCAGGGTTGCAATAGTTGGTCATTTTAACTTCCCTAATATTTATCTGGGATTGTGACCGTATTAAAGACTTGGATGGGGCAAAATGTATTTAGTGTGACCAGGAATGTTTTCTCAGACAATGAGAAGCTACTAAAGATGTGCACAATGTTGGACCTTCTGTTGGGAAATGAGTCAGGCCCAAGTGGCTGAGGTGTCATTGGGGGAGCATTTTGGTACCAGTGAGCATGACTTTTGAAGTTTTGAAATAGTTATGAAAAAAAGCATTGATTAGTTCAACTTGGGCAATGTTATTTCTGAAGGCATCGAACGGGAACTTGCAAAGATTAATTTGGAGGGGCTGTTTGCTTGCAGAGGGGTATCGAACTAATGGGACAATGGCAAATAGAAAAGAACTGCATTTAAAGTTGACTTTCCACTTGGCCTGCTATTAAAGGCAAGAAAAATGCTATGAGAATCAGCTTACTTATACAGGTAGCAATAATTCAAGAAAAGTGGTCTCTGCCTGTCCTGAAATTTCCATGTTTTGCCTTGGATTCATGTTTGTTCAGAAGATTTGGAGCATGAAGTTTGGGCTTAATGGAGAATTGAGGGAATAATTCCATTCACGATTAGTATTTTTCTGCATAACTGCAGATGTTTTGGTCTTGTGCTGAAATATTGTCATGCACATGTTTCCTTGATCATTTGCATGACACTCATTCCATCTCGCTCAACATTAGCCTACCTCACGCACAACAGAGTCGTGGAGTTGGGCCTTAGGCTGAGCTTTAAGAACCACCCCCGTGGCCCCTGCCCTTCATCAGATGCTGTGACTGTGGTAAAACACAGAAATGCTGGATGAACTTATCCAATCTCTTAGCATCCACAGGAGGTAAAGATACCTTGAAGGGCACAAGCCCAAAACATCAGTAATACATCTTTACCTCCTACGCTCTCTGAGTTCCTCCAGAATTGTGATTTCATAACTCAATTTACAAACGTGAATCTGGCTTCTCCCTTTCGTTTTGCTGAGAGTTCATTCAAAACAATTTATACATGACACGTCCTCTACAACTGTCACACGAATAATAACAGACCAAATATCCCTGCAGCGAAGGAATGAATTAAGCTTTCATTTATTAAATAAAACTTGATTATGCAAAATCACAGTACAACGATGATTAAAAACAAAGACATATTAAAGTTCCAACAATAGCTATCACCTTTTGTTGTATTATTTGAAGAGAAATCACTGATTTAATTAATTGTTGGATTTATACAATATTAAATTAAATGTGTAACCTTTTTTTGCTGACCCTACCAAGTTCAACGAAATGTTAAAACACTGGGCCCGTCATTCCCCATCCTGCTGGGCAGGGAGAAGTCACCGTCTACTGGGCTCCACCTCATTCCGCTGGGCAGGGAGAGGTCGCATCCCCCAGCCTGTCCCCTATCCTACTGGGCAGGGAGAGGTTGCCATCTTCTGGCCCCATCCCCCATTCTGCTAGGTAGGGAGAGGTCCCATCGCACAGGCGTTGACGTGATGGGCAAGAAGAAGTTGCCATCCCCCAGCCCCATTCTGGACAGGGAGAGGTCGCCATCCCCCGGCCCTGTCCCTTATCCTAGTGGGAAGGGAGAGGTCCCTGTTCGTCATCCTACTAAGAAGGGAGAGGTCGCCATCCCCCATCCCGCTGGGTAGGGAATGGTTGCCTTCCCTAGCCCCATCCCCCATCATGCTAAGCAGATCCCCCTGGCCCTATCCCACTGGGCAGGAAGATGTGGGGAGGAAGGGCCGCACATGTCCCACCAAATTCCTGCAGTGCTGTGGCTAAGATGTACCATTCTTCCAGTATTTCTGCTTAAATGCGGGTTCTTCTCCAACCTGCAACAATGTGGTCCATTCCTGCTACTTTATAAATAGTTTTAACGCCTTGATGATTTAATTAGCACAACAGAAAAGAATTTGTCTGCTGACTCACTAGCCCAGAACTTTTCATCTGCTGGGAGGCTACCTGCAACTTTTAATGAAATCAAACAAACAAAGGATGAAGGAGAATAATGAACCTGATTGTTTTTGTTAAGTCTGTTTAGTCAGACCATAATGCATCAGGCTACCTTACCTTTCAGGCCCCAAGGCTTCAGTCTATTCAGCCAATTGGTTATTCTGCCAATGCATAGAGTTATAGATTCATAGAATTGAACATTTCAGAAACATGCCCTTTGGACCACCATGTCCATGCCAAAGTTTTTTCCCCTTCAAACTAGTCCAGTTTTCATCTCTGCCAATTCACTCAACACATTATCTACAACATTTTCTGCATCCTGAGCACCCCATAATGGTTCAATGTGCTCTGCCACTCGTCACACCACCCACTTTTGTGAGTTAATGGAGATGTGTATGGATTTTCGCGAGTTGCATAAAAGCCAGTGAACAGCAGTCACTCTATTTGAGACTTCCACCCATCTTGGATATAGTGCCAGCTTCAGGCCTCATTAATATCTGGAAGAGGTTATCAGCTAACACAGATGACTCGCGATTTCAGCAATTTCTGGATCAGTACGTTCAAAAGGATAGAGGAGGAAGAATCAGGCAAAGAGGTAGCTGAGGAGAATGTGAACACTTTCAAGAATTGCTGGAGTCAGCAATGCTTTCAGAGGACTGGAAAATTGCAAATGTCACTCCACACTTTAAGAAGGGAGAGAGGAAAAGGGCAGGTTAGCCTGAATTCAGTAGAGGGCAAGATTCTCGAGTCCATTATTAATGACGAGGTTTCTGGGTAAACATTTTGCCTGAAAAATCTGTTGGATTTCTTTGAGAAAGTAACAAGCATTTTGATAAAGGAGAATCAGTGGATATTATTTCCTTTGATTTTCTGACATTTGACAAGCTTCATACATGAGGTTAAGAACCAAGATAAGAACCCTTGGTGTTACTAGCAGGGATAGAAGGCTGGCTAACTGGGAGAGAACAAAGAAAGGAAATAAATGTTCAGCTGGCTGCCGGTGACTAGTGGTGTTCAGCAGGAGTCGGTGTCGGGATCTGTTCCTTTTCGCGTTCTACGTAAATGATTTAGATGATGGAATTGGCGACTTTGTGGCCAGGTTTATAGATGATATGAAGAAAGGTGGAGAGGCAGGTGCAGATCTCATTGGAACCAACTGAATATTGGAAGGGCAAGGTAGACTGGGTGTAGTGGAGATATTTCTAGCAGTGAGAAAGTCGAGGGTCAGAGGGAACAGCATCAAGAATAAAAAGGTAATCCCTTCTAAACAAGGATGAGAAGGAACTTCTTTAGAGAGAGGGTGAGGATTCATTGGAATTTGTTGCCATGGATGGCTGTGGTGCTGTCAATGGGTATATTGAAAGCGGAAGTTATCGTTTCATGATTAGTAAGGGTACCAAAGCTTATGGGGAGAAGATAGGACAATTGGATTGAGAGGAAGAATACATCAGCCATGATTTAAATGGTGTTGCAGAGAATGGGCCAAATGGCCTAATTCTATTCCTATGTTTTATCGTCTAAAATGGCATATGTTCAGTATTTTCCAGGGATTCCAATTGTTTAACTGTTTTTTTTTCCTTCGAATGTGAGGAAAGCTTAGTGCATTGATATCAGTAAGTGGCACAGAAACAATCCAGGAAATGATGGGCCATATTTTACTTCCCATCTTAGCTCATCTGTTTGACCAAAATGAACAGACTCAGAGCCAGAAAGTCTCGACAGTTTTTATGCCACATTAAGCAAGAAGATTTTGGTCTGCAGCTGAGATTGGTATCATTCCTTTTACTTCCCACATCCTATTATCTGGTGTGTTTTAAATAATCTTTCATGCATTTATTTTACAAGGTCCTCTTTTGTTAAATGAAGCAGATTTATGACAGGAGCTGGGGAAGACCGTATTGCCTTTGTCCACTCTGCCATCCATTTAGACAATGACTAATTTATGAACCATCTCCATATGCCCTTATGATTTTTTGTCAGCAATTACATAATTCAAATGAATAATTAACAGTGATTAACAGATAAGTTTTAAGCTTTCACTGCTCCATTCCTGTGACCTGACAGAGACAGAGTACAGGAAGGAATGAAGAACATGGAGCATGGTGTCACAATAACAGCCTTTCCTTCGATTGATTTCAAGCAATAGAGAACAACACATTTTGCAGAGGTGGAGATGATGGAGAGCTTTTTTTCTACTTGCACTGAACAATGAATGTGGAAAAGTAATCACTCTACACCAGAGACTAACAGTACCTGTGGATGAAGGAGCAAAATTGATCTTTCTGGTTCATCACCTTTCTTTAGAACTTTTGGATTTTGCTATTCAATCCAAAGAAAAGACCAGATGGTTGATACTTTCTCAGCGAGGGATATGAGAGGTTTTGAGGAGCTAGAATAGGAGGTGAGCATTACTCTGGCAGAGAATTTGGCATTGCCTTTGGGCTTGGAGTCATGGGCTGCTATTTTCCCAATTGTGTGCCTCTACATTCAAAAAGCAGCCAAACAGATAGCTTCAACAAAACACTTTTGAAAAGGTCTGCACCTCTGCAATTGGATTTTCATCTTTTACATTCTAATAATAATCTTCAATTATTTATTTTCCCCTTCTCATTTTTGGCATGAAATGTTAACTGAAATGTTAACTCTGGTTTTTTTCTCTCCACAGATGCTGGTTGGCCTGTTATCTGGAGAAATTCCTCATTTTGTTTCAATAACACTATTTTTAGTTCAAGGTTTGTTAACTTAATTTCTGGAAGTGCCAAATTAATCCCGTGTCTCGGGATTATGCTGCTACCGCTGTGTGTGTGTGTGTGTGAGTATGAACTGGCCCGCCCCCTGAACCTGTGACTCCTCCCTCCCAGATATCCCCATAAGGCTGTTACACCCAAACCCCTCTCTCAGTACCTGCCTTGGTACTGGGCCAGCAACATGCAAGCTCTGCTGACACTTTAATGTGATTAAAGCCTATTAATCAGGATTCATTGTCAGATTGTGGTTAATTGGTAATACAAGGATGATTTTGTATGTATTTATCAAGGCCTGCTTCACTCTGGTGTTATGAAGGATACAGTTGACCCCCAATGAATTCAGCTTTACCTTTTATAGCATAGGCCATGCTTTAAAGATTACAATATGGAAACAAATTTGAAAGTTGCAAGATTTGGGGTGGTAGTATGAGATGTGAAAATGGAGATTACGGGGGCGTGGCAAGATGGCATAGAGTCTAGACGTGCAATCTCGACCTCTCTGGCCAGACTTTTAAATACCTGTTTTTTAACCCTTTGTTTTCAAGTTTAAACTTTTTAAATTTTAGTTTGAAGTATTAAGGAATCATTATGACCACTAATGGTAAAAAGACTAAACCTCAACTTCAAAAGATGTTACATTTTCAAAGTGCTGAAGATTTGGGGCCTAGACGACTCAATCTTTTCATTGTCTAAACCCCAAAGATCGCCTGTGGGAGCTGAAAAAAAATATCTATTGCTCACCAAATGAAGGATGGCGCTGGAATTACCCATTCTCTGGAAGAAGGTGCGTGTTCCCAAGAAGCGGGCCCCAATTTGGAAAGCTTTTCGATTTCAATGGAGGGAGCATGCAGGAAGACGATTCCATTGTTGGAAATGCATCACGTAGCATTTCAATCTGAAGAAATCGTTTTTCTTCGTGAATTGATGAAAAAACAACGAGTTATGGGGGGAGACCAGAGACGACCCACTGGGGAAGTTGTGGTGCCGTCTCTGGGAGTCCAGACTCGCAGTAAAAATTTTTAAATGCCTTCAGTTGAGTTGCAGCAGGAGCTGCAGTTACCTTGTTCTGCCACTATGTCAGAGAGAGCAGAGATGAGCTTTACTGACCAACAGTGTATGCAATTGAATGCAATTATCCAAGCTGTTATAAAACCTTTGTTGACATCTCAAATGAATGAAATGGTTCATATGAATGCTGGTATAAGTTCAGAATTAAATATGGTTAAGACACGTGTGGATGCATCTTATGAAGAATTTAAAAATTTTCAGACTGCTTTTTTGGACTGTAAGCAACAAGTAACTTCTAACACAGAAAAAGTGTTGAAGGTGGAAAAATCAGTCATAGAATTAGGAGAACATGAGAAGGAGCAAGAAAGGAAAATAGATTATTTGGAGAATCAAAGCAGAAGGAATAATGTGAAAATTGTTGGTTTTCCAGAAGGTATAGAAGGACAAGACCCACTTCGTTTTTTAAAGACTGGATTCCGAAAATATTAGGGCAAGAATTTTTCTCTGGGGGATTGGCACTGGAAAGAGCCCATAGAGCCTTAAGAAGAACACCCTCAGCTGGTCAACCACCGAGACTGGTAATAATTCGATGTTTGAGTTATTTGGATAGAGAAGCAATACTTCAACTTGCAGTACAAAATGCGAGACAATGACAAACCCCATTATTGATTCAGAATAGCAGAATCTTTTTTTTAATCCTGATCTGAGTCAAGAGGTCATTCAACGTCGACGTCGATTCAATCCAGTTAAAGAAGTTTTGTGGCGTAAAGGTTATAAGTCCACTTTTCGTTACTCTGCAGTGCTGAAGGTGTATTATGGAGACTATCAATTTCGGTGTTTTGAAACTGATCATGAAGCAATTATTTTTGCTGATTCATTGCCAGATATAAGAGGACAAAGACGTAGTCCACCATTATCTCCTAAAGAAAAATCTGGTTGCTCTGGAAACAGAAGAAATGGCAGAAATGGGAAAAACGGAAATAGAAAGGGTCTACCTCCTTCTGAAATGGGATCTTTGAGATTGGAATCTTCTGGATGAAAAGAAGAATTTTCTTATTTTATTTTTTCTATTGTTATTATGATATTTTGATGTTATTGACTGTTTGGCTCGGGAGGGGGAGATTTGCACTAAATTCTTTACTAGTCATCAGCCACTGGTGGGTGACCCACACCCAATTTTTGTTTAGGGCATTACTACCTTTTGGTAGTTTTTTTTGGGGGGGGGTTCTTTTTTTAATTTTTTTTTAATTATTTTAGTTTTTAATTTGATTTTTTTTAATTGGAGGGCCTATATACATTGATTTGAGTTTTTATATAAAGATATTATTGGTATCTAGTAATAATAGTAGATATGTCAAAGTTGAGGTTTGCTACTTTTGATGTTCGAGGATTAAATAGTACAATTAAACGTAAGCGAGTCTTAGCATATATTAAGAAAATGAAAATTGATATTGCCTTTTTACAAGAAACACATTTGAATGTGAAGGAAAGCGTGAAATTAAAAAAAGGACTGGGTTGGGCATATATATTCTTCTTCATTTAATTCTAGAGCTAAAGGTGTAGCAATTTTGATACATAAAAATTTATCTTTTAAATTACAATCAATGGAGGAAAATACAGGATGTATTCTTAAATTGAATTGTAAGATTTTTAGTGAATTTTGGACTTTACTTAATATTTATGCTCCAAATACAGATGAAGTGTTTATTTCGGATGTATTTTTATGTTTGGGTCAGGCTTATGATAATATTTTAGTTGGTGGTGATTTTAATTGTGTTTTTGAACCTTTATGAGATAAATCTCTGAAGAAAATTTAAAAATCCAAGATGACAATTCAGGTCCAAATGTTGATGAAAGATCTTAATTTAGTAGATATTTTGAGACGTCTTAATCCGACAGAGAAAGATTTTTCTTTTTATTCATCGAGACATGAATTGTTTTCAAGGATTGACTTCTTTTTAGTATCGCCACATTTACAAGGGAAAATACAACAAGCGGAATATAAAAGTAGGGTGATTTCAGATCATTCTCTGTTATATTTTACATATGAGACTTGAGAAAATTCAAATAGCTTATCATTGGAGATTTAATACAATGTTGTTAAAAAATATGGAATTTATTGATTTTTTGAAAAAAAAACAAATTAATTTTTTTTGAAAGAAAATTCTAATTCTGTTCAAAGTATGTTTGTATTATGGGATGCTATGGAAGCTTATTTGAGAGGACAAATAATTAGTTATACTTCTAAAATAAAAAAGAATCGATTAAATCAGAGTCTTGAATTAGAGAAACACATCAATGAGTTTGAAAAGGAATTTCAGAAAGATCTTCAGAAGATCAGAAAATAGAATTATCTAGGCTGAAATTGAAATATAATACTTTGCAATCTTATTGATTTGAATGTGTGATTAATAGGACTAAACAACGGTATTATGTATGGGGAGAGAAAGCACATAAGGTATTGATGTGGCAATTAAAGAAAGAACAGATATCGAGGACTATTCATGCTGTTAGATGGAATTCTCTTATTATTTATAAACCTTGTGAGATTAATGATGAGTTTTATTCATTTTATAAAATGTTATATATATCGGAAGGAAAACAGGAAACTGGATTGATTGATTTTTTTTAATCACAGTTGAATTTACTGATATTAGAGGATAGAGATATACAGGAGTTAGAAGAACCATTTACTGATTTGGAAATTAAAATGGCTATACTGGAAATGCCAAACAGTAAATCGCCTGGTGATGATGGATTTTCGGTTGAATTTTATAAAATTTTTTATGATGATTTATCTACAGTGTTTGGGAATGTATTACATAAAGTTGGAGAACATTATGAATTACCTGAGTCTTGTTCTAGTGCTTTAATTACAGTAATCCCAAAAAAAGATAGAGATCCTTTGAAAGTATCTTCATTTTGACCAATTTCATTGTTAAATGTAGATTATAAAATAATAGCTAAAATATTAGTGAATAGCTTGGCTAAATTTTTACAAAAGTTGATTCATATTGATCAAACAGGTTTTATAAAGAATAGATATGCTTCAGATAACATTTTGCGTGTGAATAGTTTGATTAATAGATTTCAACAATCTTTGGATCATCCGATGGTGATATCCTTGAAACAGAAAAAGCATTTGATAGAATTGAATGGAACTTTTTGTTTAAAGTTTTGGAGAAATTTAAGTTTGGTCCTTCTTTTGGTTGGATTAGGGCTCTATAAAGTAAACTGAGTAGTGACAAATGGTTTGATTTCGGAATCTTTTAAGTTAACTCGATCAAGGTTGTCCTTTATCGCCAGCTTTGTTTGCGTTAGTGATTGAACTTTTAGCACAGTTGTTAAGACAAATACACAGATACAAGGTATGAAAGTTTTAGATGAGGAGTATAAAATTAATTTATTTGCTGATGATGTATTGGTGTATTTAATAAATCCAGCTCAGTCACTTTTGCATTTGAAGGAATGTTTAATACAATATGGATGTCTTTCTGGATATAAAGTTAATTGGGGGACAAAAGTGAAATATTACCAGTAAGTGAAGGAGATTATTCAGTTTATAAGAATATTATTAATTTGAAGTGGACTGATCGTATTAAATATCTGGGTATAATTTTGAACGTTAATTATCAATCTTTATATAAATTAAATTATGCTCCATTAATGAAAAAAAATTAAAACTGATTTGATTAAATTGAAAAATTTACCTATTAATTTAATGGGAAGGATAAATACAATTAACATGAATATCTTTCCGCGTATACAATATTTGTTTCAATCTATTCCGTTATTACTTGATAATATTTTTTTTCGAGATTTAAATGAAATGGATAGGGAGTTTTTAATGGAGGGGTAAATTTTCGAGAGTAGCTTTGAATAAATTAACTTGGAAGTATGAGTTAGGGGGACTACATTTACCACATTTTCAAAATTATTATGAGGCAGCCCAACTTAAATTTATTAGTTCATTGATGGATTTGGTACAGCCTCCTAGTTGGGCTAAAATTGAGATGGCAAGTATTTCTGAATTTAAAATACATAAATTTTTGTTTAGGTGAAATATAAATTTGTTACAACAATATAATGTGCCTATACTAAGACATTTAATGAAGTTATGGATAAAGAAAAATAAAATGATAGGCTCTAGGGGTAAATTATTGGCTTTGACTATATTGTATAATAATCAACTTATTTCTTTTTCAATACATAATCAAAGTTTATTGCATTGGAGATTTAAAGGTGTGAAAAATTTGGGAGATTGTTTTGAAGAGGATAAGTTTTTGTCTTTTAATCAGATGAGGGAAGATTTTGGTATTGATAAGAATTCTTTATTTCTTTATTATCAAATTCGATCTTGGGTAAAATTTATGCTTGGTAGAGATATGATTTTACCTAAAATAACTAAATTTGAGACTTTTCTTATGAAGGTACCAGAGAAGGATTATATTTCATTTATGTATCAAATATTACAGGATGGTATGGATAAAAGGGGTTGGGATAGATCTAAAATTAAATGGGAAGCGGATATTGGTTTTATTTTTTCTGAAGATGTTGGTTATGATCTGTTATGATAGTGTAACTAGATTGATAAATGCATGTTATGCAATGATTAATTACAATTTTTACATCAATTATATTTAACACCTGAAAAATTTTTAAAAATATGGTTTTAATTAATCAGATTTGTGTTTTAGATGTGGTGATACAGTTGGAACTTTTTTTCATGCTGTTTGGTTATGTATACATATACAAGCTTTTTGGAAGAAAATTCAATCATTTTTAGAATATCTGTATAAGATTAAAATAGTTTTAGATCCAACAGTATTTTTATTGGGTAGTTTGCAACCTCTGAAAGGCTTGGGATTAGATAAATTCCAGCTTGATTTTGTATATTTAGCTTTATCCACAGCGAAAAAATGTATTGCTAGTACATGGAAAGATACAAATGTGATTGATATTAACAGATGGCATAATGAGATGAAATATTGTTTAATAATGGAAAAAATTACATATGTTTCACGTGATAATTATAATGTTTTTATTAAGTGGCTGTTATACTCAGAATATTTACATTTCAATTTATATTGATTAGATTTTAATATGTATATTTAACTTTTTCTTTAATATTCTTTCTTTTTTCTTTTTTTTATGGCTCTCCTTAGGAGAGTTGGCTGAAGGGAGGGGGGTTCTTTTTTTCTTTGTTTTTTTTATATAGAGAGAAATATTCATGTTCATATTTAATTGCTGTATATGTCATATTATTTGTTTTTTTAACGAATAAATATTTTTTTTTTAAATGGAGATTGCACAAGCCTGACAGCTGACTGTTCATTGTTAGCCTTAAATTTAAAATCCACTAACAGCGGCTTCTGGAAATATGGAGAGAACGCAGTTGCTGGAATCTGGAGCAAATTGCTGAATTCTTCCAACAGTTGGCACGCTGTTTGTGGAAACCTTTTCAAAGCTAGGCTGCAATAATATTTGAGGGATGCTCATATGGAAGCAAGTTGTTTTCACTGAAAAAGATCTGCAGTGTTCCATTAACTGACAGCTTCTCCATCACATTTGAAAGGTTTGAAGGATTCATCAGTGGGTTAAACAAAATAAAATTGCTGGAAACACTCTGCAGGTCAGATGGGATTTGAGTGGAGGGAAACAGGGTTAATGTTTTAGGTTGACCTACAGCACTAACCCTGTTGCTTTTTCCACAGATATGCCTACCTTAGATCCATAGTATTCGTTTTTATTTTCATTCACAAACAGACTACCTTTAGTCAGGTTTTCAATTAAGGAGTGTTCATTATTTTTAAAAAATGTTGTGTTTTTCACTCACTGGCAGTTAATGTGAAGAACCTGAAGCTGGCTGAAGTATCTGAATTTGTACTTTCCTGGCTTCTGAACCTCTTGTATCTGGAAAATGCTGGAGGTCAGATATCAGCTCATTCAACTCGCCTCTGGGTACAGGGATGATGCTTGCTTTTCCTGAGCTAATGGATAAGATGGCATTTAGAACATTGACTGCTCTTTATAGATTCAAACTGAGTGCAATCCCACAAGGATGGAAGAGGAAACAAAGTCAACGATCCATGGTTGACAAACGGTTGTGGAGAGGATGAAGAAGGAATCAGAATGCAAGACAGGACAAGTGAATCAATGAAGTGAGAAGCACACTGAACATAACGAGTCGAGTGTAGAAATGGAAATAAAAGGAAAAAGGGCGAGAATTAAAAGACCATTAACATCAGCTAAAAGATTTATCAAGACAGTATTATTAAGTAAGCAATGGTTGATATGGGTCTAATTGGTGACCAAGAAGAAAATTTATAAATGGGAGTGATGCACAGAGAGGCTGAGACTGTCACTGATCTACACGCTTTTATTCACAATGGACAAAGACGTCATCCTGTACTGTGACCCGGGCTTTCTGAGGAAGGGTCAAGGTGTTGGAGGCTTTGTACAAGGTCAAAAGAGGGAGGGGCCACAGGACAGGATGGAATCAGGAATACAGCAGTTCACCACAGGGAGCAAAGAATATGGCTGGTATACCAAACAAGTAGCTTGTATTTGTCTTAACGGAGGAAAAGCTGGATCTTTTTGTGTTGGGTCCATTGTTGTTTGTCATCTATATTAACTGTCACCATGTTGATGCAGTAAATTGGATCAGCAAATTTGCAGATGACACTGAGACTGGCGGGGAAGGCGACAGTGAAGAATGCTGTCCAATCCTTTAGCAGGATATGGACCAACTGTTAAAAATGGGCTGCAAATGGCAGATGGAATTTAATGTAGACAAGAGTGAGGTGTTTCCCTTTGGGAGGACAAAACAGGGTAGGATATACATGATAAACAATCAAGAACTGTGGAGTGCAGCAGAACGGAGGTATCTGGAAATAGTGATACATTATTCCTTGAAAGTGAAATCCTCTGTAGATAGGGTGGTAAAGAAACATTGACTTTTATAAATTAAAGTACTGAGTGGGGGTGTTATTTGAAGTTGTACCAGATGTGGGTGAGGCCAGATTAGGAGAACTTTGTGCACTTTTGGTCACATCCCTACAGGAAAGATGTCAATAAGATTGAAAGAGTGCAGAGAAAATTTACAAAGATGTCGCTGGGACATGAAGTGCTGAGTTATACGGAAAGGTTGTATAGAATGGGACTTTATACCCTGGACCATTGGAGAATGAGAGATGATTTGACAGAGGAATACAAAATTATGGGGGGGGGGGGGGGGGGGGTTAAAGATAAAGTAAATGCAGATGAACATTTTCCATTAAGGTTGGGTGAGACAAGAACTAAAGGACGTGGGTTAAGGTTGAAAGGCAAAATGTTGAAAGGGGAACATTGTGGGGGGGGGGAGAGAATGTGGAATAAGCTGACAGCAGGAGGTGATGGTTTTAGGTTCAATTTCAACATTTAAGAGAAGATTAGATAGGTAGATGAATGGATGGCTATGGTGCAGGTGGATAGGAGGAGGCAAAATATATAGTTTGGCACAACTAGATGGGCTGAAGGGCCTGTTTCTGTGCAATAGTATTTTATCGTTCTGAGAAAAGTTCCAGAACTAGAGATGATAAATGGAGTGAAAAATAATGAGAAGGAGATATGAAAAAGTTTGCTTTAATGTCAAAAAAAATCACGATGGATGAGAAGTACCTGCTGCTAAATAAGGGTGGAGGCTGCCAAAGGGTTTGTCATAAGCTTCAAATGCTCCTGAGATAAAGGTGCCAGCAAACTGGATAATAGCAAATTTAAGACCTCTATTCAAAAAGAGGCAAAAAGACATGCCATTCTACTGTAGTTTAATCTCAATAATATTAATGACAAGGAAGACTTCAAGATTCAATTTATTGTCATTATAATAAAACAGTGTCATATTACATGAAATTGCTTTTGCCTGCTGCAAGACATTGGCAGAAATTGCCTGAAGCGCCTCTTACAGTCAGAGAGAAGCAAAAGAAAGTTGTGTCCGTCCCCCCCACCACCCCCCCCCCCCCGAGTTACCGAGTGTCCATAGATTTGCCTCCAGTGCTTCCATAGTCTCTACAGCTACATGGATTCCAGCCCAAACCATTGGCAGCTCAAGCTCCAGATCTGAACACTTCACCACCACCTCACATTTTGGTTCCGATACCTGGTACGCCTTCAGTCAGATTGTGCTAGTCTCCAGCAGTCCACAGCCCCGACAGCAGTCTCCGGCAGCCCACAGTCTCCATAGGTTCCTCGCCTTGAGTCGCCAGCAGCCCACCTCGTGCATTGATCTTACAGCCGCAGAGCCCCCTCGCTGGTCCACCACCGTGGTCACCATCCCTTTGGGTCATCTCCGCTTCTCCTTCTCAGACGAGGGGGATAGCCTCCCTATTTTCTGGTGCCCTGCGCCAGTCCTCCGCTCCCCTCGAGTCTGCAACCCATCGTGGCTGCTGCCGATCAGAGGTGCTGGCATCTTGGGATGGCGATCACGGGATTTTAAATGAAACTACCGTCTGCTCCTTTAATGGGCTATTCAAAGACAGTGCAGAGCTGACGACTGTGGACTGGTCGATTGGACCCTGCGGGAGCACTCCTCACTCCCCACAGTGGTTCCACCGTTTTTCCATGCATCAGAGGCAGGAATATTAAGAAATTTGTTTCACGAGAGGATGAAGATATCAGTGCACGTGGTTGCTATCCAAAGGGGATTGCCGTGTAGCTGCACAGGGTTAAATTTAAAAATTTCCAAATGAAAGAAAGTGGAATAGACTGAAAAAAATAATAAATATGCTGGCAGAATGGGCAAACAAATGCAAATGCAGAAAAATGTGATGCACCACATTTTGGAAGAAAGAACCAATATGAACAAAAGAGTTTTGCTTAATCATGTCTGAAAGAATCGAGGGATGTGGATGTTTTGGAACTGAACTCTTTCATGACAAACTGGTCAGTAAAACTTGTGGGATCCCAGGCATCATCAATCGTGGCAGAGTGTGAAAGCAGGGAGGTTACGCTGATGAAACACCAGGTGAACCACAACTGAAGGAATGCATCTAATTCTGCTTCACAGTGTTTGAAAATAGAATGAAAATGATTCATGATGGTTCAAGGGATAAGGGAGTTCAGCTGCAAGTGTTGGCTGAAGAAGCATATTGTGTGTTCCTTGGAGGAGATAATTGCAAGAGAAGATATGAACGAGGTGTCCAAGTTCAAATGGGCCACTCTCGCCTTCATTTCTCACTTCTGCAGGCTGATGCATTGCCTTCTGGGGCACTTTACACAATATGCTTGCCCTTTTTATTTTAATTTCTGTTTCTCGTCATGACTCTATGTTCAGTCTGCTCCTCACATCAATGATTTGCTTGTTCTGCATTTGATTCTTTATCATCATTAGCTCTTCAATCCCGTCAGAGAAATTGTACCCAGTATGAGTCGAAATAAAGCAACCAATATTCCAAATTCCGTTTCTCCAAGATTATGAGCGGTTCAGTTTTCCCATTAATGGATGGTTCAAGAACCAAGGGATGCAAACCTAAAGTGATCGACAATGGAAACAAAGGTGATAGAGGAGAAAACTGTTCAATGAACACAGGAATGATATTGCCTGTAAGGAGGATGGGCACGATCATGGCTTTTACCCTCATCCCGTGTGAGAGTCAATTGCATCACAGAGCATGAAAAGGTTGACTTTTACCAGCATGTCTTCCCCATACATGTGATGTTCTGATTGAATTGCACTTCAGTGAGAGCTGAATTTTGAGTGATTGCATCATTCTTCATGTGCACAGTTATGGCAATGTGTGGAGTATCCTGATATCTTCCTAGAATACAATAGGTGAGGAACAAAATGTGTACAATACTCTGAGCTCTGTCAGCACTGAAACGCACACAATTCATAATCAGAGTTATTTCCATCCTTTCATTGTTTTAATACAAATGTTTTTCCCCATTTCTGCTCACCTCATCCAAACTCACTTTACTTTTTAATTCCCTTCACGTTACAAATTCTTTCTGAGCTCATTTTGTCTGGTCTGACCTTTCCCCCCACCACAATTGGGCTCATCTGCATTCCAGTCTCCAAACTGACTACATTACTCATCTGCATCTGCAAGATGCATTAGAAAATTCATTATTTACATAGAAACTCAGCAATTCTTGGTGAAATACAATATTATGAACACTGCTAAATAACAGAAAATGATTCAATTAACTGATGCAGGCCCACTGTTCTCATAAAATGGCCCTTTTTGATGAGGACATTAAATTATCCAGGTTCTTCCCACTTTTGATGAATGTTCCTTCAGAAATCGAAACAATTACAAAAATGCTCTCCAAATTATTATTGTCTTGGAGACTGCAGACTTTTGGAGATAAGGAAAGGAGCTATGCAGTGAGAAATACTCTTTCAGCTGCTTGATCAGAATGCTTACCATCATTTTTTTTTAAACTTCAATTTTAAGCAGTATCAAATTAGAAGAATGATTGTTCACAGATTGTATCCTTGTCTCCAGTGGGGTGGACTGTGGGATGCAGTTCATCATCACAAAGAAAAGATTCACGTCAAACTGAGTTGATTTAAATATTTGGGATGAACTGCAATTGTAGCCAATCGCTACAAAATGGTTAAACAAAAATCTGGAAAATGCAATCTCAAAATATTCTTCCTCAACTGAACTGAGGAATGATTAAGATGCATGTGTAATGCCTTTCGAAATGTTGCCTCATTATTGGTCTTCAAGTCTTCGTAGTATTGCTTCCCTCATTTGGAAATGCCCTCAGATGAATTGCCCTGAAAGTAGTCGTTTTGCAATGAGATGCAAGGAAGTTTTATGGAGTGCCCACCAGACCAGGTCATTCAGAAAGATTCACGGGCAACCTGCAGCTAGTAAAATAACTCATACCTGTCATTACAATGCATAAAATTTCTGGTGGAATGCAGCAGGTCATGGAGAATCAATGGAAAACGATAGGCAGTCGATGCTTTGGGCCTGACCCTCCTTCAGGAATTTCTTACCGGTATTTCTTGGTAAAGCCCATTACTTTCTATGAGAGCTGCTGTTGAGTTCCTGAAGAACTTCTGCACTTGCGCACTAATTCCCCAGTAACTGCAGTCTTCTTGTTTACTTCATAACTGTTATTAACCATAAACCACCAGGACCAGGACAGATGTGCACTTGGTAATGCTTTAACTATTTCATATTACCATCATGTTCAATAGAAGGTCATTTACTATTAGTAAATATTGTGTGATTGTTTGCCTGCTTGCTCATCCTCTGGAATAAATTCATCTGCCACTTCAAACTTTTGGCACGATAATCTCTAACTTGAAAGGATCAGATTCCGATCTTATGAATGTGCACCTGAGTTTCCACCCAGGTTTTGTGGCTTACTTCCACCAGTACACTAGCCAAAATGTACCCAAATCTAGGAGAACTTCCCTTGAAAATGTGGGAAGTCCAGACTTGCCAAAATAAATAAATAAGAATAATTGATTCACAGAGTCTTACAGTATGCAAATGGTTGTTGTCCTTAGCTTGACCAATATGCCTGCATTTGGCCCATAACCTTCAAAACTTTGTCGATGTTCTTGTCAAAATTATTTTTAAACGTTGTAATTATACCTGCCTCCATCACTTCCTCTGGCAAAATAGATTAAAAAAGAAACAAAAATATTTTGGTGGAACAAAAAAAAATGATTCCCATCTTTCCTAGAGTGATTGGAAATGTATTTTCATTGCCTGGAAGAATTCACTCTGCTTCTCTTTCCTCAGATGCATCCCCAACTTCAGAATATTTCCAACATCTTCTATTTACAATTCAGTGTTTCAGCACCCATCACATTTTGCCGTAGTCTGCTTCACATAGTCTGCAAACAAATGGTTTTCATTTTCACATTATGCAATGTTCTGTTGCTGATGCAGACGGTAAATACACTATGGTAAATGATAGTGACTGAGTGAGCCACCTATCCAGTGTCTACTTTTTATGTCTGAGTTTAGTCAATGAATGTTGGCAGGCTGTTGAACAATGACTGTACATGTTTCAGAATGGCCTACTTGTAATTCATAAGGATAAAAGCACGTATTGATTTTTTTTTTTTGCTTTCTTCTCTCTTACTCTGAGATGTTGAGGATGATCATGGACTCCCAATGCCATCTAATGTAATATTGATCAACGTGGATCAGAGGCCAATTCAGGCAACTACGTGGTCTGGAATAACTTAGTTCTATCTCACACTTGGCTGAATTTTTCGAGGCACTTCAGCAGTTGCTGAAGTCATTGCTGCAACCCACAGATCTTCTTTAACGGTAGCCTACAGCTCCTGTAAATCTGAATTGAAGTACACCTATTTTGACAGAAGAAATTAGTCAGAATCTAAGGTCAAGTTCAACCCAGTCCTGGACCCAACAGGGGTAAAGAAAGTTAAGCAAAAGTGCTTTCCAATTAGACATATTTTGTGGTATTCTTTTGAGTTGTATAAAAGTGTTTTCAAGCTTCTGTGTGATTTTTAAGATTATATTTATTGTTCTTCAGAAGCATTGCTGATGCATCAGTTTTAACAGGCAGTAAAGCAAGAAGAATGGAAGGCTGGTGGTTAGGATAGCATTGATTGTTATAGTGTTTCTCAGCAATTTCGCAGATGAGCCTTGTGGCCCGTGAGTCTAAAGCACGCAAGGAGTTGATGTTATGAATCTTCATCAGTTGAGTCCAGAATGTTCTTGACCAGCAAAGTGGGCCTTCCAGGTCCAGCATAGGTCAACGAAGAATGATGGTATTCATCTCTGAAAAGTCTAGGACAGCATGTTGAAACAATGATAGAAGCAATATTGTAAGAAAATTAGATAAACACTTGAGAAAGGAAAAAAAAATGCATGTCTTGGGAAAGTGGAACTAATTGAATAAACTTTCAAAGAGTCAGTGGCTAATTCTGAGCTGACTGATGCTATAACTAAAATATGAGTAAGTGGCATGGAGACATAGAGCACAGCATAGAAAGAGGCCCTTCAGCCTAAAACATCTATGCTGACAATAATGCCTATTCATAGTAATCCTATTTCCCTACGATAATTCCACGTCCTTTGACATTGAATTAAATATCCAGATACCTCTTAAATGTTGTTACTGTTCTTGCCTCCACACCACGTTTCTCGCATTCATTCCAAATATACCCCTTGGATCTCCTTTTCCCCAATCATCCTCCTCCCTCTCACCTTAAAGCTCATTTGTGATGCTCCTACAATGGGAAACAGACTCAGGCAACCTATTCTCCCTCTTATAATTCTATATACCTCTATTATCTCACTGTTCAGTCTCGTTTGCTGCAGAGAAAACACTCAGTCTATTCAAACTCTCATTGTAACAATCTGGGCAGCATCTTTGGGAATCTTTTCTGGATCATCTCCAGTTAAATCACATCTTTCCTGCAAGGTGGTAACCGAGACCCAGTTGTCTCAAGAGCAATCAAACCAACCTTTTGTGCCACTGTAACATGACGCCCCAACTCTGGCACTCAATTCCTTCACCTACAAAGTCAAACATTACTTCTGTTTTCTTCACCGCCCTGTCCACTGTCATCAGTACTGGATTTTTAATTTTTTTTAAACCCGGTATTGCATGTGTTGGACTTTTCTAGTTCTGAGAGTCATGAGCTTAAGACAGATAAATTTCAGCTCACATTGGAAGTTTTTAATTCATTATTCAATCACAGAATGCCGATGATATTTGTAATGCCAGTATTTATTGTTCATCTTCAAGTGCCCCAGCTAAAGACATAGCCATGAATCAGATGGGCCTGAAGGCACAAGGAGATGAGACCTGGTAAGAATAGTCTTTTTGGAGTGATTTGGAGCAATGACAATTTGGTTTCTTCATGTTTTTAGCGCTCAAAAAATCTTTTTTAAAATGCTGTATTACAAAGTACAGAATTTCTTTGGGATACTGATTTTTGGTGTTGAATATATTCTCCATGTAGAAATGAAATGAGCAGCTGTATAATTAATGTTTTCCAACATGTTGCTCTTCACCATGTACTTACCCCCAGCTGCATATGCTTGGGAAGGAACTCATGACAACAGGGAGCTATCAATAAGCACAGGATATTGGAGCCACAGCTAAAATTTAGAAAGAAAGATGAGTAGTGTTTTTGATATTCCAATTTTATTCCTTTTTTTTTTCAAATGTACCACGATGATTATTAAAACATACAGGATTTCAATGGGTAATTAAACTTCACTTTCCTTAATTAACACAAGCAAAACCTAGAATTCATTCATGGAATCCCTCAATGAAATACATGATGATTAATTAGATTGGTGTTTACTTTTCAATTATACATAGTCTTGCGTACCTTATTTTAAGTCAGAAATTTGATGGAATTTACTGATCAGTTTTGGGTGGCACTATTGGCGTAGCGGTTAGCATAATGCCTTTTCAGCGCCAACAATCTGGACCGAGGATTGAATCCCACACAGTCTGCAAGGAGTTTGTACGTTCTCCCCATGTCTGCATGGGTTTTCCCCAGGGGATACTGTTTCCTCCCACCATTAAAAATGTACCGGGGGTGGCAGGTCAATTGTGTGTAAATTTGGCAGCACAGACCCGTGGGCCAAAATGGCCTGTTACCATGTTGTATGTCTAAATTTAAATTTAATTTAAAAATTCCTTCCCAGCATTACAAGTTACTTGAGAATGCTGATGACTGATATAATTTACATGGTCTCATCCCATAGATGTTCATGATGAGTCGATCTCATCCTCTTTGGTAAAAAATGTATGATATATATTGGTCTGCCATTTTTTTCTCCACTCACACATGTGGAACAGGTCAGGGATCCATAACTCAGACTGGATATTTCCCACAACAAATGAAGAGCCCAGGATTTGTCTTGATCACCAGTTTTACAATCGAAGTAGAGCTCATAGGGTTTCTTAGTAAGTGCAGTCATGCTGCGTCTTTGAGCCTTGAGTGTATACTCACCACAAATGTGACAGTGTATCTCTGCTGTTGCGATAATGACGAGATATTTCTGCACTATTGAATATTCCTGAAGACGATAAATGCTATGTTTTTAAGTAAACACACCACTATTGCCTGAAGAACATGTGCATCAACATGTGTTCAATCTTTTCTTTTCTCTTTGGCTTGGCTTCGCGGACGAAGATTTATGGAGGGGGTAAAAAGTCCACGTCAGCTGCAGGCTCGTTTGTGGCTGACAAGTCCGATGCGGGACAGGCAGACACGGTTGCAGCGGTTGCAGGGGAAAATTGGTTGGTTGGGGTTGGGTGTTGGGTTTTTCCTCCTTTGCCTTTTGTCAGTGAGGTGGGCTCTACGGTCTTCTTCAAAGGAGGTTGCTGCCCGCCAAACTGTGAGGCGCCAAGATGCACGGTTTGAGGCGTTATCAGCCCACTGGCGGTGGTCAATGTGGCAGGCACCAAGAGATTTCTTTAGGCAGTCCTTGTACCTTTTCTTTGGTGCACCTCTGTCACGGTGGCCAGTGGAGAGCTCGCCATATAACACGATCTTGGGAAGGCGATGGTCCTCCATTCTGGAGACGTGACCCATCCAGCGCAGCTGGATCTTCAGCAGCGTGGACTCGATGCTGTCGACCTCTGCCATCTCGAGTACTTCGACGTTAGGGATGAAAGCGCTCCAATGGATGTTGAGGATGGAGCGGAGACAACGCTGGTGGAAGCGTTCTAGGAGCCGTAGGTGGTGCCGGTAGAGGACCCATGATTCGGAGCCGAACAGGAGTGTGGGTATGACAACGGCTCTGTATACGCTTATCTTTGTGAGGTTTTTCAGTTGGTTGTTTTTCCAGACTCTTTTGTGTAGTCTTCCAAAGGCGCTATTTGCCTTGGCGAGTCTGTTGTCTATCTCATTGTCGATCCTTGCATCTGATGAAATGGTGCAGCCGAGATAGGTAAACTGGTTGACCGTTTTGAGTTTTGTGTGCCCGATGGAGATGTGGGGGGGCTGGTAGTCATGGTGGGGAGCTGGCTGATGGAGGACCTCAGTTTTCTTCAGGCTGACTTCCAGGCCAAACATTTTGGCAGTTTCCGCAAAGCAGGACGTCAAGCGCTGAAGAGCTGGCTCTGAATGGGCAACTAAAGCGGCATCGTCTGCAAAGAGTAGTTCACGGACAAGTTGCTTTTGTGTCTTGGTGTGAGCTTGCAGGCGCCTCAGATTGAAGAGACTGCCATCCGCGCGGTACCGGATGTAAACAGCGTCTTCATTGTTGGGGTCTTTCATGGCTTGGTTCAGTCTACAATCAAAGTAATGCATAGTATCTGTATATGTGAGTTGCTTTTATAGCATCTATCCTGACTCAGCATGCCCAGGCATAAGATAACATTTGCGTAACACCTGCACTGAGTGAAAACTCAGGCATGCTTGGACTGACAAAAAACAGCCTTTATTTTGTGGGCCATATACTAGTAGACTTAAAATATGACAAAAATAGGTTATATCTAAATAAAATTGTGATAGGAAACTTTTAAGGTGATTTTTGTGGTCAGTAGCATAAAATCCATAAAATATACTCAAAAGTGTACAGAAAGCAAAATTTTTGTTGATCAGTTATCTTTCTGCAACCTATGAGATACAAATCAGAATTGGCATTGGGATCACCTAGCAAGGTGAAGAAGCTCTGATGGGGTTTCTTTAAATGCTGTGGGCTTTTAATTTTGTACTTTAATTTGGTGGGTAAACAAGCCAGTCAGGGAAAGGTCTGAAGAAGGTCAGTATTTATGAGACTTGGGCACCTATAGCAAAGCTTGATTGCAAAGTAGCATTTGGTGCAACACTTTTACAGTACCAGCGATCGGGACCAGACCTGGGCTCGAATCCCAGGAGTTTGTAAGATGTCCCCGTGTCTGCTGGTCAAGGTTGGTCCAATCGAGATGGATGGAGGACAGAGTTTGATTCAATTAACGAGAGGGATGAAGGTTTCTGTGGGTCAGGTGGGGTCAAAGGGAAGAGGTAGGGAAGCAGTGCTCCTGCAGGCAGTGCTGTAACAAACAATGAGAAGCTGGAGGGACTCAGTAGGTCAGGCAGCAACCATGGAACAGGCAATGTTTTGGGCCGGGAACCTTTCTCAAGACCAGAAATATTGACTGTCCAGTTCTCTCGGACTCTGCCTGACCTATTGAGTCCCTCCAGCTTCTCATTGTTTGCTCAAGATTCAAGCATCTGCTGCTTTTGTGTTTAAAGCTGTGTTAAATTGTCACTCACCTTCTCGAATGTAATGGGCCTCTCCTCTCTTGAACTCTGGTGTGGCCATATTATTGTGGATAAGAGCTTGAAGTCTGATGAAAATATTTATGTTATTTATCTTCTGAATGCATTAAAAATGGAAATGAGGTTCCTGAGGCTCTTTGGGTAATGTGTGAAATTTTAAAATGTTTTATAACAAATTTTCACTTTAAAGAGATAAGCTCTCTGCTTTTTATTTACCTTTGTTCGTAAGCTCCTCTGCAAACTGAATCCTCCCACTGGGCCACCATAGAAACACAGTTAATGGAGTTTGATTCATTGTAGCTTCAGAGACCCAGATTCAATCCTGACTTCAGGCACTGCCTGTGTGAAACATGTTCTCACTCTGACTGGATGTTTTTTCTCAAAGTGCTCCAGTTTCCTGTTACATCCCAAGGACATGCAACTTGGTAGGTTAATAAGCCATGATATTGCCATGGTGTAGAAGTAATTGAACTGATGGGATATTCGGGAAATGGATTTCAAGGAAATTTAGTGTGGAGTGATTGGCCTCCTTCCAGGATTTTAATTTTTAAAACATTTAGATGTTGACATACAGTAGTGTAAGCAGGCCAATTGGGCCCTACAAGTCCGTGCGCCCTATTTACATTCCATTAATCTACACCCCGGTATGTTTTTTGAAGGGTGGGAGGAAAGCAGAGACCCCGGGGAAAAAAAATCTATGCAGACACGGGGAGAACTTACAAACTCCTGGGATTCGAGCCCAGGTCTGGTCACGATCACTGGTACTGTAAAAGTGTTGCACCAAATGCTACTGATGTAACAAAACACTGGCCATCCTTTGATAATGAATGAATTCTGGTTTTACAGATCTCCATAATTTAATTTTATCCGTCACATAGAACACAGAACGGTACAGCACAGGAACAGGTCTTACAGCCCATGAAGTCTGTGCTGCACATGATTCCAAATTAAGCTAAGCCACTGCTGGTTTCCTGCAATTTCATGCAAGTCAGAATATATATAAATATACTCGATATGGTGAATATACTTTCTCGGTGTTGTAACGAATAGCATGAAATCATGTAAGACTGAAAAGAAATGTAAAAAAAAGTAAGGGAGAGGGAAAGAGAAAGAGAGAAAATTATTTCTGCTATTTGATGGAACAAATTTATGAATGGCAGACACTTGAATATAATGATATTATAGGAGCTTGTTTGTGTGAGGTGACGTATAAGTTGAGCCTTTGTCACTCAGGAATGGCTTGCATGGTAAATAGATGTACTGTGTATGGTACTGCCTTTGGCAGTATTGAAAACCAGCCTGGAACTATTGTTTCACTCTGTATGTGTCCATCAACAATGTTCTTTTGAAGTGGATATTCAAATACGCAGGACTTAATTATCATAATATCACCCTTGACTTTGAATGAGTTGGCACACACTCAGGTCGAATCACAGAGAGATAGAGCTTGGGAAAATGTCCTTCAGACCAAACTGACCATCAATCACCCATTTATACTCATCCTGAATTATGCCCATTCTCCTGTCATGCTATTAATTATACCATTCACCTACCCAGTGCAAATGAACCCACCAAGCCACATGCCTTTGGAATGCAGAAGGACTTTGATGCATCTGGAGGAATTCCATGCAGCCACAGAGAGAACATGCAAAGTCCAAGTGGACGGCAGTCCAATTCCGGATTAAACCAGGGCTGCAACATTACTTCAGGAAGGTACGGTTAGTGTAACACTCTTACAGTGTTCGAATTCCATATGGTCTGTAAGGAGTTTGTATGTTTTCCCGAAAACTGCATGGGTTTCCTCTGGGGGCTCTGATCTCCTCTCGTCCACTAAAAAATGTACAGGGTTTGTAGGATAATTGGTGTAGTTGGGTGGCACAGGTTGATGGGCCAGAAGGACTTGTTACCATACTGTATCTCTAAATTGCATTAAATTAAAACTACTGTGCTACCCTTTCTTGTTCAAAATCCATCTCTGCCTTGTATGATTGATTACATGCTTTTCAATGTCAACCAACAGCATAAATAGAGTGTAAGGTAACTCAGCCAGGTTTGTACAGCTGAACAAAGATAACATGCACAAGCCAGCAGCTGGTTTCAGTTTCTGTCTCCAACACCATTCCCTTCACCCCTGTGCCCCAGTATTGCCTGAGTAATCTTCATTCTCATTTTTTGATCCAGCCCTGGGTGACATTGTTACTTAGTTTTTAATTCTACGGATAATTCTCTCGGTCAAAATGTCATGTTTACTTTGATGTTGATCTCATCTAAAGCATGAATTCTGAATGACTTGCTTTCTTTGCAGATTAATATTCTCTGTTGATCGATCTTTAAAATATATTTTTATTGAGGTTAACATAATATACATAATAAATGACAAATACATAATGAATCAATTGTACACAAGCAATTATATACCAAAGGGAGAGAAAAAAAGAGTAAGTAATAAAAAGTCCTCACTATTCTCTGCTTTTCCTCCTGTTGCTGTTGATAAACCAATATCCATGTTTTATTGCTAATGCCATTGTGCAAGTAAACTTCTGAATGTGACAATACAGTATTGCATCAGATTTTTTTTATGGATAGCGAGGTCTCTTCTGATCAGAGAATGCTTGCAACCTTGTACCTGTGAAAGGAAGAAGTTCCCTGACCACGATCTTGTGAGAATATGATATATTTTCTTAAAACACTTCATGATATTAATAAAAACCACCCATAAGCAACAAAACCCCTATTTTCAGCATTGACTTCATTTACCATGTCGTAAGGTGCGTCAATAAAAGTACACAGGGCAAATGATGGAACAATTAACCAGCAAGTGCCAGACTATTGAGAGGCTCCTGTCAGTTGATTCATGTGTTCAAAAGTTCAATTCTGAGAAATTTTGAAGACATCAGGTTCAAGGTATAAAGGCTATTGAACATGTGCCAGTCTCTACAGAAAAGAACTCAACTGAGGAAAAGTTTTTCTGTTACAATTGCCACCATTGTAAACCTTGTGAAAGAAATTAGTCAGTTTCATTTGCGTTCTGTGTCCAGGAGAAGGGAGTTGTGTGGGGTGGGTGGATGGGTGGGGGATGGGGGAGAGCCCCATGATTTGGGAGGATAATTCAGTGAAAGTCAAAGCCAATCAGAAGGTAGACCTATTGAAACCAGGATTAAAAAGGGATGGAGGCACAAGAGACAGCAAATGCTGGAATCTGGAGCAAAAGGACAACAAAATGCTGAAGGAGCTCAGAAACGAGCAGTATCTTTTAAAGGGGGGGGGTGGGGTGCTGAGGAGGATTGTTTTGACACTCTGAATCAGGACAGAGGGGAGAGAAAAGGGAGCTAGTATGAAGAGGTGAGAGGGGGAAGGGGTGAGACAGGGGACAGTAGCTTATAATGATGGGTGACGTAGCAAGGTGATGGAGATGGACAAGGAATAAAAGGAAACTAGAAGGATGAGGGGACTGAAGGTTGAGACACCTCCTGGAATGTGATAAACAGTGACATCAAGTTACAACTGGTGGAATCTGATAAATAAAGAAAGTGATAACAGGAATGACCTAGTGTAATGGAAATCACTATGGGAGAGATGAAAAACAAATGGAACCAGTTGTGGTAAAAGATTTGGTGGGTGAAATGTATGGGTAGTATGTCAATGGAACCAGATGAAAGAGGGGAATAAAATGGGTGATGGGGGACTGAAGGGAGAATGGGAAAATGAATAAAATTTGGAGGATTGGAGGTGGAGAGAAAGAGAGAGTAGGGAAACAGGAGGGAATGGTTGTCTGAAACTGGAAAATTCAATGTTCATACCTTTGGGTAGGCAGAATATGAAGTGGCGTTCCTCTAGTTTGTTGTTCCTCACCCTTGTAGTTCTGAAGGCTGAGGATCAACAGGTTGGTGCAGACATGGGAATGGGAGTTGGAATGTCATGCAGTCAGCAGCTTAGTATGACCTTTGTGGTCAGAGTACAGGTGGCTTGCAAATTGGTCACTAAGTGTATGCTTGATCTCCAGTTGAAGGCCACATCCAGAGCACCAATGATGCACCTGAATCTTTGTTGCACCTGGAAGGACACTTTAGGCTTTGATGAAAAGATGATGTTTGGGTGATTTAAGATGTGGGGGAGGATTGGATGTGAGATTTTGACAGGGGATGGGATGGGAGGATGATAAGAAGGGTGGTGAGTAGTTTTAACTGTAGTACTCAGTCATCAGATGTGGGTCAATTTTTCAGATTGGCTTTGTTGACAGTTTACCAGGAGGTCACAAGCTTGGTCTTGGATGAGAGTTATTATTGGCTGAGGTAGGTGTAGGGGAACGAGATGTCCATCTGAATGAAAATGTTCCCCCTAATATTGTTCCCTCATTTTACTGGAATTATTGGTATATTGTTTGTGAGGTGGATGTCTTGTCTGACCAATTTGATTGTTTTATTTGTTGAGATGACAAAGGTGGTTGATAAGGGTAGGGCAGTGGATGTTGTACTGCATACATAGACTTTAGAAAGCCATTTGACAGGTAGGCTGATTCAGAAGGCATAATTGGTGAGTTGATTTTAAAATTTAGACATATAGCATGGTAACAGGCACCTCCAGCTCACAAGCCTGATCAACCCAAATACACCAATTAAACTACAATTCCTGCATATTATTTGAAGGGTGGGAGGAAACCAGAGCATCCTAGGGGACACATGCACACATGGGTACAATGTAAAAAATGTTTAAAAAAAACTCCTTATAGAGAGCACTGGATTCAAACTCTGGTCTCTGGATCTCTAATAGCTTTGCAATAACCACTACACTAACTTTGCTGCCCATATAGTTTGGATGCAAAATTAGCTGTCCCATAGAATTCTGAGGGTAGTGGTGGAAGGCTCTTATTTGCAATGGAGGCTTGTAACCAGTGGTGTTCCTTAGGGAACTGTGTTGGGACATAGGAGCGTTGGTTAGTAGGTTTGCAGATGACTCAAAGATTGATGGTGTTTTGGACATTGTAGAGGGTTATCAAACAATACAACAGGATATAAAGCAGAGACCGAAATGGGAAGAGAGTGAGCAGACAGTTTAATCTGGACAAGTATGAAGTATGACACAGTGGAAGGCCAAATAGTAGGGTATTGTTTGCTCTTAAAAGCATTAATGTGCAGAGGGATTTGGGGGTCCAGATCCATAGCTCATTGAAAGTGGCCACGCAAGTTGATTGGGTGGTAAAGAAGGCACATGGTATGTTTGGTTTCATTGGGCAGTGTATTGAGTATAAAAGTAAGGAAATCGTGTTGCCAACATATAAAACTTCTGTTGGGCCGCACTTGCAATACTGAGTACAATTGCAGAAAATACGTGGAGGTGTATGAAATACGTGCACAAAGGGTTCGCCAAGCTGTTGTCTGGTTCAGAAGGTTATGGCATATGGGGAGAGAGTGGGTAAATGGGATGGTTTCTCTGGAGCACAAGAGAGTGAAGACCTGATAAGGGTCAGAATCTTTTCCCCAACTGATCTTTTCAATGGAAAGTTTTCAACTTAAAATAATTCAACAATGATAAATCTAAGGAGTTAAGATTGACTTGGAACATGCTTGACCTATTAATGCCATTTTTCTTCTCACCATCAAGCATAAGGTGATACATACATACATACATACATACATAAAAGCATACATTTGGAACAAAAGTAACAATAAAATCTCTCGTATCTTCAGACAATAGGTTTTATTCATTCTTCCAGTTTAAAGATGCCCATGAAATACCAGATGCCTTGTTCAGCCAGCACGTAAATAGCTGATCAGGGCAATGTTCATTGGATATCAAACAACATGAAGAAGAAATCTAAGAATTTTTTTTTTCTGTGGATTTTTTTTTCTTTGCACCCAAAGGAGGGTTAAAATCTGGAATACTTTGCTTGAGAAAGTGGTGAAGGTAGATACTCTCACAACAGTTATAAAGTATCTGGATGAGCACTGGAACTGCCAAGGCATTGAAAGCTATTGACAAGGTGCTGGTAAATGAAATTAGTCAAGGGGGTTACTTGATGGTTGGTATGTACTCAGTGGGCTGACTGGCCTGTTTCTGTGTAACAGGAGCATGATGACCTGCTTGACCTCTGGGGATGCCTGTGTGGAGTGTGTACATTCTCCTTGTGATCACATGACCTTCCTCCCATATCCAAAGGATGTGCAGATTGAATGGTTAATTTTCTTTGGTCACGCCATGAATTTTGAGGAGTGCTCAGGTCTGAGGAGAGATCATAGTTCAAAGTTCAGATTTATTATCAGATTATGTACATGACTTTGCATGCAACCCTGAGATTATTTTTCCTGCAAGTGAGCAGAATTTGTGCATAAAAATGTGTTCAAGAAAAGATATGTAGATAAAACATAGAAATGTAAACAAACTGCGTAATACAGCAAAACATTTATCTAGTAATAAATAATAGGCAAAGCAAGAGTTTTGCCATGCTAATCTTCTCTGTATTGTTCCAATTTTTGTACATGAGCTGCCAAAGTAAACACAGAATCCTTAAGTGAGTCTCTGAGTTTGTTGTTTGGGAGTCTGATCATTAAATAGTAACTGTTCCTGATCCTAGTGGTCCATGTCTTGTCGCACCTATACCTCTTACCTGATACCTGAACAGAGCATGTCCTGCCTGGGTGGTATGGATCCTTGATATTGCTTCTAATCTCCAACGGCGCATTCCATGCAGATATTCACAATGGTGGGAAAGATTTGTCTGTGTTCGACTGGACTGTGTCTGCCACCTTTTTTAGGGATTTTTGATCAGAGGTATTAGTGCCTCCATACCAGGCTGTGATGCAGCCAGAAAGCACATTTTCCACTACATATCTGTAGAAATTTGTCAAACCAATCTTCTGCAAACTCCTAAGCAAGAAGAGATGCTGATGTGCTTTCTTCATGATGACATTAGTGTGTTGGGTCTAGGAAAGGTCTTCTGAGATGGTGACTCCCAGGAATTTAAATTTGTTTATCCTCTCCAGCTTTGATTCCCCAATGATTATACACCTCTGGTTTTCCCTTCCTAAAGTCCACAATCAGTTCCTTGATTTTGGTAACATTGAGTCCGAGGTTGTTGTTCTCAATCGCCCTCTTGTTTGCTGACTCATCTTCCCTTATTTACAGCTCACTACCATAGTATCATCAACATATTTGTAGATGAGGTTGTTATACTGAGCCACACAGTCATAGATGTAAAGCAGGGGGACTAAGAATGCAGCCCAATGGTACTCCAGTCCTGGTGGATATTGTGGAGGAGATGTTCTTAATAATCCTCACAGATTGTGGTCTGGCACTGAGTTACTTCAGGATCCATTTAAACAATGGGGTATTGGGGCCCATGTCTTGAAGTTTGCTGCTCAGTTTTGAGTGGTTGATGGTGTTGTATGCTGAACTGTAGTCAATAAAAAGCATCTTGATGTTCTATCTTTGTTGTCCAAGTTTTACAAGGTTTTGTGCACATCCAGTGAGATGGCATCTACTATTGGCCAGTAACTGCTGTTGGCAAATTGGGGTGGATCCATGTCACTGCTCAGATAGGAACAGATATGCTTCAACACCAATCTCTCAAAACACTTCATCACTATGGCCATTGGTCAGCAGTCATTTAAGCAGGTGATCACGCTCTTCTTGGCTACCGGTATGATTTTGAGGCCTGTTTGAAAACAGTAGATAGTACACCCTGCCCGAGTGAGATGTTGAAGATATTTGTGAACACATTGGCCATTTGGTCAGTATATGCTTTAAGTACACCATCCAGATCTGATGCTTTCCTTGTATTCACTCTCCTGAAGGCAACCTGCATATCATCTTCTGATACTGACAGTAGAGAATCTTCAGGGGGTGTACAGTGGCTTGGTTGATCAAATCTGGTGAAGGTGTTGAGTTCCTCTGGAAGTGAAGCTCTGATATCTTCTACTGCACCAGATTTGATTTCGTAGCAGGATGTATTATTTAAGCCCTGTCACAGCTGTCCCTTCTATCCATTCTCATCCAGTACCGCCACTTTGCCCGGGAGATGTCACTCCATCGATAATTCCTGCTCTTCATAGTCTTCTGAATCTCCAGACTTAAGTGCCTGTGATCTGGCTCACAGCAGGTCTGGATATTATTGTTCATCCTGGGCTTCTTGTTGGGAAAACCCTGAATGATTTGGTGGGAAAGCACTCGGCCACAGCTGTTTTCATAGAGTCTGTAATAGCCCTGGTGTAATCATTCAGACCCTCAGCTATGTTCTTGAACACTGACAGATCCACTGACTTAACACAGTCCTGTAACTGTTCTTCAGCTTCCCACGACCATCTTCTGGCTGTTCTGATCTCTGTATCCTCTCTTTTTATGCTCTGTCTAAAAGAAGCAGAAGGAACACAGCTAGATGATCCAACTTGCCAAATTGCAGTCTCCGAAAAGAACGGTAGGCCTTCCTTATCTTGGTGTAGCAGTGATTGTGTGTGCTGGGACCTCTGGTACAGAAGGTGACTTGCTGTTTGTAATTAGGAAGGATTATTTTGGGGACAGCCCTGGTTAAAAGCACCAACTATGATTTGTAGTACATTGTGATGAGCTATCGCTTGTTCACTGACCACATCATGTAGCACCACAAGTGCCTGTTTGTAATCGACATCAGGAGCAATACAGGTGCTTAAACTTTTGTCTGGAATTCCAAAAACTGGCAACCTCCGAACACCGGCACTTTTCTCGGTAGGTGACACATAAGTAACATTGATTTCCCTAAATAAATTCTCCATTTTCCAAAGAAAGATACCCTCTCAGTCCCCATCATCCCCGCCACAGTGGAAAGGTGGCTATTGGCCCCCAGCACCCAGTGAGTGAGATGCAGGTGGTGGCAGGCTGAATGCAGGAGCAATGGCCGTTTTCCTAACCCATAATCCATTTCCAGCTGGATAGAGGATTATGGATAAGGAAAATGGCCATTGCTCCCACATTGAGCCATCACCACGATTCAGTGGCGCTCCATAAACACCTGGCTCAGCAGCACCTCACACCTGCTGCCGTGTTGGGAATTAGATGGGGGAGGGGTGACATGGTGGTACGCTGCAGGTGGTATACCCAAGGGCTGGCCCAACAAGCTGGTGGAGCACCTGAAAGATGCCTGACTCGGCTCCACTGCCCCGTCAGCCTGCTCCTCCTGCAGCTCTGCACCTTGTGTCTGGCCTTCTGCCTCACTTGGCCACCGGCTCCAAGCAGCCAGCACTGGCTACCTTTTTGATCGAGCTCCAGGGCCACCCCATCACCTGTGACCTCCAACTGTCTGATTCACTGGTCAAGATTCTCCTATATAATGCACATTGGACCACCGCTCTGCACCCACACCCCCCCCTCCCCCACTCAGCTCAGCCAGCACTACCCACCTGCGCTCGGCCCAGCCAGCATATCCCCACATCACTCAGCCTGGCCTAGGGCACAAATAGTCCCGTGATTGGTGGGGGCCAATGGACAGATAGGCGGGGGGGGGGGGGTGGGGGGAGTGTTTGATGGATTCCCAGGGGGAGCAGACAGTGGGGGCTAGGTGAGAGGCATTTGCTTAAAGGGACTAAAATCAAAATAATTCCGAAATCCGGATAATTCCGAACAAAAGCAGGTGTCTGGTCCCAACAATTCTGGATAAAAGGTTAGGCACCTGCATAAACAGGTGAGAATCACTGATGAGAACTCTCATGGTCTGTATTTATTCGATATTTGCTCTAAGGCAGTGGATCAGGAGGTCAACATAACCTAACGTTCATGCACCAGCCAGTATTATTGAAAATGCACACGCTGCCCCCTCTCCATTTGACAGAATCTGATCCAGTCTGTGAATGGTGAAACCCTCTGGTTAGATCACAGTGTCTATTCTTCTCTGTTAGCCAGGTCTCGATGCAGCAACAACTGAGATTTGTCTCATCTATCTCTGAAAAAGCATTCTTGCCTTGAAGTAATCAATTTTTTTTATAATGAATGAACATTCGCCAGTAGTATGGACAGTATGAGACTTCTCAATCACCTGAGCTTCAGTCTACATAGGATCCCAGCCCTTACTCCCCATTTCTGACCTTGACCCTGGAGGGATCCTGGCCTTTTAAGGCCTCTGCATTCCAGCCAGCCTGGTTCCTTGAGATATTTGAAGATCGTTCATGCAGTTCTGCAGCTTGTCATTGAGAAGAAGACAGCATGAAGCCAATTGCAGTGCAAGGAGGTCAGAAGGTGAGTACTTAAAATGAGTTTTTGCTGTCTGTGGAAAGTTGGTGTTAGTTTTTAAAGGTGAAGCAGAACAATGAAAGAATGAGATGGGATTCTCTTGGATTAATGTAAATGGGCGCTGATGAATGGTCTCAGAAGACCTGGTACTGGGCTCTCTAATGCTTTGGGCAGAACAATGACAGGTGGAGTTTAATGACTCAACAGCTATGGTTTTGCTTTTCCCATTGTGTCATTTCAACCCACTTGTTTTCTCTCGGGTTCCAAAGGTTTTTGTGTCTTTTTAAGCTATAGCATCACATTGGAAATCTATCCGTTCACCAGGACAAACTTGCTAACAGAAGTGGATTGGATAATGCTCATTGAAACCTGAACTAATCCCTCCTTTGCTTCTTTTCAGAGCTAAGACTTGCCTGGGTTCGCAGTCTGCAAAGTCTTCAACCAGGTAGACTTCTTCACGTGCCCTTTCCCTCCCTGCTTATTGTTCCTAATCTTTCACCTTCACAATGTAGTGGGATGTGAGTTGAGGGGTGGGAAGGGAGGTTGTGCAGGGAAGCCTGTGATGAAATGCAGGAGCAAGTAAATAACAAAGGTAGATGGTCATTTTCTTGTCATTGTACAGTGAAGTTATGCACAACTTAGACCAAGAGCACTAAGAAAGCACTATCTATTTCAGTATGTCAATTGAACTTGTTGCATAGTACATGCAATTTTGCAATAATTAATTACATAATCAGGTAACAGTGATATAATAGTTGTACTAACTTAATGTACAAGACAATGAATATACACTGCTCAAATAATTCTGAAGGCAAAAGGAAGTGGAAGATTTTAATGTCTGGGATGGCCACTGAATATGAATAGTGGGTATGTTCCAGGCAGGATGTTCTCCAGTCATTATGGGCACTGTCAAACTTCCTTTGTGTCAGCTGCAGCTCTCATTTCTCATTTCGCAGCAATAAAATCCATGCCTCAAATTATAGTTCTAGGCCATTGACTCAGCTTCTGCTTCCTCTGACGCTTCTCCATGTTTATACGTGAGCCTTGTGTTTGAGCTATGTCAGAAAAACCTCCGATTAATCACAACCTTGTTCATTCGCACAGCACCTTTCAGAGGAAACAGATACTGGGATCATATTATAATTGATAATTGTGTGACTAAATGAAATGGCAAAAGCATCATTCCAGCTTCTACCAATTAATTATTGTTGAGACATCAAACCTTAGTCCTTCATTGTTGTTGTGTTTGGTTTGCATGATATCCCAGGTTGCTCATTGTGGAAATGCTCATGGTAACATATTGAAAATGAACAGATTATTACCAACAATAATGTTCCTCAGAAAATCTCTCAATCAGACATTTAACTGTTGCTCTCCATTAAGAAAAAGACACATTTGCACTTAATGCAATTTCCCTTTTCTTTCCCTCAGTTTTTCAATTGTCTGCTTTGTCAGTGGATTGAAATTTGCAGCATTTTGTACATTATGCTTGATGTTTATCAAAAATGTGTGTTCAGCAATTTCACTGCAAAATATCATTCCAATAAAATGGCTTTTAGGGATAATTGGATAAACATTTGAAACAAAAATGGAAAAGACTATAGAAAAGCTTGGAGCAGTGGGATTAATTTCAATTTTTGATTGCTGTTGTGAAGAATTGGCACAGCTGCGATGAGTCAAATGGCCCCTGCCTGCACTGTGATCTTTTATGACTTTACAATTTGATGACTAAAGAATTATTCTCAGGGAGACCTGAGGAAGTAAAAATGATATAGATAGAGTTTAACATGGTGAAATGTGAAGCCCATCTCAATTGGTAAATAACAAAGAAAAGAGAAATGATGAGGGTGGAAAATGTTGGCACTCAGAGGAAGCTGACTGACCTTGCACGGATTCAAGGGATGTTAACTTGCTGGCATCAATAAAGTATAAAGGTAACGATATCTTGTTGTAATTTTATCAGCCGTACTGCAAAACCAGACCTTCAGTATTGTATAATGCTTTTGATTCCAATATTGTTCTCTTAAGACAGGTTTGGGAGATTAAGTGCTGAGGTGAAGGGATTCTCCTGTGAGGATAAATTAAGTATTTGGTGATAACACCTACTGGCCAAGATACTTTTTCTTTAAAGTAACACCTTTGTGTCAATCTACTAGGATTAATGGAGCCTCCATTTATTCTGCCTGAGAGACTTCCCCTCTGTCAGTGCAGCAGCCCTTTCGGAAACAGGTGCTTGAATATCAAGACCTTGTGCACAGCACAAAACTTATGGTCTATCAGGCTGCAATGATTTCTGTCTTGTGGCAGGCTTTTGAGAGATGGACAGGCCACTGAGAGCAGGCACCTCAAGTCACTGGAGAGATGTGACCAAAGGCTATCTGTGTAAATCAGGGATGGGCAACCATTTTTAAAAACACACATTCCACCTTGAGTATTCTTTATGCCATACGTGTTCTATGATTGGAAAGGGATTGCTTAAGGTGGTATGTGGGTGGGAAGGGAAGGTTGAGAATCACTGCTTTAGACCGAATACTTACTGAAATATTTTACTTGATAAAAATTGTCATTGGCCCATTTCCTTTGGAGTTAAGAGCCCGTGCACATAACGAGTCAATTAGGTATGATTAAAACTGGTTTTCAAACTTTTTCTTCTCACTCACATACCACCATAAGCAATCCCTTACTAATCACAGACCACTTATGGCAAAGAGATTATTTAAGGTGGAATATAAGTTTTATTTTAAAAAAAAAGATCGGCCACCCCTGGAGTAAATCATCCAAATCTATTGGCAGGGTAAGTGAACCCCACGTCATGTTCTCTCTTGGGCCAACATCTCTAGCAATGGAGACATCATTTAATTCAGTCAGTTCTCTTGAGCAAGTTGCATTGTTAATATCCCTAACACCTAATTCATGAAACAGATGCTCTACACTGACTTCCGCTTCTGAAAGAGGTTATCAGATGGACTGGGGAAAAGTTTCCAAGATGTTCTCAAAGCCTCCTTAAAAATAAATTGGGATCCTTGGCACTGGACAACAAAATGGAAAAGGAGCATTGACAATGTCACTGAGAAAGATCAAATCAAAGAAGCCTAACAGACAGAATGTGAAACAATCCACCTTCCCCTTCCCTGTTGTCATTACTTGGTACCTTGTCAATACACCTAAGTAGAAACTTTATTATCAAGCTTGATGTATCACCTCAGAAGAAGAAAATATTGTACTGGAGCAAGAGCCTTGCATTCTGGTCTTGAGTTTCCAGAGTTGGATTTGAATCCATGTCCTCCTGACTCAAAAAACCAAAGCATTACCTGTTGAACTACAGCAATGACATAGCAGAATATGCATAATGTTATTGAGTAGTGGAATATCATGTTGGCAGAATATTGATCATCAGCTGTTTTTGTTCCAGTAATTGGAAAGTTTTATTTAAGAGACAAGAAAATCTTGAGAAGGTAATTTGTTCTAATAGGAAGAAAAGTAATTCATGCACATTACATTTATTGACAAGTTTTGGAGAATATTTTATTGTCCTGCCCTGTTTAAATAACCTGGCGGGCTTTTCCAGTAAAGTCACTAACAGGCAATTATAATCAGCAGGGATTGCAGGTTTGAATTGTTCTCTCTGGCTGCTCAGGCAGGCCGCAGAAATCACATTTCATTTCCACAAACCTAATTGCCTTCTCACAAGTCTCATGTTGCAAAATGGGCCAATTCCTGCAGTTTCACTTGGGGGTCGTAAATTACAGTGCGAAGTGGGAGGAAATTGGAATATTCGGGACTGTGTTTGAAGTTTATTTCTCCTTATTCGAGCAGAATGCAAAAACTAAATTGAAGAATATAATTAATGCATTTCAGTTGTCAGCTGTTCCTTTTAGATTATTCATTCCATGAGAATTAAACAAGAAAGTCTGCAGACACTGTAATTGTAGCTTAATACACAAAAGTGCTGGAGAAACTCAGCAGATCCTGTTGAGTCCCTAAGAGGCAAAGATATATAGCCAATGTTTCGGGCCTAAGCTTTTTGCCAATGTATGAGCAAAATGTAGACAGGCTTCTGAATGAAAAGGTGAGGGAGTATGAAAGAAGGGGCAGGGAGAGGAGCAAAGGCCAACAGGCAAGAATACTTAGGTGGCTATGGGTGGCAGGGCAGAATTTTTAAAAAGCAGAGAAGTGATAGAGGGAGGGGATAGCTCTCTGGATGGAGATGGAAGAGGGTGGGGAGCTGAGGAAGGAATACAGAGGAATTAGGAAAGAGAGAGATACAGAAGAGGGGCCTAATGGAAACTGGTGATGTCGAAGTTAATGCCATCTGGTTGGAGATGCTCAGATGGAATATTAGGTGTTGTTCCTCCAGTTTGCAGGTGGCCTCGGTTTAGCATTGCACGAGGCCATGGAGAGATGTGTCATGTGTGAATGAGGTGAAAAAGTGAAGTGGGATGTCCCCGCTATTTGCGGTGGATAGAGCAAAAGTGCTCAACAAAGCACCACCCAGTCTGCATCCAGTCTCTCTGAAGTAGAAGAGGCCACAACTGAACTCTGCAGATTGACAAATATTGCTTCACTTGAATGGACTGTTTTAGACTCTGAATGATGGTTAGGGAGGAGATCTGGGTGTGTCTCATATTTCCTGCAGTCACTGGGGGATTAGAGGGAAGAGTTGAGTGAAGGAGGGGGTCATGGAGGGAATGATCCCTGCAGAAGGAGGAGAGAGGAAGATGTTGGGATCGTATTGTACATGCCAGAAATTGCAGAGGATAATATATTGGATGTGGAGCCTCAGTTATACCTTTTCACACCTTGACCGCTGTAAGAATTCTATTCCTTTCTCTCAATTTTTCCATCATATCTGCTCCCAAGAAGTCTTCCACTCCAGCACATCTGAGATGTTGTCCTTCTTCAAAAATCATGGCTTCCCCTCTACTTAGCCCTGACCCACATCTCGTCTATTTCTTGCACATTTTCTCTGGCCCTCTGCCCTGGATGCAACAATGACAGGATACCCCTTGTCCTCACCTACCACCCCATCAGCCTCTGCATCCAAAATATTATCCTCTGCAATTTCTGGCACCTAAACTCTGATCCCACCTCAATTCCCCTCTCCTCCCCTCTCTACCTTCCACATAGAATGCTCCTTCCATGACTCCCTCATCCATTCATCCCTTCTCATGTGATGGCAGGAAATGCTACACTTGAGCCCACATTTCCTCCCTTACCACCATTCAAGGCACCAAACAGTCCTTCCAAGGGCTGTCTCCCCCCCCCCCCCCCAAGCTGTGTGCGTGTGCATGCATACACACGCTTTGCAACCAGTGCACAAAGGAAATTAATGTGCGTACAAAAGGTTAGTTAGCTAAAATAATTATCGTGAAACTATTTCAAATTTACATTTGCACAAGCATCCAGTGCGCATATACCTTTTGTCAAGGGGGGAAAAAAATTGCCCAATGTAAAATTTTTGTGCACACTGATTTCTAAAAATTAGAGGGAATATCGCTTTCGAGGGAAGCAACACTTGTGAATCTGCAGAGGTCATCTACTGCATCCAGTGATCCCATTGTAGCCTCCGCTTCACTGCAGAAACTGGATGCAGACTGGCAGATTATTTCATTGAGCAATAGTGGCGACCTCCCAATGGCCAATCATTTCAATTCTGCTCTTTTAACCAGCTTTCCACTTAGCACCCTCCTAAATTTGATTTCATCTATATATCTGTTCTCTATATTTTACCTTGCACTTCCATCCATCTATCTTACTTTACTACTGAGGCTTGCTGTGAAAATCAAACATGATTTGCTTTCACAGCAGTTCTGTGAGGTAACAAAGGGAGAAAAATAGGAGGTGCAGACTTTTTCATAGCGGAAGACATGTGGAAGGGCCCGAAGGGTCGTTAGTGCTATATTTCTTCTACGAGATATGCTGAACATTTGTGTGGTCCAAATACCAACCTAAATGCTGCTTCTCCATTTTAAGTGCTCATGGATGAGTGGCTTCCTGGACTGAATGGGGATGGTGCATCTTTTGAAAGAGGCTTTAACTCCATCCTTGCTCAGTAATCTCTCCCACGACAGAAGGTTTAAAATGGAGAAACAGCATTTAGGTTGGTATTTGGAGCACACAAATGTTCAGCATATCTCGTAGAAGAAATACAGCACTAACGACCCTTCGGGCCCTTCCACATATCTTCCACTATGAAAAAGTCTACTTCTCATGCTTTAAACCTTCTTCCTCCTCTTGGACACCTTATTCTGGTCTTCTGCCTGCTCTGGACTGTTATTCCCAGCTGCGGCCGTGGCATCAACCATATCGACTTCACTACTCATCTCACTCATTCCAATCTCTCCCCATCAGAATGCCTGACCCTCCACTCTAACCACACCAATCTGAACCTCACCGTCAAACCTGCAGACAAAGGTCGTGCTGTTGTGGTCTGGCGAACTGACCTCTATCTGGCCGGAGCCAGGCAACAACTCTCAGACACCTCCTCTTACTTACCCCTCCAATAGGACCCCACCAAAACTCACCAAACCACTGTATAATGCACCATCTCTGAACTCGTTGCTTCTGGTCACCTCCCTGGGCCAGCCTCCAAACTTATTGTTTCCCAACCCTGTACTACCTGTTTCTATCTCCTATCCAAGATACAAAAACCCAATTGTCCCAACAGACCCATATGCTCCTGCCCCACCGAATTGGTCTCCGTTTACCTCAACACTGTTTTGTCCCCCCTGGTCCAGTCCCTCTCCAACTACATCCAGGACATTTCACATGCCCTCAATCACTTCAATAACTTCCAGTTCTCTGATCTCGATTGCCTCACGTTACCATGGATATCCTATCTCTATGCCTCAAAGTCTTTGTTTCTTTCTGGACAATAGACCCAAGCAGTCTCCCTCCACCACAACCCTACCCTAGCTTGCAGAACTTGTCCTCACTCTCAATAATTTCTCCTTTGACATTCTACTTTCTCCAGGTTAAAGGGGTAGCTATAGTTACCTGCATGGGCCCAGTTATGCATGTGCTTTCATTGGCTATGTGGAGGAATCCATGCTACAAGCCAATAGAGGTAAGGCTCCTCAACACTTCCTCTGCTACATTGATGACTATTTCATTACTGCCTCATGTACTCGTTGCCTTTCATCCACTTTGCTGCCAATTTCCACCCTGACCTCAAATTCACTTGGTCCATCTCAAGCAACACTCCCTTTCCTCGATCTCTCTCTGTCTCCATCTCAGGAGATCTCAACAGACATCTTCTATATACCAACCAACTTCCACAGCCTCCTCAACTACACCCTGTCCTCTGTAAGAATTTCATCCCATTCTTTCAATTCCTCCATCTCCATTGCATCTGCACCCAGGATGAGGTCTTCCATGCCAGATCATTAGAGATGTCCTCCTTCTTCAAACAACATGGCTTTCCCTCTACCACCATCGACTTGGCAATCTCCCACATATCCTCCATTGCCCACACATCTGTTCTGGGCTTCTCCGCCCCCACATACAATAAGAACAGCATTCCCTTTGTCCTCATCTACGACCCCACCACCCTCCACATCCAACACATCTTTCTCCACCATTTCTGCCACCTACTACATGATTCCACCACTAGACACATACAATATTCCCCTCTACTTTCCCAGGGACTACTCCCTCCATGACTCCCTTAATCACTCCTCTCTCCCCACCAATCATCCCATTGGGACCTATCCCTTTGACCACAGGAAATTCTCCACTTGTGCCCACACCTACTCGCTCACCACCATTCAGGACTTCAAACAGTCCTTCCTAGTGAAGCAACATTTCACTTGTGAATCTGCAGGGGTCGTTTACTGCCTCCAGTGCTCCCGTTGTGGTCTCCTTTGCGTCGAAGAGACTGGACACAGACTGGGAGATCGCTTTTAGTGTGGATCTCCAAGTGGCCACCCATTTAAATTCTCCATCTCATTCCCTTGCTCACATGACTGTCCATGGTCTCGTGCACTGTCAGACTGAGACCACCTGTAAATTGGAGGAACAACTCCTCATCTTCCGACTGGGCACCCTCGAAATGGATGGCATTAATATCAAACTCTCTGGCTTTTGTTAAACCCTCCTTCTTCCCCCTGTCACCTTCTCCTAGCTGTGTCTCACCATTCCATCACCTTTCACACAAACATGATCAATTTATACCCTGTCCTGTATCACATCCATTCAACGCCTTTTGTTGGTCTGGATTCCTCTCCCAGCCAGCATTGTCTGAATTCAAAGACGTTCTGAGATTTCCTGCTTCTGGCTTATTTTGTTTATTCTTTGAAGAAGGGCTCAGGCTCGAAACATCAGCAATATATCTTTGTCTCCTATGAACACTGAAAATACCAGCTGAGTTCCTCCAGCATTTCAGTGTGTTTTTACTTCAATCATAGCGCCTGCAGACCTTTGTGTTTCTCCTAGTTATAACTGACCTGAAACAAATACTAATCCAAATTAATAGATGAGTAATGGAAGCAGAATCACGTATTAATCGTGCTGACATTCACACCTTGAGAAATTCACCTGTGCAGAACAGCATGGGTGGCACACAATTAAGGCAACACTGTTACATCGCCAGCCACTGTGGCTCGGATAAGGAACAATCTGAAAGGAGTTTGTATGTTCTCCCATATCTACATGGGTTTCCTCCAGGTGTTTCAGCTTCCTCACACCCTCCAAAAATGTATGGGTTTTGTCGGTGTATTTGAGCATGGACTGGAAGGGCATATGACATGCTGGTACTCTCTTTTTTTTTTAAATAGACTATGAATTTGAGATATTAGAAGTTAAGTATCTGGGTGGAGAGCTAGATATATCAAGTAACTTTTTCCTGTTTTATAGTGAGTTAGTTATTGTCAATTTAATTAGTGTATTAAATTATAATGTTAACAATCAAATTTTCTTTGATACCTGCTTCTCTCTTACTTGAACAGCAATTTCAAGGCCCTGATTGACAGATGTGGCTTCATTCTTTCAAGAATTCAAGGAAAAATTGGATGAAATAGACAGACAAAGCGCGAGGGAAGATGTTAGTAATGTGATTGGAAAGTGTGAAATTGCTGATTTTTGGGAGTATAATGGAGGTTGGCATGTGGCAGCAAGAGAAGGCATCCTGACATGAAATGCAGACAATAAATACTTCTAGCCTCCCAATATCAAGCCACCACAAGAGGAAGTTAAGCTCAGCATCTAGAAAATCTCAGCACGTGACGACCCACTTGTTGACAAGTGAACCAACTCCCAAAATGGCGGACGCACGGCTACAACCACGGAAAAAATTGCCTGCACACGGGGCGGGTTTTTGTCCGATCTGATGACGTCCCTTCTGGCCCAAGTGATAGGAGCGAGAGTGTAGAAAAGTATAGAGTAAAGTCCGGAATACATCAGTATTGAACTTGGCTCTACAGCGTGGATGTCACTTCTTTTCATAAGCTCCGTGAGTAGCACTTTGCGACAAGCACACTATTTTACAATAATTGCCCTTTGGCTAGATTGGTGAATTGACCCAGTGGTAAAAAGGAAAGCCATATTTGAACATATACAATATAGGGGAAAACTTAGAATCATTTATTTATGCATGAATTTGGATTGTGGACTTTCTCTTGTTTCTTTATTCTGTGCTCTTCAGCATCTGAAGGATATGAACTAGAATTGATGATGTTCTCGTGTTCCCATATCTTGGCCTTTTTTGAGTTTTTGAGTGTTAATTGAGGAGCCAAGCTGATTAACTGTAGTGCATTTTTACAGATGGTTCATATGACTGCTACTGTTCCCTGTAATGAAGGAAATGAATGTTTATGGTAATGATGGCATTGATGCCATCAACCTCCTTGACAGTCATTGAAGCTGAAGTCATCCAGGAAACTCAATACCATTCCATCATGATCCCAACTAATGCTTTATAAATGGTGCTTGTGGTTTCAAATGTCAGAAGGTGAGTCACTTGGCAAAAGGATAACCACTCACTTGTGGTTATAATAGACATATGGCTGATCCACTTTGAGTTGCTGGTCAGTGCTGAATTTCAGGATGGTGACTGATCAGCAATAAACCCCAGGATGGTGATGGCCAGGAATTCGCTGAACGTAATACCATTGAATGTCGAATTTAAGAGGTCAGATGCTTCATTGTTGGAGATGGTTGTTGCCTGGCACAATTTTGATAATCAGATGTAACTTACCACAAGTAGGAAACTATAAGCCTGTTCGCCTAATAATTGTCAGTGGGTGAATGCTGGAACCCATTTAAAAAAAAAATCATATAACAATCAATTTGAGCCAGTGTTGGTTTATGAAAGGAAAATTAAGTGTACAGTGCATCTCCCAAATTAAATCATTGGTGGGGTTCTAAATACAGTTTTGATCTTCTTATTTTGATCATTCATTTGCATTGGAAGCAGTTCAGAAAGTATTGTCTGGGCTAATTCCTGGAGAGAGGGGTCATCCAAAGAGGAAAGGCTGAGTTGCTTTGGCTCAATGGGTATCAAACAATATGAGATGATATTTTTGAAACCTATTGATCAATCAAGATGGGGTTGATTCTGAAAAGATGCTTCCAATCATAGGGAAAGTTCAAAGTGTGGGGCATAATTTCATAGTTTGAAATGTGGAAGAATTTATTCTCTGAGTTTTGGATCTTTGGAGTTCTGTATGTGAGATGCCTGTAGAGATGGAATTGTTGCACGTACTGTAGGCTAAACTAAAAAGATCTGGATAAAAAGACAAGAGAGCAAACAGGAGAATGGAGCTGAGGCCAACATCAAATTAGCCACATTCTACTTGAATTTCAGGGCACATTTGGAAGGGGGGGGGGGCTATTTAGCTATCTCTCATATTTTGTCATGTTTTTCAAAGTAGAATTTTTAAAATAAATTGGAAATCTATTTCTTGGACACCACAATTTTTTTTTTTAAAAAGCGGATATGTTGACAACAGTTATTGCAGAGAACATTGAGAAGGTATCAAGAAGATATGCTCACAATATAAATGCATAATTGACAAAGCACACATCAGCATCCATCCCTTTGCCTTGCCCTGCATGGATACGGTACTAGCCCACATGTATTTTCCATTTTACATGTCACTCCTGAATGAGAATCTCTGATCAAAGTTAATTATTTCTGAGGAAAATGCTGAGTTAAACTTTATCATCTAAGTTATCACAGGAAGCTTAAAATAAACACCAATTCATTAGTCATTGGTGTTGGCCATAAACGCAAGAGGTGAATGGCAAAATAATCCAAAAGGGCAGAATGAAAATGTTTGGAGACATTTAGGCTTGGGTTTTGAGTGCACTGGCAGAGATCATAGCAGAGGCAGGTTCACAGGAAAACTGGACACCTCTCTGAAATAATTTTCAGGGCTTTAGGGGTGGGAGGGGGAAAGTTGTTCATTCAGGAATCTAATGGCAATGGGGAAGAAGCTGTCCTTGTGCCTCTAAGTGCTCATTTTCAAGCTCCTGTACCTTTTCCCCATTAGTAGCAGAGTGTTAGTAGAAGAGGGCCTGGCCTGGGTGGTGGGGGGGTCCTTGAGGATAAAGGCTGCTTTCTTAATTTTTTTTTATCTTGATGCTCTGGCCTGTATACAAATTTGACACAGGCTTTAAGTGATACATTCCCAAGTGCATTAGGCTGGTTAACTGATCTTAAATTGGATTTTTACTTGTAGTTCCAAATCAGCCAAAAGAAAGATGAAAGAAATTGGACAAGGGAAATATCAAAGCCTCCCCTTCAAACCCTCCGAGGGCAATGTCAGAAATAATCCTCCTTATTGCCATTTCCTCTTTAATCAAATATTCTATCTTCAGATTACTTAATTCAAGCAATTTTATTCAAGGAGAGAGCAGTGAAGGTCAGTGAATGTGACACACACAAACCAAATGATCAGTTCTGTAATTGGAGGGAGTCGATCTATATTCCCATCATAAATTTATTTGATACTCAGTTTAGTGCATGTCTAAACATTTAAGAGATTCAGCAATGATGTAATAAAATGCTTGATAAGGTTGTTTATTTTCTTATTATTGAATTCTAATTAAAACATTGTACATGACTTTAAAAACCCTGCAATAATGACAAAGTTATTGTGTGAAAAGGTTAATTATATGAGCCTCTCTAACAATCATACCACAACATTACAACTCAGCAATGAAGTAAATTTGTTTCACATCCCTCTTGATGAGCATCCCAAATAATATTTCTTTAAGACGAATGATTTCAAAAGGTGAGCTAAAATGATGGGTACCTTTAGGAACTTCAACCTATTGGTTAAACCACTAGTGATGCATTACTTACACTCGTCAGTCACCCTGGATCATACTCGTGTTTCCTTGAACTGTGACTAGTATGATATCTTGAGTCAGTGAACCAATTCCTGATAAGCAGGCGCATACAGAACTCACTGCTGCATTATAAAGGACAAGCCCTTGGTCTTTTCACCACACTGTCTGCAAAGCAGGAGGAAGAAAAAAGAATCAATTTTTATTAACTCATAACAGTGCTGTTAGAAAAGCAATTTCACGCATGAGGAAGAAGGCCCACTAATGTTTTTTTGGATGTCAGAAACCACCTCCGATTAATTGAGGTATAGCAAGGCAACAGAAGAATAGTTGCAGATGCAAATAAATCAACAATACAAAACGAGAGTAGGGATAACAATATCCAATGACATTTGATGAACTGCTTGGCATATATGTGACAATTGAGTTCAAATCCACACAAAAGAGCTGCAGGAAAGATCAGCAAAATTTTAATTTTGAAAATATGATAATTTAACACAGTTTCACCTGTTTGCCAGTTGAACAACATATATGAAAGGAAAGATTTTGGTTTGTTTAATTCTGTTGTACTTGGCCTAGAAAGTGTTAGGCTGCCTGCATTTTTGGTGGTTGCTGTTTGAGGTTGCACTACGAGAAGCTCCTTGAATGCCAAAAGCAACCAAATCAAGCAGGTTCCATGAGACCTGGCCACAATGGATGTTGATTAAAGTTGAGGTAAAAATTTCCTTCAGAATGCACCTTCTTGTCATGTCAGGAAATTCTCAACATCACTAACAGCAATTGGCCTTGCAGCCTTGGCTGAACAAAGGCCCTACATCCCCTAATGCTCCCTACCTGAGAAAAATCCATTGATCTTAGACTTGAATGCTCTTGTCTGCAGTTAAATTAAATTTATTTTCTTGTACTGTTAGATGTACAATGCCCCATTCATACAATTTAGAGTATGATCCTCTTATCCTAAATCTGCTGAATCTATAGTTTTAAGTTTCTGTCATTTATGTTTGGGAACTAAATATTTCAGGGCACTTTATTTTTAGAAGTTACAAAAAAAAAAGTAAAAAGTGGAAAGATTTCCCTGATAATAACAGATGTGATAAAGGTTGGAGTCAGAAAAGGATCTTTGCAGAGAAAATCTGGATGTAGAATCAGTATGTTAGGAGCTAGAAAATTGCAAAGTGGAGATAACACAGCCAGCAGTAGTTTATTAAGCCCTTAAAAGTAATCACAATGTTTGACAGAGCATAAATCAACACATTAAAGGATCATGGAATAAGGGTAATTCAACTATCCCAAGGGATAGTCTTTTTCACATTGACTGAACAAATCAAATCGATAAAAGTATCTTGTAGGTTGAATTTGTGGAATTCACTTAAGAATGAAATGAGGGCCAACAAAGGAACTGATCATTTTTGATCCATGTGCAATGAGATCATTTTAATTAGCAACTGTATGTAAAGCACGTCGAAAGAATCAAAGGCTTGTTGATCCAAACCGAGGCTTTTATTAACTAGAAGACTGGAGCATATCACATGCAGGTTGACCAGTCCAGAATGACCTGGTCTGGCTAGGAGGAGCAACCCTTTAAGACCTGCCAGTAGGTGTGGCTACACACTCAGCCAATCACAGTCATCCTACACTACAATCTGTACATGTACACATTAGTGATAGGATCTATCACACCCTATAGTTAAGAATCTTTTGGGGAATAATGATCATAGTATGATTAAATTTGACAATTAGTTAAAAACTAGTCTTGGCAATATAATGATTTTAATGACACCATATTTTGATAGAGGTGTAAAACATGCAAATTTTACAATGTGGGACTGATGTGCCATAAATTACCACAAAACACTGAGGTTGTGAAACCGAAAGGCCAGTGATTCTCAACCTATTCTTTCCACTCATGTACCACTTTAAGTATTCCCTATGCCATAGATGCTCTATGATTAGTAAGGGGATTGCTTAAGGTGGTATGTGGGTGGAAAGAAAAAGTTTGAAAACCACTGTTTTAATCATACCTCATTGACTTGTGTGCATGGTTTCATAACTCCAAAGGAAATGAGCCAATGGCAATTTTTCTCAAGCAAAATATTTCGGTAACAATTGGGTCTCAACTTTCCCTTCCCATTCACATACCACCTTAGGCAATCCCTTACTTATCACAGAGCACTGATGGCATAGGAAATACTTAAAGTGGTATGTGTGTGAAAAGAAAAAAAGTTGAGAATTACTGTGATAGGCTTTTACTGACTATAGACTGGAACAGCAGCCAGCCTCGTCGACTGATCCTGGCAGAATGAATGGGGAGCATGCAAGGGGTTGTGGGTAGGATGGATCTTGGAAGGCGTGTCTAGCCAGCAGTAGCTAATCACAGCATTACAATGGTTTACCACAGGGACATTTAGCACTTGCAACCGCCGATGAATTTTTTTTTTTGACACATTGGGAAATTAGATTTAAAGATATAAAGGTAGATAAGCAATGTCAATGAATGCCTCTTCTTTAACTTTAATCTTTAGTCATGGTTCTAATTTTTCTCATTGTTTTTTATTCTTAGAGAATTTACATTTGAGACTTGTGTTTATTTTAAGTTTTTTTTTAACCATAAAATGAAGTAAAATTGAGATTGATATATTTGGAGGATTAATGGGAGTTGCAGGATGTGGCATGGAGCAAGAAAATAGACTTAATGTCAAAGATTAGAAATCATTTAATTGAAAGGAGGAGTTGTTTCCAGGGTTTATGCAATCCATCCCTGGTCCTATTTTTTCTGTTATATTTGAACCTAGTCAGGAGAGATTATAGTCTTTGTCTCAGTTACAAGGACTCCAAGCTCTCACTTCCTTCATGGAAGTTATACATAATGGATATTTAGATATTGCATGTTTTATTTTATGTTTTAAGCAGATGACAATTCCTTTTCCTAGAAGCAAAGATGATCATTGGAATCACCTATCAGTTGCCTCATTTCGCCTTTGTGCAGATTTATCACACCTTTTTTAAAAAAAAACATTTAATTATATGCTTGACAATAAACTTAAGTCATTCTATAGGAATGTCAATTTCAAACCAACTTAGATAGTTTTCAATTGAGAATGTCTTTCCCTTGATTGATAATCTCAGAAAATTGTGCTTTGTACCTCAACAGTCCAAGTGATAAGTTCCATCTTAAGCAAGTGGGGACAAACCCAGTGAGATGCTTGCATGAGCATCCGTGTGTCCAATAATGATGATGCCCTTGATCAGAAAGGAAATTGCTCATAAAAGATAATAATTGCTTTCACCAATGTATTGCAGTGTTACTATGTACAAACTTGAACATACATCACTTCTTTCAAGTCCTAAAAAAAGACTTAGCCAGGGATCACTAATGTTGAAGATTACCAGTTTATGACAGCAGGATGTGGTGGGTCTTATCTTTATGATCCTGGACTGCCAATCTAGAATTGTTCTGTTCAAATTCAACTGTCACATGGGAAATGATAGAGTTGGTGACAGATGATTGTAAAAGTCATGCTGCTTCTCTGATCTAATTTAAAGGAAAAGACCTGGCCTGCTTGTTAATTCCATTTAAAGTTGAACAGATGGCTCAAAATAGTCAGTTTTGTGAGGAATGGGCTGTAAATGCTCATGTCCAAAGGACAAACAGAAAGAAAGTTACAGATTTTAAGATTTAAAAACTATTTGTAAGGTTAATACTGAAAGCATTACATTAGTTGACCTTTCTAACAACACTCAGAACTTAGAAATTACTTTGAAAAGTAAGGAATTCATTTTAAAAGGATTTGTGAAAATGTCACAGTGGACCTGGTGCACAGCTTATATGATTTAACCTTTAACCTTAGATTTGTGTGACATTCTAGATCAGAATGTGCTGTAACCAGAGAGAGAGGCCTTACACTATGTTGAATTTACAAATTACTGAATAGTTTGAAATTTAGTTCAAATTAATATTGGGACACTTTTTCTGTAATTCAAGGGGATAAAATTGACACAACACATTTTACCAGAAGTAAACAAGTTTACATTTTTATCAGGGTGTAAATGTGACTGCACATCTGCCCAATGCATTGACTCCCAAAATTAGAGCAAGAATCAGTAACAAAAGGCACTTAATCAGTCACAAACGTCACAGGTGATTTTAATTTGTTTTAATTGTGGCTCCAAGTCAGGACTGAATATTTGATCAGAGCAGCAATAGTTGTTTATTGGGCTTGTGTCAGGATATAGAATTAAGTTAGGTAAATTGATTTGCTACAAATCACTCAAGATATGAATAAATGGTGAAACATGGTTCAGCAGCTAAATTGCCTACTTGTGATCTTAAACAAAGTCAGGTGTGCTCAGTTAGCACCAGGCACAAAGAGGAAATCAAGCTGCCTGGTTTAGTGCTCTGGGTCGACGTTGAAGAATACTGCATGACTGAGAGCAGAATGCACCTTGCTTTTGTTGCCCACACTATCCAAAACACATAAATCTTCTCCTTCATCCCATTGCTGTTTGTGGGACCCTGCTTTGAGTAAATTGGGATATGCATTTGTTTCAAAAGAAGTAATGACACTTAAGCGATTCTCTGCAAATGAAAATTTTACAGACATTACTGAGACAAATGAAAAAGCATTATATAAAATCGTGTTTTTATTTTATTAATAAATGCAGTAAACCATCCCACTGTGAGTGAATGGAAAATAAACAAGAGGCAAAAGAGGTGAAAAAAATCCAAGCCAATGTAACTACTCACCTTACATATATTGATTCAAAACATTTATTTCTGTGCATAAAACCAAAGGTTAAAAAAAAACAAGATTGCATTATTGTGCCTGTCAACGGTTTCCAAGACAACTGTTTAGATCAAAGTAGGAATGAGTAGAGTATTATACAGCAGAGGATAAGGGCAATTTCTTGGATGAAATGTGTACAAAATAAAATTTTCTGCTTATAACGACTGATTTTTATGTAATAATTCCCATGGTGTTTTTTGCTAGCCCTGACATGGATTTCTTTCTAATAGCCTGGTTCATCTGATCTCATTCCTTATATGGAATCTAGGTTTTTACAAAGTTGCAATAGGAGATCTCCCATGTATTCATCAGGAGATATGGGTAGGAGGAGATTGTCACATGCTTTTCAGATGAGCTCAAGGTTCTTGCTTCTACCCAAAATGTTGTTCTGGCCAATATAAACCATCCCCACAACTGTCTCGACCTTCTCTCACAGCCGAATCAGAGTCTTTCAAATTACCATGTTGTACCAGCGTCCACCACCACCCCTGGCAACACTCTGTGTATATAAAAAAACTTACCTCTGACATCTCCCTTAAGCTTTCCTCCACTCACCTCCTACTGAGGTTCTCTAGTATTTGCTATTGTTTTAAATTTCATCGAGGTAGTCCTTAAGCACCAATTGTTGATTAAAGTTGATTAATCAGATTAACGTCTGCAACCAGGCAATGCAAAGTCATTGGGTGCCAGAGCCCTCTCTTGGCTTGCGCATATCCCGCACATTGGCCTCACACTTGGGGGCTCCTGAAGCACAGTGCCCAGATGCCATACTATCCTGTGGCGAGGTGGGGACAGGCCTACAGATGTATATCCAGGGTGTACCCAGGATGCCCTGTTTTCTGGGCTGTCATCCGACACCAGGATGCCGTTCCTGCTCATGTTCTCTTTAAACGGGTGCCACAAATGCTTGTGTTTCATCTCTGTAATGATAGCCAGGAGGAGTCAGGACTGAAAGTTAACCAATTTGTGATTTTAAATAAAAGCTCCTGAAGCCTCCACCCCATGAGGTATTTGTTTCTGTTAATGGGACGGCTGGGGTTACACTGTGAAACAAAATATAGACGTTTCTTTCGAGTGTTTGATCTGTGACACTTGACTTATTAACTGTAGCTTTGAAACAGTGATCTGTAACTCCAATTCCCTGATTTTGTTTAAAGACATTATTGCTACAGCTCAGGATGATTTAAAAACAAACGTCCATTACAAAATCTGCACCTGGAATGCACATAACAAAATATGCGATCGACTATCTAATGTTGGAGTTTAGGTTTCAATGGCAACAGATCTTAGCTGTTTTGGTGAGGTGTTCTTTGCATAAGTGACAAGTCTTGATGGGTGTAATCAGTCGCACCTTTTAAACTGCATCACCTGGGTAGCCCTCCTGGGACGCAGGTGCAATTACTGGGCCAAAGGAGCTGGAAGCACCTTTCAAATTGCAGGGTACCTATTAAATCGCCAACAAGGCGATTTAAGGGGGATCCAGTCTCCACAATGACACATCACGTACTCACTGGAAGTACAGCAGATGTTCGGATGTGCTGGCTGCCCAGTGACGCATGCATGCAAGCGCCAATGTCATCGGGCTAAGCAGATTGGCCATTTTCCTGTTTAAATTGCCTGTGGACGTGACCTAGGTAAGTTTAACTGGGTTGCCAAACTACCTTTGAGATAGGACAGGGACCCAGATGGATTCCAATGGGTTTGACCAGGTCAGACCCTTTCTAACTGCTGTGTAACTGGATGCTAACTAGGCAAATTGCTAACCCAGTTTACAGGGCAGTGTGAAAGGGCAGATTGATGGGACTGCAGCAGTGTGTTTTGATGAGCTTTTTGTATACCCTCACATCAAGGAGGAGCAGCCTGAAGGTTAGTGTTCTCCTGCGGGGTTGGGAGAGCTCAAAACATAGATTAGTCAGGGGTCACTTCCTGTGGGGCACGACCAGACGGGAGGCTGGTCCAGGTCAGCTCACATGAAGCTCCACCCCCACAAGACTCCACCGCCCCATCCACCCCGTAATGCTCTTTCCAGAGAGTATACCTGTCTCTGAGAGTCACTAGCAGGGTGATGTCGTTGAGCTTTGACTCGGCTTTGAAAACTTGAATGGGTGCTCCCCACTCCATGTACTCCGAACCTTCCAGGAGGGTAATGCCTAATTGGATTGTTTTCCTGGTTGCCAGTCCCATGAAGGACAAGACCACATCTCTAAGGTTGAGGCATGCAGTGGTAACTAAATAAGGCACCATGCTCCCTGGGCTGTGGTGCTCACAAGTGTCTCCGTAGATACCCACAATCAGTGCCCACTCCCTAACAACCCATCCCCACACTAACGATGTGTCACAGTGGTCGGCTGTGTAGGCCCCATTCTAGGAGGGCATGGAAGCTGGCCCAGACCGCAGTCACCATCCATTCCCATAGGGTGGTACCATCATTAACCCGTTCCAGTGGCACCCACAAGGAGTTGCCAATCATCTGTTGGTCAGAGAAACCACCCAGGGAGCTCATTTCCTGATGAGAGAGGACATTAGGGTTTAGGTTTCTATGACAACAGCTCTTGCCCGTCTTGCTGAGAGTTCTTTGCATAAGTGACAAATGTTTCTTGCTGGTTTTGGAATGGAAGGACATGTGACCACCCACAATATACACATCCCACACAGGCAGGACTCAGAGATGGGATTGCAGTAGTGCGTTTCGATGAGCGTCTCACATCGAGAAGAGGAACAGCCTGAAGATTAGTCTTCTCTCGTGGGATAGTAAAGATTAAAAGATCAAGGTTCCATTATTGTCACCTAATACTACATTTAGAATGTAACATACGTGAAATTCTTTAGCTTTTGTCCACCATAATGCAGGCAGAGAGTTGTCACTTTGTCCAGCGCCCTTCACAGAAACCTATAGCACCTGGTGTTCCCAGCCGGTCTTCCCTCCAAGTATTGTCCAGTCATGAGGCTGCTTTGTTTTGAGATCAGACAATCTCAAGTGTATTCAGGCTATTAGGCTTCTGGGGGTGGGGGGGTGGGGGGAAGAGGGGGGTTTGGAAGAGCTCAAAAGATAGATTTGCCTGGGACCACCTCCGGTTGGGAGGAAGACCAGAGGGAAGGCTGGTCCAGGTCAGAGTGGGTAGTCCATAGGAAGCTCCAACCCCATGCGATTTTCCCCCCCCCCTACCCCCCAGCAATGGTCTCTCTAGAGAGCAATCATATCTGTCTCTGGCAGGGTGATGTCGCTGAACTTCGCTTCATCTTTGCAAACTTGAGCTGATGCTCCGTGTACTCTGATCCCTCCGGGAGGGTAATGGCTTCCCAGATTGTTTTTTTTGGTTGCCAGTCCCATAAAGGGCAAGACCACCCCTCTAAGATAAAGAGTGCAGTGGTGACTAATTAGCCTTCTAAGGAATCAGTCACTTTTGTGCTCTCTGGGCAGTGGTGCTTGTCGGCATCCCCATAGATCATCGTGATCAGTATCCATTCCCTAACAACCCATCCCCACGTTAACAGTGTATCACTGTGGAAGGCTGCATAGGCCACAGGGAACCTGGCCCGTACCTCAGTCACCTGTTCCCATAGGATGGTGCTGTCATTGACCCCCTTTTGTCAGCATCCACAAGGCATTGCCAATCATCTTCCCAATGAGAGAGAAGGACATTGGTGGCCCCCTTGTCTCCAAACTGAAGCAGTGGCATTGCTAGGTGTTCACCTGATCACTGATGGTACCAGTCCCCTCGCCAGTTAGCCCCTTAGCGGAATAGTCCTGGGACTCCATTATCACATATACGTGCCCAACAGTGGTTCCCCCATTTTCACCTACCTCCCATTCTGGGGTAGTCAGTGGGATGCCTTCATGCAGGTCTGGGAACCATCCGGACACTGGTGGGGCTTGCAAAAGCATGGGCTCTCAGGGAGGAGGATGTGTGTCATGGGACTCAGTTTCCTCATGTTTATCACCATCCATTCCCACTTGCCCATCCCCCAACTGTGTGTCGATTCCTTCCCCCTGCTGGACAATGGCTTGGACTTCCCCTGGGTCAAGCTGTGAGCTACTTGTAGCTGCTGTTTTCAATCATCTTGGAAGCTGCCTCCAAGACTTTATAGGTTGGTCACTTGCCCTTGTAGCTCATTATAATGTCTATTATAATTGCCCTTGTCACTCCAACTTGTCGACCAAATTGACTAGCATGACATGACTCGATTACTATTTCACTTTAGCAACGATATGGACGTTCACCTCGAACCTAGGTTGGTCTCCAAAAATAGTGAACCTATAGTCGACAAGCTCACGCACTTGAAAATGCACACTGCAAACGGACTCATACACATACCTGGTTCCCTGTCCAACAGAGGTATGGCTCTCCTCAAGTATTGATCTATCACAATACTATAGCTCAGCTCAGTGTAGTGCACACATTACCCACAACACTTGCAGCAATGTCCACAGTAGCAACGTGGCATGGAGCAATGTCTGAGGTTTGGACCATGAGGCAGAGAGAAAGAATGTGTTGTGCATTGGAGTGATATACAGTACTAATCTGTGCTTCTAGCTAATAATGACTTTAGATGATTTAAATTAGCCAATGAGTGGCTGGAGTCCAACCTTGATTGACAGGTGATGTGACTTCCGAATAAATTTCGAACAGGAAGGACATGTGACCACCCACAATATACACATTCCACACAGGCAGGGAGGCCACGTTTCCTCCCCACACAATGCTAGAGCACATCATTTAAAGAGAAAGGGATAAGTTTACACAAATAATTTTAGTTACTTGGAACAGGCTGCCCAACAAGGAAGCAGTACAATAGTCATGTAAATGTAGAAAGACACATTAAAATGTGGGGAATGAAGGGTTATGGATGATGTACAGGCAAAAGAAGTTAGAGACACAAAAGACCTCCATCTTTCCACATCGAAGGCCTCAAAGCCCTTTGTTTCTTTCTCAACAACAAACCCCCACCACCACCACCACCACCACCACCACCACCACCCTCCTTCACCTGGCTGATTTTATTCTACACTCTATAAATTGTTCTTTGACTCATCCCACGTTCTCCAAATGAAAGGGGAGGCCATGGGCTTCAGCTATGCCTGTCTTTTTGTTGGCTATGTAGAGCAATCCCTGTGACCGCAGGAAATTATACACTTGTTCCCCAAACAGCAACACCTCACTTTTGAATCTTCCGAGGGCACCTACTGCATCTGGCTTTCCCAATGTGGCCTCTTTCACTCTGTATGCCATAATAGTGGCAACCCATTTCAATTCTCCATCCCATTCCCATTCCGACATGTCGGTCCCTGGTCCAATGCACAGCTAAACTGAGACCACCTACAAATCTAATGAACAATATTTCATATTTCATCAGGTTACCCTGCACCCAGATGACTAACATCAATATCTCCAGTTTCAGTTAGGCCCCACAGCACACAACTCTCTCTTTCCCTAGCTTCAGCTCTTCTCTCTCTCTCTCCCTCCCTCCCTCTCTGTCTGTTTTTCTCCCTCTCTCTCTAGCTAGCTATCTATCTCTCTCCCTATCCCTCGGTCTCTTTTCCTCCAGGTTGGCATTCACAGCTTTTCTCTCATGCCCTCCAATCCATGTCCACCTCTGGCCACTTGGCTGTTCGCCCGTGCTCCTCCCCCTGCCTCTTCTTCCCTCCTCACCCACCTTTTTATTCAGGTGTCTGCCTACCTTTTGCTCATACCTTGATGAAGAGGTCAGGCAGGCCTGAAAGGTTGGTTTTCTATCTTTGCCTCCTGAGGACGCTGCTGTACATGTTGAGTTTCTCCAACACTTTTGCGGATTAACTTCAGATGTCAGAGATTTAGTTTAATTTGACATTGCGAGCTGAAGGGCCTAATCTATTACTGTGCTATTTTATGTTCCGTATTCTAATGTGGCATCTTTGCAAAGAATGCTCAGTGAAAATACAGATAATTGTTTCTAAAGACAAAGGTGCTGGAGAAACTCAACAAATAACATGGAGTTCCTTATGTAGAAAAGATTATAACCAATGTTGGTCCTTTTTATTTTATTCAGGCGCTTATCTGCTTTTTGTTCACACCTTGAACGGGTCAGGTCCGAAACATTGGCAACAAATCTTTGCCTCCCATCTCCGCTGTGGGACCTGCTGAGTTTCTCTTGCACTTTTATGTATTCACGACAATCACAGCAGACTTTCTTGTTAAACTTTATTTCTGAAGGCATTTTTGTTTCTAAGTTTATTTTTAAAAAGAACAGTGCAAGTGACCCAAGATGTAGAAGAGTCAAAAAGTCTATCAGGGTGTTTTCGTTGTAACGAGAAAAAGGGTACCGGTCTGGTTAGATTAAGAGACTGTTTGCAGGATATCCTAAAAATACAATTTTCTTTAGGTCCAAAGAAAGATCTTTTTAAATGGGGAAGTTACTGAAATGGCTTTGCTTAATAAATTAGATAAATTTCAAATGGCATTTTTATGATTAGCTTTAGCAGTAGCGAGGAAATGTATAGCTGTTTCATGGAGAGATCAGATGGAGCTTAATTTACAAAGATGGCATTCAGAAATTAGGTCCTGTATACCAAATGGAGAACACCACATAATTTGAGATAAATATTATGTATTTAAAAAGATTTGGAGCCCATATTTGGATTATTCCAATTTGAAAATCTGAGATTTGTGGTGGGTGCAGCTGGGCCTCCGCTTTGTAGAGTGAGTGAACGATTTAAATTATTCTCCTTATCTCTTTCTTTCTTTCTTATTTTCTTTTTCTTAGGGGGTAAGATTTGGTTTAGGGGATCATTTGTAATATTTTAATTTTGCAATTGTGGTTATTACTTTGTTTTCTAATAACTAATTTTTTTTTAAAGTCTATCAGGCATTATTGGCGAGTGATGGAGAATAGATTTCAGAGGGTTTGACTGAGGCAGGAGAGGCAATGATGTTAGGGTGCTGTCCTAAGGTGGAGCCAGGATGAATTTAAATATTAAGGATGCTTGATAGAGTGAAGGAAGAGAACTTCTTTTCCACCAGTAAATGGGACAGTACCACAGGAAACTGTTTAAGAATGAAGAGGAAAAATATATTTACATGATGGGAAGTAAATATTTTTTCCTCGCATTGCAAGTGTAAGAACCACAAGTGAACAGGGAAGAGTGTTTGGGTTAGTGAACGAACAGACCTGGACCTGGTTCTTCAGTTGCCAATAAATTGTCCAGGATTCTGTATGGCTGCAGGAATGCCCAAATCCATGGGCACCCAGCGTCTCTGAAACAATTATCTTTTGTTTCTCTTTCTCTTAAAGTTAGAGGCACCAGGCAATGTTCGTGACAATTCTTTGTCTCATGCAGACAAAAGTTGAAGTGCATCATGCATATTACATTATTACGTGACGATAAAAGGAACCTTCACTTTGAACCTTAACCTTGAAAGGAGGTTAAAAGATCCGATATTGTTCCTCCTGCAGTTACCGGGAAGGTGCTCTGTGAAGGGCTGTTTGTGCCAAAGAGTGAACCAAAATGCATGGAGGAAGCTGAAGGTGGATGGAAGTGGGCAAACTGTCTTGTGATACAATTGCCCTGGATGTGTTGGAAATTGTGGTGACAATGCATTGAACGTTGGCGCCAATGGGCAGAAGGTGAAGACGAGGGGAATGTTTTCCATGTTCTTGATGAGGGAGGGAGAGTGAGAGCAGAAGTGTTGAAAATGAGAATTGGGTTTTAACAAATCTCTGTCACCAAAAAGGGAGCACATAAATAACATTGCAAATGCGACTTATTTGGTGACCTTTTTTTGTTTTTTTTTTAATTGGGAAATTAACCAATGGGGCAGTAATTTGGCAAGATTAATTTCCAATGTTTACAGTATTTACCTCTTTTAGGCAGGTTTTATAATTGCAGGGATGATTTTTGTGATCAACCCAATCTTTCTGATCATGCTAACTGATTAATGTTAGAGAGCTTTCAATTTACCCAGTAAATAAGTCACAATTGGCAAAATAAAAAAACACAATGAGATTCATATAAATAAAAAAATATATATAACATTATTTTATGTGTTCAAATCAACATGAAAACATTAAATGAATTATGTAATTTATTACATAAATGAAACATAATCTTGTCATTTGATGTTGATTTTGAGTAAGAAAAGAAAAAAAAAGCCCTACCCCTCCTCCCTACTGGTGTGGGTGGGGTGGGGGGGTTTGGGGGGAAGGAAATAGTCAATAGATTTGAAGAGAGAAAAGAAAAAGAGATGAAAAAGAAGAAAAAGAAAGGTTTCATTGGATTCATCAATCTCCTGCCAAGGGAAAAATATCCTGACATGCGGAATCCCAGATGGTTCCCGGATGCAGGGGGCCAAGACCAGGATGGAGGCATCGTTAAGAATATACACCTATGTGTTGAAGGTATGGTTTCCAAATTTTTAGAAAAACATTTTTTTCCTAAGGTTATAAGTAATAACCTATCGGGGAATACAAGCATAAATTTCCGCTTTCCAACGAGTCATATCTAGATGGGAATCAAAGAGGTTCAGATTCTTGCATTCAGTTTTGAGTGACACCTTTAGAAGTGGCAGTGTGATTTAAATCCAGGCAGAAAAATGATAAAAGGAATGGATACAAACAAATCAATTTCCTGGCGTGGAGAAATCTGGAACTGGTGGCATAAATTTAGAGCTTATTAGGAATGAAATAAGAAATAACTTCTCACATTTAAACCACTGGAAATCTCAACCAAATAAATGGGGAATTGAATTAATCAAAAGTTGCAAGATGAAGTTTTTTTTTCCCCTGTGTAGAGCGCGTCGAAAGAACCAAAGACTTGTTAATCCAAACCAGGGCTTCTATTAACTAAAAGACTGGAGCATATCACATGTAGGTCAACCAGTCCAGAATGACCTGGTCTGGCTAGGAGCAATCCTTTAAGACCTGCCAGTAGACATGGCTGTGCTCTCAGCCAATCACAGTCATCCTACACTACAATCTGTACATATACACATTGGTGATAAAATTTGTACTATCACAGCCAGGAATACCATTAAACTGAGTTGAGATCATAAATCAACCATGATACAAAAGAACAGTAGATTGGCTCAAAGGGATGAATGTTCCCCTCCTGTTCTTGGACCTCTGTCCCTGCTTTGACTTAAATCCCACAGTTACACCTATGGAATCGTTGAACAGAACAATTTGTTTCCCAAGTTTTGGTAACAGAAACTTCTTGCTGAGCAGGTCTTTAAGCCAATACTTGTCCTGTGGCCAAAAATATTCTTCCTGTAGATGGAAGCAAATTAAGAAAGGACAGCCACATCATTTTTAGAGCTTCTTGCCAGTGATAATAGGTGAGAAAAGAGTATGCCAAACACGGGATAAGAAGTAGAGGAAGGAGCATGCTCATGTGTGGAGCACAGAGCAATGAGATTTTAGCAGAAAAGGGTAAATGGTCTCTCGTCCCCAGTTCTTGGTTGAAGTGGAGGTTTCAGGCAAGAAAGGAAACAGCGAAGGATACTTGACAGCTTTGGTTGGGCCTAAATTACATAACCTACTACAAAAAAAAAACATCCAGTCCAATAGGAGACACCAAAGCTTCGCTTCCAAATGAGCTCAATGCTTTCTACACCTGAATGACCAGAACAAGGAGCAACCTCTGTGCACCCCCATGTCCCCTGATGATCCTCTACTATCGGTATCTGAAGACGACTTACTTGAGGAGATTGAATCCAAGGAAAGCATCCTGTCCAGACAGACATCCTGGCTGACTACTGAAACACTGTGCTGACCAACTGGCCAATGTTTTCATTGTCTTCAACATGTCACTCCGGCAGGGCATGGTGCCCAAGAAGAGTATGGTTACCTGCCTAAACGTCTATCAATGCGGATTGGTACTCACATCCGCCGTGATGAAGTATTTTGAGTGGCTGGTGTTGAAGCATATCAATTCCTGTCTGAGGTGCGACATGGATCCACTTCATTTTGCCTCCCACAGCAACAGGTATCTCACTGCATCTGCAGAAAATCCTCGAACACCCTGGACAGCAAAGGCACATACATCAGCATGCTCCTTACTGATGACAGTTCGCCATTTCACACCATCATACCCTCAAAAATGATCGGCGAGCTCCAACACCTCAACCTCAATACCCCACTGTATAATTAGATCCTGAACTTTTTCACTTCCAGAACCAATCAATGCAGATTGGCAAGAACACAATCTCCATCAGTACCTGGGCATCACAGGCCACGTACTTAGCCTCTTGCTCTACTTGCTTTACACCTATGACTGTGTGGCTTGGTATGACAATAACACCATCTACAAATTTGCTGACGGTACCATAGAGGTGGGTTGCTTAAAAAGAGGCGATGATTCAGCATACAGGAGAGGGACCAATAACAGCCTCACACTCAATGTCGCCAAATCCAAGGACCTGATTGTGGATTATCAGAAAGGAAAACCAGAGGTGTTTGGTCCAGTGATCATTGGGGGATTAGAGGTGAAGAGGGTGAGAAAATTTAAATTCCTGGGAGTTACTATCTTGGAGGACCTTTGCTGGACCTAACATATTCATGTCATTGTGAAGAAAGCACATCAGTGCCTACTTTCTTAGGGGTTTGCGGCAGTTCAGTATGACATCAAAATCCTTGGTAAACTCCTCCAAATGTGTAAGGCAAAGTGTGCTGACTGGCTGCATCACAGCCTGGTGTGTGGGCATTAAGACCTCTGAGCAGAAAGCCCTGCAAAAGCTAGTGTACAGAGTCCGATACGTCACAGGCAAAATTCTCCCCACTAGTGAGAAAATCTACATGGAATGCTGCCATTGGAGAGCAGCAACAATCATCAAGGATCCATGTTCTGTTCTCACTGCTGCCATCAGGAAAGAGGTATAGGTGCTCACAAGACTTGCATCACCAGGTTCAGGAACATTTGCTAACCCTCCACCATCAGACTCCTCAACAACACACTCATTTAAGTTCTCTTGCTTTGCACATTATTTATTACTGAATATTATTTTCCTGTATTGCAGTCAGTTTGTTTACATTTATTTCTTTGTATGCAGTTCTCCCTTTGTATACATATCTTTTTCTTGAATACAGTTTTCAGTTGCCAATAAGTAGAAGTTCTGCCTGGCCCACAGGAAAATGAATCTCAGGTTTATATATGATGTTGTCTATGTTCTTTGATGATAAATCTAAAGCATGACTTTGTATAGACCAAATATAGTTTAGAATGTGAACAACTGACTCAAAACATAAGCACACCAAATCAATCAAACACCTTGATGTCTGAAAGAACAGCGGGACTAGATTAGGTTTAAATGTAGTCATTGTTATCTATTTTGATTCAGGCACATTCAGGAAACTGGAATATTTTCATTCTGTCATAACGTCCAGACACTCCATCTTTTGGTGTTGAAGGGATCGTTTAATAGCAGAATTTTAAACTTGTCGCAGACAGCAATGATAAAAATGTAGAATCATGAATGAAAACAAATGCTTGAATGTGCCAGCCATACCTCAAGCAGTCGTGTTCAGCTTCTCATTTGGAAAGCCTGAGTCCGATCCCTATTCCAGAGTGTAATTCTATTAAGAGAATGTCTACAATGAGTCAGTATGAACTCAGTGGGCTTAGATACTTCCTTTTATGCCCTACCCATTCTGTGATTCTATTTCCAACATTTTTTTTTCTAGTTTCGTCCTTCAGTATTTTAATATCACAATGTTTCTCACACTCAATTTGAAATCTTGGGAGGCAAAGAATTCTGTGCACAATCAACGGCAGGTGAGAAAAGTTCTCCCCAGCCTCACAGACATAATTTATTCTACTCTGAACAGAAAGCAGTTTCTCTAGTCATTGCTGCCTTGCCGTTTGCTGGCATCCGCTGTCAACCGAATTGCTGCCAAGGGTCATACAACTTTGACTGCACTGCATAATCCACTAAGAGTGCAGTGATGACCTGATTGCATGTAAGATGCTTTGGAAAAGTAGCTTTTTTTTCTTTAAAAGGGTTTTGTGGAAGTGATGCAAGAGATGTGAAGAATTTGTGACTGGTTGAAAACAATGAAGTGATGCATTCTTATAATTTCTAAATAGTTGTGATGGTTGCAAAAAAAAATTAAAAATGCTGGTGTGGTATTGGAAATGTTATAATGAGTTTAATAAAAGCTTGTTTGCTTGAGATATTGTGGAAAATGCTTGATTATGTGAACAAAGAAGGAGATTCTCCTACTAGGCGATAGTGAGGATTTCACCTTTTGATGAGGCAGATTTTCTTACGTTTGGTGTTGCGAACAGTTTAGAACAGCAGAAAGAATTTTGCTGAGCAATTGTTTGTTTCTTGGAGCTTCTCCATTTAAAATGTGATGGTGTGATCCCGAGCAATTGATGATTTGTATATTTTCTGTTGCTAGGGTCTCCACCACTGATGGGTTGATGAGAATTGTTTACTTGAGGAATTAATCTTGTTATTTACAATCTGCTTCTTAAACATTAGATCAAAACTATGTGGTAAAAAACCAAATATTTTGCAAGAGGTCCATCATGTAATTATAGAGCACTGTGACCAGGTTATTTGTCATCCCTTTTACTCAGTGAACAATGTCCCTTTAAGGTTTGATTGAACAGCATCAATTGTTAGACTGTCAAGTGTGACCTTCAGTCTGTTGCCTGATTGGCAAGCCAGGATACTGCCTGTTTGTTATTGCTTAATTACAGAACCAATAAACTGAAATGGAATTAATCTCTGAGGAAATCAAACAAATATCATGCAGTTGTGTTTACTCCTTTCTTGTATGTATGCGAACACTTTGCAGGCTTGATCTGAAGGTGACTTGCTTTGAATTATGTCTCTGTTTGTTGCTGTTGGCATTGTGCCATTAAAAGAACTTGAATTTTATGACACCTTGAGTTGTAAAAAAACATTATGCGGTATATTATTGAACTGAAAATGAGCCAGGTAGGGATACTTAATGACCTAAAGTTTGGTCATTGATGCAATTTTTAGAAGATGCCAAGGGGCATAAGAGAAATGAAAGAAATAAATCCGAATTTGGGGCCCTTAACAGCTGAAGGCATAACTGGTAACGTTGCTGCAAGAAGAAGTAAGTTTACACCAGAGTGTGGAATGAAGGGGAGAACTGATTCTTCTGAATTGTTGGAGAGTTGAGAGGAGGAAAGACAAAGCCATGAAGGGAATTTAAAACAAGGTAAGAATCTTCACATTGAACATTGGGAGGCTAATAATGGCTATTGTACATAATGATGATGGATGATGAGAATTACAGAATTTTAAAAGTCCCCAAGATGATGTGCATTGATTAAAGAAGATATGTTGTTTAATTTTATTTTAAGAATCTTTAGTCACATATTTCAAAGAAAACCAATGATTACAATTGTTTGCATTTTCCTCCATGTTCTGTATTATTCTCATATTGATTGTTTTCTTTGTCTCATTAGGACAGAAAATACTTGCAGATACCCAATTGCTGGGAGAGGAAGAGAAAGACATGACCTCCTGGGGTCAACAGCTGTATTTAAAATTTCTCATAGTCTTTGCATAGATGGCTTGACTCCAGAGTATTCATTCATTATTAAATTACTGTAATATTTTTACAGGGATTGTGGTCATTTACAAAACTAGCAGGCTAATCTTTTCCAATTTGTCTGTTGCTATCCAGTTTGGATACGTGCCACCTGCATTTTGAATAGTATCTTCTGGAGCCATTGGTTGATGTGCTCAGGTTAACATTTATGTATATTTTTCAGAAATATAATTTCATCACAATCCTACCCATCCTCTCTATCTCTGCAACACCCACCTGATGAATCCCTCAGCAATCTCTGGTTAGCCTCCAATTTTTGTCTAGTTTCAGGAAAAGAGTTGGCTACTCCCACTCATTCTACTGTTTGTATCTAATCTCCATCTCGATTTTGACTGTCCACCTCAATTTCAATGGATTATTGAACAGTACAGCACAGGAACAAGTCCTTCAATCCAAGATGTCTTGACCAAACATATAACCATATAACCATTTACAGAGCGGAAACAGGCCATGTCGGCCTTTCGAGTCTGCACTGGTTCATTTGAACAAATCCACTAGCTCAATCCTCCCACTCTCCGCCAATATCCCTCCAACCCCCTCACCTCCATGTTCACATCCAAGCTTCCCTTAAATGACAGAAGGGACCCTGCCGCAATTATCTCATTCGGAAGATCATTCCATTTTGCCACCACTCTCTGAGTGAAGAAGCATCCTCTAATATTTCTCCTAAAGTTTTGCCCTCTTACTCTTAACTCATGGCCTCTTGTTCCAACCTTCCCTGCCTTCAGGGGAAAGAGTCTGTTTATGTTTAGTGCAAAAAGACTCACAATTAAACTAAATCTAGTTTCCCTCCACTTGATCAATATCCCTCCATTTCTGGCACATTCATCTGCCCATCCAGATGCCTTTTAAATGTTACTATCTGTCTCCTTACACCATGACCACTTGCCCCATACATTTCAGAGAGCATTACATTACAATACAGGCCCTTTACCTCAAGATATAAACCCATTCCACAATAACCTAAATCCTTCCCTATCTCCCACCCATAGCCCTCTATTGTTCTTGCACCCATCTATGAGTGTCTAGGAGTCTTTTAAGTGTCCTTATGGCTCCAACCTCCACCACCACCACCACCACCACTACCAGTACTTTGCACTACAGTTTAAAAAAAAACTCGTCTCTCATCTCCATTAAACTTTCCTCCACTCACCTCTCGTGTTTGATATTTTTACCATGCCTATCAGTATTTAATGCCAATGAATAATAATTTATTGCCTTGGTTGGACCCTATTTTCATCTGTTTTAATGCAATATTAACCACTTCATGTGGTAGCCCTGCCCATCAGGAAATTAAACCAGACACTTCTCAGAATGATTCATTGTGCCATGGTTGAATTTTTCCTGGTGTAATTTTAGATTTGTGTTTATTACCCTTAGAAGTTGGAACAATAATGTGAGACCAGTGACATCTGCTTATAATTCCCAGTTTAACGAAGGCAAGCTCTGCACCATTAATCATGGAGATTTGAATTTCTAAGTCTCCACTTGGACACTGAGGTACAGTTCTTGTTTCTCCCTTTTCCACATCATTATTGGGCCTTACATGCACTAGAAATGCACATCAGGATCTCTGCAGAATTGTGAGACCATTATTTATGGCTGGAGCCACTTGTGGCACAGTGCTAGATATGTCACTGATTGTAGGTACGGCGACGAGGACTCTGGGTTTCCTTTCTGCATTTCACTTGTTTCTTAGATGGCACCTGTTAAAGCTGCTGGGGCTGCAAAGGAAACTATTCCTTTAATCCACTGGCTGCCCTGCATACTCTTTACAAGAAATGAAGCAGCAGCTGAGTTCCCAGCAGGGACAACCTCAGAGAAGCATGCAGGGGTCCTGTTTCAGGAACTGTGATTTTAAAAGCTAAATTCTCCAGTTTTGTTTTGTTTTATGGGGAGTGTGCATTCTGCCAATGGGAAGATTCATGCAAATTTCAATGTCTAGCCATAATGTAGAGAGGGAAAGGTTCAATTGATCTAATCTTGAAAGATTTAATGGCTCAGATAGATCTTTGAGGAAATTTTAGATATGGATCTTTTTAAATTCCTTTGCACAATCCTAAAAGGGAATTAGTATTGCATATTTGAGGGCTGGCTTAACACCCCACCCACCCCCCAACCGCCGGTAGAATATTTATACATATTTTAGGAGATCAAAGACCTCAACAATGAAGATGGTGTTTACACCCGGTACTGCACGGATGGCAGTCTCTTCAATCTGAGGCGCCTGCAAGCTCACACCAAGACACAAGAGCAACTTGTCCGTGAACTACTCTTTGCAGACGATGCCGCTTTAGTTGCCCATTCAGAGCCAGCTCTCCAGCGCATGACGTCCTGTTTTGCGGAAACTGCCAAAATGTTTGGCCTGGATGTTAGCCTGAAGAAAACTGAGGTCCTCCATCAGCCAGCTCCCCACCATGACCACCAGCACCCCCCACCCCACATCTCCATCAGGCACACAGAACTCAAAACGGTCAACCAGTTTACCTACCTTGGCTGGACCATTTCATCAGATGCAAGGATCGACAAAGAGATAGACAACAGACTCGCCAAGGCAAATAGCGCCTTTGGAAGACTACACAAAAGAGTCTGGAAAAACAACCACCTGAAGAAACACACAAAGATCAGCGTGTACAGAGCCGTTGTCATACCCACGCTCCTGTTCGGCTCCAAATCATGGGTCCTATAACCGGCATCACCTACGGCTCCTAGAACGCTTCCATCAGCGCTGTCTCCGCTCCATCCTCAACATTCATTGGAATAACTTCATCACCAACATCGAAGTACTCGAGCTGGCAGAGTCCGCAAGCATCGAATCCATGCTGCTGAAGACCCAACTGCGCTGCATGGATCACATCTCCAGAATGGAGGACCATCGCCTTCCCAAGATCGTGTTCTATGGCGAGCTCTCCACTGGCCACCGAGACAGAGGTGCACCAAAGAAGAGGTATAAGGACTGCTTAAAGAAATCTCTTGGTGCCTGCCACATTGACCACAGCCAGAGGGCTGATATCGCCTCCAACCGTGCATCTTGGCGCCTCACAGTTCGGCAGGCAGCAACCTCCTTTGAAGAAGACCGCAGAGCCAACCTCACTGACAAAAGACAAAGGAGGAAAAACCCAACCCCAACCAACCAATTTTCCCTTGCAACCGCTGCAACCGTGCCTGCCTGACCCGCATCGGACTTGTCAGTCACCAACGAGCCTGCAGCAGACGTGGACATACCCCTCCATAAATCTTCATCCACGAAGCCAACCCAAAGAAAAGGAGAAGTGAAAGAAAGAAGAAGAAAGAGTGCATGGAAACGGACCCTACAGCACAACTCATCCAATCCACTGTTACCAACTTTGCGGGTTCCCTGAATGAACTTGAAGGATTTTGTGAAGCCAGAAATCATCAGATGCAACTGGTGGAAATAGACTGACCATAGAGTGCAGATACTTTTGTTATGTGGACATAGTTTTGTGTTTGTGTGTTTTTTTTTTCAAGGGGAAGACGGTCATTATGTGTGTAAATAAGAACTACATTTCCCAGCATGCTTTGTGGGGGTTGTTGTTGGAAGTCCGTTGAAGCAGCTCAAGGAAATTAAAGTTGGTTAAGTGTCAAACCCACTGTGGTGGAACCACTGTATAGCTATTAGCCCTGTCTGCACGAATGTACTGTATAGGGTGGCCTGCCCCTGTACCTGTGACTCCTCCCCTCAGAATTCCCATAAAGCCTGTTATGTCCAGACCCTTCGCTCAGTAAGTGCCTTGGAAATGGGCCAGCCACATGTGAGACGTGCTGATGTTTTAAGGTGATTAAAGCCTATTAATCACAGTCTAATATGGTTAATCGGTAGTGCATCACCCACGAAAAGTTGTTCTTGAAAGAACAAGCTTATACAATCTCCAGGAATTAATCTGTTGTCTACTTTGGGGATTTCTGCTGCCTGGCAGGATGAAGTCCAAAATACGAGTACAAACCCTTCCGCACTGCACAAAATACAAATACTTGTATGAACACAAGAGGTAAACCTGAAAATCTGCAGATGCGGGAGTCTGGTGCATTGCACAATGTACAATGTCCTGGATAAACTCAGTAGGTCATACAGCCTCATGAAGAAGAAGAATTCAAGGTGAAGAGCTCAGACCCCAAACGGTGACTGCCTTTTACTTCATATGGATGCTGTGTGACCTACTGGGTTTCTCCATCACTTTTGTACACTGCAGTTAGGATTAAGAGATGATCACTTAGCCTTTGGTATTCTGTCCTTTAATGAGCTTATTACTGATCTGAGCTCAATATTCCTGCCCTCTCATGTTAATCTTTCCTTCCTCTTTCAAAATTTTATTTACCTTTGCCATAAAGATGGTCAAGAATTCTGTTTCCAGTAGCCTTTGAGGAAGAATTCCAAAGATATTTGACAACTCTGTTAAAAGAACAACTCCCTTATTTTTGAATGTGCCCCATCTCTCGATATCCCCACAAGAGGACAAATTCTCTGCATGTCCACTCTTAGGGACTTTCTGTCAGTAAATTATGCTCTTTTTTAAATTCCTATGGACAGAAGGATAGCCCCCTAATCTTTCCTCATTCCCATCTCAGTGTTGATCAGTGAGCCTTCACTGAACTGCATTCAAAGCACTAATGTTCCTCTTTAAAGAGGACAAGATTATACATGGTACTCACCGCTGCCTTAAACCGAAGCATAATCCCCCCCATGTTTGTATGTAATTCCCTTTGAGAAATAATCATTAATTTCTCTCATTCAGCCTAACGCATGATAGAAAGTGGTACAAGTATTTCTCCTACCTTGACCCTGAGATGGTTGACCTCCAAATTGTTGTGGGACAAAAATCAATGAGAGCTCATCATCAAAGTAAAACTAAAACAAAAGCACGGATCCGAGGATCTGTGGCATTTCCACAGGTTGGAGGTAAACGTTCTATCCATGCTAAGTCAATGGAGTTCCTTCATGGTTCATAAAGCTAACCTTTGGAACTTTTTGATCCATCTTTATAATGCAGGAAACAATTTTGTTCTCTCCAACAGCCATCCTGATAAGGGCCCCCGGTAAAAGATGCTTATTATGCCACAGGGGGAAATAAAAATCTACTGAAAAAGATGAGGACACAATCTAACATGGCAGTGTACTGTGATCATTTCAATTCCACTGCTTTAGAGGAGCTGCTCAGATTAAAAACTTGAGCATTTTGTCAGACCGTGTTTGTGAATTGGCAATTGTGAAGATTAGAAAAGGTATCTGTACTTCAAGAATGTATGCCAGTTAAAAGTACAGTCCTATCAAAGACTAACATATCTTGGAATATTTATATTTTTTAACAGAATTATATTTTCATATTTCAGTTCCACAGTGCTTTGCCAGAATTTTGATTAACTTCGAGGAAGGCAAAAGTTAGGTGCAATGTCAGACCTTGCACATCAAATGCAAAGAGTGGATAGATTACCAAGGTGAGTTTGAGTACTGTGCCGTCAGCTGAAGTCAGTACAGAATTTCCGTGCTGGTGTGTCCAGACGAAGAGGAGTAAGAATATAACATGCAGGAAAATTAGAGAATCATGCAGGATTAGCATTATTGTGTCAGTGAGCACACACCAGCTACTGTTCAGCACTGAAGGACCCTTGAGCAAAGGTTGGTTTTACAGAGTGAAAAATAACCAAGAGGGAAATGTCTTTAGAATAAGTCCCACATGCCTCTGCTCAAACTTCCTTGATGAGGCCCTAAACTAATTTTGACTACATTTAGTGGTGTAAATAATGTTGAAGATAATGCAACTTTGTGGAAGAGATTGCAGACCTGACTCTATTCTAGATCCTTGGTGAACAAGGTTAAGACTTTAGAGCCCTACTTTTCTCGGGTGCAGGAAATTCACAAGCCAAATGCTCATTAAGTAGTGGAGGGAGCAGGTGAAGTCAATGTGAGGAGGGAGTCGGGCCTTGAGGTCGTAGGGGCAGTGCTGTAGAGGTTTTCTGATCCCATACACATGGTCAGTCAAAATGTGATTGTGCCCCACAACAACTCCAATAAATTTGGACCTGCTCAATGCAATGTATTCGCCTGCAATCATTCAAAGTTGGGGCCTGGAATTCACGTGCCTCACCAGAACCTTCTGCATTAAATAGGCTCTGAGCTAGATCTTGAGGTTTCTCCATACTGCTGACTAATCAAGCAAATCCATCTCTTTCTTCCAATCAATTTATCCCTCAATCCAGAATCTCTCCTAATTTGTGTCCTGTAGTTGGATTAAATGTGCCTCTTGCTCATCTCTCCCATCACCATGACTGTGTCCTTGTCTATTTCTTTCAGAGAGCCAAGAACTCCCATTTGGTGTACTGATAACATGCAATGACTGCATAAGGGAACCTAGATTTTATTCAGTCTAGAGACTGTGATTTTTTTTAAACTGAAGTGAATCCGGTGGCCATCTCCATTTCAGCATTTACTGGCAAAACCATCCTACATGTGATTGCTGATTTTATTTTAAGTTTCCAATATACACAAGCTGAAGCCTCTCAGTGTCAGAGTGCTCTGAGGGAACCCCAGTTTGCAATGACACAGGCTTAAACAGCAGTCATTATGGTTCTGAGTACATGATTTCAAAAGAGCTTGCCGCTCCAGAGAACAGTTTTCCAATGGCTTATTGGACTGCAGTTGTGTTGCCTTTAAAGATTGGTAGCATTTCCAAGGCATAAATATTCGCTACTATCGTTCAGGGAACCTGTATTCCCACCACTGTTGTAGCAGCAGTGCACTATCTTTGCCTATCATCCATGCAGTCCAAATGATGGCCAGAGGCCTAGCACTGATCATTACACCTCAAATCTACGAGAGGCAGTCCTGCACATTCACCTACAGCCACCGGTCACCAAGTCATCAGCCTTCCTACACCCATCGAATCCCCACCAGAGAGCAGAAAGGTTGGCAAAGGTGTGATAGAGAGGCATGAAGGGAGCTCACAGTGAATCCAAGTTATCACTGGTTGTTGTCAGGTGTGGTTTGATTGGCATCAACTGTTGTTCAGCAGTGATAAGGTAATGGGGAAGCAGAAGATCCTGTTGTCAGTATGATGGGGAACTGTGGAAAGAAAAGTCATTTCAAGTCTAAGAATCTTTGCCTACATTGAGAAAGAGGGAGAACTTGTTGATTTTAAATGGCAGAGAATGTTTGAAAGGACAAGGTGATCATGAGGTCAGGGTTGCAATGAGGATAAGTCAAACAGGTCATCTGGCTGAATGATCAACAGGAGAATCTACAAGAGTATCCCATCGGAAGACTAGACAACGTTGTGAATGGCAGGACTGATGGATAAACCCAGCAGACCAGTGCTAATAGAGAAAAGCTGAACCCGTATTACAGAGGAATGAATTCTAGCAGAAGTAGTCATTTCCAAATAGACAGTTGACCCAGTATTCCACCCCCCCGCCCCATATCAACAGCAATAATGGAGTACCAGTGATGAAGTCAGTGGCTTAAGGAGGCTTCCCACTAACCATATTCTCAAGGCACTTTGGGCTGATCATGAAATGCTAGACTTACTACTGTTACTCCCAGTTGAGTTGTTTTTGAAAATAATTGCCCATTACTCTGCAGTTCTCTTAACAGTACAGTACAATTCTGATTATCCAAAATGGTCAGGACTGGGCCCATTTCGGATAATAGTATTTTTTGAGAACTGGTCATTTTTGAAAAAAAAACAGCCCAGTAGCAACAGCAAATCACTTGAATCAACAACAAACAATAAGCATTAAAATAATGTTCAATTCTCACCAAAAAAAAAATACTGGTTGCCGCCGATCACTGACACCTCCCCTCCAAGGCCCCACTCGTGCCAGGACCCCCCAGGGCCTGCTCCTGTCCTGGAGCCCAAGCTCTGTTGCTGCCGCCACTGGGAGCCCGATGTCTCTGGTCATTTCAGCTCCGAAAAAAAATTCAGATAAATTAAGATTTCAGGTATTTTTTTAAAAATTTGGATAACTAAGGATTCAGAGAATCAGATTTCAGATAATTAGAGTTGTACTGTATTTTTTTTTTAAACTTGTAGTTGCTTGAAATCTGAAATAAAAAGAAAACGCAAAAGCCCCTTGGTTAACCTAGCAATATGGGATATAAAGCATGTTAATCCTTAGCTTTTTTTCATGCACCAAACTGTCTTAACAGAACAGCTGTCAAATTTCTTCAATTTTGGTTAAATGCATTCTTGGCCACAAGGTACAAACTAGGCTTTGCAGCGATGTTGCATGTTCTTGAACTTTAACACACACATATGGTATGTTATAGAGCCTAATTCCCAGTTATAATTGTTTTAAATGGAGACCCAAGAGACTACAGATGGGTGTTTTAAACATGCAGAAACCCTTTCAGCATGAGAAAGAGACTAGGGCAAATAATTAAATTATTTATCTTGCAGGAGATTTTTTTTATTGCTGCAGGATAAATTGTTGTTCCTCTCACAATGATATATTTTGCAGAGATATTTAAGGGAAGAAACTTTTCTGGTCCATAATGTACAAACAAAGGGCACTGCAGAGACCAATTTCACAAGAAGTACGTTCCAGGAGTTCATTGCAGTTCCAATGACCCCCAAAAGCAACCACACAATAGAAACTGCAACTCTCTGAGGGATTCTGAGTGGATCATAAGTTTGAACTGATCTGAGTCAGAAATATTTAAAATCAGAAGCCGTATTGAATCTTAAAGGGGCTAAATTTGATGGATTGAGGAAACTAATGCAAACAAACTGGAAAGCCTATTCAGTCACACTTCAAATGAACAACCATTTAAAATACTTGGCTTATCAATAAAAATAAATGTATTTTCCAAGGCAATTAACTTTGAATGCTAGTGTATTATATGGTAAGTGAGATTTGGATGAAATTGTGGAAAACATGGAAGTGGGATGAATATAAGATGGCGAAACCTGTTAAAAAGGATGATTAGAAGGCAATGAAGCAGGAAATGGCACAATAATTAACACAGTGAGAGAACAGAAGGTACGAATGCCATAAAAGATGCAAATTGGTTTGAAACACAATCACAAAGTTGTAAATGTTCCCAATGTCTGTTCACTCACAATGCCGTGAAGATGCTCGTTACATCCTTGTTTCAATAAAGATATCTCAAATATGATTATTGCTTTGCCATGTGAAGTGGTTGTCCTTGATAGGCTGGCTGGGTTTGAAACAACCCCCCGCCCACCTCCCCCGTGTATATCCTGAAGTGCTGGAAACTTTGAGGAAGTGATTTGTGAGATAATGATCATTCTGAGGTTGTCATTTGACCTTGGGTCCAGTTACAGGCAAGCGCAGAGGCCATATTTAAATGTGGTTAAAGATTCTTCATTTTTCTTTTCAATTACATGTGAAGCGATAGAATTGTTCTGTGTAAGTATCATAATGGCACAATTCAATTCATTCAAACTCTTCACGACAGTAGCATTGATAATTTAGCATTTTAAAACTGTGAATCTGAATTGATGGCCCTTTTTAGTTTGTTGTGTGCGCTCATCTATTAAACGTTGAAGATGATCACAAGAATGTTTAAAGGTGGCACATCTCTCCACAGCAAACAAGCTGGCAATTCATTTCTACATCAGTAACCTCTAACAAGTTAGCATGGATCCAGAATCACAAAGTCCTCTTCAATCAATTCCTTGCATTCTTTGATAAGTGCCAACCCAAGTGTACCATGAAAATCCCCTCGATGCATCTTGGACAAAAAAAAAAGTTAAATTTCCACAATATTGACTACTAACTTCAGAGCTATGAGGATACAACACACATCACAAGAAAGAGAATGAAGCCATGTGACAGGTAAGAACCGAGAACGTTTTAGAAACACCACTTCAGAGTTGAAAGTGTGCCTTGTTGCAATGACCACTTCTTACCTCCTCGAATAATCTGAAAATAGGATGATGAAAGGATATCCAATGCAAGTAACATGACTAAATGGATTTTCTATGCGATTCATAATCCTCTATCCAGTTAAAGTCTGTTGTCACGTGTATCAAGATGCAGTGACAGATGTTGGAACCCATGATACTATTGTGAAATTGTTTGTCTTGTCTGCATGTATAACTTTTGATCAAAGAGATGTGTTTGCAAATCAGAGAACTATAAATGCTTTACTGAACATTTATCTTGCAATTCTAGTATAATGTATTCTCAATTAAGAATGAGTGTTTCCCTATTCTCCATATTGTGTAGAGAAGTGAAAGATGGCACATAAATTCTCTTGAGTTATAGCTTCTCTCCCTTCATTTTGAAGTGTTGAAATGAATAGAGCTTCAAGAAAAACAAATGTTATTGAATAGATTTACATTGTGAGTTGGCAATGGCTAGATTGCTTGGAAGGTGATATGAATGTAGAGTGGTTGTGACCCCTGCTACCTGCTAAATACTGACTTCAGATTTAATGGCATAGTCATATACCATAGAACATTACAGCACAGAAACAGGCCCCTTTGGCCTTTCCAATCTGTGCCAAACCATTTTTCTCCATTCACCCAGTCCATAGCCCTCCACTCCCTCTTCCAGCGATGCACCTGCCCAAATTCTTCTTAAATGTTCAAATTAAGCCAACATTCACCACTTCAGCTGGCATCTTATTCCACACCCACCATTCTTTATGTGAAGAAGATTCCCCCTAATGTTCCCCTAAACTTTTCCCCATTCCTTCTTAACCCATGTCCTGTGGTTTGTATCTCACCTACCCTCAGTAGAAAAAGCCTCTGCCTATCCTCTTCATAATTTTAAATACCTTTATCAAATCTCCCCTCATTCTTCTATGCTCCAGAGAATAAAGTCCTAACCTGTAACTCAGTTCCTGAAGTTTGGGCATTATCCTAGTAAATCTTCACTGCAATCTTTTCATCTAATTGGAATCTTTCCTGCAGTTAAGTGACCAAAACTGCAGTCAGAAAAAAAAAGTCATCAGTTGACAGTTCACTTCATTCTTGCATGGCGACTTGTAATAGCATAGTCATATATGACTGCCACTGACAAGTGGGAAATTTGTGCAAATTTCCCATAATGCAGGCTGTGTAAAAAGTTCAGGATGGAAATTAGTAGCTAATTGCCATCCCAGCATTGTTCCTACAGGAGCCCAAGATATTTTTGCAGCCAGTCTGCAGTCAAAATTGAACTGCAGACTGTCCGCAACAATGCGCCCGACTGCCTCACTCCTAGCCCATGCCGTCTGTCTCCCTACCCAGCCATCTGTCAGCCCCCCACCCTCGGCCATCCATCCAATGGCCAACCCCACTCCTGGCTGTCCAGCTGTTGCACCCCCCAGTCCTTCCCCCAGCCGTGTGTCCATCACACCCCTCTGCCCCGTTCCTAGTTGTTCGTTTGTTCATTGCCATCCCTGCTCCCGGCTGTCCATTGGGCCCCCTGCCCCTGTTGCTAGTTGCCCCACCCCTACCCTGATTGTCTGTCTGATGCCCCCCTCCATCTAATTCCCAACTCAGCAACAGGGGTTTATTGTTGCCGAGCACGGAGTCCACTGGAGCGCTGCACCACCTCACGGCGATGGCTCAATTATGAAGCAATGGCTGTTCTCCTACCCATAAACCCTCACACAGCTGGAACTTCTCTGCAGAGCAGTTCCAGCTGCGTAAGGTATTATGGATAAGGAAGACGGTCATTGATCCCACATTGAGCCAGCCATTGCCTACTTCTCTCCACCGGGTGCTGAAGGCCGAGAGTTACCTTTCCCCTGAAGGTAAGAGAGGGCACCCACAGAGGTGGGGATGATGGGGGCGAGGACAATGGGGGACAGAGGACAAGGGACTGGCGGGGGGGGGACGGGGGACGGACCTCCCTCTGAAAACGGAGAATATTTGCACATTTTAAAAACTCATTTATACTTCAAGGTAACTTTCATTCAACTTACCTCCACCTCAACATCCTGCCTCTGAAATCACCACAACTGGATGTAACCGACCACCTTGCGTGTGTGAATGGCCCTTCTGGAGGTAAGAATGCTCATTTATTACGGGAAATTAATGTTACTTATGTGTAAAAACCATATATTCTCATCCCAAGTTATGTTCCCATCCTGGAGGATCTAAGTTTCATAAAGGTGTAGCAAATTAACAGAGCAAAAAAGCTGGAGGTCATGACTCCAAGCGACAGTAAGAAAATAAATGTGTTTTAATACAAAGGTGTAGCTAATTGAGGTTGAAAATATGCACTAGAATACCAGTTGAGAACTTAGTACTGTTCCCAACTAAAATTGGTGTTTGCATCCGATGAAATAGTTGTAATGTTTAATCAGTACAGATTTTTGCATCAATACCTGATAGAGAGAGAAAAAAAAAATCACAGGAATCCTGAGCAAATGCTGGACATAATGAGCATTCCTTTAGCTACCAGACTTTCCAAAGGGTTATTAGCATTCATCAATGGAAAGCCAACCAATGGGTAGACACTTTTGATTCTTTGTGGCAGCATTGTTGCGTTATTTGAAGGAATGAATGGAGAACAAGGACAAGGTGTAAGGAAAGTTTCCACAGCAGAGTGCAATAGAGGGACAAAGGTGTCAGAAAGACTTTCTGCTGTGAATGATGACAAAGCACTAAGAAACCATGTCAGAAAAAGGGTCAAGTGACCTTGAATGCTAGTTGTGATCTTTGAAGATGTGAAATAATTAACAAATCCCATATATCTACCACCGCACTGACATCAGTAACCTCTAACAACAGTTAGCATGGATCCAGAATCAAGAGAACAAGGTGGGTCTCAGTTTTGTTTCACGTGAGGACTATGAAAGGGCAGCCCACAAATAATTATGGATGTGTACTTTACAATTCTTGGGGCATTCAGTCCTGCCTTGAAAGCTGATGGAGCAGAGTAAGTGCAGCTCCAAGCTTTTTAGAGGTCCTGGAGTCAATAATTTCTCAGCTACATGTGGAATGAAAGGAATTAGCATTGGTATAGAAATAGTATTGGAGAAATTAATGGAACGACATAGAAGTAAATCTTTGGGACTTGATCACCCATGTCTCAAGACTGTGGAAAAGGTGGTTCTGAAGATGATGGTCACATTGTCATCTTCCAAGCATCTCATAGATTCTAGAACCATTTACACTGATTAGAACCAAATAAATGTAACCCCAATATGAACAAAAATGAGAAAATTGAGAAAAATAGTTGTCACATTGAAATGACTGGCAGGGAAAAGAGTAAAATATTAATGGGACATTTGGAAAATATGTGTTTGGGCAGTCAATGTAGGTTTGTGTAAGAGAAATCATTTCTGAGAAATCATTTCTGATAAATCTGTTGGAGTTGTCTAAGATTGTAAACAACAGATAAATGGGAACCAGTGGATGTGCTAAATTTGATAGGTTGAAAGAAATCATTAAAAGTAAAAGAGGTTAAACAACATTGAATTGGGGAGAAGATACCAGCATGGATGGAGGACAAAAAAGGAGAATAAAGATAAATGAGTCATTTTTTGGATTGGGAGCCTTTGGTGACCAGTGGTATGTCACAAGACTGGTTTTGAGGTCCTTGCTGTTCACACTCTAGATTTGGATGAGGGGATGGAGTCTAATGTATTCAGATTTGATGGTGATTCAGATTTCTGATTCCATATTTATTGTCATGACATCACATACATCCCTGAGATTCTTTTTCTGCGGGTAAGCAAAATTACCACTTATTGGTAGTGCAAAAAACAAACTGTACACAAGGTATAGATGTAAACAAATAAAGAACTGTACAATCCTCAGAGAATTTTAAAAAATCAATAAAGTGCACAAATAAGAGTCCTTAACTGAGCCCCTGATTGAGTTTGTTGTTGAGGAGTCTAAAGGTGGAGGGGGAGCAGCTGTTCCTGAACCTGTTGCTGTGAGTCTTATGGCACCGATACCTCTTTCTTGATGACAGCTGAGTGTGTGCTGGGTGGTGTGGATCCTTGATGATTGCTGCCACAAAGTACTGAGGAAGTTGCTTAGGCATCAAGAGGACATAACTATTCAAAGTTAAACACATACAAGTAGAAAATAAGATGATAAATGAATTTTTAAAATGTGGTATGCAAAATTTTTAAGTAGTGTCTCAGGGAAATGTGACTAGATCCATGCACTATGAAGTTCCTGTATCCTGACGATGACAGCATTTGTAATCATACCACTGCATACATCAGCTTGACAGCATTTAGGGGCAAAGTTCAAACCCAGACCTTCTGTGCTCCATACATTCAACCAAATCTGCTACTCCAAATGAGCAGCCATTCAGACACTCTCGGTCTGACAAGACGACATGATTCACGATTGTAATATATCAGGGAAAGTATGCTTCTGATCCTGAGGGATTTGTACAAAAAACATTTAGCCTGCTGTTTTGTTGTCATTTGTGGTTTCATGATTTGAAATTGAGCAATGAGAAGGATGATAGCTAGTTGATCTATAATTACCAATGTGTCCATGTACACCTATGGAAGGCTATCGTAGAACCAATTTCAAGTGAAGGAAAAGAAAGGTGAATTTACCTTTTATGGTGAAAGCCTTTAATGTTGATCCAGAGTTACCTTAATGGAGAGCAGAGTCAGGAGCTGGCTTCCAGAGCTGTGGGAGACGGGGCAAGTGGTACAGTATTGCCGCCCACCACAGCGACGTCAAACATACGTGCCGGCAAGTGAAAAATTAATATAGACATTCTCTCCCACCCAAAAGAACAAAAAGGCTTTTGCCATTGCTCATATGAGTAGAGTAATGATCCTTTAGCAACAAATCATGGTTGCTATTGCCCTGTATCTGAACATACTGAGTGCTTTAAAATTTGTGCTCGGGTTGCAGGCTGATGACATCATCACGATGTCATCATCGCTCCCCTTTGCACCCGTTTTCAGTGGCATTCATTTTATGGAGGAGTGGAGCAATTACACTCCACCTTTAAGTGTACGTCCCTCAGGCGGATGGAAACTGAGTAGTCCATCCGCCTTCAGACCTTTTATGGAGGTAAGTGCGGTGATGTAAAGATGGAGAATCTCTGTCTTTACATTCACTTTTCTTTTCTCTATAAAAGGGCCTTATGGAAGTGCCAATGCACAAGACAGGAAAGGGGTATAGAGGTTTGTAAGCTCAGCCAGCACCATCATGGGCTTCAGTCCATTAACAGCATTTTCAAGAGGCGATGTCTCAAGAAACTAGCTTCCATCATCAAGGATCCTCACAACCCAGGCCAGCACTTTTCTCACTGCCTCCATCAGGAAGAGGTACAGGAATCTGAAGACAACACACTCAACCTTGCAAAGTCAACTTCTTCACCTCCGATTTCTGTATGGACACAAGCTCATTTTAAATTTTTTTAAATGTTTTAATATATAGCAGTTTTGCAACTGTACTGCACCAAACTGCTGCTGTAGAACAACAAATGTTGTGACACACGTTCATGGCAGTTTACCTGATTCTGATTCGGGATGTAAATATCTCTTGGACAACAACATACAATGATCATCCTAAATAGTCATCAATGGAGTTGAGCCTCTCTGCAGTGCTTGTATTTAAAAGACTCTTGTTCTGTTCGATGCGCTCTTCTAAATCTGGTAATAGCTGTGCAGGAAAGGTATTGATTGATCTGTGACTTGAAGGTTCCCCTGCAGGCAGTTCAGGGTGACCAGTTAGAAACATGCAAAATTGAGGGGCAGGGACGGTTTCAATTGTCAGTCTCTTCCACGATGAAAATGTCAAGTACGAGAGGATATGGTTTTAAATTGGGAGGAGGAGAGTTGCAAAGGCAAGTTATCTTTAAACAGAATTCTTTTGCCACATGCACCCTTCAGACAATCAAGTCAACTCATCTGCAGAAGTTGAGGTGATGCCAAATTTCCTCAGGCTTTGGTGCATTCTCTTGGTTGTAGAGCCAGAGCAGAGGGTGGTCCATCCAGGCTGATCCTACAACCAAGAAAATACACCAGGAACATACTGTTGGGAAGATAGTGGAAGGAGATGTGAGAGCAACATTTAAGAGGTACTTGGACACATGAACAGACCAGGAGAGGAGGGATCTAGACCATGTGTAGGCAGATGGGAGTAGTTTAATATGACAAATATTTGGCCCCAATATTATGGGCTGAAAGGCTTGTTCCTGTGCTGTACTATTGCCTGAATTTAAATGTTGTTTTTTTTTAATTTAGACATACAGCGCTGTAACAGGCCAATTCAGCCCGATATGTCCGTGCCATCCAATTTACACCCCATTAACCTACACCCTGGTATTTTTTGAAGGGTGGGAGGAAACTGGAGCCCCCGTAGAAAACCCATGGAGACAAGGGGCCAATGTACAAACTCCTTACAGACAGTGCAGGATTCTAACCCTGGTCCAGTCCCAATTGCAGGCGCTGTAAAAGCATTGTGCTAACCACTACACCAACCATGCCGTATTTTCAATGAACACCAGTTTAAGTTCAACAAGCAGTCATTTGGTGAGCATGAGCTCACTGTGATATTTGGCGCTGAGGAACTGAGAGTACATGACCTTTTTTTACTTGATTTCTCAAAATTCATAAATATTGCATGCTTAATCTGTACTAGATTACCTTACTAGATTACCTTTGTATCTTCAGAATCTCGTGGTGTAATTGCAATCTTCAGGCTGAATTCAATGGACCATTGAGTGGGTTAACCATGGTTGCAGAACACTGAAGTAAATTAGCTTTTATTATCAGGGTGAAAAATGAGAAATGTGACATAAAAATTGATGTAAAAATGTCAAAATACCTGCAGATAATTCATAAAGTGACATTTGCCCATTGCACAAGACAAAATCTGAGCATTATATGGCAATGAGAATAGTTCATGAACTTCATCTTACTTGACAAGGTAGTAGATCAATGGATCATGATAATGTCTATAACAGCAGGATAACAACTGGAATAGTTAAATAGCTATCCCTAATGCAGGTTAGAACCCGCATTCACTAAATAATTATATTCAAATTAATATTCTAACATGATCCAATATCTTAAATATCTTATTCAGCAAGTCATCGTATAAAGTCACTGACTTAGTGCAATATACTTCATGTAAGCAGCTAGATCGTCAAAATCAATGTTTCGGCTTGAGTCCTTGATGAAGGGCTCAAGCCCAAAATGTTAGTTATGTATCTTTATCTTTGCTACATAAAGTACCCGTACATTGTTTGATCAACTGAGTTTCTCCAGCATTGTGCTTTTACTTCAACCACGGTGTCTGCAGACTTTCATGTTCTACTGTTAGTTTGTCTTAACTATCTGACACTCCAACTTGGTTGATGATTTAGTAGAGCAGCCACATTTTAATCATTGGTGCATATGGATGCAAAACTGCTCCACTTGCACAGGGTGTTACAAATTGAGCTGTTGAAAACATAAGGGGATTCAAGGTAATGAACTCTGATCATTAAGGTTTTCAGTTAATGAGGTGCCAAAGGTTTCCTCTGGACCACAAAAGAGTTGATCTGTTATCTGATAGACATTAAATGATGGTAAGATTAATATCTCTAATTTAACACTATGAATAACTTGAAGGCACCTCAAAGAGCATGGAGAGAAATAGGCAGTCACCATTTTTGTGTTGGAATCCATTTGTCTTAAAAGAAGGGTCAAAACCCAAAACGTTGACTGTCCTTTCCTCTCAGTTATCTTTGACTGGCCAGCTGAATGCCTCAAGCTTCTTTGTACAAGATTGTGCAGTTCTTAAGTTTCTCCTACAAATAGGTCAGATTGGATTGAACTGAGAATTTTCCTAGAATTGCAAGAGAACATTGTTTCATTTTTTCCCCCCTCAAAACTATCAATGGATCATATTTATTGAACATATTTTGAAAACATTTCCAAAATTTGAACTCTAAATAGCTGGATTGCTATTCCAGTGCCATAAGGCACTCCAATGACCTAAAGATCAGTAGGATATAGTACTGGGAGTAAATGAAGATTTACTGAACATTGTAACATGTCTACCATGGCCTTGCCCTATCTCTTTACCTTCTAATCTCCAACTCTCTGATCAACATTCTATGATCTTTGAATTCTGTCTGCTAGTTCATCTCAAATTAAGTGTCTACATCAGTGATGGCCATACATTGTTAATGATCCCCTAAACACTGAAATTCTGCCTCCTGTCTCTCTAACTCCATAATTCCCTCTCACACAGACTGTTTAAAAACACCTCTTTGGACAAGCATTGTGTTATTTTGTTCTGGAACCTCAGTGGTTTGAGTCATTTTTTTTATTACACCTGTTAAGTTTTGGATGTTTTTGTACAATTAAAACTCCACAACCTTGCAAGTAATTCATGTTATGGGAAAGTTTTAACATTTGTTACAAGAACTGCATAATGTAAATTGCTGATGTTGAATTAATAAATGTATTTGAGATAGTTCTTTTATCCTTCTTTGGAATTCCTTGCATACTCTACAGAAATAAAGTTTTGTCGTGCAAAGAATTCTGGGAACCAATATGTATAATACCAGTATTTTCATAGTGAGAAATTATGGTTTTAAAAAGACGATGAATGATGGAGAGCATACCAACTTTCAGATCATAACAGGATATTTGATATTCATCCAGACATATGGGCCAAGTTGACCAGAAACTAATCATTTGCAATATTAGCATACAAATGCATAATAGATTTTAAATATTGCTCTGCCCCATCATTTTGGAGGCTAACAAGTTAAGGTGCATGCATTAATGCTATAAATCAAAGTACAAACCTTGTTAATGCATTAATCATTTGTACAGTGCACAGTAATTAATACAGCAGATGATTGAATGGGATCTAATAAAACTTCATGAAAGAATTGATTAATTGTGAAGCTGAAGGTGGGAATAGATTCACACTTATCAACTAGCTTTGCACATTGTTTGAGGAGAATGTTTTGCCAAACACCACTATACGGTATTGCTGCAAAAGATATCAGTAGTGTTTATTGGTTTTACATGGCACAATGGACTACTCAGCAATGTCCCATCAACCTGTAGGCTATTACATGTTAATGCTATCTGGTTGGACAGTGCCCAGACAGAATATTAGGTGTTACTGCTCCAATTTGCATGTAGCCTCATTTTACCAGTGCATGAGGCCAAGGACAGACATGTTGGTGCAAGAATGGGGTGCAGAATTGAAATGGTTTGCCACTGGGAGATCTCCATCACTGCTGCAGTCAGAGTTAAGGTGCTCAAAGAAATAATTTTCTAGTCTGCATCCAGTCACTTAGATGTAGAGGAGGCCACAACAGGAGCACCAGATGCAGTAGATGATCCCCGCAGATTCACAAGTGAAGTGTTGCTTCTCTTGGAAGGACTGTTTGGGGTCTTGAATAGTAGTAAAGGAGGAGGCATGGATGGAAGTACAGCACTTCTTGCAATCACAGGAGTTGGTGCCAAGGGGACGATCAGTAGGAAGGGATGAGTCGACAAAGAGTCATGGAGAGAACTGTCCCTATGGAAGGGGAAGAGGGAAGAAGATTGTCTGATGGTGGGATTATGTTCTGGTGATAGAAATTGCAGAGCATAATATGTTGGATGTGGGGGCTGGTGGGGTCATAGTTGAGGACAACAATAATCCTGTCCTTGTTGCATCTAGGATCAGTCAGAGGGGGCCAGGGTAGATATGTGACAAATGGAAGAGGTGTGGGGAAGGGCTGAATTAATGGTGATAGAAAGAAATTCATGTTTTTTGAAGAAGATAGACATCTCAGGAGATCTGGAATGGAAGACCTAATCCTGGGAGCAGGTGCAATGGAGATGGAGAAATTGAAATAAATAGAATCAATACAAGGAATAGGGTGTGAAGAGGTGTAGTTGAAGTAATTGTGGGAGTTGGTGGATTTGTAGAAAATGTGTGTAGAAAGTTTGTCTCCTGAGACGAAGACAGAAAGATTGAGAAAGGGAAGAATGTTGCCAGAAATGAACCAAGTCAACTTGAGGTCAGGGTGAATGTTAGAAGCAAAGTAGATAAAGTTGATGAACTTATCATGGGTACATGAGGCAGCACTAATGAAGTCATCAATGTAGCAGAGGAAGAGCTGAGGAGCCTTGCCTGTGAAGGCTTGTAACATGGATTATTCCACATAGCCAACAAAAAGCCAGGCATAGCTGGGACTCATGTGGGACCCTTTGACTTGAAGAAAATGGAATGAGTCATAGGAGAAGTTCTTGAGGGTAAGAATAAGTTCTGCCAGGTGGAGAAGGGTGCTGGTGGAGAGGAACTGGTTGGGTTTATTGTTTAATGAATGTGTATTTGGCCTTTAATTATCCCATTTGCTTGTTTTCCTAGCTCTTTTCTCTAGTAATAGCAATCTTTCTCACTGGGATCATATCAGAAAATTTAGCATTATATCTATGAATTTTCAGTCTCTGGCTTGAAAACTGAGTGGGAGAGTCTTGAGATTCCAAAGAACTGCATAATTTCAAAGGGGAGCTTGAGACCAAAATGCTCGGGAATGATCACAAATATTAAGGCAATGGTTTCATTGATGTGTAGTTTTTTTTCTCTCTAATGGAAATCATGAGTCATTTTCTTTTTTTCTCTTTACAGTGGCACAGTTAACCGTAACTGTTAGCGCAACACTGTTGGAGCACCAGTGACCAATGTTCAAATCCAGCACACTCTGCAAGGAGTTTGTTCATTTTCGGCATGCCTGCGTGGGGTTCCTCCCACCCTTCAAAACGTATGCGGGGTGGGGGGGGCATTTGTAAGTCAATTGGGTGTAATTGGGCGGCACCGTCTCAAGGGCTGGAAGAGCCTGTTTTCATGCTGTATATCTAAAATGTGAAAATTTAAATAGACCTCCAACTACTCTGTTAACGTCTGGACAATAGTTATTGTTTAAATCTATATTGGAAGTGGTTCCCGATATTGGATAAATAGATTCTGGGAGATATCATACAAGTTCCTGTCTTTAAGCCAAATCTTGTTGGACACATTATTGGTCATCCAATCTAAAAAGAGTAATGATACTGAATATGCCTCTTTCCATTCTAATTCTCATTCATTCTTTTTCTTTTCTCCTTGATGTATCCTTTTCTTTAGACATTCTTTCATCCTTGTTCTATTCATATATGAAAACCAATATATAATACATCAAGCAAGTTAATTAAAATACAGAGTGAAGTGAATTGAAAAGAAATATGGAATATAATTGACAAATCCTTCATTTAACATGTAATTGCTTCTAAATCTTTTATGAATAATTCTGATGGTTTTTTTGAGATATTATGCATTTAATCCAGTTTGCTTTTCATTGAAATGAAAGTCTGTGATTTGTTTTCAACTCTGAGTTCCAGATCTACTTGTATAAAAGTTCTATGAATATTAATCATATCTTAAATAGAGAGAATCTCTTTTGTGCAAATGGTGCAGAATTTGAAAACACAAATAAGACCATGAAACATTCTTCCATTCATGTTTATAACCTTTTGTTAGTTGCCTCCACTAGAAAATTATTCAAGCTTGTATTGAGCAATTACTTCCTTGACTAAATCCCAAATTCCCTGCAATCAAAGATGAAGTGTAATTTTATCACCTCTTTATTGTGTTTTTGGTGTTCTTCTTTATCAGTGCCCTTTCTTCTCCCTGTTTCCTTTACAATTATAAATAATCCAAAGTATACCTACCAGTAATTAGCTTTTGCAACAAAATAGATTTTTCTGGTTGCACATTAACAATAATGATGTTAAAAGTCACATACATTGTACATGTGTACTAAAATTCTTACTTGCTGCAGCCAAACAGGCACGTCATTTTGAAAAAAAAATCTATGTTAATATACATAAATGGAATTAAAAAGAGACAATTAAATACAAAAAACAATCTATAATCTCGGTTTTCCGAGTGGGAAAAAAATAAACCAATTGCAATGTTCATTTTGTGGTGTTGGAACAGTGCATAATGTGAGTATCAAGGGGAGGTTCAAAAGCCTGATAACTGTTGGAAAGAAACTGTTCTTGAACCTTGAGGTGCCAAACTTCAAGCTTCTATACCTTTTGCCTGAAGGTAGCAGTGAAAAGAGGTCCTTTATGATTATTGGCAGCTCTTGTGAAGCAGGACCTCACAAAGATATATCTTCAATTGATGGGAGGCCAGAGCCTGTGATGGACCTGGCTTTGACCTTCTGTTTTCCAGTACACTCAAATGACCAAAGCCAGGCTGTGATGCAGCCTGTGATAATACTTTCCATAACGCACCTGTAGAGGTTTGATAAGTATTCAACAACATGCCAGATGTCCTCAAACCTGATGGGAAATGGAAGCATTGGTGCACTTTCTTCATGCTGTCTTGATGTGCTGACTCAAGGAACTTGAAGATATTCACCCTTTCCACCTCTGTCAATGGAGAGAGGTGCATGGTCCCTTGATCTCTCATTAAGTCAACAATAAGATCCTCGGTGTTGGAGATGTTAAGAGCAAGGTTGTGTTGTTCTAGCCCCACTTAACTAGATTCTCCACCTTCACCCTGTATTCTGAATTTCTTCTCTGATGTTATGGGTTTAAACATGAAATTCAGACTGAAGCTAATGCTACATTTTTTCAGTTCCTGCCTTTTAAGTGAATCTGTAAACTAAAGCCTCATCTGTAGTTTCGGATGGACATAAAACATTATTTTGAACAGCAGGAAAGTTGTACTTTGTGTCCTGACCAATACTTTGCCTTAAACAACCTAACTGAAACACATTATCTACCCATTAGGAGAGTTTGCTCTGCACAAATTGCCTGCTGAGCTGCTTTAATGAAGAGTAATGACTGCACTTCAAATTCCTTCATTGGCTGTGAAATATGAAGGGGTGTCCAACGATGCAAAATGAATGCTGGACTCTCTGGAGAAGATCTGCCATTTCTTTGAATAATCAGTCTTTCCTATCCTACCATGGGTTCCACACCCTACCCATTCAATCCAGCAGACAGTGTCTGGGGAAAATTAACCTTCTCAAGGATCTTATTGGGAGTTTACTTATGAAAAGTTCATTTCTGTCCTTTTTAATCTTCCATTTTCTACTTTTTGCTGGCATTTCGTGTTATTCTCTGAACATAATTTAGTTTAAAATTCAATAATTTAATGTTCAACTTGGTGATGCCCTAAAGTTAGACAATTTTTTTAGGGGTAGGTCATTTTTGGAATGAATTATGGGGGTCAAATTCCCACAGGACCCAATGTTATTTTTATTGAATAATATTAAGGCTATAGGGCCAAAATTAAAATCAAATATTTATCAAATTGAATTTGTGTTAATTGCTTTAGCAGTTTCTAGGAAATATATAGCAATATCATGGAAGTTAGAAATGGAAAGATGGCGCGCAGAATTTCGTAGTTGTATACCATAAGAGAAAATTACTTATAATCTGCAAGATAATTAATAATTTTTTTTGGAAAATATGGAGACCATATTTACAAAATTTTGGTTTGCATGTATGATTGACTCTGAAGACCTTGGAAACCTCCAAAAGACTATTGTATAAAAGTTTTATTTTATTGGCATTCTCTGGGTTTTTTCTTCTTTCTTTTCGCTTTACTTTAGGGGTGGGGGGGGGTTGGAAGGGTAGGAAGGTGGGTTGAGGGGGATGGGAGGATATATATACCACATGTATAACTTATTTTGAAATCATTTAGAAATGAATGGAATGTAATTATTATTGTGGTTTTAAAATTTATAAATAAAGTATTTTAAAAGTAATTTAATATTCTCTTCACACTCTGTGCTACTCATCATCAATTCTTTGTTCTGATTGTTCAAGCACACGCAAGTTGCTCATCCTATTCGCTGAAGTCCCGATCTTCATTAGAGGACCAGCTCAGAATTGCCATCTGTTCCAATCGAGAACTTCTTTGGATCTTGATGGGCAAGGATAGGTGTTAGGGACGGTTTGCTGTTGCACATTTACCGTAAGCTGCATAAAATCCAAACATTGCAATGAACTTCAATGTTGCTACAGCTTGGTTTCCTGGTTTTTCTGAAAGTACCTTGGATTCTTTTGATTTTTTAGCAACAACTAAATTCTTCTGAGGCATGAAGAAATTAGAAGATGATTATCTTTCGGTAAAGACGTCAACAGTTGTAAAACATCAGTGTGCTTTTTGATGGTCGTATTTACTTATGATAAAGGAGAGGTTATTTTGCTCATTGCCACATGACAGAAAGGATGAGGAGGGTGCAGATGAACTTCAAGATGTGTTCTGGCTATCATAACAAATCTTTTCTGTGCTCCATCCAAATCGAGTCCAAATTCTTTATTTGTTATGATAGCCCTAGCTGTAGCAAAAAAAATGTATTATGTCAACCTGGAAATTAGAAGACAACTTGAGAATACAGCAATGGTACATAGAAATGAATAAATGTATTCCATTAGAAAAAATAACATATAATTTAAGAAATAACATCACAATATTCGAACAAATATGGGAGCCATACATGAAATACAATAGAGAAATTTTACCATGGACTTCCACCCCCTAAAATGACAGAAGGAGAAGACAACGAAAAGAACTGACTCAGTAAAATTTCTTGTTTATTTTTATTAAGTGACAACATTGTTTAACGGGTTTAATATAACTTATAGATTGAACTTCAAATAAATGGGAAAGGGGGTGAGGGAGGGAGGGAAGGGAGGGGGGAAAAGGGGGAGAAAATGACACTGTATATATTCAAAAGAAAAAAATGTCTGTATGTATCTTGGTCAATAAGGTTTATAGTGTGAAAAATAAAAAAAATTTAAAAAGATGTGTTCTGGATTGCAGTGGAGAGTGGATGTTTACCTGAGAGTGCCAGAGGCTGAGTCACCTAAAATATAGAAAATGATTGGAGGCATATATTGGACAGCTAAAATCATACAGGCCATCGTTTAAGGTGGGTGGCGGATAGTTTAACAGCGATAGGTGAGACCGTTTTTTTTACACCCAGTCTGGAAAGGACCTGGAATGTGCTGTCAGAAGAGTCTATGAGATCAGCGTTTGAGGCATTTTGACAGACACCAAAATCAACAGAGTATAGATGGATACAGACAATATGTAGGTAGTTAGGATTATGTTTGATTGGTATCAGAGTCAATGCACATATCATGAGCCGAAGGGCTTGTTCCTGAAGTGCCTTTCTATGTTCAATGATCCATTGGTATTTCATAAAGCAATCCCATTCCACCACTGATCTCTCCTGTGGCCTCGTCTCCCTACATTCTGACCATTCACCTACATTTGGGGCAATTTACAGTTGTCAGTTCCCATTAACTCTGTCCATCATTGGGGTGAAGGAAGAAACTGGAATATCCAAGGGGCAGATCCTGCAGCCACAGGGAGAACATTCAAACTTCACACAGCACCAAAGGGCAGGATTGAATTGAGGCAGCAGTTGTGTAACTGCGTTGAAGCTTTGTTCTTTAGTGAATAAAAGCCTATGGTTTTTCAACCTCAGTCTGAGTAATTGATGGTGCATCAATGCCAAATCCCAATAAGAATCTGGTTCATACCAGGCAATCTAAATAATTGGTTATGGGATGAGCAGAACTTTAGTGACTAATGCGCTTAATGGCAATGAAATCAATCCCTCAGTTTTAGTGACTTCCTTTTAATGTTATGTTCTGGGTGTACAAAGTCATTTTGCTTGTTTCCAAAGAATATATGAACAGGAGAGGTTTTCTTCTCTACATACAGACTATTTGAGGTAGTGTGTAACAAATCCTCACCACAAAGACTTGATTTGCTAGAGCTTCATCTTTCTGATTTTTCTAGGAAGAAAACCCATTTAACAATTGGGTTCTCGATGATCATTTAAGCTCATTTTCCATGGCATGTTGGGTCCTCTAAGTATTGCACGAATTGGTTAATTTTAATTTTGCCAGATGTAAAAGATTTTCCTAACATCTGAATAGTTTAATTTTAATTACATATTGAAGGGAATAGTTGGTTTTTATTGTCGCATGTAATGCAATGAAGTACATGTCAGGTGTGCTCTTATAGGTGACCAGAGTCCCACCTTGATTGGCAGGTAATGCGACTACCACTAGGTTCCAGATGGAGCAGTCACATGACCCTCCACAATCCACATTCCCACCAGGTTCCAGACAATGAGGCCACATGACCCTCTGCAATTCACACTCCACATGCCTTAATCAACTATGATCAGATCAGAGTTGCACAAGGGTTCACCAGCATTAAAGAGGTAGACTGCATTTCCACACAATCTTTCTGCTGCAATTTCAGCCTGGTTCAGCCTGCTCCAGCTCCACAAAACTTGTTTCTTCCTATCTTGCTCCATCGTTTTGCCCTGTCTAGTCCTGTCCAAATGACATCTATTGCAACTCCTGATAACCATCATTACTTTGACACCTTACAATTCTCTGATCCCAACCAACAAAATGCAAGTTTTGATGAAAGGTTTTCATTCTGAAATTTTATCTCTATTTCTCTTCCCATTGACGCTGCCTCACCTACGGGATGTTGCCAGTATTCTCTGCTCCTTTCACCTCATCTGAAACTGTAAAATGAAATTCAAGGGACCTATAATTGGTATTTCCTGATTTCCTTTGACAATGAATGCCATGTACTTTTCATCACCAATTTTCTTTTAATGTATTTTCAAAACTTGTCACTTTGATTATGGATATTACTGGAATATTTTTGTGCTTTTTGCATCTCCATCAGGTCATTCAAGTGTAAGTATTATATATTTATTTGGAAGACTTTTTAAATTTTATATTCTTTCTAACATCCTTAACTGTGTAATGGCTTTTGGATTGTGGATTTTGTTAGGAATGTTTTTCTCTGCCAGACTATTATTGAATAGATTCATCTTGTGTACTGTGATCACTTCTCTGTCCACCAGACTGAACTAATCATAACTAAATGTTCTCTTATAATTGAAAGTGAATTTTATCCTGGTGACTATTGACTGGGAGCAATCTTATTATCGAGTTATTGACTAATTTGCACTCATTTATCACCAAGTTAAACATATTGTTTGAGAATGTATCACTTTCAAAGTTTGTATCATGGACAGGAAATTGGGGTTGAGCTGCACAGTTCCACCAGTCTATGGCCCCATGACCATTGCTTTGCTTTTATCATCATAATTCAAAGATTTTTGAATAATTTTGACCCAAGTCTTGCAGCTTTTTTTTTACAGTCACGTTTATTGTACTTTTCTGGTGTGCAATATTCTTTAATTCCTCAGGATCTCAGCAGGAGTTCTTGACTTTCTAAGATTTTGATACAAAACGTACCTGCAGGAGATAAGTTAATGGTTCAGTTGAGGAATGGTAGAGTAAATACAATGGGAATAAAAGAGGATGTGAAAGATCTTGACAGAATCAGTTAATTTTTGAATGTGCCTCTTTATTCGATATTGCCTTTGGGAATGTTCTTTCCAAAACATTTTCTTTTTTTCATTTTGTTCCCCAGAAATGATCCATACCTCCCTGGCTCCAGCTTCTGTTCAAGTGATGTATAAACCAGCATGTGCTCACTCTTTTCTAATAAGATAATCTTGTATGGCATTAAGGGATTAAGGAAATTGCAATATGCAAGAAATTCTTGGCTGAAAACATTATTTCTATCAAAGATGTTTATTCCTATTTTAATATCCAGTTTACCTATCTCGGCTGCACCATTTCATCAGATGCAAGGATCGACAACGAGATAGACAACAGACTCGCCAAGGCAAATAGCGCCTTTGGAAGACTACACAAAAGAGTCTGGAAAAACAACCAACTGAAAATCCTCACAAAAATAAGCGTATACAGAGCCGTTGTCATACCCACACTCCTGTTCGGCTCCGAATCATGGGTCCTCTACCGGCATCACCTACGGCTCCTAGAACGCTTCCACCAGCGTTGTCTCCGCTCCATCCTCAACATTCATTGGAGCGCCTTCATCCCTAACATCGAAGTACTCGAGATGGCAGAGGCCGACAGCATCGAGTCCACGCTGCTGAAGATCGAGCTGCGTTGGGTGGGTCACGTCTCCAGAATGGAGGACCATCGCCTTCCCAAGATCGTGTTATATGGCGAGCTCTCCACTGGCCACCGTGACAGAGGTGCACCAAAGAAAAGGTACAAGGACTGCCTAAAGAAATCTCTTGGTGCCTGCCACATTGACCACCGCCAGTGGGCTGATATCGCCTCAAACCGTGCATCTTGGCGCCTCACAGTTCGGCGGGCAGCAACCTCCTTTGAAGAAGACCGCAGAGCCCACCTCACTGACAAAAGACAAAGGAGGAAAAACCCAACACCCAACCCCAACCAACCAATTTTCCCCTGCAACCGCTGCAACCGTGTCTGCCTGTCCCGCATCGGACTTGTCAGCCACAAACGAGCCTGCAGCTGACGTGGACATTTACCCCCTTTATAAATCTTCGTCCGCGAAGCCAAGCCAAAGATATATGAATGCCAAAATACAGAGTTGAAAATATACTGCTGTAATTGAACTGAGAACTTCCAAAGTGAAGCATATGTATTTTCTATCATCTTTACTCCTTTGAATCTTGGGAAAATATGATCACTCTTTTAAATATGGTAAGCATGTCATCTTGAAACTTTACGAACAACTTTGTTTAGATTTTCATTGATGAGCGGATGAAAAGTTCAGTCAGATTATTTGAAGTGACATTCACTATAACTGGAAAAAAAAATTCAGATGCTGGAAGTACAATGTTCAATTAAAAAGGCTGGAGGCAACTTGCCAGGACAGTCAGCATCTCTGGAGAGTGAACCAGAGTTGACAATTCAGGTTACTGATCCGAATGAATTCAAGTTGGGTCCCACAGCTCCTCATTTCTCAGAGGCAAGATAAGATGAGGCATTTTGCAATCACCAGAACTAAATGAATTTGACAATTTCAAATAATTAACCTTTCCTGTCTGAGTCAGCACCAAGCAGGTATGATTTGAAGATATCCTTCTTTAACTTTGACACATTTTGTATCTCTTTCCACCATTGGCTCTTGATCCACCTAGTTTACTGCATTCTCCTGTCAGAATTCCAGCAAGTAAAATGCTCTCATTTTACAATTCCATATGCTTGTTCCTCTACTGTCCTCATTCACATCATTCTCCTTATGCTCCCCAGGCACATCAGCAATGATAAACATTAATTTCCCTTTCTTGTCTGGCTCCAAAAGCAATTGCGCTCTTCAACCTCAGAGCCCTTCACTGGTCCATTGCCATGGTCGCTGTCCCATGGGTCATCTCCTCTGCTTTTCCTTCCCAAATTGGGGTTGTTCTCCCCAATTTTCTGGTGCCCTGCACCTGTTCTCCACTTCCCGGGAATCTGCAACCCCTCGTGGCTGCTGCCAATCATAGGTGGGCACCGACCCCGCAGTTGCAGTATTTTTAAATAAAACCACCATCGGCTCCATTTACAGGCCGTTTAAAGCTGATGGCAGTTGGGCTGAGTGGTTGGACTCTGCGGGAGCATTGTGATCTCCCCGCAGGTCTGCACCAGCAGTTGTGCTGCCATTTCAAGCACGTTCAGGAAGGTACAATAATGAAGCTCATTACACATCCAGTAAAGACAGACTCTTTATGATTCCATTGATAATGTCTCTCCTTTGAAAAGGCTTGCTCATCAGATGAGGCAGAGCTCCAATCCATTGACCCCAATCTGGTGAAGGTAAATTTGGTGAAAGGAATAGGATAAACTGTCACTTGCGAGGGTCGTTGATTGTGCTTTTACATTAGTGCCACCCTCATTCTTCCCTCTCTTCGTTCTCTTTCTTCTCCTGCTGAATGTCATCAGGAAAAGGCTGTGTCTACCATAGATATCACAGATAAACAGGGTGGTGAAAAATGCATATGACTTGCTTACCTTCAGAGGTTGGGACATAGTAGATAAGATGAGGACATTATGAAATGCTGGTTAAGTTACATTTGCATTTTTATGTGCAGTTCTGGTCACTAAACAACAAGAATGTAATTGCACTGGGGAGAATGAAGAGGAGATTTACCAGAATACTGCTGGAATTGTATAACTTTGTTGAGGAGGGAATTGAATTAGCTGGACTCCTTTTCCTGAAGCAAGGGAGGCTGGAGAAATTGATTTAGATGTACAAAATGATAAAAGGCCAAGGGAAGGTTGATAGTTAAAATCTTTATTGTTTTGGAGGGGAATCAATAGCAAATGCATTGGTTATAATGAGAGGAAAGAGTTTTAAAGCAGATCTGAGGTTTTTTTAGTGGTTGATGTCTGGAATGGACTGGAAACTGGAGTTGGTTTTGCGCATTTAGACATTACTTAAATCGGCAAGGTATGGAAGAATATGGACTAAATGTGGAGAAATGGGAATAGTTTGATGATCAAAAAGCTTGGTACGGATATAATGGGCCAATTGGTCTGTTTCTATGTTGTGTGACCCACCACCAGCAGAGGGAAAGAAGGAGGAGTAAAAAAAGCTACAGAGATAATAAAACCTGCAGCAATGGGATTTTTACATTTTTGATTACAATTTGTACTTGTATATATTGTAGTTTTCCATGTTGAACTCAAAAATTATTTTATCTCTCCGTGTACTAGCTTTGCTAAGCACCAGATTCAAACAGATTGTTGGGTAGGCATGAAAATACCACACCATGGGAAGTCAGGAGTCCCCTTAGTAGCGGTCCCTCTCTCCCTGCAAGAATTGTTTGATATATATACCTTGCCAAAGAACTGTGATCGAACCACGAAGGATGAGTTCAAAGGGTGATCCTTGCGACCAAAACCAGCAAGGTCAGCCACTACCCAGTCTTTGAGGTGGGGCTTAAGAACACAACCTGCCTCTGAAATATAAATCAGTCTGCTCCGCACCAACTAGGAGTCTCCAATTGAACACAGAATTGGACAGTCACCAGACTGTGGACTCTGCAACCAGTTAATGGCACATATTGGGTGTGTGGATGTAGGATTTACTCTTGGTTACCTGGGGAAAGGGAATCTTGGAATCAGACAAAGGGCTTTAAGTTGACCTACCAGCTTAAGGGTTAGACTGGGTGTTGCTACTTTGCCTACCTAATTCCCCATGTTCATGTCCTTGACCAGCTGCCTACACCAGTTCCTTCACATAGGCAGAGCAAACGTCGGGTGACTGAGGGTAACCGCCTTCTATGGACATTTTTACCAGCATATGGAACTGCGCAGGCTGGGGTGGAAATCCAAGAGTTAGCAGCCACTTTAGAGGTAAATGATGCAGACCTGGTACTAGGAGAGGTCCAAGCCATAACCACAGAAATGACAGCCATTCGACTTGCAGCCCTCCAAAACCGCATGGCCCTTGATTTTATTTTGGCAGAAAAAGGGGGGACGTGCTTTAATTGGCTCCAAATGCTGCACATATATCCCAGATGAATCAAATAATATCTCGGACATAGCTTTCCATATCAATAAATATAGGGAAAGGATCAGAGAAGCTGGAAACAGATATCGAGAGGGATCTGTCTGGGGAAATTGGACATGGGGAGACTGGGGTCTCAGAGGTTGGGGACAATGGTTCATTCACCTTGCTATATATGGTTTAATAATCCTAGTGGGTTTGTTTGTTGGATTGGCTATTCTACGATGTATTATCACAAGATTAATTTACTTGGCCACGAGTGCACGACAAATGTTATTGAAACCTGTAACAGATGAACAACGACAAATTCAGCGTATGCTCCAACAATTTGATGAAACAAAAAAAAAACCATAAAAGCAATGATAATGCAGTTTAATCAGAAATACATGGTAAAGAGAAAAGGGATGGATTGTGAAAAATGGCTGAAAGATGATTAAACTAGCACCATTCTGTGAAAGGTGATGGAATGTGAAATATTTAGATTAGAGCTTGAGAATAGACAACACTAGCTAGTGGGCCCCTTTCTTATCAGAATCCTCAAGAATGAAGGAATCTAGTACAGACTGGTACAGTGACTGAGGGTATCCCATAGCCACTACTGCGCTTGCTTAATAAAGGCTTGAATATTAACTTAGATGCCCCTAAGGTCGGGACTGCTTAATTAACTTAAGAGACTAAATGAAGGTGTAGTGATGTTGAGCACGGAATGATGATTCTGAACCTCCACTGTGCTTTGGACTGAGAGACACCTGGCTCTGCAGACCCGAAATAAAGCTGAACCTGTTCTCCAAGACTTTGTCTCAGGAGTAGTGATTGTGAACACTTTATATTTCACATAAAAGCTTTTTAATTCCTCTATGGTGCTTTTGATATTTCACTACATAATCTGGACTGACACTTTAATGCTCTACTGAGGTGACATTCTATTGGTGTTATTATATTGAGAAACCAAGGATCCTCCTGCTTTCTGTGCTTAAAAATTAAAGCTCCCACTGTGTTGCTTTGAAGAAAGGTGGGTCAAAACTCCTGGTGTCCAGGCTAGCATTTATCCCTCAACCACTATCTTAGGAACAGACTAATTGGTCAATGAGTTTGGTTCTGTTTGTTGAATCTTGTGGTGCACAAATTGGCTGCTGAGCTTTACATAGCAGCAACTACGCTTAAGAAGTACGTAATTGGCTGTAAAGCACTCTGGAATGATCTGAGACCGATAAATGCAATCTGCCATCATTTTTATTAAAAATTTCTTCAGCATCTATTAAATTTGAATGGTGTACTTGAACAGCTTTATGGGAAGTAGAATACTGCAGCCATTATCTATCTCACAGCTCCTTTGACCCAGAACCAATCCTGACCTCCAGTGCTCTCTGTGTGGAGTTTGCACATTCCCCCTATGATTGTGTAGGTTTCCTCCATTTGGCTAGTTTCCTCCCATATTCCAAAGATATATAATTCCCTTGCATGAGGGGTTGGGGGTTTACTGAATTCATTTGGAAAAGCATGGACTTGTTTGGGAAAATCAGCTCTGACTTCCACAAAAATGGCTGGCCACAAGACCTGCTTCTAAAAGCTGCTTTCTCTTCAGCAGTCAGAATGGTTCTCCCTTGCAAAATCACAATGTCTTTGCAAATGTATCGAATTCTGGAGCTGACTGAGACAAACCTTTCCTCATTTCTTCCAATGCATCAAATTATCGCTGGGCTGTGACTTGTCTTGTGGTCGTGCGAAATGTTAAATGTTGCCAGTGACCATTCAGTCCCTCCTGTCTATACTATCCCTTAGTGATAATCCCATTCTACTAAAATGGGAGCTCATAAGAGAGGACTGTATAGAGCAACTGGCTGAATCCTTGAGATCATTAATGTATAGAGTGCAAGCCAATAGCTCTCTGAAAATGGGAACATAATGTGGATGGTGCACATTGCCTTCATAGGTCAGGTTGAATATAAAAGCTGAAGCTAAAGAAGATTCCCACTCATTCCTTTGCTTCCCTTATTGCTAGACATTCAATACTGATGAAATGGAAAGATGCTGTCCCTCCTCATCATACTCAATGGCTATTGGATACAATGGCATATTTAACTTGGAAAACATCAGATGCTCTACCAATGTAATGGGTTTGATTTAAAAAAAAAATTATGGGACCTTTTTATTAATTATTTCTGTAATTTATAAGACTATTCAGATATTGCTTTGGGATTTCCGTCTTCTCCATATGGTTGTAAAATATATGCAACTACCAACAACTTCAGATGGGAAGGGGGTAAATTTTGTAGAATAACAATATCTTTTATTGTCTGTTTCAATTAGCCATTTTATCTTTAAGTGTGTAATATATTTTATTTGACTTTTTTTAGTCTGTTTGTTAAAGTACTTTGTGTATATACAATAGTTTTTACTGTATAATCACTACACCTCTATATTCCTTTTTACATGGCTTTTACTTGTTTATTATTGTTTAAAACTTAATAAAAATATTGAAAAAGAAAAGCTGAAGTTGTGCAAAACTACAAAACTACAAAATGAGGCTCTTTTTGGAATATTGAATATATGTATGAGGATGTGGAGGCTTCAGCGAGGGTGCACAAGAGATCCATTAGTATGCTCCCTGCATTGAAGAGTATTGACCATCAGGAGAGGTTGGAAAAACTTGGATTGTTTTTTATTGAATAGTCAAATCTGAGGGGCAACCTGATAGAAGCTTATAAAATGTTGAGAGGCGTAACTAGTCAGTCCTTTTTCTCAGGATGGACATATCAAATACTTGAGTGTTTATGCTTTGGACTAAGAAGAGGATATGTGTTATCTGTCAAGTTTTTGTCCCAGGGTGGTAGGTGCCTGGCACATGGGAGGCTGGTGGGAGCAGATACAAAAGCAATGTTTAAGAGGATTTAGACAAGCACATTTACAGACAGGGAAAAAATGAATGAAGACCACATGCAAATGGATGGGATTAGCCTTGCCAGTGTGACGGTTCTGACAGACATGGAAGGTCCAAGATCCTCACTGCACCTCACTATTGTATGTCCAAAATACAATGAAACTGTATAAATGCAAAGCACTTTTTCGCAACATAATTTAATTACAAATATACCTTGTTACCTTTGCTCACATTTTCAAGGAAGTTTAGCAACCCAGTTCCACTCAAAGCGGAATGGGTGGCAGAATGTAGTTGGCCAGATACAAATTGCACCCTGCCTCTCAGATCCACATTTTATAGAAAACTACTGAACCCAGGCCTGCACTGAAGTTGATGTGGGTCCTCATCAGCGTATTCCATATCTCCACACAGCAGTGCGTAGGCATGGAAATCCCAAATGTGCTGGTACATAAAATGCATACTGCATCTGTGGTCATGGTGATCCATGGAACTACCATCATGATCTAGATCATTTTTATTTAATATTACAAAATATCTCCTTGCATATAGTGAGCAGAACTGAGAGCGTAGCGGTTAGCACACCATTACAATGCCAGCAACCCAAGTCTGTAAGCAGTCCTCCCCATGACTGCTTGGATTTCCTCTGGACACTGTGGTTTACTCCCATATTTCAAAGAAACATGGGGTTAGAAAGTTCATTGGTCACATGGGTGTTTCTGAGAGGTGCATGGGCCAGAAGGGCCTGTTACCGTGCTGTATCCCAAAACTTAAAAAAATTAAAATGTTGCATTTTATGATGTGAACCCTGATTTGTCATTAATAAACTCAAGGGCTGAAAGATAATTTCACAAAGAACAGAGTAGAAAAAAAAGTGATCCTAGATTTAAAAACAAAACCTCTGGACTTTATACAGTGATTTAGAATTGCTTTATCAATATGGGTACCTTTAACTGAAAGAAAAGTTCATCCTGCACAAACCCATCAACTAATCTTTTTTTTAATTTTTTGAACATATGCTTGGACTTGGCAAGATGCTCTGAATAGCTTGATACCAGTGTACTATATTGTAGTGTGTGGTCCCTTGTCAGGATGCATGAACTAATCAGAAATCAACAGAGTGATTTTCATTGATGTGGTAATTTTCCTTGGGAAATCGCCTGCAGGGAGCTACATGCCAGCTATAATTTTTTTTTCAAATCTGTTGGAAGACGACTGCTATTTCTATCCAGTGTCTTCAATAAAATCAGATAATGTTGAATTAGATAATATTTGTCATTTGTCTGACCAGCCAAGTTGTGTGAGCTTTATCCATATTTTGTGGGCCTTGTCTGTGTGAAACAGGGTAATGCAGTTTTCTACTCTTCAAATAGTCTGAAGCCAAATGAAGCAGCTGTTCCAGAACCAGGTTATGCAAAGAGACTGGGAGTGAAGTGCAGGGGTATGGGCTGGTACAGAAACCCTATCAAACAAAGTCCAATGCTGATCCACTTTTTTTTCGCATCACACATGAACTGCGACTCTGCCTCACTTTTATACCTGTCTGTCTGGAACAAATGTCGCCCATGACTATAGAACAAAGCTTTACCTTCTAAGAATGGCATGCCTCAATAATCTCTTGTTCATCTGTCCTGCCCATTCCCAAGAACCAAATATTTTTGTAAGTTTGGAATTTCCAAATTCAGGCATGTTTTTAATTGTCATCTCTGTTCCACTTTCAATTTTGGTGAATCATTCCTAAGACTCTGTTAAAAGCTTTAACTGTGGCCACCTTCAGCATGTTGTGATTTTTCTGAAGTTCATGAAACCAATTTGCAGATTCGTCCCCTAGCTCGTATTAAGTACATGCAATTTTGTTATTCCATCAATGTTGCTTGTGTAACATTTGGTCTATCAATTATGACTGGAAAATCAATTGATTGACTCCATAAATGCTATGGGCCCAAGAACAAATGAAAAGCCTAGTATCCTGCATAAATGCACCAACTTCCTGGACCCCTATCTGCTTCAAGGCACAAGTAAAGGGTGAAATGGTATTCTTCCTTCTTGCTTAAATGAGCACAACACCAATAACACAAAACATTGACCTTGAACGACCTCACATTCTCCAGCTTAATTTTTCACATCTCCCACCGTAGGCTCACCGTGACTGAAGCTCTCCATGAAAACACCTTGCAAACCTACAAATGTAACAGGAAAAATAAGCAACATATTTGACTTGAAAATGCATCACCATTCCATCATTGTCAGAAAATCCAAACCCTGAAATGTGATGAGACAGTGGGGGAGCGATGTACATATAGACTGCAGCATTTTAAGTAGATAGCTCAGCACAGGATGGGCATTAGTGCTGGCCTCAATAGCAATGTCCACATCCTATTCATTCAAAGTGTGAAAGAAAATCAGTTCATCTTTTGTTACAGTTTGGGTATTTATTCTTTTCTTTATGAAAGGGTTGCATATTGTATTTGTCGCTGAAAGAGTGCTTTTAGCCTGCATCAAAACAATAAAAATTTCTGGAATTCTTATTGACCAGTCTTCAAGTAGATAACGTCTTTAAAGGTGATGGTAAAGTATAAAAGAATTGAAAAGTTTGTTTTCTGAACCCTTCATTGGCTGATGTGAATAGAAACTATGAAGTTAAATTGATGGATATATTATATTTTCTGTAATTTGTAAATGCAAGATTACAGGATAGAGAAGATGGATATTTTATGCAATTCTAGTTCTTTATCTATATGAGGGATATCATTAAACAGGAGAATGGTGGGTCTGCTAGTATGTTGGCTGCCCTTCCTAGGCAGCAGGGGATGGAGATGGACTGCATGGAGGGGAGGGTTGTGTTATGTTCTGAGCTGAATTTGGCATCTTCTGCAGCCTCCAGCCTTGAGTAAAGCTCCCATACCATGCTATGCATCCAACAAGTATTGCCTTCATTGGTGTGCCTGATGTTGAGGGACAAGGTTGACATGTTGAACTTCCTTAGCCTTATGAGAAAGACGGGGTGGTGTGCTTTCTTGACCACTGCATTGATATTCCTGTCCCAAGACAGATCATTGGATAGATTTATTCCTAAAAACTTGAAGCCATCTATTCTTTCCATTTCAGTACTGTGAATGTGGACAGGAGTGTGGACTCTGGCCCCTCTCCTGAAGTCGATGATCATCATTATATTGATATTGAGTGAGAGGTTGTTAGCTTGCCCACCAAATTTTCTTTTTCCATTATTCTTTTAAATTGTACTACTGTGGTGGTCAGCAAATTTGAAGATGGAGTTGAAACGGTATTTAACTATACAGTTATGGATGTAGTAGGGGATGAAGTGCACGTTGTTGAGGAGTGCTGGTGCTGAGTGTGATCGTGGAAGAAATGTTGCCCATTGTTTGCTGTCTTTTCGACAGGATCCTGTTGAAGAGGGGGGCACTGAAGCCTAGATCCTGAAGTTTAGAGTTTGCTGGGGATGATGGTTTTGAAGGCAAAGTTATATATAGTCTATGAACACATCTAATAAAGGTGTCCTTGATGTTCTACTTCTTATACATACACACACACACACACACACACACACACACACACACACACACACACTTCTGATTTAGACAACACAATAAAGGGGAAAAAATACAGGCAAATATAACTAGTTCAGGTAGAGAATTTGGTCAGCATGGTCTCTTCAAGCTAAGTGGCCTGATATAAGACTGGCTATAGGACTATAAATTCATCACTGATAAATTACATCTGTTGTTCACTAAGTACAGAAATATAGTTAACTTTTCATATCTGTTCTTGGCTTAAAAGAACAGCGAAAGACATTCATTAATTTGAATTTCAGAATTTTCTCTTGTGTTAGACTCGTCTTTATAAACAGCACTGAGACACTTGTGTAAAGATATTTCATTTAAGAATCTTATAGACTTAAATTTGTAAGAAAATCATCCCATACTTAAATTCTTCTAAACTAAACAATCTTATTTAAATAATTATGTATTTTGCTGCTTTAAAGTATCTGACTGCTAGTGTAATGTTGCAGTTTGGTAGCCCTATATTTCATGAATTTTGGAACAGTAGCACGTCTGTAGCATTGAAGAGCGAAACAGGCAGTGAAAGTTTCAGGCTGGAAACCTCTCTCTATCCATTTCTACCCAAGGGTGCTGCCTTACCTGCTGAATTCCTCCAGATTTCTTTAGCATGACACAATTGTAATCCATTCTTGGGCACATTCAAATATTGAAAATTATATACACTGTGGAGTTACAATGTTTCATCATAGACCAGAAGCAATAGAAATTCATCAAAACAATAATATCTTCAAAACAATTTTATGAATAATATAAAATCATACTTATCTCTAAATTTGATCCCCAACTATGCATGTGTGTATGTGTGTGTGAGTTTGTGGTAGATCCCAAACCATTACAGCTCAGGCACAATTCTGAGGAGATGATTAAAATGCAAAGTTCAGTCTTAAACCTCTTGTGGTGAAATTTAGTATCTTTAAATTGATGTTCAGAAGTAATTACAAAGTATTTTGAGACACCTCATCATCAGACTTCTTAAAACTCACAAATATTTATGGAATTGCTTCCAGAGAAATGTTTCTTCATATGAATGATTTCACAATTCCCCTCTCTTGTGTAGAGGTTATGGGACTTGTGATTTCTGCAATGCTTTCACAAATCCAGGCAAGGGTTAAATGAAGTAACCATCACAAATTGTTTTCATCCAGTTGCAAGAATGATTTTGCTTTCTTTTACCCAGATATAGGTTGGTCAAAAGTGACCATTACAAGTGCCACAACAGCACTTCTCTCTCTCCCCCCTCTCTCTCTCTCTCTCTCTCTCTCTCTCTCTCTCTCTCTCTCTGTGTCAACGAAGAAAAACAGTTGAGGGAGCCATGCTCTCCAAAGCCATTTTAATTCTGTGTCCCTCCTCTGACAAGGAGAACACAATAGCAGTCCACCTCACAGAATGTCACTGCATTTCTGTTTTCAGATGATACTCTGATGAACTAAAAATGCTGCTTCAAGTGTCTTTAATCACATGACTGCTTTGATCACCACTGGCTCTATTGGTTTCACTTTCCCAAAAAGATGAGGTGAACAAGTGCCTCGCTCAGCAAACACTCCATTGTCTCAGGATTTCAATTGAAGAATAGCTCTGGTTTTTTTTGGCTTTTAATTGAACAATAAACATGCTACTTGTAGCTCTCCTTCATGGAGAATCTGTAACTGCTTCAAAATGGTGATATGTGAGTGAGTGTATTTTTCCTGTCCAACCCACAAAGTTACCTTACTGAAGATTAATAATAACATAAGTCTGTAACAAGAGTATGCCCATTCCATTGAGCTGTAATTTAAAGAAATATTTTGAAATTATTTTCTGGTCATCAGCATTAATTTGTCTGGGGAAAAAAACAGCTACATATTTCGCTCTGCTTCTGAAATTCCCATCTATTGACTTCAGTGGTGCTAATTTTCTGAAGTAAAATATGCAGCCATTGGTGTAAAATGTTCAAATGCTCAGGGATGATTTTCCAGGCATACTTTAAACTAAATTTTCATCATCTAGGAGACATTCACTTGTTCACTAACAATCTGGGCTATTACTTTGCACTGATGTATTGATGTTTTACAACACTGGTTCCATTTAACTGAGATATAAAATGAAACAAGCAATGACATATGCCTGAATTTTTGGGTTAAAAATTCAGAAATGAAAATTTAGAAAAATCATAAATCACAATTTGACAGTTTTAAATCAGAATGATAATTTTCCATCTATAAGAATGATATTCACATCTTCAATTATTCATGTTCTAGGCTGAAGAGATTGATCTGCATTGCATTAATAAGTATCATGTCATTGGAAATGTACTTACAATGGTTAATTACCAGATTTAACTTGCTGAGATGAGTTCAATGGGCAATTTAAGTGTAAATCAAACAAGTTGTTAAAAATTATAGAGGCTAAGTATAAAATGCAATTTGTATAATGCAAAGACGAGATATGTGAAAATTAACTAACTCGGTCTACAAGTTTGTAAAGTACTGTATTTCTCCTATCCTTCAAAACTTGCTGGACAAGTTGTACGATAAAGTATGCTTCCTTGATGTGCCATTATTTTCCCAGCACAATCCAGCCCAGTCATTTTTGAAAAAGGAGTTCCAAGATAGATGTATTCCAACATAGTTTATTTGGGAGCTCAGCACAGAAAGACTGGTATAGAAACTTAAAAGTATAGAACAGAATTGTGAGTATGATTCAGGAAGGAAACCATCATGGTGGAAGGAAATCTGATGGACCAAGAGGAAGTGGGAAGAACAAAGCAAATTAGAAGAAACAAGAGCCGTGCAGTCTCCTCAGACTTCTGCAAAGCCTTTTCTGGCTGATTGATAGGAATAGAATCTGTTTTACATTTTCAAAATAAATGATTTCCATATTTATTTTGATTGCAAATTAGTGAGCATCCCAGAAAACAATCACTGCATGCAAATGCTGTGTGATGAAACACATTTTTCTGTTTATAGCTACAGAAAAAGTCCAAAATCTGGATGCCAGAAATCCGGACCACCCGTGAATCTGAATTCTCAAACTTCTTAAATTTAGCAGGATTTTGTGTGCGGGCGTGCACACCTAAGCACCACAGTTGCACAGTAGCAACATGTGACCACACTTAATACCGGTAACGTTATCACAAAGAAATTTATTTGTACACTGTATTTTTCTTTAACAATTTTCATTCTAAGCATAATTTCAAGCATTATATTGTAGTAAAAAAAAAGTTTACATTTACGTTGTCATTTTATGTTTACATTAAGACAAGTGTTGACTTGATGTTTCTTTAAAACTTCTTGCTTTGGTAAAAGGAAGCATGCATATTTGCTTATTTACCTGATCATTGTTCCTCCTTAAATTTGAATTTTAAAAATACTGCCCGAGAATCCAGATAATCCAAAAATCCGGACTGACCCAATCCCCGAGCAGACCTGAATTTAGGATTTTTTCTGTAACTTCAAAGATAATTACATTTTCTTGCATATATTTTCTTTTAATTCTGGTCTGTACAAATTATGATCCAGAATAACTTTGGTATTTAGACTTTCATAGTCAGACAAACATCATCAAATAATTGTCCGGGATGACAGTTGCTTCACCTCGAGTACTTCTTGAATACCCCATGCCATCGATATGATGAGTTCAAGCAGGCAGATGTAGTTCCAGTCCTATCCACTGAGGCAGCAGTTGCTCATCTTAATATTCATCTATAGTGGTGGCGACACTGCTCCTGCAATAACACACACAACCAGACGGGGTGAGGTCAGTGAGCAGACTGATTTATTGCAGGCTGCTGGGCTGTACTCATACTCCCAGCCCAGACCTGGCTGAGAACCGTGCTGGAGGGCACTGACGTCACCCAGGCGTCACGTGGTCCCCAAGTGCGGGTTTCTGAGCCCCAAGCTGGAAGGAAGGGAAACCCCCGATGGCGCCATTTTGTCCGGCTGCCCCGCCACATGGCTTACAAGCGGGGCCGGTTCGCCTGCCTTGTGGTGAGCCGCCACACGTCAATTCATTCTTTGCCTCCCAGAACATTGCGGACAGATTGGACTCAGCCCAGCCCAAATGGGCCAATTGATGGGCTGGTCTTAAACCGCATTGAATCAGGGTGTGTGACAAAGAAAAAGAGCATTGCAGACTGCAATACCATCAAATTAGCCGAATCACATGGATTCAGTGTAATACTGTATATTTAAAGTGTCAGCTTGCATTGATTAAAGTGCAAAATGAATGTGCTTTCATCAATCAACATGAAAAAAAATCCATAGCTGGCTACAGCAGGATTATCTAAGCATTATTTCCAGGTCACTTGTGATTACAGATGACCATTTTCATAACAGGTGAGGGGTAACTGAAATGATAAATACCACAAATTGCATAGCTTGATCATGCAAGCCAGATTTTTCAATGAGCACGTCAGATAGAACTGATGGGAATGACAAAGTAAGTTTGCAATGTAGATTTAGGTTCACCGCCCAGTTAGTTGGAGCATACAGCAATCTGATACTATGCAGAGAATATTTTAAAAGTTCAGCTGCACTTTAATAAAATGTTCCATTGATTAATCAGACTGAGGTGCTTTTGTGAGGATTTGCATTGTAAACTGCAGGAAGTATTTTGGATGTTCCATGACTGGCAAATGATTTTCAATGTTTCAGGTACTGTGGAGAGAAGAAACTGTGAATGCTGGAATCTAGAGCAACAAAACCCTGCTGGAGGAACTGAGGGTCAAGCAGCATCTGTGGAGGCACAGGGATGGTCAAAGTTTCAGTCCATGATCCTGTAACAGGACTGAATGAACAGGGAACAAAGCCGCTGTTAAGCCAGAAGTGAGACTGAGGGATGAGAAGACGAGCTGGTGAATGATAGATAGAATCAATTGAGGTGAGGAATGATGGAAAGATGGGCCCAGGATATAGTTATAGAATTGGGTAAGACAGAAACAGGCCCTTTGACCCACTTTGTCCTGATCTAGTCCAATTTTCCAATATCTAGCCCATATCCTCCTTCACTTTTCCTAACCATTGAACCTGTCCAAATGTGTTTTAAACATTGCAGTTATTTCTGACTCTGCCATTTCCTTTGGGAGCTTGTTCCACCATCCTCTGTACGAAAAGAAACTCACTCTATTTTCCTTTAAATCTTTCCCCACTCACCTTAAACCTGTGCTCTCTTGTTTTGGACTCCCCTGATTGGTGGAAAAACCGTGACCATTTACCTTATCTACATCCTTCATGATTTTATTAATTCACTCATCCTCTTTCAATCCAAGGTAATGAGCCTTTATTTCTAACTCAAGCCCCCAGTCCAGTCAACATCCTTGTGGTTTTTTTTTCCCCTGCATACTCTGTAGCTTAATTACATCATCCTTGTAGTATGGGGACCAGAACTGCACACGATATTACAGGCATTGTCTCACTAACATGGGATTCAGCTGAAACATGTCTCAATTGCTGTACTCAGTGCCTGATCAATGAAGCTATAGATCATTTTCACCTCCTTATTTACGTATATTTTCACTTTCAGAGAAGTAGGTATCTCCACCCATTGGTTTCTTTGTTCGACAACACTCCCAAGTATCTTGTCATTCAATGTCTGTCCTGCCCTGTTTAACTTAAAATACATCGCTTCACAAAATGTAAATGAGTAGATGAGTTAAATTCATCTGTTATCCCTTTGTCTATTTCTCTGGATGATCAAATGTCTGTTGTAAACCTTTGCCTTCTTCACTGTCCACCACACCACCTTTCATTTCATCTGAATTCCTACTGATCCTGCTACCTACATTCTCATCCAAATTGTTAATATATTTGGCAAACAACAGGGGACTTATCTGTGATTCCTACATCACAACCATGGTCATAGGACTCTGATCTGAAAAACATCATCCTCTGACTCTTTCCACCAAGCCAATAATGCATCTAATTTGTTAGCTCACTCTGGATCCTGTGATTTAACCTTCTGGGCCAGCCTACCTTGAAAAGCTCTATCAAAAGTTTTGCAAAAGTTGGTGTAGATCATATCTATTGTTTTGCATTCATCAATCATCTAAGTTACCTTTCCAAAAAGGTTAATTAATTTTGTGAAGAATGATTGTCCACGTTTAAAGCCATGTGAACCATTCCTTAAATCAGCCCCTACCTTTCCAGAGGGGGGAGAGGGAAAAGTGTAGAGCAGTGGTTCTCAAACTTTTTCTCTCCCCTAACATACCACTTTAAGTATTCCCTATGCTCTGTGATTAGTAAGGGATTGCTTAAAGTGGTATGTGAGTGGAAAGAAAAAGGTTGATAACTAATAGTATAGAGGAAAAGGTTATTGGTTGATAAGTGGTAACAAGGCAAACAGAGTTTAGTGAAGCGAGAGAAAGGGGAAGGTTGAGACAGAAGCGGAAAGGTGATGTGAACCCAGATCAGAAAAGGATGAGAGGCAAATGGAACCAGTTGAGGGAGGAGATGGGAAGTGCAGGCATGGGGAGACAAAACCCAAGTGGATCAGAATCTTGGTGAATCTTTTCCATTTCCATCAGCCCATCACCTCTATACATGCTATCTTTCCTCATGCTCAGTCCTGAAGCAGGGTTTCGATCTGAAACATGTTGACCATCCCTCTGCTGCTTAACCCAATGAGTTCTTCCAGCAGTTTTATTTTGTTTGTCATCGAGAAGGTACTCCCAAATTAAGTTGGGGAATTTACCATTTGCTTGACTTGGATTTATTACTAAGTGCTTTTAAAAATGCCTTTTTATTTATTTTCACCCAAATAAAAGAGTTATTGAATAAGTAAAAACATAAAATGCTGGAGAAGCTCAGCAGGTCAAATTGTGGCCAAACACGTAGCAAAGGCAAAGATACATAAACGACATTTCGGCCTTGAGTCCTTCATCAAGGTATGAGAAAATTCCACCAGATGTCTGAACAAAAGAGTGGTGGGGGGAATGGGGAAGGGGGAAGGGGTGGCAGAGGCAGAATATGATAAGTGGAGAAAGGAGGGAGGGGACAGCAGCAATGAGGGGGAAATAGTTATTGTTTAAGAATCTTCATTATAAAATCACCTTGACTTTACAAGAAAAAAACCATTTGCTTCTCAATGGTTCATTAACTGTATCCGTTACATAAAATGTAAAAATTGAAAGCTGACTTTTTTCAACAGTTTGTCTTGAAGTTGACGCAACACAGTTTAAATTATTGCTTTACATTGCATTATTGAGTAACAACATGAACTCAGATATTTGAAGTTATTCATCTGCTTGAATGAATACTGAACAAGCTTTTTGTCATGAGGACATAGTTGGGGCAGGAGTAATGTTTTGTTTCTTTGATTGCTGTCTTACCACCTGCAAGTTGAAGAGTGAAAAGTTGAAACAGAGGTGCAGTTGGGGATCTGCTGTCTCACAGCTGCAGTGACCCAGGTTCAATCCTGACTTTTGGGGGTGTATATTTGGAATTTTAATTGTCTCCCCGTGGCCACATGTGTTTCCTCCATGTGCTCCAGTTTCCTCCACATTCCAAAGGCCCATCTAGGTAGTAACTTATTGGGTTGCTGTAACTCAGAGTCATGCAGTTTTACAGCATGAAAACCTTGTCCTGTCCTGTCCAAGTTAATCCAGTTGTCTATCCAAGAACGTCCCATTTGCTTGTTTTCAGTCCATATCCCTCTAAATCTTTTCAAGTGCCCATCTAAAAGTATTTTAAGCCTTACAGTTGTATCCACTTCTACCTCTTCCTCCAGCAGCTCGTTCCAGATACCAACCACCTTCTATGGAAAAAGAATGGCCCTCATGTCCTCCTTGAATCTTTCCCCTCTCACCTTATTTATAAGCCCCTCTAGTTTTAGATTACTTCACTTTAGAGAAAAAGAATGACAATCAACCTCTGTAAAGTCCCTCCTCAGTGTCCTACACTCCAAGGAGAAACATCCCAATCTATTCAGCCAGTCCTTGTAATTCAAGCCCACCAGTCCCAGGAACATTCTTATGAATTTATATTTTCACTTTTTCTAGCTTATTGACGGCTTCTACTCTCAAGACAAATGATACACCATAAGCGCTATATGAGAAAGTTATCCTTTCAGGTTGCATTGCATAATACTACAAATGTTGTAAAACATCCTTTGATATTTCATGTGTAATTAGATCAAAATTTTCCACTGCCACATTTGTGCATCAACTGAGTAAAGTTTCTTTCTACTTGCATCCACTAAACCAAAGTGTTTCACATGGGTGCCTCCTTTAAACACATGTCCAATAACCTGTCATCCACCTAAGGCTGGGGTCTTGAAATGCGCATCTGTAGTGTGAATTTCCAGATGGTCATGTGGCCTCTCTGTCTGGAACCTGGTGGGAATGTGGATTGTGAAGAGTCATGCGACCTCTCTGTCTGAAACCAGGTGGGAGTGTGGATTATGGAGGGTCATGTTATCTCTCTGTCTGGAAACTATTTGGAAGTCACATTTCCTATCAATCAAGGTTGGATTCTGCCCACCCATCAATGCACACCTGACCAATGGCCCCTTTTAAATCACTTAGTGACTCTCTGGACCAGGCTCCCCATCTTACTGCACTTTAAAAGCCTACCATGTGCAGCAGCTTATTCTCTCTGGTTCTTGGTCCTGCCAGTGAACGTTGCTTCATGCCATGTTGCAAACCGTGGACATCACTGGATGAGTGGTAGGTAAGGAGTGCACTACACTTAGACCAGGACCATGGGAAAACTTAGTATCGAGCCATACCCCTTGGGAATAGGTAATCAGCAGTACGTGTTGAAGTCCCTGACTGTATAGTGAGAGTGTGCTAGTTATTGAACATTACTGCACGGATGTGAGAGAGAGAAAGAGAGAGAGTAGGCAGCCACTGGAATCAGAGATCACTGTGGCCCATGTGACTGCTTATATTATTTAAAGTGAATACTTAGTATTGAGCCACATCCCATTGGAACAGGGAGCTGGGCGTATGGGTTGAAGTCCCTATATAGTAAGAGAGTACTAGTTACTGAATATTACTGCACATGACTGTGTGTGAGAGAGAGAGAGAGAGTAGGAAGCCACTGGTATCAAAGGTTGCAGAATCCGATGTGACGGCTTAAGTACCAAGAATTATTTTGTGTCTTCCCCATGTGATCAATAAAGATCATCCTTTGTTTGTATAGGCAATGTCTGGACTCATTTCTCTGTGAACCCTCCGAACCTGATTTGATCATACATAACATCATTCCTCAAACAGTATTTTTAATTGTGGGTATGATTTGCAGGAGCTCACTGAAATCCTATAGAGACCTCCTGAAACTAGGTACTCATTCTGCAGCCCATTCTGCAAGATTTAAGGGCATGGACCCAATCTCCAGTAGGTAACATCCTTTTCACACAAGTGAGAAGTTCCCCCCTCCTCCCCCAAACCTGTGTATGAACCTGGTTACTAAATGGGACCTTTTGGGCTAAATGTGGTCGCATCAATCCCTTGCACACATTGATCATGCAATGATAAAGATGTGACCTCATTTGACCTCAGTACCTCTGATTAACTAATGCCAACTGGCTTCCGGCTACTGATCAATATCCAGTGACGATAAGTGGCAGAAAAAGTTCAATGAGACCAGCAGAAGTTGACCTATGTTACCGTCTGTGACCGTCAGCAACTCTGTCTAGTGAAGGATGATCACTTAGGAAAGACCATTAAATTTCTGTCTTTGGAATAGTGGGTAGAAAGGACGGAAAAATTAGAGATACAGGATGATAACAATGTAAGCCTGAATGTGTGAAAATAACCTAGATGAAGGACACTAAAAGCTATCAAAATTGTTATTTGAAACCACAGGGGAAAAAAAATAAAGAAGTGATATGCTCATGGAGGGCTGATGTTTAAAAGTCAGAACACTGAAAGGCCATTAACAAATTGCACTCTTTCAGAAATCAATCTCCAAACAGCCTTTGCTCCTTTTTATTCAAGGAGCCTTTAGTTTGTTTTTCAAGTTTGAGCTTATTGTAAAATGGAAATAGTTTGTAGTTGTGTTTTTTTATTTATCTTAAAGGTTTGCATTGTACAAGTTCCACTCAGAGCTTCCACGATATTATTTGCCTTTGAACGGAGTCTTGAAGATTGTTCGGTTCTGAGTTGGGGGCTGTTGACTTAAGGGCCCACACAAATGTTCAGCAAAATAATGGAGAGACAGGTCATTCGTTTTCTTAACATCCTTGAGGGCAGAATGTCTCACTCCCATACTTCAGTTTCTACTCACGCATAAATTAAAAGTAAAACTGAATTTTGCGGGTGTAATCATGCCAAAGAACCCTTACGCAAGTGTTGGAGTGTTGGTGCCTACTTGGAGTGAATATAGCACCCGTCAAAAAATCAGCCTGGCAACTTCCTGCAGTTATTCATTTCATCACGCATCTATATTTTGTGGGTGAGTTTCCAAGAGTGATTGAATCAGAATTGCCACAACCTACAAATTTTTGTTGATTCACTGTCAATCAAGGAACATATCATGTGGAAAGTCAGGGTCCATACACATGTTAAATGTGTATCATTACCACCCTCTCTCTCATTTTATGATTTCTTTTATTCCTATCCCAATGTCAACTTCTGTACTGTTGCAATAACTACAACTTTTAGACCCTTAATTGACTGGAAGCAGTCGCTTGACATTTTGAGACAGAGCAAGATGGTGCCATATTTCTCTTCTTTCTCCCTCTCATTCTTCCTCTTCCTCTGTGCAAACCTGAACTACCCAACTCTCATCTTCAGGGACGTGCTATAAAATTACTAATTCAAAATAAGCAGCCATCCTTTATGAACCAAGTGAATAATGTTTTGTAGGTCGAGAGGGGAAATATTTTCTTTTCAATCCCATTGGCTTTGGGGGAAACAACAACAAAAAAGAAATCTCAGTCCAGCAATTCAAAAGTCCCTGTTGGAAACCCTTGAGTGAAATGTTATGGTCCACCTGATTAGCGATCACTGCAACCACTTACATTTTGACTTTCTTGGAAGAATATCATCAAATATTTATGGTTGAGCATCAATTGTTTCATTCATCATACTCTCAAGTACATATTCAAAAGGCAAGCAAGTAAGGATGAATAATAAAACACTACTGTTAGCACATTGGGACAAAGGGCGAGCAAGTAAGTCATTACCACATCAGAACCAGGGACAGATGGGTCACAAGCGGAGTACCGTGATTGATGGAGACTGAGTGTCATGACAGGACTGATTGCTGAGTGTGGCAGCCTATTCCTCTGGACAAGTTTCCTCTGATTTCGGACAAGCTAAACCAGATTTAGGAAGGGATATTTTCTTCATAGATCCATCATACTTCAACTTCCCACTTGAGAGCGTAGGAATAAGTATAAAACATTGAACAGTGGAGTTGATAAGATTTTCTTGTCATTGCATCTGTATATTGTATTTGCGTACCAAAATTACTTGCAGCAGGTACACAGGGTAGAGTGGTATGGCTTAAATGAGTAGGATATGAATGACATGAATAGAGAACAATATAAAAATATGGATAGATATTCACATTTATAGCAATGCTTTGATAGTGCAGACAGATCTTGTGTCTGACCTGAAGTAGTTTATGATTTGGGTTATAGTAGTACTAGGATGTTCAAGAGACTGATAGCTGTTGGAGAGAGAGAGAGAGAGAAAAGAAATCTGTTGGACTGAGAGGTGCTCGACTTTGAGTTTCTGTACCGTCTGTCTGAAGGGAACAATGAGAAAAGTTTGTGGTCAAGGTTATGAGGTCTTTTATGGTGATGCAGCAATTAGCTCAAAAAATGAATTCTCATCTTCGGCAGCAATGTGAAAGACTATAGCAGAAGCAAGCCAATGGTCAAAGGAGGCCCCTTGCTACAGCAACAGTGTTAAAATCCATCTTGGATGGAACAGATGGCAGAAGCTGCTCTTGTAATTATCAAATCCACATAGTGAAAGGGATTCAGGCAAACCTGAGTGATTCCATTTTCTTTTCTCCACTACTTGGCATGATTGATCATCAATTATATTCTATTTTATCATTTATTAGCAGGATAACAGTGTGAAATCTGAGAGTCTGGGTGCAAGAATCCCACATGCTCAGGATGGGTAATGAATTCCAATGATTTCAAATACTGTATGCTACTTCTAAGAATGGAAAGCACTCACTGAATCCATGACAGAATGGGAATAGTCTTGCATGAGGCTTAAAAATTTGCCAAAAGTTAAACACCATCTGCTGAACAACTCAATGGGTCAAGCTTCATTGGTGGGAGAAAAGGGATGTTTCATATTTTGTGTTGCCATTTTTTATCTAGACCAAGTTTCTTCTGCTCTCTGGTTCTTTGACTATATCCAGTACCAGCTGTGGTCTCCTGTGCATCAAAAGTTCATTGGCACTCTGCTTTACACCACCCAGATTCTTAAAGGTGAGAGCATGTTCACATTCGGCAATATCACAGGGTGAGACAAATACCTGGAATATTTTGCGAGACAGCACCAGAGATTGTGAAATAAGCACGTTCCTTTGCATTCTTGGGAGATAAGAATTTTCCAAGCACCAGCAAAAAAAAAGGTCCACTGGATGGTTGTGTCTAAAAATTGGATAGCAGGCATTTTGGTTATATTTAAACTGACAATCAGTCAGGTCCCTGCTAAAGTTCTGTGAAAATTAGCTAAAACTCAGTTTGAAATGTATGGTTTACAGTCAAAAGATACGCAATTTAAAAGGACCCAGTGGCGCAGTTGGGGGGAGGGGGGGTACAAGGGGAGTAATAGCACACCTTTCAAAAGTGGCACCTTCCCCCCTCCCCCCTCCACACGGTCCGATACCACAGACCCTACCCCGATCCGACACTGTCGCCATCTTCCCACCCTTGGTCAGACGCTGCCCCCAACCAACCACCCACCCCCCCATATCTCTAAAGGAAATGGGCCAATGACCATTTTTCTCAAGCAAAATATTTTAGTAACAATTGGCTCTCGAGCAGTGGTTCTCAACCTTCCCATTCACAAACCACCTTAAGTAATCCCTTACTAATCGCAGAGCACCAATGGTATAGGATTACTTAAAGTGGTATGTGAGTGGAAAGAAAAAGGTTGAGAACCACTGCACTGGTTAGGGTTTGGAATGCTCTGCCATGGGTAGAAAAGGAGGGAAATTAAAGGGTTGATGTGTGAGATGAGTTGGAAAATCTTTTCACGACCCAACGCACACTCAAAGACCAATCCCACTGTTCTGTAATTGTTCTGCACTTGTGTGATTCAATGGTTCAGTAATTAGTGTAAACATTTGAACCAACCGTCAGGAAAAGCTAAGGGGGTCACAAGCAGTTGAGTGGAATGTCAAATCTAGGACATAATAGTGTAGCTGATTAAATTATGTCAATATAATTGGCATGCACTGGACATAACTGAACATGTAATATAAACAATCCCCATGCCATTTCCCAGTTGGAGTTCTGAATTTAATCCTCGATTTTTAGCAAGACTGCCCAGATTGGGAAGGAAGTGCTCAGTCATCTCTGGGTGATGTTAACAACTACCTTTCTTCCACAATTTGGCTTCTCAAATTTCCTCCTTCATTTTTAACTTTGCCTTTAAAGAAATTACACTGTGAAAAGTGGACAAACTACTTTTTTCATTCCATTTCCTCTCAATTCTCATTTTGCTATCAACTATTTAAACTTCTTGCATTCTTGTTGAAAATATCTGCTTTGATTCCAAGTGTCAGTGGCATTATACATTCAAATTAAAGCTGAGATAGTTATTACACTCACACACTTTCTTTACTAAATACTCAGACTTTGCTTCAGTGGTTCACAGGATGTGGACTTTGTCTGCTTTTTCGAATTATCCTTTGAAGTGCATGGCTTGCTGAACCACTTTTGAGGATATATGAGAGTCAACCACATTGCTGTGGGCCTGGAGTCAGATACAGATGACAGAGAGCAAAGGCTTTCACTGAAGGACATCAGGGAACCAAATAGGCTTTTATAAATGTCTGGTATATTTATGGTTCATGTTACTGTTCCAGATATACACTTGCAGATTTTTCTTTTCTCCATTAATTGAATTTGAATTCCCTGGCTACTGTGGTAGGAATTGAAGTCATGATTTCAATTTATTAAACCAGACCTTCAGTTCAGAAACTTTATCATATTAGGTTTTTCCATTGATGTTTAATACTGGATAAGCCCAATTACATGACTGTCAAGTAGCTATGCTCGATGAGTTCTTAGTCTCCAAAGGAGTCTGTAGTAACTAATATACATATATAATGTACTGATGTGTGTTGTATTGCAATTTTATGCAGACCAGATACATAAATGAGGAAAAAAGTCTGTAAAATTATAAATAAATAAAATGGTCATGCTATCACACTTTCAACACTTTTTAATGCCTGTTGACCCACTCATTTGTACTACTGACTCTCACTACAAATCTTCTTTTTATTCCCTTATAATTCACCAGTGAGCCATCTGGAGCACTCAGAATATCAAAGGAAGGAACAGAAGCAAGAGTTGATTGTATTAGATTGGGCGAGAATAGATTAATTGCAAAGAAACAGTGAGGAATTCTTCCAAGATTCCAACAAAGTTGTTCCAAATTCCCATATAGCCAGATGCCTGTTTCAGCAATCCTCTTCAAGAATATTATTAATGAATGAACAACAATGATTTTCGATCTCCTATGTTGGGTTTTTGTAGTTTTGACTTTACTGGTGGATTACAGTAAATTTCCACTGATTTTTTAAAATGATTTATTTATTACTGATTATGATTGGGAATGGTGAAAACAGGGGGTGTTCTCCGTGCTAGGCTGTATCTGTGGAGTGTGAAACAGAGTTAAGAACTGAATCAATCATCTTTCATTAAAATAATAGAACCTGGTGACTGTTCTTTGACCTGAAATGTTGACCATTTCACTGCTGATGAAGAGCAGAGTTGATTTTCTTTTGTTTCATTTCTCATTCTGACCATTAATGATTCTACCATTCTCCATATTATCTCTAAGGGGGTTTGAAAACTTCACCATACAGTTCAATAGCATAATATTGGGTCTTTCAACTCATGATTTCCATGCTGACCACACTAATCCCATTTACCTGTGTCAGCCCTTTAAACCAGTGGTTTTCAAACTTTTTCTTTCCACTTACATACCACCTTAAGTCATTCCTTACTAATTAATGAGCAGCTAATGACTTAAGGTGGTATGTAAGTGGAAAGAAAATGTGAGTGGGAAAAATGGTTGAGAACCACTAGTCTAGACCGAAATATTTTGCTGAAGAAAAATCTTCATCGGTCTACTTCTTTTGGAGTCACATCAATTAGGGACAATTAAAACAGTGGTTTTCAAACTTTTTCTTTTTAAGGTGGAATGTGAGTTGGAAAGGAAAAGTTTGAAAACCACTGCTTTATATGCATATATGTCTAAATGTCCCTGCTTCTACCATTTCCTCTGGCAGCTCATTCCACATACCCACCACTATTTGAAGGTCTCCCTCAGATCCCTTTAAATTTTCCCATCTCATATAATATCTCTGCCCTCTCATTTGAGCTAGGCCTACTCCAGTTAGGGGAGGGGGAGGTTGGGGGTGAATCCTATGACTATTTACCTTTTTTTTTTATTTTTATGAACCTCCATTATGACCCCCCCCCCCCCCTCCCTTAACCTAATGTGGTGCAGCAATAAAAGTTGCAGCCTCTCCTTATGATTCATGATTTGGCTGCTCCAGTACTCAATGCCCCTGACCTCTGAAGGCAAGTGTGCCAAACATTACCACCACATTACCTGCATCACCACTTTCATGGAACTATGTACCTTTATGCCCAAGTATTTTGCTCCACCTTTTCAACCTTTTCCTTTCCACTCACTTATTACTTTAAGTGATCCCTATGCCATCGGTGCTCTGTGATTAGTGAGGGATTGCTTAAGGTGGCTTGTGAGTGGGAAGGGAAGGTGAGAATCACTGCTTTAGACCCAATTGTTACTGAAATATTTTGCTTGAGAAAAATTGTCATTGGCCCATTTCCTTTGGAGTTGTGAAACCGTGCACATAACGAGTCAGTGAGGTATGATTAAAACAGTGGTTTTCAAACTTTTTATTTCCACCCACATACCACCTTAAACAATCCCTTACTAATCACATTGCACCTATAACATGGGGAATCTTTAAAGTGGTATGTGAGTGGAAAGAAAAAGGTTGAGACACACTGGGCTAAGAGATATTATGTCTTGTTTAAACTTGTAAAAATTCTAAATGCATTTAATAACTCAAATATTAAATTTCAAATGATATGGGGTTCGTTCTTGGACTACGACCATAATCTTAAGATTTAGTGTTAAACTGGAATCTTGGCAATTTGTTGTCCCTCTCTTAAGACTGTGCCACCTGGATTTATTAATGTTAATCTTCAATCTTGTTTAGGGGAAGGAGTTTAGAAATTTTAACTATTTTTCTCTTTCTCTAACTCACTGGTTCTCAACATTTTCCTTTCCACTCACATGCCAATAATCACTGGATCGTACACCACAGGTTTTCCCTTCCTGAAGTCAACATTTCGCTCCTTGGTTTTGGTGACATTGAGTGTGAGGTTGTTCTTGGAGCCTCATTCAGCCAAATTTTCAATCTCCCTCCTGTATGCTGACTCATCACTTTTTATGCAATCCTCTACTGTGGTATTGTCAGCAAATTTGTAGATGGTATAGTTGCATTCCGAGGCACACATTCATAGGTATATAACAAGTCAAGCAGGGGGGCCTGTGGTAATCTTGGTGGCATTTTAGTAGCATCTATAAACTCAATAACCATATCAATTATATTGTCACCTAAGTAGTTAATTTAAATGATAAATAACATTAGACCATGCAGCAATCCCAGCCACACACCGCTCTTCACAGGCCTCCAATCAGAGTAATGATGCTTCACTACCACTTTCTCAAACTAATTCAGTATCCAATTGGCCAGTTCTCCCTGTATCCATGTGAACTAACCTTCTGGATCAGTCTACCACATGGAAACTTGTCTAAATCCTTGCAAAATTCTCAGACAACATCTACTGTTCAGCAGTCATCAATCATCTTGTGTCACCTCTTCAAAAAGATCCATGAAACACTATTTCTCATGCACAAAGCTATTCTGACTGTTCCTAATCGTTCTTGTCGATCCAAATGCATATGGATCCTGTCTCTCAGAAACCTTGCCCACAGCTGAAATTAAGCTCATTGCCATATAGTTCCCTAGATTTTCCTTATTGTCTTTTATACATAAAGACAATCATTACCCACTCTCCACTCTTCTGGCCTCTCCCCCATCCTCAACAATCAATTCAAATATCTTAGCCAGGGCTCCAAGAATTTTTTTTCCTTGGCTCCCCACAATGTCATTGGGTGCACTTGATCAGACCGTGGCAATTTATCTACATTTATGCATTTTAAGACTTCCAGCACCCCTTCTTCTGAGACAGACATTGCTATTGACATCTCCAAGTTCTTCCGATTCCATGTCTTTCTCCATTGTAAATACAGATGAGGAATACTCATCTATCTCCTGTAGTTCCACCCATCAATGGCCTTGTTGGTCTTTAAGGGGCCCTATTCATTCCCTAGTTAATCTTTTGTCTTTAATATATTAGTAGAATCTCTCCTCATCCTTATTTGCCAGAGACATGCCACACCCCCCTCATTTCTTTCCAAGGTGAACTCCCATATCCTCTATACTGCTCAAATGATCCATTTGATTTCAACTATCAGTACCTGACATACATTTTTTATTTGGCCAGATCATCTATCTCTGGTCATCCACTATTCCCTAAGCCTGCCTGCCTTGCCCTTCTCTCCAGCAGCAACTTTCCCTATTTCTTTTAGTAAAGCATCCCATTTTCCACACAAACAGGCAAGCAGCTTCACCCGAGCAAACTTTGCTGGATCTGGTTCAGCACAATCAAAATTTGTCAATCCCATCTTAACTTGTGGACGAGACCATAACTATTTTAAAACTAATGGAATTCAGGTGACTGGTCCCAAGATTCTCTCCTACTGATACCTCAATCACTTGCCCTGGCAAGTTACCCATGAGAAGGTCTAGTCTTATATCCTCTCTTGTTGGATCATCTGTATATTGTTTGAGAGAATATTCTTAGATGCATTTAATAAATTCCATGTTATCCACACCTTTTGGTCTTGGAATCCCAGTCAATATGAGGGAACTTTAAATCACCTACAATTACAACCCTCTTATTCCTTTTGTGATCTTCCTATACATTTGCTCCTCTTACTGTGCTCTTCTGAGGATTTTGCATATTGTATATGTTGGCGTATAAGGCTACTGTCATATAAGATGATCCCCCAGAATTTCCACTTAAAATGTGAGGCTTGAGCTATACCCCAAGTCTGGCACCTATTGCTAAGAACTTACTGCCCCAATAATCCTTCACTAATCATCCCACTGTCCAGTGGAGTGATGTTGTCACAATATTCTAAAAGCAAATTACTCAGTAAAGATTTTTAGATAAACCACCATCAGCTCCTTTAACTGGGCATTTAAAACCTGTACAGAGCTAACAACAGTCAGAATGGGTGGATGGACCCCACAGAGGAGCGCTGAGTCTTCGCTGTTAGTCAGCTGTTGCAGATGGCGACTGCTGTATGCTGTTAGCTTCCTTTGCAGTGGTGTTATTTTAAGGTATGTAAGGCAGATTTTAAATGCATTTCTTTTTTTAAAGTATAACATTACTATTAATCCAGCTTCCCAAATGCAAGTTTTAGTAGAAAAATATTTACTGGTAGGACCATAGGATTCATGTGGGTATTTTATTCTGTTCTCCTTCACTATGGAGGACACTCTAAACAGAAAGATATTAAGGTTCAGATTTTATACTTGGCATATAAGATGGCCTTTGGTTTTGTGGTGACAATTTTAATGTTTAAATACTATCTTATGAGCCGAATATGTATGATATGTTCCATTCAAAATACACTGGATGATATAAACACCCTTTCACTTCTTCAGATTCCACTCCCCACCCCCCCCCCCCCCCCATTCCTCATTAAATCTTCTCATTCTCTTACTCACACAAATTCTCACTCGGATTAATTTACACACTCTCACTCCCACACATTCTTCTTTGCACACACCATCTCTTGTGTACCCACAAATGACCAAACACCTCCCTAAAACCATTTCAAAGCAGACATTTCTCCAAAGTGACCATGGAACACCCCGTTTCCAAATACTTGCCCCATTCCCCCCATTTCGTCTCACATTTCTGCTTTCCACCTCTATTCGCTCAAATGAACTCTGCAACTTTAGCTGAATACATATTGTGAAAACTCAGCCAGGCAATCAGTGCAGGAACAAAAGAGAGGAATTTGAATTTAAATCCATCCAGTGTGATAAGAGGTGAAAAACTTACCAAATTATTGGCCCATTTTATTTGCTAGAAGCAACATATTTTCAACAGCCGTCAGTGGACATGATAAATGGCTAATGCTATTTGCCTGACCGGCAACAGACTGCAATTAAAACATGTCAGTGGAGGGGGATTTCTAATGTCTTTTTTTTGCCAAGTTTTGTTGGTTTGGTACTGTCAATTTTGATGTTACATCTTTTGAATTGATGCCTTGACAAGATCAGGGAACCATCACTGGTGCCAAATTACGTCCTCAGCAGTGAATGGCAAACAGTGAGCAGACAAGAAACTGATCTTTTTGGCCATTTCCAACAGGACGCTATTTGTTAAGCTCAAGGTAAAATAACTTTGCATAATGAAAAGGTCATTTGTGAATATCAAACATCAAAACATCAAATAAAACAGAATGTTTTGGGTTGTTTGCTAGACATTTTTTTCCACTCAGTCAGAACAATTTGTGCCTTATTTCTGAACAGCAACTTCATAGAGTTGAATTTGGAATGGTTGCAAGTCTTAAACTCTCTGCATTTTTTGTCCACTTCGACTTACTTACATCAGACTGTGTCTGTAGAAGGACTGAAGTCCAATATTACTCAAGTAGATGGTGGTTAAGTGGCTTTTAAATTATTGGAGATTGCTACACAACCTCAGCTTACAAAAATATGTTAATCCATTTCAAAACAAGCTCCTTCATTGGAACACCTATTCTTCGTAAATAAAGAAAACAGGAGGTACTCTGTTGGTTTGTATCCAAGTGAATAAAATTATTTAGTGGAATGTGATTCAGCAAAATGATATTGAATAAGAACACCTTTTCATGGTGTGGAAAACCACTGTATATATGTTTGGATGTGTAAGGACATGGACATACTTCTATCCTGTTGTGAATAAAAGCCTAATAGTTTCTCTACAACTTCTAGTCTTTGAATTCATTGATGGTGCATCAATTTTAGAATAGAGGTACGTCCTGGACTGAGGAGGGGGCTGAGTCACAGTCACCTTTATTCAGGGGTCAGTGGGAGGAGCTGCAGGCACAGTCAGCACTCCTTACAGACAGCATTGGATTTGAACCCATGTTACTGGCATTGTAATAGCGCCATGCTAACCATGTCACTAAACATTTCGCCACAGGCTGGACTTGACTTAATCTGCTAACATTTTGACTGATGGCTGTCATTCATCAACAATTTCACACCACCACCAAGACAACAGAAGATGTTGGTTATTTTTAATCTATTAATTCCCATGACATTTCATAGCATTCAGTTTCTGTATTTTGCATCATCTCAGATTTTCAAACAGGAACTGTCAATATAATTTACAGATTATCAGAAATAGGATCTCTAAAACCAAAAAACCACTTGAGAAGAAGCCGGAGGCTCTGACAGGTCATTGGATTTCTGTCAGTCGATCATCAAATTTCAGTTTTATCAGTTTGATGACTTATTATCTCGTTATTTTGTTGCTGTATATGCTAATCAACATTCCTTTACTAGTTAGAGTTATTATGCCTTTCATAAATTTCCCTGGGGAATAATCTGTTTTGAATAAACAGAAGTAGACATTAATATCTATTGGCAATGATCCCAATATCTGGTCAGTATTAGTCAAAGATGCTTTTGGTGGAAATCTTTGAAAACCAATGGTTTATGTTGGAACTGTATCCCATTCACCAGCAAGTCATCTTTAATTTTCTTAAGACAATGGTGGATGGAGCAGGCTGCTTAAATAGTACATATGAACTAAACCCCTTCCCCTACAAGTCAATGATCTACTTTTTCATCCCCAACCAGTCTTTATTTTCTCAAAGTTGCCATCTGCTGTTGACCTGTTGTGGGAGTTGGTGAATTGAAATTGATCCAGGTTGCTCACGAAGCAGGAGTTGATTTGCTCTGTAATCAACCCCTCAAAGCGCTTCATCACAGTGGACATGACTGCAACTGGCCCGTAGCCATTGAGGCAGGTCACCTTGCCTATCTTGAGTAATGGTATGATGGATGCCATCTTGAAGTAGGTGAGGGCCTCAGGCAGTAGCAACAAGAGGTTAAAAGTATCTTCAGGAACTCTGGGTGTTGGTCCACGCAGGTTTTAAGAACATGGGCATTTACGTCATCTGGGCTGGGTGTTTTCCTCAATGATTGGGAACATTCGGTCACCAGAAGCTATGAAAGCTCATGAAGGTGGTGAAACATGAAAATCTACAGATGCTGTGATTGTAGTGAAGACTGAATGAACCCAATAGGTCTTGCAGTGTCCATAGGAGGTAAAGATATATTACTGATGTTTGGGGCCTGAGTCCTTCTTCAAGGTATGATAAAAAGCAGGCAGGCACTGAATAAAAGAAATGCATAGGGGGAGGAGTACAGACCAACAGGCAAAAGTTGATCATAGGATATGGAGAAGAGGCCAAGAGAAAGGAAAGGTGAGAATTGATGTGAATTGAAAAGGTGGAGGGGTGGTGTTGCTCTGTGAATGCAGAGCTGGGGTAAAGGAGACAGAGGGAAAAGGGAAGAGAAAGAGACAGAGGTGCAAGAGAGGAGACATAGGGAAAGATGGTGGGGAGGGGGGAAATAATGGAATCCAGAAACATCTATGTTAATGCCACCTGGTGGCATCTTCCAGACAGAAGATGAAGTGTTTTTCCTCCATCTTGTAGGTGATCTGGCAGGGCAGAGCCAAAGTGGTCAAAGAAGTGATCTCCCAGTCTGTGTCCAGCCTCACCAATGTAGAGGAGACCACAATGGGAGCACCGGATGCAGTAGATGACACCTGGAGATTCACAAGTGAAGTGTTGCTTCCCTTGGAAGGACTGTTTTGGTGTCCCAATGATAGTGAGGGAGGAGGTGTGGGCACATGAAACACCTCCTGCATTCACAGGGGTAGGTGCCAAGGGGGCGATTGATGGGAAAGGAGGAGTGGATGAATGTGAGCCACTGTTTTTCCTTTTGAAGAACATGATCCATCAGCATTTGCTAGGTATTTAGTGCAAATCTCTTTCTCAGATATTCTGAAATATGATTCCTCCTTGTGCCAAGTTTCACCTCTCTGGTCAATGTTGTCACTGTTTATTTATCACAGTCAAAGTAATAATGCGTGAAGGTGACCATAATATGGTTCTTTGAATATGTATGGATTTCCTCTGAGAACCATTGAGATGAGCTGCAATGTAATCACAGCTACGAAATAACTAAGTGCAATTTCGTGGAGAGGTTGATTACATTGCCGATTTGGTGACAGCTGCATCATTTAGATTTGACAGATGTGACAAGAAAATATGAATTCACACATGGTGATGGTATTGAGAGTGAATGCACCAATGAAGATTGGAATGCAACTCCTCCACACTTCAGCAGTGAAATGCTTGTACTGTGGTTCTGAGCCATTATTGATAACAAACTAAAAATCAAAAAAAGCTAGATGCTGGACTTAATAAAAACAGAAAAATGCCAGAAATACTCAGCTGGTCGAGTAGCATCTGTGGAAAGAGAAACTGTTTGTGCCTCTGTTGAGGCTCCAGTAGCTCAGTGGTTAGAGCACTGGTCTTGTAAACCAGGGGTTGCGAGAGGGGCACCGGACTCTATTTTCCTTACAGTAGACAAAGTTATTACATGACGATAATGGAACCTTTACCTCTTCTGTTCACCTTTCAATCGAACAGTGTGGAGAAGGAAAGTGAGGACTGAAACTATCTTTGATGAGGTGATAGAAAAACGAATAATATGAAAGAAAGAGAATAGAAAATAGTAAATATTCATGTAGTTTACTAGTCATGTTCAAAATGTGTTTCAACAGTCCAAGCAGATGGTCTTGCAATAGTGTAAAGGTTTGGGTAAAACAGGGAGGTTCATGAGCCTGATAGCTGTTGGGGGAAGAAACTATTCTTGAACTTAGTGGTGCCAGACTTCTGTACCTTTTACCTGAAGGTAGCAGTGAGACAAGAGCACGACCAGTGTTATGGGGGATTATTATGATGTGGGCTGCCTTCTTGACATTCTGGAGCACAACTTCGCTTCAGCTTCCTCAGAGATAAAAACACAGATCAGTTAAATTCAAGGAAACAACATTTTGACTTGAAACATTTTTATGCTTCTGGTTCCTTAGGTTATCACTTCAATGTTTTAGCCTGTGGAGCAATTCTAGCATTCTTCGCCTTGGATCTGTCAATGTTAATTAAAGACTTTAAAATCTTTTAATTCTCAAGGCCGGTCAAATAGTGTCTAACATATAATCAGAAATACTAGAATTCCAATGGATGTTAGCTGCCTGATGTTTGTCCTTGTACATTATTGATTTCCAACCCGGTGGGGCTGTGTTGTTTTACTCAATCTGCAATTACAGGCCAAAGGTCTCACATCTCACCTTTATAGTTTATTGGATCATCACAGATAATGATGGACACCCCGACTAAAAATAATATTCAAAAAGTCATAAAATTGTACAGGCCCTTCAGCCGAACTCATCCATGCCAACCAAGCTATGTATCTGTACTAATTCATGTGCCTGCATTTGGCCCATATCCCTCAAGACCAGTGGTTCTCGACCTTTTTCTTTCCACTCACATACCACTTTAAGTATTCTCTATGCCATCGATGCTCTGTGGATGGTTTGTGGGTGGAAAGAAAATGTTTGAAAACAACTGTTTTAATCATACCTCATTGACTCATTATGTGTGGTTTCATAACTTCAAAGGAAATGGACCAATGACAAGTTTTCTCAAGCAAAATATTTCAGTAACAATTGGGTCCAGAGCAATGATTCTCAATCTTTTTCTTTCCACTCACATACTACTTTAAGAAATCCCTTACTAATCACAGAACACTGATGGCATAGGGATTACATAAAGTGGTATGTGAGTGGAAAGAAAAAGGTTAAAAACCACTGGTCTAAACCTTTCCTATCCTTGTACCTATCCTAATGTTTTCTTTAAATAAATTGATTGTTTCTGTGTCTACCAATTCGTCTGACAGCCTATTCCATACTTTCACCATCCTCTGTATGTGGAAAAAACCTACCCCTCAATTCCCCTTCCCATCTTTTGTCTTCCACCTTAAATCAATGAACTTGTAGCAGCTGCTACACACACAGAAACACACCACAGGACAAGGTGGAGGTTTCAGTTGAACTGTTTATTCGAATTGCGCGCGTACCCCTTTAAGGCCAACGGGAATTCTGCCCCGTGCGACGGTGATGTCATAATGTTGGGGCGCAAACTGTGGCCTAAGTCATGAGGTAATCAGTGAGCCCCGATAGCACCATCTTCTTGCAGCTGCCCCACCAGTGCGGTGATACAAGCGGGGCCGATTCACTACAAGTGATGTGTGCTTGCGCATACTTTTTGTTTTAGACATCTCTGCCCTGGAGGAAAAAAAATCCTATGACTATCTACCATTTGTATCTCTTTCACACTATTATAAACCTTAACAAAGGTATCCCTCAACCTCCTTCATTCAACAGTAAATAGTCCCAGACTATCTAAGCTCTCTGTATAGCTCAAGCCCTCAAATCTAAGCAGCATCCTTAAATATTTGTATTCTGCACCCTCTCCATCTTAATCACTTGCTCCCTGTAGTATGGCAACCAGGACTGCATGCAATTTACAAATGTGGCCCAATCAATAACTTTCAGAGCTGTAAGATGATGACCCAACTTCTATACTCAATGTCTTGGAAGATAAAGCCCGTTGAGCCTGCTCCAACATTCAATGAGATCATTGTTGATCTGATGACAGGCTCATCTCCACCTTTCTGCCTTTCCCCCATATCCCTTAATTCCATTGCTATGTAAAAATCTATCCATCCTTGTTTTAAATATATTTACTGAGGTCACCTCAATAGGTTCAATAGGTTTCAATAGGTTTCACCACCATCTGGAAAAAGAGTTCCTCCTCATCTCTGTTCTAAATCTACCACCCTGAATTTTGAGGCTATGTCCCATAGTTTTGCTCTCCACTACCAATGGAAACAACTTGCCTACCTCTATCTTATCTATGTCTTTCATAATTTTGTATGTTTCTCTAAGATCCCCTCTCATTCTTCTAATGAGAGGTAGGCAAGTACAGAGGTAGGCGAGTACAGTCCCAAGCAAATCAATCTCTCCTCATGTGCTAACCCCTTAATCTCTGGTGTCAACCTGGTGAACCTCCTCTGCACCACCTACAAGACCAGAACATCCTTCCTCAAGTTAGGTGACTGCACGCAGTGCTCCAGATGTGGCTTCATCAGTACCTTGTACAGTTGTAGCACAACCGCCGTGATCTTAAATTCCATCCCATCCCTTTCACATGAAGATAAACATGCCTTCTTCACTACACTGTCTACCTACAGTAATACTTTTCTACAAAAGTGTACTTGTTCCTCTAGGTCTCTCTGTTCATCCACACTCACCAGCCCTGCCATTCACTGCAGTCTCCACAAAGGTGAGCTTCCAATCCTGATCTGGTTTAACTTACCAAAATGAAACACTTCGCATTTCTCGATGTTAAATTCCTTTTCTCCATGCCTTTTCCCATTTATCCAGTTGATCGATATCCTGTTTTAACCTCAGACAATCTTCTTCAATGTTCACTGGAACATCAATTTTGATGCCATCTGTAAATTTATGAACCATTCTCTTCCAAATTATTAATTATATGACAAATAACTGAGAACTCAGTACCAATCCCTCTGCCGTACCAGAAATAACAGGCCTCCAAGCAGAAAAGAAAGGCTTCCCCCCTCTGTCTCCGACCACCAAGCTGATTTTGTATCCAATTGACTTGCACACTCTGAAACTCTCGTGTTCCAATCTTTTAGACCAACGGATTGATACAGTACAATGCCACAACCACAGAACATCCCAAAGCACACCACAGCCAATGAGTTTTTTTTAATATATGGTAGCCGCTGTTGTAACACAGAAAATGAAGCTACCAATGTGTATGTGAGAAACCCACATAATAACAATGGGATTGTGGTCAATTGTGCTTTGAAATTTCATGTGCTGTGAAACCACACTGATTGAATATGCAGACGTCATAAAGTGCGTGACAAATATTCCAATATGAACCCTAGTTCCTTGATGCTTGTGAGTTCAAATGAGCTGGGAGCAACTTTACTGTATAAGTAGGTCAATAAGGGAATGGTTCAAGTGATCTTAATGTTTCTCTATTTCAGCTAAGTAGTTGCAGTACAACAGAGCAATTAAGGGTCTATCACATTGGTGGAGATAGAGTCACAGAAAAGTGAGATGGAATGAGGGTAATGGATTTTCTCTCCTGAAGGGCATTAGACCGTGAGGTAAGACTATCAGAATCCAAAAAATAAATGACAGCTGATATGGATTTCAACTTTTAATCCAGGCTTCAGGAAAACAAGTAATTGAACCCCTACCACCGGCTACGATCAGTCATTATGTATCTTGCACACTACAACTGTGTCATTGCCCTGTAACTTTTCTCGTGGCTTTTTAAGATGCATGCAACCAGAAAGAAAATGAATGGCTGTTTTAGTTCAATGACACTCATATTTACTACTTACAGTTGAAATTTCACTTGAATATTTACACTATTTTGTTTTTAATCTGTAATTCATGTCTGTAATGATATTTTTAAATTATATCCTTAAAAGCTTAATTTCTTCTATTTTTCCACAGAACATACTGTTAACCCCAATTTAATGCTGAAATGTAATAAAGCAACAATATTAGTATTCCCCATTAGCTCCATTAATTAGATCCAAAATGGCAGAGCTACCATAGCTGCTGGAATGGCAGCAGTGCCACTGGTGTGGACCTGAGAGAGAGGGCAGTGGAGACACAGCACTGCTCCATAGGGTTCAATTGCCCAGTCCTAATGCTGGTGGCTCTGCACAGGCTTTAAAAGGGCCGATGGTCTTTTGAATTCAAATTCTGCAGCTGCAAGGTCAGCGCCCAAGATAGCAGCACCTATGCTTGGCAGCAGCTACTAAGGGTTGCACGGTCCAGGGGAGAACAGGGCACCAGAAATGGGGAGAACATCCCATGTTGGGAAGGAGACAACCCTACAGGATGGTGACTGCAGAAACGAACGAACAAATGAAGGACCCATCCAGGGTATAGGTGGTCAGCAACATTCAGTCGAGGGTCTCAGTGAACCAGGAGTTGTGAGGCACTAGGGGTGAGACTCAGCATTGAAGGCTTCCTGATTGTGCTGAAGCTTCAGATCTGGAACTCAGGTTACCAATGGACCAAACAGGCATTTGTGTGGTTGTAGAGGCTGTGGAATTGCCCAAAGCAAATCCACGGTCACTTAGTGTTTCTGAAGGGACTCTCTTTCACTTGTCTTTCTCCCTTACTGTAAGGGTTGCTGGGCAATATTAATGACGAAAGCAGGCAGAAGGTAATTTTGTGTAATATTATATCTTCTGTATTATTACATGACAATAACGGAATCTTGAATCAAATTATTTTTGCATCAGACTACCAGTTAGACAAAAATTATCTGTGACAGTTTGCAACTTATTGAACGAAAGATCCTATTAAGATAGATTTACACCTATTATTGTCAATATTCTTTATTATAGTCAGGATATTTCATTGTCAGAAATATAAAATAGAGCAAAGAAAATTAGGTGCAAAGCAATCATTTATATCTCTGAAATGTGTTTTGTTTTTAATTCCACACTCATTACCATCTTGTATTGAATTTTCTCTGCATTAACCAGAGAGCTTAAGAACTCAGAGTGAGAAATGGAAACAAATGATTTTAAAGAATAGAAGAATATTGGGAAGATATTTGGTGATGAGAAATAAACTTGTTTTGAATTCGGCAGAGACAAGGGATTAAGTTTTTCCATGAGTGTGGTAGATTTACATTGTTCAGCCTGACAATTTCTCTGGCAGTTGGCTTCATTTACTCAACAACTGCCATGTGGAGAAAAGTTGCCCCTCGAGCCCCTTTTAAATGCTTTGCCTAGCTGAGCAACTGCACTCTGTCCTCTTGTGCAACTAGAGCTCTTAGATGCCAGCCATTTTCATTCCTGTTCCATTCACACCGATATTGTATGTATGTCTTCGGCCTGCTCCATTGCCAGGCTGAGACCAACCCCAAATCTGAAGAACAGCACCTCAAATTCCTTCTTTGTTGTCTGTAACCCACACACATTGGTTTCTTTCTCATCCACCAAAGTCCTCTCATATACAACATTCTGTCCCCACCGCACTCCTGCTATTCAGTTCCTTTGCCCATTCTCATCTTGCCACCTGGGTATTACATTTGCCCTCCTCCATCCTCCTTTTTAAAAGGATAAAAGATCTGCTTCCATCAATCACTCTCCTGCCTCTGACTCCAAAGTCCACCCCTCCTGCTCTCTCTACCTACCTCTATCTGTTCTTCATCCTGGTCTATCTGAAATCAAACAATCCTCTTTTATGCTGCTCAATTCCATCTACTTTCTCAGTTCTGAACTGGAGTTTTGACCTAAAACGTTGATTATCCATTTCAATCCATGAATGCTACCAGACCTGCTGAGTTCCTCCAGTGGCTTGTTTTTGTTTTCTGCTAGACAAGGGGGTCACTTGGTGGATATATGAGGCTAACAGAAACCACAGAGATTGATGTTAATGCCATCCTGTTGGAGGGTGCCCAGACGCAAGATTGTTGTTCCTCCAATTTGCAGGCGATCTCAGTATGGTAGTGCATGAGAACATGGAAAGGCAATGTCAGCAAGGGAATGATGGGGATTTGAAATTGGTTGCCACTGGGAGATCCCACTATTGTGGTGGACAGAGCAAAGGTGCTCAACAAAGCAATCTCCCAATCTGCATCCACTCTACAATGCAGAGTACTCTACAACTAAAGCACCATATGCAGTAGATGTGATCCCTGCCGATTCACAAGTGAAAGGTTGCTTCACTTGGAAGGACAGTTTGAGGCCCTGAATGATTGTGAGGGAGGTGGTGTGGGTACAAGCATCTCATTTCCTATGGTCACAGGCATAGGTGCCAAGGAAGCAATTGGTGGGAAAGGGGGAGTGGACAAAGGAGTCAGAAAGGGAGCAGTCCCCTGTGGAAGGTGGTGAGAGAAAGAGAGGAGATGTTTCTGGTGATGGGACATGTGGTGGAAATAGCAGAGGATGATATGCAAGATGTGGAGACCTGTGCGGTGGTCGGTGAGGGGATTCCTGTCCTTGTTGTGGGTGGGGGTGGAGGGGGCTAGGATAGTTGGCCAGATGTGCAGGTAATGGAGGATGTGTGGGTGAGGGCCAAGTTGATGGTAGTAGAGGGTAAGCCATGATATTTTGAACAAGGAGTGCATCTCGGATGATCTCATATTGGAAGACCTCGTCCTGGGAGCAGATGGAACAGAGACAGAGGACATGAGAGAAAGGAATGGAATCCTTACAGGGGACAGGGTGTGAAGAGGTGTAGTCAAGGTAGCTGTAGAAGTTGGTGGGTTTGTAGAAAATATTTGTCGAGAGTTTGTCTTCCGAGATGGAGACAGCAAGAAAGGGGAGACTGTAGCTAGAAAAGAACCAAGTGAATTTGAAGTTAGGGTAGAAGTTAGCAGCAAAGTGGATAAAGTCAACCAGCTCATCAAGGAAGAATGAGGCAGTACCGATGTGATCATTATTGAAGCCGATGAAGAGTTGAGGAGCTTTGCTTGCATAGGCTTGTAGCATGGATTGCTCTACATAGCTAACAAAAGGGTGGGCATAGGTGGGGCCCAGGTGGGTATCCATTGATACCACTTTGACTTAAACAAAGTGGGATTTGTCAAAGGGGAGGTTATTGAGAGTGAGGACAAATTCTGCCTACCTGAGGGGAGAGAGACGATGAGTGGAACTTGTTGGGTCTGTTGTCGAGGAAGAAACAAAGGAATTTGAGGCCTTCGATATGGGGGGGGGGGGGGGTGGTGGAGGTACATAGTGATTTGACTAAATGTGGAGAAAATGCGGCAGTTGAGTTCAGTGGGCAAGTGAGGTAAGTGGGGAGGAAATTGACTGGGGGAGATAAAACAGAGTGAAGATACACAGATAGCAGTTCACTGTGACAGGAGCTCTCACAAACAGTGGGTCTACTAGGATAATTGTGTGTGACCTTGGTTAGGAGCTAGAACCAAGCAGGGTGGGATTGGAAACAATAAGGTTGGAAGGGAGATAACTGGAAGTGATGAGTTTAAAGATAATGCATGAAACTGTGGTTTGATAAGTTTTGGTGGGGTCCTGTTGAATAGGGTAAATCAAAGGAGGTATCTGAGAGTTGTCATCTGCCTTCGGCCAGTTAGAGATCAGAATGCAAGGTCACAACATCATCACCTTTGTCTGTAAGTTTGTGAGTGACATTAGGATTGTTGCTGAGAGAGTGGAGGGCAGAGTGTTCTGTGGAAGTGAGATTAGAATCAGTAAGGGAAGTGTTGAAGTTGAGTTGGTTGATGCCTCAGAGGCAGTTGGAAATATAAAGATACAGTGCAGGCAGAAGGCCAGAATGAGGAGCAGAAAGTAGATTTAAGCCAGGAGAAGAGGACTGTATGGGGGGGGAAGGGGGGGTGGAGAATCCTCGTGGAAGAAGTGGGCATGAAGATGGAGTAGATGGAAGAAAAGTTCAGCAACATGGCGTGCGCAGAACCTGAGGACAGAGTGTTCCGTATCCAAGATGGGAAGGTTGAAGGGGATGGTAAAGAACAAGCAGGAGTTAAAGTTGGGGCCAGTGAGGTGGAGGGTGTCGAGGGGAGGAGGATAGGGTGGATTAGGAGGTGGAGGTGCAGAGCAATCCAAGAGAGGAAGGTTGGGGAAGTCAGATGGGGGAAGGGGAGAGTGAAGAGAAGCCTGAGTGAGAGTTTATGAGAGAGGCCAGGGCCAGAGTGAGAGTTCGCATTGGAGGCTCGGTTCTGTAGGTTGCTGGGGCCAAGGTGAGAGCTTGGGGTGGAGGTTCAGACCTGTAGGCCAAGGTGAGAATTCAGAATAGATGCTTGGTCCTCTAGGCTGCTGGGGCCGAGACGGAGACCTGCTTCAGAGATCACAGAGACTGCAGTCTCCAGGGAGGCAAGCTACCTGACCTTGGTGGCAGCAGCTGAGTGTAGAAGTGGTGGTTCTATGCATGGATCCAATGGAGGATGAAGTGCTGAGGAGGTCCAAGGTAGGTTGAGGTAGATGAGGATTTGAGCTGTGGTAATTAGGGCACAATAGTCTGCTGGTGTCTGCACATAGAGGCAAGGGTGTTCCATAGGATACAATGAGAGAAGTGAAGCGAGTAACTCTTAATGCTGAGCAGGTACCTGAGATCATGGTGGGAGTCAAACTGGGAAGCCTGGAAATATATCTGGAAAGAATATGGCACAAAAGTTTGTTTATTATTATCATTCAATTGTGTAAGTACAACTGGTCGAAACAGCATTCTTGGGTCCTCACTGTAAAAACATGCATACACATATATAGCACACATATTTACAAGTGATTTATATGCAATACAGATATAAAACTAAATAAGCCTTGTTAAATGAATAGTAGAGTTTCATTGAGGAGTATGAGCAGTCCATCAATCTTTCAGCGTTCTCACTGCCCATGGGAAGAAGCTGTTTGTCCACCTGGTGGTGTTGGCCTAATGCCTCCTGAATCTCTTTCCTGATGGGAGTAGCAGCAAGATGCTGTGTGCAGGGTGGTAGGGGTCCTTAATTTTCTGCGAGCTTCCTTCAGACAACTATCCAGGTAGATCATGTTGATGGGGTGGGGGAAGACCCTAGTGATCCTCTCTGCTGCTCTTATGGTCCTGTAGAATGACCTACGATCCAATGCTCTACAGCAACTGTGATGCTCTCGATAGAGCTTCTGTCGAAGGTTGACAGGATGGTGGCCAGTAGCCTTGCCCACCTCATTCTTCTCAGGAAGGGCAGTCACTGCTGGACCTTCCTAACAAGTGAAGGGAAGTGTGTGTCCAAGATAGGTCACTACTTCAGAGCACTCCTAGCAATTTGGTACTCTCGACTCTTTCCACTACCGATCTATTAATGTGTAGTGGAGGCTGGTCATCCCTAGTCCTCCTGAAGTTCACAATTACCACTTTGAGACTCAGGTTGTTATTCTTGTACCATAACACGAGATTTTACACCTCTGCAGTGTTGTTGATGAGGGCAGCTAATGGCAGGTCATCTGCAAACTTGATGACTCTGTTGGAGCTGGATCAAGCTTTGCAGTCGTCAGTCTGCAGCATGAACAAAATGACGGCAGAAACGAGTAGCACACAGCTGTGGAAGCGAGTCTGGGCGACTGCATTGTCGTAGAGCATGAGAGCAGCAGGAAGTGCAGACGGGGAGCAGCAAGAGAGGCTCTCACAGAACTCCCTTCGAAGAGAGGAGAATTTCTTCAGGCAAGGGATCCTTCAAATAGATATTGCATTGGAGCAACTGAATTGAGTGAAACATGAAAGTCTGCAAACACTGTGATTCCAGTTAAAGACACAAAAATGTTGGAGGAACTCAGCAGGTCACCGTGTCCACAGGAAGTAAAGATTTTTTTTACCAAAAATAGACTTTATTCACAATAAATTATTTACAAAATTAAAACTGTTTAAGGTTTCTTCCCACACTTAGTTTTGTATCCATATATTTCTATCACTGTACATAGTTATATTCATTTCTATTTACATCATTGCCAGCACGGTGGCACCTTGTCATTACAACCCCTCTGTTGTTTGAAGGCCTTCCCCTTAGTTTCAGGCCCTCAATGTATGGTGACAGAAGAATGCGGCCCTTCCCCTCAGTACCCTCACATTTGCTGCTCCAAGCCTCAATGCATCCCTCAGCATGTATTCCTGCTGCTAGCATTCCTTCACCAACATCTCCATATGCTGAAAGACCAACAGGTTTTGGGCAGACCAATGTTCATCTTTCACCAAATTGATGGTCTTCCAGCACTTCTTGATTTCTGACTCTGTGCATCTCCGGAAGCAGCCCATAAATCATTGAGTCCTCTGTCATGCTGCTGCTGGAGATGAACGGTGACAAGGACCCTTATGTCCTTCTCCACACACTTTTTGGGAATCTTTATTTTGCAAAGAGGTGGGCAATCCATTGCAGTCATCTCAAAGGTGACGTGTTGTGGGTGCTGTTTCAGTTGTTCCAGTTGAAGGATTTGATGGGGAAAGCTCCTCTCACCGAGTCCTGGTGCTTGTTAGTGAGTGCTGGCTTTGAGGTATTCCACTAGATGACCTGGATGGTCTGCTCAGGTCCACCAAATCCATCAAGTCCTTTTCTCTCAGTGTTTGCAGGACATTCTGTGCTGATCACTGTCTGATAGCTTTGTGGACAAAGGTGTTTGTAAAAATATTTCCACCAAGGATAGGTGGTGTGGCAAAGTCCATATGATTGGGATATGGAATGGCAACAAGGTCAGGCCCATCTTTCATTACACCAAGGAGAGATGGAACTTCAGCACATTGAGGCACTTGGTGCCCTTGTATCCTTGTTCAATGCACCGCCTGATGAAGCTACACACAAAGGTGGTCATCAGGATGAGGGCCACATTGGGTATGGCCTTACCTCTCCCCCATTGTCTGGTGACTTGTACATGGTGCCTCTTTGGAGTTTTTCATGTTGGATGTCTATATGAACCAGAAGACTGCTCTGGTGACCGTAATATCAATGGATGCTGTGTGACCTGCTGAGTTGCTCTAGCATTTTTGTGCTTTGATACATTTCTGGGGCTACAATGGATTCAATAGATGTGGGAATAGTACAGGAAAAGTAGGAAAAAGACACTTGGATGGACAACATTCCATGATCTTCATCAATGGTGGAGTAGCCACAAAGGGTTGAATGGCTTACTTCTGCTCCTATTATGTTTTTATAATCATATATTTTATCACCATTGATCACATATTCAAGTGGACCAGCTAGAAAAATACTACCTATGCATGCGCAGGTCTGATGTAAACCATCCTGAGGTGAATGACTCACCTCTTAATAGTCCAAAGCTTTTCTACCATCCACAAGTTTGGAGTATAATGGAATACCATCCACTGTACTGGATAAATGGATTTCTAATTAAATTCAGAAAAAGCTCAGGTCCATCCAGAACAAAATGGCTAGATTGATTTGTTTCCTCTACAGCAATTAATTCTCACTTTTAGAGTGAACATTGTAAACTATTGCCTTCTTTCTTGGAAGACTAAGGAAGTTTTGCATTTTCTCTGCAGGTGCACCAACTGTCATGCTGCTGGATACATCGTAGCATTGTAGAATGGGTGTCCTCTGCTTAAGAATGAAGGAAGCCTCAGAAGGTGATGAATACAGTTCAGAACATCATGAAAATGTCCCTTCCCTTCATTGACTCCATCTACATCTTCCACTGCCTAGTAAAGGCATGCAATTTACTGAAGGATGTATCACATTCCTAACCAACTCTTTTCTCTTTCCTGCCATTGGCAAGAACGTTTGAAAGTGTGAAACCACATAACAACAAGCTTAAATACAGTTTATTCCCCATGCCCATCAGTCTCCTGTATGAACTCCATATCAGTGTGCTGTCATGCTGCCTTTGTTTGATCTTTCTTTTTCATTGCAATTCTGTACTCTGTAATTGTCCTCTTTACATGGCTATATGAATGTTGGAGATAACCTCTCAAAGAAGAATCTTTCTCATTGTACATTGTATTTTGTGACAAACGAACAAACTACCTACAAGTCGCATTGTAGCTATGTATCTATTGCATGCCAATGGCATGTCCCGAACATGTAAATTACATCCCTAAGAATGACAAAGCCCTTTCATCTCCCGCAGTAGACTCGGCAAGTCACATTGCATTTTATCTTGAAAAGTTGATTTCAATTTTTCATGGTTGCTGGGTCTAAATCCTCATGTGCAATTAAAAAAGAGATGCAAAGGAATTTCTTTAGCCAGAGGGTGATGAATTTGCTGCCACAGGCAGTTGTGGAGGCCAAGTCGTTCAGTGTATTTAAGAGGTAACAGGCTCTTGAGTCTCCAGGGCATCAAAGAATATGGGGAGGCCAGGCAGTGGGGCTAAGTGGGAAAATGGATCAGCTCATGATTAAATGGCAGGGCTGACTCAATGGACTGAATAGCCTATTTCTGCTCCTATGTCTTATGGACTTAATTCCCAAACCAACAATTCTCCATTTGTCACCTGAAGGAATATTGCAATTCAAGATGGTGGCTCTCCATCACGTTCTCAAGGGAATTTATTAATGGACAATAAAGATCTTGATAGTGACAGTTCCTGTTCAATAAAGAAATCAGTGAACTATTGTATGACCATAAGATTTGTTTTAATACAAGTAAATAAAAGATGTGTCCCAAAGGACCTGGATTTATATGGAGGTCAATGAGTGAGATTGGATGTAAATTTCAATTTTACTTGCTGTGATTAAAAGGAGATGCCGGGTACCATATCTCCAGGATTTATCTGAATGGCATCAATTGCATCTTTCTCCTCATTTCAGCTCGAATTTTATTTAGACAAGGTTCCAAACCTGCCAGTATCAATCTGTGTGATTGAGCGCACAAGACTGAAATGGGAAATAGCTAAACTTTTCTTGTGGGGGCCCACAGGAATAACGTAAACTCAATCACAAGGTTCACCTGATGTAAATTCCAGAACAAATCTTCAGTCATTTTGTCAATTACTTTTTTTTTTAACCACATACATTGTCTGGAAGCTTTTAACAAATTTCTACCATCTGCTAACTTGAAGAACCTTGACAATTTGGCTGTTGGGGAACTGATAGCCTTCTGTTGTTTTTTTTCCTCCTGCCATTTAATGTTTACGTCATTTGACTAAAACGATAGTTGCATGGATTAATGTGCCTTGGTATGAAAGCAGTCAGAGTTATACAACATTTTGACAAAAAGTGAAAGAACTGCTTGGAGTCCTAATATGTCAGTGGCAGATACACATCCCACACAAATGATAAATGGGCCAGTTAACTCAATCTACCAATCAGTTGGTTGTCAAAATGTCTTCAGGTTGACCATATCAGCAATCAAATGTAGCTTGAGGCATTTTCTCACTCACAGTAGCCCAGCAGGCAGTAAATCTCACTGATAGACCCAAGTCAAACCTGCCTGTGTTGGATATATGCTTTGGTAGTCTTAACTGCTTCATCATTCAAGAGAATAGATTGGGTTTGGCAGCAGATAATGGGGATGCAATGGTGGAAGGGAGGGAATTAAGTTCAGAAGCACATGACAATACTTCGTTGGCCGGGAAAAAAAATATTGTTCACATGACACTTCTGGACAATGGAGATCATTTACTTACCTCTACTTAGATTTCGTGGATGGGTGGCTTCAACCATTCTCACAAACAAACTGAGGAATTTTTAATACTAAAATTGTCCTGTGGACAGGGACAAAGTCAACAATTTCAGATGAAAAAATGTTGCTGGTTGAACAAGGGTTATAATAGGCGAACCATAGGCAATGTGCCAGGGTAACTGACATCAGTATTTGATAGAATGTGTGAACCTCTCAAAGGATGTGTTCAGAGTATAAAAATGTGCAAAACAGAAGCAGAAAAAGTCTTTCATAATGTATGTTCATTTCTCTATTCAATAAAATTTTGCTGATTTTTAAAACTTTTTCCTTACAAAAAAGCAAACAAAACAACCTCTCCCCCCCCCCACCACTTTTTTTTTACAATGTAAAAAAAACTATGACACTATGTCAGGGCTCACATTTGTGCCGACCATCAAAACTTTTATATGGGAAGTCACTTGTATTTATATTACAGCAGTATTTATTATTGTCCTCTTTGTTATTGTATTTATAATTATAATTGGGCCTCTATATGATCCAACTATGGCTGCCATATCTTAATAAATATGTCATATCTGTTCTTTAAATTTATGCTTATTTTCCCATAGGTATACAGCTATTCATCTCAGCAGTCCATCGTCCTATATGTAGAGGTGAGTCAGATTTCCAAGTAATTGCTATACATTTCATAGCCACTGCTAAGGTTAATTTAACAAATGAAAATTGGAATTTAGTTGGTTTATTACTTATTTCAATGAAGTTGCTCAAAAGATAAAGCTCCGGGTCATCTGCAAAGGCCGCCCTGTTATCCTTGTTAGTATTTCAGTAATACCCTGTCAGAAAAGTTTCACCTTCACACATGACCAGGTAGTGTGTAAAAAAAGGTTCCTATTTCTATCCCATATCTAAAACACATCTCTGATATTTCAGATTTTGATTTATGCAACTTCTGTGGTGTGAGATATAATTGGTGTATAAAATTATATTTCACTAATCCGTATCTTGCATGTATAATTAATGTCATGCTCTCCGAATACCAATCAGACCAACATTATTGCAATATCTAGATCCAATTTCCATCTCTGTAAACCTTCACTTTCATTCTGGTGAGCATAATGTATCTCAGATATAAATTTAAGTGTATTCCCCAGCCAATTGTTCATTCCATTTCACTAATTTCAAGTGGCGCCAGACTTGGCCCCCTTCTTTCTCTCAGAAACAATCTTAGCTGAAGAAAGCATTAGGCACTCCATATTTATTTCTTAATTGTTCAAAAGACGTAAGAGATCCCTCCATATAATGATCATCAATAGATTTTATTCCTTTATCATACCATGAATTCAGTATTTTATTACCTAGATTCATAGGCAGAAGTACATTTTTACATAATGGTGTTCTGACTGATATGCCTGCTTCTTTTCCAATACACTCATTTATTTCTTGCCATATTCCACTATTTGTATTAATATAGGGTTATCCATCTTTTTTTCTTATTAACTTAACATTCCTCATAAATAAAGTCCTTCATTATTTCTTCTACTGAATTCAATCCCATTCAGATCCAAGAAGGGAGACCATCTTCTTCAAAAAAGAATAACAAAAATCTTGTTTTTCTTGTTTTTCCATTATTGCAATAGTTAAAGTTAACGGTGAATGATCTGATAGAAGTCTCACCAAATATTCCGTTTTTACCACTCTACTTTTTAACTGGACAGGCATTAAAAATAAATCAATCCTTGTATGTGAATCATATACCCTTGAGTAGAATGAATAGTATCTTTCTATGGAGTTAAACTGCCTCCATACATCAATCAAATTTTCATCCTTCATAAAAAATAACGTCATTTTTGCAGCTTTTTCCCTTGTCACTATTCTGGCTCATTTATCCTGTATTGGATAGACAGAAATAAAAGTCTCCTCCAACCAGTATGCTTGTCTTTCCTCTGCTGTTGTTTTAAAAAGATATCTTTCATAAAGACTTCATCATCATAATTTGGTGCATAAACATTCATGATTCTGCATAAATTTTATGATGTGCCATTAAAAATCTTCCAGCTTCGTCAGTCAGTGTCTCTTCTATTATTACTGGTATATTTTTATTAATTAGAATCACAACTCCTGTTTCTTTTGAGACAAATGAAGACAATATTACTTGTCTCACCCATTCTCTTTTTAATTTTGCATTTGCAATTTGGTAAGATGCATTTCTTGTAAAAAGACGATATCACTATGCCATTTATCCCTTTAACATTAAGGCTAATAAATTTTAATGTTCAATTCATATTGATTTGCAAACAAATATTATTTAACAATAAAATCTTTTTCAATTGTTTAAATAATAGTGATCTTTCCCCTTTAAAAAACATATACAATGTCCCTGTCCTGATGGTGTCATAAACAGGAAACCCCAAAAGCCCCTTTTGGGCGTTCGCTCGATGTTCCTGGCTAAGTAGACCCTTTTTCATTTTTTGTTCTCGGCTGCTTTGGTTCTTAGTAGTTGTTTTTCCACATTTTTAGTAAAAACATGTCTTAATTTTAAAGTTGTAACCGTCTTTTTGATTCTATTCATGGAGAGTTTAATCAAAACACATCTAATTCCTTTGCATGGTGTGGTGATACACCACTGGCCTACCTCAGGGGGTAACCTGTCTACCTGCAGGAAGAGCACTGGAGGACAAGGGAACACCTGGCCGGCTGTCAATCAGCCGACCTGAATGGACCAAGCCCCACCCAGTCAGCTCCCAATCACCCTCCGGGATATAAGCTACATCTGGCCCCTCGAGGTCAGTCTCAGAGCCAGCACAGCTACTCTCACAGCCAACTCTGTGGAAGTTTGTGTGGAATAAAGACTGTTGAACAGACTTTATGTTTTGTGTCTGCTTTTCTGCTCAATAACGCATCACACATGGCCACACCATTCCCCAACCCCATCGTGCTGATCTTTTGCCTCAGTGTCACTTTCTTGTACTAATCCATCATCCTTAGCATTTACAAATCTCTTGCTCTCCCTGGAATATACTCAGCAACTGAGTCTCCTTAATAGAGAATTACAAAGATTCACAAAATAATTATTGAATGAATATTTTCTCAATTCAGTGCTGAATGGCTGACCCTTGATTTGACAACTTTTTTTGCAAATATGACTCCTCGTTCAAGGCATTCCACCCCAAAATATTATTTATTTGGACTGACGATCCCAGATTCAAATTAAGTTTAAATCATATTATCTCATATTCTTCTAAATTCATGGCAATCAGCCAAATCTGGTTAATTTTTCATGAAGTGTTAAGTCCATCATCCCAGTAATCAGACTGGTGAATTTTTACTCCATTCTCAGTCACAAGTATTACATGCTCCCAGATCATTTTCATTTGAGTGGGACTGTCACTTTAATCTACAAACCCTGCAAGCTTAGGAGAGTGACTGACAGGCTAGGGACAGCGAGTACTCAAATTTGCTACTTCTGAAGAGAGAGGAAGGTGACCGTGTGCAGAGACCATGTGACCAACATGTTAAAGTAACAGTACATTGTTTGATCAGGGGCCATTTTAAGGAAGCAGCTCATGGAGAACCATCTCTTTGAAGGGATACTGTGCTGAAGTGGCCTCCTGTGGTAATAGAAAATTTGTCTGATTTCTTTCTTTAAGGAAAATGAGTATATCCCACCATGCCCAAAGGAATTATCACTTTTTGAAGGGGGATTAGTGTGCTACACTATAACCAAGAGGGAAAGTCACTATTTCAGCCACCCTCAAAAGGGTTCTGGAAGCTTTGTGAAAGTCACCCACTTCATTTTCCCTAGTAAAGGAAAAGGGGAGTTTTGATTACCACTCATCTAAAAGGACCTTGCTTTGGAAGCAACTCAACAAGGATTTCATGAGTGTACAATGGACTGTCACCCTGGTCTCTCCCATCTCATTCATAAACAATTATAAACATCAATTTAAGAGTCTTTGTGTCAACACTGGATTTCTGAGTCTGGACTTTGAAGTGACATTCCAGAATTGGGCCTGAACTGTAATAGTTTAGGATATTTGCATGCACACGCACACACATACACTCATAAGTACATTTGTGCATAGTTGGGGGATAAGTTTAGATAAGGCATTATATTTTTGGTACTTAATAATAAAAATATTATTTTAAATATAACAGTCTTAGCTAATTTCTATTGCTGCTGTCGGAGTACATAACAAAATCTTATCCTTCCATGATTTGGCAGTCTAAACATGTGAGCAGTGTTCTAGATGGGTTCCCATCAGACTCCAATATTGTTGGAGTAAAGCGTCTTGACTTTTGCACTTAAATCCTTCTGTAGGCCAGCACATCCTTTACCTCCTCTGTTGCTGAATCTGTTAACTTCATCCTTGTCTAAACTCAATCTCTCACCATTTAAAAATAGTCCACATTTTTAAAGAAAGTAGTTGTCCTCTAATCTCCAGCATCCTTCCAAGAACACTCTGTGGAGAGTCAGAAGAATGGTTTCATTCAGTGTCACTAAACCTTGTAGCAAGAATGCACTGCACTCAAAGAAAACCAACATTAAAAGCATCAGGCAACTTTACTGTTAAGGTAGCTTTTTTACTTTCACTCCAAAAAAAAATGATCCTGGTTCATATGCTATGAGTATCTAATAGGATTTGTTAATTAACCTGAAAAGCAACCATGAAAAGGAAGGAATCATTCAGAAGCTATTCATCCAAGGATACAAACATCATGGATTTGACACTAAACTATGAGATGGTGAGTTGAAGCATTGAATCGCACAATGGCACATCTTTGGCTCAATCTGCTTGTCAATCTTTTTCTCTTAATCTCTGTGATTTGGCTATCCACAAAACCTCTAAATCCATAGAAAATAGGAATCTGCAAAATATTTGCAGAATATTTGGGGAGTTTGGCAAAATGACCAAGATGGACATGGAGGGTTGAAGGGTTCTGTGGACGTCTTTTTCTGTGCTGTGGAGCTCTATGACTATAAAATGTTATTGCCCAGGTCATTGCTAGACCCCCCACAGCAGTCTTTCAAACCCAGAACTCTCCTCATCATTGTAATGGCCAAAACATCCAACAGGATGGCAATGGACCAAAACACTGACACAGAGAAGGAAACATTTCACAGATTTGCAGCAAGCAGGTAAGATTAATAGAAAGAAGTTTCTATTGACATTCAAAAGAATGTTCTGCCATTTAATTGTCACTGGTGTGACTACTGCATCTTGGAAAAGGACATTTTCTGGAGAAACTCTGCCACTTGTAAAGGAGCTGCGACGAAGTATGTAATAGTTATGCCGCCTGTCAAGGTACAAAAATACACAGCGAAACCGCAAAGTACAGGACATAGATTTTATTGAGTCACGCCTGAGGGAATGAGTGATAGTAATGTCAGATAGACCCAATGTCACCCTAGTTAATACCAGAACCTCACTGAAAGATCCAAGCGAAATAATGCACTAAATAAGGCATGGTCTTGCATACAAATCTGATAGGCATCTCTTTGAGCTTATTGTTACAACCTTATGTTTGACATCAAGCAGCCATTCACCTGCACAAGAAATAATGTAAATATATTGTTTTTTGCATAAGAAATTGGCAGAAACCTGGAAAGATTCCTTCAATACAGAGTAACTATATGCCTGATTCTTAGTTTTTAATTATCACATGTGAATGGTCAGTCTCACAATAATATTAAGCCATCAACGTTAACAATGGGGAGAGAAGTTTCCAGGCCAGTGGTTCTCAACTCACAGACCAATTTAAGCAATCCCTATGCCATAGGTGCTCTGTGATTAATAATGGATTGCTTAAGGTGGTCTGTGAGTGAAAAGGAATAGGTTGAGAATCACTGTTCTAGGCTTAGCTGGTGCCATCAGTGTTGCTGTGTGCATCCTACCACCATTGAAAACTGAAATCACCGCTGACAGGTTGTAAGGCTCAGCCAGCTGCATAGGCAGGGAAGCCATTTATGAATGGGTTGCTCGTTGACAGGTCATTGGCTCAGCCAGCAAAATCAGTTAGCGCTTCTGTGTTAAAAGGTGTTATGGATTCTATTTGCCTAGGAAATGGCTGAAGTAATTAATTCAGATGACTCTGGAGGATGAGATGATTCATTTTAATTGTCTATCTAGGATGTTCTTTCTCCCAGAAACCGTGCACCTCTCCCTCCGGCTTCAGTTTCAAAACTATAGGCATAGCGAGCCAAGTGACCGCGTGGTTAGACAGGCCGAATTGCCTCCCCTGTCATGCGACTCAAAATGGCGCAGTTCCCCCTTCACTCCCAAGGAGAAGCCCACGGTTGATGCCATGTATTTCCCAGGGGAGCTCCCTGCTTCTGGGTGGGGCACTGCCTGCCAGGGAGTGATGCCGTGTCGCACTAACATCACTTCCGGAAGCCAATGCATGCTTCTCTGGAAGTGAGTGCTCCCCTGCACTCAGCATGAGGAATTCAAATAATGAAGTCAGCTGCTGCTTCACCCTTGCACCGTGTGGACGTCTTTTTATTCTGTAGTGCTGCCGCAGCAGATGTTGCAGTGGTGACCCTGACATTTCCAACGTTTTTGGAACCTAACCAGAATGCAACAGGATGCAGGATACTGCTACCACTACCATTGCAACGGCTGCGGCCCACACAATCAGGAATTGGCTGCAACTGGCCGAGTCCCAGTTCCACATCAGAAGCATTGTTTCAGAGGGCACCAAGTTCTGGCAGGTCGTCAGCGCCTTGGACGCCACCACCACAGCCAAAGTAAGCTCCTTCATGGAGGATCCTCCTATGGAGTATAACTATGACCATTTCCGGCATTTCCTCCTCGATTTCCTAGAACTCAACCAGCACGAGCACGCCATTCACATCCTAAATATGCAGGGCCTGGCCAATAGGAATCCCTCTGAGCTCATGCTTGAAATGGTGGCCTTAGCAGATGACACACAGACTGCTTCCTCTTGGAGGCCTTGTTCCCTTCCAAGCTTCCGGTATGTGATTCCTCGGCAGGTTCTGACATGAATTTCAGCACCCTACACCTGGTAGCCAAGGAGGCAAACAGACTTTTCCTTACCCCACAACTGAGCTCCATCCACGTGTAGCCCATCTACGCTGTCAGTGCTGCCGTCTCAGCAACTTCACCGGGCCCCCCAGCAATAGCCGCAGCCCAACCACAGCGCGATGGTGCCCAGACAAACAGAACGAATACTGTTTCTATTATCACAGATGGGGCTGAAATGCCAGGCGGTGAACCCCACCTCGTGCTTCTACCCCATCGCCAAACCAAACACAGCGACGGAAAATGGGCAAGCTGGCCCCTAATAGTGACCTCGTCGGTAGGCACTCATAAAAGCCTTCTCTATCTCAGGGACCAGCGGACAAGGGCACAGAGATAAGCCTCGTCCCACCAACGCATTTTGAGTCCAAACACAACCCCAAGATCCTCCCACTGCAAGCAGCCAACGGCTCCTCCATCCCGAGCTATGGTGCCCGCCTAGTCACAATCCACACAGCGGATACTGTTTTCAAGTGGAAATGCACAATCGCGGCTGTGGGACAGGTCTTACTTGGAGCAGACTTCCTCCAGGCACATGAACTTTTGGTGGAGGTGACGAGATGCCAGTTGGTGAATGCTACCACTTTCCAGTCATTCTCCTTTACCCTGCGGCAGCACCCTTTTCTGCTGTTAGGAATCCACGCTTTGGACTGAGACGGGTATGCTCACTGGCCAAGTACCCAGGAATTGAAATGGGTGGACACTGGGTGATCTGTATGATTGCGACGCATGGAGCCGAGGTGCTCAAGGAAGCGATCTCCCAGTCTCCAATGTAGAGGAGATCGTAACGGGAGCCCTGGTGACCTCTGCAGATTCACAACTGAGGTGTTGCTTCACTTGGAAGGTCTTCTTGAGGCTGTGAATGGTTGTGAGGGAGGAGGCACGTGTTGTGTGGGCACAAGTGTAGCATGTCCTACAGTTACGAGGGGTAGTTCCAAGAGGGCAGTTGGTGGGAAGGAAGGAGGAGAATGGAATCCTTAGAGGGGACAGGATGTGAAGAGGTGTTTAAGTAGCTGAGGGAGTTGGTGGGTTTGTGGAAGATGTCTGTTGAGGGTTTCACAGATGATGTTGCTATAAATTACAGGAGAGGGGCTGAGGATCAGTATAGCCATACCTCAACTTCCACCCGATCGAATAATGTCCAAGGTCACCATAAATGCTTAATAAAATTGTTTTAAAAATTTTAATTTACAAATAAATTTACATTATACAGTAAGTCGAGAGGCCTAGGAGAGTGGCCGGGGTGTTGGGAGTTCTAGTGTTCAGGTGGCCAAGGCGAGCGTCTGCAGTTGTGCAGTTGGGGAGGGGGGAATCGGGACCTCCAGTGGGTGGCGACCAGAGTGAGGTTGAAGCATCAGGAGTTTGGATGGGCAGGCGGCAAGGAGCTAGGAGAGAGTATGTGACCAGTACGTTAGGATATTGAGGATCTGTGATCGGGGCGCCAGGTTCTTGGATGGGTGGGCACTCGGGTTGTCAGAAGCTCTGGTGTGCGGGCAGCTGGTGTGAGGATCCGCAGTCATGTGTCGGGAGCTCAGATGAGTGTATGTCACTTCTAATGAGTGCTGGAGAAACTCAGCAGGTCACACAACATTATACAAAGCCCATGGCAGTCAAAATTTTGACCCTGAGCCATTGTTCAGGAGTGAAGAAGAGCCTAGGCCCAAAACGTTGATGGCCTTGTGCTCTCTATGGATGCTGCATGTCCTGCTGTGTTTCTCCAGCACTTTTGTGTTCTGCAATAAATAGAGCACACCGGTTTAACATGCTGGAAAACTAGAGGTGACTCAAGGAATCATTTAATATTTCACCAAACACGTTGTCTGCTGGAATGCATCAGCAGTGTGGTTGGCAAAGACAATGCCCGCTTCCAATAGATGGATGTTTGAAGATTGGCTTAGTTGTAGATTTAGTGAGCACGGTGGCTAAATATCTCTGTTGTGTGCTGTACCATTGTATGCTGGTTCATTATCTTGTGGAAGTAATAAAATAGTCAAAGCATTGCTGAACACATGTACCGCATTAACGCAAATCGGATATTTGTAATAAACCAGAAACCAGCATCGTCAAGTGGGTAATATTTCCAAGTGTCATGGTGAAAAGGTTGAAAAGATTTCAATTGTCCACAGTTCAAATAATTGATAGGTTTATGGATGATGGGAGGGTCGGGTAGAGTTGAGAATTTGGTGGTGGATGTTAGATGGGCCAGACTTTGTGCTCACGTCACCTCATTTTCCAGTTAACTTTCATCTTGCTGTAACCTTTATTTAGGTTTGGGTGTTGATCTTATAATCTCCTCCAGCCAGGAACTAAAAGACCATGTTAAATTTTCATCTTTAGCGTTCAAGCACAATTTTGTCCCAAAACAGAAGGGTAGGTTATAAATTTGACCAGACCATGGTCATGATTTTAACAGAATGAAAAAGAAACAGCGTGTGTTTGGATATAGAATAATTATCTCTCTTAATATCCTACTTCCAACCACTGAAGAGGAAATACTCGCTCATTTGGTTGCAGTCTCTCAGGGCTGTTATGTGGGATGTTAGATCTCGATTCCTGCATCACGTCCTCAGAGTTCCACATCAGAGCTCTTTCGATACTATTTGTTCTGCCCGCAGCCTTTCATTTTCTCTGTTCCTTGACGACAGATCGCCTTTTCCTATTTTTTTCTATTAAGGTCTGTTGTTTCATTAGAATGTTGTTCCAATCACTGGGATGCTTAATCATGGCTTGTTTTTGATCAGACCATGAAAAATTTCATGATGTACATTACCAATCATCAGGGGAAATTGTATCTTAATAAAAGAGTACTTGCTGAACTGATTTACCAATGTTTAATTTGTAATTTTAGGGATACAGCACGGTAATAGGCCCTTCCGGCCCATGAGCTAGTGCTGCGCAATTACACCAATCAACCACATCTGTTTTTGGAGGGTAGGAGGAACCGGAGCACTCAGACTCCCCACACAGTTAGGGGGAGAACATTCAAACTCCTTGTAGACAGCGCTGGATTCTAATCCCGGTGGCTGGTGCAGTAATAATGCTGCACTAACGGCTTAATCCTCTTGATTCAGGTGGATTTCAACTCAAAAGTCACACCTGACTCCAAACACAGCTTCCATTTGTACTCACAATGCCTGAAGATACACAAACCTCACTTCTTTTTTTCACAAAATCAAAATGGTGAAGAACTATCAAGCTTAAAATATTACGTTTTATTTTGGAAAATATAAATCAGATAAAAAAGAAAATCTCAAAGTTGCAACTGAATTAAGAGGGTCAGCTAAGCTCAAACTAGAATGCTAAAAATGAACAACAAATTGGTCATTATTTGATTTCCTTCCTCCTTTTAATTAGGCTGAAAGCAGGGACTTAGCTGTGTGCATCTTGTATCTTAATTGGATTGAGAAAAGTGCTGAAATATTCAGAGGAACCAATTCAAAGGATGATCTCAAAGCATCTTTATCAAGTGCAGATGGTCCCTGACATTCATCCGAGTTCTGTTCTGACTGACTGGTCGGATCTCGAAATGGACATGAATTGGAGGTATGTTATTCTGGGCCGACACGTTCTTAAACTGGAGCCGCGGCACTTTGTCCACATCCCAGTCCGCCCAGTCCCCGTTGTCCACCACCACCCATCATCTGGCCTGTGCTCACCTACTCCACCTCAAACACCGAGACAGCCAACACCTTCATGTCCCGGAAATAGAACACATTGGGCAGCAGCGGAGTCTCAACACCCTCCCGGCCTGTAGCCGCTGCCATGTTGGTCTGTGAAAATAAACAGCCCCTGGATCCCCAGGACCAGCCGCATAATATTTATATTACATTTTTTTTTTAAATTTATTCAGGTTTTTTCGGTCATGTGTATGGATGGTCATAAGTCGTATAAGTTGTAAGTAGGGAGCCACCTGTATAACATCCCCACTGGTTCATGGGAAATGCTGGTTAATGACTACTCCCCACTCAAACTGGAGAAAAGATATTTGAATGACACTGACCCTAATGTCCATGCATTGGAAGTGCGTGGAAGCTCAGTGCACCAGCTCTCAAAACACCTCTCTACCTGCTTCAACATGCACATCTGCTCCATTTGGAGCAGAATCTGTGCATCTCGTGATGACCTTATTAGTCACCTCAGAACACATTGAAATGGAATGGGAGCAAATCATCCTCAACTGCAAGAGACAACCCAAGAAGAAAAGGTTTCTGTGGGAGCAGTCAAAATGAATCACATCATTCCCAGCAGAAGGAAGGAAGAAAGGGGAGAGGTGTAGGGGTGGGGGGTTAGGGGTGGGTAGGGGGAACAGTGGAGCAGTTCAGCAGAACTCTGCAATTGATTTTTACATTTCCTCAAATGTATGTCACCCTAATTGGATCTGTATGGGAAGGAAAATTGCAACGTTGGCAAACAGGGCCAGAAAGGCCTAATTGTCCACTCGTGTAAAGTACATGAGAGTGCCAAAGAAACTATTACACAAGAGTTAAAACCTTCAGGAGTAAAGGAAGAAAACTGAAGGAGAAGAAATGTGATTCTATTTCTATTTCAAATACACCAGGATGAAAAGCGTTAAACAGAAACAAGGAAACCAATCACAGTAGGAAAGGAGCTCAGGAAGTAACGAGTCTCTTCCAACCATCTGCTGAACTTACAGAGCGACTTTTCGCAGAATACTAATTTTGTAGCTAATATATTTTGATATAGTTTTTTTTTCTGATGTTTGCCTTGCCAATAGATTATGCTTATTGCGGTTTGATCTTATCTCCTGCTGGCAGTGCCATTTCCACAGATAGTCAAGTATTAACTTTGGACCCTTAGTCGACAGACATTTCCATGATTAATCCATGACGAAACAAGTGGAGGAAAAGATCAGCTCAGGAATTCACTTGGATCTGACTAAACTAACCAAATGATAGAGTCTCTTCCTTGGTTAAAAAAAATCCTTACCTTAGGTGTTAGCTCTAAACACACTATTCATGACTTGAATGCAAATAGCTTATTAAATTTATTCTCAACCACAGAGGAACTGTTACAATTAATAGGAAAATTAAGCCGACTCAAGTCACTTGGCAGGAAAATGGCAAAATCTTCAATTTTTGCCTTCTTGCTTCATGTCAAAATGGACCATTCACTCTGTTTTGAGCCCCAGTGATGCATAAGTAGCTTTCTGAATAGTCACAAGGGGACACTAATGGAAAAAAAAACACTGATTAGAAGTGGAAGTAGAAAGGAAGGATAAATGTGGCTGGAAGCAGATGAACGCTTTGGGTGTTATTGCTATCACATTCGGAACAGAAGCAGGAAAAGGTCACTCAGCCCCTTGAGCTTTCTCTGCCATTCAATCAGGTAACGTTTAATGTGCCTGCCTTTGCCTTGCATCCATTAAACCCCACACCTCACAAAAATCCGTCACTCTTAGTTTGACATTTTCAGTCAGCCTGGAAATATAATGATCTGGGGAACTGAAATCCAAATGCCCTTATTTCTAAAAATTGTGTTCTGATTTCCATGGATGTCCAAAATATTTTCTTTTTAGACATTCAGCACAGTACAGGCCCTTCTGACCCATGACCCCATGCAGCCCACATACATAAATTAGCCTATAAATCCCAAATGTTTTTGTAATGTGGAAGGAAATCGGAGGACCCAAGGGAAACTCATTCAGACACAAGGAGAACATACAAAGACCTTACTGACGGAGCCAGATTTGAACTTGAGTCACTGGCATTATAATAATATTGCACTAACCCACTGTGCTAACCATGTGGCCCTGGAATGAATTTTGTTCAATGAGATTTAATTTGTTCAATGAAAATATTGAAGTTGCTGATTCAGTACTTTTGCTTTCAAATAATTATAAAGGGTATTCACGTGCATATTGTGACCTTGTATATCTATGTGTGTGGACTTTCTGTGATCCCATTAGAGCAAAGAGTCAAATTCTGTGTTTGCTTTAAAGCAATCTAACAAAATGACTGGAACTATTGTGTAGAAAAAGGAGATTGGAGATGATATATCTGGAAGTTAAGTCCTCTGCTTCACAAATAAACTATCATTTCTTTTGGTGTTCATGTGTATATTTGTGAAGCTGTTACAAACATTGATACTTGCACCATATTTAATTTCATTGGCATATCCATAAATGTACTGGATGATATAAACTTGAAGATGAGAGATTAAGTTCTCTCATCTCATCTGGTGCAATATTCCTTGGTAAGGAAGCTGGTTCTTCCTTCAGTCCCAATATGTTAAGGGAAGGAAAAACATTCTACAGGAGGAACTCAGTGGGTTGAGTGGGATCAGTGGAAGAAAGAAAGAATTAGCGATAATTTGGGTCGAACCATTCATCAAGACCATTTTGATGAAGGGTTCTGCCCCGGAATAATAATTCTTTTTCTCTCTCACTGATGCTCCTGGACCTGGCTGAGTTTCCCAAGTAGATTGTTTTATTTGTTCCAATTTCCAGCATCTGCCGTCTCTCGTGTCTTCATGCGAAAGGGACATTCTGGTTTCTCCAAGATTGGACCCTCTTGGTTGAACAGCTTGCCAACAAAAACAGTGGTGCAGTACTCTGGTCATTTCATCAATGTAATTTAAGTGGCTGAGAAGAGGTAATGTAAACAGGATGGTAAGTTGTCATTTGGCAGTAGTTAATGGAAGTATGCATTTGGAAATTCTTAGAAGAATTTTCAACATGTTATTATTCTGAGGCAATGGGCAGGTGACTTAAACCATATGGGCAGGTGACTTAAACCATTTGGGCAGCATCCTGGATGACTGTGCAGTTTTGGAGCAACCCAACTTCAATTTAATGGCTGCAGGAGGAGTGGACTTCAGAAGGGAGTCAGGAGAACATGAGCCAGTCCTCATCGAGGGCTCAGTAGTGGAAAGGGTCAAGAACTTCCTGAGTGTAAACATCTCTGAGGAGCTTCCATGCTGATGCAATCACAAAGAAAGCTCAGCAGCAGCTATACTTTGTGAGGTATCTGAGGAGATTTGGTACATCACCAAGGACTCTCGAAAACTTCTACAGGTGTAACATCGAGAGCATACTGGCTGGTTGCATCCCTGGTGGTCCAACTCTCAGGACAAGGAAAAACTCCAGACGGTTGTTAACTCAGCCTGCGACTTCATAGGCACCAGACTTCACTCCATCGCGGATATCTGCATGAGGCGGTGTCTTAAAAAAGTAGCCTCTATTCTCAAAGACCCACCACCCAGGCCATGCCCTCTTCTCTCTGCTACCATTGGGGAAAATGGTACAGGAGCTTAAAGACAAGCACTCAGTGGCACAAGGTCAGCTTCTTTCCCCTCTGCCAACAGACGCTGCCTTACTTTTTGTGCACTATTATTTTTATTTTTTATACTATTGTTGTAAGATGGTTACAATATGAATGTTTGCTCTATGATGCTACTGCAAAACACCGAATTTCTGACTTACCCAAATTCTGATTCTGAGGAACTTAAATGGTTGCCAGTGATGTTCAGCTTTTCAACTCCAAAGGGAATTGTAGAATGCAAAGCTTCAGGCCAACAAATAACTTACTGGTATGAAATCGGTGAATCTTACACTGCATTGTGGCTGCAGGTATCCTGTCAGTCAATTTGCAATTAAATGCTCCTGCATCGAGATGACTATTGACCAGTCAGCCAATTTCCTATCTCTATATCTGCGACCAATCTTAGTGGCTGCAGGTATCCTGTGTCAGTCATTGTTACATTGAAATATTCCTGCATTTACAGTTAATGACTACTGACCAGCCAATCAATTCCCATCCCTGCATCCATGTATCCTGACTGTTAATCACTTTTCATGCAGTATCTTTGAAAGTAGGATGGGTCCTCCCAAGACTAGCTTTGATCAAGTTTTCCCTCATCTCAGTGGTACTATAAGTGAGTCTGGTTCAGCGAAGAATTGTGAGCTGGTTAAAATTTCTGTGTTGAAATTGTTTTGCTGAATGATGTTGTGAAATACGTCAGCAATGATTAATGGTCTCTTCACACAATCCAGCCCTAGTTAATGGGGGTCTGGATCTCAGCACCACTGGAAAGTTTCAGTGTTGCTGCCCCTGGAAATGTTTAGACCCATCTATTTTGTCATTGCTGCTGTCAGCAGGGCCCACTGCCACTTTTCTTTTTTTTCCTTTTGATGTTTGCTGTTTTCCTGAATGAGAGAGAAAGGACAGGAGGAAACAGCAGAAAAGAAAAACAGCTTTTGAAAAATAAAATTCAGGTTGGAAATGCAGGAGCCAGTGATTAAACTGAGCCAGTGATTAAACTGAGCCACTACAACTAATATCAAGGGAGTAGGAGAGGAATGAGGCCAGTTTAAGTTGATTTATTTCACGAATGAAGTGTTAGAATATTGAACACAGCGCCACTGCTAATATCCACATTAGTCTTTTTGCTGCTTTTGATGGGGATTCATTAATGTCAAGAGGAAGTTTTAGATAAATATCCCAATGGCTATAATAAGAAGAAAAGGCTTTTATTTTGCTCAACAATTTTCTCCCCTCTGCTTCTTCGCCTCATGAGTCAACACTAGCTTTGTAAATCGAAATTCTCAGATGATTTCACTTACATCCATGTTGCATTATTTATAACTGAAAGCAATAGGACAAATAGCTTCTTCCTCAGCCGAATTCCTGAAAAATAAGAGAGCTGAAAGAAAGAGCATTTATACCTCCCATTTCCTCACAATGAATTATTTTTGGGGGGCTACCATTATTCTATTTATTTTTTTCAGTTCGAGATGCACAACAGTTGCAGGCCGTTCCAGTTCACGTTACCCAAATACTCCCATGTGACCAATTAACATATTAACCCCTGTACATCTTGGGAGAATGGGAGGAAACCAGAGCACTGGAGGAAATGCCAGTGGACACAGGGAGAATATACAAACTCCTTGCAGACTGCGTTGGACTTGCACCTGAGTCACAAATACTGTCATTGCCTTGTGCTAACTGTCATGCCACACTGCAACTATACCTGTGATCTACTCTGTTCACAGAACTTTAGAGAGAGAAATAATCAGTTTTCTTGGTCGTTTCAAGGTCTAAAAAGTTGGTTAGACCACAAAGACAAGAATCCTGTGCCATTCACCCCAGAGTGGAAGTAACATGATATCTGTCTATGGACTCATCCCATTCCCCTGCTGACATATCTATCCTCAGTCTCATGCACTGTCAGACCACCCACAAATTTGAGGAACACCTCATCTTCTGTCTGAGCGCCCCTCCCCCAAAGCAGATGGCATTAACATTGACTTTTTCGGATTCCGTTAAACCACCTCTCTTCTTCTTCCCCGTGTCACCTTTCCCCCATCTCTCTCTCTCTCTCTCTCTCTCTCTCTCTCTCTCTCTCTCTCTCTCTCTCTCTCTCTCCTTTTACCTTCTCTCTCCTTTCATTGAATCAAATTGACTCACCTCTTCTTATCATATCCAATTAACACATTTTTTTGGTCTGGACTCCTTCCCCTGCCAATCTTCAATCTACATTCTGCTCCCTTCCTGTTCTTTGCTTATTCCTTGAACAAGGACATAGGCCTGAAAAGTCATGAATTTATCTTTATCTCCAATGGAGGGTTCCTCAAGCATTTCTAGGCATTTTTTCTACAATCACACTATCAGCAGACTTTTGTGTTTCACACATGTGATCTTTTATATCCGTCATTCCAGGGAGATATGATCTCAGCTTGATCATACTTGATCCTGCAATGTTGCTACAATAATTCACCACACCTGTAACAATGCCAAACTCATTGTAGCACCAATGTAGATTCATCCAGTGAGTCACTGAGATAGCCACTTGATTCGTATGCTCCAACCACAGCCTGCTAGCTTAGAAGTGAGAGCACTTGCCCTCAACCAAGATAGCAGCTAGCTAGGTCTAAACAAGAACCACAAGGTGATTGGTTTAGAGTCAGCTTATTCATTTGCCTGGAGTGAGGTCCAATGAGAACTGAAAAACAAAATCAAGAAGGAAAAAGTTTCCAATAAAACAAAGCATAAAGGAGGCAATTTTTGATTCAATAATATCAAATGGAATGAAAGCAAGCCAGGACACATCTATTCTAGATCTTGTCTGTTGTAAGGTAGGCAGCAGATCGATGCTTGATAACATCACAGAAATCATGTTGAAGTTTGAGGAGAGTGGAAGCCTTTTTGCCCCTCTAGTGTTTTCATCACTCAATAAAATCAAAGCTGATATTCTCTGTAGTTTTCCGTCTATCACTGTTCTTTAGTGCCCCTGGTTGCCAAAAATCAATCAGTCACTTTGGTTCTTAAAATTAACAAAACATTCAGTTTGCATAATAGACAATAGACAATAGACAATAGGAGCTGGAGTAGGCCATTTGGCCCATCGGGCCAGCACCGGCATTTTAGATCATGGCTGATCATTACCATCAGTACCCCTTTCCAGCCTTATCCCCAGAACCCTTAACTCCGTTACCCACAAGAGTCTTATCTAACTCTCTTTTGAACATAGTCAGTGAATCCGCCTCTACCACCCTCTGTGGCAGAGCATTCCACAGATTCACACTTCTCTGGGTAAAAAAATGCTTTCTCATCTCTGTCCTAAAGGGCCTACCCTGTATTCTTAAACTATGCCCTCTAGTCCTCGTCTCCCCCATCATTGGGAACAAGTAATCAGACTTCACCTTGTCTATCCCCCTGATGATTTTGTATACCTCAATCATGTCCCCCCTCATCCTTCTAAACTCCAATGGATACAAGTCCAGTTTTTCTAGCCTTGCTGCATATGACAACCCTGCCATCCCTGGAACTAACCTTGTAAATCTGCGCTGCACACCCTCTATAGCTAGTATGTCCTTCCTCAAATTTGGAGACCAGAACTGGACGCAATACTCCAGGTGGGGTCTCACCAGGGCCCTGTATAACTGCAGAAGGGCGTCTCTGTTCCTATACTCCAATCCCCTCTTTATGAAAGCCAACATTCCATTTGCCTTCTTCACAGCTTTCTGAACCTGCATGCTAGCCTTCAGTGACCGGTGAACAAGTACACCCAGATTCATTTGCACTTCCCCACTCCCTAGCTTGTCTCCATTTAAATAATACTCAGCTTTCCTATTACTTCCCCCAAAATGAATAACCTCACATTTGTTCACATTGAAATTCATCTTCCATTTAGCCGCCCACTCCTCCAGCCTGTCCAAGTCCCTCTGCATTTTCCTTACATCCTCCTCACACTTGAAATACTTTTTAATACTTGAAATTTTGATTAATAATAACTTGACATGATTAATATTTGGAAATATGACATAGTATCTGTAATTTCTCCTCATTGTTAACCTTTGGGGTCTCAGTATCACACTTGTTAATTCATACTGCACACCTACCACCTTCAATATACTTTTTAAAATTGTACTTCCAAGAACAACAGCGAAGGGGAATAATCATAACGTTATATACAAAGTGATGATCAGGTGGAGGGGAAAATGAAAGTCTGCAAATGCTGTGATTGTAGTAAAAACACAGAAATGCTGAAGGAACTCAACAGGTCTCAAAGCATCCATCGATGTAAAGACATATAACCAACATTTTTGGGGCCAACATGTGTGGAGGATCAAGATTTGTTAGAAATATGTCAGTGTGAAATATGATTTCCCTCAATCCAACTTCTTCCTTCTTTACTTCACCCAAAGAAAAATGACAAAATAATTTTGGAGTTTGGAAACATGGTATTTGAGGTGATCAAACAGAAAGAATCTCCAGATTAAATACTGCCTATCAAATGGTCAAAGCGAGCAAGGTCACTGTGAAAGTGTAACAAAAGAAAACCTCACACTTCAACAGATGAAATCCGGTTAAATGCTACCATTAAAATTCATTGCCATGACAACCAGTTTCAGCTATCATAGCTTGCAGACATTTGTAGAGTATGATTTTGATGTGCGTTGGGTCCCTGAATGCTAAATTCCAGGTCAGAAATGCCTTCGTGTGTGGGCAAATGACAGGAATGTATTTCTGCTTCATGTCTGCTCCCTTCATTTTCAATTCTGTTCCCGGAACACAGGGTTTATTTTCTAAGGGAAGATTTTGCCAGCTTTTTTATTAATTCCCAAGGCATGGTTGAAAAATCAGAAGGAAATGTTACATCTCCATATTGAAATTGATCCAATCATGAGTGGAGTATGGGAAAAAAATGCATTGCAAATTTTCCAGGTGATTTTTTTTGGGGTCATTTTTACAAAACCAGGCAATTGTGAGCTCCAGAAAACAAATATTATTCAAAGAGACTGACAGTAATAATCCTTTGCATTGGGAGTACAAATGGTGTACAAACTGAAAAACTGTGTTTGTGGCATACGTCAACCCCAACATATTTGTTTTACAGTGGAGACCTGGTGTCGTAATATTGCAATTCAAATTCCTTGTGTTCAATGACACCATTGACGTTGTCTTTAAATTCAGGGATTTTTTTAACTCCCTTGTAAAGATCTTCAATATTCAATTTCTGAACACTGTAAAAGGTCTCTGATAATAGTAAAGGTTCCATTGTTAGGCTTTTTCAGGTGCATTCTATGCTAAGAATGCACCTGAAGAAGTAGAAGCGGCCCTTTAAATTGGCGTTCAGGTGGCAGCGTTTAAAGCATAACGCTGGCTACCTGAAGAACACAGCTGCACAGGATGCGGCTCTGAGCACAATCCAGCTCCTGCCCAGTGTCAGCTGTGATCAGCAGCCTGACCCTTTAACATCCGCTTTCATCCAGCTGCATTTAGGTGGCTGGGGGAGCCACTGAGCTGAGCTGATTATCCCTCTCGGAGGAGGATTACGTAGCTCGCTTCAAGAGCACCTCCTGCACATTCAGGTGGCCTCAAAACAACCACATATTGCCTAAACATGCGGCTTTACATGCGTGGCAATTGTCCACCTGCAAGTGGCTATTGTCACGCAATACTACATTTAGAATGTAACATATATGAAATTCTACCATAAGGCAGACAGAGAGTCACCACTTTGTCCAGCACCCCTCACAGAAACCTACAACACCTGGTGTTTCTAGTACTGACCACGCCTGAGCCTGCTTAGCTTCCGAGATCAGACAATCTCAGGTGTATTCAGGCTATTAGGCCTCAGTTATGACACTTTTACAAATGCAATGGACCTAGAACCAGAGCATTATAGATTGGAATGTTAATGATGCTCTTTTCAAAGACACCCAGAACCATGTTATATTCTTCACCTGGTAAGAGAGATCTGCAATTGAGTATTTATATGTTTTCATCAACACTCTTTGTGGTCACTGTTTCATCTAACAAACTTATAAATGAATAGCCATTTTTCCCAAGGAGTTGATCCTGTGGGCAGTGACATCATCAGTCATTGGCATAGAATAAGTTCTTTGTCACCAAAGCCAATTCATCAGGACTTTGAGAAAACTTTTATAAGCCATGCTATTGATGAGCCCCACATTTTAATGGAAGTCAATGAGCCATTGGCAAGTGGATAGGAATTTCATGAGACCAATGTTTCATGCATCATTTGTCATTCTTCTAGCCAAATTAAAAGCTGACAGTTATTGGATGGGAGTGTTCTGTGGAATTAATACTGGATTCACCCTTTTTTTAAAAAAACTTATAATTCAATTTATTGATGTTCTTCATCTTCATTGCCACTTCACAGATTCTGAAAATTGTCTGCACTTTGCTGCAGTAGAATTCTTACAAAAGTTAGACTGATCGTACTTTAATAAAAGTCTGCACCAAACAGAGGCCTAGTTAGTTTGTCAGTTTTTATCGTTCTTCTACTCACAATAACTCCAGTGAATACAATTTTAATACTGCTTTGACATCTTCTTGGATTTCTGCACTCTGTGCACACTGCTCACTTTGCAGAGTAAACGTTTCATTTCGTCTTGTATAACATCTTATTTTGAATTCATTTGAATATTGTGGCCCTTTGTTATGGAATTCAATTTTCTATGTAGCTTTGCATTGGAAGTAGCTTTAATCCAGTCCTTATCGATTTTGGTGCCTTAACTTCCCTGGTATCCAAAACAACCTTTGTTTTGACTCGAATTGAAGTGGAAGCCATCAATACAGCTCTTTGTCTGTTCCATTCCAGAATTCAATTGAGGAGCATAAGTGAAGGCTAAATTGAAGGGCCACCTTCATTTTTCTCATTAGCCTTAATTCAAGAATGAATTCTGTAAAGGGGCCACTTGGACTGTACTTTAATTGGAAGATCTTCAGTTGGAATAAAGAAATGTGCCTTTTGCTGAGTAATGGCACTGTACTGATGACCTATGAACGCAGAAATCAATTATTTTAGAACACACCCAGTTATAACATCCTTTGGTCATTTCACTTGTCATTGTTTGGGCACAGCATAATAAGAAAAAAAGAAGTGTAAAATGATTAAAGTAAAAATTAAAATCTTATCGACCATGGATATACTTGTTTCAAAAATTCAGGGGAAATGAACAAAAAATGACTTGTTAAATAAAACCTTATTATAATGTATTATGAGAAACTGTATCAGTGAAAGCTGAATTATTGAAATGAAGTGTCTGGAGGTATTGTTATTGAATCTTGCTTTTATCCATTACACTCCTCCTCTAATAAAGATCCATGCGTACACGCATGTGCAAGCACACACCCACACCCACACACACACACACATTTTTATCAAATGTAATTTTCAAATTATTTGAAGCCCTGCTGAGGCCACATTCAGAGTATTGTGTATAGCATAAATAGAACATTCCCTTTGGCCCAACATGCCTGTGCTGATCATAGAGACTGAATTAAACAAAACCAATCTGCCTGCACATGATCTACATCCCTCTACCTTTTGTTTGTTCATGTGTCTGTCCCAATTAGCCTTCAGCACTAACACTGCCTGTGATAGTACAGATTCTATCACCAATGTGCATATGTACAGATTGTAGTGTAGGATGACTGTGATTGGCTGAGAGTGTAGCCACTCCTACTGGCAGGACTTAAAAGATTGCTCCTAGCCAGACCAGGTCATTCTGGACTGGTCGACCTACTTGTGATTTGCTCCAGTCTTTTAGTTAATAAAAGCCTTGGTTTGGATCAACAAGTCTTTGGTTCTTTCGACGCGCATTATACTGCCTTCCTACCTTTTTACATCACCTCCCTTTCCAGCATTCTCCAGGCACATCATCCTCCATGTAAATAAGATGCCATAGTGTTTTGTAAGCGATTACTAGGTGGTACATGAGTGGGGAGAAAAAGGTTGAAAATCACTGAGATAGATAATGGGTAGGATGTTTTCTCTGGCTGATAAGCCTAGAATCTGCAGTCACAGACTTGAAATATGAGGCTGATTATTTCAGATTCAGATTTCAAATTTATTGTCAGAGTACATACATGACATCATATACAACCCTGAGAATCTTTTTCCTGTGGGTGAAGCAGAATTACTACTTATTTGTCGTGCAAAAAAAGCTGTACACAACATATACATGTAAACAAACAAAGAACTGTAAACAGATAATGAAATGTAAACAAGCACTGTGCAATCGAGAGAGAATTTTTAAAAATCAATAATGAAAGAGTCTTTAAATGATTCCCTGATTGAGTTTGTTGTTGAGGAGTTTAATAGTGGAGGGGTAGCAGCTGTTCCTGAACCTGGTGGTGTGAGTCTTGAGGCACCTATTACCTCTTTCCTGATGGTGGCATGTGCTGGGCGGTGTGGATCCTTGAAGATTGCTGCTGCACTCCGACGGCAGCGTTCTCAGCAGATGTTCTTGACAGTGGGGAGAGTTTTGCCTGGGATGTCTGGGATGAAACCTCTATCATTTCGAGGGTGATCTCTCTATCCCAGTACTGTGGAGATTCAGGGTTGATAGATTTCTGATCTTAGAATTGCTTAAGGAAAGGACAGGAAAACTATGCTGGAGATGAAGAATAGCCTTTTTGTATGCAATGATTGTATGCAATGACCTTTTTGAATAGAAGAGCAGGTTCTAAGGGCCATGTGGCCTTCTCCTGCTCCTGCATATACTGTATGTATAATAGTCAATTACTTTCTCTTTTGGCAAGCCTATGTGCTTTTATTTTATATTTAATTTCTCTGTAACATCAGAAGAGTTTGTGTCAACTGAAGTTGTTATGATTCTATTCTTGTCCCTGTATCAAAAGAAAGTGGGAACAAATCTTGTTCCTGAAACTTGAGCATATAATCTAAACTTCATTCTCAGTGCTCTGTTGAGAACCACCACACAGTTGGAAGTATCACTGTCTGAGCAGGAAGGAAAAGCAAGACCTCATCTCTCTTCATGAGTGGCACAAGAGAAACACCTGTCCCTCTCAGGAAGAGTAAGGAAGATCTCTATGCCATGGGTCCTGGCCAACATTGCAAAGTGATTATCTAACAATTATTACTTTGACAAATGCAATGCCCAAATTTCCAAATCTGTTTCCCACAGCACAACAACATCAAAATAATGTAATTGGGAGTGAACAACTTAGGGTTTGAGGTAAATGCAAGTTTTTTTTTTTACTTCATGCATAAGAGGGTCAAGAACTTCAACTTCCTGGCTGTCAACATCTCCGACGATCTGTCCTGGAGCCTCCACGCTGATCCTATCGCAAAGAAGGCTCACCAGTGGCTACACTTTGTGAAGGGTCTGAGGAGATTTGGTATGTCACATAAGACCATCTACAGGTGTATCATGGAGACCATTCTGGCTGGTTGCCTCACTGCCTGGTATGGAGGCACCAACTCTCAGAGCAAGAATAAATTCGGCCAACGACATCACTGGCACCAGACTTCACTCCATCGAGGACATCTACATGAGGAGGTGTCTTAAAAAACCAGTTTCTATCCTCGAAGGCCCCCACCACCCAGACCATGCCCTCTTCACTCTGCTGCCATCAGGAAAAAGGTGCAGGAGCCCTAAGACGAGTACTCCGCAGCCATTAGTTTCCTGAATTATCAATGAACGAAAGACACTGCCTTACTTTTTGTGCACTATTATTTTTATTTTTATGATAATGTTGCAAGATGGTTATAATATGAATGTTTGCTCTATGATTGCTGCTGCAAAGCATCGAATTTCAGGACTTGCTTATAACAATAAAATCTGATTCTGATTCTGAAATTAATATATGGTTCAATTGAGCATATTCAAGTTGATACAGCAGTAGAAAAGAAACAAGTTCAGAGATTTTAGAATATACAGGATGAGTAGGAAATATATATTGTATCTGGAATTGAATTATAATTTCGATTCTACGGATAATAAATTAACTAATGAATGCCATGCTCTTAACTGTCCAACTGCACAGCAGGGAAAGCAACATCAGTGGAGTGAAAAACAAAGGTCACCAGAATTTGGAATTGTCAAAGATGTTGATATATGGGGAAGATAACAAAAGGAAGGATTTGTAATGGATCAAAGATGGTGGAGATTTGAGAAAGGTAATAATTACCCATGTTCACCTGATCATGTACCATATCTTTTATTCCCTCCTTCCCTCTATCTTTTCATTGTATCTTTACACTAGTTTATCACTACTGTATATTTCGGTGTAAATCTCGACCAGCAGCTAAGTCTTTTAGCTTCATTTTAAAGGTTTTATGGTATATCTAGCGTATAAGTCGACCCCAATTTTTCGGGCTGTCCGGGCCTCTCAGAAACAACCCAAAATTTTTAAAACACCAAATTTGCGAGTAACAAAGCTGTACATTAAGTAATTTAAAAATAACTTTGGCCTACCAGGCAGGAGCAGCGACGGCCCACGGAGCTGGTGCGGCGTTCATTGTGCTCCCAGTGGGAACAGGAACCTCGGCCTACCCGGCAGGAACAGCAACAGCGACGTCAGGGTCCAAGGTAGGAACAGTTATGGCAGCGCCCAGAAGTGGGGAGCAGCAGCACCGGCGCTGGGGAGGTGCTTCCAACATCAGCTTATATTCCAAATCAACGTCAATCTGTTTTTTTTCAGCGAATTTAAGGTCTTAAAACTAAATCCGGTGTATAGGACACCCCCCACTTTTTGAGGGTTTTACAACTCGACTTATATGCTGAAACATACAGTAATTATTCACAATTTTGATGATAGACCACTGAGCTTAAACGTATTTCCATCTTTCTAGATTCCCAGCATTTATGATTATCTGATTTTCCTTAGCTTGTGCACTGAGCACAGGAATGGCAGGGGTGGGGGGAGTGGTGGGAAAATGGGAAGCCCATCAACTTCACACATTTGATCACTATTCAGTGATCTTGCTGTATTCCCATGTGAATTGGATCAATTAATCTATGAGATATCGAGTCAACCAGCTGTTTTTCACTATGTCAGTTCAGAGGAAAAAATGAGGGCGAGGATAAGAATAGAAATGCTGCAGATGCTTGTGGAACTGAACCCTTGCATGATATATGCTTTCAGAGTTACAAAGTAAACAATCAGGAAGGAACTGAAGTTGATATAATATGACATGTTATGATATGAACGTTTATTGTCGGGTGTAAGAACAATAGGCAGATGCACCAAAATTCTTTCTTGTTTCAGTAAAACAGTAATATCAGATACAGAGACAAAAACAAGATTGGATTTTTCCACACATTCTTCTGCCCACTGACGTTTAGGATGGGAGTCAGTGCTTTGAGAAAGCAATTGGTCCTGGCCAGTTGCTGTTTATCAGAAGGAAATGTTAGCAAAAAGCTTGTGGTTTCCAAGGTATCACCACCTCAAAGCCAAGAATAACGCTGAAAAGATTGTTTCTGTGATTTCTTAACAGCGGCCACTGAAGTACGTAAAGTAGAAATCTGAATGTTGGTCAATATTCATCCCCACTAATCTTCTTGAAAATTGTGCCTGAATACATACAAACTCCAAAAATTAGGTTTAATTTACATCACTTGATAACAAGAAAAAGAGGATTTCTTAACTGCTGTCAGCCCTGTTCAATGACCAATTCCATTGTTGCATGTTGCTGTGTTCATTGAGATCTCTACTCTAATTATTATCATCAAAAATTCAACATTCACATACAGCTGGTCAAAGCATTAGACTGTGCCCTAGTAGTTCTGGGTGTTCAGTACAGTAGATAAATTGCAATTTTATTTGTCAACTTACTTTTATGTTTTTAAATATATTTTTTTTCCCCAGATAGGCATTTTGGTTTAATAAGTTCTCCATCTCCTTTGACTAGATTCCTGGATAATTTTAAAATGTGATGACCTGCCGCAGTGTGAAGAATTCATGGTGCAATAATTTGTGGCACTATTGATTTGTTAATACCTTAACAACAGAGAAAAAATTGTGTAATAAGCTCGGAACAAAGGGTTTAACTATTTTATTAGTGATAAAAGAAAAAGCTAGGAACAAAGTGTTTATTCCGTCAAATGGGCTGCACGTGGTATCTTTTAAAGAATTCTGGGGGCCAATCTTCATTTTTTACGGAGTGGGAACTAAGTTTGATTTCATACATTCGCAAGACTACAGCGACGCTTTTGTTATCAGTCTTAAATTTAGGCATACAGCACGGTTACAGGCCATTTTGGCCCACGCGCCCATGCCCCCCAACTTACATCCCATTAACCAACACCCCTGGTAAGTTTTGAACTGTGGGAGGAAACTGTGGGAGGAAACGAGAGCATATCTCGCACAGACAAGGGGAGAGCATACAAACTCCTTAAAGACAGTGCCAGATTCAAACCTTGGTCTGGTCCTGATTGCTGGCGCTGTAAAGCTGTTGGGCTAACCACTATGTCAAGTTGTGTCAGAAAATTTAAGGAGAACCAGTACCTGCAGAACATGTTGGTTCACATATGAAAAGAAGCTGCGTCACCATGTACCATCAAATTGATGCACAGCTAATTTTAATTACTGTTAAAGGAAAAAGACTGCATGGAAAGAAAATGATGCAAGATGGAAATGGATCATAACTTGTTGGTGACAAGAAAAGACAACATGCAAATAGCCATCCCAGTAACTACCCTAACATTTATCATTTGTCACACAGCAAGTACATACAGAGCAAAGCAAATGTGACAAGAGATACAGAAGTCAGCTCACAGTTTGTCCATTGGACGTAGAACAAATTTTTCTCAAGTGACAAATTTTTAGAAGCTAGTATTTCCACATATCTCAAAAATTCAATTATCCTTTGATTAAACTCTCAAGTGATTATCAAACTACAATAATATTTTTAATAATTCAGCTTTAAGATATGAATTAGATCCTGAATTATATTGCCAACACAGCTGTTCAGAACATTAGTGATTTTTCATCCTGACCTGAATGTAGTCACATTTACAGATGCAAGAAATAATCACAATTAAATGATGTAACTCCCAGACACCCAAAAGCTTTTTCTTTAGACCACTCTTTTACCAAGCAGTGCCTAACTCACTCCAGATTTCAAAACTGATTTTGTTAAAATTCTTCTCAGGCTATGTCCATCGATATCCTCAAAATAATATGTAAAAATGAAGGTCCTCTCTTGAGAGATATATTTTATCAAAAGCTTCTAATTAAAATATCCTTATATATTTAATATATTGGGTTTATAATGCTTTGGGATTCTTAGGCATGAATGTTGCCTTTATCAATAATTACAATTTTAAACCCTCAACATATTGAAATAGTCCAATAAAATAATGGTTCCTGATCATCAACCATCCTCTGTGATGTTTCTTTTATTGTAATAAAGAAACTTGGGTACTTTTAAAACAACTCTATTTTATTAGCAAGACTCAAAACTGTTGGAGGCAACCATCTTGAATCCAACCGAAGCTGCCAACAGACTAGACTCTGACTCTCTCTAGTGGTCAGGGGGATTACTCGCACTCTATCATTCCATCCCCTTTCCATGATGCACTAATACAGTATTCTTTTCAATTTAAAGTTCAACACTAAGTTAAACACAAATATCGGCAGCACAAACTTTATAATTGGGCACTTTTATTTCTTTTAGAGATTCAGCCTGTTAGGTGCTGTATTTTTCAGTTATAGACTCAAGACAGTGTGGAGACATCCATCTTGAATCCAACCAAAAGCTGCCAACAAACTAGTCTCCACTCCCTCTAGTGGTCAGGAGGATTACTAGCACTCTTATCATTACATTCTCCATTGTGCTCTGAGACAATATGAGCACAGTTCCGTCCTTATGAATCTCAAGCTATTGAATGTTAATCAGTGAAATGATAAAATGACCGAATAATCAGGTCCATGGAGCTTTCACCTGACAAATCACATGAAATAAGGCTGTCGAGAGAGACCGATGCCCTGGAATACTGCAGCCTGAGCAAATGGATGTTAAACCAATTGGAATTTCCTCCTGCCTCATTTTACTGACAGCTTCAGATGACTTCCAGAGATGTCTTGTACACTATGACTCATGTAATTTTTCCTTTTTAATCTATTATGGATTCTGCTGTAACAGATCAGTAAGATTATTTATAATAAATAAACAAATAATAATAAATAAATAGAAACATAGAACACTACTGTAATATGGTTGAAACAGACTAGCTTTTCTAGTCTGTGCTGAATTATTATTCTGGCTGGTTCCACTGATCTGCACTGTCCATATCCCTCCCATCATGCACCTTCAAATTTTATCTTAAATGTTAAATTTGAACCCTCATTCATCACTTCAGCTGGAAGCTTGTTCACTGTGTGAAGAAATTCCCCTCAAGTGTCTTCTTTAAACATTTCCCATTTCCCCCTTTATCCATGACCTCTGATTTGTATCTCACCTCACCTCAGTTGAAACGCCTGCTTGCATTTATTCTATCTATCCCTTGTAATTTTTTTGATAGAGGTGTACAAAATCTCCCCCTCATTCTTCTATGCTCCAGGAAATAAAGTCCCAACCCTTTTAACCTTTCCCTGTAACTCAGTTCCTCAAATTCCAAAAACATCCTAGTAAATCTTCTCTGCCCTTTTTCTATCTGATAAGTTTCATTGAATTGATGTTTTCAATATGGCAACATAATGATGAAGCTAAATGCCTACCTTGTTTCATCCCCCATAAATTCAGAGGGAGAAGCCCTGGTAAGATCTCAGTTGTGGACACTTGATATGCCTGAAACATTTGGGTGCCCCAAGAAATTGGGACTATATGGTGGGAAAGGCTCGAAAGAAATCAAATTAGCGATGGAACGAACATAACTGGAGCAGTTCATCCCACGGAATGAGCAAAGGAAAGTAGTTTGACCAGATTGGTTAACTCTAGGGGTTGGAGGGATTCTGTCCGGGAGACCTGCTTGGGGGGGTCAGTTGATTGATTGGTGATGGAAATGTTGGCCAAGCATTAGACGCCTAGAAATGGACATCTTCTTGGAACTGAAAGTTTCAGAACAAGATTCAAACTGAGAAAGCAGAGATATTCAGGATGTGTCAGTGCCTGGACCCTTCAAGAAGTTGGGAGGTCAAGTTTCAGAGCCTATTTCAATCTGATAGCCCAGAGCTCATTGGTGTGCTGGAGAGTGGAATCTGTATTGATTGAACAGCCAGAGATTTGTGCCTGATCTGATCATGAATACAAGAGTCTTACGAATCAAGGCACGAGTTGAGCAGGGTGGAAATGTGATGTTTGGTGCATTGCTTGATCAAGGATATTGAGCCAATCAGAAATCTAGACAAATTTGGTATTCGGCATGAAGTAATGGTTGGGGTTGATATTATCAACAGAGGGAAGCCAAAGGAAGGGGGAGCAATCAATGTGAATTGCCTCATTAGTCCAAATTATCATTATTAAGGTTAGTTGTCTGAGAAGTACACAGCACATACATGCTGAGCAAAAATTACATCAGACGTAAAAGGGTGAATCTCAACTGTTAGCGCCTGTTTGAATTTCCAGATTTGATCTAGAAATGGTCACAGTACTTAGTATCTGCCTTGAAAAAATATCAGTTTTAATGCGTGTGAACAGCATTATGCATCTCAGTTTTCAGGCCAAGAATATTCTTTGGGGAATTTTAGTGAGATTATCTGATAAAATATGATTAATGAGAGGCTAGTGAGACACATAATTTTAAAATAAAATTTAAAGTTTCCTTTCACAGCTTTGTGAGATCATCTAGTTTGGAGCTCAACTGCACAGATGGGAAGGGTCACGTTTGATGTAAAGTTTTAATCTGAGCCAGCTGCTTGTAAGTTACTCACTGATATAATTGGGATCAGTGATGAGAGTGACACCAGTCTGGTATAAGAAGAACAAAATGTTGGAAATACTCAACAGGTCAGGAAGAGACTGAAATAGATTTAATATTTCCGATTAATGACCTTGCATCATTTCAGAACAATAGTCTGGCACAAACTAGATGGGCCAAATGGCCTGTTTTTGGTGCTATAGAAACCTTTAGTTCTATCTAGTCATGTGAAGGAGGGAAAGCGATGGAGACAACAAAGAGAATTCCTGTGACAGAGGAACTGAGAGAGGTGCATGACACAAACAGTGTAAGTGTGAGATGACAAAGTGTGGTGGAAGGTGAAGGTCGGAGAAGGTGGTGAGACTTCACGGTCTCTCAGTCACCATCATCACCTTTTCTGACATTCAGCTTCTCTTGTTCTGCACCCTATCACAGGCATTGTTTAATTTTATTTTCACCTCTTCTTCTTGGCTAACTTTTCTCATTTTTGATCAAGCCTAACATAGAAAGTCAGATCCGAAGTAGTCCACTCATTTGTTTGAGTCTGCTTCGCCATTCAGTACAAATTGACTGATTATCTCAAACCCATATTACCTCTCTCTCTCTCTCTCTCTCTCTCTCTCTCTCTCTCTCTCCCTCTCTCTCTCTCTCTTTCTCTCTCTCTCTCTCTCTCTTCCCCTCTCCCTCTCCCTTGATGACTTTTTGCATCTGGATATTCATCTCACTCTTTAAAAACTTTCAATGACGACCTCATCATCCCTTGGTGCTGGTGCAGCATCAACCCCAAAATGAACGCATTTCTCTTCTCAGTCCCATGTATCTAGCTTTATAATCTGAGACTGTCTTCTCATTCTAAATTTCCCAGCGAAGAAACACCCTCACCCTCCAACCCCACCACCCTCCCACCACCACTGTATCCTTAAAGTTCACAATCCTACCAAGTTAAACCATAAGACATACAAGTAGAATTAGCCCATATGGCCCATTGAATCTGCTCTGCTATTCAAATCATAGATGATGTATTTTTTTCTCCCCATAGTCTTTAACACCCTTACTGATCAATAACATCAATCTCCACTCTAAATGTACCCAATGATGGCCTCCACAGCCATCTGTGGCAACAAATTCCACAGATTCACCACCCTCTAACTGAAGAAATTTTTCTTCATCTTTATTCTTTGACGCTCTACACTTTGGTCTGTGGCATTTCCACTACTGGAAGCATCTTCTCATCTGTTCTATATCAAGGCCTTTTGACATTTTGTAGGTTTCAAAGAGATTCTCCCTCATCTTCCTAAACTCCAGCAAATACAGGCCCTGAGCCATCAAACGCTGCTCAGACATTAATCTGTTCATTCCTGGGATCATTCTCACAAAACATTTCTGGACCCTCTCCAATTAGTCAGCCAACTGTGAATTTTTATTTTCAACTTAAATGTAGATATAGAGCACAGAAACAGGCCATTTTGGCCCACAAGTCCATTTTGACCTATTTACACCCAATTAACCTACACCCCTGGTACGTTTTGAACAGTGGGAGGAAACCAAGGAAAACCCACACAGACATGGGGAGAACATACAAACTCCTTACAGACCACGTGGGATTCGAACCTTGGTCCTGATCGCTGGTGCTGTAAAGGCGTTGCGCTAACAGCTATGCCAACTGTGCCACCCTTTGATTGGTCTTCTCGTCCAGATCAATTATATTTATTATGAAGAGTTGAGGCCCAAGCACTGATCTTCGTCGTGCACCAGTAGTCACCACCTGACATTCAGAAATAAACTTTATTCTTACTCTAGCCCTTTTCACATTGGCTGACCAGTAAATTGGCTGTTCAACAAACTGGTTAAAGAAGCCGTTTTTGCCAGTCACACTGGACCACTGTCGACCGGTTATCTGCATCCTTTCACACTCACCACCAGGCATCCCAGGGGAGAGGGGTGCCTATCTCCCACTGGTGACATCCTGAGTGACATTACGTGCACTCACTAGGGGTGACATCTGCTCTTTCTCAAAAATGGTGGGCGTTAATGCAGTCAGAATGATTGCCTGAGAGAATGTGTACTCTCACCCCACAGACAGGTCTTATCAGCCACATTGTCAGCAGGATGGATCAAACAGTAATAATGGAGCCTAATCAGGGCTGTTTACATGCTCTCAGGTGGGATGATTGAATGGAAACATTGAGGAGAACCATGGAGGAATTTGAGGCTGGAAGTAGGGCTGAGCTGAATAGCCGTTGGTGACCACGCCTGGTTATCCTGAAGCATTTTGAACATCTGTAAAATAACAGAAGAATGTGGAGGAGAGAGAGTGAGAGAGAGAGAGAGAGAGAGAGACCATGGGGGCCCATGTTCTGGTCTAATATCCTTGAAAAATTTGATGATGGACAGCGGCATGAGAATTTTAGAATGTCTCGGAGTACATTTGATTTTATTGTGGAGCTCCTAGAGCCAGAGCTGAAGCGTAGGAGCACCAACAGCCGAAAGCCTGTGGAGCCTTGGCTCAGTCTTGACGTTGCTTTGTGGTGGTATGTCACCCCTAGTGAGGAGTGATCCATCAGTGTTCTATTTGGTGCGGGCGTCTCCACTCCGTGCACGGTGGTGCGCTAAGTGACTGTTGCATTGAGGGAGAACCTGATGAAACATCTCATTGACCTTGCCAAGTGGAGATAGATCATCTTCAGGGGACAATCGCTGCGTTTGCAGAATGGGGTGGCTATCTAAATTGTCCTCATGCCATCGATGGCACACATATTCCCATCATTGCCCCACATGATGATGCATCAGCCCACTGCAATCGAAAAGGGTGGCACACCAATGATCTTCAGGCTGTTCTTGACCACAACTGCCATTAAGGATCATGGCCTGAGTTACAATCATTTGTCTTCACCTATCAGTGCTTCCATATGTCAATCAATGCATTGTGCTTTCATTGGTTCCAGCTTCACACATGTGTATGTGGGTGATCTGGTCGCACGCATGATGCTCGAGTTCTTGCCAACTCACCCAGGTGCTGAACTCGAGCATCATGCGTGTGACAGGGGGGCTGAGGGTGTAGGCGGTCATCTATTCCCGCATGAAGAAAGTGAATATGCCCCACTCTGATCCTTCCAACATGTACACGAAAAGGTGTCTAGTATGTGAAAAAGGCCTTGGTTTACATATGTGTATATATGTATATGTATGTGCATATATGTATGTATGTGTATATTTGAGTATATATATTTATATGTTTATGTGCATGTACAGTACAACTCCAATTATCTTAAATCAGATTCTCCAAAATCCTCATTTATCCGAATTTTTTATTCCAGAGTCAGAGTCAAAATTCACTCAACATGAAATTAGAATGACAATTGTCCTCGTTTCAGGTAACTCCCTCTCCTCTCTCTTTCCATTTCTTCTTTACCTTCCCCTATTGATTTTTCTCTCCAACTCTCCCTCTCAAACTGCATTCTGCTGTCTCCAGCTGCAAGCGGTCAAAAGAATCCCTTGTCCCAGCGTCATCAAGGAGAACGGCTTCCTGGGCAAGAGTGGGACCTCAGGCTCAGTGGTGCTCCCTCCCCTTCCCTCTCACATCTCCCCTTCTTCACCCCTTCCCTTCCTCCCTTCCCCTTTCCCTCCCCCCTTGGCGCAGCTGAGCTCCCCGACGGTGTCTCTGAACCCTTCCCTTGGCCTACTGCCACATATACACACTGGACTCCCCGGTGTGCGAGTGCTGTAGGCAAAGGGGAGGATTCAGAGATAGGGCTCAGGCGTCGGGAGCTCTGGTGACCAGGGAGACAGGAGCCTGCCAACTCGCCAGTGAGTGTTCCACTGGCCCGGGAAGCCTCCGTGAGGATCAGTGGCAGCATTGGATTCATGTCAGGGATTGGAGTCGGCAGTTGGGAAGTCTTGGTGGTTGGCGACGGCCAGCATTTTTTGATGAGAATTAAAAATTATTTTAATTTTCAAATAGCCTTCCCTTGTGGTTTGTTGTTGTTTAAACGCTGTTAAAAATGATTTGCTGCTGCTATGGGGCTGTCTTTAAAAAAAAATGACCATTTCTCTGAAAAAAACATTTATCCAACATAGGCCTGGTCCTGACCATTTCGGATAATCGGAGTTGTATATGTATTGATATTTATGTGTGTGTGTACACAGGTATATTTATATATGTAGAAATATGTTTATATGTGTGGTAGTACACCACCAGCCTACTGCAGGGGGAACCTCTATACCTGCAGGAGTGTAAAGGGACAGGACAACACCTGGCCGGCTGCCAATCATTCGGCCTGAATAGATCAAATGCTGGCCTCCCGAGGCCTCACACTTAGTTGCTGCAGCCACAGCCAACCTGGCTCTGTGGAGGTTTTTGTGGATTAAAGCCTATTGTTCAGTCTTTATCTTGTGTGTGTTTGATTCTGTCTAACAGCGCACCACAATATGTCAGCAGTTCTACAAGAAATCTATACTTCTGCATTGGTTTGCCCACAGGTATTCAAGATAGTTAACAAAGTGGAAATCCCTGAACATTTGATCGGGGACCCTGCTGACCCATTTTGGAATCGGCTGATGAAGGGGTTTATGCAATAGCATGTGCTCGATCAACGGAAGCACAAATTCACCTACCAGCTGAGCTCTGCACGAATGGGTGTGGAGAGTGCTTTTGGGTGCCTCAAAGGTCGCAGGGGATGCCTGGTCAAACTGGATATTAGAACCGCCTTTGATTCTGAGGCTGTAGTTGCCTGTTGTATCCTGCATAATATATGTGAGATTTACAATGAGCAATTCTTGGAAAGATGGATGAGCAAGGAGGCAGATCTCCCTCTGCCAGAAAGAGTTCCTTATCGGGGTGCAACAGCGCAGAGCATCAGGGTATACATGAGGCTATTATGTCTGTTTTGAATGGGCATCAAGCAAACTAAGGCATTTCACTGAAAATTCAATAAAAAGTTTATTGCACATCTAACAAGGTAATGCATCTTAAAATTTGTAACAGTTTGGGATTAATATTTTGGAGTTAAGAATAACATTTTAAAATCCTCTTAACTTTATACTTTTATAAAACTATGTACAAGTGGTTAAAAAAAACACATTTTCAAAATAAACATTTTCTTCTTCCAAAACTATGTACAAGGTTTTTAATTAAAATTATCAGTTCTCCTCTTCCCCCAATATTTGCAGGTATGAGGAGGTGAAAGGGGGATTAAAGGAGTCATCTCCCCCAGACAACTTGCCACTCCCCGGTAACGAGTGTCCAGGTGGTGAGGGAGTTGTGGAGGTAGGAATGTAAATGGGGTGTTCAATGGGGTGGGTAGATAGTGGTGGGATGAGGGAGGAGATTGGAAATGGGGAAGTTGAAAGAGGCAGTAGGAGGGAGGAGAATGGAAGGAGGAAGGCTGGTGGTGGAGGAAGGAGAATGGAAGGAGGAAGGCTGGTAGTGGAGGGTGGAGGGTGCAGGCTTGAGGGCAGAAGGCCAAGGCTGAACGTGGTTAAGAACACAAAATGGCCTGCATCTCGGCACATCTCCGTTTATTCGCTCTGCAATAACCATCGGCATTTGCCTGGTCCTCCTGCCAGTCAGCCTCCTGTTTCTGCCTCTCCGCCTGCAAGTGGTGTGCATTAGCACCTCCATGATCTCCGACTGCCTCTCCCAACGCAGGCGGTCACTCCTAATCAATCTCGTGGAGCAACCCACAGATCGCTGTTGTGACATCCTGTGTTCTCGTGGGCTTCCTCCTCTTCCTCCTCCCCCCAGTTCCTGCAGAGCAGTAATACACATAGATTGGAAAGATGACGCGTAATGGGCAAGAACTCACAAAACACATTAACATAATTGGGCAGATGAAAAATCAGTTCTTACCTGTCTCCGGCGCAGCAGCAGATGAGGTGCTTGGGTCACTTGTTCTCCTCGAGTCAATAGAGGTCCTGGGATGGCTGAAGTTATAGGGGCACTTGAGGTATTCGGAGTTGATGAGATGCTGGATGAGGTTCAGGGGAAAGGTAAGGCACAGGGAGCAGACGAGGGACCATGGGTGGATGAGGAACAGGAGGCATTGATATCCTCCCCCTCCTCCTTCTGCGGTCCCAAACTGGAGTCAGATGAATGTATGGGAGCACTCTTACTTGGCTGCATATTCACAATCAGAGACAAGGGCTTTGCTAACCGGCTCGTGCCCCAGATATTATAGACCAGGTCGTAATATGGCCAGTCCAGCCAGTCCCTCCCACTCCTGCCATTATGATCAACAACCTGAAGAAACTTCCTCGAAGAGACTTCAGTTTATTGATTGCCTGGGCTTGTCCCTGGCAAGCCCCAAGTCTCTGAGCCTGCCAGCACATTTAATAAAAGAGTCATCTTTAATTATGCCCGTTAAATCAAAGGAGGAAGCTTCCTCAAACTGTAGTGAGGGGAGCTCCCGCACTTCCCTATCGCCCTAGTTTGAGACCATAAGTTTATTAAGTTTATATTTAATCTGAATTCAAAGGACTGGGGAGAGGTTGGGCCTGCCTGTACCTCCTCCGAAGACTCCAATCTATTTCACCACACATTCGGATGCACTCACGCAAAAATGTCATCAGCACATCACTAAATGGTCCCAGGTACCCCTGTGTCCCATTCACATTAGGCTAACTGGCACACGCGCATCAGGTTACCCCGGGAGTGATACATTCTACCTAGGCAGTCCATCCCTGGGATGATCTGACGCCTGCTTGCCAATTCACAAGCGTTCACACTGTTAGGTTAACCGATAGATTGGCTGTTAATTACTGGGATAAACTGCTATTAGTGTGGAAGGGGCTTCTGTTTCTTGTCTGTCAACCAATTAGTACTCCACGACAATACATGACCTCAATGCCAAGTGCTTTAATTTTATAACTTTCTATGTGGACTTTTATCAAAGACCTTCTGAAAATCTAAGTGTTCCACTTCCAACAGTTTTCCTCATCTATTCCACCAGTTACATCTTCAAAAAAACTCCAGTAAGGAGGTGCAGCTCACACAATGCATGGAACGAGTGCAAGTAATCCACAACTCATATTGGTGACTTGAACACCTGCTTTCAGAAGCAGAGACTGGACAATCAAATTTCCATCCATAAATTTAAATTGATTTCAGAAATGCAGCAGGTTTGAAGTCAGGGGCATCTTATGGCCAGGCACAAGATTATCCAAATTATTGCCAGATTTTCACTTGCATATTTATCTTTTTGCTAACAAATTGGCGAATTTATTCACAATAGTGTATACAATATAAATAAAATATTCAGAGGTTCAATTTGATATGTTTCTGTATTTAAATTTTTGAATAAATAAATTGGCAAGGTGATTTGAAAGGCTGATTTCAACTCTGCAAATACGTTATGTGTTTTCTATTCTCATTCAATATATTTTTTAAAATCCAGTATTATAATTCTGCCTTTACAACATACTTTTAAACTTTCTCTCAGAGATCTATCCTGCTGGCAACAAACATTTAATGAATCAGTGAAAGCACCAAGGCTAATATGTCTCAGGGGTAAGACCTTTACTTGGCAACAAGTGATTCCTCAGTATCTACTGCCTGATAATGATGGAAAAGAAACTCTCCTTGAATATGGTGGTGCATGATCTTACATCCATGAATCTTCTTCCCAATGGGAGTAGGGAGAAGAGTGTTTGGCAAGGATTGGGATGTCTTCCGGCTGCTTTCCCAAGGCAGCAGGATAAGTAGTTGGAGTCAATGGAAGGAAGGGAGGATTCAGTGATGGTCTGTGCTGCATCCACAACTCTCCTCAGTCTCTTGTTGTCTCGGGTGGAAGCAGCTCTCACACCATGCAATGATGCCTCTTTCATACCTCTTGACAGAGTACATACAATGGGCATCTGGAGTTCAGCAGAACAGTGATGTTGTTGAAGGATCCAGATGACATGTTGAATTTCCTCAGGCTTCTAAGGGTTTGGTGTGCTTTCCTGGCCATTACATCCACATGATTGGACCAGGACTAATCTATGGAGATGATTACTCCAGGGAAATTAAAACTCTGCTATCTCTACCTCAGTGCCATTGATGTGAATGTGGGATTGAACTTTACCTCTCTTCTGGAAGTCTGTGATCAGCTTTTTTCATCTTGCTAGCCTGTATTTCCCTCCTAAACTCCAAATGGTCTTGTTCAAGATCAGGTTGATGACAGCAATATTATCTGCAAAGTGTAGATGGGGTTGGAGTTCCTCCTCCTCCATTTCACCAGAAACCATTCTCTTTAAAGCATGATCTCATCCCAGGGATGAAACCATACTCAGACTCAGTCTTTGAGACCAGTTGAAAGAGCAGTTGAAAGACTCAACTGCTGATGCAAACTGCACATGGGTTCAAGAACCAATGTTAAATACTTCAATTGGATGAGTAAAAGTAAACACTATAAAATAAGTTATGGAGAGAAAGAATGATGCCAGTGAGGAGTCTTGAATCAGGTTTTCAGCTTGTGACAGATTATAGATATGATTTTGGGAGATAAATTGGGGCAGGTTTATAGTGTAGGTTACATACAACTACTTTAAAACATAATATTTAAAATATTGGAGCTCTGCTCATGCTATACAGGTCAGCGCCAAGAGCCTTTGCAAAAGCTTTGGAGAGTGCCCAAGAGACTTCACTAATGGATTGTTGTTTACGAAAGGCAACAGATGAAAGAACTCATCAGAGCCGCAGGCTGTTTGAAGTGGAACTTGCTGTTCTAAGAGGGCCATGTGGTTTTTCAAGCAGAGAGAATAAATCAGGTTTTCTCTCTGAAAGAGAGAGAATTCAGTTCTACAGTTTTACAGTCAGCAGCAGCAACTGGAACTGCAACAGGACAAGCTGGCAAGTTTGTGGAAAACCCCATTTGGAAGATGGGTCGTGAGTGCTTAGTTCAGCCTGGTCAAAGCCCTTGTGGTTCATACAAGAGGAGAGGACTGGCTGCCTAATGTTTCAGCTGAAATATGAGAAACAAAAAGGAACTCTGTGATGACCTGAAAGAAAGAGGTTATCATCTGGAAAACCCTGATGGGGTAAGTTTCTTCAGCAAGACACTGAAGTTTCTGGTTACAAGGAATCGATTGTGGGTGTCCAGTGAACAACAAATCTCTCTCTGAAAACTGACAAGAACCTTCCTGAGTGGTAACCATTTACCTTTCAAGCACGAAAGCCTGGTGAACTTCATAAATGTTAAATTCTGTGCACAATATAAGAATTGCCTGCAACCAGTGAACTTGGAGGAATGAGAAGTGAGATTGGACTGTGAATCAAAGAACTTTTCTGAACTTATACACATATTACATACACGTACGCTTAGAATTAGAAGGGGGTTAAGTTAAGGTAAGAGTAGTAAGTTAAAGTTTGATCCTGTTTTCATGTTTAAAGAAAATTAAAAGCAACTTTTGTTTAAGAAACCATTTGTCTTGGTGAATATCTACTGCTGCTGGGTTTATGGGTCCTCTGGGCTCGTAACATGCTTATTGAACTTTTATGGGGAACAGGCAGTGAAAGTTGGACCTGAGTCCACAGTCAGATCACCCGTGATCGAATAAAATGGTGGAGAGACTTAACAGGCCAGATGGACAAGTCCTGCTCCTATTTCTTCTGTTCTTAGGTTTAATTCTGAAATATAATACTCTTAAAAAATTTGTAAAATGTACTGAAAATTGCTCAAGCTTTAGAATTTCCTATTTTTTTAATGCATGTCCACAGATGGTTGCATCCTCAAAGCTCAGGCCAAATGACAGAAACGTTTTTAACTTTCCTTTCCAGATTTTATTCTCATCTGCACAACCTGCAAAATATTAAGGGAAGTATTTGGAGTTCAGATCTGGCTTTGGTCTTCAGAATTTCATATCTCACTTTGCAGGATAGCTGTTTCTTTCAACTTGTTGTCTGTCAATCCATTGAGTTTCAATTTGTCAGAGTTTTAGGGTTTTCCCTGTTGGTACATATCATAATTGCATCCTTGGTACAGTGGCCAATTTTGATACGATTTATTTACCTCATTGGCTGTTTATGTAATTAGAAATTTGTCATTTTCAAGATTTTTCAGGATGATTCTCTAAAGATTGCTGTTGTTGGATATTGAGCAGTCCAAGTCAATTGAATTTCAGGAAAATAAATAAATTTTCAAGTCTTACTGCAAGGACTTCTAAGAAAGGTCATATGAAAACCCAATTGAAGTAAATCTGAAGGAAATTGTTAATTATAGACTGCTCACTTGAAGATGTGTAAAATAATCATTCCTTTACCCATACTATACATCTCACACAATATTCGTGTATATTGTTTGTCAGTAAGATTGTCAGCAACCGCTGCAACCGTGCCTGCCTGTCCCGCATCGGACTTGTCAGTCACCAACGAGCCTGCAGCAGACGTGGACATACCCCTCCATAAATCTTCGTCCGCGAAGCCAAGCCAAAGAAGAAGATTTCCTCACAAAATGTGAACACTTTTGTTTGACAACTTCAAAAATTCTGAAACCACATTCAATAAATAAGGACATCGATTGGAGATGTTTGAGAGGCAGACAGAAGGATATCAGATCTACTCAAAACTGCAACGCAACATATAAATCAACATTTGGGACTGAAATGTCCCCAACCATAGGTCTGCACATATGTAACCAGACTGTAGCTCCATGTTCAATGCATCATTAGAACACAAATCGGATAAATACTGTTGTGCTGTCCTGTACATTATTGACCTGCAATCTTCCAATATTTCCACTTTAGGAACAAAACCCCTTTCAGCTAATTGAGGGTGGAATGTGTGGTATAATTGATGTTTCGAATGTATTTCCATCAGAAAGGTTCTGGTGATGCTAAACGAAATATTACCCGTATTGTGTTATCTTCCAAACCACAGATCCAGATTGAATTTCAGACTTTAATAGTTTCACTAATAATTCAAGGTGAGGAACCTTATCCTATCTTTAGGCCTGTGATATCTGCATCCCTTTACTCTTTGTTCATTTAAAAACTGTTTTCTTTTGAAATCCTGGTCTGTTTAAGTACTTGTTTTTGGCTTCTGCGTGAAAAAGATGAGTATTAATGCACTGAGGCAAACTGAGAAGCATATGCCACATATTTGTAAGATGTCCTGGCAGCCCTGGCTATAATTGTAACATGTGCTGAATTACCTAACCAAAAGTTGTCACGATGTCACCATTCTATTTTTTTTAAATTTAGAGATAGAGCTCAGTAACAGGCCCTTCCAGCACACGAGCACAGGCCACCCAAATACACCAATGAACTGCAAATCCTAGACATTTCTGAAGGGTGGGAGGAAACTGGAGCAAATGGTGGAAACCCATGGAGACACAGGGAAAATGTAAAAAACTCCTTATAGACAACACTAGGTTCGAACTTGGGTCACTCCACTGTAATAGCATTATGCTAACTGCTACCCTAACCCCGCCACCCGAATCCTCAACAAGTTCAGTCCATTACCTTTGTGAAAATGGATAAGTAAAGATGTTAGGTTGAAAAGGATATTGTACACCCCAGTCACTTCACCACTGTGAAATATCCACTCAATAATTTCCCCCAACCAGATACGATGAAGGATTCTGACCTGAAAAAAAGGAACATTCTTTCTCTCCCATTGATGCTGCTGGTTCTACTGAGTTCCTTCAGCAGATGTTTTTAACGCTCACCCAGCCATTTATTTGATGGCTTCTGTGTGCAATTCACTGCCATGATGCTTACCACTGTGGCTACACTTCAAACTTGGTGTATTAGTATTGCATCTCTTACCACTGTGACTACACTTCAAACTTGGTGTATTAGTATTGCATCTCTTTGATGAGTTCTGAGGAAAGGAAAGCTTGTGGCGACACACAGGTGAGCCAGTACAAACTGGCTCCATTTGTTACGCATGGTCAGCGGTGTAGCTGCGGCAAAGATGGTAGCGCACAACCCCCTCTTCTGGTCCAGGCCAGAGGTTAGCGAGCGCACTTGCATTAGCATGAGGAAAGTGGCGGAGATGTATATGCGGTCTGACTCTCAGCCTGAAAAGCAAGTGCACGAGTTTTAAATAAATGTTCTATTGTGATACCCAAGCTAGCAGCCTGCATCTCCAGTCTGTACAGCCGTTTTCTCACAACTCATTACAAGCACTCGATAAATGTGAATATATTCTTTCCGAAACTGCTGAAGCCTCTCGGAATCCATTTCTGAAGGAAGTTTATTTTCAGATTATTTATTTTAGATTTCAGTTAAAAAGGCTTTTTAACTTGACACCATAGTTAATTAGTTAAAGGAGTGCACCTTATTATTAAAAGTCTCACTGAAACATGACTAAATTAACATTAAAATCCACAACCATGGCAAATGACGAAATAATTCAGCATAATTAAAATATTTTAACTTGACGAATACATTGGTTTTTAAACAATGCACAAAGGTAAGTGGTAATTCTCTTGACTCAAGGTAAAATAAACAGGAGTAGGGCTAAGATGCCTCTTTGTATTAAAGTATCCAACAGAAGTGACACTCAAATTATAAAAGATTTAAAATTGTGTTTCTACACCAACATGTGCCAGAGTAAATCAGTGGTTCTCAACCTTTTTCTTTCCACTCACATACCACTTTAAGTTATCGCAATGCCATTGGTGCTCTGTGATTAGTAAGGGATTGCTTAAGGTGATATGTGAGTGGGAAGGGAAAGTTGAGAATCACTGCTCTAGACCTGACTGTTACTGAAATATTTTGCTTGAGAAAAATTGTCCTTGGCCCATTTCCTTTGGAGTTATGAAATTGTGCACATGACGCATCAATTAGGTCCAATTCAAACAGTGGTTTTCAACTTTTTTCTTTCCACCCACAAACCACCTTAAGCAATCCCTTATTAATCACAGAACACTTATGGCATAGGGATTACTATAAGTGGGAAGAAAAAGGTTGAGAACCACTGGAATAAACCCATTAAGACAATAATATTGGAAATAATTTCATGATGACTGTTTATAATTTAAATGCCCATCAACAACTACTATGAACCCTTAAAGATTATAATTCTTCGCATTCATTAGTCATGCCAGTTATTGGAGCTTCAATTTCTCTTTTTTTATCCAATTAAAGCCAACATGACATCATCAAAGGCTGACTTAGAAAAATCCCTAAACCCTGCTGACTCACACCCTTTCTGAATTTTGTAGATCATTCTTTGAAATTGTTTAATTAAGCTTCAGCTTATCTGTCATAATGTCCCCATATGTAAATGAGTGTCAAACTTTGTTGGAGTAAAGCTCTTGTGAAATATTTTGGCATGTTTAAATATTTTAAAAGTCCCCTATAAACACAAGTTAGTCTTATATGAGAGGAGGTAAGGCATTGGGGATGGAGATTACAAGATATAACATGAAGCCATATAAAAAGCATTGAATTTTCTTGGTACTGGTATACAGCTTTACAAAAGTAGAGTGTTCCTATGAAACCTTTTATAAGCTGAAATGGCATAAAGTAAAAACTCATTCACTACTATTGAAGGCTATTTTTGTAAAAGTGAAAACCCATTCAAATTTCTTTTGGATAATGAACACAGGTTTCCTCATAAAAACAATTTTGCATAAAGCAAGTTATTGTAAAGCAGGGTATACCTGTATATTTAAAAGTGTTTTGTAGGTTTGCTGTGCACAATTAATGGTTTTATTGTGGGAAAACTCAGTGGTACCTAAGGCCCCAGGCAGTCAATTCTCAATAAAATTTAATATCAACACGTTGATTGAGTCCCCTACTTTTAACATGGGGGAATAGGTTCCGCATGGGTCAATAGGTGTGTTTTATACAATGAGTGATGCAATTTCTAAATCACCAAACACTGCTCATGATTCACATGGCACACCAGGAGTATAATGGCACTCTTTGTCATTTGTTTCTGCAGCACCAATCCTCCTTCACATTAATCTCATGTTCTCAGGCAGCCTTTCTTCACATATACGTCACATCATCAAAGAGCAAAAATCATCTTCAACTTCATCAACTGGCCACAGATGTTCCCCTGCCCGGTCAGCATTCATATCCTTTAAAGTTTCACTTCTCCCATCTACTCATGGAGAGGTGGTATTCGGAGATGAATTGCTGCATCCCCCTTGAAAAGGTCACATACAATCTTAAGAAAGGATATAACACCTTCCTAGAAATCTGTCAGCCTTACTTAGACCATATAGGTACCTCACTGGCACCAATATAGGGTTACGATCGCTACTGTGGTATTATCGTGTCTTCATACGTTTTACTGTAGGCACTGACAATGCTTTTTTTTTGCGTTTCTTTTTCTTTGTTCTTTCTCTTTTCATATAAATGGGAATGGGTGGCAGGTTCTCTTGATGTTTCATATTGAGTATGATTGTTTTTTTAATATTTTATTTGCAAATTTTAAACCACAAATCAAATTTTTCTAACACCATAAATAAATAACTCCATTCTAATCCATCAAAAGTCTTTTCACCATCTAAAGATCAAACCAATGCAAAATCTGATTTCTTCTGAGAAATATGAATTAAATTAATTTAGCAATATTGTCTGCAGAATAAATTTTTTTAACAAAACCAGATTAAATTTGGTAAATATTTAGTCAGTCTATTTGGTATGATTGTTGATTGTTAAATATATTTAAAATAATAAATAAAATATTACCAAAAAAGTTTCACTTCTTTCTTTTCTTTTTAAAATATTTTTATTGAGTTTAATTTAAAAAACTGTACACATAGTAATCTAGTAAATGGCATAAACCATATCATATACATAACATATATAAATTGAAAACATAACCATTAATTGTTTCTTAACTTAATATTATCCAAAACATTAACACATTCTTCATTATATATCAAAGATAATATTGAAAAGAAAAAAAAAGAAAAGTTAAAGGATAATCCCCCAGTAAAAGGGAGAGTAAAAATGCAATAAAAACCTGACACAAAAATATACTTTCTTTTAAAATAAAGTAAGTTATAAATAAAATTACATTATAAAAAGAAAGGAAATTTACACTTCTCAGATATTACCTTTATCTTCTGTAATACAATCAATGTTTACAATTCTCAATTAAACTCACACTTATTTAATATCTCTAAAGAAAAAAAAGAGAAAAAAATGAGTAAATAAACCTCTCCCTCTAAACAAGGTCAACTTATATAAGTAATATACATATGAATCGAATGGCAACATCCAGAATGACGACTTCCGGCATCTCAAGAGCATCTAAAAACCTTCATTCTTTAAATTGTGATAGTAATCCATCAATGGGCCGCATGTCTTATGAAAATTAAACTTTACATTTTTAATATTGTAAAGAACAAAGACACAGTAGTTGGTGTGAGTCAGCTTAACTGATTTTACTGGAACTCCCGTGTGAACACAACCCCCCATGATACTTTGCTGCCCCTGGGACCCTTGAAATGTCAGCCTGGAGGGCTGGCCATTTTCCCAGTGTCTCGGGGCTCTTAGCCCAATGCGAGCCTTCACCTCTGTGACCCGGTTTGCTTGCAGATTGGCACAGCCTGCTACTATGTCTGATATTTTTTTCTAAACAGAAAATACATGATATCATGTACCCATTGAATATGAGTAGGTCGAGTGGTGTCTTTTCATTTCATTAAAATTGCCCGTCAAGCTTGCAGAGAGGTAAAAGCTAAAGTTTGCTTTTGAGATGAAGTCAATAATATATCCTCTTCTTGTGAGAAACCAAATATAGCAATTAAGGGGCTTCATTTTAATTTGATCTTAAAAGAATCAATGATAAAGTATGAAATATGTTTTTAAAACATATGGATCAAGCCTCAGAAATTTTACACTTATCATATGATAGGTCAATATCAAAATAGAAAGATTATTTAACTTTATATATATGTACTCTGTGCACCACTTTGAATTGCAACAATGTTGTGCACAGAGAGGACTCATTAATCGAATTAAGAATAGTGTCCCAGTCCTCATCTGCAAGAGATCAATTCAAATCATGTTCCCAATCATTCTTGATCTTAACTAGTGAAGCTATTCATCTCCATCAACTTATTATAAATAATTTATATTGAGCTTTGGAGAAGTTAAAAATCAAAAAAAATCAAGGTTTGTTCCAGAGATTCATGGAAAATCAGAGAGCTTGGACTGAAGGAAATGTTTGACCTGTAAATATTTGAAAAAAATTACTATTAGGTAGTTTAAAACTATTAGGTAGTTTTAAAATATTCACATCTGACCCTGATCTTTCTTAGCTGACTTCAAATATTGGGCAACAGGCTAGAAATAGTTCAATTAATGATGACTGAATTTGAATACATGCCACCACCCAGTTACAAACAGGCTCTCTGTTTACAAACATCCATAAGTCGACTTTGTTCATTCATTAAAAAATACACAAAAAGACCTTTGAGATGGTAACCACACCTTTGCGTATTGCAATATCATCATCGGTACCTAAGACTAATTTGAAAGAATAATTACAAAATGTAGAGTGGGCTAGTAAACTAATTTTGCCAATTGTAGGACAAACGAACATATATATGTCACACTTTTGAATTTAACATTGCTAAGGGTGTCCATAAGTCGAGTTTTCATAACCCAGGGACAACCTGTCTCTCAGTTATAAGTTAAGACCACAAATTTTATGTGGGTTCTCCTCCACATTAAATTTAAAAGTAAATTGCTCATCAGATTAACAATTAATATTTTCCAGTGCTATTTATTTTTGCCCATATCCCTTACAACTCTTAAAAAAAATCTCAAGATCTCCTTGGTTCACCAATCCCCTCTTGGCCCCTGTCTCTCCCTTTTCACACTCTCCTCCTTATCCTATTGATCTCCCCTCTCCATGCCCAGTCTTGATGGAAGGTTTCTACCCAAAATGTTGAGAATTCTCCCCCCTCCTCCACACCAACGCTGTTTCACCCATTGTGTTCCCCTAGCACATTGTCACTCAAAGTGGCAAAAATTCCTCTCTGCTTTTATGTTCAACTTCAGTACATCAAAACTCTATCACAGAGATTGACTCAACTGATTTCAGAAATACTTTGATTATAACATCATTGATGGATATTCCATTTAAAATCTTTAAGATGTGCTTAAATGAGGGGACCAAAGGTATATTTCTTAAAACTACATCAAACTGATAAGAATCCTCAATATTCAAATAGACAATGGCTCTGAACTGAGCCTATTCCTACTGAAGGACAATAGATTTAATAGAATAAATTGGCCACAGAAACATTATCAGGCTCGTGTTAAACAGGAAAATTTGTACATGCTGTATTGTAATGCAATCCACCAAAGTGCTGGAGAAACTCAACAGGTCATATGGCATCTATCAGAAGTCAAGTGTGACCAACACCTAATATTCAGTCTGGACATTCTCCAACCAGTCAACATTAACATCGTCTTCTCCAGTTTCTGTTAAACCCTTTCTCCTAGTCTCTTTCTTCATCTATCTCCTTTCCTCCTGCTCCCTACCCTCTTCCCTCTCCTTTCAGAAGGCAACCTCCTTCCCCATCACTTCACCTGCTTTCTCTCTTTTACTCTCCCACCCATATCCATCTATAGCCTCTTACCTGTTAGTTTGTATGCCATCCCCTGCTCATTCCTCCCTCCTCTCCTCACACCCTGCCAACTCCCCCACCTTTTTATTCAGTAATGCTTTTTTGCTCATAACCTTGCCAAAGGGCTCAGGCCTGAAATGTTGGTTACATCCATTTGCTTCCGATAAACACTATGTGACCTTCTGAGTTTCTCCAACACTTTTGTGTATTGCATTATCTTGAATCTATGCATCCCCATAAGAGTGGATTGGTGGATAGGACAAGATCCTCTCCTGTCTCTGCTCTAGTTTGTTGTCATGTGGAATCTATTCAACCGACTTTGGAAGTGAACAAAGGACACCCTGAATCCTGCTCACACATTAGCCAGAGCTCTGATATTTTCCTCTTGGAAATAGTCTGCATTGCACAACCAAAAGAATGGTCAGAATGTGAATTTTAAGCTGATGAGAGCCCAATTCTTAATTTAACTCAGAGAATCTGAGATTCTCCAGCACTTTTGTATATTGAACAGTATTGGGTACTTTGACACAACTTTCATTATTGTGTGTACTGGAAAAATGATATATTTGTTGACAAAATTACTTATTGAATAAAATGCCCTGAACATTATTGTGGGACATGTCAGTGGTGGGCACACTAAAGACGTTGAAGCTTAACATCTGCTTACTGACTCTCCAGAAAACAGACCTTTCCGGCCCATGAGCTCAGGTGGCCATTCCAAAGGAGGACATGGTCATAAGTTACTATTTTTATATACATATATAATAATATATGGAAACCTATGACCATGTCCTCCTTTCAAATGGCCATCCTAAAAGCTGCCCAAATACACCAATCAACTGACAACCCCCGTATGTGATTTTTAGGCTTCCAGTTTATCCCTTCTTTGAAAATTAAATACATCAATGCAAAATATACTCCGCTTCAACAACCCTACTTTAAACAGCTCAGTTCAGGAATAGTGCCAGAGTCTTCAATTAACCCTGTAATTACTGCATCTGGAACATATTTGCATGTAAATTAGGATTTGATGGGGAATTAATTAAGGAGATTTCCCCCCACCACGCCTTTCCTTCAGTTTGTGCAGCCTCATTCTGGGAAGTGGTAGGAAAAACTATTGATCTGAACTGTTTATTCAAGTGAATGTTTGATGTGTTTAGTCAGTCTTTGTTTATTGATGTTACTGTGGATGTGGCCCAGCTGCTTTGGAAAACCTGTTACCCTCCTGCTGCTTCCGAAATACATGTATATGACTGCAACAGGTTTGTGATTAATTGCCTATCTTTCACCAAATTACTTCCATTAATCATTTATGGTTTGTAATTTTTAAGGCTTTATGATATGCCCTTTCAATGTGTAATTGGATGTTACCGACTCAATTGAATTAAAATGGGATATCTGGATAAATAAACCACTTGAATACACGTCATATCCATAGCCTGCCACATTGTGGGTACTGAGCCAAATATTTCTTAGCTGTTGTCAGAAGACTGGTTTGGTGATATCTGACTGAGTCGAACAAGGCATTGGTAGCCATTTCAGTAGCAAAAGGGAACTGAAAGTGATTTGCAAGTGGAGGTGACTAGCAACTACAACTTAGTGAATGGATTGAGGAAAAATGAAGAAAAATTTGCACTTACAATGAAATCCAAAGAAATGTGATCATTTTGAAGTACAGTGTGGTCACTGCTCCACTGGCCCTTACAGTTGTAGAACAGAAAATGTGATGGATAATATCCAGAATACAAAGTCATACAAATTTGACCAAGGGTTGTTTTCCTTAGAGCTTGTAGAACATTGATTGACCAGGTCACAGAGGAAAAATTGCCTGCACTTTGAAATAGTTTTGAGTTGTGTGCAAGTGACACCTCAACTTGATATTTTACCCAGCAGGTGTAACTGTTTACTCCCTTGGGAAATGTAGTGAAGTGTCTGATTTCTGCAGTGGGATTTGTATTAGGAACTTTCTGACCGAAAGTGCTACCAAGTTGACACCGTGGGGGTGGGGTGGGGTTGTGGTGGTTGGTGTAGTAAAGGAAGAAATTGATTCAGTCAGTTGCTACATTCAAAGGACTCTATGATGTCTTAACTACAGTAGATATGATTCTATTGAGAGTATTTGATTTCCACCCACCCCCCCCAAACAGCCCATGGGCCACTGAGGAACAGACAAAAAAGCAGATTTTGAAAGGTGCAAAAAGAGCAGTTATTGTTGTGGGTGGCTTCAACTTCCCTAATATTGAATAGAAGCCTCTTCACTGGAAAAAGAATGAGATGGGGCAGAATTTGTGTGTCCATGAAGGATTTTTGACACATTGTGTGGATGGGTTGAGTACAGGTAGTCCCTGACTTATGACCATAATGGGGACTGAAGAATCGGTTGCATCTCGGAATGGACATCAATCAGAATTTTGCCCATGCACGTGGAGTACCGAAGTCTTAAAGCAAACTTTTTAATCAATTTTTTTAAAATCATATATCTGATGATAGCAGTGTAGAGCTTCCTGAATTTGTCAATCAACCTTGGCAAATCTTTCCACATTCTGGTCCACGCTTGTTAGTCGGCGTTCCACAGTCCCAGGGCTTGGTGCAGCCATCTTGATTCCTGTGTGCATGTGTGAGCTTTGATAAGTTTGTGTATTGGAGTTTGGTTGGTGTATGCGCAAGAGTTAAGCGCCCTGACAATATTGAAATCACACCCTTAACTCGCGCATGCACCAGCCGAACTCCAATGCGTGAACCCACCGTGCATGTGCCAACTGAAGACTTACAGGACCCCAGATCGTCGACTAACAAGGTAAGTACACATATTTGGCTCTTATGTGCTCTGTATCCCTGTTATAGCTTGTGAAATGCAACATAAAGCGTAAAAAAATATTATTTTTTTTAATTTAGTTGTATATGCAGATGGACGTAAATGGCATAGGTCGCAAGTCGGAGAGTACCTGTACTGTACTAGGCAATGAAGCTGGTCAGGTGACAGACCTCTCTGTGGGGGGAGTATTTTGGAGGTGGTGATCAGAACTCTGACATGTAGCACAGCCATGCATAGGAGCAGATGAATGGGAAGGAATCGATTGGTGGAGAGCCAATTACAATACTGTGAGGCAAGAACTTGGGAGTGTTCACTGTGAACAGATTATTTTCAGGGAAATGCACAAGAGAAATGTGGAAGTTGTTTTAGGACCACTTCCATGGGGTTCTGGATAGGTTTGTTCCACTGATACAGGGAGAGGATGACAGGATAAAGGAAGCATGGTTGATGAGCCCAACATTTATAGTCAAGAGGGCTCTTTGGAATTGTTAGGTAACTGGGATGGAACAAGGAATACGTGGGGCAAGAAAGGGACATGAGAAGGTTTTGGCAAGTAGGATTAAAGAAATCCCTAAACTACTCTACATGTGTGAAGAACAGAGGGATCATGAGAGTGGGCGAACTGCTTAGGGATAAAAGGAGAAAGGTTCCTGGAGATGGAGAGGGTAGTAATATCCTTAATGAATACTTTGCTTGGTGCTCACCAAGGAGAGTGTGAAGTTGACATGCAGCAGGTTGAGAAACTGGTAGTATGGGAGCTTCTGAAAAATATTTGGATAGATAAGTCCTTGGGGCTGGATGGGATATACCTCAAGTTACGATGGAAAGCAAGAGAAGATATTGTTGATGATAATCTTCACATCATACAGAGGAAAGGCAAATGGTATTTCATTGTTCAAGAAAAATAATGAAAGAATCTTGGGTACTATAGTGAGTCATGACACTAGGAACACTATTGGAGAAGATTGCTACAAACAGGATTTGGATAAGCATGGTCTTATTAGGGTTGGTTAATATGGTTTTGAGGGTCAGGCTATGGCTAAATAAATTCAGATTTATTGTTAGAGTGCATGCATGACATCACATACAACCCGAAGGTTCTGTTTTTATGCAGGCACAGTGCAAACATGTAAACTATATTAGATAACAAATGTAAACAAACTGTGCAAAAGAAAATCAATGAAGTGCACAAATAAAAGTCCTTAAATAAATCCTTGATTGAGTTTGTCTGATGGTGAAATAGTTGCAGCTGTTCCTGAACCTGGTGGTACCTATACCTCTCTCCTGATGGCAGCAGCGAGAACAGGATGGTGTGGGCCTTAAATAATGGCTGCTGCCCTCCATTCCCTGAAGATGGACTCAATAGTGGGGAGGGGTTTTTTTTTTGCCTGTAATGTCCTGGGCTGTGTCTGCTCTGACAGGCAAGCAGCAATAGCAATTCACCAAGATAATGGCGTCTTCAAAACAATAATCTTTATTAATAATATAAAATCTTACTTAACTCAGTTCAAACATAATTCTGAAGAGATGATTTTAAAGTTCAGTCTCAGAAATCTTTGCATTGAAACTGACTTTAAAACTGCCGTTCAAAAGTTCTCAAACTTGTGAATTCTTGTAGATTTGTTTTCAGAGAAATATTTCTTCATACGAATGATTTTTTTGAACTTGTGCTTCACATGAAGATTTCACTAACGCAAGCAAGGGTTGAATGAAGTTACCATTAAAAATGCACTTGATAGAATTGCCCTCTTTTGACAAAGAGACAGAGAAGTTGCTCTTCTTCATTGCCACTGATTTTGTGTAGCTCACATAAGGAAAACATCACAACAGGACCTCTCACTGAAGATGTCTCTGCACTTCTCTGACTTCAGATGAAACTGTTGCTACATTAAAGATGCTTCTTGAAATGGCATGATCACATAAAATTACATCACTGCTAATTTAGTTTAAAGTTCCTTTCTTCCAAAAGTTTACAAGCAAATGTCTCTGAGTTGTCAGCACAGCTAACCAGCCGATGGCTTTCTTGTGTACACGGATGTTTCTCTGAGTAAACGTCATTGCCTTTAGTTTCAATGGACAATCACTCCGATTTTATGGTTGTTTACAGTTTTCAACTGAACAATGATACAAGCTTGTTTACAGCTGGGCATAGGAGACATGGCAACTCTCAAAATAGTGTTGTCTGTGTGTATGTGTCTTTGTGCATCCCTGAATCCAACCCACAAAATAGCTTTACTAAAATAATATATTTTATAACTAAAGATTAATAATAACACAATTCTATCACTATGTCCATTACCTTTTGGAGGGCTTTATGCTCAGAGATATTGGTGTTCCCATACTAGACTGCGATGCAGATGGTCAGCACACTTTCCACCACACCTTGGTAGAAATTTGCCCGGGTTTCTGGTGTCAAATCAAACCTCTGCAAACTCCCTGAGGAAGTAGTCTCTGATGTGCTTTCTTCATGATGCCATTGGTGTGTTTGGTCCATGAAACATATTCTGAGACAGTGACTCCAAAAAATGTAAATGTGCTCACCTTCTCCACCTCTGATACCCCCCAATGATCACTGGATTGTACACCTCTGACTTTCCTTTCTTGACGTTAACAATCAGCTCCTTGGTTTTGGTGACATTGGAGTACAAGGCTGCTGTTGGTGCGCCATTCCGCCAAGTTTTCCATCTCCATCCTGTGTGCTGACTCATCCCCTTCCTTTATACAACCCACCACTCTGGTATTGATAGGAAATTTGTAGATGGTGTTATCGTCATACAGAGCCACACAGTTAAAGGTGTAAAATGGGGCGAAGAACACAGACCTGTGGTGCTCTGGTACTGATAGAGATTGTGCTGGAGATGTTCTTTCCAATCTTCACTGATTGTGGACTGGAGGTGAGGAAATCATGATCCAATTACTGTTAACTCCTTGGTCTAATTGTCTTTTTTTTCAAGTTATGTAATAAATTGAAGTTGAGTGGTGGATAAGATACATTAGCTGCAATTTGAGCTCAAGCCAAATAATGCATAATGCAAATAGAGCTGAAATTTGGACAATCAACCCATTGAGCTGATAAAATAGTTGGTTAGGGTTTAATTAAAGATTAGGATGAAGCCCATTGCCAGTAACATTGCTTGTTCTTCTGTAATTGCTCCTGAGTAGGTATTGGGAGCCACCTGCAACTGTTTAAACCCTTTTGGTGTGTATATTTTCAAAGTTTGCTGGGGATTTCCAGGATGGAAATGAAAGAAGAGAAATATACTTCCAAATCAGAATCGTGTGTGGATGGAAGAGAAACCTTGTCCTTCCTTTTGGTAGAGGTCATGATAATGGAAGGCACTGTCATGACTGATCTACATGCTCGTGTTTTAAAACAACTACCTGACATCAGTTTGAAATTTGCCTTGCTCTTGATATATGTCCTTGACTTGCTTTTTATGGCTCGTACTGAGATATTGCTCCAGATTTATCTTCCCTGTGCAACATTTTATCTTGAACATTTTTGTACGTTCCCTTTGCAATCGCATTGCTGTTCAGATCTCCTTCCAGTAAATCAATCCTCAGTACAGCAGGGTAAGGTTTGCAATCATCCCTTCATAATGTTAAATATTATGGTAGAATGATAGCAAATATGTCTTCTTCACTGACTAAGTTGAGAGCTTTTGTCTACATATTCAAAACAGCAAGTTGAATTTGTTATGTCTTTGTAAAGAAATGGACATGAAGTGAGGCAAAGAAAGATGGGCAATTCTCCCAGATGAACATTATTTTGAATGGATGTTTTCTATCTTTACACAAGGGACTTGATATTGCTGCATCGCATCATTGTCAAATGTTTTCCTCAACATTAAATCACTTTTTACCCAAACCATTTTATTTCTAGCTTGACTTTGGCAGTGACAAAGTCTTGACTCAAAGGCATCAGTTTAAAAAAGCAAAATGTGTTGGTGGTTGGTGAATAATGAATAGGAGTATCAAACAAAACAAAGTTTAAAATTATTGCAGGAAAGACCTTCAATACTTGAAATGAATTATAAGAGATGCTAGAAACAATGGATGCCCCAAAATACCTAGATCATCTGCCTGTGCGTGCCTGTGTGTAGCTGGCATTCAAAAAAATATAAAGATTTCACTAGGTCTTCAATATAACTGATGCAAAGGCCTTCTCTTGTCACTTTCCCATTCAATCCATCCTCTTCCTTTCATCCTTGTGTCTAACTTCCCCTTCCAGCCATCAGTACTGTTAGACTCAACTGTTCCACATTCACATTCATTCTGGAGTGTCCTAAGTTTACTTATTTGCATTAGATGCACTGATGCCCACCACTTTCTCCCCAGAAAACCAGGTAAATTTAAAAATGTATCTTTATATTGTACTTTTTACAGGGAACATGCTATTTGTCCCAATAACCTTGCATATCCTGACATCAGTCCTGTGATGTAGTGAGTTGGAAGATATGTGGGGGGGGAATAAAATTGATTTGGGGTAGGAATTTTGTGAAAAGCGGTTTGTCAAAGGGCCTGTTTCTGTGCATTTTGACTCCGACTCTTTACAAAATGGGAATTTCCTTTTAATGTGAAAAATGTCCAAAAGATTGAAAGAGTGACTGATGTTGTGGATACTCAAAACAATGCAATAATTGAGTGTAGGATAGAAATACTCCTGAGGGATTTTGAAAAACCAGAGGCAAATCTCATGCTAACAAGTCCACTTATCAAAAGGTGAAAGATGTTATTTTTTTTCCAATTCTGCAGACACTGGAAGATTTCTTTAATCAAAAACTATTTGAAATAGCTTAATAGTTTAGGATAAAAAGCCAAAAGAAGAGAAAGATGATTTTGCAGGAGAAATTGTTCTTTAATTTTGGCATCTTTTTAAACTATGGTTTCTTTGTTTTCAATTATAGGCTTATGTGCAACAACCTGAAGCCAATCAATTAAGCATGAAAATCATAGTGCTCTGAATTTGCATGTAAAATTGAAATGGCACGCAAATGTGGTGGAAAACTTTATCAGGACTGTGGCAAATTCCACGTTCACATCATCAATTTAGAAACATTAAGGTGAGACCACTTCAGTCCGTTGTCATTGCATTGTCACTTAAGACCAGCCAAGTACAGTATTTCCATTTCTCAGGATGATCACACTTTGACCCACTGCCGATCCAAGGATAGGAGGTGCAATGAATGCAGTTTCAGTTGAAATTGGAGGAGGGCTTCATAATTTAAATTTTGGCAACAAGAGTTGGCCTTGTACGGTTTTGTGTGTGGTATTAGCAGGGAGCAGACTTTATAGATGTGTTATTATCAACCAGTGCATCAGCATGCAAATTAATGCTGATGCAGAATATATCAGGTCAAGGCAAGTTCAATATATCATTATGGATGGGAAACTGTCTCACTGAAAACCTGTTTTAGTGAACATTTACCAAAATTACAATTGATAAACTACAATGTGGCCCAACAGAAATAGAGCACAGCCACCAATCATTCCAGCAAACTATGAAAAGGTGCCACCTTTAATAGGGAAGGATGGGGCGAGAAAACTGTGCCTAGATTGGGATAAGGTTTTCATGGTTGACGGTTCAAAATTGTGGAGAAAAGGTGTGACAGACATAGCTCCATGAGTTCAAAATGTACATTTGCATCAGATTTGGTGTAAAACATTCCAAATCCAGTCCAATTTGTTTTAAAGAAGTGGTTTTTCAAGCTTTTTCTTTCCACTCCCATACCACCTTAAGAAAATCCTATGCTATATGTGTTCTGTGATTAGTAAGGGATTACTTAAAGGTGGTATGGGAGTGGGGTTAAAAAGGTTGAGAACAATTGCTCTAGACCCAATTATTACAGAAATATTTTGCTTGAGAAAAATTGCATTGGCCAATTCACTTTGAAATTATGAAACTGTGCACGTAAGTCAATTAGGAACAATTCAAACGATAGTCTTCAACCTTTTTCTTTCCACACACATTACATCACTTGCTAATCACAGAATACCTATGGCATAGGGATTAGGAACGGTGGTATGTGCGTGGAAAGAAAAAGGATTGAGTTGAGAAGGATAAACTGGAACAAAAGGGACTAGATTGGACCTTACCAATATTATTGTTATTGCTTTCTCAATATTGATCAATAATATGGTGTGGAGACCACAAAAGCACAAACTTAACCTAAAGGCAATGAACAATATCTGTGCCTAGTCAACAAGCTATTCCCTAAATTCGACCTCTCCTATCCCTTTAGATGTGAATGCCAACAGAAGAGGTCCATTTTACCTAGCCACTACCAAGCACAAAGGACTGTATTTTAATAAAATATTGCCCAGGATTTTCCAGGTCAGAATTTTACAAGGGGCAAATTATTCCTAATGTAAACAAGGTGATTTCTTGCTTGTCTTAGACACAGAAGAAGAAACTTGCTGATTTTTTTGGGTGAAATTGCAGTGAGCCAAATGCATCTTTTTAATGGATAACTAGTACTGTATATATTGATTTAATTTTTGTTGCCAGTGGCCCAGAAACGAGGCGTAAAGACTGAAAATAGGGCTCGGGTAATTCCAAGTGATAACATAGAATTGCTTGCAATTCATTGCAGGACATCTAACAGGGATCAGACCATTGTACTGCTTGCTGAAAAAGGATGTGATATGCATATAAAGCAAAACATACAAGTGCAAAGAAGAAATCAAAAAGCTTAGAAAAAGAAAAGCTTAGCAAGTGATGCTTTCCTTCATAATGAGATGTGAGTTAAGGTTGATATGCAATGCACCAGGTTACAGTGAGGGGCGTAGTAGTCAGCCACATGATTGATGGTTTAGAGAAACTCATCCCTTTCATACTTCACACTCTCACAAGGATCAAGTGTAATAATATATGAATCAAGAAAAAAGCACTTAGAATGAAGTGTTGAGTCAAGTAATTCCATCATTTTTTTTCACTTGGCAGATCCTTTAACCTAGAAACTGATCATAAATCACCACCAATGATTATCAGGTCACAAATCTTTGGCAACGTCAAGGATGTGAAGACAGACAATCCTTCTCTGGCAGTGCAACTTCACAATTGAGAACAGAAATTCCAAGCAATATGCCATTGCTAATCCTCTTGTGAATTTGTATGTTGAAAATGGAATTTGCATCACTGCAGAAAATAAGAGCTGCTTGGCATTTGGGTCTTCTTTGTAAGTTTGGATTCAGTGTTGGAAAAGAACTTGCAAACATATTGATAGGCTGGATAGAGTTTGGCCAGTGTACAGATGAAGAAATTGAACCATTTAACCAGTTCATAATGACTATATTGAGTTGTTATGACAGCAATGATCCTTCATTTGGAGACTTGCTGAGGTCATCTTGTCACTATATGTAAAACAAAGGATTTCATTGCAAACTGTAATGAAGATCTGAAATCAATTGTTAAAGAACTTTGTGTTTGCACAGTGACTCTAAAACATTATTACCCATTTAGTCTATCCAAAGTGTTTTGGGAACCATCTTCCTTCAGTGCCTGGACTGGAGGAATCATTGTCCTGGACATTTAAGATCTTTTAGAGAGAACATGTGGACATTATTGAGAATGACAACTTCCCAATCTGTTTGATTGAAGTGAAATACATGGAATTCATTACAAAACATGCTATTGATTTCTGTAGCATCTAATTTTACACAAGAAGATTATTTCCAATAATGGCTCTCAATTTCTGTTCAAAATTGAGAAATTGCATGGAATCAAACATGCTCTTCTTGACCTGGCTTTAAAGAGCAGTCAGTCAGATTAATCAAGAAAATTATTTGAGAAGCAAATGCAGCAGAGTTAGTCAGATGGCTTGCAGTGGGTATATACACAAAGGGCTTGTGCTGGGAAATTGGGCAATGCAGGAGGCCCAAGGTCATGTGTACTGTTAAATCTAGTCTTTCCTTCCTTTGTTGGCTTCATCATTGTGGAGCAGAAGAGAAACTACTTGAATTGAATTCTGGTCTGAGGAGAGAGGTCCAGTGGCTGTGGATTGGAAATAAATTTGGGAGTAATCAATTGATGGAGGGTTCATTGGAAAGGTTGGATGTTGTTGCTCATGTGATCAAGCAAAAGGTTGCCAAATGGAGAAGGTGGGGGAGAAAGGCCAGAGAGGTGGGAAGCATAATTGTGTGTGTGTGTGTGTGTGTGTGTGTGTGTGTGTGTGTGTGTGTGTGTGTGTGTGTGTGTGTGTGTGTGTGTGTGTGTGTGTGTGTGTGTGTTGTAGCCATGATTAATAATCTGTATATAAGATTGGTAATGGGAGCTAGACATGGATTCATCAGGGTAAATAATTATCCGTCAAGAGGAAGGGTTGGGTATGGTATAGGTTTTGTAGTTTGAGCGGTGGAATTGAAAAGATACCTGATGTCAAGAGATTTAAGTGTCTTGAAGAAATTGGCGATCAGGGAATCTTTAGCAATTTGGCAGAGGTGTTCAGGCCAAGTATTTGTGATTGAAAATAGGGTAAATGGGTGGCATGGTTTCCTTAGTTGTTAGCACAACACAATTACAACACTGGGAACCTGGATTCAAACCGGCAATATCTATAAGGAGTTTGTACCTGCATGGGTTTCCTTCAGGTGCTCTGGTTTCTTTCCACCCTTGTTACAGAGTTCTGTGTTGTGTATTGGCCTAATTGTTGTGTGGTTTTTGTGTTGAAAAGTTGCATTTTGCCGTAGAGAGCCAAGGTGAAGTTGGAGTGCTGAGAGAGTGGGAGACGGTCTGAGCATGTGTAGAAAATGATCTAAAAATTTCTGGACTTGGATGATAAACCACAACTGGGTGGTGCTGTGGAGTGGAAAGAGTCCCAGAGCATGAGTCATTGTCTGGAAGACAGTTTAGAATGTTGGGATTTCAAAAAGGGATGAACATTCCGAAGGCAGCCAGAAGGATCCGGAACAAGCCAGTGGTTCCTCTCTCTCTGCAAACAACACAAGAAGACAACTTTGAATTTTGTGCTCTCTCTCTCTCGAAGATCTTTTGGCTTCAGTTTACCAAAACAAACTGAATTTTGTTTATAATCTTTGCTTCGGTTAAGATTGAAGTTTTTTGAATCTTGTGTGCTTTGTGTTTGTTTTGTGTCTAAGTTTTTCTGTGGGTTGGTTGGAAATATAATTTAGACTTTAATTACATATGTTATATTTAGGCTGTGAAATTTATTAGTTTTACACTGTTATAGAAATTTGCATAGTGACCAGTGGGCATTGTTATAAAAGGGGGGATTTTTAATTAAAGTTTGAAGGTTAATTTTTGTTAATAAAGTAATTGTTCATCTTTACCCCTGTGTGATATGCCTTCTTTGTGTTTGCTGGTTTGATCTTGTAACCCCCTTAAAACGTACACATTTTTTAGGTTAATTGATGTATTTTGGTGGTACAAGCTCAGTGTGCCAGAAGGATATGTTAACATGTTGTAACTCTAAAATAATTTTTTTAAATATATTTTTTAACAAAATTAAAGTTGCATGTAGGTTTGTAATATGTGGGGCATGACCATGCTGAGGATCTAGACAGATGTAGGTTGGAAGAACTCTCCTTGAAGATTTAAAATTGTCAAAATAAAAATATTTCTTGTTTTAAATACATAAACTTGATGGATAAGAAGAACAAGACCCAGAAAAATAAAAATGAAGAAGCCAAAAAGTCGCCGAGATCGTCAACTGAAAGTCCACAAGCCAGGGGTGAAGAATGTGCAGCCACAATGTCAGCAGAAATCCAGGAAGTGGGGGGTTGACACAGAATTTAAAAAAAAATGATGGAATTCATGGAGATTCTGAGGGGAAGATTCTCCAAGGTGGAAAACTTGCTAGAGAAGGTGGCAGAAAATATGAATGCTGGCGATTGGTATTGATGGCCTGAACAGTAGGGTAGGCCAGGTTGAAAACACAAGAACATCTAAAAACCCTGAAAGAAGATTCAAAGAAGTGGAAAGCAGATGAACAACTGCTGCTTGGATAAAATTGGCACATTGAAAATTTCATCAGGAAAAATAATGTCCAAATCATTGGGCTGAATGAAGGGACCGAGGGGAATGTCCCAGTGAAATTCTTTGAAGATTAGATCTCACAAGTGTTGAGGGTGGGAATATTCAAGGAAAAATTACTTGTAGAAAGAGCCCATCGGACCCTCGACCCCAGGAGAGTGGATGACCAGAGACCACAACCTGTCCTGGTAAGATTTTCAAGTTGCTGAGATCAGGAGACATCATTGAAAGCAGCAGTGGAGAAAGGTGGCCCAGTCGAGGAGGAAGGAAGAAAGGTGCTACTTTGTCAAATTATTTTCTTTGTTTTTTTTTAAACTCTTTTTGTTTTCTGATTGTAATTGAGAGGGAATTAGGTTTTTTTTATCTCTCCTTTTTTTTCTCTTTTTTTGTGGGTTTTTTTTCTCTTTTTCTTTTTAAGAGGATGATGTCACAGAAGATAATAAGTCAAAAATTGAGGATGTTGAATTAGATGAAGAGGAAGATGAGGGGAAAGGTGTTAAGAAGAAAAAGAAGAAAATTAGTACAAATACATTGAGGGAGAAGAGTTTAATAAAATTAAGTTAATTTCGATAGAGAATTTTGAAGATGTTATAAATGAAGAATATGGAGAATTTTGTAAGAGTTTGAACTTTTTTCTTTTTTTTATATAAGGGGAGGGGAAGGGAATAAAAAGTTTATCTGATTGTTTTTCTAAGGGATGTTTTTGTTCTCTCGATGAATTGTAAAGGAAACTTGGTATTAATGGAAATTCTGTATTTATGTATTATTAATTATGATTTTTTGTATAACAGATATGTGGTTGATATATGATTTTAATATTTGAACTAGTTTTAAAGTGGATTTCATTTGTTAAATACATGTATTATGTTTGATTTAAATATATGTTTAAGAGTATTATTTTAGTATTGATTTTTTTTGTTGTTAGTAATTTTTTTTGTTAAGTTTTATTTTTTTTGTAAGTGGGGTTTTTTCTATTTTATTTACAACATTGTTAATTAATTCTTCACTCTTTATTTTGGGGGGAGGGTTGGACTAATTTTAAATTAGATGATTAAAGTTGTGTTATAATTATTGGGGGGGTTAATTTGTGTAGTTTAATGATGTAGTATTCTAATTTTTATTATCTTATTTTTTATTATTTCTTTAAATGTAATTTTTATTTTATTCATGTCATAAAATTTTAAATAAAGTTTTTTTTAAAAAAAATATTTTCTTTGTTTTACCAATGTAAAATAAATACAATGAAGATGACAGAATATAAAATATGCAATGCTGTACCCAGTGACACTCAGGATGAAGGTAGCAAAGGGAACTCGAAGATTTTGTAAAACTGTAACAGTAAGACAATTCTGAAAAATTGGTAAAGGGGATCCAAAATATACATTAGAATGAAGATGAAGAATAAAAATAAAGTGAACTGTACATGATTAAAAAGTGAAATGATAGCTATATTTTTGAAATGTCTTTTGTGGTTATTTAAAGTAATATTGAAAGGTATATGGCGAGCCTAACAGAGAGTAAATGCATGGCGGGGTAGAAGCAGGGTGGATGCTCCGACTTGAGCATGATGCTGGGAAGGGAGAATTTTTCAAAATGGCACTGAAACTAAGGGGAAGGGTTCTTTTCAGCACCATGCGCTTTCCTTCACGGGCTTCTGGGGTTTCTTGATTATGTCACCATCAGAGCAGGGGCAATGTACATGTTTGTTAACAAGGGAAGATCACTTCATTATATAAATAAGCAAAAGGGTCTAAAGATAGAGCTGGAAATGTACGAATATGAATAGAATGCTAAAATTTCAGTTACAAAATTAATGGGATAAAAGGACCCATAAAAAGGAAGTGAGTTGGCACTCGTATATAAAATTAAAGGCAGATAGAATTTTTCTACAGGAAACACACCTTACAAAATTAGAACCTAATAAGTTAAAAAGAGATTGGGTGGTTCAATTCATATCCTCCTCTTAATTCCAAAGTGATTGGGATAGCAATTTTAATAAATAAAAATATACCAGGGTTGATCAAAGACTCTTCCATTGACCCAGCGGGAAGATTAGTAATGGCACATTGTTGGATATATGCAGAATCCTTGATGTTCATGAACATGTGCTCCAAATTTCAATGATAAATCCTTTATGTAAAATATTGTTTTTAAAAACACTGTCAGAAAACAAAATGTACTGACTGAAGGAGATTTTCATTTTTGCTTAGATCCAGTCCTTGATAAATCAACAAGGAGAGTGGCAAAGGCAGTGAAAGTTTCTCTATCTTTTATGTAAGATTGAAACTTGATGTGTGGGGACAGTTACACCCCATAACATTCATTCCGCTCAAAGGTTTATGACTCCTATACAAGAATAGACCTGTTTTAAATGTTTGCACAATTGAAAAACAGAGGTTGAAACGGAATATTTCACGAGACTCCTTTCTAACCAGAATGATTTCTGACCACACACCTCTAACTTTAATGATAAAGATGCCTGAGAGGCAAGACAATGTCTACAGATGATGTCTTAATCCTACACTGTTGAGAAGGACAGATTTCTTTAATTTTTATCAGGGAACAAATAGAATTATAAAATAGACCCTCCACCAACGATAGTTTCCTAATGTGGGATACATTAAAGGCTTACCTGAGGGGACAGATAATTTCATATCCCAAAAAAAAAGAAATATATGACAGTGGTCAATGGCCTCGAAAGAAATATCAGAATTATAAAAAGAATATCCGAGAATGGGTTTGAAAGAAAAATATAAAACTTTGGTAATTTTTTTTATTTATTGAAATACAGCACATTACAAACAGAATAGAAAAACTATTTTAAAGTTAAAGTAGAAGAATTATGAATTGGCTGATAGTTTTGTCATGGCAACTAAAGGCAGAAGAGACATCAAGGATTATAAATGCAATTCAAACAGAACCTGACAAATCAATGATACTTTTGAACAATATTATACAAATCAGTTTTGATAGGGGATTCTATTAAAATAGATGAATTTGTCTTGGTGATTGAGCTGCCAAAACTGGAAGATAGAGATTATAAGGAGTTAGATGTCCCCATCACTAGAGAAGAGATTGAAAATGCCCTGAATACATTATAGGCAAATAGGTCAGTAGGAGAGGATAGTTTCCCACCCGATTTTTATAAACAATAAGAGGCGTCAAGAGGTCTTTAATTTATGGAGGTATTGGACCAGGTAATTGAAACCAAGACTCTTCCAGAATCCTTCTCAACAGCTATTATTACAGTACTACCAAAAAAATTTTTTGGTAGTAAATTTTTTGGATTTTTTTTTGTTTGTAAACATTTAATATATAATAGTTTAAAAATTATGAATATTTATAGAAAAAATGAAAAAAAATTTTTATAAAGGGTATGTAATGTGTATGTTGCTACTGTGGTCCTAGATCTTGCACTTATTAATCTGCCCAGCGCACTGAAGACCTAGAACAAAAATAGTGGATATTGTGTACCTTGCCTGAAGTCTTTCATAATTTTTTCAATTGTAATTTACTTTTCATTGAAATTTTGAGATTCTGTGTGCAAAAATAGTATCATATGATTTAGTTTCTAAACATCCGTACTGTGAAACATGAAAGTCTGCAGATGCTGTAATTGTAGTATTGGAGGTAGTATTGTTGTTTTGGGCTTAAGGTTTAGAATTATTGTGGGTCATTAAGAAACAGCAAGGATTAAAGGCACTGTTGGCAGTTATATACAGACATCTAAACAATATCTGGGTTGTGGACAACAAATTACAACAGCAAATAGAAAAGGTGTGTCAGAAGGGAACTATTATGGTAGTCTTGGGGAATTTTAACACACAAGTAGTTTTGGAAAACCAGGTTGGGACTGGTTCAAAAGAGAGAATTTATAGGGAAGATGGCAAAGCATGGAATTTCTGGAAGAAATTAGGAAGATACAGGGTAAATATATATTAAAATAGAGGAAATATTTGAATGGTAAATATCACCACTGTGGCTGACAAGGGGAGTTAGTCAATGCAAAAGCAAAAGAGAGGGCATGCGAGGAAACAAAAACTGAGAAGATAACTTGCAGAATGTAACTAAAAAAAAACTCAGGAGGGAAAAGATGAAGTATGGAAGTATGTGAGCAAATAATATCAAAGAGGACATGAAAAGCTTCTTCAAGTAAATAAAGAGTAAAAGAGAGTTGAGATTAGATACAAGATCATGAGAAAATGAAGCTGGAGAAATAATAGTGGGAGACCAGGAGATGGCAGAGGAACTAAATGAGTACTTTGCATCAATTTTCACTGTGGAAGACATGAGCTATTGTGCCGGATATTGTTGGTTATCAGGGAAGGCAAGTGAGTGCAGTTACTCTTACAAGGGAGAAGATGCACAAGAAGCTGAATGGTCTAAGGGTGAATAAGTCTCCTGAACTAGATGGATTGCACCCTCGGATTCTGAAAGAAGTATCGGTAGAGATTATGGGGCATTGATAGATTCTGGCCTGGTCCCAGAGGGCTGGAAAATTGCAAATATCACCCCACTATTCAAGAAGGGAAGGGAAGCAGCAGAAAGGAAATAGGGCACTGGTTAGGCTGACATTAGTGGTTGATTGCAAGGATGAGCTTAGAGTACTGGATACGCATGACTAGATGGATCAAACCCAGTGTGGTTTCCTTAATTAAAAATTTGACTCAGTAAACCTATTGCACTTCTTTGAAGAAGTGACCAGCAGGCTCAATGGAGGTGAGGTATTTGGATTTTCAGAAGGCCTTTGACAAGATACCACACCTGAGGATACCTAAGATAAGAATGTCGAAGTTTGAGTTTAAAGGATAGCTACAAATATCGATTATAAGAAAACCAGCATAGTTTATTCAGTAACACAAATAAAGTCAGGCTGGGAAAGATGCAAGTTTTAGGATGGCAAACCTTCCAGACAGGAAATTAGAATCAATTATTACTTCTGCCCAAATCATCTCAGAGCAATAGAATACATAATGTTCTGTAACACAGCTACTTGTCAAGCAGGCTCCCATTCATAAATCAGCTTCCTGCCCAAGTACAGTCGACTACCTGTCAAACCCAATGTGAATTCTCAAAGGCTGTAGTAACACTTATGGCGCCCGCCCAGTCTTTGTTTAATATTGTTTCTGCTTAGAAGTTTTACCGACCGTTGTTAACTTAAGAGTAATCTTCTTCAATCTTCTTCAGCATGATGCTGAACCAAGCCATGAAAGACCCCAACAATGAAGACGCTGTTTACATCCGGTACCGCACGGATGGCAGTCTCTTCAATCTGAGGCGCCTGCAAGCTCACACCAAGACACAAGAGAAACTTGTCCGTGAACTACTCTTTGCAGATGATGCCACTTTAGTTGCCCATTCAGAGCCAGCTCTTCAGCGCTTTACGTCCTGCTTTGCGGAAACTGCCAAAATGTTTGGCCTGGAAGTCAGCTGAAGAAAACTGAGGTCCTCCATCAGCCAGCTCCCCACCATGACTACCAGCCCCCCCACATCTCCATCGGGCACACAAAACTCAAAACGGTCAACCAGTTTACCTATCTCGGCTGCACCATTTCATCAGATGCAAGGATCGACAATGAGATAGACAACAGACTCGCCAAGGCAAATAGCGCCTTTGGAAGACTACACAAAAGAGTCTGGAAAAACAACCAACTGAAAAACCTCACAAAGATAAGCGTATACAGAGCCGTTGTCATACCCACACTCCTGTTCGGCTCCGAATCATGGGTCCTCTACCGGCACCACCTACGGCTCCTAGAACGCTTCCACCAGCGTTGTCTCCGCTCCATCCTCAACATCCATTGGAGCGCTTACACCCCTAACGTCGAAGTACTCGAGATGGCAGAGGTCGACAGCATCGAGTCCACGCTGCTGAAGATCCAGCTGCGCTGGATGGGTCACGTCTCCAGAATGGAGGACCATCGCCTTCCCAAGATCGTGTTATATGGCGAGCTCTCCACTGGCTACCGTGACAGAGGTGCACCAAAGAAAAGGTACAAGGACTGCCTAAAGAAATCTCTTGGTGCCTGCCACATTGACCACCGCCAGTGGGCTGATAACGCCTCAAACCGTGCATCTTGGCGCCTCACAGTTTGGCAGGCTGCAACCTCCTTTGAAGAAGACCACAGAGCCCACCTCACTGACAAAAGGCAAAGGAGGAAAAACCCAACACCCAACCCAAACCAACAAATTTTCCCTTGCAACCACTGCAATCGTGTCTGCCTGTCCCGCATCGGACTTGTCAGCCACAAACGAGCCTGCAGCTGACGTGGACTTTTTACCCCCTCCATAAATCTTCGTCCGCGAAGCCAAGCAAAAGAAGAAAAGAAGAATGTGAAAGTACAAGGACTGCCTAAAGAAATCTCTTGGTGCCTGCCACATTGACCACCGCCAGTGGGCTGATAACGCCTCAAACCGTGCATCTTGGCGCCTCACAGTTTGGCGGGCAGCAACCTCCTTTGAAGAAGACCGCAGAGCCCACCTCACTGACAAAAGGCAAAGGAGGAAAAACCCAACACCCAACCCCAACCAACCAATTTTCCCCTGCAACCGCTGCAATCGTGTCTGCCTGTCCCGCATCGGACTTGTCAGCCACAAACGAGCCTGCAGCTGACGTGGACTTTTTACCCCCTCCATAAATCTTCGTCCGCGAAGCCAAGCCAAAGAAAAGAATGTGAAATTTGCATGTGTTAATTAAAGACTAGAAATCAGGCAGGCAGGGGACAGATGTCAATGTGAACAGGGAGCAACCCTTCCAGACGTCTGTTAATTTCTGTATACAAGAAGGCTGACTCTTTAACATGACTTGTACATGAGCATAAATGATTGACGTCAAACCATTTCCCTGTCTTTAGAAAGGAGATATGCAAGATGTAAAGCATAACCTTGTAACAAGGAGTTCAAAGAAATATTATCAAATTTGTATGCAAGAAAATACCTTTAATATTGTATTTTCTGACTAAGTTCTTTGAATGAGATCCGTCAGTATTAGTGAGGTGACCTTGTCTACCCACCACTAAATACTGCTTATTCCCATCAGTGTGACTCGAATAAATTCTGTGTGTGTTGTACTGTGGCTCGGTTGTACTTTTTGTGCCTTGGCAGGAACATGGCTATCACAAGTGCCCACAGTAACACAGGAAGCATACTGGTATAGGTCAAGCATTGGCTGATTGGCAGGAAGCGGTCTGAATACAGGGATCATCTTCCAGTTGGTTGTCAGTTGCTAGTGGTGTTCAACGGGGATCGGTGATGGGGCTGCTTCTTTTTATGTTGAATATTAATGATTTAGATTATGGAATGAATGGCTTTCTGGTGATACAAAAGTAGGTGGAGGAGCAGCTAACGTTGAGGAACTAGGGAGGCTGCAGAAGGACTGAGATAGGTTAGGAGAATGGACAGAGAAGTGAAACATAGTGTCAGAAAGTGTACGGTCATGCACTTTGGTAGAAAAAATTCATGGTCAGACTCTTTTTCTAAACAGAAAAATTGAAAATACCCAGATGCAGGGGACCTAGGAGACATTGTGCAGGATCAGCTGAAGGGAGTTGTGCTTGTTGAGTCAGTGATGAAGAAGGCAAGTGCAATGCTGGCAATTATTTCAAGAACAGAATACAAGAGAAGGGATATGATGTTGAGGGTTTATACAACACTAATGAGCTGCCACTTGGAGTATTGTGAGCAGTTTTTGCTCCTCGTTTTAAGAAAGGATATGCTAAAATTGGAGTTGGTTCAGAGAAAGTTCACAAGGTTGATTCCGAGAATGAATGGGTTATCATGTGAGGAGCGTTTCACAGCTCTTGCCCTCTATTCATTGGAATTTAGGAGAATGAGAGGGAATCTCATTGAAACATTTTGAATGTTGAAATGCATGGCAAGAGTACATGTAGAAAGTCTGTTTCCATGGTGGGAAAGTCTTGGACGAGAAGGCACTACTTCGGAATCGAAGGGTGTCCACTTCGAACAGAGATGCGGAAAAACTTCTTCAGCCGGAAGGTGGAAAATCTGTGGAATGTGTTGCTGCAGGTGGTTGTAGAGGCCAAGTTATTGGATGTTTCGAAGAGGAAGATGCATGCATTATGATTAGATGGGGCATCCAAGGCTGTGGGGAGAGGGGCTGAATGGGGGGGGGGGAGGGAAATGATCAGCTCATAATATATTCAGGGCAGACTCAATGGGCTGTACAGCCGATTTCTCCTCCTATGTCTTATGGTATTTAAAATTAAAATAACATTTAAAAACCAAACAGATATTCACCTCAAGAAAAATTAAAATTAGTGTCAAATTAAACATCTTCTTTCACTTCCTCCCACCAACTGGTTTTTTTTACCTGCTGATTTTTCTCCACTGATGGAGTGCTTGAAATCTGAGGAAGATGATTCTATCTTGCTGGACTCTGTAAAGAGTGCAGTAACAGAGCATAAATGTTCTGGAGTCAAAGATTGTAATGTGGACTATGTTAGGAATGTACCAAGTTACAGGCATTTCTTCTAGCAGATCTGGACCAGTCCAAGGCCCAGATTACATTGATCATCACAGGTTATTGCATAAATTAGTGCCAGAGCTGGACCTACCTGCTGGCATTGGGCTTCATAACTTCTCCCAGTCAGAGAGCCATGATGATGAGTTTATTGTCATTCTCATGGACATTATACATAGTACATCAGCATTAAAATGCTTGTTGAAAAAACAACTTTAAAAAGCAACTGCAGTAGTATATGTAATTGAATCAAAAAGAGGCAGTAAATATCAAAAAAATTAAATTTTGCCTAGTGCAAAAAAGAATCATTTCTATAGTGCAGACTGTTCTTGTGGTGTCGGAGCACTTCATGATTAATGTAACAAGGGAACCTGATAGCTGTTGGAAAGAAACTGTTCTTGAACCTAGGGATGCTGTTTTTCAGGCTTCTGTAGCTTCTTCCTGAAGGTAGTGGTATGACTAGGTCATTGGGATCCTTTGTGATGTTGACTGCTGCCTTGAGGTATTGCCTCATAGAGATGCATTCAATGGATGGGAGGTTGGAGCCTGTGATGGACCTGCTCATGTTTGTTGCCGTTTGCTTTCCTGGACCGCTGAATTCCTAAGCAAGACTGTGATGCAACTAGTCAGTATACTTTCCATAGTCCACCTGTCAAATCTTCTCAGAAAGTAGAGGTGTCGGTGTGCCTTCCTCATGGTTGACTTGATGTGCTGGCTCCAGGACAGGTCTTCTGAAATCTGGACTCCATGTGGCCAAGTGAGTTGTTCCTTGATCATTATTTCCAAGCTTCACAAATAATAAGACAATTTGGAAATTTCCAATAATTTAGTTATTTAATTTTTATATTATGAAATTCAAAATGTTATAAAATAAGCTTTCATTCTTTATTTCAAAATTTGTTATCTTTTTAATGAAGATCAGAGTCGCTGTTGAAATGAATATGCACATGGTGAATGCTCCAGACAAAGCCAGCACAAAGCTGAGGAATTGGGTGTGAACTGCATCTGATGCCTCTTGGCTCTGGTCAATATCTCTGGACTCGATGGTAAGTCTGGGAACCCAACAAGTGGCCAAGTACGCACATGTCACAGCTCCACATTTCAACTTTGTGTTAGGGTATGAACTTGTATAACAGTGTATTTATTTTGGCTTTGTCAAAGTTTCAGAACCTTTTTGCCCAAGAGTTTTGCACAATCTGGCACCCGCTATTTAAAGTGAAACTGGCAGCAAGCAGAATGCAGCTCATGGTGGGAAGTAGATGAGAGAATAATTTGAGTCTGACCAGAATATTTAAACAGCTGGATCAGGCTTGGTATTTCTATACAAAGGCAGGCAGGTGTACCGACCGGTACTCTGGATTAAATTTTCTTTGCCAAACTGTGTCTTCATTTTTAACTTCCCACATAATCATTACATTAAAATGATGGTCTGTATCGCTCAGAGCTGAAGAAATTTCAGTCTGAATTTGAATTTGATCTCATGCCTCTTAAGTGCAAAAACTAATTATAGTTTATCCAATAAAGCAATTATTTTATTACTTTTTTTTGTTTTTTTTATTTACAAATTTTCAAGTCAAACAGTGCAAACAGAAAAATAAGTTACCAAAAAAAAACTATCGTTTGTGTCACTAGAATTAACCATACTCCCTTCCCCCTGAGGAAAAAGTGAGAAAAAGGATAGAGAGCAAGAAAATAAGATATTTCAAGACTAGACTAAAAGGAGAAAAAAATGGGAGGTTGTCAGGTATGCAATGTCCACCTTCCGGGCCTTAAATTATCTAGCTTTTCAAGATCCGGGGAGGGGTACAGACAGGGTGCCCCAAAGAATTATCTTATTGTTCAATAATGATTGCACGAAACATTGCAACCACCAATTACAATGGGGTGGGAGGGAAGGTTTGACTATATCAGTGGTTCTCAACCTTTACCTTTCCACTCACATACCACTTTAATGTTCCCTAAGTCATAGGTGCTCTGTGATTAGTAAGGGATTGCTTAAGGTGGTATTTCAGTGGAAAGAAAATTTGAAAACCATTGTTTTAATCATACCTAATTGACTTGTTATGTGCACGGTTTTACAACTCCAAAGGAAATGGGCCAATGACAATTTTTCTCAAGCAGCAAAATATTTCAGAAACAATTGGATCTAGAGCAGTGGTTCTCAACCTTCCCTTCCCACTCATCTTAAGCAATCCCTTACTGATCACAGAGCACCTGTGGTTTAGGGATTACTTGAAGTGGAAAAAGGTTGAGAACCACTGAACTATATCCTGGTGATATTCCTTTCTTGTGGACAGAATTATAAAGATTTGGAGTGAAGTTGCAGTCCTTTACCTTCTCCCTGCCTCTTGTGACATTTCATCTATTTAAATTATAATGTTTCAATGTTCATGGGTTGAGACATTTACTTCCTTTTCCTTTATTTTAAGAAAGGAGTGAATGAGAAAGTGGAGAATTACAGATCAGAAACTCCTGGAAATACTCAAGAGGCCAGACAGATCTGTGGAGAGTAAAACTGAGTTAATGCTCAGATGAACCTTTCATGAGCACTGACCAGTTCTGGTACATACCCAGCTCTGATTTGTGGCCCATGGTTCCAAACGCATGTCTGCCACTGTACCCCATCAACCTCCTCACCGCCTTTCCCAACCACTGTTCTGCCCTCTCATCTGGCCCACATATTCAAACTGCAGTACATGGGCTCACATTGCTCTAACACTGTGGAGGGACATTTAAAGTAGGGTATAAAGTCATGGTTGATCTTCAACTTGAGCTTCAGTTTACTTATCTGTCCCATATCCCTTTATTCACTCCATATTTAGAAATTTATTGTTGTCTATTTTAAATCATTCGGTGACTGTGTTTGGACAACTCACCTCCAGGTAGAGAATCCCAATGATTTCTGAGTGAAGAAATTCTCCTCATCACAAATCTCCATGATCTACTCCATATTCTGAAACTGTGACACCTGGTTCTGGATTGCTCAATCAGTGGATGCATCTCCTTGTACCCAATCTTTTGTGCCCTTTAAGAATGTTACCAGTTTTATAATGATGACTTTTCATTCTTCTAAACTATAATCCACTCAATCTCTTGTATACCCACCATCTCAGGAACCAATCTTCATTATTGTTCTTCATGACACTTCCGCATGGCAAGTATATCCTTTGTTTTAGTTAAGTTCAACCCTGAAGTCTTCAATGTGGTCTCACCAAGGCCCTATATACTGTAATTTCAGTGAGATATTTTCACCCTTGCATTCAAATCTTCTCACAATAAAAGCCAGCCTACCCTTTCCCTTCCCAATTGCCAGCTACACCTGCATTTTAAATGCAATAACTTGTGAATAAGGACACTCAAATCCTTGGAAACATCAATATTTCCCAATCTGTCAGCATTTTGAAAAATATTCTGTTCTTGCTTTGTGCATCAAATTTTTTTCCAAGTGATATGTGTGAACTTGTTTGGCAGGATTTGCATCCAACCATTTTTTTTTACATCCCTTTAAGTCTTCCCTTGCATTTTTCAATATGATTTCTTGTTAAAGTTGTGAGACATACTTTAAAAAAAAAAGTAGTGAATATTTGAGGCAGACTCACAATTCTCAAATATTTGATTGCTTTGACTAAATTGACAATAGGAGCACCATACATTTGAGAAAAGCAAAATGCATTACATGTCTCAACAACCTGAGCATTTAACTATTATCCCTTAGGAATACAGCTTCAGCAAAACCTATGGGGAACAGTAACTTCATCATTTGTTCTCAATACAAGGCTGGAATGAAGAGGTGTGATTGTATTGTGTAAAAGGTCGGCTTTGTCAATACATTCAAACGAAGTAGATTAAAGGAGTAAAGAAATTTCACTGTACAGCAATGTGCTTTATAAGCAATGATTTAATCCTGGATTGAACTCACTGTAGTATTTGTGCATTTTAAAGGCCAACTTGTACAGTGAGTAATACAATTATGGGGAAAAAAAAACATGCTTTTCAATAATGTTTAAATATTGGCCAGATCACACAAAGACAACTCCCTTCATCTTTGACTAGATGAATGTGATTCTTGAAACCATCTGAGAGAGTAAACAGTCCATTGACCCCCTCAACATCACAGTGAATTTAGTGCTCTGGTCCATGGAATAGTGCTTGGACCTACAATCTTTTGGTGTTGGAGTACTATTATTGCTGATGAGGGTAACACTATCCTGTGAGTTTCCCTAACCCTAAGGTTTATGCCTTCAGATCCTAACTCTCTTGGTTTCTCATTTCCCTGGCAAACTCCTCCTCCTTCTCTTGATGTGACACTTTAACTTGGTTTACAACAATTTATTTCATGTTCTCTGGTCCTAATTTCCTCCCTAATTTTGAAATAAATGGTAGGAATATTTCTCTCTGCAAATTATCCTACCTTGTGCCATCGCTTTCTTATAGATTTTAGAAGCTTTGATGCTATAATAATTGCTCATTTTCTTAACAATTAGCATTTCATCTCTTCACTGCAACCTCTCAACTGTACATGTGTAAAATATCTGTATGTGAGCAGGGAGTGAGAAAAAAGTGTCAGTGACAGCCCGCAAACAGGGATTCTGACACAAACATGATGAAGCTGTAGCAGAGCCTCTGAAGAATTGTTCTACACTTATTTATATATGATTGCTGGAGTCTGCTTTTGCTACCTCGCCAGATTATTCAAACTTAGAAATTAATGAGGCACAACCTCTGGCGATTTGATTCATCCTTGTTGTTTATTTATGATCATGTTTCTTCCAAACCTCGAGTTGTATTCTCCAATTCAAGCAATCAGTTATGAACTTACCTATTTCATCTGCCCCATCAGCTGTTCTTGCATTGTAACTTGTGACTACAAACCTTCACAATGGTGACCCAGAGAAAGATGCCTTGTTGCTTGACATTGCTGCTTCAGCAGACTACCTCTCCGCCATTGACTACTTTTGAGGTCCTGCTGCAATATTTTGCAACTGTCTACAATATCAGACACTTTGGTGTCATGCACAAACTTGTTAATCATTTTCATCTAAATTATAAAGATAACAAACAGCACTGAGCCCAGTACCGAATCCTGAGACAGACCACTAGTTCCAGGACTGCAGTCTGACAAATAAGCTTCCATTGTTACCCTCTGTTTACAGTTTTTATGACGATTGAAAATTAAGCTTTCAAACGTCCTCCAAAATCAGTCAAGTGCAACTATGTCAAAACAATGAATGTCCTGAAAATATTGTTAATTTTCTGCATTTATTCTGCTCATTCTAGGCAGTCTCCACGTGCCTCTAACATTGGGGAGGGGGGTGGGGGAATCTTGTGTTGCTTAGAACTATGCAGCAAAGCCTAGCAGCAAAGTCCTCCCCTTCCCCAAAAAATCTTTAATCCTTTCAGTTTCCATGCTCCCTGTATACTATGGGCCCCCCTTAAGGTTTCCAATCCATAGCCCTCCTTAAACAAGTTGTGGCTCTCAGAGGACCATGTGGCCCGTGTTGAAAATGGCTGCCCCACATAATGGTAGAGATAACTCCCCTGAACAGCTAGAGATGGAACTGTTCCAATCAAGTTATTGCAATGCAAATATATGTTAATATAATAGAATGAGACAAATGGAGGAGGACGGCTGCATGTATTTAACCTTTTACAATGCTACATAAACAGGCTTATTAGCTAGGTCAGTGGTTTGAGTCCCTGTGCATCTTAATGGCTCAGATTTAGGGAAGATATAGCTTTGCAGAGGTTTTTGTTATCCATTGACCTTCTCCTTGGTGATACTCAGGGAGAATTATGTTTGGCTGTGATACTAAGCATCACTGATTAGCCAACTGTTTAGAATTGCTTCTAGGTATGCAAGGCACGCAATGAATTCTATCCCAGGTAAAGACAGCATGTTTATGATATGAGGAGAGAAAGCTAATTAAAAAGACTGGGAGATAATCAACTAACTCAAGACTGTAGTAACTATTGGCAATTAACCTCCAACCCATCGAGCACACTGACATCCAACGTAATGTAAGCAGACTATTTATCTAAAATGAACAAATTCCCCCAAATTAGTTTAGCTTTTTTGTTGAATGACAACATATTCAAGTTTTGGCTAATTTTTAAAAATTTTTAAACTTGGGCATACAACACTGTAACAGGCCAATTCGACCTTACGAGTCCATGCCACCCAATTTAGACCCCTGTTAACCTACACCCCAGTACGTTTTTGAAGGGTGGGAGGAAACCAGAGCCCCTGGAGAAAACCCATGCAGACACAGGGAGAACATACAAACTCCTCACAGTGCGGGATTCGAACCCAGGTCCCGGTCCCGAGGCATTGTGCTAACTGCTACGCCAAACATGCCACCCGGTTCTTGAATGTCCACAGCTCAATGTCATCCATCAGGTACCTGACAGAGCATAGGAATGCATGTGTGAGATGCTGCTTGTTTTCATTCTCTATCATGTATTCTGATTAATTAATAATTTTTTTTCCCCTATTAATACCAGGTTGTTTACCTCAGCCACAATCACCATTACCAGTAATGTTGTGCAAGGCAGAGACAGATGTCAGCAGTCAAGTGTGGAATATATTCAATGAGAAAGGTAATCAGCAAGTTTACAGCTGATGTAAATATCTGCCAAACTGTGTGACTGCACATACCGTGACACAGCTTGGCAAAGTGTGTTGTGTGAAATAGCAGGTAGCTGGAAAAAAGTTTGTTTTTTTTAAAAAAGCGTCCATAATCCACATAAGGGGGTGCCGAAAGCCTTCTGATCCCAACATAAGGCTTGAGTGGATTTCAAATGATAATTATCATGTAACGGACATGAAATTGCTCCTGGGCATTTGCTTTTATTTTAAAAATAAGTTTTCTATTTCATACAATTTATTTATTATGAAGTGAAAAATGTAACAAGATTGTTTTACAAAATCTTTCCTTTTTCAAAACCTATGGGGCAGGGGGAAAGAGTTGCAATTAATTGGGCAGCATGGGCTTGTGGGCCAGAAGGGCCTGGTAACGTGCTGTAAGTTTAAATAAACAGATAAATAATAAATAAATATTTTTTTAATAATTTGTATTTTTAAGACCATGGATTTCTTTGTTTCACTCTTCTGCCTTGAGTGAAAAATGGATGTGGGTGAGAATATGATTCCAGAGTCCTGAATCTTGTATTCCAGAGGAATGTCTATTCCATTTGCCACCGATTCGCCATACTCCTTATCCTTCTGAACATCTTTTCTACATTTAACTCCATCATTCTCCAGCATTTCCCAGTTCAATTGAACTTGCCTCAATAAGTTTATACAAATCGTGCTTGCTTCGGCAGCACTTATACTAAAATTGGAACGATACAGAGAAGATTAGCACTGCCCCTGCGCAAGGATGACACGCAAATTCGTGAAGCGTTCCATATTTAAAATAAGTTTATACAAATCAATCAAATCCCCAAAATGCAAATGTGTGTCGTGAAATCTTGTGTGATTAGGATGTTAAAGTCAGACCTCCAGCAGTTTATGTGTACTATGTTAAAAGTCCCTTGGTGATGTTTGAAGAAATATGTGAAAGTCCTTTCTATGCCTGATCAACATTCATCAACACCACTGAAATTAGATTTCAGGGCTATTTATCTCTGTCAATGTGATCATTTATCATGGAATCTTACTGTTTTTAAAGTGCTTTGATAGCATTAAAACAGAGCAATATGTATTTTTGAACAGTATTTACTTGCATGAAGCAGCAGTTAACCTTGAAAAGTGGATATAAATTCTGGTAAAAATGCAGCAGGTCAGTGTACTTTATATAGCAAAGATAAAGATACATAACCAATATTTCTGACTTGAGCCTTTCAAGTGTGGACAAAATGTAGGCCCAAAACATTAGTTATGTATCTTTTGCTATATAAAGTACCCTGTTTCACCTGCTGAGCTACCCCAGTAGACTTTTGTGTTTTACTTCAATTTCAATTCTTGGTCGCGCTTGGGCTAAATGAAACTATTTTTCATTTTAGGCTTTGTTTTTAGTTTGGTGGTTAAAACATGTCATGAGTACGTGCTGTTTGACCATTGAATCTGCAACAGTAGTGAGTGAAGCAGCGCTTTAATATGCTTCTTGCAGATCAAAACATGCTTTGGCAGAGCTCCAGCTTGCTCCTGGGCACAGCAACCAGCTCTGCGAAACTCAACTCTCATAAAAAGACTTTTATTTTTGGAAGGAAAAATGCCAATGTTAAGTCTCTTGATGTTTTCCACTCAGCTGTGAATGTTCAGTGGGAGAGGCTTGTTTAAAAGCAGATTTTAACAAAGATCAGACTCTCAAGGCATTCTTTTTTTGGAGATGGAGCTATCCTTTCCCAACAGGCTTCCAAATCAACGGAGACAGGTGACTGTCCTTGAAGTTTATTGTACATAGAAAGGTGACTGGCCAGGTCTGTTCTGGCCTTGGGTGCAAACGGTTTCTGTGGAAAAAAAGTCCACTGCTCTGACTTCTGGTGATGTTAGCTGGGAATAGATACTAACCACGACACTGGGTAACGAGAGAACTTGGACTTAATTGGGAAAGTTTCTTGCATAACTTGATATTGTCTGGAATTCACAGCCTGAAACTGTTCTAGCACATGATTTAAGTACATCTTCCAAAGATAAATTGAGATGCATTTAAAAGAAAAGCACTGGAGACCAACAAGAAGAGTCAAGCTAATGGGACATGCACAATGGACCAAATTTTTTTTTAACTTATTAAAAAACTTTTAAAAACAACATAAAATCAATAGCAACAACAGGAAAAAAAAGTTTTCATACAATATAGTAAACCACCCCCCTCAGCCAGCCCGCTCAAGGGGAGCCAAAAAAGAAAAATAAAACATATACAATATTTTAAGATATTTCCAAACCCATATATTCTAAATAAGATTACCAAATTTTAACAAAAAAAGAATAATTATCATGTAAATTATGTTATTTTCTCCATATAAATACAAGATCTCAATTCATTATGCCAATGTGCTATATTAATCTCTACATTGTCTTTCCAAGTAATTGCTACACATTTTCATGCCACAGATAATGCCAAACATACAAATGCTATTCAAAGAACTTATCCAACCCCAAGACAATCAAAGAAACCATATAACCCAACAAAAAAAATCTCTGGATCTAATGGTAATTTAATTTTAAATAATTTCTCCAAAACCAAACTAACTTTTCCCAAAATGGTTGTACCCTATCACAAGACCAAACTACATGCAAAAAAAGTTCCAGTACTAAACCCACATCTAAAACAAAAATCCAAATGACTAAATCCTTATTTTTTCAATTTCTCAGGAGTCAAGTATAACTGATGCAAAAAATTATAATTAACCAAACCATATCTTACATTAGTCAATTTAGTTACCCCTTCATGACACGTAACTTCCCAATCCTCTTGAGGTATAACATAAATTAAATCACTTTCCCATTTATTTCTAGATTTCTCCAAATTCAGTTTTTCCATAGTTTCCTGTAACTATCGGTGCATATCTGAAATAAAACCTCTCTTTGGTATAAAGGAAATCAAAGATTCAAATTTTGTTAATTTAGGTAAACTCATCTCTTTACCATAATTATCCCTTATCAAAGCTCTAAGTTGGTAATACACAAATAAAGAATTTACTGGTATACCAAATTTCTCCCTCAATTGATTAAAAGAAGGAAACTGTCCTTCTTCAAAACAATCCTGACTCATTTTTATACCCTGAAAATACCATATCTTTAAATACCTATTAGACATTGAAAAAGGAATAAACTGATTTTGATATAATGGAGTTTGGATTGATAATTTACCCTTTGTTCCTATAGCATCATTTCTTTTAATCCATATCTTTAACAAATGTTTTAATACTGGCATATCATATCCCTGCAATAAATTCAAATTCCACTTATATATAAACTGGTGAACATCAAATTCAGAAATACAGGCTAACTCCACCTTGGCCCAACTAGGAGGCTGATTAATATCCATCATTCTACTAATAAACTTCAACTGTGCAGCTTCATAATAATTTTGAAAATGAGGCAACTGGAGTACCTAGTGCATATTTCCATGTCAATTTCTATAAAGCTACTCGAGCTAATTTTCCCTTCCATAAAAATTTCCTCACCACCTGAAAAAAAATCCCTTTGAAAGTGAACATGGAATTGACTGAAATAAGTATTGAATATGAGGAAAAATATTCATTTTAATACAATTTACTTGACCTATTAATCAAATCCATTTTAATCTTTTTCACTTAAGGTACATAATTTAACTTATATAAAGACTGACGATTTGCATTCACAGTTACCCCTAAATATTTAATTTTATCAGACCATCTTAATTTTATAATATTTTTACACTCTTTATAATCCCCTTCCAAAATTGGCAATATTTCACTCTTATCCCAATTCACCTCATAACCCAGATAACTCCCCAAATTGAACTAAACATTCTTGTAAACATTTCAAAGAATGTTCTGGATGTGTCAAATAAATCAATACATCATCAGCAAATAAATTAATCTTGTATTCATCATCTGCAATTCTTAACCCTTTAACTTTGTCGTTCTGTCGAATTGCCTGAGCTAATGGTTCAATGACTAATGCAAACAATGCTGGCAACAATGGACAACCTTGACGATTTGATTGCGATAATTTAAATGGCAAAGAAGTTTGGCCATTCGTCACCACCCTAGCAATTGGATTTTTATACAATGCCTTAACCCAACCAGTTTAAAAAAAAAGGGCCGAAATTAGACTTCTCCAACACCTTAAATAAAAAATTCCATTCAACCCTATTTGCTTTTTCTGCATCAATCGCAACCAGTTGGGTTGCTGTCTCGATGCATTGATCAACATTATCAATCTAAGAATATTATCAGATGCACATCTATTCTTAATAAAACCTGTTTGATCTAAGTATTTACTGAGGTAAATATTTAGCAAGTCTATTTGCCAATACTTTAGCCACTAGCCACTATTTTATAATCCATATCTAATAAAGAAATTGGTCACTATGAAGCTACATTCAATGGATCTCTATCTATCTTTGGAATCACTGTAATTATCACACTTGAACAAGAGTCTGGTAGTGACTGATCTTCAGTTATTTGTTGCAACAAGTCCCTAAATATAGAAGATAAATCTTCATAAAACACTATAAAATTCCACTGAAAATCTGTCATCACCTGGTGGCTTTCTATTTGGCGTCTCTTGTATAGCTTCTTTAATCTCAAAATCTGTAAACAAAGCTTCCAATTCCTTTACCTCTTCCTCCCCCAAAACCGCTAAATTTAACTTAGATAAGAAGGATTCAATAGAAGCATCATCCTGATTTCCCTCAGAAGTATACAATTTCTGATAAAATGAATAAAATTGGTCATTAATTTCCATTAAAAACTTTCAATACAGCAGGATAGCAAAAAGCAAATTTATAACCCTTCCTCCACAGTACTTCTATAGCTGAATTAAATTCTCTATGCCTCTTAATAATTTCTTGACTCAAATCACCATTTAAAAAAAAACACTCTGTGGCCTGAACTATCATTGGGGTCTGATTTTGTCGAGCCTTTTGAACTGTAATCCGCAATATCATTTCTCTGTCCTGGTATCTCAAGCAGCGAATCAAAACAGCATGTGGTGGTTGACCTGGAAAAGGCTTCTTCCTCAATGCTCTGTGTGCCCAGTCCAATTCCAGACCATCTGGAAAAAATTCACTACCCAGCACATCAGGAATCTACTTATTGAAAACTTTCACTGGGTCTGAGCCTTCAATATCTTCTGGAAGACCTACTATTTTTAAATTATTCCTCCAACCTTGATTTTCCTCCGAGTGTTGGCCGATTGCCATTAAGAACCGTTCTTACAGCAAAGAGGATTGTGAGTTTATCAAAGGTGAGACCCAGAGATTGCTTAAAGAGGGAGTAATTGAACCCAGTAAGAGTCAGTGGCAAGCCCAGGTGGTAGTTGTGAAAAATTAAACTAAGAAATAACTGGCTATTGACTATAGCCAGACAATCAACTGTTACACTAACCTGGATGCCTGCCCCCTGCCACGCATCAAGGAAATGATTAATCAGATAGTGCAATATAAAATGTACTCCACTATTGACCTCAAAGTAGTGAAAAATTTTTAAAAAGTTTTAAAAAGCAGCTTACCACCAAATCCCCATGTTAAAAAAAAAGGCATGACCCAATACAGCTCTATCGGTATGAATAATGGAAAATAATAATTTTGTTTTCAAACATTCATCAGATTCTTTTTTTTCCCATGTAGCATCAAAAATAATTGATGGAACATGCAAACCACTTTATAACTCAACAGTTTCCTTTGATAATTAACCTGAAAAGAAAATACAAACATATAATATTAAAGCAGTGTACAAACTTTTCAGCCTTTGATATTGTGTTGACCCACTCCACAACAATCTAAATTTTCCCTACATCACAGCCAGGACATTCTATTTTTCTTGCATCCATGTGCCTGAGTTTTTTGAACGTTCCTTTTGTACCTGCCTCTACCTTTACTCCCAGCAATGCATTCCAGTCTCTCGCTTGCGCTCTCATGGGGTGGGGAGAAATGATGGATAAAAATAGATAAAATTTGACGCTAACTTCTCCCCAAAATTTTCTTCCACTCAACTTACACTGATGTCCTCTGTTGTCGATGTTGGCCCAGGGAAAAGTTGCTGCTTGCCCATCCTATCTATGCCCCTCATAATCATGTACATCTCTATCAAGTCACCTTTCATCCTTTGTCACTCAAAAGAGAAAATCCCCAGCTCTGCCACAACCATGCTTCAAATGACATTCTCCAATCCAGGTAACATCATGATAAACCTCCTCTGCATGCCCTCCAAAGCATCAGCATCCTTTCTGTAATGAGGTTTCAAGAACTGAACTAAATACTCCATGTGTTTTAACAAGTTTTAGAGAGCTATATGTCTCTGGAAAATCAATCTCTTGATTAATGAAGGCCAATACACCATATACCTTCTTAGCCATCCCATCAACTTGCACGGAACCATGAGGGATCTATGGATCTGGATCCTAAAGACCTCACTATTCTTCCTCATTGTAAAGAATCGTGCTAATTACTATATACTCTGCTTTCAAGTTTGACTTTCCAAAGTGTATTACTTTACTCATCCAGATTGAACTTCTCTGCCCATTTCTGAATTGTTTCTATATCCTGTTTGTACACTATTCACAACACCTCCAACTTCTTTTATCTTCTGTAAACTTAATGATCCACCCCTCCACTTCTTTATCCAAGTCTGTTATAAAAATCACAAAACAAGGTTCCCAGAACAGATCCCTGCAGAAACCCAAAAGCCACTGATCTCCAGGCAGAGTATGTTCCATCTTGTAGCAGCTCACAGGAGGCTTAATTGAACTGGCTCGGGAAGTTCCAAGTGATGTCATGATGTCTCAATGTGATGACATCATTTGGAATGTGCAGGGTTTTAAAAAGCTATGTGTGACTGAGTAAATTCCTTTTACTGAACTTCGACTTGACTACATCTGATCATTTTCTCATTTTTAATTTTGCACAGTGACACAGTTGCTACAATCTACTATTCTCCTCTGCTTTTCGCAGACAAGCCAATTCCAAATCCAAGCACCCAAGTTCCCATGCCTTTTGACTTTCTGAATGAGCCTACCATGGGAACTTTGGTAAATGCCTTATTAAAATCCATACAGTATCCACATCTACTGCATTCATCAATTTAATTTGTAAACTCTTCAAGACTCATTTTGGCTCATGAGGCATGGCTTAGTTCTCATAAGACCATGCTGACAATCTGTGAGAAGGCAATGCCTCTCTAAATGCATGTGAATCCTCTACAATGGTTTGCCCACCATTAATTTAAGACTTACTGCTCTATAACTCCCAGGATTCTCCCCTCTTGCCTTTCTTAAATGGGGGGACTACATTTGCCATTATCCAATGTATTTGGAAGGGTTGTGGCTGTCATGTGACAGCACTGCCCCCACCTAGTCAGAGGACACACCAGCTGCCAATCAAGGTTTGGTTCCGCTCCACCCATTGGTGCACACCTTGCCGTTGGCCACATGAAAATTACCTGGACTGCACTGTCCAGCCTGTCTGTATTTGGCCTTGGGCCATTGGCTGTTTAATTAGATTAAACCTCCTGCCATTGAGCTATTGGTCCCCAGTAAATGATGTGGGCTTGTCCCTCCAGCACTATAAAGGGGTCACGTGGTCTTTGTTCTCTCTCTTTGCCAGCTTGGGACCAGCCTGCTTCGCTCCAGGCCTAGAAATGTGGAAGGATACTGGAGAAGATGTGCACTGTTAAAATGGTTGGGAGCATTTAATTAGTGTCCCTTGTAGCATCGAGCCGTGCCTGCACTGAGTCGAGGGGTGGTGGGGCATCGTAGTGATTTTTCCCTGACTGTGTGTGTGTGTGTGTGTGTGTGTGTGTGTTCAGAGTCCTTGCTTTTGAGACCTACCAAACCTGTTTCCTCACTCACAACATCCAATCTTCTGGTACCTCTCCTGTGGCCAGGGAGAATGCAAAGATTATCACCAATGCTCCAAAAATCTCTTCCCACTGTTATAACCTGGGGTATATCCCATCCAGTCCCAGGGACTTGTCTATCTGAATATCATCATTTCTTCTTTCTTAACCTCAAAGTGCTATAGCACATTACCCTGTTTTTCACTGTGGTCACCAAAGTTCATCTCACTGATAAACACTGAAGCAAAGGATTTATTTAAAACCTCCTCTACCTCCAGGTAAGTTTTCCCCCTTTTATCCTTAATCAGTCCTACCCTCATTCTTGACATTTATTTAATCCTACTTGCCAGTGTCTTCTCATGCTCCCTTCTAGCTCTCCTCGGTTCTTTTTAAGCTCCTTTCAGGTACTGTTAATTGGACGGTCAGAAATCTGACAGAGTTTGATAACCAGAGTTTTGAACCAGGTACAAAGTTGAAGGAGAAAATCATTCAGTTCCTTGAGCCTGGTTTATTATTCAGGTAGATTGCAGCTGACCTGTACTTCAACATGTATTTATATGGTCCATTTACTTTCATAATGATTTTGAATGAAAAACTCTGGCCAAAAATTAGGCCATGATTATATAGGTACATTAATGCAGTTGTGGGGCCACTTTAAGGAAACTCAGCAGAGAGCAAGACCTGAGCCTTGCTTACTTCTAAATTGGCTTTGCATTGACAGTCCTTTGCTTTTGGCATCCATCTGCATGATCTGCATTCCCAGAACAAAAATGGTGCTGAGATGTGCAAAGCTTGTTTTTGGAGGTTGCTGCCCAGCATGTGGGAGTGAAGATTGGAATCTCAAAAGGTGGCAGCATTGGGTATTGGAAAGCAAAATTCAGATTTATTGTCAGAGGATATGCATGGCATCACATACAACCCTGAGATTCTTTTTTTCCGTGGGGCAGGCATAACTTCAACTGATCAGTAGTGAGAATATCTGTACTCCAGAAAAGATGCATATACAAAAGAAAGAAATACATACAAGCTCCAATACAAGAAATAAATATTCAATAATAAACAAGTCCTTAATGAGACTGAGTTTGAAATTAAGGAGTCTGATGGTGAAGGGCTATCAAATGTTCCTGAACCTGGTGGTATGAGATTTGTGGCACTTATACCAGTTTCCTAATAGCTGCAGTGAGAACAGAGCAAGCCTTGGGTGGTGGTGGTCCTTAATTATTGCTGCGATCTCTGACGGCGACATTCCATGTAAATTTCTCGATGGTGGTGAGTGCTTTTCCTGTGATGTCCTGGGATATGTCCATCACCTTTTGCAGGCCTTTCTGCTCAGAGGTACTGGTGCTCCCATATCAGTCATGATCCAGCTGTCAGTTCAATTTCCATGACATATCTATAGATGTTTGCCAAAGTTTCCAATGTCACCCCAAACCTCCACAAACTCCTGAGATAGTAGTCTCTGACATGCTTTCTTCACAATGATATTTGTCTGTTGGCTCCAGGAAAGGTCCTCTGAGATGATGACTCCTAGGAATTTAAATTTTATCGCCTTTCCATCTCTGATTATTTTTTTTTCCTTTTTTTTTTTCTTCCCCCTCCCCCCAAAAAAAATCACTGGATCGTGCTCCTCTGCTTTTCCCCTCCTAAAATCCACAATCAGCTCCTTGGTTTTGGTGATATTGAGTGTGAGGTTGTTGGTCCAGGCAAATTTTCAAATTTTCTACTCCTGTATGCTAACTCCATTCCTCTTTTTATACAACCCACTATCGAGGTACCATCAGCAAGTGTGTAGATGGTGTTATTGTCATACTGAGCCACACAGTCATCGGTGTAAAGGGAGTAGAGCAGGGGCCAAGGACGCAGCCCTGTGGTGCTGACGGAGATTGCGGAGATGTTTTTGCCAATCTTCACTGATTGAAGCTATTCCAGTACAGTTACAACACATGTAGCTGCTCGCCAAGGTAGCAAATTGCCCAGGAACGTTTTCATTAAAAAAAAGCTGATTAAATTCAACCTGGCCGATCAGTGGTTTATTTGTCGTGGTCATCAAAGTGATGGATAGTCCCTGACAGAATTATCACTGATTGTGATCTGGAGGTGAGGAAACCCAGGATTCAATTCCACAGTGAGAAGACAACGCTGCTGGGAAAATGATTTGGGGAAAGTGAAGGTTCCTTTGTGGAATATGTTGGACACTCATATCTAGAAGATATTAGAAAGTATAAAGATGAAAAGGGCAAATTTGGAATCATTGTAAAATGATTCCAGGATATTTTATAAGTATGTAAGAAGCAAAAGAATAACTGAGAAAACAGTCTATCAGAGACCCACAAAATAACCTGTGTGGTGGTAAGCATATTCGTATAAAAGGAAGATTCCATGCAGCTCCCACTATCATTCTTGTTATCTACTGCATTTTTTAAAAAAATCTCCTGAGTGTGTTTAAAGAATTCTGCATCCTTAATACCTTTAAAATTGTATCATATTTTAATGCAATTGAAAATGATCCACTCTACCTCCCAATTTTGTTCTTGGCCATTTGCGGCCCTGTTTTTCCATTTCCTTTTCAGTGTTTGAGCATCCATGATACACGTCCAGCAGTGTGGGTGTCCCTTTGTTTTTCAGTTCAAACTGTATGGCTCATTTGAGACAATCAGGAGTCTACAGATGATGGAATCCAAAGCTGCTAGATGAGCTCATCAGTCATACTGCATCAGTGGGACAAATCAAATGATCGACATTTTGAGTCTTGTTAAAGGGCTTCACTGGAAATGTCGACCATTCTTTTTCTCAAGCTTCTTGACCTGCTGTATTCATCCAGTAGATTGTGTTTATCAGCATATGGTTCATTTATTATTTTTCAAATCTGGTTCTTTCAGAAACATCTGTATGTTGTTACCTTTCACATACTTGGATTTACTTTAGTCTCATAACTTTTAATGATGTATTTCAAAACCTCTTGCAGCTTATAAATTTTCATGGTTTTAATCTCCAAGGGTTTATTGTGGGCGAATCCCATTAATAAACATGGTTTCTCTGTAAGCAGTGGGGATTTAACTATTCCACAAATATAGGAGCATTTGTATATTTCCTCATCTGTTTTTTCAATTAATTAGCATTTACAGTCCACCTGCAACTTGTGAATCAGTGCTCCTCCATGTTGCAATACACAAATGTGCTGGAGGAACTCAACAGGTCAAGCAGTATCCAGAGGAAGCAAAAGGTAACCAATATTTTGAGCCTGAGCCCTTCATCAAGAACCTGGAAAAATGGGTAGACATCTGAATAAAAGGGTGGGGGGGGAGGAAGGAGAAGAACCACAGGCTAACCGCTAATTCTTCTTTGGCTTGGCTTCGCGGACGAAGATTTATGGAGGGGGTAAAAGTTCACGTCAGCTGCAGGCTCGTTTGTGGCTGACAAGTCCGATGCGGGACAGGCAGACACGGTTGCAGCGGCTGCAGGGGAAAATTGGTTGGTTGGGGTTGGGTGTTGGGTTTTTCCTCCTTTGCCTTTTGTCAGTGAGGTGGGCTCTGCGGTCTTCTTCAAAGGAGGTTGCTGCCTGCCAAACTGTGAGGCGCCAAGATGCACGGTTTGAGGCGATATCAGCCCACTGGCGGTGGTCAATGTGGCAGGCACCAAGAGATTTCTTTAGGCAGATGCTAGTGGAAAAAGAAGCTGAAAAGTGAAGGGGAGAGGACAGAGTGAAGGTCTCTGATTGGAGAAAGGAGTGAGGAGCTGGAAGAAAGGAGAGGGGTAGGGAGAGAGAGAGAGACTCGTGGAATAAGGGAAGTCGATATCAATGCCTTCTGGTTGGAGACTGCCAAGACAGAATATAAGGTGCCGTTCCTCCGATTTGCTGCTGGCCCTGATGTGGCAATACACAAAGCTGTGGACAGACATGTCCATGGTGCAAGCGATTTCAATGATTGGCCAATGGGAGATCCTTTTGTTGGACCAGACGGAAGGAAGGTGCTGAACAAAATGATGGTCTGCATCCAGCCTCCCTAACGTAAAGGAAGCCACATCTGGAGCACCAGATGCAGTGAATGGCTCCTATAGATTTGCAAGTGAGGTGTTATTTCATTGGATGACCATTGGGGGTTATGTACTTCTCTAATCAATTGTTGCATCACAGCACGATGAGTGCATTCAAAGATCAGCTGAGCAGAAAAACAACGTGGATCCTGATGCCATCCTAGTTTTTCAAATGAAGACTTGTGCTTCTGAATTATCTCCAGTTCTAATGAAGCTATTCCAGTACAGTTACAACACATGTACCTGCTCGCCAAGGTAGCAAATTGCCCAGGAACATTTTCATATAAAAAGCTGATTAAATTCAACCTGACCGATCAGTGGTTTATTTGTCATGGTCATCAAAGTGATGGATAGTCCCTGACAGAATTATCTTCAGAAGTATGAAATACTTGATATAATCTGTTCAATAATTCTAAATTTGGGTCTTGCTATATTATGTTGTTCCATTCCTTATTGTAGACTTGGTCTAATGAAACCCATCAATAACTTGCATTTATATTTCTCACAGTTTTATGATACTCCTTGGATTGGATTGTAATATTTAACGCAGGGGTAGGTTTTAAGGACAATGTGAAGGGCATAAATGTTTAGGCAAAATGGTTAAACACTTGGGCTCCTTACCACCATGAACAAAACAGTCAACTTGTAGAAAGATCAGTTTAGGAAAAGTGCAGAGACTTTGGCTACTTCCAGAGCTGAAAAACACTATCCAAAAAGGCAAGAAGAATGCCATGGGGCATTGAAAACAAACATAAATAAATGAGGAATTGTTCAACAAGGTGATGAAGTATACCAGCGAGCAAGAGACGGGTGAACTGGTGCCCTCTTGATGCAGGGACAGAAAACTTTTAGATTGCTTCAAAAGTTTTTTTTAGGGTAGAAGGAATAGAAAGGTGCGTTGAAATGTTTGTCTAGGATTGAGGTACAAGAGGGAGTTTGTCATGGTCATCAAAGTGATGGATAGTCCCTGACAGAATTATGCTTGTGCTCACTCTGCTTCTGGTGGGTGGGGAGATGTTGCAGTTAGACAATACCACAGAGGTGAAAATGTGCAAGATAGTGTGACAGATATTCTCTTCAAACCAAATGCAAAACCCATGACCATTTAGTCAGAGTTTTACAGCAAAGGGCACAGACCCTCTGGGTCAACTTGTCCATACTGGCTCTTTTGGTTACCCAAGCTCGTCTCATTTACCTGCATTTGGCTCATATCCCGCTACACCTCCTTGCACTGTCTGAATGTCTTTTAAATGTAGCAATTACACCAATGTAGCAATCAAATCCAATACTGCATCAGATGGAAGCCATGAAAGAAAGCCTCATCTGCAGGTAGGAGTTTTTAAAAATGGATTTGTTACAAGGGTGAATTCTAGAGATGAGGGACAAGTGATTCTCCTTAATGCTAAGACGTAATTGGACAATGAAGCAGTTGCTTAACATTGGTCAATGAGCATCTTAGACAAAATTCAAGAGATTGGAGGCTATTTATTCCCAAAATATTCACATGAGTTCTTCAAGGCAGAATCAGAACCATTTCCAATGGCCATTTATCTGATTTGCTTCAGGGCCAGAAGAGATCTGCTGATATTTGCAGAGAAATGGTCTCTGCCCTACAGCAAGACCTGGCCAATGTTGAGGCTTGAATGAACACGAGGAAAGTCAATGCTACAGAAGGGATTAGACATCTGAGGCCTAGAAATACATTAGTGCATGAAAATCTTGCTGATGATGATTGTGTCACATGTCAACAATGGATTGAGTGCAAAGGTCACCACTGCAATATCTATGACTCGAAAGTCACAGAGTCGTATAACCATATAACCGTTTCCAGCACAGAAACAGGCCACGTCGGCCCTTCAAGTTCGTACCGGTTCACTTGAACAACTCCACTAGCTCCTCCGCAAACTCCTGAGGAAGTAGTCATTCCAATTTGCAAAAGCTTTGCAAAGGGAATGGAGTCTTACGAGATGTCTCAATCTGGCAGTCATTAGCCATGATACAGAAAGCAAATATTCAGAGTTTTTGCATAAATTTTGTAAGGTCAAGTATTAGAAGGAAAAATCTAGGGTGCAATTTCAAATTTTGCAGATGACACAATACCTGGAAGTGGAGTAACAGATTTCTGAGAGTAATCATTGCGTATGATCACTAGATTGTATTACAAGTTTTTTTTTATCATTGACATTGAGATCTACAGAGGTACTTGTTTGAATTTGAGGTTTACCTAACAAACAAACACAAGTGCCTGCACTACTCATGATGCCAATTTTATTGAATAGAGCCAGGGTCTTGGTCCAATTTGTCCTTGCTAACCAAGGTGTCCTTCCTGCTCTCCACTTTGCGAACATTTGGTTCAATTTTCTTTTAAATCCTTCCTTTGCAAATCTGTCCACATGTCTTTTGACCGTTGTAACTGTACCTGCTTCAAGAGATTTATCTGGCTGTTCATTCCAGATATGGATAAACTTCTGAATGAAAAGGGTTGGCCCACATTCCCCTCCCCCCACCCCAGTTGCCCTTAAATGTCTCCCCTTTTACCAATATAATTTCTTCCTAAAATTGTCTCTTAGGGAAAAAAAGACTGAGCATTCAGTTTATCCATGTCACTCATGATTTTATAAACCTCTAAATTCATCCCTCTACTTCCCATATTCTAGTTAATGAAAGCCCAGCCTACCCAACCTCAATACAAACCCTCCAATCCCAGAGGCATCCCCATGAATTTCCTCATACCCTTCAAACTTATTGATATCTTTCCTTGAGATGGGCTACCAAAACTGCACACACTACTTCGTGTGTTTCACTTGCACCTAGTGCAGCTATATTGTGAGGTCGTAACTTTTGAACATAATACCCTATCCAATTAAAGCAAGTATGAATCGCCACCTTCTCCATTTGAGTTGCCATTTTCATAGACCTGTCCCCTGTCTCTGTTCTACAAAACTCTCCAGGGCCCTGTTGTTTACTGTCTATCCTATTCTAGTTTGACTTATCGAAGTGCATCATCTCACACCTGTCAGAGTTAAATTCTATTAGCTACTCCTTGGCCAACTTTCCCCAACTGAAATAAATTATGTTGTAAAACTAAATGTCCTTCCTCCCTGTCCACTAAACCACCAATTTTGGCATCATTTGCAATTGTATTCATTGCGTCAACTCCATTGTTTTCTATATTAATGATTTTGTTGGTAAACAACCATGCCCCCATCAGCATACAACTGGTCACACCCCCCCACCCCACACACAATCAGAGAAACATCCATCCATACAGCCTTCTGAAACCTTCCACTCATCCAAATTTCCAGCTCACTGTGGATCCCATGTGATTGAACTTTCCAGACTAACCTGTCATGCTGGACACTGACAAAGCCATTGCTAAAGTTCATACAGACAATGTCTACCACCTGCCCTGATAATTCTCTTAGTTCCATTTTCAAAAAAAAAAATTATCAGATTTGTGAAAGACTAACAGCATGCACAAAGCCTTGCCTGTTACTTCTCATCAGTCCCTGCTTATCCAATTATTGGTAGATCATGTTTCTCAGAATCCTTTACAGCAATTTCCACCACTTCAACCCTACCAACATTCACATTCAATTGATCATCCTCTGTGGTTTCTGCTGCCTTCATCTCTTTGTGTTGTTGTGTTTTTTATCCTCTTCATTTCCCTTTCACTGTTGCTAGGAGACCATTCTCTCTTCAACCACCCTTCAAGCCCATCTGTTTTCATACAGTGTTTTTCCTTTTACCTCTTCATTTTCCAACATCTAGGGACTCAAAAACTTTCCAGATGAAGTATCAATTCACTTGCCCATCCTCTATTTAAATGTTTTTTGCATTTGATGCTCATGCAATGGAAAAAAAAAACAAATGCAGATTAGGTGATGGCTTCACAGAACATTTTCTGAAGACTTCAGGAGTGAACCTGAGTTGATGGTTGCCCTATCACTTTAATTCTCCATCCCATTTTCACTCTGACGTCTCTATTTGGCCTCCAATTTGTTTTCAAAGAAGCCCTGTGTGAGCCACAATGAGCAGGGCTTCATCTTCCACCTGGACATGTGGCTGCACTGGGGGATCCAATACTGAATTCAACAATTTAAAATAACCAGTTTTTTTCTGACTACAGAACTGCCAGTTCTGCCGCCAGGTCACATTGTCACATTTAACTCAGCTCTTCTCTTTCCGAAGAAGCTTCCTCACCTGCTGAATCTTTTCCAGCATTTTTTTTTCCAAATTTTAACAACTGCAGTGATCTGCCTCTCACCATTCAAGTATGTTCTTTTACTTCTTTAAGACCCTCACCTTTCTTTCTTTACACTGGTCTAGAAGAGTCAGCAAAGATTCAGCATTCAATTCCCTCTCTTGCAAGGCACTTGGGCAATTCTGACACAAGAACATCCTTGGTTTCCATCTCCATAACTCTCTTGGCAATCCCAAACATTTATTCTTACTTTTCCAGTTCAGATGAAGGATCAGTGACCTAAAATCCTGGCATTTTTTTCTCTCTACAAATGCTGCCTGACTTTCAGCCATTCTGTTTATTTTAATTTCCTGGTTCCAATTTGTTTTGATAGGATCCCATACAAGTTAATCATCACAGTTTTCTGTGACTTCCCATGGCACGGTCTACTGTGGAATGAGAATTTATATTTGTGTTTAAAGTGGTAGCTCACACCCAAGAATGACTGCAAAGCAACTCACAATGCAGTGAAGCTCCAAATAATCCATCAGTCAACTATTTGAAAATCCCAATGGTTCAGTATTTGGTTCATCTGCTTTCTACCCACCATAATTCTGGTTCCCGTGATCACTTTAATCGTACTTTGACTTCCTTATTATATAGTATAACATTTTTTGGTAAAATCAATTAAATTTCTGATTTATTGTCAGAGTACATTCATGAATCACAACCCACTCTGAGCTTTTTGGATACTGCTGGGTGAGTGCATGGGGTGTGGGATGTTCCCACTGATCAATACAGATTATCAATGCCTTCAAACTTCAAAACAGCAATTTGTCAAACCAAAATTGTATGTGAATTGAAATCAAATCAGGATCTTTTTACATCGTTCAAGTTTCATGTGTCAGTTTCATGTCTACGCAGAATTACCACTTATTGGTAATGCAAACAAAAACTGCATACAGCGTAAACATGTAAACAAGTAAAAAACAGTAAACAGATAATGAATGTAAACAAACTGTGCAATACAGAGAATTTTAAAAATCAATAAAGTGCACATAAAGAGTCTTTAAATGAGCTCTGAGTTTGTTGTTGAGGAGTCTGATGGTGGAGGGGTAGTAACCCCTGGCACACACTCAGTTCTCGCTGCTGCCATCAGAAAAGAGGTATTGATGTCCCTACACCAGACCATGATGAAGCCAGTCACCATACTTTCCACCACACATCTGTAGAAATTTGCCAGGGTTTCTGGTGTCATACCAAACATCTGCAAATTCCTGACGAAGTTGAGGTGCTGACGTGCTTTCTTCATGATGCTATTAGTGTGTTGGGTCCAGGAAAGATCCTGAGTTCGTGATTCCCATCTCTGATTTCCCCTAATAATCACTGGATTGTATACCTCTAGCTTTCCTTTCCTGAAGTCAACAATCAGCTCCTTAGTTTTGGTGACATTGAGTACAAGGTTGTTGTTGGTGACCTTTCAGGTAAGTTTTCAAGCTCCCTCCTGTGAGATGACTCATCATCTTTCTTTATACAGCCCTTTACCATGGTATTATTGGCACATTTGTAGATGGTGTTACTATTGTACCAAGCCACACAATCATAGGTGTAGAGCAGAAGGCTAAGAACACAGCCCTGTGGTATTCCAGTACTGATGGAGATTGTGGAGGTGTTCTTAGCAATCTTCACTGATTGTGGTCTGAAGGGAATCCAGTTCCACAGTGGGGTATGGAATCACCAATGAGAAAGCCACTCTGTTGGGAAAAGGTATTGAGGAAATTGAAGGTTCAGAGCACACATATTCCACAAAGGAAAAGGGTGGAACTCTCAAATCTAGAAGTTCAGGATGTTTATGTTAGAGGATCAGTACCCCATAGTCCTTTTGAAGATTTTAGGAAATGTAGAGATGAAAAGGGTAAATTTTGAATCATTATAAAATTAGGTGTAAAATGAGTTAAATTAAATGCATTAACTTCCAACAGATGGTAAAATGTATCACTCCAGCACCAAAGATTTTTAATGTTATACTGTACCTTGTGTAATATTACTGGGAAATGTAAAATGAATATTGAAAAGAAGGGAAGAAGCATTACATTAACACATTTGTGCATTATTTTTTGCTCCCAGAAAGGATCTAAAATATGTCCCCAAATGTGGTTTTATGTAAATCAACAGCCTCTATCATTGCACTTTTGATATATATGACACATGAAACTTGAACTTGATGTACAAAGATCCTGATTTGATTTCAATTAACATACAATTTTGGTTTGACACATTGCTGTTTTGAAGTTTGCAGGCATTGATAATCTGTATTGATCAGTGGGAACATCCCAGTCCCCATGGCTCACCCAGCAATGTCCAAAAAGATTACCAGTTATTGATTGTTGATGTGATTTTTTTTTTTGTTCTCTCTCAGACTTCGGAAGTTTCCATTCCACAAGGGGTAAAAGATGAGGGCTGGAAGAATTTGCTCTCATTTCAATAATGCATAGAATTTGCTTTCAGATGTGTGTTTACTGAGCATTTAGTTGAAATACTGCATAACTGAGAAAATGCACAATTGTTGAGTGATAAGAAGGACGAGAGGAAGACAGACACTGTGCATGGAGTTGTGTAAGGGTGTGGTGTGGTTTAGAATTGACTCCTGGGAGTGATGGTTCAAGACTGACTTGATGGTGAGGGCCTGGCACACAGTTAGGTTATGGACCTGGAAATTGTAATGAGGAATGGGAGGCAGCAGTGGGAATCTTGAGGATACATAGTCACAATATTAAGTTTTAATGAAGAAGGTGGTAGATTTCCAATGCTGCACTCCATTGTCTACAAGTATTAATGATGTAAACTTATCCTGTGGCAAAGCATAACTTGGGTTTTCCATTTCATTTAAAGAATTCCCAACTGCCAAATGATTTCTTTCCCATGTCTGATCTACCTGTTTCTTGGAAACAAAATCTCTCTGTAGCATTAACCACTTTTTTTTTATTTTTTTATTTTTCACACCATAAATCACATTAACCATGGTACACACTTTTTATTTTTCACACATATACAGTGCCATTTTCTCCCCCCCCCCTCCCATCTCACCCTCCCTACCTCCCCCCTCCCGTCCATTTAAGGTATACATTCTAGGATACATTAAACCAGTCAGACAATGTTGTCATTCAATAAAAATACACCAGAAATTCTACTGAGTCCATTCTTTTCATTTCCTTTTCCTTCTGTTAACTTAGGTAATGACTGTCCCCGGTAGGTTTTCGCTATTGTATTTAATGTAAGGCTCCCAAATTTGTTCGAATATTTCAATATTATTTCTTAAACTATGTTATTTTTTTCCAATGGAATACATTTATTCATTTCTATATACCATTGATGTATTTTCAAATTATCTTCCAATTTCCAGGTTGACATAATACATTTTTTTGCTACAGCTAGAGCTATCTTAACAAATCTTTTTTGTGCATCCTCCAAATCAATTCCAAATTCTTTGTTTTTTATGTTACTTAGGAGGAAGATCTCTGGATTCTTTGGTATATTGTTTTCTGTTATTTTATTTAATATCTGATTTAGATCTTCCCAAAATTTTTTTACTTTCTCACATGTCCAGATTGCATGAATTGTTGTTCCCATTTCTTTTTTACATTGAAAACATCTATCAGATACTGTTGGGTCCCATTTATTTAACTTTTGAGCTGTCATGTATAGCCTGTGTATCCAGTTATATTGTATCATACGTAACCTCGTATTTATTGTATTTCTCATCGTTCCGGAGCATAACTTCTCCCATGTTTCCTTTTTTATCTTTATATTTAAATCATGTTCCCATTTTTGTTTAGTTTTACCCTTTGTTTCCTCATTCTCCTTTTCTTGCAGTTTAATATACATATTTGTTATAAATCTTTTGATTATCTGTTTTCACATTAACTTTTTCCAAATGCTTTTATGTTCCTATTGCAAGAGTAGATCTTTGCTTAACCTTGGAAAATGAGTTTAAATGAGTCATGACCAATTTTACATTTTGGCAGAGATTTGAAACTGGCTCCAGCTCTCTATTGCACATATTGCTGGATCAGTTGCACAAGCTTAAATCCTGCGCCAACCCCTTATAGCTGTACATCAAAAATGTGGTTCCACTGCTCCTGAAGGTAGTACACATCATAGTACCAGCATTCCAATGTTGTCAACCTTGCCCTGACTCTTACAATCCCCTGGGCACAGCTTTCCTATGAGAAACATAGCTGAAGTCCATTTACTTAATAGGTTTGAATGAGGTCAGAATGAATACTAAACTCCACTTTCAAGTAGATCTATAACTGCACAGCTGATGACTAAGTGATGACTATCTGTGTTTTGAATCACTAAGCGACATAGATGAGAATACCTTGTGTTCTATCTCTGGCCTGTGTTCAGTTAGATGATCTGAACAAAACCATGAGTTGAGTTCATGACACTTGAACAGGAGGATAAAATCAATAATACTCTTCTTGATCATTATTTATAAATGCTCAATAAACTACATTTGTATGGATGTGCCATTAAGTCAGGCCTTGTGATGACCTTCATAGTTAAGTTATCCGCAAACATTCCTGCATAAATCTCACACTAGGCATCAATGCCGGGACAAGATGCATGGTGTATCTTCTGAACCAAACCCTGTGCCTCTTAAAAAGGAAAAAACTATCTTTAACTTTTTTTTAAATTTCTGCACTTCCTCTATATCTATTAACCTGTCATTTGAGAAATAAATCACACGAGATTCCATGATTGTTTGTGAGTGGTCAGTGGCAAGTTAGGCCCTAGTCAGTATCAAGACCTAGAAAGTCTCTGAGCTAATAAAGAAATGTTGTCAGACCCTGCTTAATTTTCCCCATATGGATAATGAGGATGTCCAAATGCTGATTTATTTTCACACTGCTCTCCTGCTTCACCTTGGGAAAATGGCATGTTGCTGCATGAGGTTGTTTAATGGCAGCCGTGCAATGACTTTAAGTACTTGTATTGAACCCAGTGATCGAAAGCCAGAAAGAATAGACATAAACTTTGACCGAGGTCATTATTTTAGACTTGAAAATATACACATGAACTTAAATATTCAGAAGTAGCCTCAGGTGTTATTTTTTTTAAATTAGAACCTTGTTCCTCTTAATGAGACAACAACAGTTTCATGTTGGATTTTTTGGGGTGAATTATTATTTGGAATAATTGTAAATGTTCAGCCAATTTTTAAAAAAATAATAATAACTGATACAATTTGATTAAAAACTATTTACTCATGATTGTTGTATTTCAACACTTTAAAAGCATTTACCCAATATCGTTTTGCAAGACTGTATTTAAATATTTTTGGCTTGAGTAGCTTGGGAATTAAAATTCAGCTTGTTGAAACAAAATCTTGAATTAGAAGCTCATATTTGTAATAACTATGAACCGGTTCGCTAGATGTAAATCCCATTTGGTTCATCAATGTCATTTAAGGGAGGAAAAATGTTTTTGATTTGGTTCATTCAAGATGTTTCTTAAAATCCACCTCTGATTATGTATCCTTGGACTTCGTACAAATAATGTTGCCCTGATCGTGCTCCTGTGTGTGATGTTTCTTTTATTACAATAAAGAAATTGGAGTTATTTTTAAACAAGAATATTTGTTATCTAAAGCAGAACTCACTCAGACAAGATCTTGTGGAGGCATCCATCTTGAATCTACACAAGATGCCTCATCTCTGACTCCTCCTAGTGGAAGCACTCTCACTACATCCATTTTCCTTGATGTTTACTCTAACATGACCCATTAATACAAAAAACAGGTAGTCCTCAACTTCCAACCTACACAAGTTATGTCCACCCGCACATATGACCAAAATTGTTAAAAATCTATATTAAAACTACTGTACAAGTACATATTTTGTATTAAAAGTACTGTATACAGTGGTCCTTGCTCTCAGTGGCAACCTGAAGTCCCATTCTCCCTGGCAGTCTGAGGTCTCCATTCCCTGAATTGCAACCAACCCCGAGTTGCAACCGATCCTTCGGACCCCATTACGGTCGTAAGTCAGGGACTACCTGTACTCTTTCAATTTAAAGTTAAACACAAATGTAACACCAACATTAGCAGAACAAACTTTTTTAAGTGTGCAGTTCTTTTTCTTTCAGAGATATGGTTTGTCAGGTGCTTGTGTCGGCTCTGCTGGTCCACTACTGTCTAGCACTAGCAGTGTTTCCTCTGTTGCTGTGCAGGGTGAATCCTCTGTATCTGTCTGTTCCTGCTGTATCTCTGGTGTTTTCAGCAGGCTCCCTTGATTCCTCCTCAGTATTCGACCCTCCTCTGTTCTGACAGTGTAGGATCTTGGATTTACTTCCCTCCAGAGCAGTGGCCTTTTTATCCCATGTTGGAATCTCTGAGCCTCACTGCGTCATGTTGCGCCAGTGGCCCAAAGGTTCTTGCTGAATCATCATAGTTTGCTTTTGTCTCCCTTGCAGATGCTTTTGACATCACTGTTCTTGTTTGAGCCTGCAGAGTAGGGAAGTGTGGTGCATAGTCTAATTCTCATCAGAAGCTCAGTGAGTAACATGTTCAAGTGGCGAAGCTCTATAACTCATTAGAGCTAGAAACAGAACTAGTGCTTTCTTGAGCAACTCTTTATGTAAACTCCTTTCTCTGCTTTGCTATTTGACTGTGGATGCAGAGGACTTGAAGTCACATGTTGGAAATCGTACTCTTCTGTAAAGTTCTGGAATTCTCTGCAAATGTAGCATGGTCCATTGTCACTGAAGATGATTTGAGGAATTCCATATCTTGCAAAAATCAATTTCATGTATTTGGTCACACAAGCAGCAGACATGTTAGGAAGCAGCACAATCTCCAGATAGTTTGATAGATAATCAATAACTAGCAAGTAATTCTTTCCATCCATATGGAACACATCAGTCCCAATTTTATGCCATGGTTTTGCTGATACATCAGTTATTATCATGGGTTCCTTTATCTGCTTTGCATGCAAACTGGTCTCACAGCGGGAAACCATCCTGTCAATGTCAGTATTTACCCCTGGCCAATAAACAGCAGTTCTAACCCTCATTTTCAGCATCTCTTGTTGTAGTGATTGAAGAGTGATGATACTGCTCTGTCTCAGTAGAAATCCATTGACAACACTCAGCTCAGCTCTGATGTTGTAGTATGATTGACATTCACTTTGAGGCCATCTATCATTCAGATTCTTGATGACCTTCAGTAGAATAGTGTCCTTTTCTGTTTCAGCTGCCATCTGCTTGGATTTCATGTGAAATTCAGTGATAAGATTCACATGGAGATTTGTATCTGTCTCTGTGGAACTCTCATTGTGTGCTTCACTCCGTGACATTGCACTGGATAATGCATCAATTAATACAATCCATTTCCCTGGTGTGTCCACCAATTCAAAATCATAATGTTACAGCTTCATCAGTCTTTGGATTGTCAGTGACATTTCACTGAGATTTTTCTTGATTATGGCTATTAGTGGCTTGTAGTCTGTCTCTGCCATGAATGTTGATAGATCATACACATAACTGTGAAATTTCTCGAGTCCATAGACCAGACCTAGACTCTCTTCCTTGATCTATACATATCAACATTCAGATGTTGTCATGGTCCTTGATATGTATGCTACTGGTCTCCAAGCTTCTCCTACAGCCTGAAGTAGTATGGTACCTATTCCATCTTTTGAAGTGTCCATAGATATTTTCGTCCTTCAAGATGTGTCAAGAAGTATTTTGATGAGCCTCTCATTGTGTTGTTCTTGTGCGGATCCCTATAGGATCATGTCATTCATTTACTCAGGTACCCTATTTATGCCTTCTATGATGTGCTCCGTTGTCCTGTGCAACATTTCTGGAGCTAAGAAACTTCCAACAATTCCAGTCCAATTTACAACATCAGGAGCCTTTATATTTTCCATGTCTCTATGCTATCGACTGATACTCACTCTTCACACAGTGTTTCTTCCACTCCTGTGCATATTGCATACTCCTGATGCCTGGATTTATTTTCTCTTTTACCACCACCACCTACGTTCTCCACAGGCTAGTGGTAGGTTCGATGATACCTTCGTCAAGCAGACATTGTGTCTCAGACTTCAAGAAGTCTTCATCTGCTGTGCTGTACCTCCTGCTTGGATTTCATGTGAAATTCAGTGATAAGATTCACGTGGAGATTTGTATCTGTCTCTGTGGAACTCTCATTGTGTGCTTCACTCCGTGACATTGCACTGGATAATGCATCAATTAATACAATCCAAGACTTCAAGAAGTCTTCATCTGCTGTGCTGTACCTCCTGCTTTTGGTAGCAATAGGTTTGCAGTCTGGGGAAGAGAGGTTGGGGGGGATCAATATTCAGTGTGAAGAGGCTGCATGTGGGATCTGATTCTAGGGGCCCTCTGTTCCTCAGACAAGGAGTATCTGCCAAATAGTGTATTAAACCAGCCCCCCCACATCTCCATCGGGCACACAAAACTCAAAACGGTCAACCAGTTTACCTATCTCAGCTGCACCATTTCATCAGATGCAAGGATCGACAATGAGATAGACAACAGACTTGCCAAGGCAAATAGCGCCTTTGGAAGACTACACAAAAGAGTCTGGAAAAACAACCAACTGAAAAACCTCACAAAGATAAGCGTATACAGAACCATTGTCATACCCACACTCCTGTTCGGCTCCGAATCATGGGTCCTCTACCGGCATCACCTACGGCTCCTAGAACGCTTCCACCAGCGTTGTCTCCGCTCCATCCTCAACATTCATTGGAGCGCTTTCATCCCTAACGTCGAAGTACTCGAGATGGCAGAGGTCGACAGCATCGAGTCCACGCTGCTGAAGATCCAGCTGCACTGGGTGGGTCACGTCTCCAGAATGGAGGACCATCACCTTCCCAAGATCGTGTTATATGGCAAGCTCTGCACTGGCCACCGTGACAGAGGTGCACCAAAGAAAAGGTACAAGGACTGCCTAAAGAAATCTCTTGGTGCCTGCCACATTGACCACCGCCAGTGGGCTGATATCGCCTCAAACCGTGCATCTTGGCGCCTCACAGTTCGGCGGGCAGCAACCTCCTTGGAAGAAGACCGCAGAGCCCACCTCACTGACAAAAGGCAAAGTAGGAAAAACCCAACACCCAACCCCAACCAACCAATTTTCCCCTGCAGCCGCTGCAACCGTGTCTGCCTGTCCCGCATCGGACTTATCAGCCACAAACGAGCCTGCAGCTGACGTGGACTTTTACCCCCTCCATAAATCTTCGTCCGCGAAGCCAAGCCAAAGAAAGAAGAAAGAAAGATTTTGTGCTATAATCATGCAGATATATTGGTAATGCAGTTATATTTAGGATGCATCCAATTTAGTGAAAAACTCTTCATCGGCCATCTCACTTGTAATTTCACCCCTGGTTGGAATCTGATCATGATTTCTCTTATTTGACATTCAGGTACTTTGGGTCCATGCCCGCACATTGGTCATCAGTCTTTTTGACACACGCCATTAAATTCACTGATTCTGTGGAATCCTCCACTTTCCTTATGACATCTAGTGCCATCATTTGGTCGATTTCCGGTTTGAGCTTTTCTTTTAGTGGTGCTGGAACCCGCCTCAGGGCATGCACTACTGGCTGTGAGTCCTCCTTTAACTGCATCTTGTAGGTGAATGGTAGAACTCCAAACCCCTTGAAGATGTCTGGAAATTGATGTATTATTTCCTCTACACTATTCTGTGCATTGTTGCTGTTAATGTGACACACATTCTTGATTAGGTTTAAGTTTTCACATGCTTTGTCACCAAGCAATGATCCATGAATATCTGGGACTACTGTGAACCTGAGGTGATGCTCTTTAACTTTCCTCTTGAGTTTACATGTCGGAACAATGCTCTGTCCATTGTATGTTTGAGCTGGACAGGATTTGCCTGGATGTATGGCTTTATCTTCATTACCCTGATGGTGTGCTCACAGATCAAATTGACCCTTGCCCCTGTGTTCAGCTTGAAAGGAATATTTGTTGCATTTATATGCAATGATACAGTCCTGCTCAACTCTGTTTACACTTGGCTGTTCAGTATCTGTTGGTTTATTATCTCTCTCTGCACTACCATGCCAACAAAATGTGTATCACTGAGGGCAGTTTCTTTGGAAAAACACTGCTTTGCATAGAGCTTTTGCATTTGTTATGGACTTTTCCATAAGCTGGGTATTGTTTTGGTGCAGGTTTAATGCCACATTGTTTATAATTGAATGTCTCCCCATCTTTTTGTTGTTTCCTGTATCTCATATTTTGTGCACGCGCGTGCGTGTCCAGACACTGCAGCTACAACTATGTTTACATTTTCACTGGCTTTTGCCCTGTCACCAAACTTTTTGCATGCTGCAGAGCTAATTCACTCCCATGACATATCTTCACAACTCCAGCTAAGGTAAGCTCTATCTCTAGCAGCTGCCTCTCTCTCACTTTCTTATCAATGATCCTGAACACAATTTAATCACAAATCATTGAATCTTGCAGTGATCTAAAATTGCATGTTCTTCCTTTTAGTTTTAAGCCTGTTTTTTATATAAAAAAAAGTATCAAAACTCTGTCACTGCAGTTTTGTGCGTGAGCGAAACATGTACATCTTGAAGGTTTCATTTTAGTTTGTTGAACAATGTTCAGCAAACATCTCGATAACCTTATCAAATTTGCTGTTTTTCTACCTCAGCAAAAATGTGTTGAAAGCCTCTATAGTGCTTGAGGTCCTACCATGTTAAGTAGCAGTGCAATCTTCCATGTATCTGGTTTGCTATCCATTCCAATGGCTTGCAGGTTTAGCATAAATCTTTTTTAAAAAAACAGCCTCCACTTATGGTCAACAATTCCAGTCCAATTTACAACATCAGGAGCCTTTATATTTTCCATGTCTCTATGCTATCGACTGATACTCACTCTTCACACAGTGTTTCTTCCACTCCTGTGCATATTGCATACTCCTGATGCCTGGATTTATTTTCTCTTTTACCACCACCACCTACGCTCTCCACAGGCTAGTGGTAGGTTCGATGATACCTTCGTCAAGCAGACATTGTGTCTCAGACTTCAAGAAGTCTTCATCTGCTGTGCTGTACCTCCTGCTTTTGGTAGCAATAGGTTTGCAGTCTGGGGAAGAGAGGTTGGGGGGATCAATATTCAGTGTGAAAAGGCTGCATGTGGGATCTGATTCTAGGGGCCCTCTGTTCTAAACTGTTTTGGGGGGGAGGGGACCAGAATACTCCAAGGTCACACTTTTAAGGTGATTCAGAAAGTCCAGACCCAACAGCACAGGAGCACACAATTCATCAAGTGCATACCGGTGCATTTTACAAAACTTCTCCTCCCCCCCCCCACCACCCCAAACAACAAATGTACTATACAATGTTCTCGAATATGAGTGGAGTGCGAATGAGATGCAAGGAATATGCGATAATTGGAAGGATTCATCTTTAGGTTGTATTTTTGTTCAGTCCATGAGTCCATGAAGCTTTCAGTAGACCCCGTATTGATTAGGGATTTAGTGGAGAGTCCGTTTACCTTAACAGTCACTATGGAGTTGCTAAACTGGTGAGGTCTGTCCTGATCTAGAACCATTGAAGCTAGGACTCCGGACTCCTCACTCGAGAGGCCCCCACCATCCTGGGTTTCCCATGGGTAAGATGGTGTCAACCTCATGGCACATCAAGATGGCCACCCTCCTTCATCTGACGATGAAGGCGGCTTTGACAGGTGCTTGTGTTGGCTCTGCTGGTCAACATGAAGACTGATGAAGCTGCAACATTAAGATTTTGAATTGGTGGATACACCAGGGAAATGGATTGTATTAATTGATGCATTATCCAGTGCAATGTCACAGAGTGAAGCACACAATGAGAGTTCCAGAGACAGATACAAATCTCCACATGAATCTTATCACTGAATCTCACATGAATCCAAGCAGATGGCAGCTGAAACAGAAAAGGACACTATTCTACTGAAGGTCATCAAGAATCTGAATGATAGATGGCCTAGAAGTGAATGTCAGTCACACTACAACATCAGAGCTGAGCTAAGTGTTGTCAATGGGTTTCTACTGAGACAGAGCAGTATCGTTATTCTTCAATCACTGAAACAAGAGATGCTGAAAATGCAAGAGGAGGGCCAGAACTGCTGTTTATCGAATATGAGTCGTGGCAAGATGGCCACTGAGCCTTTTGGTGCCATTTTCTCACATTCACTCTCCTTTGGCATGTAGCACAGCAAATGGGTTTGGGTGAATTTGGGGCAGATGACTTGGGGCTGGAATCTGATCCAGGAAGGGTGCAGGCTGCAGACTTCCCTGGGCTTTGCCTCGTTTGGTAAACCCTCGCCAATGTCCTTTCTTGCCACAGCTGGAGCAAACTATGTCTTTAGCGGGCAACAAGCTCAGGGACGCTGGCTCTTGCCACAGAAAAAGCCCTCTCTAGCGCAGGAGCAGCCATTCCTTGGAAGGAGTCACCTGGTGAGCTCGGTCGCTAGCTTTGAGGTAATCTTTTTCGAGCTTGGCCTTTTCCAGCAACTTGGCCAGTTCAACGTGGCTAGCCAGGTCCTTAAATGACTCGAGTAGTCACTGCCTCATGTACCTCAAGCAGACCCTCATGACTAGAGTGTCCTGGATCTGTTCTTCCTCACGAACATGGCCTGTAGCTGCTTCATACCTGCACTTCTTGGCAAGTGTCCGCAGATCCAGCACGTAGCTCAGCACGCAACATAGAGCGAGTCGGTGCCTCACTAGGATCTTGTTTTGCGACATCAGGTGCCAAGTCTTCAAAGCCTTGACAGCAGCATCATATGTAGACCAGTCCCTGATGATTGCGTACCCTATCGTTCCTACCCTCCTGAGTTCATTGGTGTGGAAGATGTCTCTGGTCATGTCCAGGTAGGCCTGGAAGCAAATTAGCCAGTACGAGAACTCCTCAGCTGCGTTGGGGGACAGAGGGTCTATCAGCAGTATGCCTGGCAGTGCTTCCATCTTCTAGGGAATAAGTTAATAAAAGTGTAGTGTAATAAAATAACGACTGGAAGGAGAACATACACTTTTATTAGCTTATAACTAAGTGTAGGGACTTATAGTGGTCTTCAGAAGGGCTTTGGATTTAGGCAGGAAGCCAGGGTTATTTATATATATATATATATATATATATATATGTGTGTGTGTGTGTGTGTGTGTGTGTGTGTGTGTTTATACATATATATATATATGGGTAGATAGGGATGAACCTGAAGGCAGAGCCAGCCATCAGTACAAACACACCACCAGTGAATTTCATATTAGTTTGTTATTGGTCAACACGCAAATGATGATCTGAATGACTCCTTGGGACATGTAGCAGAATGCCATGTTAAATTCAGCCTTGATGTGCAGGGTATAGGTCCTAGCAACTGGTTTCCATAGTAGAGGAGCATGAGTCAAGAGCAAGTCAGCCTTTTAATGTATTATTCCTCGCACCATGAATAAACTAGCACTTGCGCTTATGTGAGGACTATTCTGCATGAAACTTAACCATCTGCCAGATAATTATTATATAAATCAGCCAATTCATCCCTACAAGTCAGTTCCACCCAATTTACACCCCATTAACCTACAGCCCCCAGTACATTTTTGAAGGGTGGGAGGAAACCGGAAGCGCCGGAGAAATCCCACGCAGACATGGGGAGAGCTTACAAACTCCTTACAGACCGGCACAAGATTCAAAACCAGGTCCGATCTGGCGCTGTGAAGGTGTTACACTAACTGCTATGCCAAATGTTCCACCCCTTGGTTAAAAACACAAAAGGATATGCCATTCGAAGTTAGAATTCAGTTCGGGGCTGGCAGCTGGGTCTTTGAGATGATTATTACATGCCCTCTTACTCGCTGAACTATTTCTCACCAATTGATCGAGTGTGTCACTGTGGTGATGAATGCTAGTGTTATTTGATATCATTGCAACAATGTCAAAAGGGTGTTTTTAAAAAAAAACCTCTTAACCTTTCTCATTTGCCCTGCTGTTTGCTGATTACTTTACACTATGGTCAGTTGATAGTTGTTTTGACCCCACTGTTGATTGGCTGACTGCTCACTTCCAGCATGCTATTGATCTGTTGATTGCTGTGCTTGGCCTCATTTATATTGGCTGTGTTATGGCCCTTTTAATAGTTACCTCAAACGTCAGTGCCACTTGTAATTGTCTGAATGGAAAAGCAAGCTGTTAAAGTGGAAGTCTATTCAGAAATTTTATCTGGTTATTAACATGACTGCTGGAGCCTACATTGGACCCTTGAAAAGTGAATAATTAAAAATAGAATGCAAGACTTGCATTAATATAATATATTTCATGACATCTTCAAACCAAGATTACTTTTTGAAGTGGGTTCTCTGCTGTAATGCAGAGAATATGAGATTGTATTTATTAGGCAGCAAGCAATATGATGACCAGACGATCTGTTTTAATGCTTGAAAGATACATATTGCACATGTGACAAAATATATAGATATATTTTTGGGAGATAAATTGGGAAAGGTTTGTTAGAGTAGGTCACATACAAACACTTTAAAGGTCTTATTTGAAATACTGGAGCTCTGCATATGTCAGCTCCGCAGCCTTTACAAGAGCTTTGGAGAGTTCCCAAGGGACTTCACTAATGGATTGTTGTTTACAAAAGGCAACAGAAGAAAGATCTTGTCAGAGCTGCAGATTGTCTGGAGCTGTTCTAAGAGGATCATGTGATTTGGCAAGCAGAGAGAGTGAAACAGGCTTTTTCTCAGAGAGAGAGAGAGAGAGAGAGAGATCACCTCTACAGTGTTAGAGCCAGCAACAGCAGCTGGGACTGGAACAGGACAAGCAGGCAAGCTTGTGGAAAACCCCATTTGGAAGACTGGTTGTGAGTTCTTAGTTTGGCCTGGTCAAAGCCCTGTGGTTAATGCAAGAGGAGAGGACTGGCTGTCTAATGTTTCACTTGGAATAAGAGAAACAAAAAAGGAACTCTGTGGTGACCTGAAAGGAAGAACTCATCATCTGGAGAACCCTGAATGTGCAATATGTTTCGTCAGCCAGACACTGAGGTGACTGATGGAAGTACATTAGTTGTGGATGTCCTGGAACAACAAATCTCACTCTGAAAACTGACAAGAACTTTCCTGAGAGGTAACCATTTACCTTTCAAGCACCAAAGCCTGGTGAACTTCATCAATGTTAAATTCTGTGCACAGTATAAGAATTGTCTGCAACCAGTGAACTTGGAGAAATGAGAAGTGAGATTAGACTGTGAGCCCAATAACTTTTCTGAACTTAACACACATTACATACACATGCACTTAGAATTAAAAGGGGGTTAAGTTAGATTAGTTAAGTTAATAGTGATAAGTTAAAGTGTGATTTTGTTTTCAGGTTTGAAGATAATTAAAAGCAACTTTTGTTTAAGTAACCAAAATGGTGAATATCCATTGCTGCTGGGTTTATGGGTCCTCTGGGCTCATAACACATAGAAAACCAGGAGATGCCCGAGAAATTGAAGATGCGGGAATCTGGAGCAAAATAAAATGTCGGCTAGTGCAGAAGAACTCAACGAGCTGGGCAGCGTTACTGGAGAAAAAGAATGTTTCAGGTCGGAACTCCTCAAGACTTCACTTTATCAAGGGTCTTGAAGAAAGGTTTTGATTTGAAATGTTGACCGTTCTTTGTCTTCCACTGATGATGCTTGGCCTGCTCAGTTCCTCCAGCAGATGCCTTTTGCTACAGGAATAGTCTTTCCTCAGCTTTAATTGATTGCTGTACAATCTTTCACCTGAGAACGACAAAGAAAACATAATGCTGAATCCAAGGGAACACCTGACCCAGCACACCCTCAATTCTTGACTGAAATGTCAGCCAAGGTGATTGTGGTGAACTCTCTGGAGCGGTATTTGCATCTTGCTGATGGTGGCTGCCACTGTATCACATCTGATAATGGAAGGCTGCACACCAAGTGAAAAAAAAATGCATGATTGAATATTTAAATTATTATTAAGTTTCTGCTACTGAGTAAATAAAAGGGAAAGTTTGTGCCCCTTCTGCTGTTGTCCCATGGCCTAATTCCCATTTAAGACCGTGCACCCGATCTTCATCACGATTCTGGATTTCTCCTAAATCAAATTTACTTTTAGTAGATATGTGGCCCAAATTCTCTAAGGAAGAGCTGAAAAGGAGGGCAGGCCTACTAAAGCAGAAAGCTGTCAAAAGCTGAAGCAAGGTTTCAAATTAATTTTGGTGACAGGGACTGTTTTGCTTGTGGCTGTCTAACCAACAGGAGCAATCCATTTCCAGGCATCTTTGGGCGATTAGAGAGGCATTGTACAATCAACTATATCCACCTGAACATCTAAGGTGATTGATGCACTGACCATGGGTGCTAGCAAATGCATCCATTTTCTTCGAACTCGAGCAATTCAGCTCCTGCCTTGTTGGGTTTGTCCAACAGCTGTGTGTAGTGCTACAGAAATTTCATCAAACCCAGTAGTGAGAGTTAATTTATATTGGTAGTTGAAAGCTCAGACACAATCTTTCAATGAGCACCAGACTTCAATGATCATGAATGACTTTGTTGTTTTTAATTAACTTTATTTGAACAGGAACCCTGAAAGCCCAATGCTTGGATCAGTTGCAGAACCACCTACAATTTGCAGAAGCTGGCTGTTGTACACAACAACAAAAACTAAAGGCATTCAATCTTTCATTAATTTGCTGCTGGGGCATTTTCACTCTCTGGATGGTTCGGAGAGTCTATCTGCAAAATTCAAAGTGTGGGGAAAATAATGCAATTGAATCATCGCCACCACAATGGCACCAAGATTCCCTCAGTCTCTTGGCAGTGTGTTTACAACTGTGGAATCAGGCATCTGTGATGTGAATTGTGCAGGCGTTGCATCTCAGTCGAAGAAAGACTGCTCACAAGGTCATGGCCTGTGACAGCAGTTGTAGGATTCTGCATATCTGGTGATCTTAATGCAACATGATTGGGAACTTAACTATTCGAGCTTATCCAGATTTGACTGGTCTGTTACAATTAACAGTAATCTCATAGCCATATAAGAGTATTGTTCTGACTTGTAACAGGAACCAGTAATACCATAAGCATTGGTAGATGATGAAACCCACAGTATAACACAAAGCAACTTTCCTTTATGCTCCATTCTTAGAGATCCATCACATTTTCTCAGTGGGTAAGCTTTTCAGTTAAACATTTGTTCCTCTATCTTTCATTGTTGTATAAATACACTTTGAATCGTGATTGCTTTTTGGAACTAGGAAGCTTTTGAGCTAATTCAGTTTGGGAGAATATATTTTCAATAGTGTGTGTGAATCATTTATTAGAATTATCTCAACAGACACACAAATTCTACAAATAACACTGTAAGTCATTCTAACTGTGAAGTGAACAAACATTGGTGCTCACATAAGAAGCAAGGCTTCCAAAGATGGTACAAAGGTGATATCCTGCAGCTTATCATGAAAGGTTTCTGACGGTCACGGATTGAAAAGGCAACCTACAAATCTAGGAATGAAATGGAAATGTAGTACCCCAGATACGGTGCTCACAATACAACTTTTATAAATTTTGGAAAAATTATAAATTTAGACATACATCACGGTAACAGGCCATTTCGGCCCACGAGTCCGTGCCACCCAATTAACTTGTTTTGAATGGTGAGAGGAAACCAAGGAAAACCTACGCAGACATGGAGAATGTACTAACTCCTTACAGACAGTGCAGGATTCGAACCCTGGTCCTGATCGCTGGTGCAGTAAAGATGTTGCTCTAACTGCTAGGCCACCCTCAGTGACCACTTTATAGAACACTGCCATCAAGTTTGCAAGGATGACTTGCGAATCCAGTTTCTTGTCACTTTTGCTCCATTTTCCATTTCCACGCTGATATTTGGCTTCCTACATTGCTCTAACAAAGTTCAATGTCAGCCCAAGGAACGACACTTTCTCTCCCATCCAGCCTTCCTGACTCAATGCTGAATTCAACAATATCAGATGATAAGACATTTCGGACTTGTAACTTGCATATCACTTCCATTTTTTCTCTTCATCCTGCTGATAATTCAGATTTAATTTACTCCTGCTTACACTTCCTACCGACACCCAGCAGCATTGCCAGGATGGGCCATCCTGTCTCTTTCCAGCCCCACTCTTCCAAAATCTTCCGTTTTCAAGTTCAAGTTTATTATCATCTGCCTGCACGTGTACAACCTGATGAAACTGTGTTTCTCTGGACCACGGTGCACACACACAATTCACAGCTCATAATGATTACAAACACAATGAAGATATAATTTAATATAAATATATACTGGGTTTGGACCGTAGACAAACTGCATCGGGCCCCATGTCGCTGAAAGGTGTGATTTGATGTGTTTCATTACCAGTCGCTCAAAGCGCTTCTTGAACATAGAGGTCAGTGCCACTGGGCCACCCAGTTTCTCTGAAGCTGAAAACTTGTTTCATTTTGGACTTTTCTGGTGAAAGACCCAATGTGTGAATTCTTTTCCTTTTCTCTGTCCATTCCTGCCGAGAATTTTCCCACATTTTTTTCTGTTTTCATTTCAATTTTTAATCATGAGCAATACTTTGGTTTTGGATGGGGTGAACAAATCTTATAGTCTCCTATTTTTGGAATCCAATATGGAAAAAGTCGCCTCGAACCTGAAGAAAAATAAGCAAATAGGGTTAAAAGAAGAAAAGATTCATGAATCTTGAATCCTCAACCTGCCTCACAGCCTCTGTTTTCAATGTGCTGTCACTGTCGTTCGGTAAATTTGGACAAAAATATAATGTTTTTGGCTTTATGTTAGCCAAGGAATTTGAACATGTTCAAAACTTCTGCAAATGAACAATAGTTACTGCCAATAAAGATGAGCACCAATAGTTTGATGGTAATGTCATTCTGGGAAAGAAATCTGCATTCTTACCCATTCACCTAATGTATCTCAATCCCCTTTTGAACTGGTTGATTAGATCATTCATCTGTGTCTGAATGTCTACAGGGGTTCCAGAATTTAACAAGATCTTGAAGTTTTCCCAGCAAAGCCAATATCTTGAGTACAAATGAATAAAAACTGCAAGCCAATGAGTTAAATGACCCTTTTTGGTGTTTGACCAAAACATAAATGCAACCTGCCTTTCCTGACTTACTTACACTAAACATGAACCTTAAAGCCTCCGTTTATCTGCTCGTCTGAAAGAAAAGCTCCTTCAGAGAAAGACAACTTGAAATCTAGAACTCTCTAATTTTATAAGTTAAATTTTATTAGGCTTTTATTAGAATTAACCATCCCACAAGCAAGAGGATGGACAGAGTTAAGATTTGTTTCAATAGTCAATTGCATTGAGACAGTGACTCAAGTTCAATTCCCGACTTCTGGTGTCTGTGTGGAGTTTGTACATTTTTCCTGTGACCTCCAGATACTCTGGTTTCCTCCTATATACTAAAGATGTGAAAATTAATACAGTAATTGACAACTTTAAATTGACTCTGGTGTGGTGAGGAATCTGGAGAATAGGTTTGAGAAAATGAATAGTGGAACGATTTTGCTTTGCGAGTTGATAAAGACCAAATGGCCTCAACATCACAATCCAATATGGAATTGAATCATGGAATATATTGGAGCATTTCAATTGTCAGAGGTAAAAATGAACTCTTCTTCCAGAGAGCAGTGAATCTGTGAAGTTCTCTGACCAAGGAAGCAGTCCAGGCTACCTAACTAACTGTATTTAAGACAGATAAATTTTTGAAGAGGAGAAATATATTATTGAGGACAGGCAATTGAATGGAGCCAGATCAGCGATGATTTTATTGAATGGTACAGTAGGGTTCATCATCTAAATGGTCAACTCCTGCTACTTGTGTTCTTCTGAATTGTCCACTCCTGGATTTGAGAGGTAGTGTACCTGCATTGCTTTCTCAGGTCCTACAGTGGAATATATTTACAGGGAATTGGTAAGAAATCAGCATCACCAGAAAGTCTGGTATTATTTGATCTGAAATATTTTATTATCACATGTACTGAAATACAATAAAAAGCTCTGTTTTCCATGCAAACCATGTAAGTCAATTCATGCAGCAGGTAATACACTACTAAATAAATAACCATGTAGGTAGTCCTGTTAAATCGGCAAATAGTGTAGGGGACAAAGTAAGGTACAAATGTAAAAGACAGGGCATTGTCCTTTGCCAGTGAGAGATACAGTTCAAATTCTGGCACAGAAGAAAAGAAATTGTCCTTGAATCTAGAGTAGTAGTTTTTACTTTCCACATTCATACGACCTTAAGTAATCCCTATGCCATAGGTGCTCGGTGATTAGTAAGAGATTACTTATGTGTGATAGTACAGATTCTATCACCAATGTGTATATGTACAGATGGTAGTGTAGGATGACTGTGATTGGCTGAGAGTGTAGCCACACCTACTGGCAGGTCTTAAAAGATTGCTCCGAGCCAAACCAGGTCATTCTGGACTGGTGGACCTACTTGTGATATACTCCAGTCTTTTAGTTAATAAAAGCCTTGGTTTGAATCAACAAGTCTTTGGTTCTTTCGACGCGCATTACAATATTATTAATTAAAAATAAATTTTGAACGGATGGAGCATATGCTATGGCTGGAACGCCTCGACTTCGACCCACAGTCAGTTACAGCCTCGAATGACTTTAAGCACTGGGTAAGGTGCTTCGAAACATACTTACAGCTGTCTGATCCTGCCGTGATAAAGGACAGCCATCGACTACTAATATTGATGACTATGGCGTCCCCGAGAGTCTACCAGAGTGTCCAGGACGCGGGTGGTATGTGAATGGGGGGGGGGGCGGGGAATGGTTGAGGACTCTCAACCCAATTGTTACTGAAATATTTTGCTTGAGAATAATTGTCATTGGCCCATTTCCTTTGGAGTTATGAAACCGTGCACATAACGAGTCAATTAGGTACAATTAAAACAGTGGTTTTCAATTTTTTTTCTTTCCACACACCACCTTAAGCTATCCCTTACTAATCACAGAGCACCTATGACATAGGGATTACTAGTATTATTATTATCTATAGATATGCATTTTCAAGCATGTATATTCTGTCCAATGGAAGGTGGAAAAAAGTATTTGACCAGAGTGGGATGTCATTTAGTATGTTAGCTGCTCTCCCAAGTTGATGGAGCGGTGGTAGAGGGGGTCAATAAGGGTTTGTTGGGGGGGGTGTTGGTTTTCCTGATGACATGAGCTGTGTTTACCACTTGTGGTCTTGGGCAGAGCAATTCCCATATCAAGCTGTGATATAACCGGTAGGACCCTTTCTACAATACATCAGCGTGGTCTGACTAGGTCAGTTTATTGTTGCTTATTGGTCATTGGTAATTATCCCTGAGGAGGTAATGGTGAGTCACCTGCTTGAACCACTGTGATCTGTAAACTCAAGGTATTTTCTCATGTGCTGTGATCTTCATGATTACAGCCAAGTCACAAAAAGTAACAATATATTTCTGAGTCCAGGTGATCTGTAACTTGGAAGCTAATATGCAGCTGGTACCCATCCCATGTATCTGCTGCCCTTGTCCAAGTGGTGGACATTTCTGCTTTGGGAGGATCCATTGGGAAACCATGACTTGACAAAATGCTTCTGGGGATGAAACACAGCATGGATAGCTGCACAATGTGTGAAGGCACGAGGCTCTTTCTTTTCCCATCTGTCACCATCATCCAGGACCACCCCACCGGACTCAATCAGTCCATCATCGTTCACCCCTTTTTGGGCTGCCTCTCGCTCTCTGGCCTCTTGCCTTCCTTTTAACATTGCCCCTCTCCTTTCTGAAGCAGGGTTTCAACCTGAAATGTCAGCTACTTCACACCACAGATGCCGTCGGGCCTGCTGTGTTGCTTCAATAGTGTCTTGTTTGCATAACATGCAGAGTACATCATGCTATGAGGGCACTCCCATCTTCCATTGAATTTTTTAAGCCTGGATCAAGTTTGCAGTGATGTCTGTAACTGCATGGTTCTTGGATAATACAAACTGAGGGCCAGGGAAGAGGCTTTTAGTGAGCAAGTCTCACTTGCTACCTCCATCAGTGACAGATCTGTTGAAAAGTGGTGTGGTCCATCTTTGAGGACAGTATACTTGGCATTTATATTATCAGCTGATTTTGTTGCTCAACTGCAAAAGCATGTCAAGATGCACAGCTGGCTTTGGAGAAAGACTTCAGTGCTACTGCTCTAGATACAGTCACTGCAACCAGTGTACTGAGATGTATCCTGCTGTTAAGCAGATTGAAACAAGTTGGCTGACAACGGCCTCCTGTGATGGCAAAATCCTCAAGGAAAACAAAATGAATTATGTACTCCTGCGTACAAATGTATGCCTAAACATTTTATACTTGATACTGGGATCTAAAGGGACGGTCATGGAGTCTCTTTATCCTGTTGGTTATTTAATTGTCCATCACTATTGAAATTGGATTTTGCAAGATTGCAGCTTTTGGAGCTAATTGATTGATTATGAACTTTTCTCTCTTGAGCAAAGTGCTTCAGCTGTTTAGTATGAATGTTATTTTCCTGTGTTGCTGCCTCAGTACTTGGTGCTTCTGTTCAGCAGGTGCTAATCATATGATGCCAGTTTCATTGAACCAGAGTTGATGGAATTATGGTGTGGCCCACAGTCCTTACTCACCATTGAGCACTCATTGCACTAATCTTTGTTTTAATCTTTCACCACACATAACCACTAGCTTTCCCCAGATTCTTCTACTGAGTTGGTGAAACTTGTTGTGGTCAATTAGGCTACCAGCCTGCATGGTATTCGGGATTAAGGAGTAAACCAGAACAGCTGGAAGAAATCCAAAGGTCATAAGAAGAATGTGCCAACTCCACTCAGGACCCAAGGTTGGGATTGAACCAGAGTTTGTGGGCCTGTGAGACAGCTGCTCTGCCAGCTTTGTCACTGTGCCATCTACAAGTTAGAGGTAAAAGTGTGGGACATGCTGAACCATGCTGGTACAACTTGAGATGTTATCCTGCTGCTGATCAACCAAAGTATATTTTAAAGGTCCAGTTATGGACAGGTAGATCTCATCAGAATCTTTCCGATTTAAAATAGTGGCAAAGGGCATCCTTGCTCCAACAGGCTTTTTATGGTTATCACTCCATCCAGTACTATGAACAAATGCATCTGCGGCAGACTAGACGGAAGGAACAGAATCAAATGATATCCTATTTATTCTTTTATTGCAGCTATTGGAGGAGGCTGGCAGTGTATATTCAGACCTTCGCCTGATCAGGCTGTGATGGGCCACTGAACTTCACCAGGTATTTCAAGATCAAATTTATTGTCAGAATAGATACATGGCATCACAAACAACCCTGAGGTTCTTTTTACTGCAGGCCAGGCAGAATTTCGACTGATCGGTAGAGCAAAAACCTGTCCTCAATAAAAAAAATATGTATTCGAGGGAGAAAAATGCAAACAAACTAACAATGCAAATACCCAAAAAATAAATATTCAGCATTTGTTTGTTAAATGCAAGTTGAGGGTCATTAAATGAGTCTCTGATTAAGTTTGTTGCTTAGAAGTCTGATAGTGGAAATGTACCAACTGTACCTACACATGGTGGTAAGTCTCATTTTCCTGATGGCAGCAGTGAGAACAAGCATGTCCTTGGATCCCTGATGTTTGCTGCTGCTCTTCAATGGCAGCATTCCATAAAGATTTTCTCGATGGTGAGGAGGGTTTTGCCTGAAATGTACCGGGCTGTGTCCACTATCTTTTGCAGGGCATTGTGCTTAGAAGTATTGGTGCCCTCATACCAGGCTCTGATGCAGCCCGTCAGTGCACTTTCCACAACACATCTGTAGAAGTTTGCCAAGGTCATACTGAATCTCCACAAACTCCTGGGGAAGTAGAGGCGCTGACATGCTTTCTTCACGATGACTTTAGTATGTTGGCTCCAGGACAGGTCCTCAGAGTTGATGACTCCCTGCAATTTAAATTTGTTCAGCCTCTGATCACTGCTTTTCTCTTCCTAAAGTCCACAATCAGCTCCTTGGTTTTAGTGACATTGAGTGAAAGCTAATTGTTAGTACACCATTCAGGCAAGTTAGCAATCTCCCTCCTGTATGCCTTTGATACTTTCCACAGATTGTCTGAACAGGGGAAATGTGACTCCACTTGCACCACAAGGCCCTTTCATTCCAGGCCTCCACCTGGAGGCCAGCTACAAGCATGGAGGGAAAACATAAAACCTACCTTTCATAGAGCAACCCTAAAAGGCTGCTCCAGTGTCACATTCACGACAAGATGTGCCTTGTAGCGCCCTCCGGAGCCAATGGAGGTGGGGCCACTAGTCCTGTAGCGCCACCTGTCATAAATATGCGGCAGAGCAATAGCCATCTTCCCCACCCATAATCCATGCTCTGTGTTTCCAAAAACAGTTACAGCTGCATGGGGGATTGTGGGTAGGGAATACAGCCATTGCTTTGCTGCACTTTGAGCCACAGAAAGCAGCCCCGAAGGTCGCAGCGGCCCGGTGCGGCAATCACAGCCCACACCAGATGCCCTCTGACTGCCCCTGCCCTGATGGCTGCCTTGAGGAAATCATAGAGGAAGAGGGGTGAGTGGAGAGATGGGTTGCAGGCTGACAGCGTCATCAGCCAGCCCCTAACCAGCCGCTTGCAGCGGCTGTACGTTCATGTGGGGCAGCAGAGTGCAGCACTCCTCCGATTATCCTTCACCGAGAGGGATTGCAGTGAGTGCCTTGGAGCCGGTTACAGCACATTCAAGAAGGTAAATCTCCCGACGTAAGGGCGGAGAGCCTCCATCTTTACAGTTGGGCTCCTTCTTTGCATGAAAGGGCCTATAAACTCTTGGTCTTCTGACACCAAGGTTAGACTGCTGCCAGCTAAGCCAAACTAACAAATGACAACCAATTACCACAACATTGCAATTTGTGCCTCTGTCAATTACATTAACTGCCGGGTGTGGTTGGCTGTGTGCCTTTTGGCTTTCACTGCTTGAGATAATAATCAAGGAAATTCTCTTCAACAGCTTCAGACAAGTTACACAATGCAACTGAACTTCTAGCCAAGCGACTTGAGGAATACAAGCTCTTTTCTACCGCAATGACACCATCAGCCAGCTGAATTTGTAAAATGACCTAGAAATACTGCACAATGCAATGGGGACTTGTGAACATATATTACACCATGTTTCAAAGTGTAGACATGATTACAAAGAGAAGCAGATTTTTCATCACTAAAGGCCTTTTCACACTGACCAACCAATAGATTGGCTGTTCAGTGAACTGGTTGAGGAAATTGTTTTTTGCTTTTCAACACTGGATCACTGTGAACCAGTTTTACATTCACCACAAGGCATCCCCAGGGATAAGGGATTCTATCCTCTGCCAAAGACATCCCAAGTGATGTAACACACACTAGATGGGAGTGACATCAACTCCTTCTCTACAATGGTGGAGGGGCTCTGGTGGATGTGTTTTGCAAAAGGCATTTTGCTTTCAGAATCAGAATTTATTGTCATGAACAAGTCACAAAATTTGTTGTTTTGCTGCTGTGTCATAGAGCAAACATATAAACTACCTTATAACAATAAATAACAATATTGTACAAAAAAAGTCAAAGTCAGGTAGTGTCTTTGGTTTATAGATCATTCAGGAATCTGATGGCAGCGGGGAAGAAGCTAACTTTGTGCTGATGGTAAGAGAGTGAAGAGGGCATGGCCTGGATAAAGGATGATTTCTTAAGACACCGTCTCTTGTAGGTGTCCTTAATGGAGTGAATTCTGGTGCCCGTGATGTAGCAGGATGAGTCAACAATCCTCTGGAGTTTTATCTTGTGCTGGGCATTGGCACTTCTGTACCAGACAGTGATGCAACCAGCCAGGATGCTCTCCAGGGTATACCTGTAGAAATTTTTTAAGTGTTCTATGGCATACAGAATCTCCTCAAACACCTCACAAAGTTTAGCCGGTGGAGAGCCTTCTTTGTGATTGCATCAACATGGAGGCACCTGAACATATCATTGGAGATGTTGACACCCATGAATTTGAGGCTCTTGACCTTTTCCATTACTGAGCCCTCAATGAGGACTGGATCATGTTCCCCTGACTTTCTTCTGAAGTTGATCATCTCCTTGGATTTGCTAATGTTGAGCACAAGATTGTTGTCGTTACACCATTCAATGAGCTGATCTATCTTCCTCCTGTACACTTCCTCATTGCTGTTTGCGATTCTGCCGAGAACTGTGATGTCATCGGCAAATTTCTAGATAGCATTGGAATTGTACCTGGCCACACGGTCATGGGTGTAGAGTGAGTAGAGCAGTGGACTAAGCACGCATCCTTGAGATGTGCTTGTGTTGATAGTACGGAGACCGTGTTTTTACCAATTCATACTGACTGTGGTCTTCTGATGTGGAAGTCAAGGATCCAATTGCTAAGGTGGATGCAGAGGTGCAGGGTTGGAACTTCTTGACCAGCACTGAGGGAATAATGGTATTGAAGGCTGAGCTGTAGCCAATGAAGAGCAGCCATATGTATGAGTAGCTGTTTTCAAGGTGATCCAGAGCTGAGTGGAGAGCCAGCAATATTATCTCTGCTGTGACAATAGGTGGGTCCAGACCTTTGCTTAAGTATGTGTTAATTCTGGCTATGAACATCCTCTCAAAGCATTTCATCACAGTACAAGTTAGTGCCAGTGGGTGATAGCCGTTGAGGCAGCTCACACTACTCTTCTTTGGACACCTGAATGATTGATGCCCTTTTGAAGCAGGTGGGAACCTCTGACTGGAGCAATAAGAGGATGAAAATGTCTGTGGCGCTCCAGCTAGTTGGTTGGTGTTGATTTTCAGTACCCTGCCAAGTACGCCGCCAAGAACTGATTCGTTATTTCCCCACCTCATTTTGTAAGGTTTTGCTCTATTTATGACTCGATGCTACTGAATAATTGTATCTAAAATTCATTATTTCTTGAAGAGGCACAGGATGTTGTCACTGCACATCTTGTCACCATAAATTTTAGTTGAGTCACAGCCCAGTAGAATTCAGTAGTTTCAGAGGTTCAAGGCATCATATATTCTAAAATCCCCTTTCTCACCTTCTTGATCATTGTGTAGGAACACCACGGGTAAATCTGGAAGTGGTGCCTGGTTTAGAGGGTGATAATTTAGAGAACAATATCTCGAATTGAAATGTGTTGATTAGGGTCTGGATGAGAGAGTGTGGTAGTTTTTTTTTAAATCAAATCGTTGTCTTGGAGGGTTGATTGATGGAGCAAATCATTGGGTAATGAGAAGGTAGAAGGGTTTGCCTAAGGATCATTAGCTTGGAAGGTGCCCTGGTGAAAATGAATCCAATACCAGACTGAGTGCGAGAACATTTTGCAGAGCCTTAAATTTTAAAGGAGACCTTCTGAACTTCAGCTGGACTTGCTCTGTAAATAGCACTTGTTGATTTGTGAACACTCAGCACAGGAACTGTTTGGATCCGTGTGGCCCAATTTCTATGCAATGTTCTAATGGACATGGCACTGGGATTACAATCATCAATGAGTTTCTTGTCATTCACAATGTTCATATGCACTGAAATTCTTACTTTCTCCAACCAAATACCTACTTTTGTAACAATACTATATATTACATTACCACAGGATGGAAACAATAAATAAATATAGAAGATAAATTGAAAATAAATATTCAGTTACCATGCATCAAAAAAAAAGTGGCATTTCAAAAGTCCAGACAAATCTTTATGGTGTTGGTGTAGTTAGGGTGAGGGTTATCATCGTGGCGATCCCAAGAGGTCAAGGATGATGGTGTTTGTTCCATTGATCTATTTATAAGCTTTCAAGTGTCTTATAAATCCAATCTGGAAAAGTGTCTCACAGAACAAAGAAGCCTGTGTGTGTATTTGTTTAATGTGTACTTAATGTTGCACTCCAAGAAGCACACGATGCTTCACAAATCAACCAACTTATTCCAATGGCATAAAAACCATGACGATTGGAGATGATGAATTTGTTGCAGCCTTTGATCACCTTTACAGCCATTGAGTTTGAAGTAACTTCATCTGTCTGTTCCACCATTGAGGTCTTGGTTGGATTGTTCTTTGTCAGGGATCTCACCATGGGTGGCTCTAACAGGAGCACAGCTCCAGACGGCATCGCTCTCGGGATCTCCACCATGACCAGGTGACAATCCATGGAGAAGTAGGGTGAGGGTAGTCAGGGGTCGTATGGCAGGAAAACTGTTATTGAACCTTGTGCTGCTGGACTTCAGGCATCTATACGTTCTTCCTGAAGGTAGCAGCGAGAAGAGATTATGACCTGGGTGATGGAGGTCCTTTTTGATGTCGGCTGCCTTAATTAAGCTTTACCTCACATTGATGTCCTCAGTAGATAAAAGGTCAAACCCATGGGAGACCTGGCAATGTATGCTACTTTCTGCACCCTTTTGCGTTCTAAGGCACTCCCATTGTCAAACTAGCCCATGACACAACCAGTCAGTGTACTTTCCACAGTACACCCGTGGAAGTATGATCATTTCATGACAGACTTCTGAGAAAATAATGCTCACTTAATATGCAAATAATTATAAATTAATTCAACTTTTTCATTGACACCAGGTTTGCTCAAAGAACTTGTTGTCAAGTCAATTAAGACAGAAGCTACAAGGATAAAGTATTGAATGACCTTTGCCTTTTGAGGGAGTGACAGTCTACTCTCCTGCCATGAATAAAGTAAATGGTCATCGACTTTTTCCTCAGAGGAAGGGAATCGAAAACTGAAGGGCATCAATTTAAGGTGAGATTGGAAAGAGTCAAGAGATCTGAGGAGCTCCTTCTTCACACACAGGGTGATGTATATGCGGAATTGGTTGAGGCAAGGATAATTGTAATGCTTAAAGGGCATTCAGACAGGTACATTTAAGAAAGGTTTAAAGGGAGATGGCCAAACACAAGCAAATGGCACTAGTTTGGTTGGCATGGGGCATGTTGGTCCTCGGGGCCTATTTCTGTGCTGCAAAACTGTTGGAGTTTATGACCCTTCACCTGTGGGTTCTGGCAAATGAAAGAAACCCAGTGCAAAGTTACTTACAGAAATCACTCCAAAGAAACCAGGAGGCCGAGTGGCAATGCCTTCTGACTTTTCTGTATCAGATACTGCCAGTATTATTCCCTTCCTAAATGGTCTGCTCAGAGCTCCACCTCAATTTATTTGCTTGTGCAAGCAGCTGCACAAATGGAACCTGTTACAGGCATTATTTCCTATTACACAAATGTGCAGGGACTAAGCAACCAGAATAGATCTCCGTGCAAATGTGTGCAAGATTCCTTGGCTGATGCCATTATCCCACAGCTGTGCCTCTTCTCTGATATTTTTGCACCTCACAGCAGGCTGAACACTGACTGCTTTAACCTGGCATCTCTTGAGGAATACAATCAATGAAGCCAGGAAAGCTATAACTAAACCTAGTTGACATCCTGGGCAAGCGATCAACATCTTGTTACTCCTGAGGTCCATCTTGGCTCTATTAGTCCACGCAACTGACAAAGTTAAGCATACATTCCCAACTATCCTATTCACGGAAAGAAACTCTGACCATAGAGTCTATTCATGCATAAGTCACGTGAGGGAAACTCAAGCAAATTTCTTACCGGATCCATTGAAATGTGAGTAGGTGCAAGGTAGGCATAAAGCCTGTAACAATGGCCCTCGGAGCATCTATTAATGAGACACTGACATCATCCTTGGGTGACTTGTCAAAGGTTCTAAGGAAGACTTAAATTAGAAATGTCAAGATGGGCATGTTTCAATTTTAAACTTCTGCATACACCGTAAATATTTGTGTATAATGCGTTCCGTGTATAATGCAACCCTCCCATTTTTGAGGGGAAAAAGGGGGAAAATTTTACCCCCGTGTATAATATGACCCCCCCCTTCCCTCATTTGGCTAAGTCGTGCTGCTGACTACCGCTCGCCTGGTCGAGTCGCACTGCCGACTACTGCTCACCCGCCCGCCCGGCCACTCAAGTCATGCTGCGAGTTGCAGAATTTTTTTTTTATTTTATTCTCGTGTATAATGCAACCCCCCACCCCCCCCCCCCCCATTTTTGAGGGGAAAAAGGGGGAACATTTTTTGCATTATACTCAAATATTTATGGTATTCATTTTTCACTTGCTGCTGTCTTCACATTTGTTTACGTGAGTATGTATTTCTAGTGGCTGGATGTGACAAAATTCAGTCTCGGGATATCTAGGAGATGTCCTTCTTACCATTACTGATGGTTAAGCATTTAGACATTGTTACCTCTCTCAAAACTGACACTTCTGAGGGTGTAAGTAGTGATGTCTGTGAAAGGCCAAAATGAGGTCTCTGCCCTGCCCTCGTACCATGTTCTCCTTCCAAAGAAAAAAAAGCTTGTGAGCACATTGGATAGAACCATAGAACACTACAGCACAGAAACAAACCCTTCTGTGTGTGCCAATGCTTTCTAGTCTGTACAAGACCACTTTTGCCTAGTCCCACTGATCTGCATCCAGTCCATAGCCCTCCAAATCCCTCCCATCTATATACCTGTCCAAATTCTTCATAAATATTAAAATTAAGCACAAAATTCACTATTTCAGCTAGCAGCTCATTCCACACTCCCATCACTCCCTGTGTGTAGATGTTCCCCCTAAACTTTTCCCCTTTCACTCTTAACCCATGTTCTATGGTTTCTATCTCATTGACCATCATTGGAAAACAGCCTATCTATATTTACTCTGTCTATCCCCCTCATAATTTTAAATACCAAATCTCCCATTATTCTTCTATGCTCCAGGGAATAAAGTCTTAACCTGTTTAACCTTTCCCTGTAACTCAGTTCCTGAAGTCCAGGCAGCATTCCTAGTAAATCTCTGCACTGTTTCTATCTTATTGATATCTTTCCAGTAATTAGGTGACTAAAACTGTACACAATTCTCCAAATTTTGCCTCACCAATTTTTTGTACAACTTTACCATAACATCCCAACTCCTGTACTCAATACTTTGATTTATGAAGGCCAAAATACCTAAAGCTCTCTTTACAACTCTATCCACCTGTGGCCCCAGTTTCAGGGAGTTATGTATCTGTATTCCCAGATCGCTCTGTTCTACTTGAACTCTTCAATGCTCTCCATTTACAGTGTATGTCTCTTCTTGGTTTGTCCTTTCAAAATGGAACACTTCACATTTATCTGCATTGAATTCTATCTGGCATTTTTCAACCCATTTTTCCAGCTGGTTCAGATCTGTCTGCAAGTTCTGAAAACCTTCTTCACTGTTGACAACACTTTTAATCTTAGTGTCATATGCAAACTTGTTGATCCAATTTACCACATTATCATCCAGATCATTGACATAGATGACAAACAACAATGGTCCCAGCACTGATCCCTGAGGCACACCACGAGTCACAGGCCTCCAGTCTGAGAAGCAGTGATCTACCACTACTCTCTGGCTCTCCCATCCAGTTACTGTCGAATCCATTTCACTACTTAACCATGACTACCTAGCATCTGAATCTTCCTGACAAACCTCCCATGTGGGACCTTGTCAAAGGCCTTACTAAACTCCATATAGACAACATCTACAGCCTTTCCTTCATCAACTTTCCTGGTAACCTCCTTGAATAACTTTATAAGATTGGTTAAACACAACTTACAATGAACAAAGCTATGTTGACTATCCCTAATCTGTTTTTGGCTATCCAAATAAATGCATCTCCAATCTCTTAGAACACCTTCCAATAATTTACCTACAACTGACATAAGACTCTCTTGCCTATAATTTCCAGGGTAACTTTTAGAGCCTTTTTTTTAAACGATGGTAAAATGTAAGCTACCCTCCATCCTCTGGCACTACATCCATGGCTACAGACATTTTAAATATTTCTGCCAGAGCCCCTTCAATTTCTACACTAGCCTCCCTTAAGGTGCGAGGGAATATCTTGTCAGGCCTGGGGATTTATCCACCCTTATTTGCTTTAAGACAGAAAGCACCTCCTCCTCTTTAATCTGTATACATTCCATGACCCCATTGCTTGTTTTCCTTATTTCCCACAAATTTGTGTCTATTTCCTGAGTGAATAGTGATGAAAATTAAAATTAAAATCTCCCCTGTCTCTTTTTGCTCCATACAAAACTGACTGCTCTGATCTTTAAGAGGGCCAATTTTATCCCTTGCTATCCTTTTGCTCTCAATATACTTGTAGAAACACTTAGGATTTTCCTTCACATTGTCTGCCAAATCAACTTCATCTCTTCTTTTAGCCTTCCTGATTTATTTCTTTAGTTTTCTCTTGCATTTTATAAACTCCTCAAGTACTTCATTTGCCCAATATTGCCTATACCTGCTATGCACTTCTCTCTTCTTCCGAACCAGATCCCCAATATCCCTTGAAAGCCAAGGTCCCCTATGCCTCCAAACCTTGCCTTTAATCCTGACAGAAATATACAAACACTGTACCCTCAAAATTTCACCTTTGAAGGTCTTCCACTTACCTTGCACATCCTTGCCCAAAAACAATGCATCCCAAACCACATATTCTTGATCCTTCTCATTTCCTCAAAATTAACCTTTATCTGGTTTATGATCTCAACCTGATGCAAAGACCTATCTTTCTCCATAATTAACTTGAAACTAATGGTGCCAAATGTTCCCCTAGACATACTTCTATCACATGTCCTGCCTTGTTTCCTAATAGGAGATCCAGTATTGCACTCTTTCTAGTTGATTTAGAAAACTTTCCTGAACATATTTGACAAAACTCCAAACCATCCAGCCATTTTACAGTATGGGAGTCCCCGTCAATATGTGGAAAGTTAAAATCTCCTATTATCACAGCCTTGTGTTTCCTGCAACTGTCTGCTACCTCTCCACAGATTTGTTCCTCCAATTTTCGATCACTATTGAGCAGTCTGTAATACAACCCTATCTATGAGTGTGGTTATATCTTTCCCACTCCACATTTCCACCTATATAACTTCAGTAGACAAGCTCTCTGGTCTGTTCTGGCTGAGCATAACTCTGATATTTTCATTGACAAACAATGTGACTCATCCCCCTTTCATTCCCATTCTATCATGTCTAAAGCAATGGAATCCTGGAGCTGCCAGTCCTGCCCCTCCTGCAACCAAGTATCACTAAAGGCCACAATGTCATAATTCCAGGTGCCAATCCACGCTCTAAACTCATCAGCCTTTCTTATAATACTTGCATTGAAATAGATCCAACTGAGGACATTTCCACCATGTATGACTCGTTGACTTCTAACAGTGCATCCAATTTTTGCATCATCTTTTTCCTTCTCTATCTGCTCTGGCACTCTGGTTCCCATCCTCCTGCAAATCTAGTTTAAACCCACAGGAGCAGCACTAGCTAATCTTCCCACAACAATATTAGTCCCCCTCCAGTTTGGATGCAAACTGTCCTGTCGGAACAGGTCCCACCTTCCCTGGAAGAGATCCAGAAATCTCAAGCCTTCCCTCCTGCACCATATTTTGCCATGTGTTAAGCTGCAGTTTCCTTCCATTTCTAACCTCACTGGCACGTGACACATGTATCAGTCCTGAGATCGCAACTCTCAAAGGTCCTGTCCTTCAACCTAACACCTAACTCCCTGAACTCCCCTTGCAGGACTTGCTCACCCTTCCTACCCACGTCATTCATCCCTATTGGACCATGACATCTGGCTGCTCACCCTCCCTCCTGAGATTGCCGTGAACTCAATCTCTTCCACAGAACCTCTTATCTGTTCCCCTAACAATGGAATCCCCTTTCACTACAGCTCACTTCTTCTCCTCCCTTCCTTTCTTAGCCACAGGACCAGAATGTGCCAGAGCCCTGATCGCCATGGCTTGTATCTGGTAGTCATCCCCCCAACCTCCTACAACAGTATCCAAAATTGTATACTTGTTATTGAGGGGAACTGCCACTGCCTGCCTGTTCCCTTTCCCTCTCCTGACTGTCACCCATCTACCCTCCTCCTGCCTCCTATGTGTGATACTCTCCCTGTAACTCCTGTCTATCAGCACCTCTGCCTGCCAAAGGATCTCACCTCCCAACTTCAAATAGATCTAAGCTTAATAATTGTGCACAATTACATGGAAGTCTATACCTGGTGGCATGGCTAGCATAATGGTTAACACAACGCAGTTACAGTTCCAGAGATCGGATCTGGGATTCGGATCCCACGCAGTTTGTAAGGAGTTTGTATGTTCTCACCATGTCTGCATGGGTTTTCCCCAGAGGCCCCGGTTTACTCCCACCCTTCAAAATATGCCTGCAGTGTAGGTCAATCAGACGTAATTGGTTGGCATGAGCTTGTGGGCCGAAAGGGCCTGTTACTGTGCTATATGTCTAAATTTTTTAAAATTGTTTGTGATTCCACCTTTGATTTGTGCAATGATTATCCTGCCAATTCACTGTGGAAGGAATTTTAAAGAAAGACGATACATCTCAGAGGCATGGTTCTATTTGGCAGGCTGCCTCAGCCAGGTTATGTTCAAAGGCATTTTGAGGGCTTTCCATAAGCTTGAGAACCAGTAACATCATGGGTGAGGAGGTAATGCAGTTGATGCTTTAAACTGCTGGCAACCGTGGGTTTGAAGGCTCCAGTGGGGGGGTGGGGGATTTCAGTGTTTTTGTTGAGGTAGTGGGGGAATAGTGGAGATGTTGTTCTTGCTTTGCTAGTGGCAATGTTGGTGCCAGAACAAGTTTTAGCAGAGGGTATTAGGGTAAGCACGGGGGGCAAAATATGACCTTCGAAAACTTGCTCAGCTAGGGGTGGTGGTGGTAGTGCTGCAATACCTGCCTGCCTACTGGCAACCCACTCCATGCGGCAGCACCACTGTATTCCCCCTCCCTCCGACGTAGCAGATATAAGTTGGTTATATTGCCTGGAGATTAGTGATGCTAGACACTAGTGACACTAGTGTGTCACAATACCTCATGGGGGGGGGAGGAATGACAATGGCTGTGAGTGGGTGGGGAGTCACAATACCTCAATTTGGGGGCAATGCCCACGAATACCTCCCCCCCCCTTGTCGCTGACCCTGGCTGGACATCTAGTCCATTGGTGGGAGATCTGGATTTCCCATGTTGGATATAGATGAAACAATTGTATTCCTCTTTTCCCTTCATGCCAATACATATTTAACCTTGCTAATTCAGCATTCTTAACTATTTTCAAATAATGTATTTGCTTGACCATGGAAAATCAATGGTATGTGTGCAAATAAAATGGCTGTTTAAATGAAGTCAAGTAGCAAATTATAAAATGGTTAAAGCACTTCATCCACACAGATTAATCCCCTTCTCTTTGTTCTTCCTCTTCTGAAACAATTAGAATCCTTTTTCATATCTTCTAAAATTTAACCTCAAATCAAATATTTACAAGATTATCCAGCAGTTTCAAAGTTTTTTTTTAATGAATATTTTATTTTAAATTTTCCATCCATGTAATTATATATTGTATGGAGTTGATACTTAGTTAAATTTAAAATTGCAATGATTACATGGCATTAACCCTCCCCCTTACCCCCTCTCACTATAAAAGTTGTAATGATAAAAATAGATAAAGCATATAGTTGTATTAAAGAATTATATAAAGAAAATATATTAGTGTGGATTGCACAAAAGATGAGCTCACACTTTGGGATCTTACTGTATTTACATTAAACTAATTTAGGGAAGATTATTACAGGTCTTAAGAGGCCAGAAGTACATTTTTAAATATTTATTCCTAAACTTTGCATATACAGGCTGGAAATTGGTACAAAAGTTTATTTTTTTTCCTCAAATGATAGGTATTTTTTCCAAAGGTATGCAACTTTAATTTCCAAAAGCCATCTTTCCATACCTAAATGTGCATCTGATTTCCAAGTCACTGCAATACACTTCGTTGCCACTGCTAAAGCTATTTTGATAAATTTGACTTAATATAAAATGTTTAACTGATAAATCAATTTAATTCTGTGCATTTTTTGTGGTGTTAAATATAACTGATGTAAATAATTATATTGAACTAAACTATATCTAATATTTTTATTTGTCATACTGTCTTGATTGAGTTCTGCCATCTTTTCTCATCAGTTGTCATATTTGAATCCTTTTGTGTCTAGATTCCATTTTTAATAGTGCCTACTTATAGAAAAAGATACATTGCAGAAATAAATTTCTTATTATAGCCTCCCCGGATAAGAACCTCCAAATCACTACAAGCCGGTAAATACATTGTTGAACCTAATTTTTCTCTCAAATACTCCCTCAATTGAAGATAGCAAAAAAAAGTGTACTTTGAGTAATTCTATATTTATTTCTTAACTGTTGAAGTTACATTAATTGACCAAATTCATAACAATCTTCTACATTTTTAATACCATTGTGAAACCAAATATCCAAAAATTGGTTATCTTTAGTAAAAAGTATAACGTTATTTTGAATCAAAGTTGTTTTAGGTGATATACTTCCTTTTGTTCCAATTTCATTATTTATCTTGTTCAAATGGTAATCAAATGCTTAAGCAAAAGTCCTTCCTTCACACCAGTTATTAACTTTGAATCCCATTTATAAATAAATTCCTCTTCTTATTTCTCTCATATTTTATCCAGCTCTATTTTGACCCATGACGGTTTTCCTGATCCCTCAAATAAAGAAGTAAGAAGCCTCAAGTGAGCCATTTAATAATCATTCTTAAAGTTAGGATGTTACAAACCTCCCAGTTTGTATTTCCATGTTAATATTTCTATAGATACTCTTGACACTTTACCTTTCCAAAGGAAGAACTTGAAAGAACTTTTGTAGAAACAATATGGATAAAGTTTGAAAAAGATATTCGGTCTGCTGAAAGATATTCATCTTGATACAATTTACCCTTAACTACTAATTTTATTGGCAAAGTCGTCAATTTTTTTCAAATCTTCAACTTTTTTAAGCAATAGTAAATAATTCAATTTATATAAATTATTATCTATACGAATCCCTAAATATTTAATCACCTCTTCGGCCATTTAAATTGAGTATTTCTTCTGCGAGGAATATACTCTCCTTGTGTAAGAGACATAACTTCACTTTTATCTTAATTTACTTTATAACCTGAAATATTACTGTATTCTTCCAAATTTAAATGTAATTTATGTAAGAAAGTCTCTGGCTCAAATAGATCAAAACATCAACTGTGACTAAACTCATTTTATATTCCTCATGACCATCCTTGAACCCCTTAATTTCTAAGTCTCTCCTAATTATTTCAGCCAGTGGCTCTATAGCTAAAATCAGCAAAGCTGGGGATAAAGAACAGCCTTTTCTATTATATCTCATCAGGTAAAATGGAACAGACATTTGTCCATTCATTATTACTTTCACCTTGGGATTCCTATATAAGAATCCAATTCATAAAAAATTTTCAAAACTTAAATTTATCAAGTACTTCAAACAAAAAAAATCTATTCCAATCTATCAAAAGCTTTTTCTGCATCTAATGACACTGCTACACTTAGATCTTTGCTCTTTTGTGCTGTATGTATGATGCTAATTAATCTGGCTGCATTATCCACTGACTGTCTCTTTTTAACAAATCCAGTCTGATCCATGTTTATTAATTTAGACAACAATTTAGTAACTGTTCACCAACATATTAGCCAGTATTTTATAATCTGCGTTCAGTAAGGAAATTGGTCCATAAGAAGTATCTCTATTTTTTTTGATATCACAATAATTATTGCTATTGTAAAAGAATCTAGAAAGGTGCGAGTTTGATGCTTGATCCAACATTTCCATAAAAATAGAGATTCTTTAAATTCTTTACAAAATCCAGGTAGAAAACTATCCTCTGCCAGAGATTTATTATTTTGTAATGAACTTTCTTCCTTTACCTCTCATTGTGTAAATTGTGCATTTATTTCTATTTGTTCTTCCAAGTTTATTGTGGGTAAATTTGTCCTTTAAGTTTCTACCTATTTTATTATCATTTAAAGACTCTGAGCTATATAGTTTAGAATAAATGTTTTTGTAAGTTTCATTTATTTCTTGTGGTTTATAACTAATCACATTTGAGTCATTTTTAACTGCATTGATTGTTCTGGAATCCTGCTCAGATTTTAATTGCCATGCAAGTACTTTATGTGCTCTTTCACCCAATTCATAATATCTGTTTCATTCTTGTAATCATTTTTTCAGTTCTGTAAATTTCTAATGTATTATTGTTTTTTTTTAATTAATCAATTACCTACGCTTATCTTCCGAGCTTTGCTTCTGAAGATCTTTTCCAATAATTTTATTTCTTGCTCCAATTGATCTATTTCTTTCATATAGTCCTTCTTAATTTTAGTAGTAAACCTTATAATTTGCCCTCTCAGATGAGCTTTCAAGGCATCCCTTATTACAAATATATAATTCACCAAGTTCAGATTTGTATCAGAAAATAACTGAATTTGCCTTCTAATAAAATCACAGAAATCGTTCCTCTTTTAATAATGTTGAATTCAATTTCCATCTACATATCATTTCTTTTTCCCTTGAGCCGGCAGTTTGAATTTTGTTGAATTGGGCGTTAAAATTGTTACACCATGTGGAAAAACTGAATAAATGTAAGAAAGCATTTAAAACATTTGAGAGGGAAGTAATTGGAAAATTAATTTCAATATGGTTAATTACAACATAGTTATTATTGGTGGGAAACTATAACAAACCCATGCTTGTTAGATAATGTCAAAGTGGGACTGAGAATCAATTGTCTTGCGAGAGAAATATATGAATTATTAAAAGCAGTAACACAGGTTAATAAGATCATAAAAAGTGGCCAATAAATTAATGCATAGAATTGAAATTTGTGTGGGTAATTAGCCCAGAAGCAGAACACTGAAGATTTCTGGTCTCCACAAAACAAAATGTTAAAAAGATGCTGGAGAAATTGTAACAAAAAAAATTGATTTGGGGCTAATGACAGAACTATCTTCATTGGGAAACATTGCAAAAGTGGGACTTTTTCTCTGTAAAAGTGAAAGTTGAGGGAAGGGATTGTTAAACTCTTAATAAAATGTAGAAGTTTAGTAAGGTTGATGGAAAGAAAATGGACAATAAATTTTAACACTCCATTTAAGCTGTGCTGTTGAGGCCCCTATCAGTATTGTGCAAGGCAACAGCTGAAGTGAAGTAGGTCACGTACAAAGATCTTCTGTTGACAAGTCCTCTTCATCGCACATCATCAAGGACAAATGAGCTACAGACCAGGGAGGTACATAAAGAGGAATGAGGAATAGAGGAGAATCTGCAATGTCAAGAAACAAAGGGAGAGGCTGGTGAAGATATTGTTATGATATGGAGGTGACTGGAGAGGTTGAGGAGATGCTGTGGAGGGCCAGAGAACATCACGGTAATGGAGAGAGAAAAGAACTGAAGAAGTACTCTGCAAGGCAAAAATTGACATTAATACTAAAGAAATGGCAGCACTCCTTTAAATGCCTGTTTCAGTTATGAGGCTTATACCTTGTGCACACTGCAATAAAGCATATCATGCATGCTATTTGATCACAGTGAACAGTGCCATTTACCTACATGTCATTGCGCATATTTGAGAGCAAGGCATAAAAATACAGAAGTGAAGTAATCAAGTTATTGATTTTATTTTTAAATATCCCATTGCAATGTGCATAAAGATATAATGGAATGTTGAAGATTTTCTCAGCTAATCTTTCCATCAATGGCAAAAGCCAACTCACCATCTTCATTCAACACACAAAAATCCACAGGACTCACTGCACTGGAGGACTCCTCTTTGTGTCCCATGCACACAGACTCCACAGGCCATGGAAGCTCCTCCTGGTGCTATCCAGATGGTCTTTAAAAAAAAACTTTATTTATTCGATCAAAAAAAATAAATAATATATGACATATGCAGCAATTAAACATGAACATGAACTTTTTTTTTATATATAGAAGACAAAGAAAAAGAACCCCCCCCCCTTCAGCCAACTCTCCTAAGGAGAGACATAAAAAATGAAAAAGAAATAATATTAAAGAAAAATTTAAATATACATATTAAAATCTAGTCAATAAAAATTGGTCCAGATGGTCTTTGACAACTGGCTGCTGCTGGAGTTATTTTTAAATACCTATGATAACTTGGGAACATATAAAATCAGTTTAACTGGATATAAATAATTAAGATTATGTCAAGTTTAACATCTTTCACTTTTTAGTTTTAAATAATTTTAAAGTTGCATTAAATTATTGTAAATTAGAAGCTTAAAAGCATATTGAGTGAACTAAAAATACAATCTGAATGTACTGTTTTTATTGAAGGTTGATGAATCTATTCAAATTAGTTGAGTAATTCTTGTGCATTAGACCTGGGCGGACCATTTTCCATAGAACCATGTCAAAGAAATTTCAGGAAAATTCATTGAATTATCTTGAACAATTTGATTCAAAATACCAAAAGCAAATGATCTTATTGTGACCTAATTACAATTCATACAATACTTTAGGAGATGTCACTTCACTTAAGAAATGGTTAGAATGTAGAACTTGGATATTGCAGAGCTGAAGGACAGAGATGTATTTAAGGGTAGCTCAAATAATCAGAAAGAAAATGGTGTAGAAGATGCTCCATTCCAGAATTTGGTGAGTAGAATGAAAGAAGAACTCCCACTCATATCTATTGGGTCATCTAGCCTTTCGTGTCCTGCATTGTAGGTCTTGTGTAATTTTCAATGGGATCTGCAATCCCCAGCATGCAGACAGTATGTGCTTGGGAAGGCAGTGGGAAAAGTCATCAGGGAAGATTGCAGTTTCACAATGGCTTCTGTATGAATCACTCCTCCAGTGAATGACCTTCCAACAATATCACACATTTTCAAGCACAGAATCAGACATTATGTGCTCTCCAGCCTTTGAGTAAAATGTGAAGCACTGATGGGAAGGGGACTGACTGTTCTCAGGAAAGATGCAGAACTATCTCAATTTGCAAATCATAATAGCTAGCACTTAGAACTTCAAGAATCCAGAGGTGAACCTTTCCTCTCCAACCCTTGCAGCAGTAGCATTGCAGGAGGTGCAGCTGCCTTCCTCCAGAAACCTGGGTTCAATCCTAACCCTCAATGCTCTTTGTGGTTTATATCTTCTCCTTGTGACTCCAATGACTTCCCCTGAGTGTTCCAGCTTCCTGACATATCTCAAATAACAAGAATCTCAGTGTTTTATGTGATGTCATGTTAATTTGTTCCCATAAATTACATGGTGCAGCTGGATGGTGGGACAAAAGCTTGAGAACAGTAAATAGCACAAATAGTATGCACACATGTATAGCATGAGGTGCATAATAGCACATTGTTTCATTGGAGAAGGACAAAAATTATTTCTGAAGGAGTTAAATATACTGTTACCTTTCAATTCGATTCAAACATTGAATTCAGAAATGTGTGCAATTCTGGTCTCCCCATTACAGAAAGACTGTGGAGACTTTGGAAAGTGTACAGAAGAGGTATACCAGAATATCGCTTGGATAAGCAGGGTCAAGCTAAATGGAGTACTTGGATACACTTGCGTTGTCTTCTCAGGAGCATTGGAGGTTGAGGGATGACCTGGGAAAAATATATAAAATGATGAGTCAGTCAGAATCCTTTTTCCAGCATAAAATATCACATATGAGAAGATATGCATGGAAGGTGAGGTGGGGGAGGAAGTTTAAAAGAGATGTGTGGGGCAAATCTTTTTACACAGAATAGTAGATGCCTTGAATAGGCTGCCAAGAGTTGTGGTAGAAGTAGATACAATAGATGTATTTTAGATACTTCTAGATGAACTCATGAATATGCAGGGATCCATATCCCCTATGAAACGGGTGTTTTGATATAAAATTGGGCATCATGTTTAGTTTAGGCATATGGGCCAAACGGCATGGAAACAGACCATCTCAGCCCTTCAAGTCCACTCAAACAACTCCGCTAGATCCCCCTACCTTTTCTCCACCCATAACTCTCCAACCTCCTCTTATCCATGTATATATCCAGCCTCCTCTTAAATGAAAGAATTGACTTTCCCTCAATTATTTCCTCCAGAAGATCATTCCATTCAGCCACCACTCTCTGAGTGAAGAAGCATCCTCTAATGTTCTCCTAAACTTTTGCCCCCTTACCCTCAACTTGTGTCCTCTTGTTTCAACCTCCCCTGCTCTCAGGGGGAAGAGTCTACTTGCATCTAGTCTATCTATTGCCTTCATTATTTTAAACACCTCTATCAAATCCCCTCTCAACCATCTACATTGCAATAATGAAGTCCTAACCTCTTCAATCTTTCTCTGTACTAGATATTTTAAACCAGGCAACATCCTAGTGTGATAGTCCAGATTCTATCACCAATGTGTATATGTATATATTGTGGTATAGGATGGATGTGAGTGGCTGAGAGTGTAGCCATGCCTACTGGCAGGTCTTAAAGGGTTGCTCCTAGCTAGACCCAGATCATTCTGGACTGGTCGACCTACATGTGATGCGCTCCAGTCTTCTAGTTAATAAAAGCCTTGATTTGGATCAACAAACCTTTGATTTTTTTGACGTGCTCTACACCTTGTAAATCTTCTCTGCACCCTCTCCACTTTATCTATATCCTTCCTATAATAATTTCAATATTTTTCTTTCTTTTTCAATCTTTTTTTGATTTTATAATAATAAAACATGCAAACACATAATGGATATGGAATACATAATTAATACAGAAAGTAACATAACACTTCATACAAAGCTATTATAATCAGTACCTATATCACTTGTCACTTCTAAACACTAGATTAAAGAATGGTATGAAATATTTTACTATAATATATAATATATATCCCCACTACCTGGACTGGAGTTGTACACTCTAATTCAGAAAAAGAAAGAGCAGAACAAAATGTTAAATTATCATTGAAATTGTTATTGTTCATAGAAATTCTGAAAATAGTTCACAAATGGTCTCCTCATCTTTTAAAAATTCATATTCCTATCAGTTACAGAGCATTTTCTTTTTCTCGAGATTAAGATAAGTCATAAATTCACATAACGATTGGGCATGAGTAGGTGGAGAATCTTCCACCTTGCCATAAGGGAAGTAAAAGATTTATTTGATGTTTAGTTGGCATTAAAATCATGCCATTCTCTCCAATAGTGCTGAAATGAGCAACTAAATGATTAGCCTCTGTTTAAATCCAGAATTATTAATAAAGTCTGAAAAACCTCCATCTAGTATCTTCTAAGGCTCGAACAAGTCCAAATCACATGGATTAATGTAGCATCCCCATTATTACATCCATCATAATGAGGACTCGTGGTTGGGTAGATACGAGAAAGTTTATCTTTGGACACGTGAGCTCTGTGGACTACTTTAAATTGTAATAGAGACTGACAAGCACATAATGATGAGGTATTAACCAATTTGAAGATCAAATCGTAACTCTCTTCAGATATTAAAAAATATAAGTCCTGTTCCCATGCTTGTTTAATTTTATCTAAAGGAGCTTGATGCAATTTCATCAACCTATCATAAAGAATAGATATTAAACCTTTCTGGGAATGTTGAAAATTAAAAATTGTGTCAATGATATTTGGATCAGGAGCATTGGGAAACTCAGGTAATTGACAGTGGAGAAAGTTTCTAATCTGCAAATAGCTAAAATAAATAAATTTTGGGTAAACAAATTTGCTTGCCAATTGTTCAAATGAAGTAAGAATAATGTCAATAAATAAATCTTTCAAACTTGTGCCAGTCATAAAAAGGTTAATCATTCATAGAGGCTGAAAAAAGTAATTGGATATAATAGGACTGGAAAGAGAAAAATTGCTTAATCTAAAATCTTTTCTGAATTGCAACCAGATCCTCACTGTATGTTTAACTATTAGATTATCAATTAATTTATTTAACTTCATTGAAGAACTTCATCCAAGAAGTGCAGTGTAATGGAGAATTTTTTTGCAGATTTTAACTCCATTGTGACCCATGTTGGGCAATCCAGTCAATTATTGTAATACATCCAAAATGTGATAGTATGTATGTTAACTGCCCAGTAGTAAAATCTGAAATTAGGTAAGACCAAACCTCCATTTCTTTTAGATTTTTGAAGATGGGTTTATTTATTTTTCCATATGTATGATGATGAATAGAATTAAGTGAATCAAAAAAAAAAATTAGGAATGAAGGTTGGTATAGCTTGAAAAAGATGTAAAAAAATGTTTAGGTAAAATATTCATCTTAATAGAATTAATTTGTCCAACTAGAGACAAAGAAAGGGGACACCATTTTGATAATGACTACTTCAACCTGTTTTAATAAAGAAAGAAATTTTTCTTTAAATAGATGTTTATAATTTTTTGTATTTATAATACCAAGACAAGTGAATACCAAGGTCAGTATAAGTAGATATTAAGGTATTTAAAGGAAAAAGCTGACTTTTATGAAGATTTAATTTGTAGCCTGAAAATTGACTAAATTTAGAAAGCAAGGATAACACAGAAAGAAGTTTCAGGTTTGGAAAGGAAAAGCAGAAGATCCTCTGGATGAAGAGGAACTTTATGAGCAGCCTCCTTCCTACAGATTACTGGAAATGCAATATCTAAAGCCAAATCAAATAGTGAAGGATTAAGAGAACAACCTTGTCTAGAACCATGATGAAGATTAAAAGGTATAGATTGTTAAAAATTGGTTAAGAATAGATGCTGTTGGAGATAAATGTAATAGCTTAATCCATGTAATAAAGCCTGGTCCAAAGTTAAATCTTTTTAAAATCTCAAGTAAATATTTTCACTTAACCCAGTCTGCAGCTTTGCCTGCATCTAAAGAAATGATACATTCCAGGACTGGAGTGGAATGTGAATATATAATATTTAATAAATGATATATATCAAAGAGTGAGTAATGATTTTTAATAAAGCCAATCTGGTCTTTTCAAATGATAGACAGCATAATATTCTCTAATCTGTGGGCTAAAATTTTAGCTAAAAATTTAACATCTATATTTAATACAGCAATTGGCATGTATGAGGGGCAATTAGATAGGTCTTTGTTCTTTTTTGCAATTAGAGAGATTGAGGCTTCATAAAATGTCATTGGCAATTAGTCCAATTTAAGAGTCAGAAAGGACAGAGCATAAGAGGGGTGCAAGTACATGAGAAAATGCCTTCAAAAACTCCTGAGGGCCGGGTGCTTTCATGGATTGTAAAGAAAAAAATTGCCATTGTTATCTCCTCTTGCAATATAGGATCATCTAACAGCTTTTGGTTATCTGAGATAGAGTAGGAATATTCAATCAATCTAAAAAGCTATTCATTAAACTGCTATCATTGGGAAATTCAGAAATATAGAATATAGAATAAAATGTTATGAATGCATCTTTATTTTTGCATAGTCAATTGCGATATTACTGTCACTTTATTTGATCTCTGTAATTTGCCATTTAGCAGCAAACTCTTTTAACTGATAGACCAAACGTTTTCCAGATATGTCTCCATGTATATAAAATTGATTCTTACATTTTAAGAGTTGACTTTCAATTTGATATGTCAAAAGATTAAATTTAGATTTGAGCACAACATACTTATATAATCAGGGTTTGAAGCCAAAACATGTTGTTGATCTAATTGTTTCAATTTGACAGCTAAACAATGTATAATTAGCCTTTTTGTTAACATTTGCAGTACAAGATATATTTTGGTCTCAGAGGTTAGCCTACAAAGCATCCCAGACAATCAAACTAGAGGATTCATCAGAGGTATTAGTTTCAAACAAAAACCTGCAAAAATTTCAACAAGTCTTTATCAGATCATAAGGTTGAATTAAAACACCAATGTCTATTAATTTGAAATGTACCAGGAAATTATAACGATAATAATATAAGAGCATGATCAGAAATCAGTATATTTTTGTATTCACATGATAGAATTAATGAAACCATTTGACTATCAATTAAAAACTAATAAATTTGTGAATAAGTATAAAATGTACTTTTGTTGCAAAATATGCCAAACATCTAAAATACCACATTTTAATAAAAAGGAATGAATAAAAAAGGCTGATTTGTTCAGAACCATTGGGTTGGAAGACAAGCAGTCTAAAATAGGGTCAAGCCAGCAATTAAAGTCTCCACCCAGCATAAAGGAATAAAATCAGGCAACAAAGAGAATAATCATTCAAAAAATACCCGATCATCAATATTAGGAGCATAGATATTGGCAAAAACCATCATCTTATTGTATAATTTGCCTGATACAATCACAAAACAACCATTAGTATCAGACACATTATTATGCTGAACAAAGAGAATGGTTTGGTCCATAAGGATTGACACCCCTCTGGCTTTAGCCTGAACTAATGAATGAAAATGCTGCCCCCTCCACTGTCTGAGCCTCAAATTATCACCACATTGAATGTCTGTTTCCTGCAAAAGAATAACTGTAGCCTTAAACCATTCAATGTGTGAAAATAATTTGCTTTTTACAGGATGGTTAAGACCATTCACATTCCAAGAAAATAAGCTAATATCATTATTTATTTTCTATAATTAATAATGAAAGTTGCTCTGGAAAAAAGAAAACCACACAAACAAATTCCAAGTGGTTAACATTAACAGAGAATTCAAAGAAAGCCATTAAGAACTATATATATATATATATATATATATATATATGAAAGGCCAATACAACACCCAAAGAAATTCCAATCCTCCTATCACCCAAAACCAGAAAGTTTTCTTAAAGGAGGGCAACATCCTATAAACTAACTGAACTGATCTTGTGTAATGGAGGATTAAAACCATGTACTCAGATGCTTTTTGCTTATGTGGAACTGACGACACTGGGTCCACACGCAGGTCACCTTACTTTCAGAACTAGCAGATGTAATTAAACTCAGCCATGGGGACTTATCTGAAGATACACTTTGAAATGGAATTCCACCGTGAGGCCCAGGGAAAGCAGTTGTCAAATACGACACTCTGAAATTGACGTATTGGTCACAACCTGTCTTGCTCAAGAAGTTTTAATGAGTCCTTGTATCTACGAGATAAACCAGGATATCATAGCATCCTGCTCCATAATAATTAATCTTCTAAATTGTAGAATAGTATGCTCAGCTTTGATTTTGTCTGACAAATGTTAGAGGGAGTGGGTGCATGATTAATTGTTTTTGGGGTATAAAAGTCTGTGGTCCTGCTGCTGAAGTTTAGACTCTCCGAGGGGTGGGAACACCCCTTGTCAAGAAGGAAGAACAGCCAGAGTCCGAGCAACGTCCCGGTCGGGGGAGGTGGAGAAGCTGCTACCAGCGCCCTGACAACCTACTACAAGTGTGCAGTTGTTGCCTCGCTTCGGCAGTTGGGACCAGTCCAAGCGTTGATAAGTATAGTTGGGAAGGGCTTGCATATTGTAGTGTGAAATCAGCTTTTGAATTAGTAATAAACATTTGTATAAACTGAACTGCTCTCGGTGTGTGTGTCTATTTTCTTTCGGTAGCTAAAACACTGTGACCAATCTAAAATGAACAAAATGAGAGGTATAAGTTTACCCAAGACATCTTGTCAGTAGTTACAGACTAAACAAATAATCTGCATCTCACAATCCAAAATATCCAATGACAATTTATGTCTGTTTGAAATTCTTTCACAAGAATGAAAATACTGAATACTACCTAAATGACCTTGTCCTAAATAAATTCTTACCACATATTATAACTGAAATAGCAAAGAAAAGAAAATCTGAAACATCCTTAGACTTTAAAAAAATTCTGTATTGATTTTAAGGAGAACTTTTTTTTTAAAGTTAACCAACAGTTTTAGTCCAGATACTAAGATTGAGAAATAGATGAAAAGTCTTCCAAATATTCCTGGGCTTCCTGTACTGAACATAGCTATTTCTTAGATTTATCAAAAAGTGTGACTCAAAGATGTGAAGGGTACAGCAATGCAGGTTTACAGCCACGTTTATACAGTTCAGACATACCATCTCTAAACAGCAGGCTCCTTCAATACCTCAGGGCAGAAGTCCTCCACGATTCGAAAGCATTGACTGCGATATTACAAGCATCCCACTATGATGAGTTTCATGTAAAAGAAGATCTCTTATTTGGTACCAGTGCAGTCTAAGAATAACCGAATGGGATCAGTGCCCATAAGCTGGTTTAGGTATAAAGATCTGTGTGTGCATGGTCCAACTCTGGAAGAAACAGTAAGACTGCCAATCCAAACACTTCAGTTTATCAGCAAAGAAATTTGTGGGTTGCCCAATTTCAGTATCTTCCATCAAGCCCAGGATTCATAAGTTTTGCCTCCTCCTACTTCCATCTAAGTCCACAAGTTTCTGCGTTAACTTCTCAATAGTATTAGTTAGTCTACTGCAGATATCATTCAGATTGTTGATTCTCATATCACCTGTTTCCACAGGTTTTTTTAAACAGCAGAGTTCCATTCCTCATAATAATCCATTCTCTTTCTTAAAGCATCCAGCTTAATATCAATTTGATCCAAAAAGCCTTTGAGGTCATCAGCTACTGTCTTTCTGTGTTGTTCCAACAAAGAAGTGACATTCTCCAAGGTTAAGGGAGTTTCTTCTTCTCTCTTTCCATGTTTAGCACTTCTTGTAATCATCTTCAAAATAGTTATGAATTATTTTTAAAAAAGCATATGCTTTGATATGATTATTTTAGTATAAGGACGTTAGTAAATGGAAGACTTGTCAAGAAGTCAGGAGTAACCTTAACAAGCTGCTACTCCATCAATTGCCATTAGGATTGATGGATATCTAAAGATATTTACAACATTCCTACAGGCCTTCTCCACATCAAGTGCTTAGTCTCCCATAGCCTAGTGATCATGTCCTTGTCCCTGAGTGAAAGGTTTTAGGTTCAAGTCTCCTTCAAGAGACTCCTTCATGCAAGATGGACTATAAATTGAGTTCAGTACTTGAAAGGTTGCTGCATTATCAACACGTGTCATTCAACACAAATTTTAAACCTGACTCCCCTCTGCCCAGTCAAGAAGAGAGTAAATTATCTCGTAAAACTACTTCAAACACGTGCAGGAAAGTTCATTTCAGTATCATGGATAATAGCCCTGAATCAAAATTACAAAAGAACATCAACTTACCCAACTAAATTGCTGTTTATGGGCCCCTGTTATGTATAAATTTGTTGTGGTGCATTTAAGATTGAAACAATCATTATAATTTGAAAGAATTAACTTGCTTTGGTGCTGTTGTGATGTCCTGAAGACAAAGTTTCTCCTCTTTCTTGTTGCAATGTTTCAGAATGTCCATCCTCATCCTGATGCCTGACATTTTGACTCTCACCTTCAGTAAGCATGTAAATATTTTCCTAAACTGCAATGTGGCACAATGCACAATGCACTTGCAGTGCCTACACTTTCCACAACACCATGAGGCACGGGTGTAACAATCAAAACCTTTGTCTAAAAATTGCTATAACATGATATAGTTTATCCTCGTGAAACATGTCTCTGAGCATTTCGCGAATTACTCAAAGATATAATGAAAAGGTAAATAGGGTGTGTCAAGAACAACTTATTTTCTACATATTTTGGGGAAAGCCGACTTTTCTCTGCATGCAGTAATTGATTCCAAAATCAATGATTTATTTCTACTTCTCCCAGTTGGATGCATGATGCTCTATATTTTGGATGTGGTCTCCTCCACACCAATTTTGGTACCAATTTTGTATTGCGCGACTACTTTCAGATCACTGTCTTTCTTTCTTCACAGTTGACGCTGGGCTTCAAGGCATCTGACATTTTAATTCTCTGACCACTTTGAGCCTTTTATCATTGACTTCTTGCATTGTCCCACTGAAGCTTGAGGAACAGTGTCTCATCTTCTGGAGTGGCATATTCCAACCCTCCTGACTCAATACAAAGATCAACAGTCTTGCTCACATTTTCAGCATTTGCAGTTTCTTTTCCTCAGTCCTTGTCATTTCAGATTTCATTTGTCTCTATCAACCTCTTGCCTTCAACTTTCAGCCACCAGCTCCACCATTTCTGTCAATCACTCTCATAATCTTCACTCCAACCGTGCATCTTGGCGCCTCACAGTTCGGTGGGCAGCAACCTCCTTTGAAGAAGACCGCAGAGCCCACCTCACTGACAAAAGACAAAGGAGGAAAAACCCAACACCCAACCCCAACCAACCAATTTTCCTTTGCAACCGCTGCAACCGTGCCTGCCTGTCCCGCATCGGACTTGTCAGTCACCAACGAGCCTGCAGCAAACGTGGATGTACCCCTCCATAAATCTTCGTCCGTGAAGCCAAGCCAAAGAAGAATCTTCACGTAGCACTGATTAGCCATTTCTTCTCAGTACATCTTGCCAACTTTAACTACAACTTGCTTGGTTTTTTTTTCCCACAAATTCTGATGAAAAGTGACTGAACTCTGTTTCTCTTTCCATGAACCCTCTTGAAACTTGCTGAGAATTTGCAGCATATTCTGCAGTAGCACCTCCTCTAGGATATGATGGAATAGAATTCATAATTATGCCTCCATGAAGATGTGGGTGGCAGGCGTGTTTAAAAATGGCTTTTGTTGCACCCAAGTTGCATTTAATAAAAGGGAAGCACGAAAGATTTCAGACCCTGTGATTATTGTCAAAACACACAGAAATGTTGGAGGAACTCAGCAGGCTTTGCAAGGAGGTAAAGACATATTACTGATGTTTCAGGCCTGACCCTTTCTTTAAGGTATAAGCAAAAAAACAGGAAGGCATTTGAATAAGGACTGAAGAATGGCGGGGGGGGGATGGGGGGGAGCATTCAACTAACTGCCAAAAGGTGTTAATCAGAGAGAACGGATGGATTGAGCACAATTTTAGCCATTTTTGTTTTGGATACATTAACATCGTACATTTTTAATTCTTCACAGAGTTTTATCAATTGCCTCAGATCACTCATCTGCATATGCGTGAAAGAATAAGTTTAGCAAATATTCTTACAAAGGATTAATAAATTAGGTGAGAAAATACAGTAATTACCTGTAACATGGTGGGAATATAATTGCCTTCTAACATGATCTTCTCTGTGCTGTAGTGAGATGGTAATTAACACCACAAGAATGTAAATACACCTTGAATAAGGACACCCTGGCATTTCCCAGCCATCTGTAGACACCACAAGGGAGCGTGTTGTGTAAAAACAAGAAAACGCCAGCTATGTGAAATGCGTGTGAAACTTGTAGGTGTATAAATGTGCGATGAACACTCCATATGCTCTGAGTGGGGATCAGTGTAGAGAATGAGTTACTAAACTCTTTTGATACCCCCTCACTCCTCTAGCATTATCAAAGTTGGATAAAGAAACTGTTGTACTCTTAATTGGTTCTGCTGTTTGTTTTATTACAGTGCAGGCTGATTTTAACATACTGGTGGTAATTTATAGTGCTCATTTAACTGACCAATTTGCATATCTTTGGGATGTGGGTGGAAACCCATGCACTTTTATAGGGAAAATGTGAAAACTCCACTCAATATCTGAGGTTAGGATTGCACCTCAGGTTGGGATTGAACCTGGGTCTCTGGTCTGCGTGACAGCAGCACTACAAGATGCACCACTGTGCAGTCTACATTCTATTGAGGCAACATGTTTAAAATGAATGCATTGGAGGAAACAGAAGAAGATCTTCAGACTTTGTTTATTGGCTACAATATTTCTCATGCAAAGTATGGAAATTCCGCTTCAATCCAGTCATTTCAAAGTAATAACTAAAAATAAATGCTAAATTGACAATATTTTAGTTGTTCAGTGTATCCCAATATCATCATTTTAACTTATTCCAAAATTATTTATGCCATCATCTGAACCTCCTGGGGCAAGCTGTTCCTTGGTGTTTTATGCATACATAACTTGAGTTCTCTGTTTGCCTATCAGCTTGGTCATATCCTTTGTCAAGTGTTCATGAAGGGAAACCCTAGCCAAAAGACCTCCGGTCTTTAATCTCTTTGTGACACTTGGAGGTGTGATTTTAGTTGGGTGGCAGAGTTAGTGTCGTGGTTAGCGCAATGCTATTTGACCCAGAATCTGCCATTGTCTGTAAGAGCTTATTTGTCCTCCCTATGTCTGTATGGGATTCCTCTGGGTGCTTTGGTTTCCTCCAATCTCCAAAAATGTATGGGATTGGTAGGTTAATTGAGATGAACAGGTTTAAATGGGCCAGGGGGTTCTGTTACCGTGTCTCTTTCATAGATGGCTTTGTCAAAGGATCTTATTGTTCAGCTTGTTTCTTGCTTTTCCCTTTGACCCCTTTTCTGTGGTGGGCTTTGCCTCTAATTTTGTTTACTAGATCCTTGTCACTTTCCTCCTTTCTTCCCATCTTTCTTCTGCATGTCATTTTTCACAAGCATGCTTGTCATCTCATTATATGAGAGATCATGTTGGATCTTGATCTGCCTGAATGCATTTGTCAAGTACAGGTTGAACCTCTTTAATCTGACGATGTTGGGACCTGGCCATTGCTGGACCACAGGAAATGCTAGAAAATTGACCCCGAAGGGAACCTCCTATGTAAACATATCAAAGGTAGAACAAAGGAAATAATACTGTGGGGCAGCATGGTTAGCGCAGCAGTTAGCGCCAAAGCCTTTACAGCACCAGCAATCGGGAAGCTAGTACAAACTCCTTACCGACGACACAGGCCTCGGACCCCTGTCCAAATTTGCTGGTGCTGTAAAGGTTGAATCTGCTGCTGTTAATACAAACTCCTTACAGACAGTGCGGGACTCAAACCTCAGTCCCAATCATGGCAGATTCAACCTATAACGCGCCAGCGATCAGGTCCGGGGTTCTAACGGTGGCATATTCAAAATGTGCCAGACCACGGGAGTTGCCGGACCACAGAGTGCCAGATAATAGAGGTTCAACCTGTACAGGGAATGAATAATGTTGAAATGAGGAGCACTCCCTCCTGACAAATGAGTTAACGTAAAACCATTAAACTCCTGCTCATACACAAAATTGCATTCATAGTTTAGTGGATCATATAACTTGTTCTAGTGTCAAAGGACTAATTGCATTTCTCTTACAAGCACTGGCAACAGTGAACAAGCAGCCTACTTCTGTGCTGTAAGATTCCTTGATTCAATGAACATTTCAGCCCGGGGACAATGTTGTCTTGGTGACAATGCTTTCCTCTGAATGTGTGAAAACCATAATGCAGCAAGGGAGAAATTGGTACATCAACCATGGCTGTCATGCTGTTTCTTCTCTGCCCTTCCTCTGCTGACTCCTGGGAGAGATCCAAAAGCATTAGCAATTTCTTCCTCAATTCCTCTAGCCATCCTGCAAGTTGGCAGGGTAGATTTTCAGCTTCGGTCATGCATCTGATTTGAGTTCGTAGATTGGTCATCTGTTCCCTAGAATGTGAAATTTCATCTTTCAATTATTTCAATCAGGGTTCTTTTAATGAAGACTTGTACACAAGATCAGATCATCATGTGAATGGATGAGGGAAAAAAAATCCAAGCTCTTAATTGCATATCCCACTCCTTATAATTCAATATCTTCCTGTGACAGAAAACTTTCTTGGTCAGAGAGCCATTTAAAATTTAAATGTTAAATTTGGACATAGAGCATAGCAACAAGGCCTTCCGGTCCATGAGCTGGTCATGCCCAAATTCTCCAATTAACCTACAATTCCCAAATGATTTGAAGGGTGAGAGGAAGCCCACACAGAAACAGGGAGAACATACAGTCCTAACTCCTTATGCACAGTGCTGGATTTGAACCTGGATCAATGGCACTGTAATAGGTCACTGCTGTGTTCACCATGCCACCCTTAATATGTCCAGCTATTAGGTTTTAGTTAGCTTTATCAGACACTTGTTCTTATTTCTCTCAAATTAATTCTGTGGATCATGAAAGATGTTCGATGTTCTAAGATCTGAGTGCAATATTTTTATAATGGAAATTTGACCTTTTTCAAGCATTACCTCTGAATTTATTGACTGTCATGTTTCTTTGTCCTATTTTACTTTGAACCATAATTGCCAGACAATAGATAATACAATAAATTAAATTCAGTTACTCATGCAGTATATCAGGAGCAAGAATATGCCACTTGACCACTCTAATCTGGTCTGCGATACGATTATGGCTGATTGGATAATATCTTCAATTCAGCAGTCCTGCCTGGCTGCCTCCAACAACTTTTCACATTCTTGCTTATCTATTGCTGACTTAACATTTTGAAGGAGAAAGTTCCAAAAACAGGGGGAAAGCCTAATCTCTGCCTTAATAGTTTGATCCTCATCTTAAAACTAAATGGTGGAGAGTGTTCATGGTCATGCACATGTATAATGTACCAATGCACTGAAATTCTTCTTGTTCATTGCAGCTAAATATACATAATTGCAATATCGAACCATTAAATTGTCATGAGAGAAAAAATAGATAGTAAATATAAAAAGATCGATCATATATTCACAGTGCAGCTTGTGCAACAAAGTAGTGATATTACAATGATGCCAACAGATCTTTGGTTCCGGAGGAGCATAGTCAGAGGGTAATCTGGGCGATCAAGAGCCTGCCACCTGTTGGGGAAAAAAAAACTGTTCTTGATCCTAAGGTGCCAGACTTTAGACTTTCGCACCTTCCATCTGAAGGTATCAGTGAGAGTGTGACCAAGGTGCCATGAGTCTTTTATAATGTTGGTTGTTTTCTTGAGGATACACCTCACTTGTCTTCAATGGATGGTTGGTGCCTGTGATAGTCTTAGGTCAGCTTGCATTCTCTGCAGCCTTTCCTAGGCACTCAAAGTTCCAAACCAGGCTGTGATGCAACCAGTATACGCTCCATCTTTTAAAAACATATTGAATCGCCTCAAACTTAGGGAGTCGAGGCATTGGTGTGCCTTCTTCACGGTTGCCTCATTGTGCTGGCATCAGGAGAAGTCCTCTGATGTCTAAATGCCCAGCAAGATTAAGCTCCTGGCCCTCTCCATTGCCATTTGGCCATTGAAAATCAGTGCATGATCCCATGGCCTACTCTTCCCTAAATCCACAATAAGAAGTCTCGGAAAACCAAACAAAGAGTCACCAAGTAATCCAGAGTTATTATTAAAACAAGAAAGAGAAGCAAAAGATAATATCAGAGATATCAGGTGGCCATGGATCTTGCTGCATCTTCCACTGTCACCACTTGTAGGACTCCAGTAACCTCTGTTGCTGCACACCCTGTTCTTCTGGGGTGAACCCAAGCTCAAGGTATCCAAATCACACCTCTTTGACCCCTGGTTTTCAATCCCTGAAGCATAAATAAACCAGTCTGAATCACTCTATGTCCCAGTTTAAGGTCTCTTGCTGCCAGCCCTGAGCTGAGCCTGTTGTAACAATCACTCTTTATATCCTAGTGGGATTGACTGAAGCCTCTCTGGATGCATTCCAGTGGCTTAGCCTTGGCAGACCTGGTCTGCTGCTATGGTTTTTGTTGTGTGTAGCGTTCTCTTTAGGGCTTCTTCACCAAGGTTGAGTAGAGAGAGTGAAGTTGTGCTTACACTCTAGGTGTCCAGCACTGATCCTCCACTTCTTTGCACCTGCAACCTTTGATGTCCTTGGTCCAACTGCTGGTGAGAGCAAAATTGTTGGTCTGGCACCACATAACCAGATTCTCCATCTTCTGACTCATAGTTACCTGTTAGTTGACCAACATTGTCAGTATTCTCAGCAAATGAATAGATTGTATTGGAGCTGAACTTGTGGGTATAGAGGCAATAAAGCATGCAGCCTTGAAGTATCCCTGTGATTATGGTTAATGAGGAGGAAGTGATGATGTCAATCGGTATCCAATCATCTGATGAGGACATTGAGGATCCGGTTGCAAAGAATCTCAGATCCTAAGAGTTTGATTATTAGTTTTGATTGTTTGATGTGTTGAAAGCAGATGAAATTTGCTCTCTTTATCCACCCTAAAACATTAGATGCTGCCTGGCCAGCTGAGTGTTTGCAGCATTTCTGTCTTAATCTCAGAATTCAAGCATCTGCAATTTTTCACTTTCTTTCCTTTGGGACTTTATGACCAATCAAGTTCCCTCTTGCTTTTCTAAATTCTAGCAAATAAAGGTTAAGCCTGTCTAATTTTTTTTCCTCACTGGAGAACCTGACCATTCGAGGTTAAATTTGTTAAGCCTACTCTGATCTGCATCCAGTGCACCTACATCCTTTCTTAAAGAGCAAGAAAAATACTTTACACAGTACTCCCAATGTGGTTCATCTATGCCCAATCGAACTGAAGCGTAACCTCCCTACTTTTACCACCAAAATAATAACATTCTTTCAGCCTTGTCTTTAGCCCTCCCATGTTCGGCACAGTTGTTGTGGAAGATGGAGGTTCAGAGAGTCCCTCTTGACTAATTGACCTTTCATGACACTGAAGGGCTTCAGAGCTTCATTTTTATTTGTGAGATCATTTGCTTCTGACCATTGCACATTGTTCATTTTTCAGGGCTTCCGCGCTGTTGCAGCATGCCTTTCTGTGTTTCGTCATTGAAACTGAGTGATCCCCTGTTACAGAGTGAGAGACGTGCCATGCCGGAAGCTCACTGATAGTTGTAATTAATATTTTGAACTCCTAAGTCTCCTCTCAATCATTCCAATTCAGCACATTTTTTAAGTGCTGTACAATATGATGGAGGCGTCTTCATTGTGAAGATGGGACTCGGTCCACAAAAAAAATGCTAAAGTCACTTTATGGACAGGTGTATTGGACATAGATGGAGTGTGGAGGAGCAGATCAAATGGATTTATCCCTTGTATTGGCTTGCTCACTTGCTCAGTCAGCTCAATCAGACATCCACCCGAGAAGAATCAACATGGACAACTGAATGACCAGCTTTGAGAGGACAATAAATGAGAAATGAGACAAGATATTCTTGTCCAGATGAAATTTGATTATTTGCAATTTCATGGGATCTGGCATCAATGCTGAGGATTCCCGACTCCATTCATTCCTGGCTGTGTCTCCTTCTCATGCGGGTTTATATCCTGCTAGAAGAATGGAATGAAACCATGGATTTTGATGGAAGAGTTTGGCAACAAAGATGATATGTCAGGGTCCTGCTTGATTAGTCCATGGGACAGCTCTCCCACCTCACTAACCAGTCACCTGTGAGTACAAATTTTAAAGGCTAACTAAACTGGAGGTGACTTTGTCATGTCTAAATTTACGGTCAAGTTCAAGGCAAAGTGGTCCATCCAGTTTTGTTCTGCTTCTGTTTTTAACATGATGGTTATGATACAACTGAGTGGTTTAATCAGCTGCTAAGATTCACGCACCTTGCTGCAGATCTGGACAGACCAAATGTCTAATTTGTTCCCTTGAGGGCTTTAGGAAATGACAGTTTTTTTCATGGTTATCTTTACTAACTTTAGTTGTAAATTCTAGTTTATTAATTAAATTTAAGATCTGCAGTTGCCATAATGGGATCTGAGCTCATGTCTTTGGTTTATTAACTAAGGCTTCTGGGTTATTAGACTGTTAACTGAACCAAAGCACCTTCAAAATATTGGAATATTGCAAATGTCCACGGAGAAAATTACAGGAGGATTTAATAACAGTGTTTACATTATGAAGAGACAGAACTAAATCACAAAAATCTGTAGACACCGTTGTTGAAGTAAAAACACAGAATGCTGGACAACTTCAGCAGGTCAAACAGTGGCCTTTAAGTAGGAAAGGTAACCCACGTTTCGGGCTTGAGCCCTTCATCAAGATATGAGAGAAGGTCGGCAGTGTCCAAACAAAATGATGGTGGGAAAGGATGGTGGCAAAGGCAGGAGATGATAGGTGGCTCAGGGAGGGAGGGTACAGCAGTGATTGGGGGAGGAGGAATGGCTGGGTGGGTAAGGGGGAAGGGAGGGGAGAACTGGAAAGGGGGAGGGCAGAAAGCAGTAAAGTCAAAGTTAAGGGCATCTGGCTGGAGATGCCCAGACGGAAAATAAAGTGTTGTTCCTCTATTCTAAAGGTGGTCAGGGTGGTATAGTACATAAGGCCATGGACAGACATGTGAGCTTTGGAGTGTGACTCAGAATTGAAATGATTGGTTACTATGAGGTTGCTGTTGTGGCGGACAGAGAAGAGGTGCTGAGCGAAGCAATCTCCCAATCTGCGACCAGTCTCTCCGATGTAGAGAAGGCCACAAAAGGGGGCACTGGTTGCAGTAAATCAGTCCTGTGGATACACAAATGAAGTGTTGCTTCACTTGAAAGGTCTGTTTGGGATCCCAGACTGTGGTGAGAGAGATGGACCAGGTGAGCTGGTCAGTGAATGAAGTTGATGAGCTCGTCGCTGGTGCACAAGGCAGCCCTGTTGTAGTCATCGATATACCAGAGAAAGAGTTGAGGGGTCTTGCCTGTGTAGACTAGTAGCATGGATTACACCACAAAGCCCACAAACATGCAGGCATAGCTGGGACCCATAGCTACCCCTTTAATTTGGAGGAAGTGAGATGAGTTAAAAGAGAAATTATTTAGAATGAGGACAAGTTCTGCCAGGCAGAGGAGGGTGGTGGTAGAGAGCCCTTTGTGGCTGTCCGTTATTCCATGCTGAATAACTAGATGAGTCAGCAGATGAGGTGAACCAAATAACTTTACTGTACACAATCAAAGAGAGAGGGGTCCCATAGCATGGTGCCTGCTCCTTGCTAGTACTCAATTCAACTAACATGCCACGTGGAGCTCGTGCATGCATAGTGCGTCGCTGCAAGTACAGTGATTGCAGCAAGTGCAGAGTACCCAATGGCACTGACAGTCTACAGTGGCCTTCTCTACATCGGAGAGACCAGGTCACAGATTGGGAGATCGCTTTGCTCAGCACCTCTACTCTGTCCACCACAACAGAGGCCTCCCAGTAGCCAACCATTTCAATTTTCAGTCACACTCCCACACTCATATGTCTGTCCATAGCCTTATGTACCATCCCACTCTGACCACCTGCAGATTGGAGGAACACCACCTTATTTTCCGTCTGGGCCCTCTCCAGCCAAATGGCTTTAGTATTGACTTCTCTGCTTTCTGCTAAACCTGTTCGCCTTTTCTCTCCCCTCCCCATTTTCAGCCTTTTCAGTCTCCCCTCTGTTCCTCTCTACCCACCCAGCCATCCTTCCTCCCCCCGATCGCTGCTGTCCCTTCCCTCCCTTCTCCACCTATCACCTCCTGCCTTTGCCCCCCCACCCACCTCCTTTCTTTTTGTTTGAATGCCTGCCAACATTGTGTCATGCCTTGATGAAGGGGTCAAGCCCGAAACGTCAGATATGTATTTCCACCTTTGCTGGATAAAGGACACTTTGAATTTCTCCAACATTTTAAAAAAAAAATATTATGAAAAGACAGAGTTGTTAAATAATCCTTTGAAGCAATTGTGAAGTTGAGAATATCAGGACATATTTTCCTGATATCCTGTTGTGGACAAAGAACAAGATAAATTTCTGTATTGTAGACTGTATTAATAATGTATTTAATATAATTACAGATGAATGTTGTTTGAAAAGTGGATAAAATGAGGCTTCCAAATAATTTTGAAGTTGAGAGCCCAAAAGAAATTGTGTTCATATTTTGAATACATATAAATTAATCCTGGATAACACGGCAAAGCACAGAGGACGAATTATTAAACAGGTGATTAATTCCTGTGAAGTGATTCCTCAAGGAGGTTTGTATTGTCAATTAGTGGGAATTTTGCCTTTCTTTCTCTCTCCAGGTTTGTTATTGCTTTGCCTGAACATGTTGATTGCATGCTGTGTACGAGTGCACCAGCATTCTGAGAGCTGACAAGCTGCAGAGTCATGTGACAGCTTGGGTACTCGTAGCCAAGATATTTTTGAATCTGGCATTCTCTGTGAGGAGTTTTCACCATGTCTGCGAGGGTTTCCTCCGGGTGCTCTGGGTTCAGCCTACTGTTCAAAAAACGTACTCGGGCTGTAGGTTCATTGGGTGTAATAGAGCGACAAGGGCTCGAGGGCCAAATGGGCCTATTATCATGCTATATGGATGTCTTTACATTCTGCATCAGTTATATATTAAAGTTCTTATATACTTTTTAAATTCAACACCATTCATGCGTCTCATTTCTCACTAATATTCAGAACCATGTACAGTCTCATCATTGTTATCAAAGCTTGCATCAGAATATGTTGTACATTTTCCAACCCTTATGCAGAATAAACCTTTTCCAACATTCAGTGAACTTTAGAGCACAGATGATTCACCGAAACAGGAGAACACACAGCTGGCTGCCTTTACACAATATACATCTGTCATTCTGCAAGTCCTGACATCACAAGATCGGGGGATAACTCCAGATAAGGAGGTTGATTGTTCCATCAAGAATTAAAATATAAATAATCACCACCTCCACCCCCACTTATCGCATTATCTTGCAGTCCCTTCGTAAATTAATTGGTGTTTTTTTTCCCCCCAGGTGACACTTTAGGTGATATTTTGACTGCTATTGCCATAAATGTTGTCTCCATTGATTTATTTTGCATTTCCTCAAGCAATGAAGCAATGTTGTAGCTTATATTCAACTATGCTTTATAAAATGTTGCATGTATTTTTTTATCCTCCTTCAACAACCCTTCTGCGGGTCTGAATAGCATGTGTCACAAGTTCTCACCTAGTTCTTGGGCAGACCTTGCAAAACCAATGCTCTGTTTGTTTGCATCAGCCATAAGCAGGGAGTTTACAGATCAAAGACCTGTTTGTATATCCCCTGCGTTTGCATCAGGAAGGCCTGAGTCCACAACAAGGTCACTGCTTTGAAGCAACCTGACGAAAAGTGGGTCTTTTTGTATATTTTTTTTCAGAAAGACCAGAAAAAGGGTGCAACTAAACTGATGTTCTTTATGGAAGGCAATCAACATCATGTCACTTGATTCACATGGCTCTTAAAAGTGGACATACAGTCATTTCAAGTGGTACTAACATTTAAGGGGTCCATAATTAAATATAACCACTTGACTTACCAGGGCTCAATAATTAACAACCTCTTCCTAATTGTCGCCCATCTGGCATTGTTTCCCTCTCATTCAGTTTATAATCAAGCCAGGGAGATCAACCGTAGAACTCCTCTATGCAAATAATCCAGTCAGAAGTTTTATTTTAATTTCATGGTCCTAATACCCTTATTTTAGTTCTACCCATGACTACTTGCTCAAATTTGAAATGAAGCACTGGGCAGGGGTAATAACACAAGAGGCAAAATAGGCAACCATTTTGATGGCAAAGCGCTGTTTCAAGAAGGTGAGAGTGAAACATAGAAGTCTGCAGCTGACGCAGCTGTAGTAAAAACACACTGAAATGCTGGAGGAACTCAGCAGGCCTTTCATGAAAAGCAAAGATATATTGCCGATGTTTTGGATCCTTCAAGAAATAAGCAGAATAATAAGATGAGATTTGCCTCAAAGATGATGACTATTTACAGGACAGGATAGATTTCAAACAAGCAAAGGCAAATCATGCAGTGCGTGTAAAAAATAAAAGCAAAATTCTTGCAAATATTCCTGCCAAGCCAGAAAATATGTTTATGGAGACAGGACAAGGCTTTCATCAGAATTGAGACATATTTTCCATTCTTTTGAAGGACCTGCCAATGCAATATTGTCTTCGTGAAGCTATCACACCACTGGCTTCTTGAACTGCTGCCATCCCTGTGATGACCTCTACAGCACTGCTGGCCAAAAGGTTCCAAGGTGATGAGAATTATGATAAAAGAACATCAATGCATTTCCAACTCTGATTGATTTGTGATCTTTCGGGAAGCACGTAAGCTATGTGTCTTCAATGTCTGAATGCTTGTGGGTATTAAAACATAAATGAGGAGTTGAGAATGAAATTGGAATGTGTAATTAGCAGTAACTATTCTATTTACCATGCTGTGAATGAAAGGGACATTGATGAAGTGTTGAAAGAAGGTTGACATGAAAACATAGCGCTGATCAGTTCCTTCAAAGATGACCAAACTAACGTCCAAAAATCACTGTTGTCTCGCTTCATACTGTGTTGGACATGAGCATTTGAAATGCATTAATTTTACCATAGATCGTGATGTCACATTTGCTCAAATGCTGAAAGAGTAGAAGCAAAGATGGATATACTCCTCTGGAAATTAGTTATTTTTACCATTTTAATACCAAAGCAATAACATGTCGCAGATAAAGTACAAACCCAACTGTTGTGCCAAGGAGAGTGGCAACACAAATTATATTGGAATAGTAAAGGGTTAAACTATGTGGATACATTCAACGGGTAAAATGTGCATTGCTTTTAAACAGTGAAGATTAATAGATGATTGAATTTCCATAATTTATAATAATTTTAAAAGTTGACAGGGCAGCTAAGATAAGTTATCCTCCCATGGGGGAGATTTGGACAAGGGTGCATACCTCAAATTTAGAATTTGTGTCAGTTAATGGTGGTCCTAATCTACGCCGATTTTAAAAAGCTGGATTCATTGAATATTTTAAAACTGAGATTGTTATAATTTTGCTCACCAGGGAGATTGCAGACCAGCTAAGTTTCACATCTGCCCTAATTTAATTGAGAAGTGGATCAAGCTCAGAGATTTGATTGGTCTACTTAAGATCCTATGGTCTATCTTATATTAAAAACATGCTCTATGCATGTTTCGTGCAATTTGTCAATGAATTTTAGCCTCCTAACATTTAAAATAATTAAGTTTTATTATCTTGATGTAGTTGTTTATTTCAGAAAAAGGCAAACCATTCACTGAGGTAAAGAAAATTCTGTTTCCTTTTTTGCTAGATGTTTATCAAAAATTAAATTACTTTTTCGCAGTTGGCCATGCATCTCTGTATTAAATTCCACCGTCATGACTTTTTATCACCATGAATCATTTTCTCTATTGCTTGCAAACATTATCACAACTGAGAACACACAATATTGTTGTAACAACAACAAATACTTGCTTTTACATGGGCCAGTGAATAAAAATTTGACATGAGAGATATAAGGTCAGGTGGCAAAGATGATGAAAGAGCTATTCTTGAGGAGAATGGATAGGTATGGGGTAAAAAATTGAGAGAATTTAAACCTTAGCACCTAGGTGACAGAAATTGTGAGTGCCAGAGAGGAAGGTGATTAAAAGTGAAAAGCAGCTTGAGAATACAGGTATTCCTCAACTTACGTCCATGTTCCGTTCTGACCAACTGGTTATATCTCATAATGGACGTACATCAGAAATGAACTGTATCAGTGTTATCGTTTATCAAATACAAGATGGCAGCCACGAAGGCCAGCTCTCACGAGAGTTTGTCCCCCTCCCCGCCATAGACAATATTTTCCATAGATAGGCCCCTACCTTCACTAAAAGTCTAATTTTTTTTTCGGTCTTATGCAAGTCGAACAGGTGCTAAGTTGGGAATATCTGTAGATCTAAAGAACAACTCAAGTTTTTTTTCCACCATTTACACTACACACATCTTAAGTAATTCAAAACTTTCCATTTGCCTTGGATGGTATCATCTTACATATTCATTCCGTCCATGGTAGTACATAGTACCTGTTGTATGTACCATTTTCAAAATGTACTTCTGCTATATTTACCCAGTCTAATCTGTCATCAGCTCCCAGTCCCACAACCTATTACACCAAGAAAAATTATGCAATAAATACACAGCCCTGGCACATTTTGGTTTCCTTCCATGCCACCCACCACCATGATTTGGAAATTTATCATCAGCCCTTCATCAGTTCAGGGGCAATAAACTGAAACTCTTTGCCCAACAATACAGTGGTGTGTTCAAGAATAGGTTCGATGGGTTTAAAGAGAATCAAGTCTGGACATGTGTTATCAACAAACAGTGGGCTACATTTATGCACAGGGGAATTCACAAAAGGGCACAGACTAACATACACAGCACACAGGCATGGACCACCAAGAAATGAGGGTTTAACTTCTTCAGCCCCCACCTCCCACAGGCATGTAATACACAGAAAATACAGTTTATCTTCTTCAGCACCCACCACCACAGGCATGGTATACTAACGAGTACATATACGTGAACCTGATCTCTAGTGTCACCACTGCTCATGACCCAGGACGGGCCCATTGAGTCAGCACTCCAGAGCTGTTCTTGGCTTGCAGCCTGGAGATCAGCAATGGTCACAACTAATGAGCATATGCACAGCAATAATAAACAAATAACCACACACTGGGTGCAAATAAATCACTGCTAAACATTCTCAATCTCGATTGGGAATGCAAGGGTTAAACACATAATACCATCAACTCTCTGTCTCTAGCAGGCACAGCACACTAGCAAACAATAAATTAATTGCAACTAACAAATAGATAAACTGAACCTAGTCTCTAGCATTGCCCACACTCAGGATTCAGAATGGACCCATTGCATTCAGCCTTCCAGAGCTGCCTGTGGCCTGCAACCTGGAGTTCAATGATGATCTCCATGCAGCAGCAGGAAACCAAGAGAGAGAGAGCAGCGACAGGACATGCTTGGCTTTTTCAATAAAGACGCAGCCTAATGACCTGCGAGGACTAATTGTGCATCAGCCTCACCTGTGGGCAGATCTAACCCTTGATTGGCAGGTGTGGTGACTGCTGAATAGGCTCCAGCCAGGGGTCACATGACTCTCCACAATCCACACTCCCACCAGGTTCCATGCCACATGACCCTCAAAAATCCACACCACAAGTGGGTGCACTTTCATCAGAAGGTAGCATGCTGCCATTTCCAGAGAGAAAATTAGGGGTGGGCAATAAATCAACAATACTCATTCCATCAAATGAATAAATTAAAAGAGACAACAATTATTTGCTAGGTTTGTAAAGGAGCAAACGTAAAGATGTATTTGAAAACAAAGATAGGTTAGTTCGGACATGCAACTCAATAGGACAAGAATAACAATGTTTTGGAAGAGAGAGCATGGGAGGCAAGGTCAACACACAAAAAAAAAATACAATGGTAAAGATCATAAACACTAGGAGGAAGGAGACACCAGTAGGTAACCTGAGACAGGGACAGACTGCCAATGTTACAAGCATAGAAACTATTAATCACAGGGACTGAAGTTGCTGGAATGTTGAGCAAACCATAAGAAGCTGAAAGGATCGAACAGGTGAGGAAGTGTCCATGGAGAGAAATGGACACTACACATTTTGTACAAGGCTCCTTTTCCAATTAGAATGGGAAAGGGAGATACTAAGCATAAAAAGGGAGTTGAGGGGAAGGAATGGGAAGGGGCCAAGAGGTAATAGGTTGCGAGACAAAAGGAAGTAGAAGAGGTAGAGAGACAGGCAGGGGAAGAGAAACTGTTAATTTTAGTACAGGTACACAATCCTTTATCCGGACATCTAAAATCTGGAAAGCTCCAAAATCCAGCAAGTGGAGAGAAAGACAGCAGCGCGAGTTGGGCGGGCGAGGGGGAGAGACCGACAGCGCAAGTTGGGCTGGTGGGGGGGGGGGGAGACCTGCAGCACCAGTCAGGTGGGTGAGGTGGGGTAGATGGCAGCATGACTGGAAGCAGGTGGGGGTGGATACGCAGCACAATTTGGGTGGGCTTAAATCTGGCTTTCCAAAATCTGGAAAAATCCAAAATTCAGAACACACCATTGCTCAAGGGTTCCAGATAAAGGATTGTGTACCTGTAATGGCAACACATTGAGTCCAAAATCCTGAGGCACTGGGACATATTAGTGAATGTAGGATCTTGGAGGGCATATGTTTAAGGTGGAGTGGGGGGAAGGTGTCAAGAGGCTTGACGGGCAACTTTTTCACTCAGGGTTATCTGTGTCTGCAAGAATAAGTATAGAAGTGTGTACAATAACCATATTCCACATTGATTTAGACTTATATATGGATAGGAAGGGCTTAATAGTATTTGGGGAAAATTCAGGCAAATTGGACTAGTCCAGAGTACCAACTTGATTGCAATGGATGAGTTGGGATGAAGAGCTTGTCCTGTACTGTATGTCTCTGAGGAATAAAACTTAATGATCAACATGGTTGTGGTGGGCCAAAGCATCTTTTCCTGTCATTTAAGAAAGAGTTGGGAGGGGAGGGGAATGGAGGGATATGGGTGGAGTGCTGGTAAGTGGAATTAGAGGAGGATACTTGGATCAGTGCAGACTAGAAAGGCCAAATTGGCCTGTTTCCGTGCTGTAATTGTTATATGGTTATATGGACAGTAATGCTTCTGAGTCCTGCTCAGAACATTGTACAGTATGAGAGGGTAAAATTAATTTCAAATCATTATCCGAGATAACAGTGAACATATTAATTGCATACAGCATTCTTCCATCGACCGTGCACACTTTGAGTAATATTCCTCATGCACTCATTCTCTACCCCCATCTTAAATGGAATAAAAATTGTCAGGAGCACTTTCACTGGTCAGTAATTTCATTCTGGTATTTGGAAAGCAATATAAATCACTTTGAGATTCATCTTCATGGTAAATGATACCATTGAATGTCCTTGTTAAATTTACTGCTTGTATTCCCTCCTGAGTTTATTTTATTCTCTGTATAATTGTCTGAGCTCCTCACTTAGTTTGTAACCTACTAATTGCTGTTAGTTATTTATTATTCTGTATCTAACTAATTTCAATGCCTTGATTAAATTGCTGATTTATAATCATCCCCAGATATTTCTTGATTTGCACATAAAGTATTTACGGTTATTTTATTGCCAGATATCCATGATTGTTTTACTTGAAGTATTTTAATATAGTATCTATTATTAGCTTGAAAATGTCATTTAAAAATGACAAGTAATGCTTTCCTGATCATGTTCAAAATCATTGTTTTGAAAACCGCTTAATCAGGACAATTCTGTCATTTTAAGGCATAAGTTCAAACTAAAATTTATTGCCACAGCAAAATGCAAAGCATGATCAAGCAAATTAGACAGGGGAAGTTTTCCACAAATACTCAGGTAACTGAATCTACTTAAGAGATATTGTATTGCTAGTCAATAAACTGCAGAATTCGAATGACAGGATAGAATCACAGATTTGCACAACACAGAAATAGACCCTTTCGGACAGCCTTGTCAATGTTGATGTGATGGCCATCACGTTAATCCCATTTGCCCACATTAGGCCCGTATCCCTTGACACCTTTCTTCTCCAAGTACCTGGCCAAGTGCTTTTGAAAGTTGTAATTATATCTGCCTCTACCGCCTTCTTCAGGCAGCTCATTCCAGATATTCACAGTGTGAAGAACCTTTCCCTTAGACCTTATTTTACATTTCTCCCCTCTCACTTCAAACGTGCCCTCTCGCCCTAGATTCCCCTTTCCTCAGGAAAAGGCTTTTGCTATCAGCCTCACCTATGCCCCTCATAATTTTATAAACCTCTGTAAGGTCACCTCTCGGCTTCTTTTGTTCCAGGGAGAATAAACACAGACGACTCACTGCAGCCCTCCATTCCAGGCAACAGCCTGATGACCCTCTTCTGGCCTCATTATTATTACATCCTTCCTGTCATGTAACAGCCAGAACTGTACACAAGACTCCAAGAGTGGTCCCAACATTTTTTCTTTAATGACTATGACATGACATCAAACTCTTTTTACTCAATAACTCAAGCTTTGAAGCAAAGCATACCAAATGTCCTTTTCACTATGTTATCTTCCTGTGATGACACTTTCAGTGGCTGCAGATGCTGCGGGAGCGCTGGAAGCAAATGCAAGGACACTCAGTGACTCTGAAGGGACTCTCTTTTGCTTCTCTTTTCCTCTTACTGAACGGGGCTCCGGACTCTGTCTTACAGCAGGCAGAAGGCAATTTCATGTAATATTATGTTTTGTATCTAACAACACAATAAAGGAATCTTGAATCTTGATATGGACATGCATCCCTTAGTCCCTCTAAATGCCAATGCTCTAATATCCCTACCATTTAATCTCTACATCTTACCAGAATTTGTCTTTGTCAGGGTATTACCTCACACTTGTATGGATTAAATTCCATCTGCCACAGCTTCACCAAACTTTCCAACTGTATCCTTAGATAATCTTCTTAACTATCCATGAGTGCACAAATCTTTGTATTATCAGTACATTTACTCATCATACCACTGACATTCTCATCCAATATTTATAGGTATTAAAAGCAAAGGTGCCAATACCTATCCCTGCACCTCAGCACTTGTTCTGGATTTGTGTAAAAACACAGAATGTTTTATGCAGCTGTGGTGCTACCATGTATGTGTTGTATGGGCTGGTCCGCACCCTGCACTTGTGACTCCTCCCTCCCAGATATCCTCATAAAGGCTGTTACGCTCAAACCCCTCCCTCAGTATCTGCCTTGGAACTGAGCCGGCATCATGCAAGCTGTTGATTAAAGCCTATTAATCACAATTTTCTGTCTGATTGTGATTGATTGGTAGTGCAATAGCAAAGGTAAAAATACAAAACTGACATTTCGGCTTTCAGCCCTTCATCGAGGTAGAAGAACATATCGGCAGGCATCCGAACAAAAGATAGTGGGGGGGGGGGGTGGTTAAAGGCAGAAGATGATAGGTGGAGAAGGGAGGGAGGGGACAGCAATGATCTGGGGGAGGAGGGATGGGTGAGTGGGTAAGGGGGAAGGGTAGGGAGAACTGGAAAGGGGGAGAGGAAGGAAGGTAAGCAAGTTTAGCAAAAAGCAGAGAAGTAATCTGGCTGGAGAGTGCCCAGACGGAAATAAGGTATTGTTCCTCCAATCTATGGGTGTTCAGGGTGGGATAGTATATGAGGCCATGGACAGACATGTGAGTCTGTGGGTGTGACTGAAAATTGAAATGATTAGATACTGGGAGGTTTGCTGTTGTTGCAGACAGAGTAGAGGTGCTGACCAGCTTCTCCAATCTAGAGAAGGCTACAAAGGGAGTACTGGATGCAGTAAATCAGTCCTACGGATATACAAATGAAGTGTTGCTTCACTTGAAAGGTCTGTTTGGGGTCCCGGACCATGGTGAGGGAGAAGGTGTGCGCAGAAGTGGTGCACCTCCTGCGGCCACAGTGGAAGGTGCCGGGGGAGGGGGGAGGGGTGGTGGGAGTGATAGGTAGGGAGGGATGTGTGCATGAGGGAATCACAAATGGAGCCGTCCAGTCAACAGATTTTCGTTATTTACTTTGTTCTAGATTTGTGGTCAGCAAGACATCATTACCTTCTGCCTCCTCTCACTAAGCCAGTTTTCGATCCAGTTTACCATCATGCCTCTTATCCCTCGTGCCTGAACCACAGTCGTAGCTTTGATTTGATCACAGGTGACGAGGTGCTGTAGAATCACTGCAGCTAAATGGTGGTCATGATACTGTGAATGCAAAATGGTTTCTCTCTGTCATGGAATTGAAATTAAAAAGGGTGCTCGTGGGAAGGAATAGGTCCAGAACATTGTTTCAAAATGATTCAGCGATACACTGAAGAATTATTGTAGTAGGGCAGAGGAAATACAATGTGCAAAGGAATGACAGTTAATATAGCTCAGAGGGTGGTGGCTGAAACCATTTGGAAGCTGAATGCCATGGACATTCTGAATAGTTACCAAGTTTGATCAGTATCATAGTTTAGAGTTCCTTTTCATGAGTATTTGGAGCCTTCCCAACTGCATTGAAAAGTTTGCAGCCACATCCTCTTATCAGATTAAATATATTTACCCAGATCTGATCTAATGGCACCATGAATAGGTCTTGTTGAGGTATTGAGCAAGCAGGAATGATGCAGAACACCTTGGTGCAGCTATTACCTGACTAATTTAACAAGGTACTTGAAGTTGTCAGTAGAATTTTATTTTTTCATTAAGACCACGTGCATAAATCTCCTTGTTTCTGTTGTGTCTGTCAAAAAGCGATCACTTTAAAGGTTCCTCTCTGGAAGCAAACCATAATATTCATGGATAGCACTGCCCAACCTTGAAATAAAGATGGAAGTTGGTTACTTTAGGAAGTCTGCAGTTAGTGGATATGAACTAGAAGATTCAAATGTCTGGAATGAGAATATAGCACCTCTTTCGATATGTACATGATAGCCGTATGAAAATCATCATATGTCGTTCCCCCCCGTCCCCCCGTCCCCCCCCCACCCACCCCCCCAGCTCTTCATGTGGGAAATGCTGCTCTTACTGTTCAATGGAAAAAAATAATCTACCATGATCACTAGTCATTTATTTGTGTACTGTATATTGAATCATAATGCAGAGATTTCATGTGGGAGCTTGGAACTAAACTGTCAGAAAAGTTGAGAATTACTTTCACTGCCATTCTCTGCAGGTCTATTCACAGCAGATGGCACAGTTCAGCAAGTACATCCCTAACAGCCCTAATATGTCCTTTGACATGCCAGGTGGCTACACCTGGGCTTACAGTCACAGTCACTTGGTTAATGGCCCCATCATGGAGCTCAAGGAGAATGAAACACTGAGTGTAATCATGACTTTTAATTTAATTAGAACAGCCATTCATGAAACAGTCCAGCTGTTTAAAATTACACTTTCTGAAAGGGCAACGTTGATTGGCATTGTGCGGTCATTTTCAACTCACCACCTGAGAGCCACGTACTCCCTGGAACTTGCAGCAGGCAAGTACTATTCTCATGTCCTTGCACATTTCACCTGAAAACAATCAATCTCAAAAGTCCATTCATTGCCAACAAGACCATTCCCACTGGTTCCTGTTCAGGCCTTTTGACCAAACACAAAAGCTGCATTGCACTTTGCATCACACTGGATGACTGGAGTAAAGAGAAGCTATTACATACAGTGAACATAACCGCCAAACATATTGTTAATATAATCTTCAGACATGGTACATCTTGCATTTCTTCAACTGTAACATTATATACATTAGTTTAATTCCATAATTTGGACAGTAAGATGTTCTGTTATCAAATTCATGATTCTATATTCCAACATATATTTGTAGACCTAAGTCAATGTTATCCCTTGAGCCTGAACTACAGTTGTAGCTTTGATTTGATCACAGGTGACTAGGTGCTGTAGGATCACTGCAACTGAATGATGATCATTGATACTGTGAATGCAATATGATTTCTCTCTGTCATGGGGTTGAAATTCTAAAAAGGGTTCTCATGGGTAGGAATAGGTCCAGAACATTGTTTCAAAATGGTTCAGCGATACACTGAAGAATTATTGTAGTAGGGCAGAGGAAATACAACATGCAAAGAAATGATGGTTAATGTCGCTCAGAGGGTGGTGGCTGAAACCACTTGGAAGCTGAATGCCTCGGACATTCCGAGTAGTTACACTACACTAACACGACATGTGTCATGTCATGTCAATACTGCACTAACACCTATTGTAAAAACCTTCAAAAACAGAACATTAGCCTTAACTTCGCTGAAACGCTGACCTTCCCTCCAAACAACCCGGCCAGACTGACTCACGCATCTAACTATACCTTCCACTAAATTCAACAACACATGGAGCTCCCCATGCCGAAAAAATCACTTCACTTATGTGTGCGGGTGGGAGTGTTGCTTGTCACAATGTCACAACTCTGTCATTATATCTACCTCTGAATCACACTGGGAAACTGACTCCTGAGTCACACTAATACATTCTTGCCAATGCAGAGCTTGCTTCAGTTTAAAACAACAGAGTAGCAACAACTTTTTCTGATTTATACAAGTTGAATTGACTCTATTTGAGTTGAAGTTGGTGATGGCAGATGAGAGGAGCAGAAATACAAGTTTATTTTTTGAACCAATTAGCAGCAATGTTGGTTAAGTATCCAAGGTGAAGAGGGTGGGAAATAAGGTGGGAGTCATTATCTCAGTGGATCTTTCCTGGACCCAACACACTAATGGCATCATGAAGAAAGCACGTCAGTGCCTCTACTTCCTCAGGTATTTGTGGAGGTTTGGTATGACATCAGAAATCCTGGAAAATTTCTACAGCTGTGTGGTGGAAAGTGTGATGATTGGCTGCAGAAAATCATGCACAAGGCAGTGGACACAGCCCAGGACATCACAGGCAAAACCCTCCCCACCATCGAAAACATCTACTGGGAGCACAGCCATCAAGAATCCACTTCATCCAGTACACGCTCAGTTCTCGCTGCTGCCATCAGAAAGAGTTTTGAGTGCCACATTAGCAGCTACCCCTCCACCATCAGACTCCTCAACAACTAACTCAATCAGGGACTCATTTAAGGACTCTTCTGCATTTTATTGATTTTTTTCTCTCTCTGTGTATTGTACAGTCAGTTTATTTAAAGTTCTTATTTTCTTACATGTCTACGTTGTGTGTGGGGTTTTTTGCACTGCCAATTAGTGATAATTCTGCCTCACCCTCAGGAAAAAAAAAATCTTAGGGTTGTATGTGATTTCATGTATGTACTCTGACAATAAATCTTAAATTTGAACCAACCATTACAGGATCTGAAATGCGTGGGCTGAAGTGACCCTTGCTTCTACCCCATGTGTGTGTGAGCCAGGATTTCATTGTAAATGAAATGCAAGGATCCTTCACACTTACCTGCCCTCCTACCTCCTTGTGTTAATAGACAACTCTTCTCAAAATGTGCATCTTTATACTCCCAACCACGTCTTAGTGGAACTCTCATTAGCTGAGCACTCAGCATAAGCCCCATTTGGAGACAAAAGCTTCTGATCTTTGGGGAAAGGTATTTGGTTTTGTAAGCAGTTTTCCATGTGCAACTTTGTCAAAATTTTCCTGAGATCCATGTGCACTTTCACAAACATGTTGCACTCGGTGACACACTTTGTCAAAAATTTCCAAAACCTTTCAAATTCATCAGGCACAACTTTCACTCAACAACCTGCCGGAGGAACTCAGCAGATCGAACAGCATCTATGGAATGAAGGAACTGATAATGTTTCTGACTGAGGATCAGGATAAATTCCAACATTCAGTAGATTCCAACATCTGCAGTATTTGGTGTCTTGATGAACTTGCATCTCTCTGAAAGTTGATTGATGCTGTTCTTCAGAAATAGTTTCAATCATTTTCCCATTGTGAAGTTGACTGAAAAACAGATTTAGTTCATTTTTCCTTCCTTTTTAAATAACAGCAGCACATTAGTGGCAAAGCGAACTCATGCAGAATAGCAAACAACAGCGCATCCCTCCCAGATGAGATCAAGGCATCAGGCAGAAAGCCTGTGAACCAGAGGAATACACTTCTGCCTGAAGCACCCCCATACCAAGGTTCACCCCTACAGATGTCAGATTGGCCTTCCAGACAGTAAGTCTGTGGGAAGCGAATGGACATGTCCTCCCTGTCTGCATAAACCTGTTGGCAGGAGTATTCACAGACATCTTGATCCTCTCTTTCCAATAAACTGAAGTACCCATCTGATTTAAGAAGGACACTATCATCACAGTGCCAAAGAAGAATGTCGTGCTCGACGTAAATGACGAACAGCCGGAGGCTCTGACATTCACCATCAGAGGTTGGTCATTAATTCCAGCCTCCCGACCACTCTTGGCCTTCTCCAGTTTGCATACTGACAAAAAAGGTCCACACAGTTGCAATTTCCATGGCCCTACACTACCGAGAACACCTAAACCACCTTCAGCTTCATCCCACACTATATTGGTTTCAGCGCCCCTCTCTGCAACCAGATCCATGACTTCCTAGCCTGCATGCTGCAATCTGTAAGAACTGATGGCAGCACCTCTTTCAACTTCAATATCCGGGCCATGAACTCATTCCCCTTCGATACTCCCTGAGTACCCATGACATCATGTCAAACATACCTCCAAATCTATCTATAAATTCGTAGATAACACCACTTTCGTAGACATGACCCCAAACAATGGCATGTCAGATTATGGAAGGGAGATAGAGGACAATAACTATTTCCCGTAAATGTCAGCAAACCTAGGAGCTGGATATAGCGTTCTGGAAGAGGGACAGAGCTCACTCCATGAAATGGAGATCGAAGATAGCTTTTAAGTTCCTCAGGGTAAACATTTCCAGTGATTTGCATATCAATGCAAGCCACAAGAAAGCACATCAGCATCTCTACTTCCTCAGAGGCTTGAGGAAGTTTGGTATGTCATCAGCAATCTTTAACAACGCCTGCAGGTAAACCATTTGATACGAGCCTAGAGGACGCATAAACCCAGCAGCAATAGATATTCACCAAGATAAATGGTTACTTAAACAAAAGTTGCTTTTAATTATCTTTGAACATGAAAACAGCCTCAAACTTTAACTTATCACTATTAACTTAACTAACCTAACTTAACCTCCTTCTAATTCTAAGCGCACATGTAAAAGACTGGAGCTCTGCTCAAGCCAGCTCTGACTGCCTTTGCAAAAACTTTGGAGAGTGCCCAAGGGACTTCACTAATGGATTGTTGTTTTGAAAAGCAACAGATGAAAGAAATCGGAGGATTAGGTTCAGAGCCACAGGCTGTCTGATTGCAGTTTGCTGTTCTAAGAGGGTCATGTGGTTTTACAATCAGAGAGAAAAAAAACAGGTTTTCTCTGAGTGAGAGAGAGAGGGAGAGAGAATTCAGTTCTACAGTGCTGGAGTTCAGCAGCAACAGCTGGGACTAGAACAGGACAAGCTGGAAAGCTTTTGGAATAAAAACCCATTTTGAAGATAGGTTGTGAGCTCTGAGTTCAGCCCTTGTGGTCCATACAAGAGGAAAGGATTGGCTGCCTAATATTTCACTTGAAATAAGTGAAACAAAAAGGAACTCTGTGGAGACCTGAAAGAAAGAGGTTATCATCTGGAAAACCCTGATGGGGCAAGTTTCTTCAGCAAAACACTGACGTGGCTGATTAGAAGGGATCAGTTTGTGTCCTGAAACAACAAATCTCTCTCTGAAAACTGACAAGAAACTTCCTGAGAGGTAACCATTTACCTTTCAAACACCAAAAGCCTGGTGAACTTTATCAATATTAAATTCTGTGCACAGTATAAGAATTGCCTGCAACCAGTGAACTTGGAGGAATGAGAAGTGAGATTGGACTATGAATCAAAGAACTTTTCTGAACTTATACACACATTACATACACGTGTGCTTAGAATTAGAATGGGATTAAGTTAGGTTAGTTAAGTAAATTGTAATAAGTTAAAGTTTGATCCTGTTTTCATGTTTAAAGATAATTAAAAGCAAATTTTATTTAAGTAACCATTTGTCTTGGTGAATATCTATTGCTGCTGGGATTTGGGGTCCTCTGGGCTCGTAACTATATGAAATGTCGAACTGGTCTGCTTGCAAAACAACCTTGATCACAGCACTTTGTTCAAGTATGCTGACATTTCTCCTGCTCTGCACAACTTAACCAGAAACATTGGAAAATGGTGATCAGTAATTCCTCCATTTTATTTCTTGCTTCTTAGTCTGTAATGCATGACTTTCAGGATTTATAACTTGGCTGTAATCAAAGATATTAGATTCCTTAATAATGAGGTCACCTTATGCCAAAATTTTATATTTCCCTGAGATGATCCCCTTCTCTGAAGATACGGAGCTGCAAAATATTTACCTAGAGCCCATATCTTTTGTGTCGAAAGGTGACCTTCTTGTCCTTTAATGGGCTTTCATCCTTCTTTGATATCATCTCATTCATTGCCCAGATTATTTATACATGAATCGTCATTTGGGTTTTCTTCTTGTGATTTCTCTTTCCTGCTCGCTCTGCTTGTGGATCCTAAGGAACATTGAAATCAAAGTTATATTGAAATTTTCATCAAATGAACGGCATGTTGCCTTGCAATGGCAATTCTTGTTCCTGAAAGAGATTAGGTATGCAATCCTTGAAGCATACCTAATCCCTCCTGTCGTAGATGATGTGTTGCAGCTAACTTCTTGATGGTGGGTGTTATCTATCACCCACCAAATAACAATAGTTTAGTGGCACAGGAAATAAATAGAGAGTTAAGTGAGGCATCTAATAATGATACGGCAGTAGACATGGGGGACTTTAACTTCCACATAGATTGGGAAAATCAAATTGGTCGTGGGAGTCTGGAAAAGGACTTCATAGAATGCATCCGCGATAGCTTTCTTGAGCAGCATGTTAAGGAACCAACAAGAGAAAATGCTCTCCTGGATCTAGTGTTGTGCAATGAGATAGGTAGAGTAAATGATGTAATAGTCAGAGACCATCTGGGAAATAGCGATCATAGTATGATTGAATTTCTCATTCAGATGGAAGGGGAAATAGTTAGATCTAAAACTAATATATTATGCTTAAACAGAGGTGACTACCATAGGATGAGGGAGGAATTGGGCAGAGTGGACTGGGAGCACAGGCTAATTGATGAAACAGTTGAGGAACAGTGGAAGATTTTCAAAGAAATATTTTGTAATGCTCAACAAAAATATATTCCAGTCAGGAAAAGGGGCAGCAAGAGAGGGAAAAATCAACCGTGGTTAACAAAGGAAATAAAGGAGAGTATAAAATTGAAGGCGCAAGTGTACAAAGCTGCAAAGAGCAGTGGGAAACTGGAAGATTGGGATAACTTTAAGAGACAACAAGAGGTTACAAAGCGGGTAATAACAAATGGGAAAAAGAATTATGAAAGTAAATTGGCACAAAATATAAAAACAGAAAGCAAAAAATTTTATAAATATATAAAATGGAAGAGGGTGGCCAGAGTTAACATAAGACCCTTGGAGGATAAGAAAGGAAAACTGGTAGCAAAAAATGAGGAAATGGCCGAGGCATTGAACAAATATTTTGTTTCAGTCTTCACGGTGAAAGACACGTCCAGCGTGCCCAAGTGCGGAGTTAGGGATGTGAATGTTGGGGAGGGCCTTGATAAAATAGTTGTTACAAAGGAAGTAGTGATGGAGAAACTAATGGGACTAAACCCAGACAAATCACCTGGTCCTGATGATATGCATCCAAGGGTTCTGAAGGAAATGGCAGAAGTTATAGTTGATGCATTGGTGGTCATATACCAAAATTCCTTGGATTCTGGGCAGGTCCCAGCAGACTGGAAGACAGCAAATGTCACGCCACTTTTTAAGAAGGGATGTAGGCAGAAGACTGGAAATTATCGGTCAATTAGCTTGACGTCTGTAGTTGGAAAAATGCTTGAAGCCATCATTAAAGATGAAATAGTGAAACTTTTGGAATGTAAGGGTTCAATCAGGCAGATGCAGCATGGTTTTAGAAAGGGAAGATCTTGTTTGACAAACTTGTTAGGATACTTTGAGGATATAATGAGTGCGGTGGATGGAGGGGAACAGGTTGATGTTGTATATTTGGATTTCCAGAAAGTGCTTGATAAGGTGCCGCACAGGAGACTTATCAGTAAGTTACAGGAGTCTGGGGAAGTATATTGGCATGGATTGAAAACTGGTTGTCTGACAGGAGGCAGAGAGTCGGGATAAGTGGGAGTTTTTCAGGTTGGCAGAGAGTGGTAAGTAGGGTGCCGCAGGGGTCGGTGCTAGGCCCACAATTGTTCATCATTTACATTGATGACTTGGAGGAGGGGACAAAATGTGGTGTAGCCAAGTTTGCGGATGACACCAAATTGAGTGGAAGAGCAAATTGGAATGAGGATGTGGAAAGTCTGCAGAGGGATATAGTTAAGCTGGATGAGTGGGCAAAGGTCTGGAAGATGGAGTACAATGTTGGTAAGTTTGAGGTTATCCACTTTGGCAAGAAAAATAAAAGAGCTGAATATTATTTAAAGGGTGAAAAACTACACATGCTGTTGTGCAGAGGAACTTGGGAGTGCTTGTGCATGAACCTGCAGGTTCAGCAGGTTATTAAGAAGGCAAATGGAATGTTGGCCTTCATCGCTAGAGGAATTGAATTCAGGAGTAGGGAGGTAATATTGCAACTGTATAAGGTACTGGTGAGACCGCACCTGGAGTACTGTGTCTAGTTCTGGTCTCCATATTTGAGGAAGGATATACTGGCTTTGGAGACGGTCCAGAGGAGGTTTACTAGGTTGATCCCTGGGATGAAGGGGTTGACATAATGAAAGATTAAATCGTCTAGGATTGTATTCGCTCAGGTTCAGAAGAATGAAAGGAGATCTTATAGAAACATATAGGATTATGAAGGGTATGGATAGGAAGGTTTTTTGAGCTGGCCGGGGAAACTAAAACGAAAGGACACAGTCGGGGGAGTAGATTTAGGACAGAGATGAGGAAAAATAGTTTTTCCCAGAGAGTAGTGAATGTTTGGAATTCTCTAACCAGGGAAGTGGTTGAGGCTGCTTCATTAAACATATTTAAAATTCGGTTAGATAAATTTTTACATGTTAGAAAAATTAGGGGATATGGGGAGAAGGCAGGTAGGTGGAGTTAGGTCATAAATTAGATCAGCCATGATCGTATTGACTGGCAGAGCAGGCTCGATGGGTCATTCTTGGCCTACTCCTGTTCCTACTTCCTATGTTCCTATGTTCCTGTGGTATTACTTTTCTGAATATCATCACCCAAATCTTTTCTCCAAACCAAGCAGGACACCATATCACAAGTCCTGCTTGGTAATTGCATATTTTGAAATCAAAGCAAAAGGAGGAAAAGTTGTCAGTGTAAGAACCAATATCTAAGATTGTAGAAGACGAAATGATATGGTGTGAACTATGAAACAAGGAGAGCTGCTGGAACCTGAATCATTTTCTTCTAAATCTTTCAATTCGAGAGCATAAGTGGACAAGAACGCCCAACAACGCCTTTACTTCTTGCAGAGGTTGAGGAAAGTCCAGCTTCCGCCCTCCACCCTCACTACATTCTACAGGGGATGCATTGAGATCATCCTGCATCTCTGCCTGGTTCAGAAACTGCACCATCCCAGAATGCAAGTCCCTCAAGCAGATAGTAAGGATTGCTGTGGGGATTATTGGGGTCTCTCTCCCAGCCATGATGGACATTTATAAAAGCTGTTGTTTGCAGAAAACCATAAACATTGTGAAGGACTCCACACACCCCTCCCGCAATCAGTTCTCCTTCCTGCCATCTGGGAACAGGTATCGAAGCATTCAGTCCCTCTCAACCAGATTGCAAAACAGTTTTTATCCCCCATGCTGTGAGGCTTCTGAACTCCAGGGGCACAGAGCTAGCGTATGTAACATAATATTTATAAGTGATACGTTATTTATTAAAAAAGGTTTCTGATGTAATTTAGCCATGTAAATAACCAGCTCCACGGTCCGGAGGACACTATCGCATTTTCACTGTACACTGCAATGGTTATGGTATGAACGACAAATAAACATGACTTGACTTGAGATAAAACTTCCAATGAAGCCAAAAACGTATCCAGCCAAGCAGTGTGAGGTGGAAGTGGTTTGAAGCTGGTGGACGGTCCAAGAAAGATAACCTTGGCAAAAAATAGGATGAGTGGATATGCCCAGCAAGAGGACATGAATGGAATCAGATGCCATCAAACTCACTGAACCACGTCAGAAGAATGATAAATGAAGTCAAGAGGAGACAATGCAGTGAATATGGTTCTAAATGAGTTGAGTCTGCCTCTAGAACTGTGGGCAGCCAGTAATGAAACTTCAGGGCAAAGGTAGAAGGAGGCTAAAGGGGGAGGGGAATCAGTGGCAGAGGGAGGAGAGGCATTTCGGGGACAATGATACAGGGGAAGAGGGTTTGATGGCAGTTGTAGTTTTCTTTCTTCATTAATGTTAGCCCTTTGGTGTTATTTCTCCCTGTCTGACTGAAAAGTCAATGAAATACCGAGGTATTTGGATCTGTTTCCCTCTCAATATTTTTAAAGAATAAAAGAGAGTACTTGTAGAAAAGACAAACTTAAATGAAGTCATCATTTTAGCAATCACCTTTCAAGGGCCATAATAACCACAGTTCATTGTAAATTTTACTCTGAAATGTGAATGCATTGCCAGGATGATATTAGGTTGTCTTTCTACATAGGTGGTCTGGGAGGCAAATAGTTTGTTGTTTTATTTCCCAGGGTGATTTTGATCGTAGTGTCACTGTGGTATGTAGTGTGGTTGTGTACAGCTGTTAACCATGCAAAGAGCTTATAATACTCCTACAGCCACATAATTGTTGCCATGATCACATGTCAACGAAAACCACCCACACAGGCACCACATTACTCTTTTCACTTTCCCTTTCATTGCATAAGCCTGGCTGATGGCCTCTTTCAAAGTGCTGCTGAAGCACACTTATATTTGTTAAAGGAAAACATCTGCGGAGGTCACATCTACGGCAGCCATCTTTTGCCAACCATCTCAACTCTCTAAACAGCCATGGCAGCTATGCCCATTGATATCGGACTTGCAGGAGGTTTTTAGTGTGGTCATTGAGAAGCTAATGGATCATGACGTCAACCAGTGTGCAAAATCAATTTGCCTTAGTGCAAACATTGGGAAACTGAGTAATCTTCATAATATTCTCTCTTAAAACATGCAGGTGTTAAGTAACATAAATGAGTCTTCTTCCACACAAGGACCACCAGCCATCACCAAACAAGTATTAATTATCAACCATCAATGCATTACTGTTGTGTCCTAGTTGTACCATCGGAGGTCTTAATAAACACTTAGAAGGCTTGCAAGTTTAACAGCACAATTCTTTACTCACATTAGGTTACTGGTCATGTCGCACTGAGCATGCTCACCACTCAAGTGCGATGCGGCTCTTACAGTCTTGCAGTGTTCATTCTCCAGCATAAAAAGTATAAGGTATAATCAGTATAAAACAATTACCAGCAACTTGCAGGCAAGTTTCGACTGCTGCTATAGTTCCATGAATATTAGGTGCTCTCGGTGTTTGTCTTAAATTGAAAAAGTCTCCAGGGTGTTGCAGAACATTTTGATGACTTCAAGCTATGCTTATAATCAGTTCCTCCCAAACGTCAAAGCTTAGGAGGCATTCCCTTTGTACAAAGTGACTGGTTCCTGCAGACCAGGATAAGTTGCTGAAAGAGCTGGGGGAGAAATGGGACAGAAGTTCTGGCAGGGGTGCATGCCCTGTTTGGGGAAGTTCAGTGAGGAGGAACGTGAAGTCGTCTGCACTTAAATGGACAGATCTTCACTGAAATATGCCCATTGCTGTGACCTTGGAACAGGAAAGCCCGACTTTGGCAGTGAACACAAAGATATCTATTTCAATAAATAAATGGCATCATACTCCTTCCAGTTCAGCGATGGTAATATTTCAACAGCTTGCTGCTTGCTGTTTCCTGAGATGCAACTGGCATTCTCTATTCAAGGAGAGATTCTTATATTGCAGTTCCTCTGGCTCAGGGCTACGAGCAAAGGGAGTAGGCAGGGGCACATATCCAGACAATAAGCTTCCCAAAAATGATATGCAGTTGGTCTGGTATATAAGTATTTGGCTTACAATGCAAAGGAAACACTTGGGAACTTTTCCATAAGCCAGTAAAATTTAATTCCTGCGCATTCTTCTACTAGAAAATAGCAGCAACTATAGAACCAATGCGAGCATGCAAGGATGTGTAACTTGCTTGCTCCCCTAGGGCGTAGATTGCCATTGACTGCATTCACCTTGCATTGAGAGTTACCACACAACAGTACTAAACTGAGGTTCATTTCACTCCCTCATAATCTGTTGTCTAACACAACACATCATCGTCGCATCAATGCCTATTTGTACAGCCATCAATCATAATGACTATTTTGTGCCAAACAGCTCTGCTACATGTATTAAACCCGCCACCAAAAAAAATAATGAGCCATTCCAGTAACTAGGGCTCTTAACTCTGTGCACAATTTGTGTGCTCACAAGAACACGATGCAGAGAATGAGTCCTGTGCTGTCCTGGAATTGAACTAAAGAAGCCAAATGTGTGCTCAGGCAATGATTTCAGAGCCTTGAAATTCAGAGTGCAGAATGGAGTGGCTCTCAAAAATCACAGTGCTTGTTGATGGGTGAGTGAGACCCTAGCCCTTGCCATCTGTAATGTGGAGAGTAAAGGAAAGGAAGAGAAAGAGGAGGAGGAAGGAAAGAGGCAACATGAAGAGTTCTTTCCTTGTTCGACAGACTATGAACAATTTACCAACACGTAGCACTGGTGCTGCCATCAACATCCCAGATAGGCTCCATCTTTCTGTTGCAGATATTCGTCTGTTGCCATATTCGTCTACTTGGCCATATTACCAAAATAAAAGCCACCATTATATCAACATCCCAATAAAAATTTAATCTGAGATAAGCTAAATAATCATCGTCTTTCTTTTCCCCTAGAGGGAACTAGAGGGCACAGATTTAAGGAGGGAGGTGAAACTTTAAAAGGAACCTGAGGGGTAGCATTTTCACACAGAGGGCAGTGCGTATATGGATTAAGCTACCAGAGGAAATAGTAGAGGCAAGTACAATTGCAACATTTAAGACATTTCGACAGGTACGTGGACAGGAAAGGTGTAGAGGGATGTGGGCCAAACGCAGGCAAATAGGACTAGCTTTCAAAAACTGTCAGAAGTAAAATACCAAAGACTACAGACACCTTGGTTGAAGTGAAAACACAATGTTGGAGAAACTCAGCTGGTCAAAGAGTGTTCTTCATATAGCAAAGATAAAGATACAGAACCGATGTTTTGGGCTTGAGCACTTCATCAAGGTTCTGTATCTTTATCTTTGCTATATGAAGAACACTGTTTGACCAGCTGAGTTTCTCCAGCTTTGTGTCTTTACTTTTAGCTTTTGTAAACAACTTGGTTAGCAAGGACAAGTTGGGCCAAAGGGCTGTTTCTGTGTTGGAAAACTTTATGATGAACCCTATTGAATGACATACAAACAACAAATTACTCTGATGCTTTGTGTCATCTGCATGGCTTTGCCTGCCTTTGTGGCCCTGTTTCAATACTGTGGCTGCAGCAAAGCTGCTGGAGGCCTTAAGTCAAGCTGTGCCTGAACTTGCATGGTAGCAGGTGCAGCTTTCTGAAAACTCAGCTTTTGTTGCTACATTCATGTGGTGGGCAGGTTCTGCCTGTGCAGAATTAGAATTTGAGGCATTGTCCTTTGGATGGCTGGGTCTGCAGATGTATGAAGAGGCCTGCCCTGCAATTCAATCCCAAGGAACATGTATATAAAGACCCATGTGCATTTTGGTGAGTGCTGGACTCTCCTGTACTCTTTATGTTGCCAGCAGGCTCTCTGATATGGCTGTGAACATTTGTGAATGTGTATTATTAGAGTACTTTTGCAATCAGACCACCATTCTCCATTTGAAATCCTCATCTGCAACCCCTGTAGAGCCTCCATCTGATGCCAGTGTTACCCTTTCTTTCCTCCCCACTTCAGATGACTCCTGCTTGAGAGCTGACCTCTACATTGTTCAATATGTCTGTATCTAAACTGGTGACAAAAAAAAACAGGGGATGGGAGAACAGAAGAGGTAGAGAAAAAGAGAAATTCTAAAATTCTATGTTTATACCTGGACAGACTATGCAGGTGGAATAGAGGTGTTGTTCCTCCAGATTAAGTTGGGCCTCACTCTGGCAATGGGGAAGGCACAGGACAGATAAGTTGGTTTGGGAACAGGAAGGGAGTTGAAATGGCATGCAACCAGGATCACACGATGGCCATTGCAGACAGTTGCTCTGCAAAAGTGTCCTCAAATCTGTGCTTGGTCTTACAGTTGTAGAGGAATTATTCAGGAGGACTGAATGTAATAGATAATGTTAGAGGAGATGGATGTGGATCTTTGCCTCGTGTGAAAGTACACTTCCTCCTTTTCTTCCTTTCAGTGTCCAAAACGGCCATCCATGAAGTGTTAAGTGTGAAGCTCCCATGCATTACTGAGGGGGTATAGTTGAAAATGACAACACACAACATTGCTGATTGCTCTTGGTGACATATCAGGAGAGAAAATCAGGCTCTGCAGCACGGTATGTCAGAGTGGGTGAAAGAACTGGGTCCATTGTTAGAACAATTTTAGTCAACGGAAGGGGTGTCATGACAGCAGAACCATTCATGACATGTATTTTACATAAGGAAGAGAAGACAAACTCCTTGTTTCCTGATCTCAGCAGATATGGATTAGTGAATATTTTTTTCAATTCCGAGCATCATCTTACTGATAAAATTAGCTATTTTTACACAAGGGATAACTTGGCCCTTTTGCCAAGTGGAAACAGCATTTTCCATTTGCTGTTTTCCATGCCTTTTTAACTTTATCTATTCTTTGCCAAACATCGCCCCAAAATCAAGTTGAGCCGAAGGTTCTGTTTCCATGCTGTAAAATTCTATGACTCAATTACTCCTAAAGACTATTTTTATCATAGAACCATAGAAAATTACAGCACAGAAACAGGACCCTTCAGCTCTTCTAGTCTGTGCCGAAGCTTTTTTTTTTGCCTAGTCCCATGGATCTGCATCCAGTCCATAGCCCTCCATAACCCTCCCATCCATGTACCTGTCAAATTCTTCTTTTAATGTTAAAATTGAGCCCGCATTCACCACCTCAGCTGGTACATTCCCACCTCTCTCTGTGTGCAGAAGTTCCCCAGCATATTCCCCCTAAACCTTTCCCCTTTTATTCTTACCGATGTCCTCCAGTTTGTATCTCACCTACCTTCAGTGGAAACAGCCAATCTACATTTACTCTGTCTATTTCCCTCATAATTTTAAATACCTCGATCAAATCATCTCCATAAAAACTCCTCTAATCTGCTACAGTCCTGCTTCAGAGTTGTAACAAGTTCTTTTCCCCCACTATATTTGTTAAGAGTGTTTTCTACACCAGATCCACAGCTTAAACTTTATTTTTTAGAATAAAATGTCAGAAGCTCAGTCCAACACGCAAGGACACATTTATCAAAAGAAACTACCCTTCCCTTTTCTTAATTTACTCAGTTAATATACTTACAGTAGCCCATTTATGAATTTTATAGAATTAACATAAATTCTTTATTTTTAAACCTCTATTTATTATAAATAATAATATTTACTCACTCCTTAAGAACAGGTGCTAATCTAGTTCCAAAGATTTGACAACATCATCTAGGTTTTGACTTCATTCTGAGGATTGAATACTCAGAGATAGTATCAGAAGTGGATGTCACACTGACAAAAGATGATGCCTTTGCATTGTACATTTCTCCATATCCTGCACCATGTTTCTGTATTTTTCTCTATAACTTGCACTATTTGACTTCATGGAAGACTACTATCTATATAATTGGGTTTTTTTTTAATTTGTTTATTTGCTTGTTATGGCCTGCCTGCTGATCAAGTTGTTTTACCAGGCTAGCACACAAAACTAATCCTGTCCGGATGGAGAACCCGGCCAAGTACTGCAAATCTGTGCTGACCAACTGACCAATGTTTTCATGGATATCTTCAACATTTCACTCCAACAGGGAGTATTACCCATCTGTTTTAAATAGGCCTCGATCGTACCGGTGTCCAAGAAGAGTGTGGTAATCTGCCTAAATGATTACCGATCAGTGGCAATCGCTTCCACAATGATGAACTTTTTTGAGGATCTGGTATTGAAGCATATAAGCTCCTGGCCGAGCAGCAACGTGGATCCATTCCAGTTTATCTACCGCAGCAACTAGTCTACAGCAGATTCCATTTCATTGGCTCTGTGCAAACTCTGGAACACCTGAATAACAAAGATACATACAGATACTCCCTGATGTGTCCTATGCGACTTTCATCCATCTGCATTTATGACTGAATTTTTTTTAATATGTATTAAACATATGTAAAATTTATCCGGATTATGTTGTATTTCACAAACTATAACAGGGATGCGGAGCATGTAAGAGCCAAAATGTTCATACTTACTTTGTTAGTCAGTGTCCCGGTGTCCATAGGCTGGGCACGGCTGTCTTGATTCCTGTGCGCATGCGCGAGTCTTTGGTTGGCACATGCACTGTGTGTCTGCATATTGGAGTTAGGTGCCGCATGTGCAAGATTTAAGGGTGCAAATTCAATATTGTCTGGGCGCTTAACTCTCATGCCTGTACCAACTGAATTCCAATATGCAAACCCACCGAAGACTTGGGCATGCAGCAAATGAAGACTCACTTATAAACATATAACAACTTACAGAACAGAACAGGCCACTTCGGCCCTACTAGTCCATGCCGTAACAAATCCCCACCCTCCTAGTCCCACTGACCAGCACCCGGTCCATACCCCTCCAGTCCTCTCCTATCCATGTAACTATCCAGTCTTTCCTTAAATGTAAACAATGATCCCACCTCGACCACGTCTGTCGGAAGCTCATTCCACATCTCTACCACCCTTTGCGTAAAGAAATTTCCCCTCATGTTCCCCTTATAATTTTCCCCCTTCAATCTTAAACCATGCCCTCTAGTTTGAATCTCCCTCACTCTTAATTGAAAAAGCCTATCCACGTTTACTCTGTCTGTCTCTTTTAAAATCTTAAACACCTCTATCAAGTCCCCTCTCAATCTTCTACGCTCCAGAGAAAAAAAGCCCCAGTCTGCACAACCTTTCCCTGTAACTCAAATCTTGAAATCCTGTCAACATTCTCGTGAATCTTCTCTGCACTCTCTCTATTTTGTTTTTATCTTTCCTATAATTTGGTGACCAAAACTGTACACAGTACACAGTACTCCAAATTTGGCCTCACCAATGCCTTGTACAATTTCATCATAACCTCCAGACTCTTGAATTCAATATTCCGATTTATGAAGGCCAACATTCCAAATGCCTTCTTCACCACACCATCTACCTGAGTATCAGCCTTTAGGGTACTCTTTACCACAACTCCTAAATCTCTTTGTTGCTCTGCACATCTCAATAGCCTACCATTTAATGCATATCACACATGCACACAGGAATCAAGATGGCCATGCCTAGCCCCAGGACCCCAGGACACTGACTAACAAGGACCAGAATGTGGAAAGATTCTCCAAAGTTAATTGACAAATTCAGGAAGCTTAAAGTTGTTATCGTCAAATCTACGATGAAAAAAGAGTTGACCAAAAAGTTTTTTTTAAGACATTACTCCACAAGTGTGGGCAAAATTCCAACTTACATCCATTCTGAGATACAACCAATTCTTTTTTTTTCAATTTCTGCACTATTGTTTATAAATATAAAATTTCGCACCATGCCAATCCTTAAAAGAAAAGTAGGAACCAGAAAAAGAAAAGAGAAAAAAGAAAAAGAGAAAGATATCCCTCTCCCCAAAGGAAAAAGAAAAAAAAGAGCAACATATTCAAAATGTATTACGGATGTTAGCATTGAGTGGGTAATCCAGAATAATGAAACCATTGATACTGGTATGAAGAAACAGCAGCTTTCAATTTGGGACCTGTTAGCTATGATCAAACTGATATTCAAAACAGACCAGTGAGACTCAACCCTCCTCCTTGTTCTTCTGTCCTTGGTATCAAGGGAACAGAAATCATTCTCTGTAGTCTGAAATTCCAGCCCTTAGCTGTGTTAATGGATCTTGAGCAATGTGTCCTGAGTCCCAAAGGGCTTCTTTCTGCTTGACTTTACTGGGATCAGTGAAACTCAAACTCCATCCTTCCTTGGCTCATGGGAGTGTTGACCAGATTGTAGAGGAACCATCAGCTTGAGCCCCTGTGCTTAAGTAAATTTGAAATGATATATCCCAGAAACAATTCCTTGCTCTCAGGCTTCTTCTGCCCAAGAAGTGATCTTAAATGACTGAGTTCAATTTGAGATTTAACAAGGAGAAATCAAAGTCCGATGTGTTGGTATTTCAGTGAGTAAAGTGAATTTCAGTGGCATGAGAGAGGAACTGTCCAAAGTAGGTAGGAAGGGGGCATTAGTAGGGAGGTCGGCAGAGAAGCAATGGATGGAGTTTCTGCAAGAAATGAAGAAGGTGCAGGATAAATAGCATCAAAAAAAGGAAATATTTGAATGAAAAGAAAATGTCACATCTGTGGCTGACAAGGGAATCAAAGCCAACATAAAAGCAAATGAGAGGGCGTAGAAGGAAGCAACAATTAGTGAGAAGATAGAGAAGTTTTTATATACTTGCAGAAGACAACTAAAAGCTCATAAAGATGAAAAAGATGAAGGTAGGCTAACAAATAATATCAAAGAGGATATTTTCTTCAAGTACATAAAGAATAAAAGAGAGGAGAGAGTAGATATAGGATCACTAGAAAATGATGCTGGAGAAGTAATAGTGGGAGACAAGGAGGTGGCAGAGGAGCTAAATGAGTAGCTCACTGTGGAAGACAATAGCAGTGTGCCAGATGTCAAAGGGCATCAGGGAAGGAAAGTGAGTGCAGTTACTACTTCAAGGGAAGAAGGTGTTCAGGAAGCTGAATGGTGCAAGTGTAGATAAGACTCCAGGAATAGCTGGATTTCACCTTCGGGTTCTGAAAGAAGTAGCAGTAGAAATTGTGGAGGCATTAGTAATGATCTTTCAGGAATCAATAGATTCTGACATGGTTCCGGAGGACTGGAAAATCGCAAATATTACCTCACTATTCAAGAAAGGAGGGAGGGAGCAGAAAGGAAATTATAGACTGGTCAGCCTTTCTTCAGTGGTAAGGAAGATGTTGGAACCGATTGTCAAGGATGAGGTTTCGGAGTACTTAAAGGCACATGACAAAATTGGGCAAAGCCAGCATGGTGTCCTTAGGGGAAAATCTTGCTTGACAACCAATTGGAATTCTTTGAAGAAGTGACAAGCAGGCTAGACAAAGGACACACAGTGTATTTGGATTTTCAGAACACTTTTAACAAGTTGCCCCCCACAGGAGGCAACTTAACAAGGTAACAATCAATGGTATAGCAAGAAACAGACCAACATGGGTAAAGTATTGGCTGATTGGCAGGAAGCAGAGACTTGGAATTCAGGGTTGCTAGTGGTGTTCCACTGAAATTGGTGTTAGTACCCCTTCTTTTTATGTTGTATATCGATGATTTATATTATGGAATGAATGGCTTTGTGGCCAAGTTTGCAGATGATACGAAGGTAGGTGGAGGAAGCAGGTAGTGTTAAGGAAACAGGGAACCTGCATAAGAACTTAGACAGATTAGGAGAATGGGCAGAGAAGTGGCAAATGAAATAAAATATCCAACATTGTGGAGTCTGCTCTTTGGTAGAAGAAATAGGCAGGCTATTTTCTCAATAGGGAGAGGACACAAATTCAAGAGGGATGGGTGTCCATTTAGAACAGAGATGCAGAGGAATTTCTTCAACCAGAGAGCAGTGAATTTGTGATATTTGTTGCCACAGGTGGTCATGGGGTCATTGAATGTATTTAAAGGAAAGGTTGATAGGTTCTTGATTTTCCCGGCTTATGGGCAGTGGGACTGAGTGGGAAAATGGATAACCTCATGATTGAATGGTGGGGCAGACTTAATGAGCTGAAAAGCCTATTTCTGCTTCAATGGCTCATGGTCTTATGGTCTAAATATCATAAACAGCATTTATTATGCTGACTAATGTATAGTTTTGGAGAGTGAAAGGTTTCATTTTATTTGTTTGTCTTGACATTTCAAATTCAACATCATTCATTCTTTTTCTCTCTCTGAATTTTGTGGTGATAGTTCTCAATCATCACCTCTTCATACACTGTTTTCAATGCGCAGGTGACATTTTACAATATCATCTTCCCCCTCAACAGTAACAGTAAAATGAGATCATATACATTTTGTATTCATCTTTCTTATTCAGCCTGAATCATCATGGAACATGACTGTCCAGTGATCTATGTGGAGCATAGAAGGAAAAGGGCCAAGATAGAGGAAACAAATAATCATTCCTCTCTCTGACATGATATTTTTGGAAGACTACAGTGGTGTATAGCTCCTGAAGGTTTTTCATTTCAAGAAGGTAGATGTGCATGTGCACTTAATTAACCATTGATCTGTACTGTGAAGCAAATATATTTGTATATCTGTCAGACAAATCAGGTTTTAAATTTTTTTTTTAATGCTGGAGAAACTCACCGGTGTACTTTACATAGCAAGGATATGGGTACATGACCAACGTTTGTGCTTGAGCCCTTCTTCAAGATATGAGCAAAATGTGATACATCACAGGAGTTTGAGGAGATTTGGTATGTCACCAAAATCTCTTGCAAATTTTGACAGGTGGACCATGGAGAGGATTCATATTGGCTACATAACTGTCTGGTATGGAGTTGCCAATGCATAGGACAAGAAAAAAAAAACTACAGAGAGTTGTGAACTCAGTCAGCATATCACGAGCATCAGTCTCCACACCATCAAGGACATTTACAAGAGGCGGTGCCTTAAGAAAGCAGCCTCTATCCTCAAGGTTCCTCACCACCCAGGCCCTCTTCACTCTCTGACCATCAGGAAGGAGGTACAGGAGCCTAAAGATGAGCACTCAGTGGCACAAGGACAGTTTCTTCCTCTCTGCTATCAAATTCATGAATGGACAATGAACCACAGTTGAACCTCACTGAAATCTGCACTTTTTAATTTATTTTTAAATGTAATTTGATATCAAATTTACACTGTAATACTGCCAGAAAATAACAAATTTTGTGACATGTTCATGACAATAAATTCTGATTCTTCTTCTAATCATTTGTTCTGCATTGTTGTTTCCTTGCAATGTAATTTTTCAGATTTGTCGATAGATCATGAGCTAAAGCTTCAGATTATTGTTACTGCCACTTGCCAAACAGAGACTGATGTTAACTAACAAGAGCAATGACTTTGAAAGGTGAGGATTAAAGTTTCACCTGGATCTTCTCCAGAAGTGAACTCTCCCTCCCTATTCTCATCAAAACAGAAAGGGTAGGAGACAACACATGCAGTCACAAGATCATTATTGTATATTGCCCACCATCTGTATATTCACAAAATAAAATGGATTTGTGTGTGTGGTGCGGGAGGGGGATGGTGTTGGTGTCTGTCTGTCTGTCTGCCTGTGTCCTTGGCAGGCTTAAAGTGTATGAATAATGATGCTTAAAGGGACACAATGCTCATTTATATTACTGTATAAATAAGCACATGTGGAACAGGAGTAGACGGCCACTGGTGGCTTGGACTTGCACAGCCTTTTAATAAGATCATGGCTGATCTCAATGGCACATTACTATCCACCTACAGAACTCTTTCGCTTCCTTTTGTCAAAAGATATTCAGATATTCTTAAAAGAAAACTTTTTTCTCATATCTGACTTAAAAACACTTTAATTCACACCTTCATTCTATATTCTTCCATGTAAGAAAACATCCTCTCTGCATTACACCCTGTTCAGACTGTTCATAATCCCATTCATTTAAATCAAATCCCCTCTTCTTCCATAAAACACCAGCAGTTACAAGCTTAGCAGGTCCACTTTATTCTCCTCATAATACTCATTACAGGTGTTACTCCAGTAAACTGCTCCAAAGCCCAACTAGACGTCTTCAAATAAAAGGACACAAGACACCAGATATGTTCTCAACATTTGCCTAAATCAGCAATTCTCCATTAATCCTATTTTCTACTCTCCTCACATTCTCATCAAAGCCTTGTTTTCCTTTCACCTCATGTAACAGAATTTTTGGGTTTTTTTTTAAATGTGGTTGATAGGAGAGAGGTACAAAATAAGCCAAAACCTGACTGCTTTATGGGGAAGGATGCCCATAAATGTTGAGAAGACTCCTAAGGGGGCTATATATAGCCAAAAAAAGGTTGAGAATGTCTGGCCTAAATAACTCATGTAACCTCCCTACTTCTGCATTCAGTTTGCTGAAAGATAAGCTCCATATCTGAATTCACACTGAGCTATTAAATGAATTCTATATTCGGAATGTGATCATATAGATGACGTATGCATTCAATAGACTAAACAATTTGTGCTTTAATACTAACTTCATAAAGCCTTAATGTTAAATATACTTGCTCAAATGTCTGCTCCTGTCCATCCCTGTATCTTCTTTAGTCCTCAAAGAACTTTCCTCACCTTTATTCAGAGCATATTGTGTATCCCCTAATTCCTGAGGATGGCTATATTACTGTCTGTCATGGAAAAGGGCCCTTCCACCCACCAAATCTATTCCAACTATCAACCACCTACAGAATTCTCCATTAATCCTATTTTCTACTCTCCTCACATTCTCGTCAACTTCCCCAAATTCTATCACTCACCCTATATGATGGAGCCAAATTAGAGTGGCCAATTAACCTTCCAAGTTGAGTATCTTTAGAATGTGGAAGGAAACTGTCGCATCCACAGGAAACCACGTGTTCACAGGAAGAATATGCAAACTTCCACATGGGCAGCACCCCAGGTCAGGACTGAGCCCAGGTCTCTGGCACTGTAAGGCAACGGCTTTACTAGTTGAGCCATCATTGGCCTGTACAGGCCTTCTTTGAATTAAATAGTGCCCTTAAAGCAATCATATTAAGGTAAATTTTCTACATCTGAACTGAATGAGATTCAGTCAGACAATAATTTCTTCAGATGCTGGGGCCAATACACAAACTCAAACAGATCATGCAGCATCCATAGGAAGTAAAGAGTAATCAAAGTTTTGGGCCTGAACCCTTCATCATGGTATATATAAGATATAATGGGACTGAGATTCAGACTGGCCAGCCAAACCTGCTTGAGATTCTATTACACGCACACTCCACACCATTTTGAATCTAGATGCACCATTAACCACCGTAAGCAGAGGGACTTCAATCATCCCATATAAACAATTCAACATCTGTATACCCCGTGGAATGTTTCTTCAGCAGCTTTGTTTTTGGTGCATTGACATCAACATTATCTGCCTTTTTTAAAGTTGGTAGCTGCATCCTCCTGCACGTTACAAGCTCTTCTCGGCCAAGTGGAGTGGTAATGAAGAACAAGAACAAATACACTCAATGAAACCACATTTTCTTTGCAAATTGAGAATTGGGTATAGAGTGTTTTGAAATGCTTCATTTACACAGACACAAATAACAGAGGTACAATTCCAACAACATGCTCTGTGACCACCAGCTCAGAGCCAGGAATTAACTTTAGTCGTCACAGAGCACTTTGGAACATCCTTGGATTACAAAGAGAGCTATTTCAAAGTCTTTATTTCTCTTTCCTTCAATTTGGGCCAAATTTCTGCCAGTTGAAAGCAAGGTTTTTCATTTAAAATGTGTGAACTTGCAATACTCACCACTTGATCTTTGTGAAGTTGTGGTGTAATTGAATGGCAAGTGCCACTATTGTCTACTTTACCACTCATCAATCAGTTCATTTAGAAAGTAGCATTCTGACAGCTTCTGATGTAGTTTTATGTCCAATTATCCCTTAGAGACCAGATGGGTTCAAGACTTCATCTCTCCCTTGAGCTGAGATTACTGACCTCAAACAAGGAATTCATCGAAGGCCAGTAAAGAATCATTCCAGGAGTACATAGGGAACAGAACGAGGAGTAGGTCATTCAGTCTTCCTAGCCTGATCTGCTGTTCAGTTATCTCAATGTCACTTTCTGCACTCATCCCTTATCCCTAATTCCTGTAACACCTAAAATTGAACAAGTGGTAGACAATAGGAGGATCTGCCGATAACACTGGTCTGTTAAAGCTTAGCTTTGCCCATGAACGTGGAGAACTAAGAGGGGAGAAGGAATCAAGAACTAAAGTCCTAATTAAATGACTGATTATGTCATCCCAAAAATGTTTCCTGGCCTTTTGTGCCATAGCTTACAATAATTTCAAGGCATCCCCCTTCATTGAGGAGCAGGCGGGTGTGTGGAAGTACCTGCTATCTCTCCAATCAATCCAATGCAGTGCCTTTATTGGAGAACAAAGAGCACAGGCCAAAGCTCCATAGTTCATGTTAATTTCCTGCAATGTTTGGGGGCTTGGCATGTACATATACACATATATAGACATCAGCCATAATTTGCAATATACACCTGATAATGGCATTAAAGCAACATGGTGAACACTGCAAAGTGAAAACTTCATTTGCAAGGTTCACAAAACAGCAATGCTTGTTTTGATGTGTAACACCACCCAAAAAATAGTACTGTTAATTTCAGTGTAATTGCTGAATTGTAAATTCTCACAATTCTCAATATACAGCAGAGTAGAGCAGTGTTTCTGCCAGCTCATTAAGGGACATTTGACAATGGAAGCAATACTCTTTCAGCCACACAACTGTATTGCTACCAAATAAATAGATGCTTCAGTGGCAAGATGCAGGGTACTGTAAAGGTCTCGCGTGGATCTGGACTAACTGGTGAAGACCACGGCCTTAACTGTGTGATGTGAAAACAGGCTCCCTCAATACCGGCAACCAGATGCTCTCATTAAAGACAGAAGAATGCTTGTACCTTGAGGAGTCCTGCAGTTCCAGAAAAAGCCCATGCTCAATCTGACTGAGCTACAATAGCCTCCCTTCTGCTGTGAGCTGTGATGTGTGGCAGAGATTATTAGCTGCAGTGTGGGATGATCTTGAGGCCAGGAAGCTGACCGGCACAGACAACAGCATTCAAGGTGTGTGTATGAGGAGCTTACAGATTTCAGTGAGGAGACGGGAAAAATAAATTGCAGCACTGCCAAAGCTGCTGTTGAATATCCGAGGGATCAGGGAGCGGAGATGCAGCGCTGCTCTGTGGGGTCCTACTGCTCAGTCCTGATGACAAAAGCTCCATACAGACTTTTAACAGCCTGTTAGAGAAGCCGACAGTGTTCTCACACTGGAGGTCTGTGCCTAAGATGGCAGCATCAGGGCAATGTACCATGAGAGGATGCAGTCTCCGGGGGAGTAGCGGACTGGTTCAGAGCATCTGAAAAAAGGGAGAAGGCCCCCACCCCACCAAGTTCAGAAGGAGAAGCTTTGGAGATGGCCCTAGAGGGAAGATGACCATATCAGAGGACCAACAAAGGCCTCAGTGGCTGAAGGACTCACACAGGCTGGGGGCTGCTGGTGACTTTTGGTCAAAGGAACAACACAGGATGCAGACTCATGGGAACCATGTATCAGAACCGAGATTCAAGGGGCTGCTGGTGGGAAGTAAGGCTCCTGAAAGGCCTCGGGCACTGAAGGCTTCCTGATTGTATCGGAGGTTCGAAACTGGAGCTCAGGCTGCCAATGGATCAAATAGGAGTCTCTGTGATTCTGAAGGGACTCTCCTTTGCTTCCCTTTCTCTTATTGCTAGGGGCACCAGATAATGCTCATGCCAACTCTGTTTGCAGACAGAAGATGAGGTACATCATATCTATTAGATTTTTGTGTATAATTATGTGACAATAAAAGGACCTTTGATTTTTGAACCTTGAAAGATGTAGATTTAGTGTTGACTCTGGAAATGGCATAGCTTCAGAAGCAGAATAAACCCTGAATGTTCTGTGTCAGACAAACAAGGGTGAAAGTCACACTGGAAACCATCCTGCTCATTGCCCAATGTTGTCATTATAAGGAAGTTTGGTACTGGGAAATGGGTTCTGGGCAAATATTTTCCAATAGAAATGTGAATGAAGTTTTTCTCCTTCAGGTTTGATCAATTTTCAACTGTGCAGCATTTTATTTATTTTTCTTGGAGTGATGCAAACTAATTTCTTGGTCGACTTCTGTTAACGAGCACGCTACTAACAACTGACAGACAGACAACACTGATTTGATGGCTCATTGCCAGTTTGGAGCTGGGCTCTTCAGCCAATATCATGCCGATGAACACCTACTTCAGTCAAATTTGTTTTCAGCTGCAGAAAATAAAATCTACAGGGAGTTGTTTTGCTGAAAGCTTCTGTACTCATGGATGGATTTGTTTTAAAAAAATCTCTTTACATTACAACATGACTAAGAGAATAAGCAGCGGCACGTTATGCAGAACAACCTACTCAAAGAGGAAGGAGAAGGCGTTTGAGAAAAAAAACAGGAAACTGTATCCACCCAGGAAGACGAGGAAGCAGTTTTCTGGCTGAACCCAAATAATAATCTCTTGCTGGCCAAGAGAAACACAAGAATTGCAGATGCTGCAGTTTTACTCTTAAGTGTTGATACAAGGTCTTGGCTCAAAAGGTTGACTGACCATTTATCTCCATGGATGTTGCCTGGCCTGTTCAGTTCTTCTTGCATTCCATACTTGCTGGCCGTTATTTTCAGAAACAAAACTCAGTTTTCCTGAAATTTCCAGCACTGTCTTCCAGAATTACTACTTAGACCCAACCCCCACCACATACCATTGTTACTTATTAACATTTGCCTTTTCAGGTGCTATTTGATTATTAATGCAATTTAATTATGAATGTATATGTAGGAGTTAACTTTTTTAACAAATTCTATTTCTTGTATTTCAATTTTACCCTTTCAAAATGTCTTTGAATATCAGATATATTTCAAAGCTGTGAGCTGCAAAATCTGTGGGAGGCCTCTGCCAGCTGTCAAGGTTTTCAGGGTTATTCGGTTGGAGCTTCTTCACTATGTCGCCATCTCCCCTGCCCTCGCTATGGCCATCCTGCTTGTCTCCTGGAAACTGGGTCGGTGGTGATCCACAATTCGAACAGGTAAATACAGGCATTGAAGGACTGCAAGAGACAATTCCAGGCAGGAAAACAGGAACAGCAAGATCTGGTCCAGTGTGTGTTAGATATCTGCACTTCAGTGACAATATCCATACCGAGATTCGTCCAATGCAACAATAATGACTTCATATCGAAGCTGGGCAATGAGCTGGGAGATGTTTGTCTCCTTTGAGAGTGACCATCTTGCAATTTCCTGCCCATAGTTGTTCAAAGAATAAGACTGACTTTCTATTCAAAGTGACCTATCCTCATCTGATTTCCCCTTTCAAAGACTTAACAGGAGGGGGAAGCAATATTGCACACTTCCTTGTAATGCAGAATGTTGCTGGATGCACAGACATTCATTTGGAGACATCAAGTCAAAACTGCCATTTACCTAGAAATGAAAGGGATTCCACACTCTGAGATAAGTGAGCAAAAGGAAAAAAAAAATTATCCAGGCCCAGATTATGTTTCCTGGGAGCAGCTGAAATCTTTGAGCAATAATGCATGAAGAATTGTTCCATTCAGTATATCCAGGGTAGCCTCTTCTAACAATTGGCGAGACCAAACACAGATTGGGTGACTGCGTCACAGAGTACCTGTGCGCTGTTTGCTGGTCTAAACTTGAGCATCCTGTAGACAACCCCAATCATTCCTTCAATGACATGTCTGTTCTTGGTCTCCCCTATTGTCAGGGCACATAAATGAAAACACTTATTCCTTCAGGTCAGCCTTAAAACTAATGGCATGATTACTGAGTTTTGTAAATTTAGGTAACCTTTACTTTGCTTCCACTGCTTTACGTACTTCTCTATTCATTTTTTTTCACTCTCTCACTAACCAACCAACCTGCCACCCCTACTCAAAATTTTACCTCACCTGTCTCTTCATCTTTCACACCTTTAGTCCTGTAACTTCTGACCTCCTCTCCCAGCTTATTTCCCCTTTATACATATAACTTTACCTTTTATCTTCATCTCGATGAAGGATTCTGGCTCGAAATGTGGACTGACCCTTCCTACCCTGGATGCTATCTGTCCTGTTGAAATCCTCCACCTATTCTTTATATGCTCTGGGGAAATTTTGCAGCTGGCTACAAACTGTGCAACCACAGTATGTGAGGGCCATGCAATAGTGAAAGCAGTGGTGGGGGAGCAGAGATGAGACACTTATGCTCCATGTAGTGAGGTACTGCAATGGTGAAACTCCTGGTCAAGAAAGGCAGAGCTGAAAACTGCTTCCAAACTTCTGCTTTGAAACCAGCCACTGGCTGGAAATTGCTGCCCCGTAACATCAGTGAGCACTGACACCATCCCCATCATTGGAACTCAAAACCAGTTCACAGGAAGCATGAAAGTATAATTGAATACAGGTATTTTGAAGAAATGCAACTGTCTTTCTTCTATAGTCTTCCACTCTCTCTCTCATTCTGTGTTAGTAACTCTTTTTAAAAAAATTAAATTTAAACATACTGCACAGTAACCAGTCATTTCAACCCATGAGTCTGTGCTGTCCAATTACACCCAATTAACCAATATCCCTGGTATATTTTGAAGGGTGGGAGGAAACCGGAGCCACCGAGGAACACCCCCGCAGGCAGGGAGAGAACATACAAATTCCTTACAGGCAATGCAGGATTCAAACCCTTGTCCTGATCGCTGGCCCTGTAAAGGCACTACGCTAACCACTACGCCACCAAAAGATGGACATCTTTTTCCTATTGCATCAAGACTTGACATAGTTATACTCCATTGGCATAATTTGTTTTACTTGGAAAGCAGAGCCAAGCAGCCCTAAACTTTATGTTGGGCACATATTCGTAGGTATTTTCTGAGTGCACACAAAGTGTTTCAGCCTCTAAGATGTTTCTGTGTTTTCTTTATGTCTTTGAATAATTGATAATCATTTTGTATCATCAAAAGCTTCTAGCATCTTGCGCAGCTGTCCTTCAGCATCATATGCTAAATGTTGATTTAAAGCAGTATTGGAGGATTCAGTGAACCTCTGTTTCTTTTTATTCAAGTCAATTATTTTCTTTTCGTTCCAATTTTTCCAATCCGGATGATATTGAACATTGCTTATATCGTAACGTAAGAGTGCTAGGTCTCCTTGAAATGTTTCACCCAATGGCCCATTATTCATATTGGAGTTATCACTGGTAATTAATAGATTTCAGATTTTAGATTTATTGTCAGAGTTCATATATGACTTTACATATAACCCTGAGATTATTTTTCCTGATGACAAGGCAGAATTTAGTAGTGCAAAAAGAAACTGACTCAATGTACTCATGTAAACAAATAAGGAAATGTAAACAGACTGACTGCAATACCTAGAGAATTTTAAAAAGTCAATAAAGTGCAAAAGTAAAACTACTTAAATGAGTGCCTGATTGAGTTTGTTGTTGAGGAGTATGATGGTGGAGGGAGAGCAGCTGTTCCTGAACCTGGTGGTGTGAGTCCTGTGGCACCTGTACCTCTTTCCTGACGGCAGCAGCGAGAACAGGGCATGTGCCATGTGGTGTGGATCCTTGGTAATTGCTGCTGCTCTCCGAGTTTAAAGATAATGCCCCAGGGCAGTTTAACCTGAGGGGCTTAATGTCCTACTTTGATATCATGCAGATTCTTGGGCACAATATTTTCCAAAAAAATTGAAATTGGTTTAATGTGGAGATAGAAGTTGATTTCAGATGAGAGCAGGAACTTTATCTAATTCCTACTTTAGTAAAAAAAATTTTTCCCAAAATGGCGGTACTTGAGTTGCAGTGGCCACTTCGGTTCTTCACTACCTGCTACGTTGTGTCCATGATCAGGAAATACTCATCAAAATATAAAACACAAACCGGACTTTCAAATTATCAGATCAGATTGGTAAGATTCTGTACGGTTTAAAACTACTGAAGCAAGGAATATCGGCTGCTACAAACCCTATCCAAGGTGAAGCCACACAAGGCAGAGGGACCGGACAACATACCTGGTCAGGTACTGAAGGATGGTGCAGACCAATTGACAGAGGTGTTTACGGACATCTTCAACACCTCACCGCAGCAGTCCATTGTTCCCGTAGGATTCAAGACAGCCAACATCACCAAGTGGGTGACAATAACAGGCCTCAAAGACTATCGCCCTGTGGCACTGACCTTCACCATTATAAAATGCTTCTAGCATCTGGTGATGAACCACATGAAAGCACAACTCCCAGAGATGCTGGACCATTTCAATTTACCTATAGAAGAAACTGTTCCATAAATGATGGTATAGTTTAGTCGCTTCAGTCCGTCCTGGCCAACCTGGAAAACTATGCCTCATATGCCAGGCTGCTGTTCATTGACTTCAGCACATTGTGTTTAATATGATCATTCTACAGAGGCTGCTGGAGAAGCTATCTTTGCTAGGATTCAATACCCCTCTTTGTAACTGGATCCTGCGCTTACTAACGGAAAGATCACAGTCTGTCCTGGTCAGTAGGAGAACACCGAACACCATTACGCTGAGCACTGGCACACCTCAGGGCTGTGTGCTCAGCCCACTCCTGTTCACACTACTGACCTATCACCAGATACAGTTCCAAAAGTTTGTAGAATGCACAACAGTAGATGGCTTCATCTGCAAAAAGGAGTTGCACTACAGAGAAGAGGTGGAAAATCTCATGAAATAGTGCAAAAGTAACAGCCTGAGTCTCAAGTGGACAAGCCAAAAGAGACGATTGTGGACTGCAGGCGGACCAGGATGACCACCATCCACTACTCATCAACAGCTCTGTAGTAGAGGGAATGGAGCTCCTTAGAGTTCACTTAACTAGTGACCTATCGTGGGCCCTCAACATCTCCTCACTTGTCAGGAAGGCACAACAGCAACTGCACTTACTGAGAAGACTGAAGCAGGCAAGGCCACCAGCCATAGTATTTCAACTTCTGCAAGAGCTCGATCGAGAGTGTTCTGGCCGGCTGCATCACAGTGTGGGTACGGTTGCTCCAGAGAAATGGATGGAGATCAATCCACAGGACAATAAGAGTGGCAGAGAGGATCACTGGAGTCTCCCTTCCCCCCATCGACTAAACTTCCAGGATCGTTGTCTGAAATGGTTGCCCAAAATAATTGAGGGCCGCTGACACCCTGCACGAAGCAACTTTCATCTGCACCCATCAGGAAAGAGATACAGGAGTGTCAGAGCCAGCACCATTAGGCTGAGAAACAGCTTCTTCCCACAGGCAGCGAGAATGTTGAACAACCCAAGGAGCTGCTCACACGAACCATCCAAGGCTCTCATATTCATGGAACAATATTTATTTATTCATTTATTTGTATCATGAAATACTTGTCCTGCATATGCACTATTTGTTTGTCTGTATGTTACGTCTAGTTGTGTACCTGCCTGATTTGCACCAAGGACCGGAGAATGCTGTTTCATCAGGTGGTACTTGTACACTCAGAAGACAATAAACTTGATTTGATTGTCTTTTTTTTATCCCAGTGGACTCAATGTCCCAATTGACAACCAAGCTGAAATTAGCAGGGACAGCACACATTGAAGTTTGAACCTCTTCTGAATGAGACCACTACTCACTTCAAGGGCAAGCGTAAACCAATCATAATTACAACATTGACCATAGAACTAAGTGGTACTTTTAATCCTGCTATAGAGTTCCTGTGCCCACAGTTCCAGGGTATTGTTGGCAGTGGTCGCTTCTCAATGGGACAAGTAGAGCACAGTTTGAACCGGAATAAAACAATGACCTCTCGATCCGCGATCCCTGACGATGATTGTTGAAATGGGAAGGTGCGGAAATTACTTTTCAAGGTTTATTTCTCATTTTCAGTCACCCAAGTTCAGGCTCTGGAGTGTGGTCTACATAATGGAAGGTGGCGTCAAGTCTGAGTTTCAAAACTTGACACCGCTTTTGTGGATTGGGAACAAACTTTGGAGACTACATATGCTACACTCTGGAACACAAGCAATCTTCAGGTGCCTATATTTTCTCCTACCTTGATGAAGGGCTCAAGCCCAAAACGTTTGTTATGTATCCTTATCTTTGCTAAATAAAGTTAACGATTTGACTTCTTGTGTTTCTCCCGCATTGTGTTTTTACTTCAAACAACCTACTAGAGCAACGGTGGACTGAGCAGGATTGGTGGGAGTAAAAGAATAGTCAAAGAGGCTGGAACCCTTCCTGAAGAAATCCTGATGATAGATTCTGGCCCAAAACACCAACAGATCTTTCCCCACTGATGCTGCTTGACCCACTGAGAGTCACTAGCGGGTTGTTTGTTGGTGTCAAATGTACTGACTGTGAATACTCATTATATGGATTCAGAAGGAAGCTGGTCAGGGTTGTTGGGGAGGGATTGCATGATGGGCAATAAGAGAATCGGACACTAGATGCTATTGGTAGAAGGTGAGAGGGGAAAGATATAAAAGGAACCTAAGAGGCAACTTTTTTTAACATAATGATTAGTGGGGACATGAAATGAGCTACCAGAGAAAGTGGTAGAGATGAATACAATATTTAAAATGACATTCGGACAGGTATGTGAATGAGAAAGGTTTAGAGGGATATGGGCCAAACACAGGCAAGTGGGACTTACTGGGGTAGCCATCTTGGTTGACATGAACAAATTGGGCCAAAAAGCCTGTTTTATGTGCTGCATTACACTATAATCATGTGTTTCAATTACGCTCCTTAAATTACGAAACAGTAATTATATGTGGTACTCCAGGTATGGTCTCACACACATCACTGGTGGCAAGACCTCCTTAGCTTACTTGCTTAACAAGAAAGACTAACATCCTTTTTTTCTTCCTGCATGGTAACTTTCTGCATTTTAAGAGTAAGGACACACTGTGCATTCTGTATCTCTCTCTCTCTCTTTCTGTTTAAAAAATTCTGTTCTTCTTTGTTCCTTCTCCCAAATGGGTAGCTTTACTTTCTCCCACAATGTGCCTAAGAATATTTACTCCCATCCAATTATTCAATTTCTTTCACTCACTGCTGTGTCCTTCATTCACCTTACTTTCCTGCACATCTATGGATTGGGTAGAAATTTGACTCCAAGACACTCATTTCCTTCATCTGAGTCACCAATGGACTTGAATGGATTGTAAACATGTAAGGCTAAGTATTGATCCTTCTGCCATCCACCATTTTCAGCTACCAATCTAAAAAGAGAAGATATTTAGGTTTTCTGTTGCTACGTGCGATCATTCCCCAACACACCGGTAGTGGGAATGTAATTTGCACTTACCCATCCAGACCTGAAAGTTGCCCGTGTTTTGCTTTTTGTTGGTGTGGACTGGTTTATGATTTGGTGAGCAGAGAATGGAATTGATTATAGTGTAAATATTAGTTACTATACAAAATCTGTCCTTGTTTTGGAGGAAGGATCAGTAATGAATCATCTGACAAAACATTGGTCCAGGAAACAGCTGAGGACCTCACATTGAGGTGGCTGGCCAACTACCACAGCAATTCAGTTATCCGGATGGAAATTCTTGGAAACAAATCTTGCTGACCACACACTTTCAGCAAACAAAGTAGAGTTTTCAGAAAGACTTTATGTAACTAATTCACATTGACTGATCTGTGTATTCCCTGCACTTGTATGGTTATTGAGCTTTAAGGTTACTTGTGTACTTTGAAAGGGTGTTGATCAAGTCACACAGCACAGAGACCATCCCAGGCATCAAGCACCCTTTTATTCTGATCCTGCACTAACCTTGTTTTATTCTCTCCACATTTCCATCAACTCCTTCCAGATTCTACCGCTTACATTTAAATTTACAGTGACTAATTAACCTACCAGCATATCTTTGGGGTGTGGGAGGAAACCAGAACATCCAGGGGAAAACCCCATGTCATGGAGCCATGGACTTATATGGCCTGGAAGAAGGCCCTTTATCCAAACCCACCAGGCTCAGCCAATGTTCTTTACTCATTTATTCATATTTGTCGGCATTTAGCTCAGAATTCTCTAAACCAGTGGTTTTATAACTTTTTCTTTCCATTCACATACCACTTTAAGTAATCCCTGTGCAAAAGGAGCTCTGTGATTAGTATGGGATTACTTAAAGTGGTATGTGAGTTGGGAAAAAATGTTGCGAACCACTGCTCTAGACACAATTGTAACTGAAATATTTTGCTTGAGAAAAATTGTCATTGGCCCATTTCCTTTGGAGTTATGAAACCGAGCACATAACGAGTCAATTAGGTACGATTAAAACAGTGGTTTTCAAACTTTTTTCTTTCCACTCACTAATCACAGAGTGCCTAAGGCATAGGGATTACTTAAAGTGGTATGTGAGTGGAAAGAGAAAATTTGAAAACCACTGCTCTAAACCTTTCCTGTCTGTGAATCTTTATAAATGTCTTTAAAACGTAGTAATTTAACCTGTCTCTGCTATTTCCTCTGGCACCTCATCTACATAACGTGTGGAAATCTTGCCTCTCTGGTCCCCTGTGATATTTTCACTCTCATTTTAACCTTAGATTTAGATATTCCATTCCTGAGGAAAAAGACTGTGACCATTCTACCACACTCCCCACAACTCACCATTCACTGTTTAAGCCCTAACCTATTTAACTTTCCAAAATACATTAATTCACAATTGTCCCATTCCATCTGTCATTCCCTTGCCCACTTTCCCAAATGATCTAATCCTGTTTTAACCTTATAAAACCTTCTTCACTATCCACCACATCTCCAATTCTGGTTTCATCTGCGTACTTCTACAGAGATTACATGATCACAGGAAGATCAAGCAAACTCCGCATTGACAGCACCGGAAGTCAGGATTGAACTGTGAGGCAGCAGTTCTACTCCCTGTATCAGTGTGTGGCCCACAGGGGATATTGGTCAATGATTATTGATGCTATGTCAGAACCATGTTGACCACTTTGAACATTGCAAGATCCCAAACGTGCTTGCATGTTGATGTCCGACACCATCTGTTTTTTTTAATGATGTCCATTCGGGAATAAATATTGAATGGAACCAGGAAAGAAAACAACACTGCTCTCTAAAAAAAATTACTATATCAAATTGTGAGCAGGAGTCTGGTGAACTGGAAATAAGTTTATGACCACATATTCTCTGCTTCCGGGCCCGGTTAACTCCTCAAAAGTGCCAGGGTGAGTGAACATTACAAAGAGTACTGTGACGGCGACTCTCAGAGTAAAATTCACTCCATTCACTGCCACCCTACCATCTGCCTCTAATATACTGGGGATTGAGGGGAGAAGAGCAGCAAGACTGAGGACCAGAGTGAGTGAATTAGCTTGGCCCTTAGCTCTGCAGTCTGGGGTGATGATCATTGTCCTCAACACGTGGACAAAATATTGAACAATACAGTTGAAGAAAACTCAGAATGTTACCTAGAGACAGAGGACATGAACTTCAATTGAAGAAGAAAAAAAACAAATATTTGGGATGTAAATTTCATTCTTGTCAACAGAACTGTTTAAATATTTTTTTTGAATCAGTGACAATAAGTAAGCAGAAAGTAATGTTTGGAATTTGGGAAAGGAGAAAAAATATGGGGATAAAGGGAAAAAATAAGTTGGGACCTCATGGGATGAATGTTGAATGAGCCAAGGACTTTCATTTGAAAGAGTTCCTTCTTGTTGATTGCCAGTGCCAGTGCTGCCCTCACTGGGGCTGCTTGGTACTGCAGCAACAACGCAGGAGAGCCAATCAGCTTTCTCCATTTCCTGACATAAATTACTTGTGTCACTGACATTTATTTCCCAAAATCTGTAAGTGGGAGAAATAAAAAAATTGTTTCAAGTCCAAGAAGGAATTACGCCAAGAACTGCTTGCGCTCATGAAATAAATGAGAACTGTATGTATTTTAAATGCAAAATGTATCACATTCTGCATCATTTCTGAATCATCTGTAGCATGAGTCATGGTGGGTTGCAGAATATGTTAAAGGCTGAGCAGCAATGTATTGAAGTATTCCTTTGGTTGTATCCTTGGAATACAAGCCGAGCTCGAAGGTGGGGACAAGTTCTCGCCTTAACCCTATTCCAGTTATTTCAAGCCTGAGCTTCATGTATTCAACTTTGGACCATGTCTCTTGATACTCTAACCTAACAAACTCCACTCGCCTCCGCCCTGAAGATTACAATTGGTCCAGCAGCCACAGCCTTTCAGTGGAAGAGTATCGTAACTCTCACCATTTTATGTTCAGTGACTTGTTTCCCAATTACCTTGTAAAATGATGATTACAATTTTCCAATCAAAAGACAAAATTCCTGAAATTCCACCACACTGTTTTTGTTTCACTGGACTGTATGATCCTGAAAATGTGTCCTAATTCTATCACGAGCATTACTTTACTTGTATTTAAAGCATCAAATTAGACCCTTTGACTTCCTTCTTCGTTACCTTGTATCACTAATCTTTTTCCTCCCCTGTTCAGACAAATACATAGAAGTCTGATGTGTTGGAGGGATTATGAATCTGAAGCAAGAGAACCTAAGCCTCTTCTGTTTACTGGCACACACTTACATCGTCTCTCTCTTGGCTACAGAGATGGCCATGTCGCATTCTTTTCTCTGCTGCAGCCAATATTTTTCAGCACATGCGACCATCCTGAGAATAAGCTTACTCCACTAAAATGTACAAAATTTATAATCTGTTACTTTCTCAAAATAAATTCCATAGTCTTGCTTGGATTGTAGGATCCCTTCCAGAGTAAATTGTTCTGAAATCATTTGAAATACCATGAACAGCCTCAGAGTCTTTTGGCTATATGGAAGATAAATCAGCTGGAATTTGCAATCTTACAATAATCTCTGCAGAATAAATATAAAATGGAACTTGAATGGCAATTGTTTTATTCGGCATTTTGGGAAACAAAGGAAAGCAGCTTTCCTTGGGGCCATATTTGCACTGAAATCATAAATGCATTCAAGTGGAACATACTTATAATTTTGATGGACAACACAATCAAGGAGGCTCCACCTTTATTAAAGATATCATGATAGAGAGTAACAGAAAGCATTCTCCTCAGCAGACCATGGAGATCAAGTTGTGGACTCAGTCCAGTACATCACAGGCAAAAGTCTTTCCATCATTGAGAATATCTACTTGCCGTCAGAAAGCAGCATCCATTACCAAGAATCCACACAACCCTGGACATATTCTATTCTCGCTGCTGCAATCACAAGGAGGTACAGATGCCACAGGATTCCTACCATCTGGTTCAGGAATAATTGCTACCACTCAATTCTCAGACTCATTTTTTTTTTGCTGGAATTTTTAAAATTTCATTTTTAAAAATTTGGCTACAGCACTAGCTCACGCCACCCAAATCCACCCATGTGACCACTTAGCATACAGGGGACAGTTTGAAACTGGGCTGAATGGTGCACCAAACAAACACGCACTCAAAATCACCAAAACCAGGAGTTGATTGTTGGCTTCAGGAGGGGAAAACTAGAGGTATACAATCTACTGATTATTAAGGAATCAGAGATGGGGAGGGTGAGCAAATTTAAGTTCTTGGGAGTCACTATCTTTCCTGTACCCCACATACTAATGGCATCACAACAAAAGCAAATCAGTGCCTCTACTTCCTCAGGTGATAGTGAAGCAGTTCGATGTGACATTGGAAATCCTGGCAAATATCTACAGATTTATTGTCAAAAGTGTGCTAACCGGCTGCAACATGGTGTGGTAGGGGACACCAATACTCTTGAGCGTAAAGAACTATCAGACTCTTGAACAATAGACTCTTTCAGAGACTCCCTTAAGGACTTATATTTTACTCATTATTTATTACTGTTTATTTATAGCTGTTTCTGCTTTTTCACAGTCCATTGTCTACAGTTCTTTATTTTTTGGAGTACAGTTTACAGTTGCTGGTATAAAACTTCTATCTGATTGCAGAAAAGAATCTCAGAATTGTATGTAATCTGACAAAAAAATTGACCTTTGAAATCAACACAATATTGTAAATAGTTTTGCTATCCAAGCTTTCCATAGCATTAAACCTGGCCATTGACTGCACTGGACAACAAAGATTTTGGTCTGCTGATCATGAAAATCACCTTAAAAAATTCCTATCACGTAACATTTTTTACATATTTTTTACTATGTTTGTGATTTCCTGTCACATTTTAAATCTGCTTCAAGCCTACAAAACCATGAAGTTCAACATGTCATTGAAAATTCATTTTCTGCATTCACACTTGGACTTCTTCCCTGCTGATCTTGGCGCAGTCAGTGACGAACATGGTGAAAGGTTTCACCAGGACATTGCAACCATGGTAATGCGGTATCAGGGTAACTGGAAACCATGAATGCCAGCCGACTATTGTTGGACACTGACATAAGAGGCATCAGATGTTGAGTACAAATGAAAATCAGGGGCAAAATATATTTAGGTCAGTTGAACTAACACAATGTATCAGCATTATTAAACAATTAAATATGCTAATTTCAAGAAAAGTTAATTTAATGCTTTTTTTTCAGGAAACCAACCTTTTGTAAAAAATTGTTGTGCATTGTTACCTTTATCACAAACAACCCATGTTATCAGAGAAACACAAAACCTGCAGATGCTAGAGTCTTGAGCAAACAATGACTTCCTGGAAGAACTAAGTGGGCCAGGCAACATCTATGAGTGGAAATGTTCAGTCAGTGTGTTGGGTTAGACCCTTTATTGAGACTTGATAAAGGGACCAACCCAAAAGATTGACTGACATGGATGAACTGAGTTCCTCCTTCAGCTCTTAATGTTTAACCTCTGTTATCACTTTCTTTTCATTGCAGATTTGAGGTTCCCTCCTCATTGCAACTTTCTGACATAATGGGATGAAATATTATAATTCTGAGATTCTGTGGCTCAGTTCTGTCTTTACATCGTCATATACAATAAGAGTATGGTTTCCCAAAACTCGCTCTAGGGCCTTGATCACAAAATCCTAACATTCCAGTGTGCTATTTAAGGGAATGCTGTAAAATGTTGGAGCAACTGCCTTTTCATTGAAATTGTAAACCAAACTCTGAATTGCCCTCTTCAGTAGAACTGAATGATCTCATGCCACTACTTCAAAGTGTTGCAGGGCAGTTCTGAGTTCTGTCTCACTCAGTAGTTTTCTTTGAACCACTAAAATTAAACTATTTGATCATTTATTTCATTGCTGCTTGGGAAGTCTGGTTATGAAAACAAAACATTCCCATGTCAGTCAGAAGCTAAATAATTAAAAAATATATTTTATATGTCGCTTTGTTTTTTTATTAAGTGTGTGGTTCATCCTGAGGTGAATGAACTGATTATTGATCAAGTTTTGCTAAGAACAACAGATTTAGCTGGATAAAAATTTGTGTGCGCTGTAGCATTTGGTGATTAGAGTTCCCAGGCTGTGAAGCACTTTAGGGACACACAGGGGTCATCATAGCCATGATATAATGATGTTCCTTTGAGCACAGTTCTCACCAGTGACATCGAAGAAGCAAGAGCATGACACACAGTTATAAGGAACATCTCAGAGTTAGAACAAGGAAGCAAAATATTGATGGAAATATGCCCTACCTGGCTTGCAGTGCACCCCTTGGATAAAAGTGAGCCAGGTTCACATCACCAACCATGTCGCAATGCGATAACTCAATGAAGTCATTTTTCCATTGCAATTTTCCAGTCTCTTTACCTGAAGGTATTAAACTCGTCCATTTATTTCCTCCACTCCTTTTCCGTCTGATATCTCATAAAATTACTGATTGTGAGCTTCTACTCATTATCTCCAATGACCAAAAATGGATTTCACTCTGCTTAATATGTCAGATTGTTGGTTTTAAAGCATTTTGAGCTGTTCTTTAAAATCATTAAGGAAACATGAAAATGTGGCTTGGACACGCACTGAATGAATGCAAGCTCTTTGATAATAGTGGTGTCATAGGTAATGATGATATTATCCTCCTCCAATAAGAGACCTTGTAAATAATGAGGAACCCTGAAAGATTTTGTTTTATTTTCCTACAATAGCCACAAAGCATAAAAAATATATTTTGTGGAAATTATTCTTTTGTTGTAACAGTTGTACCAAATGCACTCAATTTTCTCAGTCGTTGCCCAGTGATTGTGGTAAGGGAAGTCTGGAACAACAATGATGGATGTTGAGTGCAGACTTGGCTTCTCACCTTCGGCAGGTGAGCCCCCAACTGGATTTCATTCCATCATCTTCAATATTTTCACAAGTAATACACAAATACTTGAAAGATTTGTTAAATGACTCTCTGCAAATCCCAGAAGTTGCTCCTGACAGTGTCTGGGAAGTTCTAACTTTCCTAGAGGCTTTTGGACATCTCAGAGGATTGGCAACTTTGAAAATAAACCAAATGTGGTCAGTGCGGCAAATTCTTACACTGGGCCCTTTTACCCCATCTGTGCATGTCTACAAATGCTATAAGCTTAAATTATAATTGCATTGCCCTCCCTGAGGATTGCTTTGTAAGAAGTCAGTATGTCTTGATGCATTGGCAACAGATGCCTTTTTTCACTTGGCCAGAAGTGTTTGCTTCCCATCCTACCTGTCCTGTCAAATTGACTTCCTGTAATCCTCATTGAAGGATTGCAAAGGAGCAGTAAAAGCAACATGTGCAGATCAGTCGGGAGAAAACATATTAACCTTGTTGCATATTAAATGAAAAAAAAGCTTCTACTGGTGACCTGAAAGGATTACACATTAATCCTGAAAGTGATATATTACTTCATTCATTTATTAGCTGCCTCGGAACACAAAAGAAATAACAACATTTACACTTACTTTTCCTTCTCTGACTTCCCAATTTATCATATTTATTTCCTTTTCTTGTACACATTTCTTTATTTACATGGTCTTTGTTTATCCTGAGGAAACAATGGCCATCCAAAATGCTCCTTCCCCACCAACCACCCTGACCCTTACCCTTTCAGTCCATCTCAACTAAATTCTTGCTGAATTCGAAGATGGTGAACTGTGGCAGCACAGGCAACCTCATCCAGTAGATCTGCCTTGGTGATGGTGGAATGAGGCATGCTTGCAAACTTCTATTTAAATCACCACTTCACATGACTCTAATGGACTTCTGTCAGCAGTTCACAGGCCCATGTGATCACTTGTTTATGCTGATCAAGTGCAGGACATTTCTCCAGGAATGATACTGCTTTCCCATTGCTCTACCTGTGGTCCTGGTAGGATTCATTGCCACAATGGAAAAGCAATGCTGCTCCTAACCTTACCTGATCAACTTTGCAAAACTATCTTTTAAAATACTTTATTGGTATTTTGCAATTTTAAAAAAATGAACAATACAATTATAAAGCGTGCTACAAGATCAGAAAAAAGATGTTACAATAATGATCATAAGTACAAGTTCCAATGCACACTCCAGATAATAAAATGGTGCATAGCAAAAAAAGAAACCAAAAAAAAAATTCAAAACCCCTTCTCCTAAGCAAGGTTGAAGATTAACATTCATAAATCCAAGTGGCACAATCTTAGAGAGAGAGACAACACATTGCCAAGATTCCAGATTAACATTAAATTTTAAGATTATGGAGGTAGTCCAAAATCGAACCACAAATCATTTTAAATTTGACATTTGAGTTATTAACCACATATCCAATTTTTTTCCAAATTTAAACAATACGTAATATCCTTTCATTAATGCAGGATGTGATGCATGGTGACTGAGCAATAATTAATCCAGTTTCCTCAATCAATCTCCTAGAGTACTCTCTTTCATCACCAGGGAGGCAGGCACCTTCTGTATCACATGGGCTCAAGGGTTCATCAGCACTTTCTTAAGCTATTCAGTGATGTGTCACCCACATTCTAATGATAAGTACATAAAATGGAAATTTAAAATAAACTGCAAGGGTATAGAGAAAGGGTGAGGAGATGGAACTGATGAGCACTAGTGAAAACATGATGGGTTGAACGGCCTCCTTCCATGGTGTGACTATTCCATAATTCTATGATTCAGTCTTTCGCTGTTGAATAGCGGCCTGAATGTATTTCCGCAATAGATAGTGAGTAGGAATGCAAGCCAGACTTTTCATCCACAAGCCAGGAATGGAGAGATTAGTTGCAGCAATCAGAAATGTCATCCAGGAAATATTTTAAAATATGCAATTGGCTGCTTGGGGAAAGATCAGGGAAGTGGGGCAAATTTGTTTTATTTTTTCAGTAGCCACAGGAATTTATATTCATGCAATAATTTGTATTGTAACGCAATACAAGAGGTCTCACTGCCAAGATTTAACATTGCATCACCAAAGGTGATCAAAATCGTAGACAAAGAAATGATTGTTTTATAGGAGAGAGGGCTGGGGCCACTGACCGCAAGATGAGCCAAAGTAGGGACAAGGAAGAAATAGGAGGCCTCCATGCATTAAACACGCAGAACAGAAGGCCAACACAGGCATGAAAGGCTGATCGGCTCTGCCTCCCTCTCCACCCAATGTGTACCCCCACTCCCAGTGCCACCATCTTAATCATGGCACACATACTTGCTGTGAATGCGCCATCTCACATTATATCGACTTACTTTGCCTACTTGATGAGACACACTCAAGAGACGTACCTTCCCAACCCTATTGACATCACCTCCATGACAGCCTTTACCAGCGCTATTCTGTGGCTGCCAAGAAGAGATGTTTTGCTTAGCCAGCCTCCCCAAACACATGGCCTCCCTGATGCCATCTCTCCCATTGAGGGTGTGGGCTGAGATAGAGACTGTGGGCTGAAAGTGGGGTGCCCAGTATTTTGCAGCAGCAAGATATTTCTTCCTTTCCTCCTGCAGTCCTGAAGTAAAATGCTCCTGCATAAAGCAGATGTTTTTGTTCACATCAGGTTCTTTTCCACTCCTTGATTTTTTTTAATATTTGTGCCTATATGTGAGTTGCACACATGCCAGACTTCTAGCAAACAGAGACATTTATACATTTAGAAATTGTATACTATATCTGCTGAGTTCCCACCAAACACCTCTGAGGATACAGCCCTTTCAAAGTAAAGCCCATGTAAGTTGGCTCCATGGCCATGTGACACTGTGATATGGCACACCATGGGGTAGTGGATCCCACTTGGCTTTACAACAGTTATCTGTATGGTTAGGTCCTGCTCACAGCTTGGATTTAACTGCATTGAGCCTTGGTTGAAGACACCAGGAGAGAAAGGAAGGAGTATCTAACATACTGACTGCCCAACCCCATCATCAGTCTCCAGTCTGCATTTCAGTGTCTGTGGGAGAGATAATAGCAAGGGTATGGTAAGGGTCAAAGAGGAAGGAAGTTAAAAATATGCCTCCAAAATAAGTCTAACAGGACAAAAGGCAAAGATGAAGCAAAATTTTATGGTCAGACACCTGATGATGCAGTGACACAAAGAATCTGGTTCCAGTGCAAAAAGACGTGACAAAACAAAAGAGAAAGATAAAAGACTGACAAGATGTTCCAGCCCAGAAGGGACCCAGTGCCCAGTTCCAGGATTAGATTTTGCTTTCCTCCTCAGTTCTGTGACCCAGGGGTGGCAACAATGAAGTCAAGAGTCAGGAGAGGGCAGGTTAGGGCAGAACTCAGCCCTCTACCTCAGGAGATATCAGGACTTGGGGCAAATCCAGCAATCCAATGGACTTCCTGAGCAGACTAATTGATGCCTGCAGTATGTTTTTATTTTCATAATACATTAGGTTCAAAGAAAAATTCCAGCAACAAATAGTGTCATAAATATGTTAAAGCCATACATCGTGTTGCACCTTGGTATTATTTGTCCAGGTCAATGTCTTGCAGGACCTTGACTTCTGAAACATCACCATGTGTAGTTAGTGATCACAATGGTACTCCCACTGGCAATTAGTCTGGTCAGGAGATAACAGATGCTGCTTCTCTGCAATGTAACTTCCTTGGGAGAGAGGTAACTTCACCATTTCTGAAGCCAGAGATGATCAGGCCTTCTTCTCAAAGCAGATATAAAGTATGAAAAATGCCACCCTCCTGGCTCCATACATCAAGAGGCATCCAGCCACTCCCACTACAGCTGGTGGTGACCCAAGCAGTCAGCCTTGGTGGTGATGTCACCGAATCATCACTGTGACTCGGTGATTAATTCTGGTCGACCCAAAAGTGTGCATCCACTGTTTTTAGTGTTTGGGGAGAAAATCTATAAATGAGTGTGAAAGGCATTAGTGACGGAGTCCAAATTAATGAATGGGAAACAAGAAACTTCCCAATCAGGAGTCAGCAAGGCTATCCTCTGTCCTCTCTCTTGTTTGTAAGTTGCAGTGGGCCTCTCACTAAAACCACCAGAAAGGTTGTGGCACTATGAGGGGTGATCATTTCAGGCAGTGGAAACACTCACATCTAAGCTTTCCTGTGCAAAGTGGATGTTGTCATCTGCTTGACGAACTGGTGGTCAGAGTCAATCATAGTGAAATAGATCCATTGTTCTTTTTCAATTGATCTAACTGATCCTTAGTCCTCTTCACTGCCAAAATCAAATACCTGAAGATGCCATGAATATGGTTCAGGTGATTGGTGGGTGCACCAATGACTGGCTGCAAATGCCAAGATCAGAATCAGAATCAGAATTTTATTGTCATGTACAAGTCAAGAAATTTGGTGTTTTGCAGCGGCATCATAGAGCAACATTCATATTATGAACCATCTTACAACAATAATATTAAAAAAGTAAAAATAATGGTGCATGAAAAATAAGGCAGTGTTTTTGGTTCATTGATTATTCAAGAATCCGATGGTAATGCGGAAGAAGCTTGAACAGAAACTGGAAATGTGGGAATGGTACTTCCTCTTCACCTGGAAAGAACCATGTCATCAGATGCAAAAGTTATCAAAAACTTGCTGACCATGGTACAGGTATGATTCTTACCTTGCGTCTGAGCCATCTTCCTGTTCATATGAAGATCCAAAATTGATCATGTCCACAGAGGTATTTTGTGCAAATATTCAGAGAAGGGGGTGGGGGGGGGGGGGTATGTAACCATCATGGCCCTTATCCTTTTGTGAGGCTGCTGCAAGGTGTTCAGAGACCTTGAGGTATAAAATCCCTCAAGTAGAGCTAAACACTGAACCTCAGTCTGACCCGGTCCCACGAGCGGCAGGTGTGACTATATCACCACAGAACATTTGGATCATACTGCCCCAGTTTCTCACAAAAATGTCTGTGCAGAAGAACATCTTTGACCAAAAAAAAATGAGGCATGGAATGCCCTCAAAATCCTATGGAAGAAGGAAAATAAATGGTGAACCCTGTTAAATGGTTCCCTGAAGAACAGAATATCAAAATAGTATGGCAAATAGTCTTTTCACCAGAAGTTTCAAGTAAGTACCAGCATCATAGTTAGTGGCAAGAAAGGTCCTCCCTGGCAGATCCTTCACGCAAATCCAGAATCTCACTGTATATAGCTGGATAGGTTGAGAATGATTCCTCTCCCCCGGAATGTGGAGGAGGGAGATTTGGAAAGGGTGCAATGGCCTTTGTGGAGGTTGACCTAGAAGAGCTGCATATTGCAAGCCTCTGTCTGGGGCTTGAACTTGTGTAAATACTGCTCAGAATTTATTGCGAATGGGATGTGTGTGAAAGAAAAATTGATGTTATTCTGAGATAATATATATTTTGTGGGAAAATATGTTGTGTTGTGAATGGTAACAGATAGGTGGACTCAATTATACATCTGCAAACTTCATGAAGGATATATGTGAACATGGGGGGGGGGGGGGTGGGAATGGTATTTAAGGCTGAACAGATGAAAAAAAATGTTGCAAGGAGGGATTAATGAAAGAATGAGGTGTGGAATGAAGAACTGCTACTCTTTGGCACCTCCCAGTGGTTAGATCTGACAACAACCTGAGAGAATGTGAACTGCCCCAAATGGCTTCAAGAATGGCTGGAGGCAAAAGGCTGAAGGCAACAATGAACATGATACATGGGTGTCATCAAACATTAAATTCATGACTTCAGCCGAGTTGTGCGGTGTGGGACTGTCCCACTGTTACAATGGCAGCAGGCTCTGTCCAAGCCGATGCTTCCCATTTGCTGATCTTGAGCGAAAGAAGAATGCAGATGCAGCCATCATCCGTTATCTGAGTGGAGTTTAGAATAATCCCACAACGACATGTTGCATAAACCAAACTATTTGAAATAAAACAGGTCCCCAAAGAGCTCTGGCTTGGCTGAAATGGAATTTGTTAATGATACTTTTATGGACTGCAGACATCTTTTGGACGTGTCATCACTGAGCAAGACTGGCCAGGGAGAGCCCAGATCTGACTGACGAGGTGTCACAGTGGGATTTTTTGAATGTGCTGTTAATTTATCGGAGTCAGCTGGCTTTCCCTCTCTGATAACTCATGGGCAACAACGTGATGCCCATCGTAAATATACAGTTGGCACTGATCGTGCCTGTCAACACAACTAAAACTACTTTGGATTGAGGCATTGGAGTCTGACCGAGACATAGGTGATATCTGGGTCAGACTCCAATGCCTCATTCGAGCTCCTTAGCCAGGAATCAATGCCTTTAGGAAACGAGAACAGGTAAAATTACTGAAGCATTCTAAAAATGCACGTCATACATTCAAATATTTTTGAACCCTGGTGACATCCCAAATATTTTCATGGAAGTCAAGTAGGAGTTTGTCTTGAGTGTTAAGATAACTTTAAGTTGTGGACATTGGGCTAAGTCTAGATTTTGGAAAGAAAGAGGTGCAGACGAGACTGGGAAGTGTTCAAGATTGAATTTTGCTGAACATTCTGTCGTGTCCGAGCAAGATTAACTATCCTGGCCTGTCCCTCGCCATATGGGGATTCAATTACAGCACCACCAACAAAAAAAAACACAGGGCTGAGGGAATACAGAGAGAAACATTCTTAGCTAATTGCCAACCGCCGACTGGAGGGCGAGATTAGAAGAATAATCGAAGACCAAAAGGGGACCAGGTTGGAATTCAGCGGGATATTACTGACACCCACTTTAAAATACGACCATATTCAAGTGAAAAGGAAAGCAATCCCAAGTACTTCGTATTCACGTTTATGAAGATAATGCATGGAGTTACATTAATAGCAAAAAGGCTGAAGTATCACGTTATATTTTTTATAACTATTATCCCAGCCAATGAACTTAATGGCAATGTGCTGCGGAGAATGCCAACAATTAGGCTGTGGCAATGAAAGAGAAGGGGAAAAAAGTGTGAAATGTCGACTGTTAAAACCAGAGGTTTGCAAAGCCCTGGACTGGACTTGAAGGGACTTCCCCCCCCCCCCACCTTCCTCTCTCTCTCTCTCTCTCTCTCACAGGGTATCCCAACCCGCTGTGCAGGAGAGGTGGGAATAAATCAGTTCAAAGACCAGCTCCCTCTGAATGTTGACCATCCCTGGTAACGTTCCCCTCCCTTTTTTTGATATCGCTCCTTGGAAGCCACTGCGCCAGGTTGATGGGCAGAGACTGTTGCCCCCCCGGCCGGACAGAGCAGAGTCCGTCCGCGCTCTCGAAAACAAAACAAACGCCCGGAATATTTTCTGCTTTTATTCGCGATCGGCTGAAAAAAATCTGCTTCCAGGGTGATGGTGGGGGGTGAGCAGCGGCCAATATGAACCGCTGGCCCGTGAACTCCGCGGGATGAGAGATCGACTGATGGGACCGTGCAGTTCTCAGCGACTCCTGGTGTGGGCGCGCTCCGCAACCAAACTGGTTTGACGTGCAATCACTGCCCCCACCTCTCCTATTTTTTTTACCCCCCCCCCCCCCCATATCAGGTTGAGAAGGCAGTGTGGCCGCTGTGCATGCTGGGTTGAGGAGGATGGTGAGGGTAGTGGCTCAGCGGCGGCGGCGGGAGGCGAGCGGGCGGCGGGAACCGTGGAGGCGATGTGCCCGCCGGGCCGCCGCGAGCGGGGTGTGTGCGCGCGCGTCCGCGCGGCGAGGGAGAGCCTCCGCCAGTCGCAGCCGGCGAGCCCCCAGCTCATTTCCCCTCTGCTGACTTCCAGCGGCGTGGCGACCGACTCCTCTCCGCCCTGGCCACGCCGGGGGAGGGCTGCTTGATTATCTTCCTCCTCCGTTCCCCGCCGCCCAAGAGGAAAAGGAAGAGAAAAAAAAAGCCCCCCCCCCCCCCCCAGTGTCTTGTCAGCGGCTTGCTCGTTCCAAAGCCCTCCCTGCCTCTCCTCAGTGAGATGGTAACCCATGAAGCTCCCTGTAAAGAACATGGTTGAAAGGACCAACAAATTCATTCTGATCATTGCCGGATTCGCGATTTTCATGGTGATCCTCTTCCAGTACGTCTGCCCTGGGACCAACTGCAGGATCGCGGGACCCCGGGGTTTCCAGCCCGACCAGGCGGTGGATATCTTCCCGACCCCCGACCCGCACTACGTGAAGAAGTACTACTTCCCCGTGCCCGACCTGGAGAGGACGGTGGCTTTTGACATCAAGGGGGACGACGTGATCGTCTTCCTGCACATCCAGAAGACGGGAGGCACCACGTTTGGCCGCCACCTGGTGCAGAACGTCAAGCTGGAGGTGCCCTGCGAGTGCAAACCCGGCCAGAAGAAATGCACTTGCTACCGACCCAACCGCAAGGAGACCTGGCTCTTCTCCAGGTTCTCCACCGGCTGGAGCTGCGGCTTGCACGCTGACTGGACCGAGCTCACCAACTGTGTGCCGGGGGTGCTGAACAAGAAGGAGAGCAAGAGCAGAACTTCGCGGTAAGTCCAACCCCCCCCCCCCCCTCCCCCACACTCGCCAGCAGTTTGGTTTGGAAAGACACAGCAGGTCAGCCAGCTTGAGGGGTAGAGGGTGGGGGGGTGGTCGCTGGCCTAGAGTCGCTTCGCCGGGAGTTCAATTGCAATGTGCTTGCTTCTCCATCTGCCCCCACCCATGTGCATGGTTCAACTTTGGAGAGTTGCTGCGTCTACGAGCGATGCATTTGGGATACTTGGCTTGGAATGGATTGTGTTTGAGTAAATGAGCGAACCGCCACTGGAATGAGTGGATCATTATCGATTCATAGTGTCTCCCCACCCCCGGCCCCTTCTACCCCCTCAGCCTCTTCCCCCGGCCCCTTCCCCCTCAGCCTCACCCCCATCAACCCCTTCTCATTGGACCCTTCTACCCCCTCAGCCTCCCTCCCCCCAGCCCCTTCTCATTGGCCTGTTCTACTCCCTCAGCCCCTTCTCATTGGCCCCTTCTACCCCCTCAGCCTCCCTCCCCCAGCCCCTTCTCATTGGCCCCTTCTACCCCCTCAGCCTCCCCCCCCGCCCCTTCCCCTTCCCCCTCAGCCTCACCCCCATCAACCCCTTCTCATTGAACCCTTCTACCCCCTCAGCCTCCCCCCCAGCCCCTTCTCATTGGCCCCTTCTACCCCCTCAGCCTCCCCGCCCCTTCTCGTTGGCCCCTTTTACCCCCTCAGCCTCCACCACCCCCCCCTCATTGGCCCCTTTTACCCCCAGTTCTGCTGCTATTGTGTGAAACGTCAAGCAAGGAGTTCAACTTGGAATATTCTGCTCTGTTGTGGATCTTGGTCCAGTCTCCACTTGGATTCAGATCTCCCACAATTGATTGAAGCATTTTGGTTCTGCCTCTGCAAATTTCAGTGAGGGAGGGCAATTTTTAAATTCAACTTTTTTTTCCCTTCAAAAAAAACCTGGTTTTTAAATAGCATCTTGGTAACATACTTTTTGATATTTGTTTGTGATGTGCCATATAATAATGAAATAATGCTGTTGTCTGCTGCATTGTGTTACTAGCCAATTTAAGAGTTTAATGACCAAACCTGAATGGTTTGTGTGTGAAAATTAAGCAAATGCCACATTGCAGAAGAGCATGTTGCTGTTTCCATATTCTAGTGTGGGAGGCGCCAGAGAAGCATTTGAGGCAGGGACAACTTGGAACATTTTATCTAAGGCATCAAGAATGCTTCTTCAGAGAACTCTTCTGTTGTGGCAGTCTGTGTATGAGTGAAGTGGGACAACTTGCTGTCTGTTGGCCTGGTCCCTAACTTCAGAGGATGGCGCTCACCATTCTCTCTCATCTGTCTCACTCCCACCAACCCTTCAACAAACATTGCTGTTTGTGATTTAAGCCCTTGTCGGCTTCTAAACACTTCATGTCACTGTCTTCAGCAAAGCTTGGGAGGGCAAAGCAAAATCCCAAGGTACTGAGGAAAGACAGCAAGGCCACCTTAATGCACACACACTTGTGCTGTGAAATGTATTAGGCAGTAGGTGGGTGGGTCCCAGGGCACCAGTAGTCCCACAACACTTCAGAAGCTTTGAATTTATGATATCAAATAAGCTACTGATCTGTGACTGAATTGTCAGTGGTTTTTCAGTTCTCCTTTGCTCATTCCTTGTTTTTGTCTTGGCTTAAGATTGTTCTCGGAGGACAGACGCATGCATTTGGGTTTATTTCAAATTTGTCTGGCAATAGTGACAAATGGTTTTAAGTATTCTTAAATGCAGCAAATTATTAGCAAAATCTGTCAGCAAGAAATTGCTTATTGCTTTTTATTGTAATGTGGGATTGTTTTCATCTCTCGCTTATCCTGCCTCACTGCAAATCTGTGATTTTTGCCTAACCTTAATTAATGCTGACTGATTGTGAATTTCTCCGTTTGAAAGGAATCACACCTATTTTTATAATGGAGAAATGGTTATAAAATGCTTCGCAGAAGGAAAATGCTTTAACCTCCTTACCTCTCCCACCCCAATTTCTAAAGCTAGCTTCAAACCTGTCAGTTTCACAGCTATTGCGGCAGCTTCTTTGAGAGATGCTGTTCTGTCTTTACTGCTACCTCAGCTGAGATTAGCTTAGCCACCATAGATAGAGGACTGCATCTGCAATTTTCCTAATCTTTCTTGGCTTTATTCCACACAATAGCTCACTGATGGAGCCATCAGGGGAGCTATTTCTTTAGCAGAGTTATTTACTAAGTCTCTTTGACAACGTTTTTATTGTTGTGACCTTTTCCCTTATTTATTATAAAGCAGAGAAAAGTGGTGGCGTGGAGTCAAAAAGTTGTACTTTTGCAAGGGAAATCTGATTTTAAAAATATCAATTCTTCTTTTTAAATCTCTCTATGGCTTGTCATTTTCAATGACTTTGTTCCTTGTCTCTGGAACTTCCCAGTACTCCTCTACACCTTTCCAAGATTACTGCAGTTTGCCATTTCTACTGCCACCCCACCATTTTCATTGTTCCCTCATTAGGCCAAGGCCCCAAGCCTTAGCATTCCACCCAATGACCCGCTCCAGCCTTCTTCCCTTTAAGGAATCTGTGATCAACGTCCATGGCTTGATGTCATTTCTCTGCCAAAGCACAGGCAATAGTTTGAGGTACGATTGAAATGTATGATATCATTGGAATGAACAGGATGGGCTCAATCATTTAATTTGAGGGAATATCTACAGAAAATGAATAACAATTCAGATGGAAAGAGGCAGCAGTTTTGGACCAAGTTAACCATGTGCCAGATGTCAGAAATGAGTCCAAGCTGAAAGAGGAAAAGATCTAAAACATAGTCAACGGGAGCAAAATGACGGATGATGGACGAGAAGTAAAAGACAAAAGTTTTCAGACACCATGGTTGAAGTAAAAACACACTGTTGGAGAAACTCAGCAGGTTAAAATATTGGTTATGTATTTTTATCTTTGCTATATAGCAGATGATGGATTAAGCAATGGGACAGTTGCCAGGCACCATCCAAGTAGGATAAGGGAGGGGAAGGAAATAAAAATATAATTACTGATAGTGCAACTTATTTATGCCACATCCAAGGGAAGAGATGAGGCAGAAGACCACTGGGCTTAACAGGTTCATGTTCCACGTGCAACCAAGCAAAAAGTAAGAATCACGAGGCTAGCATTCTATGAAGGTTTCTAAACAAATATTTGCATTTTTATGGGTCCTTGCACTGACATTAAAGTGCAAAGTTCAGTCTAACTTCCCTGTGTATAACCCGCAGCGTCTTCATTCCCTGCTTCATATTGCTCTTTGTTCTCTCCATTAAAACAGAAAATGGTGGTGTAAAGCTAACCCTGCACTGGTTCCAAAGGAAACTGCATCTCCCCACTTGAACAGCAGAAACTACACCAGGCCCTGAGCTCCTTTTATTTGGAGTTCCGTAACTGCATTCTTCAAGGACAGGCAAAATATAACATTTGAAGCGAAGTTCAGTGTATGGAAAAACTGAGTAGTCATGCATTTTAATTATGGCAGTTTTCTAGGGGCTATCATTGAAAGACTGAAGATCAGTAACCTTTAATAGCGTACAGACCCATGACTGCTAATAGTTAGCAAATATCAGCCCATTATCTTCACGAGTAAGCCTGTTTAATTCTTATTTCATTTAAAAGCAGCAGAGTCCCTGAATAAACAGGTTTATTATTGAGTCCAATGGTCAGAAAATAAGATTACACACAGTAAGTTTGTGATAGGATCATTTAAATGTGGTCCAGTAATCAGCTTATGGGCAGACCCACTTTGAAATCTGCCAGAGTGAGTACATTGAGGTCACCAGTTTGTTTGCACTGGGGGGAAAAAAATCTGCTTGCAATTAGAAGTTAGGTTATTGGAAAGAATACAAAATAACCCCCCTCCACTCCGCCGTCCTTCACAATGAATTAGTTGAATTACAGTCCCACTCTGAAAATCTTTGGGATAACATAGCATTTCTGAGCAAATAACTATAATCTTGGTCTGAAAAAGTGCCCCAGAAAAGTTCAAATGAAGTGTGGATTGCAAGGTCGTCACACTTGGATCTTGGGGTGAGTTTACTGACAACAGATTAGGCTTTTGGCTTGAGTTGGTTAGTTAGTCATAATTTCACTCTGGATTGGGGGATCATGACATGCAAAAAATTAGCTGCTACATGTTCTGCTTTGTTGGGAGAACAAAATGGGAGCAGAGTAAGCTTGGGTGAATGAATTTTCACCATCACTGGGGTCTCTGTGGATCTGTTTCCATGACTTGATAATGACAATGTACATATTGCACTGAAATTCTTACTTGCTGCAGCTGAATGGGTACATTAAAAAAAAAAGCTGTAATAGTAAACTTAATACAATTTAAAAACCATGAAGGCAAAAGATGGATAATAAATGTTCACAGTAATCCTCGTGTAAAAAGACAATTTTTGTGCTGTTGAAGCAGTCTGTGATGGAGATAACAAGGGAAGTTCAAAACTCTGATAGCTGTTGGAAAGAAACTCTTAAACCTAGAGGTGCTGGTCTTCAGGCCACTCACTACCTTCTGCTCAGTACCTTTATAATGACAGTAGCTTAATTTTTGAGTACAATATAATTAACTACAAGACACCCTGGCAATCCTACAGCTTTGAAAGGTGTGTGTGTGTGTGTATGTATGTATGTATATATGTATATAAAAACAACAAGGTATTTTGTTGTCCTTTCAGTTTGAGCATTTCATTTGCTTTTGGAAAATGTATTGGTAGATTTTCTTTGTTGGCTCTGCGGAGCAGTCTTTGTTTCAGACTTACTCTGGAACCACTCCTCAACTCTTTCTCTGCATTGGTGCTGTTTCCTGCACCTGTGTGGAACTTGTCAATTTCATCAACTTCACTACTAACTTCTATCATGTCCTCACATTCCACTTAGACTGTTTTTGACATCTCTCTTCACTTTCTGGATCTATATGTCTCTATTTTAGGAGTCAAATGGTCAACTAATGTTTTGTGCAAACCCACAAATTCTCACATGGACTTGACTTCCTCCCACTGTCTCATGCTTTTTCTTTTTTTTTCCCTGCTTAGTTGCACGTTCTCGAGAGGAGTCCTTCTAGTGCAGGACATCTGAGGACTTTTTCCAGAATGCATTCCTCTCTCCCTTTCCCCACTGTAGTTGATGGAACCCTCATCCCTGCTCTTCTGCTTACATTCCACCTCCTCTTTTTTTTTTCCTTGCATTTAACCCTTCCAGCCTCCACATCCAGTTCTTTGACATTCCCATCAACAGCTACGTCTTTCTCCTCTCTATCCTTTGTATTTTTGGCAAGGACCACTCCCTCTATGGCTTCCTGGTTCCCTCCTACTCCCCTCACCCTGGGAACTTTCCACTGCAACAGAAGGAGGTGTATTACCATCTCTATAAACTTCTCCCATATCTCCATTCTGGGACCTAAGCAGCCAATACAGATGAGACAAAGATTGATGTGCGCCTCCCTGAACCTGTTTCATTGGGTCTCTTGAAGTGATCTCCTCCACATCGGCATGACCAAGCACAAACTGTGATCGTTTTACCGAGAAACTTGTGTCCCGTCCCCAGTGGCCACCTGGAACATCTGTTTGCAAGCCATTTTAATTTCTCTGATCTTAGGTCCTGCATTGACAAACAAGACCAACACCACCACCTAATATTTCATTAGGATTCTTGGCAATGATTCATGTCTGAAATGTTGATTGACTTGTAATTCCAATGGATGCTGCATGACCTATTGGGTTTCTCCAGCACCTTTGGCTATTGCCCACTGGCCCTCCCTTGTTTGGTTCCACTCTTCACCTCCCTTTCTTATCAGATTCCCATGAGTTTCTATAACCTTCAGGTCTTTGTTGCTGCCACTTAACATCTCCCAGCTGGTCACCATCTCTTACCTACTCAACTGACCATCTGACACCTCTTCCTCACCTTTGACCTGCCAGCTCTTGCCCCACCCCTCTACCTCCCTCCTTTCAATCAAATGAAGGAACTTGCCCCAAAATGTACATTTCCTGCCACGGCTGCTATCTTTTTTCATTGAGTTTCTCTAGATTTCAGAATCTTAAGCTCTATTTCTCCATGAAACATGATTTCTAGTATTTGGGAAGGCTTTGACTAACTTTGGGAAATGATGGAATGTTTTCTAGATTCCTCCCTTTCTCTCCCCCCACCCCTCCCACCCTCAACAACATTAACACCTTTTGAGGCCCAAGGCAATTTTAACAAGTAACATTGCCTTCAATTCATACATTTTCTCACACTAGGAAACACCAACCTCCTCCTCCAGTACATGGAGGACTACATCCGGGCCTCATGCACCCGCGATGAGCTCATCAATTTCACGGCCAATTTCCACCCTGACCTCAAACTCACCTGGTCCATCTCTGACCACACTCTCCCTTTTCTGCATCTGTCTCCATCTCAGGAGACAGACTCTCCACTGACATTTATTACAAAGCCTCTTAACTCCCACAACTATCTGGAGCACTCGTCCTCACACCCTGTCTCCTGCAAGGACTTCATCCCCTTCTCTCAATTTCTTCGTCTCTGCCACACTTGCCCCCAAGATGTCATCTTCCAGTCCAGAGCCTCGGAAATGTCTGCCTTCTTCCACAAACGTGGCTTCCCCTCCACCACTATTAACTCAGCAATCACCCGCATCTCCTCCATTCCCTGCTCATCTGTCCTAACCCCTCCTGCCTCCAGAAACAATAAACACAGAATCCCCCTCCTCCTCACCTACCACCCCACCAGCCTCGGCATTCACCTTATCTGCCAGAATGTCTGGCAATTGCTACAGGACCCCACCACCAGACACATTTTTCCTTCTCCCCTCTCAGCCTTCCGTAGGGACCGCTCTCGCCCTCCCCACCCATTGCCCACCCCAGCACCTTCCACTGTGGTCATAGGAGGTGCAATGTCTGCACCCACACCTCCTCCCTCACCATGGTCTGAGGTCCCAAACTGACCTTTCAGGTGAAGCAACACTTCACCTCCATAGAACTCATTTACTGCATCCGGTGCACCCTCTGTGGCCTTCTCTACATCGGCGAGACCGGTCCCAGATTAGGAGGAGATCGCTTCACCCAGCACCTCCTCTCCGTCCACAACAGCAACCTCCCTGTAGCCAACCATTTCAATTCTGAGTCACACTCTCAAGCTCACATGACTGTCCATGACCTTTCACACTACCCCACCCTGACTACCCACAGTTTGGAGGAACAACCCTCCAACCCCAGGGCATGAACATTGAGTTCACTGCATTCCACTAATAAGCTTGGTTCCCCCCACCCCTGCCAACTAGTTATTCCACTTCACACTTCCTCTCTCCACCTTACCTAAACTCCTCCTTTCCCCCCTGCAGTGTCCCCCCTCTCCACCTATCATCTTCCATCCTTACCACCCCCTCCCCTTCCCCCTTTTGTTCAGACATCTCTTATGTTCCCCCACACCTTGATGAAGAGCTTGAGCCCCAAAATGTTGGTGATGTATCTTCACCTTTGCTACATAAAGGCATTGATTGACCTGCTGAGTTTCTCCTGCATTTGTGTGGTTTTGCATAATGTTTTGTTCCTCTTATAATCTTGGGCCTATGAAGCACTTCACAGCCACTTAATCATTAATGTAAAATATGCAATCACCTCATGTAGGCATTCTCAAAGAACAATATGATCATTATCAGATCATCTGCTTCATCATTAGTGATGTTGACCTGAGGGTTAGATATCAGCAAGGACATCAGGGAAATCTCCCTGACTCCTTAGAACAGTGCAGGGGAATATTTTGTGCCCATCTGGGAAGGCAGCTGGAGCCTTGATTTATTGTCTAATCCACGAGAATGCACCTCCAGGACCTGCAGTAATTAAATGACCCACTAAGTGTTTTAGAATTTGTGATGGTCGTCATATTAATCTGCCGTCAATGTGTATCCTCCACAATGTAGTATTGTTGAATCAGAGCTCTTTGGCCACTAAATTCATTGTTGATTGAAAAGTTAGTGATTTTCAAATTGAGCTTGTGGCACCTGCTCAAGTGAGTGTCATAAAGATGGTGTAATTTTTAAATTAATTCCCATTTAAATGTAAGTTTCTGTTCATCTGAGAATAATCGCTGCATTGTGCCTTTTTCAGTCACGTGATAATAATTTTCAGTTGCAGGATTACGGTATATTTTCATGACACAGCTCAACAGGCCATTAACTGCATTGCTTCATAACTGCATTAAGCAGTTAAAATCAGCAGGTCCAGGCATTCCAGCCTGTTTAATTAAAAAGTTGCATGTATGAGCTGAATTCATCATTGAAGCATTGTTCTTCATCTTCTCTAGCCAAGCTTGCGACATCAACACATAATTACTGATGGATCTGCATTTGAGCTCACTGCAGGTTCTTTGTTTTTGCATATTCTTGTTCTTCTCATTTTTGTCGTAATTTATGCACGCCACTATTTGCTCCTTTGCCGTTTCAATGCGACACGCTACAGTTAAATAAGCAGAATGCTGTTGATGTTCCCCGCCCCCCCCCCCCATGTCAGTTTGAACTGAGGGGAAACATCCAGCAGTGTGATGGATTTTGCAGTTGTAATCATTGGTTGGTGGCTGCAGAGAGCAATACGGGCTACCTCAAGAGCAGAGTGAAGCAGTCCTATGTGTGGGTCTTCTGCTGATGGTGATAAAGGTTTCCCTCCCTTGGGTCTACGTTCGCAGTACACAAATTGATTTGACCACCATGAGTATTCAGCAGCGCTCTAACCTGGCTGTGGAACTATCAGTTTGTGAAATGGATAGATCTCTTCTTTCTTCCTGCCATACCTAGCTCTTGAAGTGGTTATCAACCAAGTGTAAAACCTGTGTAAAGATTAGGTACTTTCAAGGAGGGGAAAACACCCATCTGTAAAGGTTCTTCACCCTTGCGCCGGCTCCGAGGCGTCGAATCCAACCCTTCTCGGGAAAGGATAATCGCTCCTCCGCCTGACCTGAATGTTCAGCCGCTGCAAGTGGCTGCTTAGGGCCGGGCTATTGACGATGTCAGCCCGCGACCCATCTCCCCACTTGCCCCTCTCCTTCCATGACCCCCTCAAAGTAGGGGCTGCCAAGGGGCGGCCTCACCAGGCTGCTCTCTGCACCTCAAAACACAATAGAGCAATGGCTGTCTTCCCTGTCCGTAATCCCCCACACAGCTGGAACTATTCTGGGAAACCCAGTTTTTCCAGCTGCGTGGGGGATTATGGGTAGGGAAGACAGCCATTGCTCTACCGTATATTTATGACGGGTGGCATCAGTCGCCCCACCTCCATCGACTCCAGAGGGAGCTATGAGGCACCTCTCGATATGAATGGGACCTTTAGGGCTGCTCTCTGAAAGGTAAGTTTTTGATCCGATCTTGTAGTCAGCCTCCAGGCGGACGCCTGCCGCGTGAAGATGTATTTGGAGTCTCTTCTAGACTATCATTCTGGTATTTTAACATCTGGCTGTGCATTTTAGAAACCAACAAAACACAAGTCTCACATGGCTTCAGGGTATTGCATGTTAAATGGAGTATAATTCTGTGCTGAATCATACTGGGCGAAGACACAGGGGTTCATTCCATGTAATGAATTGCTACTTTTATGGGGAATAGCAACTGTTACAACTGTATTAAAATCCATGCAATTAAATTCCCCATATTGCAGAGGTACCAGTTAAGTAATCCTGGGGATAATGTTGGTATGCTGACTATTTTGTGTGGCTGGCATGATGCCTTGTTGAAAATCTTTTTAAACTCACTTGAACAAAATTGAATCATCTTATGGCAAAAAAAAACAATCTTGAGGGGAAAATTGTGTAATATCATTTGGCAGAGTATGTGTGCATTTAAGTTTGAACTCCTGCCAGCCAGAATCAACGTTGTCCTCAACTACTGCCAAGATCAGCCCACCCTTTGCCATTGTGGACCTCTTAGAACATAGAAGAGTACATAGCACAAGAACAGGCCCTTTGGCCCATAATGTCTGTACTGAACATGATGCCCAAATTAAATTTTAAATTTAGACATACAGCACGGTAACAGGCCATTTTGGCCCATGAGTCCGTTCCGCCCGATTAACCTCCACCCCCGGGACGTTTCAAGTGCTAGGAGGAAACCGGAGTCCCCAGGGAAAACCCATGCGGACACAGGGAGAATGTACAAACCCTTACAGACAGCGTGGAATTGGAACCCCAGTCCCGATCGCTGGTGCTGCTAAGGTATTGCGTTAACTGCTGTGCCAACCGTGCTGCCCTTAAACCAAAGCTCTTCACCTTGCTGATGATGCGTACCTCTGTTCCCTGCACATTCACGTGCACCTCCTGTGATTGATGATGGTATTTTCTGATCCATGCGAAAGATGCATGGTGTTTTCCCATAAAATTGAAGCAATGTGCACTTGATCTGTTTTGCTACTAATAGCCAAGAGCAAACCTGAAAATCAAGACACATCGTTTCGAGACATCTTTTGCATCCACCTGGGTGAGTCGTGAGTTTATCATTTGATTGGAAAAACAGCAAATGTCCCATTTTAATTATTTCAGAGTGGCACTCGAGTATCAGCCATTTATACCTAGAGTTAGCTGCAAATCCCAAGGCCAATTGGCTGAGATGCTCAGCGAATTAATATGAAATTTTAATCATCAATGAAGCCTTGAAGCATTAATAATAGTTCTTTCCAAATAGAACAAACCCTGTAAGTGAGACATCGGGGGCAAATAGAACAATTCCCTGGCCTTTTTTTAATAGCAAGGCCACTGCTTATAAACCACAGCAATAATATGGCCCTTCATTCAGAAGGCAAAGGATTATAAAGCACAGAATGGTGAAAATAAACTTGAAAAGTTTACTTTGGCATCTGGCAACAGTGTTTGTGCTTTGGGTGACTTGTCATAGCCGTGGGTAGGGGTTCATGGAGTCCGACTGAAGTGACACACAAGTTAAAAAACACAAAAAATGTTGGAGGAACTCGGCAGCTCTCGCAACGTCCATAGAAGGTAAAGATTCTTTTTAAACCAAAATTGACTTTATTCACAAATTATTTACAAATAGGAAAACTACTCAAAATCTCTTCCCAGATTTCCGTCACTGTACATTATTACATTCATTTCTATTTACACCATTGCCAACACTGTGGCACCTCCCCCCTCTGTGGTTTGAGGGCCTTCTCCTCGTCTCAGCCCCTCAATGCATGGTAACGGAAGGACACTAAACTGTGGTCCTTCCCCACAGCGCCTTCGCATTGGCTGAGCCAATGCTCAGCACATACTCCTGAAGCCTGGAATGTGCCAGTCGGCAGCATTCCCTCACTGACATCTGTGTGCTGAAAGAACAACAGGTTTCAGGCAGATTAAACTGCATGTTTCTCCGAGTTGATGGTCTTCCAGCAGTTCTGGGTGCCTGACTCGGTGTACGTCCCCAGCCACGCTGCTTTTGCGAATGAACTGTGACCAGGACCCTTGCATCCTTCTCCGCACACTTTTAATGAATGTGCATTATTGGACGGAGTTGGGAAACTCTCTCCACTCCACTGGAGACATTTCGGGGACAATATGCATTGTGGGTGATGTTCTGGTTGTACAGGAAGGATCTGACCGGAAGTGCTCCTCTCATCACCTGCCAGGCCAAGTCCTGGTGTTTGTTTGTGAGCATTGGCAAGGAGTCATTCTGTGAGATGACCTGGACAGTCTTCTCAGGGGACCACCCAATGTTGTCCATCGAGTCCTCCTGTTTCAGTGTCAAAGGACGTTCTGTGCTAAGCACTGCCTAATGACCGCTTGGTCAAAGGTCTTTGTCTAGAAAATCTTTTCCATGAAGCTAACAGGAACATTGCATGGCAGTGGGACCAGACCCATCCTTCGCAGCACCTGGGGCAGGTAGGACCTCAGTGCATAGAGAAACTTAGTGCTCTTTTGCTTTAGTTCCATGTACAGCATGATGCAGCTGCACATGGAGGTGGTCATTAGGATGAGGGCTACTTTGGTAGGCCCTTGCCCCCATTACTGGGCAACATGCCGACTCTTCAGACCCTTTCCATCTTGGATCCCTATATGAACTGGAAGTTTGCTCACGTGTCTGCCAGGATGGAGTTGGGGATGGGCCACACCTGCACCACATACAGCAGAACTGAGAGCACCTCTCACCTGATGACCAGGTTGTTTCCTGTTATTGAGAGGAGTGCCGTGCCCACAGACCCAATTTCTGGTGGACCCTTGCGATCCATTGCGACCAATTTTTTAATGCATGCCTCAGCCCCATCAAACCAGATTCCCAACACCTACAGGTAGTCAGATCTGACCAAGAAGAGCATTGTATCGCTCTTCCAGTTTACCCAGTTGCCTAATGCAGATTCAAAATGGACGCAGATGCTAATGAGTCTGCAGACCGACTATGTGTCTGAACAGAAGATGGTGATGCTGGGAAGCCTTGAACTGAGTGCCTGGCAACATCACTCCACTTGTGCCCTTGTCCTTCCCAAAGGATTCTATAAAGGGGTCTATGCGGCACATAAATAAGAGTAGAGAGAATGGGGAACTTTGCCTGACTCCAAAATTGATGGGGAAGCTATCTGTTTCCCACCCACTGATTTGTTTTGTGTTACGGAGGTCTGTATGGAGCAGTTTAATACAATTTCTGATCCCTCTCCAGAGCCCATTTTAAAGAGCTCATCCACCTGTGCTCTCATCCACCTGTGTGATATCTGGTCGAAAGCTGACCAGGCAGGTGTCCATTCCCCTGTCCTGCTTGTAGATGATCGTATCTCTGAGCAGCGGAAGGCTGTCGGGTTGGATCACCTGTCCCATGGCAGACTTTATTCGATTGGCAATAGCTTTGGACAGGATTTTGTAGTTAAATCCTGACATCTTCCTTCACCCCTTTTAGGTTGAAGATGAGGGTGATGATGCCCTTCCTCATGGTGTCTGACATGCTGCCTGATAGGAGCAACCTTCTGGAAGTTTTACCCCACCAGAGCAATGGATGGGGTCCAGTAGCTCCCCCAGGGTAATTGGGTGTTCCAGACCCTCCTGCTGGCCGTTATATAAGGCCTCCGTGATAGAGGACAGGAAGTTTTGGGAGGACATTCTGTCTAGCCTTGGTGTCGTAGTTTGACATAAAAGAATCTGAATGGCCGTCTGTGAGTATGTGACTGAGCCATCCTCTTCCTTAAGGCTGTGGATCGCAGAGCTCCCTCTGTGAATGTTTTGGAACAGGAAGTGTGAGCAGGTCTCATCCTGCTCCAGTATGCGGACTCTGGATCAGAAGATGACTTTGGAGGACTCCGAGGTGAATAGCACAGCTTTCTGGCTCTTCATCTCTTGGAGTTCCTCTCTCACACCCATTCCTCTAGACTGCAGAAGGGGTTGCTGCAGGTCAGTTTGTAGTTGGCTCAGTTCCCACTACATCTATCTTCTCTCTGAACATCTTTGAGAATAAAGAACCTCTTGATGTTCTCCTTGGCCACATCCCATCAGTTCACTGGGGAGTCAAAGAAGTGTTTCTTGGTTCTCCAACCAGCGAACTCCTCCTTTAGTTGCTCTATGTTCTCAGGGGTCAGCAACCACTTTCAGCTTCCATGTTCCCTGGGCTGCCTTCTAGTCCTCCTGAGGGTGACGGGAGCTGCGAAGGAAGTAGTGGTCAGAGAAGAACACTGGCATGACGCTGGTGGTTCTGACTGTGACGGCCTTTGACACGAAAACAATGTCTGTCTGAGATCGGGTCGAGCTATATGGTCTTTGCTGGAAGGCAGCCAGTCTTTTGCTCCACACGGGGAGGGGTACAAATTGATTAGCTGGAGAGGAGTGTCATGATGCGTTAAATGTGTGACGATCGTTTCTCTTCCACCTCCCCTCCCCCGACAATACAGGGGCCACCATTGTGACCATCTCTGACTTTCCGGAGGTATGGCAACCCACAATTCTGTACAAAGGTCTCATCTGCTTTGACTTTGGCAAGGTATTGCAAAGAGTTTACACACTGTAGTGAATTTGACACTGCACACGTTATTTTAAACCCCATTGTTGTTTATTGGAGTCTCCAGTTTACAATCCTTGAAGTCCATTGTCAATCTGCCTAAGCCCTCACGGCCACTGCTTGACGAACTGCAGCACCAATTTCCTCTCTGAGTTGGGTCTCCTCAGTCTAAGCTTATGGTGTTGATGGAATGAGATCTGTCTCTACTCCTGCTTCATCTCCTGGCTGACTTGTATTCACCTTCTCCCAGAGGTGGGAAACTGCCTCTGTACTGCTCCTGGTCTCCCTGAGCTGGTGGGCAATGGCCTCTGTTCTGCTCCTGGTCTCCCCGAGCTGGGGGGCAATGGCCTCTGTCCTGCTCTCCCCGAGCTTGGGAGTTGATGGTACATGCACTGCTCCTGGTCTCCCAGAGCTTGGGGGCGATGACCTCTGGCCCTAGCCGCACCTCGAATGGGGGAAGAATGGGTGCTGTACGTCCCACAGATGGGCTTGCTCATAACCTTTTTTGTCCTTTCTTTCCCCTCCTTTTCAGCAATTTCTCTACCTTCATCTGGCACTCGTGCTGGCTTTATCCTCCGAGGACAAGAGGTTGCTTGCTTCTGATTGCGCATTGACCCTTTTCTTCCCACTGCTTGCAGTGTTGGTTACCAGTTTATTCTGTCAGATTTTTTGGGTTTTCTTTCCTTCCTTTACTGTCTGCTATTTTTCCTCAGCAGCTCCCTCCTCGATTGATTCTGCCTCCTCAGGATGGGCTCCAGCCTCATGGCTGGAGTTTGAAGATTGGAGAGGGATGAGCTTGTTGTCTCCTTGCTGCACCTGGTCTCTGTCTCTACTGGGGCCTCTGTTGCACTGAAGGTTGAGGGGGTGTTGACCTCACAGGGCCTGTTGATGTTGGCTTTTCCCCCTCATTGCCTGTGCGTAGATACCTACCTGTGGAGATGGCCTGCTTCCCCACACAAGCTGCACCTCTTTCTCGTTGCACAGTCCTTCGTCTGGTGGCCTTCCTGCTTGCAATTCTTGCAGATGACTGCATTGAATTGGGCTGTCGTGTCCAGGTTTGTTGGGGTTCCTGCACACCCTGGGCTGCTGAACAGAGACCAAGTACCCATGGTACCCTCCACTGGCAAACACTGAGGTGGGGGGGGGGGTGGGTATGGATGATGGCCCCTTTGGACTCCTCTCTTAAGTTCACCTTGGCATTTACTTGCCCAAATTCCAAACATGTTTTTGACGTTCACATGTGTCCTTGACATAATGGCTTAGGAAAGTGAGTACGTTCACGTCTGGCACGTGTGAGTTGAGCATGTGCACCGTTATTACTTGTTCCTTCTGCGTCGGAAGGGTGAACATTACTTGTGCCAAAATTGGCGAGCCTGGAGCCACATTTCTTTCTCATAGAAGTCCCATCTTCTACTATCTCACTGGGGTCTTGAATGTCACATCAAAGTGACTGTTTTCTGTGACGTCCTGGAGGCAGTAGAGGTCCTTCTCCTCAAATTTGCAAACTTCCATCATGACCTTTCGGACGAAGAGGTCCTGGGAAAACAGTAAACCTTTGCTCAAGTCCTTCACTGCTATCCTGACGGCACTCTGATTTTTAAATTTTTTATCTGTCATCCTGAGGAGTTTGCTGCCACAGCTAATCGTGATAGGAGGTACAGATTTGGGCTTGACCTCTACTTCAAGGTATGAGCAAAAAGCAGGCAGGCGCCAGAATAAACTGGCTGGGGAAGGAGCACAGGCCAATAAACAAAGGTTGTAATTGGACATGGATCGGAGGACAGTTGAGGAAAAATTAATTGGGGAAGGGGGTGGCTCTGTGAATGCAGAGCTTGAGTAATGGAGACGTTGAGATAGGGGAATGGGAGTAATGGGGGGTGGGAAGTTGTTGTTAATGCCATCTGGTTGGAGGGTGCACAGAGGGAATAATATGTTCCTCCAATTTAGTGGTGGTCTCAGTCTGGCAGTGTATGAGATTATGGTCAGGCTTATTGGCGTGGGAATGGGGTGGGGGATTGAAACTGAATGAATGTTGCTTCAGTGGTGCTTTATTTTCTGCTGGGAGCCATTAATGTGTGCCAGGCTGTGTGCCAGGCTGTTATACTGAGCTGAGTGAACTGGAATTACCCTCACCAGATAACACGTATTGTCTCAAGGCTTCAGTCAGGGTGCTTTACCGTTGTTGACTTCTGTTTGGGCACAACTGCAGCCAGAATAGGTGTGGGTCTTTTCAATTTTTGTTTATTTGTCACAAAATAATTTGTTGTTCTAATTTTGTGATTTCTTCAACTTCTCATTTTTATTATTTAGAAAAGCATGGATCCTTCTATTTGGTTAGTGGAGGCAGAAACAATAGGGACTTCCAATAGATTCTTAGCTAGGCTATTGGAGTGAGGAAGAGAGAATTAGATTGTTGTGAAGTAGGTTTACATCGGTCGGCACAACATCGTGGGTGGATGGGCCTGTTCCCTACTATAATGTTCTCTATTCTAATGCATGTTTACTCTGTTAAGTTGATGATATGATAAAGCGTATGCTAAAAGGTAGTAGTAGCCACTTCAGTATTTTTTGACTTGTGTTTCAGTGCGCTGCTTTTAAATAAAGAGCAGAGCTGTTTTTCAGCATTTTGCGGTCACTTACCAAGCCACTTGATGAGGTTATGTGGTGTATTCTGTAATACTGGATGCAGCCTGGGAATAAACAACAATGTACATGAGCATTGTTGCTGTGGAAAAACAAGTGTTTGCCCTTTGCAGCGCTGTTGACCATTATCTTCTTCTGTTCCTCAGAGCTGGACCAACCACTTGACAACCACTGTGTGACAGTCTGCATGTACGAGATGTTTGTCAGGGTGTGAGAAAGTCTTAAATGGAACCATGAATGGGTCGCAATGCCCCTCAAGCATGCTACACGCCACCCAATAAGATTGTGGCTGAACCAGTGCCTCAAGTCCATTTCTGTTTAGACCCTGTTCTCTTTCATGCCCAAAACAATCGATCACTCTGATTCCCAGAATGTACTCAGTCATACTTTTTACAAGCCGGGTTTAATACGCCTTTAAAAAACCTCGCCTACCTGCGACGAAGGTGGATTGGGGGGTGAAGAGGGTCAGTTCAGACCCGTCTTTTATCTGCCACCGAGGTAGTATCAGGTGTGAGTGTAAAAGGGGCAACCCGTGCTTTGAGGTCCAAACGGGAAAGGAATGTAATGTCCCGCCTCTTTTGCTCCAAGAAGCCGGCTTACAGTGTAAAAGGACGAGCAAGCCGGCTTCCAGAGACTGGTCATGTAATTGGCAATAATGTAGGTTTTTTGTGTAAAAAGAGTAAGCGAGCGTGTGTATCTTTCTGAGGTAGAGAAGTCTGAACTCAACATGAAGAAATCTCCTCCACATCTTGAGACCAATTTTTTTCCCCCCCATCCCCTCCCAGCGAGAGAAGGAGGACACACTGCTGCTAGAACTTAGTTTCTTCTCAGAATTATCTACGTGTTTTCAATTTCTTAAATTTCATTAGACCATCCTTCATCCCAGGGATCAATATTAGGAACCTATTTAACTCTTTCCTTTGGGGAGAGAAAGGGATACTTTGTCTCCTCTTCAATCTATTTAGGCTACCTCAGTAAATATATTTAAGATTATGTTGGATAGATTTTTACATTGTCGGGGAATTGAGGGATATAGGGAAAAGGCAGGTAAGTGGAGATGAGTCTTTCATCAGATCAGCTATTATCTCATTGAATGGTGGAGCCAGGTGGCCTAGTCCTACTCCTATTTCATAAGTTCTTGTGGACCTGGACTAACATGCCCACTTACCTATCAGTTAGCTGGAACAATCGTCCAGTCACATTTTTAAAAATCTTGCATACAAATTTTAATGAGCTTTGAGGCATGCTACTTTTCCAGGATATAAACTGTTTCCTTCTCTTGCAACAGAGACATTAAATGTATTCATTATCTACAAAGTGGTTTGAAACATCTAGGGGTTATGAAATGAACGAAAGTCCTTTCTTTTAGCTCATTTTGTATTTCCTGTAGAAAGATAAATACTTCAGTAAATCCTACACTCCACACTTCAAATCTCAATGGATGAAAAAGCAGTTGGTTTCAAACATATTTTAAGCTGTGTTGTGAGGTCTATAGCTGAGCTTTTATGAATACAGTAAAATTCCTGTTATCTGGAATTCAAGGAACTGCCCAAAAAAAGGGAAAAATAAATAGGTAAAAAATATTGTTACACGACACGTAACAAGGAGCAATAAACAATGAACCAGACAGTGTTTAATTTTAAAACACTGATTTTGTTTCTAACTCTTAGACTATAATCTTTTAAACTAAATCTTTCCCCAGCTATGCACAGGTGTCTCGTGCGTGCGCGTGTGTGTGATATACAAAACCATTACAGTCCAGGCCAAAATCTAGAAAGTTGCTTCAAAGTTCAGTCTTTTAAATTCAGTGGTGAAATCTAGGCCTTTGAAATTTGGTGCCCAGAATTAATGTTGAACTGATGGGAAGCCTGAAGTTGTGGTTGCTACAGACTCATGAATTCTTCTTGCATTGCCTTTGATAAAATGTCCACCAATGCAAGCTTTGGTCATAACACAGGCAAGACTTGAAGTAGGCGGCCTCCATGAAGCTTCTAAGACCCTGGCACCAGTCTCTGCAAGTACCTTCACTGCTGGTCACTTTTAAAATGAACCGGTCTCTCCAAGTGATCTCCACTGTTAGTCACAATCAAAATGAAGCACTTTGCTTTCCAAAAGACCCTCCTGGCAGAGATCACTCCACCGAAAAGGCCCAGATAGTCACAGATCATGTTTTGCTCTGAATTCCACAGAACGGCCGGCCACTAGAGCTGCTTCAAAAGGCTCTGTTCTCTCCAGCAGTCGGAATGATTCTCCCTTTGCAAAACCACAATGTCTTTGGAAATGTATCGAATTCTGGAACAGACTGCGACAAACCTCCCGGTTCTTCCAATGTATCGAATTAATGCTGGGCTGTGATTTATGTTCTGCTTGGTGCTTGTGTGAAATGTTAACTGTGACCATTCAATCTCACCTGTCTCTACTGTCCCTTACAGTGATGATCCCATTTTACTAAAACGGGAACTTGTAATAATATGGAAGTTTAAAATTGGGGTGCTTTGTCATTAGTTTGCCAAACAGCCAACACTCAGTCTTAAGCAACCTGAAAGTTCACTTATTTGGCATCTACCAATCCCCATAGGTGCTGAATACCAGGGGTTTTACTGTAGTATTTATAAAAGCTCCCCCTCCCCCCAACTTTCCTCAATAGAGTATAATTTCTGATGCTGATCTTCACACTGAAGGAAGGTCGTGAATGTCCTTGAAAGGTTGCAGTGGAGATTTATCAGAATGGTTCCAGGGCTAAGGGATTTTAACTACATGGTTTGGTTGGAAAAGGTGGGACAATTGTCCTTGGAGTAAAGGAGGTTGAGAGGAGATTTGAAAACTCTGTAGACAAAGAAAATATACTTCCATTTGGTGAGTGTAAAAGAACTAGTCATAGATTTGAGTTTTTTTATTCTTTGTATTGCACAGTTTATTTACATTTATTATTTGTTTACTGTTCTTTACTTGTGCACATAGTGTAGAGTTTTGCACTATCAATAGGTGGCAATTCTGCTTCACCCACAGAACAAAGAATCTCGGAGTTGTATGTGACATCATGTATGTACACTGACGATAAATTTGAAATCTGAGAGCTGGGTTTTTTGAGGGGGGGGTAAGAGGGAAGGGAAAGGGGGAGTGTGGTGATGCAAGGGAGAGGTTTATATACAACAAGGATCAAAGAACTAGAACTTAAAGACTGTGAGGGATGGAGGAAGTGAAGACCATGATTTTAGAAGGCTTTTCCTGCATTTAAGTTGATGCAAAACTTTTTTTGTTTTGGTGGTCATACCGACCAAGTCAAGTTCATGTTTATTGTCACACATTCTGAGGTATATTGAGAATATTTGATTTGCTCGTCGACTTTTTTTTACATATTTAACCAATTACATACAGATCCGTGTTCATCTATCAATGGATTTAATCAATTAAAACCTGAGTCTAACACCAACATTTCTCATCTCATCATTTACCTCCATCCCTTGACTCAATCTTTACCTCGTGCTGGGTTGGAAAAGCAGCCAACGTCTTATGAGATCCTGCACCATGATGTTCAAGGACAATTTCTTTCCTGCTGTTATCAAACTCAAGAATGAACCTTACAGCAGTTTCCAGGGCAGGGAAACATCTAAGCTGTTCTTCTTCAAATAAATGTGGCTTCCCCTTCCCTACCATTAACTCACCCCTCATCTGCATGTCCTCTAATACCTGTATAACTTCCTTGGCCCCCTTACACAATAAAGACAGGATTCCCCTTGTCCTCACTTACCACACCCCAACAGCCTCTGCATCCAGCATTTCATCCTCTGCCATTTCAGCCACGTACTATGTGATCCCACCACAAAACATGACTTCCTCTCTCCTCATATCTGTTTTCCTTGTGGACCACTCCTTCTGTGACCACTGGAAATGCTACTCTTGTGTCCACACCTCCTCCCTCATCACCTTTTGGGGCCTAAACAGTTCTTCCAAGTGAAGCAACACTTGTGAATTTGCAGGGGTCATCTACTGCATCTGGTCAGTGCTCCTGTTGTGGCCTCCTCTACATCAGAGAGACGGTGCAGACTTGGAGATTGCTTTGTTGACCACCTTTGCTCTATCTGCTGCAATAGTGGGAATCTCCTAGTGCAACCAGTCAGTTTCCATTCCCATACTAATATTTCTGTCCAATGTCTTGTGCACTGCCAGACTGAGACCACATGCAAATTAGTGGAATGACCTCTCATGTTCTGTCTGGACACGTTCCAACCCAATGGCATTAACCAACTTCTTGGGTTTCTTTTAGCCATCCCCCTGAACCCATCTCTCTCTTTCCCTATCCTAATGTGCTCTCTCTCTCTCACTCTCTCTCTCTCTCTCTCTCATTCTCCAGCTCTGCTTTCATGGACCCACTCTTTCCCCCCCACCCCTGCCGATCAATTCACACCTTTCTTTTCCTGTCTCCTATCCATGTATAACTATGGCCTTTTCCCTTTGGGCTTTGCCCAACCAGCCTTTTTACTCAGATGCCTGCCTGCTTGCTTTTGCTTTTGCTCATACCTTGATAAAAGGCTCAGTCCCGAAACATTGGTTATACTGCATTATCGAGGCTGCGAGACCTGCTGAGTTCCTCCATCATTTTTTGTTTTTTAGCAGTAAACTGTTGCCTTTGCTCCAATACTGACTGATACCTCTCTCTCTCTCTGCGTTACTGTCTTATTTGCTGTATTATGCATGAGATATCTAACTGAACAACTTGTAAAACGAACTTTATGCATCTTGCTACATGTGACAATAAATTTTGAATTGAACTTGTAACATTGGAAATATTCAACAGCAGCATGTATTCTCTCTCATTTGGAAAAAGCTACAACGTGCTTCACACTTTGCCTTCAAACGTGAGCTGGAAGAAATTCAAGATTCCTTTGTTGTCATGTAATCATACAGAACGTAATATTATACAAAATTTCCTTCTGCCTGTCTTAAGGCAAAGAGTCACCATTAGTGTTACCTGGTGCTCCTTACAGAACGAGAGAAAGGGAAGCCAAAGAGAGTCCCTTCATAGTCACTGAGTGTCTGGATTTGCCTTCGGTACTCCCTCTGCACCCGAGCTCAAGATCCAAACCTCTGACACGATCAGGAAGTCTTCATGCCTGAATCTGTTCTTGTCCACAGCACTCTCTTTCTCTCTTTCAAATCCTGCTTTCGCTACCTGGTTCCCATGAGCCAGTCTCCAACAGCACACAGCCTGTGTGTGTCCCTCAGCCGCTGAGCCCCTCGTGGGTTCGCTGCCGTGGTCATCTTCCCTGTAGGGTAGTCTCCTCTACTTCGCTTTTCCTCTCCCATCGTGTGAAGATTTGAGAGGGGATTGCTATCCTTCATCTTGGGTCATAGGTGGCATGCTTTCATAAGGAACGTGATGGTGAGCTGGCCTGTGAACTTAGCTTTAACCTTTAAAAATATGGTGCCCTGTTGACTGAGCTACACCTGCCTCTGTTGCCTGGTGATGAATGTGAAAGTTATGAAGAGAGTGATTTGATTTTGTGAACAGAATGCAGTAGTACAGTTGTCGCCTGTGATTTTAATCGTTTTTCGAATGGTGCAAACGTGACTGGAAAACGTCAGTGGTGAAATGGGTCTTTGAACATTGCTCCAAGCTGTCAGTTTAATGCATCAGGCAGAATTGATGGTTGGGACATTTTAATGTGAAGCAACTGAAGGTAAACATCAGCAATGATCCAGCCAAGCTGCTATGTGCATGTGCAGTGCCACTGTGAGCCAAGTGGCAAGGTCACAGATTGCAAAACATAAGTTTATTTGTGAATTGATAGAAGTCCAGGACCAAGGCTCATATGTTGCACAGTGTAGGACCTGAAGAGATTTTATCTGAATCTGAAGAATGATTTGATTTGATGTGGAGATCTGTTTTCAAAAACAGTTCTGGTTATTGGATGACTGGAGGAGACTGGGAACTGCATCATTACCTCCTGAGAAATAATGAATGAGAGATTATTCTTTGAATGGGGCTATTTTGTTCATGGGGTGAAAATAATGTGAGTAGGGAATGGAGTTGTCCTTGAAGATCTGTGCGTACGGTTGTTTAGTGCTGATTTATTTTGTCTTCCTTTTGCACCACCACCTCATCTCACCAACTTCACCAGAAGGGGAGAAGGATTTAACAGATACAGTTTTAGACAGGGAAATGTGCTCAAAACTATATCTGGCCATGAGAGAGGGAAGCTTAATTCCTGCCGTGACCAGACTTTTTTTGACAATGTAGCTTGGGTGGAAATCTTTATGGCATGTGGTTGGATGTCAGACTATGAGAATAAATCTCTTTCAGCATATTCTGACAATTGGTGAGATCATAGTCAAAATGTGACCCAAATCCAGAGAGCTGTCTGTTCTACCCCTGATACCTAAAAGGTTAAAGGTTCCACTATTGTCGTGTAATAATACATTTAGAATATAACATACGTGAAATTCTTTAACTTTTGTCTATCGTAAGGCAGGCAGAGAGTCACCATTTTGTCCAGTGCCCCTCACAGCACCTGATGTTCCTATGCAGACTCCCCTCCAAGAACTGTCCAGGCCTGAGCCTGCTTGGCTTCCGAGATCAGCCAATCTCAGGCACATGCAGGCTACCTCCAGTTAATACACCATCTTATCAGTATCAGATTTACAGCTAACAATTGAATTTGCATTTCTGGAGAAAAAAAGCGGAGGGAGATCCGAGTGTTTCCAAATATCACATACTCTAATTGTTAGAATATGTTTCTGAACATAGATTCTCCACAATGGGAGTAGTTTCTCGTCATCTATTAGCTTTCCTTCATGTGAAATTTCATTTGTTATCTTATCCTTTTTAAATTTCAGAGAATACACCCTGAATTTCTGTAATTCGACCTTGCCTGAATCAACGTATTATTCTGGTAGATCTGCACTGCAACTGCTTTACAAAATGTCCTTTCTAGGATGTGGTACTGCAAACTGCTCGTCATACTCTTGCTGTCTCGTAACTAAGATATGCGATAGTTTATCTTCTATTTGTGTCTGTTCAGTCCTTCATATAATGGAATGCATTCCTCTTAGCTTTTTAATCACTTTCTGTATCTGCCCATGACATTAAAATTAGCTACATTGGTAGAGATTCTCGCTGCTAAATTTTCACCGTTTTGAAAATATTAAAATTCATTTAAATGAGCACAAACGATGACAAGCCGTTCAAGGAATGCAACACAGTGAGAGGAATGCTTCTGAAGTTGAAGTCAAGGAATGACGTTGCTGGAAATAATAGCCCCAAAGTGAGCTCAGAACAGGCCCCATGCTGAAAGCATTGATCCTAAATGAGACGAGGACCATCTGAAATGCAAGAAAGATATTGATGGGGATTTGAAAAAGGTGGAAGAAAGATTTAGACGTGGGTTCTTCATTAGATGTGGCATTCTCTGCCTTTCTAAATGAAGAATGCATTCCAGGACTTTTTTTACTCTCCACCTTGTTAATTCAAAAATGCAGTAAAAAAAAAACTGATAAATGATCTTTCTTTTTCAATATTTTTATTAACATTGAAATTTCACATCCAAACATACAGAGTACTACATTTGTTAAAATTCAAAAGGATAAATTACATTTAAACCAAGGTACTCCATATTTTAATTAGATTATATTGTATTGATATTATTTTATTATTTAAAAAGAATGGAAAATCTAAACCCACTTCCAAGAAAGAAGCTGTTTGATAAGAATTCTGTCTTTCTACTTTTTTTGACCAGAGAGTTAAATTACCTCATTCACCATAATAAATCAACTTTGAATTATCTCAAATATGGTAGTATGGTGAGCAAGCTTCATTTCCAATGTGAAAGTGATCATTTCATCCTATTCAGTAAAAATTTCTTTGACATGTTTTCCAGGTTTTTTTAAAAATTATTGCCTGAGATTCAACAAGTTATTGATGTGCGTGAGCAAAGCAGTTAAGGTGGTACATTTTTATTGGTATTTTGTCCCTATTATTTGTATGTGGTGACTAAAACACTTTCTGTCTGGCACTGCAGGTTCAGAGGTTTCTCTATCACCCCCTTCTTTCCTTATTTTTGCATGTCCATTAAGATAGTAGAAGGACAAACTAGTTCTAGTCCACAAAGGGTTGATATAGGTTCATTGCTTATCTAAATAGCTTCTTGTGTTGAGAGGACAATGCGTCAGTGAAGGCAGTTCCTTTTGTTGCAGAGTTATGGATAATCAATGGTACGTATTCTGCAGACTGATAATAGCTTCATAGGAAATGAATGTTTGCGAGAGACAGCCTTTGAATCATACCATCCTATAGCACAGAATCAGGCCCTTTGGCCCACTGAATCTATACTGGGCATCAAACACCTACCTACACTAATCTCATATTAATCCTATTTCATTCTTCACCTATTCTCATCAGATTTGACCACTTGCTTGCACACAAGTGCCCAGTGTACCTGTCAACCTACATGTCTTTTGTTACGTGGGAGGAAGTGTCGTAAGCATAGGGGAGTTACAGGGAGAACTTGCAAACTCCACACTGACAGCACCGGAGGTCAGGATTGAGCCTTGGTGTCTGGAGCTGTGAGGCAGCACATCTATCAGGTTGCACCACCATGCTGGCCTAAAAGGATACACAACAGAGACCTGGGATGTAAACGGAGACCGAATAATGGATGACAGTGCAGCCTGGTTAAACTGAGATTCTTTTCTCCCACGGCCTTGATGCTGATCTTCTGTCATGGGGCAGATGAGAGGTACAACTTAAATTGCCTGCTTTTTAGAAGGCAAGTCTCTTTCAAGGAAACAGATCCTGAGAAATTAGCTTTCTAAAAATGTATTGAGCTATACAGCATAAAAGTGTCCTACTGATCATCTCAACCATGCCAACCAAGTTGGCATTCTGGGCTAGTCCCATTTGCCTGCATTTGGTCCATACCTTTTGAGATCTTTCCTATCCATTCATTTGTCACAATATCTTTTGAATGTCATAATTGGACCCGTTTCTTTTGTTTCCTCTGGCATCTTATTCCAAATATAGAGTACACATGAAAAGGTTGTGGGAACTGGCAATGTTTTTCAATTCTGTTTTATAGCAGAAGTTGCTTTAAAAGATTAGGCAAACCCGTAGTTTGTTCATTGTGGGTTAGTGTTCTTTCTCTTCCACAGTTGAGGCTGTACGCTCTGAGCCAGGGATGGGCAACCTTTTTTAAAAAAACTCACATTCCACCTTAAGTGTTTTCTATGCCGTAAGTGCTCTGTGATTAGTAAGGGATTGCTTCAGGTGGTATGTCTGTGGGAATAAAATGGTTTGAAAATCATTGTTTTAATTGTACCTAATTTTGACTCGTTATGTGCACAGTTTCATATCTCAAAGGAAATGGGCCAATGACAATTTTTCTCAATCAAAATGTTTCAGTAACAATTGGGTCTAGTGGTTCTCAACCTTCCCTTCCCACTCACAAACCACCTTAAGCAATCCCTTACTAATCGCATTCCCCTTATGGCATAGGGACTACTTAAGGTGTAATGTGAGATTAGGGGGTAGTTTGAAAACCACTGAGTTAGATAGTGTCCTCAATGAGCATTGAACCTGAAAAGAGAATGAAGAGCCTGCTTTCAGAGCTGGTGTCCAGATGAGGTCAGTGAACATAATGCAAGGGTTGTGCGGGGGCCCCTTGTTGATCATTCCATCACAAATTCCACCCTATCCTGTGCAGCTGTAGCATGGAACTTGTTATGAAATGATCAACATATTCAGTTTGGTGCAGCTTTTGCTGTTTTGGGGCAGTATGGTTTAAGATCTGTTAAATTAGTCCTATATTCCCATTATAAAAGGTACAATTCAGATGAAGTATGGGTGCACATGAATTGAGTTGGCTCCTCCTGATTACTATTTTATGCAAATCTTTGATAGGATAACATCACCAATTTGATATGTTTGTCATTTATAAACATTTTGTTAACTTGCACAAGATCTCCCATTATGGCCCATAGTTGACCCAAAGATTTGGATGAGCATGATGTTTATTTGTGTTTGTTGGATGGTGTGTGTTGGAATTCTATGATGTTTTTGCTCGCATCCTGGCCTGGTTTGGTCATTTGAGTGTCCAGGAATGTGGAAGGCGCAGTCGATAGCAAACATGGCCAAGTCCATCATAGGCTCTGACCTCTTACCCATTGAAGACCACTCTGCCACAAAAAGACCTACAACATGATAAAGGATGCCCATCACTGTAGTCACAACCTTTTCTCGCTGCTCCCTTTGGGTAGGAGGGCAGAACACCAGCACCTCCTGCTTCAAGAACAGTTGTGAGGCTCTTGAACATCCCTTTACTCTGGAGCCACAAATGGCCTGACTGCACCTTTTTTCTGGCAGTACTGTCACTGTGAATATTTATCATCAATCTTACATTTGTTGTCTTTTTCCATTCCATCATTTAATGTGTGGAATCTTTTAGCAAAGGACCTGCTTGCAGGAATAAGAATTTCAATGCATAGACATTGTACTTGTGTGAATGACCATAAACTCGTTAAGACCAAAAAAAAAATTGTCATAATCGGATCCACACAGTGTGAAGCAGGTACCCTAAAGGCAGCAGGTAAAATGCCACACACGTCAAGAGTTTCAATGACTGCTTCAAACATTTGAGTGATCAGCTGGGGTGGTAGAGAGAAAACCGCTACTGAGAAACTCGGTGTTCACAAATGTAAATTATTTGAATTGTGCAATGTTAACAACTTTGGTGAATTGCTATAACCCTTAAACCACCTATAAGACCACAAGACATGAGTAGAAATAGGCTGTTCAGCCCGTCAAGTCTGCCCTGCCATTTAATCTTTAGCTGATCCATTTTTCCCACACAGACTCACTGCTTAGCCTTCTCCCCATAACCTTTGATGCCCTGACTAATCCAGAACCTATCAATCACGACTTTAAATGAACTCAATGACTTGGTCCATGGCAAAAAACGACACAGCCGACAGAGTTTCAGTGATTGGGTTCATCCCTGGCCTCTGGTGCTGTCAATGTGGAATTTGCCCAGTTTACATGGGTGCGCTGGTTTCTTCTATAAATGCCAAAGGTGTGTAGAAGGGTAGGGTTGGCTGCTGTAAATTGTGCATAGTGAGTGTAGTGGTAGACACGGTGGGGAGGGGGAGGGGGCGATGCAATGAGGTGAGACTCAATGAACTGAAAGGCTTGGTTTGGTGCCATTTGGCTGTGATGAGCCAGGGCTCGAGGAAGCAGAGGATGTAGGAATTCTCCAAAGGCAGCAAGTCCATTCCCAGTCATCCCTGTTCGTCACCAACTTTATTAGGGAGCAGTGTGCTGACTCTTTACCCCCATCCAAAGTTTGATCCCTTCTCCTCCCAACAACTTGTGACAAGAATTTTGACACCCAGTATATCTGACACGGTTCACGTAGCGGTTAGCAAAGATCAATCTATGGTGTTGTAGTTATAACAAGAGAGTTTTTCATCCATTTTACAGGGCAAAGGCCTCATTTTGGTGACTTTGTGATATGTAAGGTGAGGATTCACCAAATTATTGCATCCTCTTTACTCCATAATTATGCTCTTTATGTGTGTTGAAAGTAAAAATGCACCTTAAGTAGGCAGGAGTCCATTAACCTCCAGTATTCCACACTCCTTAAACTTTAACATAATCTGTTTTTCTGTTTCATATCTTATTTTTCAATTTTTTTTCCTCTCAAATTTCTTGAGGGTGAATTTCTATTTTGCATCTCAATTTTTTTGGTTATGATTGTACATTCAACAAGGGCTAATTTCTGTTACCTGACCTGCCTTTATGTTGGGGATGCAATATACTACTTAAATTTCTCATAAGGGTATGTACACTGTCCTCTCAAGTGGGTGAGAGATATCCCATGACACTTTTCTAGGAAGGGGAGCAACATCTGCCCAGCGGCCTGGCTATGATGTCTCTCCACCAAAACATGAAGGAAACAAACTGGTCTTTGCTGCTTTGTGGGACCTTGCTGTCATGCTTCCTCCATTATAACAATGACCAGAGGTGCTTGAGGATGTCCTACATGAGCATGGGGATGGAAGTAGGCCAGCTACTCCCTAGTGCCTATACTGTCATTCAATAAAATCACAGCGATTCAGTAACCTAATTCCACATTGCTCCTTTGCCCATGTCCTTGATATCTTTAGTTAATGGGGAAAAAAGCGAACCGTAGATATAAAGCTACATTTGACTTGGCCTAAATTGTTGTTTGTAGAAACGAAATTCAAATATTTCCACTCTTCTTGTTAAAGTATTTTCTAATTTTATTCAGGAAGGATCTGGGCCCACTGTATCTTCATGAAGCTCCTTGAATTATGCAATATAAATACAAGCTCACTCCTCCAGGTCCTTTAATACAGGCTAACACTACTGTTACGAGCCCAGATAACCCCAAAACCCAGCAGCAATAGATATTCACCAAGACAAATGGTGACTTAAACAAAAGTTGCTTTTAATTATCTTTAAACATGAAAGCAGAATCACACTTTAACTTAACTAGCCCAACTTAACATCCTTCTACTTCTAAGCGCATGTGTGTGCAAGTTCAGAAAGATTCTTTGTTTCACAGTTCAACCTCACTTCTCATTCCTCCAAGTTCAGTGGTTGCAGACAATTCTTATACTGTGCACAGAATTTAATATTTATAAAGTTCACCAGGCTTTGGTGCTTGAAAGGTAAATGGTTACCGCTAAGGAAGGGTCTTGTCAGTTTTCAGTGAGAGGCTTGTTGTTCCTTTTTAATCAGCCACGTCAGTGTCTTGTTGATGAAACTTGCCCCATCAGGGTTCTCCAGATGATAACCTCTTTCTTTCAGGTCACGACAGAGTTCCTTTTCACTTATTCCAAGTGAAACATTAGACAGCCAGTCCTCTCCAAACTACAAGGGCTTTGACAAGGCCATCTTCCAAATGGGCTTTCCATAAGCTTGCCAGCTTGTCTTGTTTCAAACCCAGCTGCTTCTGCTGGCTGTAACACTGTGCAAGTGATCTCTGTGTCTCTCTCTCTTCTCTTCATCCCCCCCCCCCCACTTTCTCTCTCTTACTTTCTTAATTTCCTGTGATGTGTTTAATTCAAAATTAATATGGCAATGCGGCAATTTCGTGAAAATCAAAGGAGGTTTTGGATGAGATGTCTTTCTCATGAAGCTGATGGAGAAGTTGTGCAAATAAGGCAGAAACCTGGCCATTCACAGCTGTCAGGATATCTCTTTCTCACCGTGCACATAATTCACGCCACTATCTGTTTTAGGCTGTTAATTCTACACCCATTTCTTCCAACTCGGAGGATTCTGCAAACTATATAAAATTATCATTTCCAATTGAGGTTGTCAGACAATTTTGAAGAAATGTCAAGCTCAAATGTTTTTTTAAATGTTTCCCGCTCCACAGATGCTGCTCAAGATTCAGTGTTTGCATTCTTAAATGTCACCATCCACAGCATTTTGATTTTGAAATTTAACTGAATTTGAGCTGGGGTTGGGCAAGTGGATGGCTTGTACGTTTCCAAAGGGGAATACCAATGGAAGATGGAAAATTGAGTTAAATACAAAGATGACTGTAAGAAATGGTTAACAAGATTGCAATGTTGGTCTCCTTGTCTTAAAAAGGATGTATTTGCCAGAATGAGGAAACAGATTGAAGTTGTTTGATAGTCATCGAGTTGTCACTTGTACGTTGATACATTGCTACTTCACTTAATTTCGGATGATGTATTGAATGGGGAATAAATATGAAAGTGCAGTAACTTCATGAAAATTAGGGCAAGATGAGGATGAGAAGGAGGTAGTTGCTGGTTTCTGAGATGGAAAGTTTGCCACGAGAAATGAAATTGAGCGGACTGTTGATATTGGGAATTTAGTAAACTGAGAGGAGATCGCGAGTCACTTGTAAAATTCTTACAGGGCTCAACAGGTTGGGAGAATAATTTGCCTGGTTAAGAATCTAGGTCACACTCAGAATAAGGGGTGGGCCATTTAGGCTAGAAATTAAGAAAAAAAAATTCTTCCTGCAGAGTCGGGGGGAAAAAAATGGCTGCACTACCGGAGCTGCTGCCATGGCGGCTTTGTTGATGGTGTAGACCTCTGGAGAGCGGGGAGTGGAGACACAGCGCTTCTCCACAGGGTCCAAGTGCCTGGTCCAACATCAGACAGCTCCATGCAGGCTTTAAATGGGCTGTTAAAGGTGGTTTATTTTATAATATGACCACAGAGTCTGGGCCTAAGATGATGTCATCTCTACTCGGCAGTTGTCTCAAGGGGTTGCAGACTCCAGGGAAGCAGAGGACTAGTACAGGGCACCAGAAAACGGGGAGAACACGCTCCATATGAGAGGGAAAGGCAGAGGCAGCCACCACCCTTCGGGATGGTGACCTTGGCGGCGGAGCAGTGAGGTGCTTTGCAGACTGCTGACGACTGCGGTCAAAGGACTCATACAAGGCTGTGGACTGCTGGAGTCTGGCTCAAGACTGGGTGAAGGATTACCAAATATCGGAACCAGGATGCGAGAGGATGCTGAAGACATCCTGATCATGTCAGAGATTTGGATCTGGAGCTGGGGTTGCCACTGAGACATGCAGAGTGCTGAAGGCAAATCCACGGACACTCAATGACTCTGGTGTGGACTCTCTTTTGCTGCTCTTTCTCTGACTGTAAGAGATGGTGGTCAATTTCTGCTGATGGTGATTCTGTCTGCCTAATGGGAGACTAAATTCTGCATTATTACACTTGGTTTATAACATGACATTAAAGGAATCTTGAATTGCGAGAGACCATTCAATCATTGAGTTTATTCAAAACAAATCTTTTTGTTTTTGGACAATTGAGGAAATGAGGTAGAGCAGGAAGTTGACGTAGAAAGTTTAAAGAAGATCGACTATAGCCTTGAAAGATGGAATAGTCTTGGAAGGGCTAGATGGCTACAGCGTCAACAACCCAAGCTCAAATTCGGCACTGTCCGTAAGGAGTTTGTATGTCCTTCCCATGTCTGCATGGGTTTCCTCTGGGTGCTCAGATTTCCTCCTGGCATCCAAAAGTGTACAGAGCAATTTGGGTGCAATTGGGCAGCATGGGTTCAAATGGATGGAATCAGCTTCTAACATGCTGTAATAAATTATTATTAAATGCATATTCACATGTAATGTTATAGTAGTGAGTTGGTAATTGACTTGCTAATAGATTGACTTGACAGCTTTAAGTCATTATTGATTTCCACAGGAAATGGGAACAATTTGTGTCAACTATATTCAAGAAGAGAGCTATTTTAGCATACAGTTTGTAAGATTATTCGGTGCTGGGAAACTGAAAAGGCATTTGGGGAGTGAAATGGGGGAGTTTGGGCTCTGATCCTGATATTAGTATACCTTTGTCCTTCTGCTAATAAATGAAGGAAATATGCTGCCAAAGCTTAGGTCTGATTTTTTTTAAAATCTGAGGAATGAGATGTATCTATTTGAATTGGGATTTAATGCCTCCTTTCTTTCACTAAACATTTCTCCAGTAAACCTTTTTTTTAATTTGGAAAAAAATAGCCGGTTGAGGTGTGACAGAGGGACGTTTTTTCACAACCTGATATAAAGTATTGACATTTGGGTTGTTGCAGTGTGATATCATTAATTTTTAGGGAAGACCACAGTTTATCATCATCTCCTCAGTGGCAATTCCTGAGTATTTTTAGCAGATGTGATGTGCATCTCCAGTTGTAATTTCTCACACAGGAAGTTGTTCACACAACAACACATAGTTGTCAAATGCAAGCAAGGAAATTCCCACAGGAACCTCAAAATAAAATCTTCATCAAAAGACACCAGCTTAGTTGGTTCGTTCACTTTCTCTAGTGTGAAACATGAAAACCTGCAGAAAATCTGTAAAGATATATTACCGAGACCTTCCTCAAGGTATTAGTGAAAAGAGAAGTGTGTCTAAATTTAAAAAAAACGGGAAAGAATGAGAGGGGGGTGGGTGGGGGGAGGAGTACAGTCCAATAGAGAAAAGGTATTAATAGGGTATGATAAAGTGCAAAAGGAGACCAATGTGTTTTTTTACACAGTCACTGCATTCTGGGAAGTGATTCCCAAATTTGTGGAACGTAGTCTGTGTAAAAAGATCAAAACTGAAATGAGCGACTCATTCCCGTTCTGAAATTTTACCTGAGGCACCCCGAGTTGTTATTGCGGACTGCCTGAAGTCTAAACTGAACTGCAGGCAGTCCGCAACAATGGGCTAATGAATAGCGCGTATTTGCAAGTCCCACTTCTTGCCACACTTCTGGTCTTCGGTGTAAACTCACATAAGGAAAATAAGATTTTGAGGTTTGGTCATTGATGTGTGAAGGTAGGAAAAAACTTGGAATTGGGAAAAAAAACTAAATTTTATGTTTAAAAAAACATGAGGGAGGGGTAGAGAGAGGGGGAGCGAGATAGAATTAAGAAATAGATGGGGGAGTGGGTTTAACCAAAACTGGAGAGGTCGATGATAATGTCATCTGGTTGGAGGGTGCCCAGATTGAAGTTGAGGTGTTGTTCCTTCAATTTGTGGGTGGTCTCAGCCTGGCTGTGCATGAGACCATGGGCAGACATGTCAGCAAGGGAATGGGGTTGGGAATTAAAATGGATGCCCACTGGGAAATCCATGCTATTGTGATAGACAGAGCTGAGATGCTCATCAAAGTGATCTCCTAGTCTGCGTCCAGTGTCTCCAACATAAGAGGCCCAAATGATGGTGAGGGAGAGGTGTGGGCATGTGGAGCATCTCCTGCGGTCATAGGGATAGGTTCTGGAGGGGGGTTGATTGGTAAGGTGGGAGGAGTGTACAAGGGTGTTACTGAGGGTGCGGTTCCTGTGGAAGGCAGAGAGGGGTGGAAATAGGAATAGGAGTCTAGTAGAGGGATCGGGTAGTAGGCAGCAGAAGTGGCGGAGGAGGATGTATTGGATGTGGAGGCTGGTGGGGTGGTAGGTGAGGACCAGGTGAAGCATCCTTGTTGTGTGCAGGGGTGGAAGTGGTTGAGTGATTTGTGCAGTTAGTGGAGAATATGCGGGCCAACTTGATGGTCGTAGAGGGAAAGCCACGTTGCTTGAAGAAGGAGGACATCTCTAATGATCTGGCATGGAAGACCTCATCCTGGGTGCAGATGCAATGGAGACGGAGGAATTGAAAGAAAGGAGTGGAATCCTTACAGGGCACACGGTGTAAAGAGGTGTGGTCAAGATTGCATTGGGAGTGGGGGATTTGTAGAAGATGCCTTTTGAGAGTTTGTCTCCCAAGATGGTGACTGGGAAATCGACAAAAGGGAGAGTGGTACCAGAGGTAGACCTGTGAACTTTCTCTGTTGATGTTAGAACGTATAAGAGTACAGCCCACAATTATCTGTAATGATAATGACGTCAGATGAAACTGAATCTCTGCTTGCACATGATCCATATCTTAGCATTCCCTGCATATTTCAAGTGTCCAAGTAAAAGCCTCTTAAACATTAGTGTCATATCTGCTTCCACCACTACTTCTGCTAGCCTGTTCTAAGTTCTATACTCTCTGGGGGGAAAAACCTGTGCTGCATGCCTTCTCTCCCTCTTCAACCTTAAATTTATGTCCTCTCATATGGGAAAAAGATTCTGAATCTACTCATTTTCTGCGTTTCTTGATTTTTTTTCTTTAAAAACCTTTTCATATCTTCCCTCAATCGCTGTCACTCCAAAGAAAACAAGCCAAGTTAATCCAGCCGCTTCTTAAGCTCGCTCTCTTTTAATTGAGACAGTCCCCTGATAAATCTTTTCTGTTCCATTTATAAAGTTCCCAAGTTCTTCCTGTGATGGGTCGACCAGAATTGCATACAATGCTCCCAAGTGCAGCTAAACCAACATGACTTCCTTACTCTTGTACTCAATGCCCCCACCAATGAAAGCAGGCCTCCTTTACTACTTGCATGACCACTTTCAGTGAATTATGGATTTGGACCTCCAGGACCCTCTAATATCAGGGCTGTTAAGGGTCCTGCCATTAACTATATTTTCCCCTTGTATTTGATCTCCCTAAGCACAACACCTCACGTTTGCTTTGATTAAACTCCATCTCCCATTTCTGAACCTATATTTGTAACCAATTTTATATCCTTGAGTTTCCTCCACATTGTTCACACTTCATAATCTCTGTTTCATCCAAGTCATTTGTACATATCACAAACAACAAGGATCCTAGCATTGTTTCCTCTGGACCACCACTGGTCATACTTTAGCTGCACCACCAAAGGCATACCAGTTTTGAATCAGATCGGTCAATTCCCTAAAACCTTGTGAATCTTTCCTTCTGGCTCAGCCTACTAAGAGGGTTCATGTCAATTGCTTTACGAAAATCCATAAAGTTTAGAAGGGTCTAAAATTTAGTTAACTTGAGACCATTGGACAGGTATATGGATGAGAAGAAGATGGAGGGTGATGGGCATTGTGCAGGGAGGTGGGACTAGAGGGGGGTGTTTGGTTCGGTGCGGACTAGAAGGGCCTAATGGCCTGTTTCCGTGCTGTAATTGTTATGTTATATAAGAATCTTGCACTTAATTTGTCAGAGAAGCAGTTAAACTTGAACCATGCCCCCCCCCCCCCTAGGTTCCTCTCCTCCATGCAATAAAAGTAAATGTGGAAGAGATGGGTGTGTCATTTCATCCACGTGATAAAACAGAAACCAACAAGATATATTTGTCTTCCATTTCCAATTATGTAATTTATTCCCAGAACTTGTTCTCTATTTACCATCCTTCCTTCCCTTTGAGTCCCAGATTGCCTGGTATGTCAGTCAGCCAAAGGTCACCCACAACTTAGCAGTTTCAAGGTGCTGAAAGATCTTGGCAGAGCAAGGCCAGGAGTTGTTTTTTCTTTCTCACCAGCATGACTGGAAGATCAGTCATTCAGAGCTCTGAGAAAAGAAAGTGCCGGTTGCTGGGTTGGACAAAGTGGCTGGAAATGCTCAGCAGGCCAAATGCAGAGAAACAACTTGTGTTTTGAGCAGACAACTTTGCACTTGAATTGGAAGATGCTGAAAGACAGAAGAAAATGGGCAGGTGTTTGTTGACTGTGGCAATGCATGACACCCGTGGATACAGTGATGACCGGATTTGCATTAATTCCTGCTTTCTACTGATTAAACCCCCCCCCCCCCCTTGCTTGCAATGTCGCATATGATTTGCAAAAACCATGTTATCTAACTCGAAGGATTTCTCCCACAGACTTTACTGCAGCTATGTTCCAAAGAATTTTGTGGCTTTAATTTTAAGATAAGTTGTGTTTCAGCTAACAAGGCATACCATTAAGATTTCTAACTTCATTTTTTTAGTTACTTCACTCAGCAGCTTTTGGCTGACATTGCTGAAAGATCATGTTTGCCAGCCCTGAACTGAGGAGTAGCTCCTCTGGAAATAATTCTGTTTTCTTTGCTTTCTGAAGTTGTTGCCAATTGTTTTGGGTAACATCCCTGTGAGTGGGGTAGGCTGAATTTCCTTGGGCACCTGTGATGGTTGGATGTGATCTTGCCATACTTCCAAGAAAGGTTGGTTTGTCATGCAGGGATCTCACAGTGATCTCAAAGGAAGCATTAATCTACCCTTTCAAGTAAAGCAATGAACATGAGGACAACTACTTCTCAGCAGAGATTTTTGAATCTCAATCTATGCCATTACAGTTCTCATCCCCAGCAGCTCGGATTGGTTGGCCCAAATGAAGGAAGTTGTCATCTTGTAGGTGGGCGTGAGAGGTGATTGAGAACAGTGGGGGGTTCATGTCGGGTGATCCTGGAAGCTTGTGGTCTGACAGGTTAAATGCAAACACGAGACATCAAGATCATCCACTTTTGAACTGCCAAGGGAAAGCCGCATTCAATGGATGTTCTGCAGACTCAAACTGATAATTCCTCTTTCTAAATATTTCCTACGTTAACCTATTTACCTGCAGCTGCCTCTGTTTCACAAGCTGTCAGCCAACATATGATTGATAATGGAAGCAGTTAGCAGATTTTTTTTGTCTTTGCATATGTATTGATGTACATGGTGGGCAGGGTTGTGGGTTGTATGTGGTGAGATTTTGTTTGGCTTGGGAAAGGAAAAGTTGAATTGAAGAATTTTCTTGTATTTTCCTCATGACAGCATCTGACAACTTCATATGTTCTGTTATGTAACCTTTGTTTTTTTGAATGCCACCAACTGTGAAAAGATAACATTGAAATAAATTTCAGTAGACAAGATTGGAAGTACAGTATCTGCAATTCAAGCAACCAGCAGCCTCAAGGAACTGGTAAAAAAAAATCAGGGATAGTAAATTTTAAAAATGAAAATAATTATGAATAAAATAACAGGTTAAAAAAAATACATGTTTACAATTCTGAACGCTCTCTGAAGGAACACACAAACTTTGGTGAAGATGAGAGCCAATATTCAGCCAGTGGAGCGAGTCCCTTGATTGTGTTTTGCTTCTAGCATTTGTCTGAATAAAGTTGTGTGAAACAGCAATGGCGTCGCCCAGGATGATGAGCTGGTTGATGCCACTCGCTGTTGGGGGTGACTCTCTTAAATCCCTTATTCCTGCTTAGTAAGAGGCTTTATTTGTAAACATTGGGGGTGGGGGGGTTTAATTATCTATAATGTTATTGTTTGTCTTTTGGGCAGCTCCATGTGGGTGGGGGGGGAGGAAACTGCAGATGCAGTGATAGTTAAATGTTTTCAAAGGAAGCAAAATGCATTAAGGTTTTTATGTGTTCATGCAGTTGAAGTTTGCTCAGTGTACGTATAGTTTTTTTGTCTTTTAAACTGTTTATTCCTAATGGGGTATATTTGTTAGGCATTGTAAGAGTAGGACTCAAATAACTGGAATATACACTTATCCGGCATCTACCAATCTCCAGGGTTTTTACTGTAGGAGGTTCAGAAACTCTGGCACCACTCTAGCTCCTGTATATATTAGAAATATACACCAGAAAAATGAATGGACAGGTTACTTACTGCTTCTTCCACAAATACTTGACTTGGGAGAACCTGTAATAAGGTACAGGTTGATCTCCAGTGAGTCAGTGCATGATAAGAGAACCTGATGCATTGATTGACACAGTGAACGCAATGATTTCTGTTCATGTTTCCATTCAAAAAGATTTGTGAAGAATTGGAATAAGTTCAGTCCGCTACCTTTTTGAACCTCGGGAGCTCTGCACAGCTGTCACAGCAGCGATTATTATTTTGAATCCTGTCCTTGTGTTCAAAGACAGAACTGTGGTAGCACTGTCAGTGTTGCCCTATGAAACTAAGCAAATTGGAGGGGAAAGATTAGCAGTTAATTGTCTCTGACTCCCGACTGTCCCTGTGGTGATTCTTGTGAACAAGAACTGTGATTTATGAGGTTCTTGTAGTTAGTCATTTGAAATCTTGAATGTCCCATTTTATATTATGTCTGAAGTAGTTTCGCAATTCCCTTTAGGTTAAAACTTGCATTAAGGGGGCTTTTAAATCGGATTGTAATGAAGAGAAGGTCATCAGGTAATGCAATGATGGTGGCCTTTCAAAGAGCAAATGTACCTTGGAGCAAATGGCTGAAACATTAGCCACAGCCAAACTACTATACTGATGGCTTGTGTAATGTACTCAACTCGACATAGTAGAAATAAGACGATGGTTTTGTGGAACAAAATGGAGGATTTGGCTGGCCAGTGATATTTCGTCTTCCTTGGTTTGTTTTCCTGAATGCTGTATTTTGATTTCTTCCATTCCATTCCAGCATGATGTACACTCCTCCTGTCTGCTCTCTCAAATTTAATTCAACAATGCAAATTCGAGTTTTAATTCAGTGCCAAAAATGGTCACTTCTTAAAATTACATGAGTCCATCAGATAGCGAGATTTTCTGCAAAAGGTTGACGTACATCGTGCACGACATCCATTAATCAGCTAATAATGTGAAATATTTTGAGCCAAATCTAAAAGGGTGAACCTCATCAAGTTATTCACAATTGGATGAGATAAAATCTCTTCTCAAACGTTGTGGTGTGTGATCTTCCACTGTGCTTGGAGCATTTGGAAATGCTTCCACTTGCACATTTCACACAAAGCAAATGCTTTTTGCTCATGCGAGTTGTCCTGCGAGGGCAAACCTGCTGTCGAGGCAGCTTGATAAGAGTGCTTCTGCCTGTTGGTCTGCAGTTCATTTTTTATCTCTATTAAACAACGGATGGGTCGAGATAACCTTCCAGTTCCAAGTTTTTTGTGTTGGTCGCTGAAGTCACCCCCCTCCCAACAACTCCCCATTGACCATAGATTTGAATTCTCAACAAGCCAAAAATATACAGAACAAGTACAGGGTGACAATGTTTTACTTTCGTAATCATAAATGATGTTGCCACATATTTTTGTTTATAAAAAAAAAGCTTCCCCTTTCCATTATCTTTATTTGTTTTGCACCGAGATGGTTCACATTACGAGAAGCAAAACATAATTTGTGTCGGACAACCACCTTGTTTCCATTCGAAACATAAAATGGCAATGATGGGCATTTTTTTAAAAAAAACAATAAGAGGAAACACCTCTCTTGTATAGATGCACTGTTCAGAGAATAATTTATGATTTCTCTGTAGCAAGGGAAATGTTTTAAATTTTTGCTGGTGGGCATTTGATAATGTACAGCAGTGCACGAACATTTACTTCATGAACCTGAACTTATTTCTGCTCTAAATTTAGGATAGAAATGACCAGGCACCTCTCAGCCCTACAGCTGTGAGTCCACGTGTGTGCAGGTTGGGATGATTCCATTATGCGGAAGCAATGAAAGAAGTCATTTATTCATCTATATACTCACAAATTGCCTTGAAGGCTGCATTGTTCAGAGAACACCTTATTTTTCAAATGCCCTTCAGTAGAATAAATTATTCAAATTGTTGCTCTGCTATTTCATTGGACCCAGACCCACAGAAGTTTGCAACAAACCCAAAATATGCATTTTTAATTGCATTGTCTTGCGATGAGCACAGTTTGCCTTGGATATATGAAGAATTTCTGCATATCTTGGTACAGTGACAATAAATTAGAATTTTCATTGTATCTTGGTATATGTGACAATAAACAGAACTATTTAAGACACTGGTCCAATCATCAATCTGTTTCAACTCAGTTGCTATCACATGGGTTTGGAATCCTCCAGAAAGTTCCGGGAAAAATAGTTTATATCTCTTGAATGATGAACAACTCTCGGATAACAGCTTGAGGTCCAAATGTTTATTGACACTCAAATTTCTTTGTTCAACCAGCTGATCGGAGTTATTTGGAAAGAAAGAATATCTTCTTGGCCAGATAAAAGAATATTAGAGATTTCAAACAAAATTTGGCTGTATACCTGAGACCTGATTTGAAGTTTTTGATAAAGCTTTTTAGCACACTTCATTAGACGAATAAACAATCAACAAATAACATTTAACATTTCAGCTACCATATTTGACGACATATAGGACCACCCCCATTCTTTCCCCCCCCCCCCAAAATAGCCTCAAAAACCACCCTGGGTCCTATTTGTGAAGGTGACACTTTGGTGCAGACATTTTGGGCTTCTCACCCAGCTTCAAGAAGCCCTTCCCTTGGGTGGCCTGTGCTTTCCAGAATTGTTGCGCACTTCCCCCAGTAAGAAGGCTCGTGCACTCCCTCCTTCTCATACTCTCCCTCCCGTTCGCACTCTCTCCCTCGAGAGGCCACTCACTCACTGCCATCTGCCCCCACGCCTCATTTAATCTATTTGGGGGGCGGCCGTGTTTGTCAAACAAAGACTCAGTGTGGACCCTGATCACCGAGGCCTAGCCCTTCCCTCAAAGCAAGCAATTGATCATCTGCTCCCCACAACGGTGGGCCTAGGCCCTGCCCGATGCCATGGATTCTCTTACACCTGTGGTTCCCGGCGCAGCACCTGTCAATGAATCGGTGTTTGTATGGTGGGGTGGGCAGGGGGTGCAGCTTCTCCTCGGTGTGCGGCTGGCAGGAAGATGTATTTCTGCCGTTGCTCATGCGTGAGGAGGCTTTGACATCTCAGCCATGCAAAGCAGGAGTGTTTCCATCGAGGCGAGTGAAAGTAAATAGAGTAAAACAAATTTTTCCTGAAATCTCATGCTAAAAATGTGGGGTTGGGGTGGTCCTGTATGCCAGTGGGTCCTACATGCTGTCAAATATGGTGTTACAGAGTTCAGAGGACCCCCAAAACCAGCAGCAATAGATATGTCCCAAAACACAGGGTTTCTTAAACAAAAGTGGTTTTTAATTATATTTGAATAAGAAAACACAATTAGACTTTAACTTATTACTATCAACTTACTTAACCTACTTAATCCCCCCTCTAATACTAAGCTCAGGTGTGTGTAATGTGCATTTAAGATTGGACTGTGTTCCAAACTGACTGGTTGCAGGCAATTCTTGTACTGTGCACAGAAGTTAGCATAACAAAGTTCACCAGTCTTTGGTGCTTAACAGGCAAATGATTACCACTCAGGAGGGTTCTTGCTGGTTTTCAGAGAGATTCCTTTTCCAGGACATCCGCAACTGATTCCTTTCCAATCATCCTTGCTGACGAAACTTGCCCCCTACTCTCCCAATGATCCTCTTTCTTTCATGTCACCTTTCAGACAGCCAGACTTCTCCTTTGACCAGACAGCCTTCCAAACGTTTGCCAGCTTTGTCCTTCTGGAACTGATTTCTGTGTTTCTCTCTGTTTCACTCCCTCTCTCTCTGAGAGCCAAACTGTTCTGCCAGCCTGTAAAGATCACATGCTCTCCCAGGCAAGCTGTATGCTGATACTTTGTTGCAAAAAGCATTCTCCAAAAGTCCTGCAAAAATTCTGTGTTTGGAAATGTGTATGTGCAAGCTGCTATAGCAATTCCTCCCAAACCACCTCAAAGTACTCTTGTCACTGTGGTTCCGTTAAATTTGTGCGCAATCATGATCATTGCTTAGTCTCATGATTGCAAGTTTGGTCGTGGATTATGGATGCATTTTCCTTTGTAGTGATGGCTCATAGTTTCCTGGCAGCAAAAGGATAAAACTAGAAATTGTTTTCCAATATATACTTTTCTGTCAGCTGACTAAAATGTGCTGGAGTGAATTATGTTGACCAAATAAGAAAAAACTGTGTTGAATTGAAATGCCTCAGCTACTCAAATATTTCCATTGTTACCATGCAGGAGGACTTGTGAAATCCCCTCTGCAGCTGCTGTGTTCCACAAAATTGTTCCCAAAATTCCAGATGCAGTCTGTGTAAAAGGTTCTGGAGGTAAAAATATCGTTCCAATATTTCATCTCATGGACCACTAGAGAATTTCACAGAATGCTTGCAGCCTAAACACAACTCCAGACATTCGGCTACAACAATGGGACGTTATGGATGGCGTGTGAGTGATGTAGGTTGTACGTTGCAGTTGACGTCAACGCAGTGATACTGCACCTCAGGTATTTAGTGTAAATGCACAGTGAGATCTGAATTTTTGGTGTGAACGGCCACTCTGGAAGGTAGGTGCGATAATTGCCGACGGGTGGAGGGAGCCATCAGTTATACATTTTTTAAAAAGAGTATGCCTTTGCGTTAATTCCTCATGATCAGGAGGTGGGAAGGATGTTGGGATGCAGAATGCAGCTGTCTGAGTCAGTGATCAACAGCTGTACCAAATTTCCCAAGACTAGCTTGTCTGCCTTGCCCTCCTGCCTCCAGTTTCTCATCCAATGAGGAACATCTGCATGTTTTTGTCTCACAGCAGTTTAACCAACAATGTCAGTTGCTGGATTAGGAACACTGGCAGATGTTGCTTTAATTGTTTTGACAGCAACCAAATAAAGAGAAAAAGAGTGATCCAGCAGAGATTAAAGTAACTGAAACGTATAAGCTTTGAATATGGGTGAACTATTGGAATGCGCACCATCAGTGGAATGCAATAGCATCATCTAAGGTTCTCTGTCACTGAGTTGTTTAAGGTAGTATATATTTTGCTTAGAACTATCTATCATTAGTCCCTTTCACACTTTCAAGTGATCCCACGAATTAACCACCAATCGGCCTTTAAAGTGTCTTGTGTGAAAACAAAATTGGCTCAACACCAGTGTCAGATTATGTCATCCCACAGTGGGGATTGACAGCCTCAACCCCCTAGTACAATCCCCAGCGTCTGCTGGTGCCGGCGTTGCAATCAGGCAAGTGTGAAGCGGGCAATTGCATTGTAGGATTGAAATGGCCCAAGTTTTTGCACGAGTGCAGGAATGCGAAGGAAGAAAAGATTAAAATGAAGATATAAACTTTGCTGTGGGATAATCGCAGCAGGAGAAAGAGAGAGGAAATATATAGCAATAGCGGTCGATTTTTATACAGTGTGGGAAAGCTGGTAGCACTGTAGCACCCAATTTATAAAGACAGTGGAATAAGCAATGGCGGACCTGAGTTCCCAGAATGCTGTGTGGCAGAGAACCCCTCCATGCATACAGCCTTTTCTCTGCCACACGACATTCTGGGAGGGCAGTTCCACCATTGCTTTTTCCCATGGTTTTTATAAATTGTACACGATAGTGCTACCAACTTTCCTATGCTGTATAAATTGTAATCAATAGACTACCAACTTCCCCAAGCGATGTAAATTGTGCACTGTAGCAGTACAAACTTTCCCACGCTATATAAATTGTGTGCTATAGAACTACCAATTTACCGACCTTGTCTAAAAATTGTCTGCTATTGCTATTTATTGCTATCACTTTCCCATAGTCCCTTATAAATGTTTATATAGGTCGGCACAACAACAACAGGAGCTGAAGGGCTCATACTGTGCTGTACATTAAGCTTAATTATGTTATAATTGGACATGATTAATTTTGTTCAACTAGAAGATCATTGATCAGGATTTGAGGCCGGTCCACCATCACTCGATGTGTCATGACATCATCGATAGAGGGTAGAACAGTCAGAAATCTGTGGATGGCTCCTTGCAAGTGTGAATACGTTCAGTGTTCCAGTAAGGACTGGTTAAGTGTGAAAAGCCAAATCCCTATTCCTATCCTAGGACACTGAACAGCCAATTTAGTGGGACACAAGTGTGCAAGGGGCTACTTTCTCTTTTGAAACTACAAGGACTGAGCTGAGCATAAGTGACTTGTTTTGGGAAACTGGAGTTTGATGTTCATTTGTAAATTAAGTGGCCACTTCATTGAATCCTTAATAGAGGAAATGTAGTGGTGCAATCTTAATTGCTTCAAGCCTTCCCTGTTTGGAAATTTGTCATGTTCTTTAGTACCGACGAAGCCTGTCAAATGCAATTGTACAAGAATGGATCTCTGCTCCCTGATGCTCCCTGCTTATCCCAGCTGGACAATGTATCAGTAAATATAATCTGCTGCCACATTGATCGTGATTCTGTTATCACTGAAAGAAAGTCTTATTAAGAAAGTGGTATTAATAACAAAAAAAATTAGACCAAGTTTAGTTGTGAGAATCCCAGTCTCCCTCTGATTTGAATGACCGATTGCCCCATTGCCTGGAAGAATTTGAGTATGCCTCAACTTTCGCATGACACACATCCCAGCATAGGATCCCTTGGGAATGTGGCTGAAAGGAAAATAAAACCAATTCAAACATGATCTTGTGCAGTAAATGGCTTTACAGGGGGGGAAAAAGTTGTTACATTAAATGTTTTGGGCTTAGTCTTTTTTAAGCTGATTGTACAGCTTTAAATGTATTGTATGCTGCAGTTTAAAGATTCCTTATTTTAATTAAAGTCACACAAGAAACTTTATAAAGTGGGAAATGTGAAGACGAGTGCACTGCTCTATTAGAATTGCTTGAGTTGAAGGTTCCCTGAGAGCAATCAGGTCTCACCAGGGGAAATAAGAGGTGACAGTTCACTTAATATCTGTTACCTTTGGATTCAGATATATTGTGAACATCAAAGTCTGGCCTATTTTGCCAGTGTGAAGAGCACAGAAGAGAAAGAAAGACGATTGCTGTCAGATCTTAAACTGCAGGATGTCTTAATACACTTGCAGAAAATCAAGCACTTTTGAAATGAAGTTATTGCCATTACATAGGAAACAAGGTGGCCAATTTCCACGCAATCTGCTTTAAGTGATGTTAGTTGAATGGCAAATGTAAAGTTGATTAGGTTTGACAAAGGATCTTGCATGTCTATCTGAGAAAGTACGGTTAGGACCTCTATTTAATGGCCTCACCAAACAACAGTACTAACCTTTGTACTCGGGAGCATCACAGAAGTGGAATTCTCAGGACACTCGAGTGAAACCTAAACCTACAACTTGCTGAACCAGGATTGGCCATTGGACTGAAAACATTAAAAGTCATCTATATTTTTGCCTGATGGAAGTTAAAAGTAATTAATACAGACCTGGAATCTAAAATAATACTATTTTCCTGCTCCCTAACCAGTGGCCACCGTGACAGAGGTGCACCAAAGAAGAGGTACAAGGACTGCCTAAAGAAATCTCTTGGTGCCTGCCACATTGACCACCGCCAGTGGGCTGATATCGCCTCAAACCGTGCATCTTGGCGCCTCACAGTTTGGCGGGCAGCAACCTCCTTTGAAGAAGAGCGCAGAGCCCACCTCACTGACAAAAGGCAAAGGAGGAAAAACCCAACACCCAACCCCAACCAACCAATTTTCCGCTGCAACCGTGTCAGCCTGTCCCGCATCGGACTTGTCAGCCACAAACGAGCCTGCAGCTGACGTGGACTTTTACCCCCTCCATAAATCTTCGTCCGCGAAGCCAAGCCAAAGAGAAGAACCAGCAAGGATTTGTACCTGGCAAAACTGTGCTTTGAACCACATGAAACCTGCTGGACAGTTGACTTTTTTTGTAAAAGCTCTTTCTGAATTAGAGTAAACATTACCCTTGCACAATAACATTTTGTTGCTGATATATTCATAATGGGATTATCAAGCTATTGGTGAGGCACAAAAATTGAAGCCTGATTGTCCACCCACATAGAAGACCAGTTTTTCATCAGTCCATTGATCCTTCCGGTACATTAGTGTGATTAGCTGTGCTGGAGATTGTAATAGAACACCCTACGCAGTAAGGAAGCTGTTAAACTGGAACACTTGCCATTTAAAGGAATGTGACACATCTGTTTTCACTCTCTGTGCTATCACTTTTTTTTAATTCCATGTGATTAGTTACCAGGCATGGCACAGTTTCTGCAGAAACTTGCAGGAGAAAAAATTCTTAAGGGGAATGGAGGAAATTTTTTTTTTAAATCCCAGTGAAAGAACTTGGTCAAATCTGATCAAAATATTGGGCTTGGTTAAGTTAGAGTGTCTCCACTTTATAGATAATTGGCAATATCAGCATAGATTGCAGATTTTGAAAGTAACGTTTTTTTTCCTCATTTCTATCTCACATCAGTCATGTTTCCAGTAAACTCATTTCGATGTCATCAAATACAAAATGCTCCATTCACCTGTGTGGTCTGGCAGTGTCGTAAAAGATTTTTTTAAATTGTCTTAAAAATATTCTTTGATCTTTTTGTGCAAAACAGGGCAGCACAGTTGGCATAGCGGTCAGCACAATGCTGTTACTGCACCAGCAATCAGGACCGGGGTTCGAATCCCATGATGTCTGTAAGGAGTTTGTACGTTTCCCCCCCCCGTGTCTGCATGAGGGCTCTGGTTTCCTCCCACTGTTCAAAAACTTACCGGGGGGCGGGGGGGGTGTAGGTTAATTGGGTGGCATAGGCTTGTGGGCCAAAATGGTCTGTTACAGATCTGTATGTCTATATTTAAATCTATTCTTTGATTAGCTTAGAGTACATAGTTTCATTGTCAGGGTTTTTTTTTTATATCAAAAATAAACTTAATTCAGGACAAAATATATATTTATATATAAACACACACACACACAAAGGAAACCTAAAACTCTTTACACCTGAGTACCAGTCAGTCCATGCATTTGGGTCTGGCAAGTTTCTTTTGTACACTTGGCACTATTGCCACTCTTACACACTTTAATTTCCACACCATTTCAGTCCCTCATTGTCCATTAGCAGGGGATTTTAGACTGTGGTTCTTCCCCATAGAGATTGTGCATTGGCGGCATCAAGCTTTAGTACATCCCTCATCATGTATTCTTGCAGCCTGGAATGTGCTAGCAGCGTTCCCTTGCTAGAAGATGATTAGGTTTCAGACTGACCAGAAAGGGTCTTTCATTGAATCATTGATCTTACACTAGCATTTGATATGTGTGCGTAAAACCCTTTTCACATTGTAAATTGGTCATTCAAAGAACCGGTTAAAGAAAGCATTTTTTTGCTGTTCATACTGGACCACTGTTAATCAGCTTTCCTTTCAGAGTCACCACCGGGGGGAGGGGGGGCGCCAGTGCCTATCCCCCACTGGTGATGTCTAAGTGACACATACAAATGATCTTGTATTTAAACAAAATTAATCATGCCTAATTATAACATAATTAAGCTTTATGTACAGTATAGTATGAGCCTTTCAGCCCCTGCTGTTGTGCCAACTTATATAAACCTTTATAAATTTATAGAGGACCGTGGGAAAGTGATAGTGGCAATAAAACACATCCCACAGGCACAATATCCCACAGCCTGTGGAAAGTCACAAATTGCAAGAGAGAGTGAGCGATGGAGGACCTGCCCTCCCAGAATTCTGTGTGGCAGAGAAAGAGCTGAATGTATGAAGCACTGAGCACTCATGGAGGGGGTTTCTCAGCCGCACGGAATTCTAAGAGGCAGGCCCATGTGCACTCTCTTGCTTGCTTTCTCTGCAACTTTCCCACAGTCTTTATAAATTGTGTGACTATGTGTTTTATTGCCTTCATAATTTTATGTTTCTTTACCCATTAATTTTGTTTAAATACAAGATCATAATACATTGATCAGGATTTAATAAAGTGAATACAAAATTTATACCTGTTTAACCTTTTGTTTCCTTCATGTTCTTGCACTCCTGCGAGTACGTTGCCAATGTGTCAATTTGCCCCAGGATAGCCCATGTCCCTTTCACACTGGGCTAAATGACACGCAGGTGTTAGATTGCCCTGGAGATGATGTGCCCTACCTAGGCAGTCCATCCCCGGGATGATCTGACACCCGCGTGCCAATTCGCGAGCATTCACGCTAGCATGTTAACTTGGTATATTGGCACTTAATTATTGGGGCAAAGTGCCAGTGTGAATGGGGGTGAAGGGGTTGGGGTGTGTGTCCTCTGTTAAGCAGCCACTTGAGATGAACTGTGACAAGGATGCTTGGATCCTTATCCAGGTAGTTTTTGCAAATCAACTACTTGCAAAGAGGTTGGGAAACCATCTCCTCTGCATTGATGTTGTTCAGGAAGGATCAGACTGGAAGACTCCTCTTACTGCCAGCCAAACAAGGTCTTGGCACTTGTTGATGAAGTAATCTACCAGATGATTTGGACAATCTTTTTAGGGAATCCTCCCACAGTATCCATCGAATCCTTTTTCCACAGTTTCTGCAGGAAATCCTAAGTTGACTGCTGTGTGATGGACCTCAGGTCAAAGGTGATTGGGAGAACTTTTCCACGAAGGTTGGATAGTGAGGAAGTGTCGAACTGATTGAGACATGGCATGGCAATGGAACCAAGTCCATCCTTAGCAATACCTAGAACAGGTAGAACTTCAGGAGTTAACAGCTCATGATGCCTCAAACTTTGGTTCCAAACACAGCCTGATGTATCTGTGCACAATAGCTGTCGGGTCAATGGTAATGTTGAGGACACCTTTGCCCTGTTGTCAGTGGGGTTATACATTGTGACCTGTGGGACCCATTTGATCTTGGATCCCCAGGTGAACTGGAAGATGGCTCAGGTGACTGGAGCACAAATATGCCTCCAGTTCTCTAAATGCCATTGTGGATTAAAACTATATCATGAATTGTCAGAATGTAAAAACCTTAAATTAATTATAAAACTGATGTCCATGTTTCCACTGACAGTCCCAGGGCTTTCTATTTCTATTTCTAATCCTTGTGACTGCTGTAATGGCAACGAGCTGTGACACAGTTTTCAAAGAACTGTAAGATCTGATGAATTCAACCTCAGTCCATGTTGTTCAGTGAAACAAGCAGCTTAAAGAAAACTCTTTAGCGTTACACAAAAGCCTTCGAGATCAAATTCTTATCTTGCAATTGGAGTGTGAACTTCAAGTTGTTTGGGACTGTCAGTGGAAACATGGACATCAGGTTTATAATTAATTTAAGGTTTTTACATTCTGACAATTCATGATATAGTCTTAATCCACAATGGCATTTAGAGAACTGGAGGCATTTTTGGATGCAGGGCCCAAGGAAATTACATGGTCAATAGCACTGTCTGCAGTGACTCCATGGATATTAGAGTTTATTTTGCATCTTGAGCCTTATTTGTGCTCCAGGAAAGTAGCAGAAAGAAACTCTGACTTTGAGGTACAAAAATACTACTTGATGTATTTTGATAAGTTTGTAATTTCTTATTATAATTAACTTCTACCCTGTCCAGTCACCTGAGCCTGAGCCATCTTCCAGTTCACCTGGGGATCCAAGATCAAAGAAGTGCGGATTAGATTTCCAAGCATTGTTTACTAAGATTTAACAATACATCAAAATGACAATATTTCTGAATCCATATCATTGCATAAACCTTGGTTTAGTCTTTCTGGAATTACTGTGTGTGTGTGTGTGTGTGTGTGTGTGTGTAATAAGCATTAATATGAGAGATTAAAATTGTAGTTCTGCAGGACTGGAAAGAGTGTGTTTATTCTGTGCCTTTTATCTTGTCAGGGTATCTCAAAGTATTTCATAACCAGTGACGTACTCGTGAAATGTTAGCATAATTGTAGACACACAGAAGATGCTAGAATCTGAGGGTCGAACAGATTCAGTGGGACAAAAAGAATGATCGATGTTTCAAGCTGAATCCCTTGATTGAGAGCCAAATCCACCTCCAACCAAACTACTACTCAACTGTGATAGAAGTTATTTGTTCTAACTTGATTTAATGCCAGCAGACTTCTCTTAAAGGCAACATTCCAGGGGAGTCATTTGGACTGAGAGTGTGCACAGCTTTCCACCTTTCCTTGACTCCAAGAGTGTGCAGTATCGACAAATTAACTGTGCTATTGATATGGTCGTGCTTTTGGTTGGGATGAATGGCATTTTCATGCAGGCTACCAAATAAAGTGTGACTTTGAGGAACGGAGACGCCACTCTCATTCTGGCAAGCCACATTTCCTGCTGTTCATGAGCCTCATGAAATCTGGTCAACGTAAACACTCCACCAAATGTACAATTACTGTAAAGCTGCCTTCATTAATGGTCACAAATTCTGAACAACTTCCCAATAAGTGTAGTTGCTAATCTAGATAATGGGGTGCTTCCAGTAGCATAAGCTGCAAGGTTATTTGGTGGTGCTGATGTGAGATTTTATGTAGTGATTGTTGCTCTCAGATTTTTTTTTGTCTGCTAGACATTGGGGAGCTGAAATGCTGTTCCTAGCTGTTCTTTTAAAACATTGCTTACGTTCCCCTGTGGAGTAGTTGACTAGGATGTCCAGGCTAGGCAATTGTAGTTGCTTGTACCTGCTGAGACTAGGCAAAGGCAGTTGTAGATGCTTTTCTGACACGTGAGTAGAAACATGCAAACATGTACTAATCCAGGTTTGTGGATTATTTTGCTCAGAGATACTTTTGATATTGTGGAGTTGTTGATGTGCTAGCAACAGAACATGAAATGAACATATTTTTCCACTGCCGGTGATCAAGATGCCTTGTCGTGCACTTCTAGCATTGGTATGTTGAAGACGTGGGCATAGTCAAAGGCTGCTGCGGCATGGAAGGCATCACAACCTCAGCGGCAGTCCACGTGAATTTGTGCTGCAGAAAGCAGTCTCTTTCCACCTGGCTTCCAAAAAATCCTGACCTTCGGTGTTGTCTACATGGAGTTTGTGTGTTTTTATTTCCCGAGACTGCATGGGGTTTCCCTGCTTTCCTTTCACCACCCTCCCACCTCCCACAAAAATGCTGTACAGGTTATCGCTAGGTTGTCCCTATTGTGCAGGTATGCAGGGAGTTGGTGGCAATGAGGGAAGAACAAAATGGGATTTGAGTTGGATAAGTGTAAGTGGCATTTGATGGTTGGTGGGCCACAGGGATGATTTTTGTGCTACATGACTCTCAGACTCAATCCAGTACTTGAAGAAAAATCACTGTGGAATATTTTTAGTAGTTTGCCTATTGTACATGATTAATGATGGTTGTCGGAAGATCAGGGTCAGTAATAGTGGGGGGGGGTGTACTATTTCCAGTGAAAGGTGAAAGATATTAAAAGTAAGATATGTTTACCTCTTTTTTAATTCTCAACTCACTTGATTTACTTGAGAACAAACAAACTTGAGTATTTTTGTACATAAATCACTAAAAGTTAATGTGCAGATACAGCAAGCAATGGCATTTAAAGACAATAGCAGAGACGACTTGCTGCATCAAAATAGTACCTTGTGAAGACTGTTTCTGGTATATTGTGTATATGTCTTCTCATCATAACTAAGATATGATATACTTGTAGTAGAGTAAATCAGAACATCATGTTGCTTTCTGGAATGGCATGTTGATCGTGTGAGGAGAGATTAAGCAGACTGTGCCAATCCTCACTAGGCTTAGAAGAGCAGAAGGTCACCTGACTGAAATACTGAACTCTGAGGAAGTTGGATAGAGTAGTACAGATTGATGCTTATTCTGGTTAGGTGGCTTGAACCATTGCCTCAAAAGAAACAATGGGCTCTTCTCAACTGAGATGAGAAGTGATCCTTTTCATTCAGGGAATAACTTCAAGGCCTGTGGGGTTGTCACTTAGTCTTGTAAGAAAGGTCCATAGATTTTTGCTTATAAAGTGAATATAGAGGGTTAATATAGCTAAGTGGCATTGAGGTGGAAGATTAGCCAAAATCATCTTGATGGTGCAAAGGGTTGAATAGCCCACTGCTGGTCTGATCCTTCTACTTTCTATTTTTGTGCTCTACTGAGTTGGTTGCACTTTGTTGGCCAACATTATTTTATGTGGGGATTATATTTAATCTCTGACACTAACCAGGGGAATAAAATAAGCTTAGGTTTATTTTCATCAGACGAAGAATTGCTGGAGGAACTCAGCAGGCCAGACAGCGTCTGTGGGTGGATATGGTCAGTCAGTGTTTCAAGTCAAAGTGCTATCAAGACCGTTGTCAAGATTTTGATAAAGGCTTCTGACTCAAAACATTGTCTGAGAAATAGGTCAGACCCGAAACATTAACGGACCATTTCTACCCATGGACGCTGTCTAACCCGCTGAGTTCCTCCAACAATTCTTTGCTCAAGGTTCCAGCAACTGCAGTTTTTGTGTTTTTCTTGGGATTTGTTTTCCATCGAGTCCTTGAGGACAAGAATGGTGTTGGGCGTGATGATTCATGTTTAAAAAAAACTGCCCTGCCTCTGATGAGGATCAAATGTAAAATTGGCTGTGGATTAATTGATGGAAGTTGGTACGTCATTGATGGTATTGAAGATGATAAATATAAATAGGAATGTTAGAGCATAAGAAATAAGAGCAAGGGGCTGTCATCTGGCCCATCATACTTGCTTTGCCATTCAGTAAAATCATGGCCATGGTCACAGCTTGACTTACCTGTTCATTCCCATAACTCCTATTTTCCCCTATTGTTCAAAAATCTATCTACCTGGCCTTAAATACATTCAATCTGCAGATTTATCACTTTCTCAGAGAAGCAGTTACTCCTCATCTCTAGCCTCTTTCAAGTTGGCAAACCGCTAAATTGATGGTTCAACGAACCATTTTAAAATACCGGTTGACGGTTCTCTGTACCCATTCACATTCACCACCCTGCATTGCAGAGCAAACGGGCACCTATCCTCCAGCAGTGACATCCTGCATAACCTCGTCCCGTTTATACTCGGTTATTCAAAATGAATCTGTGATGATATTACCTTACTAGGCATTTCATCCCCAAGGCGATATGACCCCTGCATGCTGGTTCGCAAGCATTTACACTGGCAAGTTAACCAGTAGATTGGTGGTTAATTACTGGGTTAAAGTGCCAGTGTGAAATGGGCTACCACAGATCCTCCCTTTCACATTGCCAACCCTCCTAGGAAGCAGATAAACTTACTGGGCTTGCTGAACTCTGGATCCTTTTATGATTTACCTGGTTAATTGGCAACCCGGCATTTTAAGGGTGGGGGGGGGGAAGGTCCCACCTTCAGCAGTGACAATGTGAGAGCAGGTTGTGCTTTCACACTGCCAGAGGTGATTAGTGAGTTAACCCAACCAGGTTCTGACACTTGCCCCACCAAGTGGATCTTAACTCACCCTGCAAATTGGGACATTTCACACCACGCAATTACCGGGTGTGGACCCAGTAAATTATCTGGTTCAACCCATGTGTAATCAGCAGTGTGTAAGTCTCCTATCTATCACCTGCCAGCAGAAACAAACTCCCTGCTTCTATCTCAAGTATTCTTTTTATTATTTTATATTTTCTATTAAGATTCCCCCTCATCCTTCTATACTCCAGTAAGTATAGACTATTCAATCACTCCTTGTAAGCTAAAGTTTTCATTTCTGGCATCAGCCTGGTGAACCTCCTCTGAAATGCCTCCAAAGCCAGTGTATCCTTTCTCAAGTAAGAAAACGCGGATTGCACACAGTGCACCACTCTCACCCGTATCTTGTACAATTGCAGCAGAAGCTCCCTGCTCTAAAATTTAATCCCTCCAGCACTAAAGCTGACACTGATTTGCCTTCTTGATTACCTGCAAACTAATCTTTTGTGATTCATGTATAAGTGCTCCAAGGTTTCTCTGGACCACATCTTCCTGCAGTCTTTCACCATTTAAGTAATAGTCCAATTTACTATTTTTTTTCCTTTCCAAAACATTTACTAAAATTGTACTCCATCTGCCAGACTCTTGCCCATTCACTTAATCTGTCTATTTCTCTCTGCAGACCTTTCTCTGCATAATTTGTTTTTTAAACTCATTTTAATATCATCTGCAAACTTCGATACATTAAGTCCCCTCCTCTAAATCATTTATGTACATCACCAATTCATGCAGCACCCCACTGACCAAATGTTCACAATTAGAGAAACATCCATTTATCCCAACTCCCTGCCTTCTATTGGGTAATTTATCCATGCTAATACATTGCCCCAACCCTATGAATACCTTGGGCAGGTATTTTGTGCAGCACCCGCCACTTTATCAAACACCTCCTGGAATCCAAGAACATTGTACTACATCTACCTGTTTCCCTCTATCCACTGCACTCATCAACAGAAAGAACTCTGGCATATTAGTTAAACATCATCTGCCCTTCATGAACCTGGGCTGTATCTGCCAGGTGGAACAATTTCTAACCAAATATCTCAATATCACTTCCTTAATGATAGCTTCAAGCATTTTCCCAACCATGGACAATAAGCTGACCTTCGTACGGTTACCTTCCTTTCGTCTACCTCCTTTTAGAAAACAACAGTGTCGTTACATTTGTTGACTTCCACCAGGACCTGCTGAAAATCTACAACTGCATCTGCTGCAACTTCTGCCATTTATCTCGGTACCCTGGAGTGCATTCCATCAGGATCAGGGACTCCTTGCCTTCAAAGCCACTAGATTCCTCATCACTGCCTATTTTGGGATAGCTATTGTATCAGGGTCCTCACTTCCTATTGCCTCCTAAACACCAATCTTTGGCATGTTACCCGTACCAAATACTTGACCCAGTTCCCACTCTCAGCTTCTAAGGGACCTATATTTACTTCCTCCATTCTTGTCTGATTTATATATTTAATTCAAAATATATCTTTTTATTACATCCTTCCTTTTTTATTGTTTTAAATTTTCCAATCTTCTAATTTCCCATGACTCTTGGTCACGTTGTGTGCATTAGCTTTCAATTTGATGGCTTCCTCTATTTCCTTAGTTATCCAAGGCTGTGTGATATTTGCACACTTAAGGTTGGATGCAGGCACAAATGGGAGATGTATCCACAGCCTATCCTTCCCCAATAAGTGTCAGCCAAAACATTAATTCAATTGATTACTTTTCTTCTCTGATTGGCTTGGAATCCAATGGTTCTGAAGATGATCTAATTTGCCAGCAAATAATTATGGCATCCAGAGGGGATGTGATGCTTTTTATGGATGACAACACATGTTGGTTATCAGTTTGCTTTTTCGACCTTGGATGTGATCTCACAGGAGCTTGGAGAGCTGCAATGTTTATCGTTCTTTTCTGCAGCATTGCTCAGTGCCAAAGCTTCAAGTGAGCATGGATGTAAAAGATGAAGCTTGGCATCACATTCTGCATTCACTGTCATTGTTTTTGTAAGTGGGAACCAAGCACTGTATGCCTCCCATGCTTCCTTGTGCGTTTTCTTTTCAGTATTGTGGGTAGTTCTGTTTTGGCCCATTGTTTGAGGAGGGTGCAGTTACATTCCTCTGGTTTGGTTCAGTCATAAGCTTTTTCCAATTCAACATTTAATTTTGTTTTATGTAGCCGTTTTGTCATCTTTAGAGATTTAAAGGCGCCAAGCCCATAAATTTCCTTTTGATTGAGTCTGCCTTGACTGGAAAGGACGCTGACTGATTGAAGATTGCAAGGGGATCGATAGACCCTGAGTGATCCAATGACCCTTTAGCAGAGATGATATTGACTTAAGACTAGAAGAGCATGTCCTGGGAAATCAGATGCTGGTGTTCAGTCTCCTAACTTCAGTGCTGGGAATATCCTGTGGCCACCAGTATTGATTCTGTTGAATTCCACAGGGACAGGCTGGTTTATCCAGCTTCTTTTTCTAATCGTTTTTCCACAATTAGTGCTTGATTGCTTTGCCAAATGAGTAATAATGGATTGATAGTTACTGAATACCTCAAGTATTTATGGATGAAATTAGTCTGGTGAATAATTACACTTTTTAGAAGCAGGGTGTGTGGGCCTCGTGAAAGTTATCGTTCAGCCGCATATGCCAATGAGATGTTTTGTATTTAATTTAGAATTGATGGAAAATATTTTTCATTTTAAGATTGGCTTAGAGTTTCTAGCTGGAGTGACCAGTTTGTAGGTTAATACATCTCTTCAAAAATCTTGAAGCCATGGTCCAGTTATCCGACCAGAGATTATGGGGTGGGTGGTTTTGAATTAAAGGTCCCACTTCTGAGAGGATGTGAAATATTTCATCTGATGCTCTGCAAGGGAGTACCAGGATTTAAACCCTGCATGATGAAGAACCAGCAATATGTTTTGTCCAACAAGATTTTTTTTTAGAAGATCTTGTCATAATCACATGTCTATGTAAGCACCTTGCTTCGTGCAATTAATAGCAGTTTTTGCTTAAGTAAGATCTTGATAAGTCCCTTTTCAGAAAGATAGTATAGCTCAGCAACACCTTGAGAGCAATTAGGGTTGGACAATGTATGGTGGGATTGACAGCAATATTTGGATCCCAGATGGCCTATTCCTGCTTCTTGTGTTTTTGCAAGAAATTTGCTGACTTCCTTCTTAAAGGGGAATTTCACTCACCAATGTCTACATTGCTTCAGTTGCACATTTTCCTTAATTTGGATTTCAACAAAATGGGATGTTGCCACAATGATGATAAGTTGGATCTAGGGCAGGAGAGTGGGGTCCATTCTGTACATGAACAGATGCTGCCATGTATTTCCTCACTTCTACTTGCTGCCTTCACTCCATGCCATTAATCCCTTTTCCACTGGCATCCCTGTTAATTGGCCGTTCAGTGTCCTGGGATAGGAAGCCGCTTGTGCTATTTCCACTGAACCACCTTTCACTGGGACAGTGTCTGCTTTTCCATTGTACGCAATCATCCCCGGGGATGGAGTGTTTTACCTTCAGCTGGAAGTGGGTGACTTCCTGCTGTCCTTTTTCCACTGGTTTAATCGCTAGGTTGGTGTAAGCTGACACCGGGGATATGAGTTGGGGTAGAGGCCATCAATCCCTGGCGTGAAATGTCTTTTGACGCCGGCGTGCTGACTGTTTTCTTTCACCACTGACCCTGTCCCAGTTAATTCCCCAGACAATGTGCCAGTGGAAAAGGGGCTATTGTCTCTGGAAATGTATGCAAATATAGGCATTGCTTCCATTATATGTATTTTGGCTGTGTTGCGATGCCAAACCCTTTCCGTGTCTTGAAAACAATGCCATCAACATTGAATGGAGATGTTGAAATGCAATAAACCATGAAGCTTACTGATAATATAATACAGGCATATTTTGTATAACACGGTTTTGAACAGTGCGGGTTTTGAAATAACACAAATGGTCAGTCACTGCCCTGTGCACTTGATCACTGTCCTGGGCAGTCACTGTCCCAAGCAGTCACCGTCCCGAGTGGGCAGTCACCATCCTGAGTGGTCGGTCATGATCCCGGGCAGTCACCGTCCCGGGTGGTTGGTCGCCGTCCCGAGAGGTCCCATCTCAGTCAGTAACCATCGCCGGTCGTCACTGTCTCGCCAAAGTTGTCACCGTGATGTTGTCTCGAAACTTCAGGCAAGAGTCATTTCAAACAAAGGTGTCTGACGATCACCTGGCTCTGCATCTCTGCAGCCCCAAGACTGCCTTCACCCCCACTCCCTCCTCACCTGATGGATTGCATGTTGAGTGTTGTGGGCTGAGTTTGCCGGAGACGGGCAGGAAGAGCTAGAACTAAAGAATTGTAAACTACGTTAAACTAATATTTTTTAAAGAAACAATGGTCACTTATTGCCGATAAAGATCTTTGTCATTTTTTTCAGTTTTTTATATCCCTTTTAAATATTTGATGCATGTGTTTGCTTAAGAGTTTTAGGTAAAAGAATAAATAATGATACGATTGGAACATATTGTAATGGATCTATATTAATAGTAATATTTAGATAAAGGTTGAGCTATATTTCTTATGTCTTAAGTAATGTAGTGGTTTTGGAACAGGGTTACAAACATACCCATACAATACATTCAGAAGTTGTCATCTTTCGGAGTCGTGATATCTACAGCCAGAGGTATGAAGATCTCACGATTTCCAAGGAACTGTTGCTAACATCTATTAAAGATTCCAGTAAATGGTCACGTGATTTTAAAGAATTGGAACCGACCTCATTGATGTAAATGTCACATGATTTGGAGAAATGTATTGTCAAAATCAGACATTTTGAATCAGAAGTCGGTGGTAGTTGAGAAGTCAAGACCTTGTAGCACACACAGGAGTAAAACAGTCATCTCTAGAAAGAGGGAGGTACTGGCCTGTACTATATCACAGTAGCTGGAACACCTGTATTGTCAAAATCAGACATTTTGAATCAGAAGACGGTGGTAGTTGAGAAGTCAAGACCTTGTAGCACACACAGGAGTAAAACAGTCATCTCTAGAAAGATGGAGGTACTGGCCTGTACTATGTCACAGTAGCTGGAACACCTGTATTGTCAAAATCAGACATTTTGAATCAGAAGACGGTGGTAGTTGAGAAGTCAAGACCTTGTAGCACACACAGGAGTAAAACAGTCATCTCTAGAAAGAGGGAGGTACTGGCCTGTACTATATCACAGTAGCTGGAACACCGTGTTAGACCCTTGTGAAACATAGGATTGAATTACAGTGTCCAGAATAGGTGTGTTATGCAACTTCTAACAAAAGGGGACGACAGAAATAAGTGGATTTTGAAAGGTAGGCCACTTCTCGACTTCAAGAAATAAAAGGGTGCAGTCTCATCGTGGAAAAAGCTCCAGATCTCTTTAGAAGCTAAGAGGGAGTGAAGAAAACCAGTGTAAGAGTTAAAGAAGAAATCTCTTCCTGGGAAAATAGTTCAACAAGATTTGTGAGTTTGAACAGTCCGAACTGTTTGAACTGAATCGATGTTAACAAACACTTCATTATTGCTTGAAGCAACAATTTAAAAGAACTTGATGTTTCGTAATCACTTCTGAACTACAATTTGATAGACCAAGTTCAACACAACTTTAAAATACTGAGCCTTAAAGCTAACTTTTCTAACTCAAGTTTAAACTGAAATAGTTTGGACTTTAATACACGCTCACACACATTAATATAATTACATTCACGCATAGTGGGGTTTAAGCTTAGAAGTTAGGAAAGTTTGGAGTTCAGTGAGAACTGTTCTGTGGTTAATAGTTTAATTAAAAACTATTATTTTGAATTTACCACTGTCTGGTGAATCTATCATTGCTGTTCTTGCATTAGCACTAACGGGGGTCAGTTAGTTCGTAACAGTATATATTAGTGACTTCATCACCAACATGGAAGTACTTGAGCTGGCAGAGTCCACAAGCATCGAATCCATGCTGCTGAAGACCCAACTGCGCTGGGTGGGTCACGTCTCCAGAATGGAGGACCATCGCCTTCCCAAGATCTTGTTATATGGCGAGCTCTCCACTGGCCACCGAGGCAGAGGTGCACCAAAGAAGAGGAACAAGGACAGCTGAAAGAAATCTCTTGGTGCCTGCCACATTGACCACCGCCAGTGGGCTGATATCACCTCCAACCGTGCATCTTGGCGCCTCACAGTTCGGCGGGCAGCAACCTCCTTTGAAGAAGACCGCAGAGCCCACCTCACTGACAAAAGACAAAGGAGGAAAAACCAAACACCCAACCCCAACCAACCAATTTTCCCTTGCAACCGCTGCAACCGTGCCTGCCTGTCCTGCATTGGACTTGTCATTCACCAACGAGCCTGCAGCAGACGTGGACATACCCCTCCATAAATCTTCATCCGCGAAGCCAAGCCAAAGAAAGATATTAAAGTACATTGTAATAATGCTTTGAACTGTGCGGTTTTCCATAACACTGACCTTTATTTGGAAGGTATTAACCGTGCTATACAAGGTATTCCTGTATAATGTTTGATGGGCATTCCAGGTTTTAGAAAATGCCACAAAACTCATAGATTCACATTGGAACCCATAAGAAGTGAGTTAACATTCTTTTGGCTTAATGTGAAAATGTGTTTGGATTGTCTGGTCCCTTGTGTCTTTTATTAACTTTGGCCCTGCGGGAAGCCTTATTTCTTGTTGTTGGCTTTTTCAGTGACTTGATTCTGTTGTTTTTCAAACAATTGAACATCTCTTCCTGCTTAGTTTCTCCAAGGAGCAAATGGAATGTGGAGGAATGAATGTGTTTGTACCTATTTTGGATTTTGTTGCTTTTGCAAGAACTCTTTCCCTGCCATGTAAAGCAAGCAAGTCTTCAGAAGAGCAATAAAGTATATCCTGACATTTCTTGGTAATTGTCATTGATTTTACTGGAAGGCAGCAGGATCAGCTTCTGTGTAAGTGGGATTGCTATTGGCTAATAATTTCAAGAATGTGAAGTTATGGGAACTGTATACTCCATGTCACACAGATGCTGGGGAATAGATCTGTCCTCTTGTGTTAAAGGGGCCACTTGGCCAAACTTGTATTTAATGTACAAAAACAGTTTGAGACACTTCACACGAATTCTGTCATTTTAAGTTGCACTCAAATCACGTAAGGAGATATTCAGTAGCTAGTAGTTTAGTCAATGAGAGCGATTTCAAATAGTGTCTCAAAGCAAAATAATAAAGTGGAGAGTTTTCAGTCTTCAACAACCAATGGTAGAGCAAAGAAGCCCTTAAAATCTTCTGAGACTGATGGTTGATCAATGATCTAGTTCGTCATTCTCCCCTTCAACCGCCTACCTCACACTCATCCCTCCAAGTGAAGTGTCAGCATTGTACATCAGCTTATGCTTTGCGTTATATTGCAACCGCATGGCTGGCCAGCCCAGGATGCATTGGTTTTCTACTGCTGGACTGATTGGTAATGTAATGTGTGGTTAGAATCAAATGACTGAACCCACCGAGACCAGCCATTCGCTTGTGTCGAATGATAAATCCTTGTTGATTGACTTCCTGGGAGGAGGAGTGATCTGTCTGTCTGTTTTTCTTTAATCTCTGTGAAGCAAATAGAGTTTCTTTTCCCAAATCCTGCGAGACTCTCCCATTGGATTTTGACTTGTTTACTCTACTGTGTCCTGTCCAGTCCCACCCATTGCTAGATCTGAAATTGTGTGGTTGAGCTTAACCTAGTTGAAAAACTTGAGGTGGAGATAACAAATGTTTTGCTCTTAGTCTCCCATTGATTTTAGAATGATTCTCACAAAATGGAAGGATGGAAATACAACCTCTATTTAAGAGAGGAGGAGGAATGAGGATCCTGGAATATTGTGCAGAGCTCTGAACTCTGAAAATATGTTGTGCAACATAGATTCACCAGATTGATTCTTGGATTAAGACAAGAGATTAAGCAGATTTGGCCATTGTTCTCAAGAAATTAGAAGAACCAGAGAGAAATCTCATGGAAGCATTCAAAATTCTTAACGGGCTTGTCAGGGTATATGTGGATCTGATGTGTTTAGAAGTTTAGAACCAGGAATCACTGATTCAAGATGAGGTGCCAGCTACTTAGGACAGAGATGAAAAGAAATTTCTTCACCCAGAGGGTGGTGAATCTGATGGTCGGCTCACACGTCTGAGTGCTACTGCTACCATGTAACCCAGTACTACCTGTCGCATGGTTGGGTGGTCGGTGATTAAACTGGCTCCCCTACCAGGCTTGCCTGGTGCGCAGGGTGGATAGGCACCCTGCAAGATGAAAAACAAGACCTGTCAAAAGGCGGATGAACCCTCTTGTAGGGTCCACAGCCATCGAGCAAACACATGGCATGATGTGCAGAAACGGCATCCCTTGCATAGAAGTTTGGTCTGGCCATTCACTACAGCAGAATTTCCCCCAGCCTCCTTGGGCATCACCAAACCATTGGATCTGGGAGAGGATGTCAAGAGGGTGGGTCTGGACCTGTGCAGCCCCTACTCCCCTAAATTCATTCACACACACGCTGTTCTTTTCTGAGGAGTATCCTGATATCCCACAAACTGACTGAAAGGAGCCATCATCATCCTATGGGATGGATGGCCAGAAGAAGGTGAATCCTTACAATTCTTGATTCAAGAGTGCTATCAAAGCTGAAAAAAACCTCAACATTTAATCTTTTTAGCCATTAAGAGAATGGAGGCACATGGGGTGAGTGCAATAACAACTCAACCATGATCTAGATGAATGAAGCAAGAGGACAGATGCTCCTTTCCCACTTCTTTGTCTTTTGTCCTATGGTTAATATTATGGAAGTAAAAGTTAAGTGGCTCGTTGATGAACTGGATGCAATAACTGAGGAATAAGTATAATTTTTTTTCAGGTGACAGTGGAGAAAGATTTAAGGAGGCAGATAATTGTTGAGCAAGGGAGCTGATTTGTGGCGATGAGCAATGGAAATCTGAATTAAATTATATACATGGATGATAGATTTGTTTGTGTTCTTGAAGTGGGTACAAAATGCAGGGTTTCATTATTTAGGTAGGTAGGTGCACTGAGAGGCATCGAATATTTCATATACTCAGTCATTCCTTTCTTATCTAAATGGAGCAAGTTTCTGTTGATTCCTCTGATGCAGAGTTCACAAATCACTGCCCAATATCCCTCATTCAGCTGCCTTTACTCTACAATTATCTGCCTCCTTAAATCTTTCCCCACTGTCACCTGCAGCAATTATACTTATTCTTGGCTATTGCATTCAAATCACTAAGGAGCCACTTGCAGCACATGAGGTCATGACAAGGATCACAACTCCTGGGTAACACGAGGTTCACCTGTGTTCTATTTCTGTCCCAGAGAATTTATTACGAATCCAGAAGTGAAATCCATATTAATGTATTCTTCGTCCCTAGTTTGGTTCAGCGAGGTCTTGGTTGAGTTTGTCCTTTCTAATGTATTGCAAACTAGAGTTCCCATTATTCCAAGTGAGTTCTGCAAAAATACTGCACAGAATTTTCTCCCCAATGTGGCTCAGAAATTCTTCTGTAACTTGCAATTTAATTTCCAACCTCCATGGTAGTTTTGTGTGACAAACCCAGAACTCTGATTTATAAAGTATTATTCTTCAAAATCTTAAAAGTCTAGTTTTCTGAGACAATTTTTTTGTCAAAAACTTAATGTACAGTACATTTCCAATTAACCAAAAAACAATCAACCGACATTTCAAATATCTGAAAGTTTTTAGATAAGATGTGACGTCACACATGTTTTTGGGGAAAAAAGTTGAAAAAATTTGACCAACTGTGCTCAAGTGTGGAATCAATTTTATAAAGGAAACATTTGTCGACAGGTTACACATTGAAGGAAGGGATAGAACTGATTATTTATAAATTGTCATTTTTTTTGCCACAAGTTACTGCAACTTTGTGATAAATTGCATCGCGGCATTCTCAGAATTGAAATGAATACTGTGCTCTCTCCCTGCTCGTCTGCTTGAGCCACACTGTCTCTCCACTCAAACCGCACTGCTACACTCTCTCTGCTCGCCGGTCCGAGCCACATTCTTTCCCTGCTTGTCCAAGCCACTCCCTCTGTCAAATACCTTTTGAGTGGGGTCGCTGAAATTCTGCTGGAGAACAATCCCTGTGCAATCTCCTCCCACTTACAGGTGAAGTGAGACCTTGGGCTCCCAAGCAGGATTGGCCACCCACGGTGGTGGAGAAGTGTCAGGGATCGGAGACTCTTGATGCTACTGGGCTGCTTTAGAGAAAATTCCTGAAATATCCGCTTTTCCAACATGGGTCTGGTCCCAAGTGTTTTGGATAATCAGAAATGTACTGTATTTTATCCTTGCAAATGTTGTTACCAAAATATTAATGGGTAATTTGTTCTTTTGTGTTCAGGAATAAATGAGTTTTCAATTACGAAGTCATGAGGTGTCAGAAATAGAATAGCTTTTCATCTGCTTTGAAATTTTCTCTCTGTATTTCAGTTAAAATAATAGTAATGGTTTTCTCAATGGTTATTTGTTTAAATGCTTCTTATCCACTTCTTGGATCTCTGTTTTTAAAAAAAATGCCCCTAGGTTCCTGGCAAAATACTGAAGAATGTCTGTGTGGTAGATCAGTTAACCTAGGGCTCTGGTTGAGAGTTCTTGCTCCCTATGTTGTTTGAGGTTCTGACCTTGAGAATGATTTAGGTCAATGAGAAGTCACTGGTCTGAAAGTTGGTTATTACCATGTTGGTGGCTGACATATTGATGGTTCTTTTTTTTTTTGGACCACCTTGAGACACAGTATTTATTTTGATTGCCCCAAAGGATGTGAGTGAGTGAAGATGCAATCCGTGTATGGCATCAGCTGCAAAGATCATTTTAAAATTAATGTAAAGGCCCTTTCACACTTGCCAGTGATCCTATGAATCAAACGCCAATCGGCCTTTATAAAGTGGCAAGTGTGAAAGCAAAATCAGATGACGTCCTCTCACGCTGGGAATTGGCGACCTCGACCCCTGGCGTCTGCATACGCCAACATTTGAAGTGTGAAGGGAGTAATTGCATTGTGAGATTGAAATGTCCAAAGTTTTTGCGTGAGTGCAGGAAGAAAAAATTAAAATGAAGATATAAACTTTGCCATAGGAAAGATGCAGTGGGAGAGAGAGGAAATAAATAGCAAGAATGGACAATTTTTAAACAGCGTAGGAAAATTGGTTGCTCTAAAAGTGCACAATTTAAAAAGACTTGGGGGGGAAATAATGGTGGACCTGACTTCCCAAAATGCTGTGCGGCAGAGAGATGCTTCTATGAATGCTCCATGTATGCAGCTGGGCATACAACCCTTTCTCTGCCACATGGAATTCTGGGAGGGCATGTGCTAAAGCGCTACCAACTTCCCCACCCTGTTTAAAAAAAATTGTCCGCTATTGCTATTTATTGCTTGCATTTTCCCATTGTCCCTGATAAAAGTTTATATAGGTCGGCACAACAACAGGAGCTGAAGGGTTCATTACTGTGCTTTTCATAAAGCTTAATTTGTTATAATTATGCATGATTAATTTTGTTGAAATATAAGATAATGCATTGAACAGGATTTAGGGCAGGTTCACCATCGCTCGATGCATCATGACGTCACCAGAAGAAGGTAGAACAGTCCTAACCCCGGGGATGGCTCCTTGCAAGTGTGAAAGTGTTCAGTGTCCCAATTAGGAGTGGTCAAGTGTGAAAAGCCAAAGAACCACCCCCCCTGCCCCAATTCCTATCCCAGGACACTGAACAGCCAATTTAGTGTGATGCAAGTGTGAAAGTGGCTTAAGATGGCCAAAAACTTGCCAAGTTTCCCCATTTACTTTGGTGGGGAATGGGGTGGGTTGACTTGATAATGACAATGCAGGAATATATTTAAAGTTCTAAGAGCCCGGCAGTGAAAATTATAACAAACTGAAAACCAAGATCGTTATGCATTGTAAAGAATAACAACTAGCTGACAGCAAGTTAAAGGCAGTAATTCAGTCTCTGGGGTCTGCTGACGTTAATAAACCACTCAAGCTTCACTCTTGTGGTTTGACATCATTAGAATTGCTCGATTGAATTTCTGCCTTGAAACTCATTGCCAGACAGCTATTATCCAATATTTCTCTCAGGCACATTCATTAAGTAAATGAGCTGCTAGGGAAAAAAAAAGTGTACCATTTGGGAGATGCAATATTTCTTTTTAAATAATAAAACTAAATACCTCAGATTTGATTACATTTGGGCCTCCTCCAGTTACTGTGCACGAAATGAGAAGAAGTAGCTGAAGCCAATGTAAAGATGAGGTACGTGCACTGAAAATTGTCAAGGTTTGCATCGACCGAGATAGTTGAAAGTGAAGTCACATCAGTAGGTTGCCATTTGTAGCAGATGTTCTGTACATAATAAGAGTTGAAGGGAAAGGACAGTTTCCGACTGAGTGTTTGTTTGGGCGAAGACATGAGCAGGACTCCATGTGGTTCTTCAAATGGACCACAGAATCTTGCTTATCTTTGTGCCTCTGGAAGAAGGGGTGGGGGTGGGGGGGTGGGGAAATGATTCTGCTTTCTGATCTGTTACCTGAAACGTAACTCTGGCTGGATTTCAGTTGAAGCCTTGATTGCTACCCAGCTATCAGATGAATGCCTTTGAGCTTGATACTTTATCACTTGTTAAGATCAATAGGAAATAAAGAGAAGTGCTAGCTTCTGTTTCGGGATAACTGCATTCCATGTTGTCACTGGCAGCTCAGTGGATGATACTATTCAGGCAGATCAAAAGCTACATCACTGGGCACCCTATCTCAGCTCAGCTTAAAAGTGACAACTAAGCCTGTTGTGTTCAGGAGAGATTTTTCTGATGTTCAGGGAAAATATTTGTAAATTGGCTCCAAGAATTCTTTGCATTGATTCATGAAATAACTCTCTACTTCTTTTGTTTGTCGGTTTAGTCAAAATTGAACGCACTTTAGTTTTGAATTTTTCTCCTGTGATCTATAATTTGTATTTTTCAGTAATGCACATTGCATTTTGCTGTGAGTTCCAGCTCCCCTCACAGAAAGCTGCGGCACCTGGGGTTCCTAGGCGGTTTCACCTCCAAGTACTGACCAGACCTGAATCTGCTTAGCTTCTGAGATCAGACAATCACAGGCTATTAGGTGCTGTAATGTGAGTTACTCAGTCATTCTCTTTCACTCTAAGCTCCTTGATCCACATCCAAGCTATGACAGAATTTCAGAAAAATTAATTTTATTGGACATTTTGAGGTGTTACAGATGTTTAATTGTTTTCATAGCCTGTGTGTGAAAATGTGAACATAATATCAGAGAGCATCCCAAAATAAACACTTCTGTTTGCATGCTGCAATGTTGTCTCTATGCATTAGCTGCAGGGCTGTTGTTTGAGGAGGTTCCAGTCGTATGAAGGAAGACCATTGTGGCAAACGTATCTATAGTTGAAGAACACGTGCTGATGAATTGGCTGAAGACCCATTACTTTAAAGTTTTGGAAGTGTGTTTGTTTGACTATTAAATGAACAAAGAATTGTTGGAGGAACTCAGCAGGTCACACAACATCCATGGGTAGTCACATTTCACATTACCAAGAATAAGATAAAATAGGTAAAATAACATAAATGTGGGCAAAAGCTGGAGGGGGAGCCCAGATGTGATTGGGTAAAGGACAGAAGGCATTAGGAGAGACGGCTGGAAGGAGAAAACGTTAGAAAAAGAACATTTGGAAAAAAGGTAGCACAGGAGCAGGAAACAATGGAATTAGATGGGGGTGGGGTTACCTCAAATGAGAAAAAAATTAATGTTCAGGCTGTTAGGTTTAATGCTTTCCAAGAGAAATATACTGTGTTGTCCCTCAAATTTTCATTTAATATTGTCCTGTTGATGAATGAAGCTGAGGACAAACATATCATTGGTTGGGGGAGTGGAAATTGTTGGTTACAGGAAGGTTTTACTTCTATCTTAGTCTTGATAAAGGGTGCAGACCCAAAATGTTGACTGACTCTTCCTACCCCTGGCTGCTGTCTATTTGTTGTCCATCAATTCTTTGACAGCTCAAGATTCCAGTACATCTTTTGTGTTTCTCAATGGTTTAGATTGATTTTCATCGTTGTTGGGGGTGGGTGGGTGGGGGGGGGAGGGGTGCACAATGAAAGAAAAGTTGACTTTCACTTTAATCTGTTGATGTAAGTAACTACCGATGTTTAACATTGATGTCTTCATGCCATTTGTTTTGCCTCGTGTGGTATGTCTTTGAAATATGGATACAGTTTTTGACATTGCTTCTCAGGAATGTTTAATAGATGCTTGTCATTCATTGCTCTTTATTCAATTAGAATTCCATTGTTTTAAATTTACCACACTAGAAACTAACACCTTATTTCCATTTTATATTTCCTCCCCATTCTCATCTCGGTTGCAAGCCAGGGACTTCATGACAGTTTCTTGTTCTTTCAATAGGTTAGTTGTTGAGGCTGGATGACATGCCAGCTTATTTTATCTTCTTAATGTTGGTTTATTTCGGTTCCATTGAATCATCTTCTCAGGAGGTCCTGCAAAGATGGCTTGCTTCCTCTCTGAATCCGAAACCACTGCATCATTTTAATACGGGGTAGACGTTGTAGAACCAGCGACCAAACAATGTTGGCAGTCTTGGTCCAGTGAACAGGAGGTCCAAGACGATTCAAGATCAGTATATACAGCAAACACTGGGAAGTATTCTCAGAACATTAAATTACACTCTGATGACACACATTCAAGAAAATGTGAATATCTTGTCCACACACCTGTTCTTCATTCCACTCCTTTGCAAATCTGGCTCCACTGTTCCCTTCAGTCTCCCTAACTATATTCATCACCATTTTACATTTCTCTGTTTGCCTTTCTCCCTATTGTGTTCCCTTCTTATTGGCTACCTTCGCTCTTCACTCGCCTTCTTCAACTGTTGCTGATCCTCCTGGCTTTCCTTGTTTGCAGACGAGAAGTTTGTGCTCGGCTACGTGGAATGATCTCAGTGGGCTACCCAACTTGTGGAAAGAGATGGAGATCAAGGGCATAAAGACAAACATTTGCAAGCAATAAAGAGGGTGTCATCAGGATAGCAAGGGCTGCAAAATATGTAGATACTCGAATAAGATCAAGATAAGTCTGCCGGAAAGACAAAGATGTGACGCGTATATGGAAAACGACACATTCAGGAAGTTCACACTTTGGAAGGAAATAGGATTATTAAAATGTGTCTGTGAGATGTATTTTAAAAAAAACACTTCAGCAGGAAGTTTGCAACAAAACACTTGGGATGACACTGAACGCAGTGCACAGTGCAACTAATTCTAAAATTACTGAGCCATTTGAAATTGCAGATTTTACTCACACCACAGAGGGCTGCATCAATTTTAATTTCCAGTTAAAATTCTGAAAATCACCATTCATGAACCACAGGCTAACCGGTGGGTGGGAGAGCAAGATTGTAATGCAGTCTTGATAAAGGGTTCTGACCTGTGGGAGACAGGGCGTGCATTTGAAACCAAAGGCCCATTGTACTTTACAATATTGCAGTGTATTATTAGCTCTGAAATCTCCTGGGCCTGATCATTTTATCAGCCCTGATGTTTTCTGGTCAGGAAACCTAGAGTCTCTACACTTGTTCCTTGGATGCTGCTGTTCCAACTTTTCTTTGTTCACTCAGGCGCAGCATCTGCAGGTTCTGTTTTTCTCTCCATTTTTATACTGTCCGAATTTTCTCCTGTTCATAGGTAAAAGGAGAATAAGAACTTTAGCTTTTGGGTCAATGATGGGAGCCTACCTGAAGAGACAGGGAAAGGTTGTCAGTGAGCTACATAGCACAGAATCCTTCAGCCCAACTTGTCCACGCTGCCCAAGTTGTTGATCTGAGCTGGAATAATTTGTCAGTGTTTGGTTCCTCTTTGTGTTTCCTGTCCATAGAACAAGAATTCTGCAGATGCTGGGGGTTAGTGCAGTACACAAAAATGCTGGAGGATGTCAACAGGTCATGCAGCATACAAGGGAACAAAAAATAGGCAGTCGATGTTTTGGGCCTGAGCTGATATTCATGCCTGAAATATTGACTATCTAATGCAGTGATTTTCAACCTTTTCCTTTCTACTCGCATACCACTTTAAGTAATCCCTATTTCCATCAGTGCTCTGTGATTAGTAAGGGATTGCTTAAGGTGGTATGTGAGTGGAAGGAAAAAGTTTGAAAACCATTGATCTAATGATTTCAATGTACACTGCATGACCTGCTGAGTTCCTCTCACATGATCCACATACTTCTTCAAATGCCTCATTAAATGTTATAATTGTACCAGCCTTTACAGTTTCGGCAGCTCATTCTGTATTATGTTATTCTCTTCCCTCTCAACTTGATCTTTGCTCTCTACTTCTGGAATCTACTCTTGGATGGGTGAGTGGGGGGTGGGGGTGGGAGGAAAGACAACGGTCAGCAATGCAAATCAGTGGTTTTTGAAAAATGCTCTCAATTTTCTTTAATATTGCGGAAAGTGTATTATTTGTTGCTGTTACAGTGAAACTCTGATTCACTCTGTTGGTCCGACACTATGCAGTGTGTGTTGAAGGGGCTTTGTGCATTTCTTGTATAATTGATGCCCAGAGATGATCTTGGCCAGTGTGCATCCAGGTGTGATTTGGGGAACAGGTCTGCAGCCATTGGTAGGGAACAATTGTCGAGACTGAGGTGACCACTTTCCCTCTGGTAGACTCCAAGGAGACCCCTCCATCTGCTGCAGTTCGACCTTTCATAAAAATGGTTACAATTGTGGTGTCTGAGATTCCTGTGGCATGCCCCTTCTTCAAAGGTGTGGGAGACAGGGCGTGCATTTGAAACCAAAGGCCCATTGTACTTTACAATATTGCAGTGTATTATTAGCTCTGAAATCTCCTGGTCCTGATCATTTTATCAGCCCTGATGTTTTCTGGTCAGGAAACCTAGAGTCTCTACACTTGTGCTAATATAGGGGCAGTCAGCTCCTGAAGAATACGGACTCCAGTTAGTTGGGTATTGCTAGGTAGTCTGAGATGCCATCTAAGGTGAGCTTCTTGAAAATTACACAATTAATTTCCTTATGACAGTATTTGTGGTTGCCACTGTTGTTTTGGGGCCAGGCTATGGAGATAATGGAATGAACTGTCATGTCAGTCTTTACTCTGCTTTATAGAGGCATTTTACAGACTCAGCTTGAGCAAGGGTTTTGAAGATGGTCTGAAGGTTTCAGTCAATTGACGTGTGTTTTGCTTCGAGACGTATGGGAAGGATGTGATTCATGTGAAACAAGCACTCGAGAGGATTCTGTGCCACTTGGACTGAGCTCGCGTCCTGCTGTGCTTAAGTGAAAACAGAAGCGTGGACAAATTGAGTTGTGCAAGTTTGAGTTATCAATACCCCTGGGCGCTGAATGTTTCTGTCTACCTTATCATCCTTGAACACTTTCGGTTGCCTGACACTGCTATAAATTTCAATTCTCCTTTAAGAAGCACATCCAAATCGTATATGGTTACGCCTGCTGCCTGGTGGGTTAAGGCCGTTGAATGACTTGGGAATATTACAATTCTCCTGCGAGTGATGCACGTCATGAGCAAAGTTTTCTTTCATGTTTTGTGTCTTCATTGGTGCTGCTATCTCACTGAAGACATGAGACATCAGCTTTAATGAAGACTTCACCAGAATAACTTTGGAATTAGTGTTATTTTCACGTGTCCCATATTGGCGAAGTAGGTCGAACAGCTGCCATTAAAGCAGGAGATTTTGTGCAGTGTGTATCTTGGAATGTTTCATACCCACCCAATTCCACATTAATTGTCCATACCCCCATCTCTTTCCTCTTCTTCTCCCCCCCGCCAAAAATTCCACCTCTTCCCCCTCTCTCTTATCCTCTCCTTTGATTATGGGCAAGTGAATGCAGTTGGACTGGAAGGATTCAGAGCCACAAACAAGGGACTAAGCAGGTGGAGCAGCATCAGTGGGAGAAAAAGATTGTCGATGTTTTATCCTGGCACCTCAGATCAGGTGTTAGTTTATTGTCTTGTTATGAACATATGCACAAAAGTTATTACTTGTTGCATTAAAAAAAAACAATTAAAACAACTCATAAAAGGCAATACTTAATTGAATTAAAAAAGTGACAACCAGAAAATAGGTAGATGATATTCACAATTTTCCTCATGCAAAAATCGGTGGCAGAAAGTCCTTTTGTGGTGTGGGAGAAGTCCCTCATCAAAGTAAAGAGGGAGGTGCACAAGCCTGAAGGCTGTCAGAAAGAAACAGTTCTTAAACCTTGGTGGTTGATTGCAGGCTTCTGTACCTTTTGCCCAAAGTTGCATGAGAAGAGCAAGTGATGAATCCATGCCCGTACCAAAGCAAAACGATTAAAAATTTTCACTCATTCGGTTAGAAGCAAAATGAGACAGGCACGACTCACTGGGATTCTCTGTTGTTTTCCATTCTGTGGTCCAACCAGACAATGCAAAATGTCCAGGTGATAAAGGCACAAATTACTTCTCTATCTGGTTTTCATTATAGTCAGGCTGTCAGTGATGCTGTGCTGCGGAATGGTTTGGATCATCTTTAAGGCATTAGTAAAATATGGTTAAAACACCTGCCCAACCCCATTGATATTGCCACATTGTTAAATTAGGAAAGGTTTGTTCCAAACCACCATTATCCTGTGTTACAGCAGTTTGATGGTGTTGGTGATAAACAGTTAAAGACTGAGCAGTTGCAGATCCATCTCTGAATCTACTTAAAACTTTTTTTATCGAATAAAAGTTCTACTTGGGTCACAGGCTTCTGATGACTGAGCTTATCAGCACCTATATAAACAGAATTGCTGAGGTTGACAATTCAACTTTGAGTTTGTCACTGACTGCACAAGATCCTTTGGATTGTGAATCAGTATCACAAGTCCAGCTTGTAAATCAATACAAGAACGGAATTACTTTCAAATTGGTTTTTAACAGGCACAAAAGACAGCTGTGTATTGTATAGGAAACTTGCTGATGCCGGGGAATACTGCAGTTGTGTAGAGGAGGGAAAATGCTCGTGTCTCTGAAAACTTAATTATGGGTGTCATTTTCAAATATCTTTGGTTGTCACTGCTCAGCTTCCAAACCTTGTTGTGAAATATTCGATATGAAGTTAAACTTCATGTGTACCGCAGATGGTGTAAATTCCACTGTTCTGTGTGTTCATTACCAGTCTAAAGAAATGCACTCCAACTAGTGTGACATTAAATTAGCCAAATGGACAAGACAGGCTTTTTTCACTGTCATTTTCAGTCTGATGTCTAATGACCTGTTACATCTTCATCTGTTCTTTTCCCAAGTTGGGAAGCAGCATAGCGCCTGCATGTTTGATGTAGTCTGTGATAAAAGTGTTGTCAATTAGTTAAATGTGCGCATTAGTCACAGGAGGCATATTCGTGCAGGAGAGAGGCATTCATTTTGAGAACAGCAATTTACTAAATTTTCCATGTGTTTGAGCACTGAAAGCTTCACATGAAGCCTGGCAAATGACTCTTCAGTGTTAAACCTATTTGTTACGTTCATGTCACTTTTCAAAAGAGTTTGCACTTGCGCTACAACCTGCAATATGGCCTTTAATATCTGTACGGTGCACGTGTACCATCAATTCAGGTCCTAAAATTGCCATTTGTCAGAAATCATCTTTAATTTTTAAATTTAGATAGTAACGGGCCATTTCAGCCACCCAATTTACACTCAATTGACTTACACCCGTGGTATGTTTCGAACAGTGGGAGGAAACTGGAGCTCCCGGGGAAACCCAATCAGGCACGGGGAGAATGTGCAAACTCCTTACAGACAGCACGGGATTCAAACCCCTCTCCTGATCGCTAGCACTGCAAAGGCATTGCACTAACTATGCCGCACAGGTCAGCCATTTATAAAAATGCATCCACCTTGTCTCTATTATTTTGGATCCTGCCAATTAAAATTGCTGTTAGGTAAAATCTGCTTTAAATCTGACCACCATTTTCCTGGTGCCTTATTTCACGTGGACCTTCCCAGCCTATGATGCCAGACCAGCAGTGAGCTTAGGAATCAAGGAAGTGGGATGGGATTGTGGCACATTGAAGATGCTGAATGACTGGAATTTTCAAATCACCAGATCCGGGATTATTGAAGGTTTACTGTATATTCAAATTCCCCTTTGGTGGACCCACAGGAGCCTTTCCTTTTTCCTTTGCTATTCTCTTCATTACACCCATCTTCCAATTAACATTTTGTTTCAATTCACCACCGTTTATCTGATTAATACATTCTCTCCTTATAATCACAGGCTTGACTCATTCATTTCTCTCCCTCTTTCCTAACTTCCCTTTCCCTTGCTCAGATAATACAAAGCTCCCTTTGTATTTGCTCAGAATAAACTCCACAATTTGTTGGTTATGATAAAAGATCATCAATCTGAATTGATGCAGCTTTGTCCTTCTCCATTGATGCTGCCCAATGTGCTGTTCCAACATCTTCAGTCGATTGCCTTGATTCTACGTTGGTTAGCAAAGCTGTTTCTGTGTCCAAACCTGAACTTGGCTAGAATTCCTGAAAAGAACTTGAAATCAACTGGAGCAACACACATTCTGCTGTAGGAACTCTGAGGGACGAGCTGCATCTTCGGGGGGAAGAAAAGATACTGGGGTGTGTCATTGTTGCAGGACAAAATGGGTGGAATCTTAAATATTCTAATTTCAGGCAAAAAGGTAAAGGTTCCATTATTGTCCCATAATACTACATTTAGAATGTTACATAAATAAAATTCTTTAACTTTTGTCTCCTGTAAAGCAGGCAGAGAGTCGTCGCTTTTGTCCAGCACCCCCTCACAGAAACTGACAGGTACTGGTGTTGCTAGGTGGTCTCCCCTCCAAGTACTGACCAGTCCTGAGCCTGCTTAGCTTCTGAGATCAGACAATCTCGGCATATTCAGGCAATTAGCTGCTGTAGTAATGTAGGTAATGGTCTCACCTCTCTTCTCCAGAACTACTTCCAGTCTTTTATCCTGTCCACTCCACCATGAATGACTCATCTCTCTCCATCTGGCATCTGCTTCGGCCCATCATCTTTCCTTGGTCTACCAATCCCCCACTGGCTCTGGTCCTACCCCTCCTATCTTGTCCTCCAGCTCTCTCTCTCTTTCTCTCTCTCTTTCTCTCTCTCTCTCTCTCTCTTTCTCTCTCTCTCTTCTCTCTCTCTTTCTCTCTCTCTTTCTCTCTCTCTTTTCTCTCTCTCTCTTTCTCTCTCTCTCTTTCTCTCTCTCTCTTTCTCTCTCTCTCTTTCTCTCTCTCTCTTTCTCTCTCTCTCTTTCTCTCTCTCTCTTTCTCTCTCTCTCTTTCTCTCTCTCTCTTTCTCTCTCTCTCTCTTTCTCTCTCTCTCTCTTTCTCTCTCTCTCTCTTTCTCTCTCTCTCTCTTTCTCTCTCTCTCTCTTTCTCTCTCTCTCTCTTTCTCTCTCTCTCTCTTTCTCTCTCTCTCTCTTTCTCTCTCTCTCTCTTTCTCTCTCTCTCTCTTTCTCTCTCTCTCTCTTTCTCTCTCTCTCTCTTTCTCTCTTCTCTCTCTTTCTCTCTCTCTCTCTCTCTCTTTCTCTCTCTCTCTCTCTCTCTCTCTCTCTCTCTCTCTCTCTCTCCTCCATACTCTTTGTTCTGGCTCGTTATTTTCATTTGTCTTTTTTCTCTCAATTCTGCTGCTTGACCCACTGAGTTCCTTCAATGGAGAGCTCTTTAAAATCTTGACCATATCATCAGGAATGTGATCACTTAGGTTTTCCTAGATCTCCCTATCGGATGACTTTCTTTGTACAAGGGATCATTTCTTAACCTATCTGACTGGCCCCCAGAACAAAATAGTGGTGAGATAGAACCTTGTTCTCACAGTTTTCATTTCACAGTGTCCACGTTTGCAAAAAGCATGGTCTTCGCAGACCACCCAAGTCCATAGCCCCTTGCTTGATCAGTTTGTGCCATTTGATATTAATGACAGCTGAGCCTTCACATCTGATTTGGAGTTTACCTCGAAACGGCTCCTCCTTCAGGCCTGTGGGGCTCACCTGTGTGATTAAGCATAAAATGTGAAGGTGGTCAGCTGGCCTCTTTGGACCAACTGAGAGAAACAATGAGACAGAGTTGACGTTTCAGACAATGATCTTTCACCAGAGAAGACTTGGCCTGACCGGTGATTCTCATTGTCAGATTGTTGATGCAAGTGGCTGAATGTCAACACTAATTATAATAATGAGTTGATTATCTTAGAGGAGTACAATGTACATCGGCTCTGACACTCTTTCTTGCTGCAGCCAAGAGATGTGCATAATGCATCAAGTACATTAGTACACATTAAATTACCCCAATAAAGAAAGAGATAACAAATATAAAGGATAGATGGATAAACATTCACTGTTACAGTTTATGCAACAACAAAAAAAGTGGCATGTCTTTTTTTAGTGTCCCAGAATAGTTTATAGTTCAGGGGATAAAGAGCCCTTGATGGACTTAATTTTTTTTTAATTAGACATTTGGCACAGTAGCAGGCCCTTTTGGCACTTGAGCCAGTGTTGCCCAATTATATCCAATTGTTACATGACAATAATGGAATCTTTACCTTTCCCATACAACCCTGGGAGGAGGAGCATCCGGAAGAAAGCCCATGTAGACACGGTAGAACATTCAAGTTCCTTACTGTCAGTGTGAGATTCGAACCCCTGTCCCGGTTGCTGGACCTGTGACGGCGTTGCGCTAACTGCTATGCTAAACTTGGCTATGTTTGCAACTTTCTGTAGGCTTTGGCGTTCCAGGGCATTCAAATGACCAACCAGGCCATAACACAACCAGTCAGGTTATTTTCCCACCATACACAGTTAAGGTGCATGGTTGGTGTAGCAGTTAGTGCAGTGGTTTTACAGTGCCAGTGATTCGAATCCCCTGCTCTCTGTCAGGAGTTTGTGCATTCTCCCCATGTCTGCATGGGTTTTCCCTGGGGGCTCCAGTTTTCCTCCTACTGTTCATAATGAATGGGGCTGTAGATTAATTGGGTGTAAATTGGGTAGCGGAGACTTGTGGGCTGAAATGGCCTGTAACCATGCTGTATGACTAAATTTTAAAAAATTATATTTAAAATTTTAAAACCTGTCCAAGTTCAATCAAGGATTTGATCACATGCCAAATTTCCTCAGACTTCTTAGAAAGAAGCGGGAGGAGTCACGTGATGGAGTAATGGCCGGTCGGGGAACTCCAGCCCTCTCCAGAAAAGTAAAATAAAGACAGTGAAAAAACGAAGGCACAAACACAAAAACCAAAATAAAGTGAAAATAAAGGTGTGGAGAAAATGGCAGCGAAAAAAGAAAAGTCAAAAGCAACGGGAAGAAGAAAGGACGTCGGAAGAAGAAGGTGAAGGCCTTACCTGTCCGAGGAGGGCCGCCGCGGAGAGAGAAACCTGCTCCCTAAGGTCAGTTGAAGTCCCGAACTCAGGACTACAAAAATGGCTCACGGAGCCAAGCAAAAGTGCGCAACCGCGCAAGATAAAAATAACACTGACGGGAGGGGGGACCAGCTGAGGAGTCGATCTCCACAGCTGAGAATGACAGCCACAACAAAACAACAAGAGGAAGACTTCTGAGAAAGAAGCACCATTGGTGTGTCTTCTTCACAGTTGCCTCAATGTGCTGGCTCCAGGAGAGGTCTTTCAATATATGGACTAGGAACTTAAAGGTACTCACCCCCTCCACCACTATCTCATCAACAAAGATAGGTACATGGTCCATCAGAATCCACTTCCTAAAATCTCTGCATTCAGCCCCTAAAAAGGCTTTCATGCTCAAGAGCAGTGAGACTCACAGAACCTACTTCAAAGTGGCCATTCTGACAGGCTCTCTCCACTTATTATTTCTTAGCTGTGAGCCTGTATTCCTCCCCGTTCTCCTGCCCTGCTCCCCACCGTATTCAGATATTTGGCACTCGTGATGAAGGAGTCAGACCTGAAATGTTGACTGCCTTGTACTTTCTTTGAATGCTGCTTGACCTGCTAAGTTTCTCCAGCACTTCTGTGTAATGAAGTTGACCCCAGTATCTCCAAATTTTCCTTTTTTGCCTCCATTGAGGAGGTGCTTTGCTCTTCTGGGAAGAAAGATTATTTCCCTGCAATTGTATTTGAGGTAAGGGCTGACACTGGAAGATCGAAAGGCAAATCTCTCAAGTCGAAGTGGATATATTAGACTTTGTAATATTCACCTCTGCCAAGTCTGTGCTCCACATGTGGCTTGACAGGGACCCTCCCCAGCGGGTACTCATCAACCCTTTCGCTCCTCTGCGGCTGCAGATGAAGCTGACATCAAACCGGAGGGGGTTGATGAACGCACACAGCGAGTTCCAAGAGAAGTGTAGCCACTGTGTGACAGTGGAAAGGTGATAGCCATTTTTAGCATGACACACTCCCACATCTGGCAGTGGTGCAAGTGTGCTGGAGAAGCTCAGAAGGTCACACGGCAATGGGAAGTAAAGGGTAACCAGTGTTTCAGGTCATCTGTTTCAGGGATTTGATGTTGGGGAAATGCTGGTCAGGACATTGGATGATTCCTCAGCACAGTCTCCTTTTAATCGCCTTGTGGAATACTTCTCATGCACCCGAGGGAACAGGCCTTGTTTGGAAGTCTTTTCTGAAGAATGTCCAGCAGTTCCTCAGCATTGTTCGGTGCGGAGAGTCTGCACCACGTGCCCGGTTCTCAGGAGTGACTGAAGTGAATCAGAAGGAAGTGAATCCTCTCAAATGAATCACAACTGAGTCTTTCTGCAACACTCGAGGAGGTTGCAAAAGATTTAATTGATGACCTGGTCAACACTTTGTGAACATGTTACAGCACTTTGAAAGAGGCTGCTTTCAGTATGAAAATGTGTTTAGCATCATTGCCTGGCTGGTTTACAAATTGTGTAATTTTAATGCTGAAGTAAGGAAGTGCATCACCGACACATGTTGTTGCCGTGACCAATCTGGAGCACACCTCCGCACCAGTGTTGCCGTCATACCTGCACATATTACAATTGGTTCTTTCAGAGTCGACCAATATTCAAAATATTTTTACTCAAAGCACAAGTTCCCATCAAAGATCAAACTGAAAAACAACAAACGTGCATAATAGATCGAATTCAATTTGAAATAGCTGAACCGTTAAAATTAGTCCCCTCTAATGCTCAGTGTAATTCTCCTGTATGTAAGGCCAATGCTTCTGAAGAGTTAATCAGCTTTTTTTAAAAAAAAGACATACCTCGATCACAAGGTCTCAAATGGAAAGATGTGTGTTGCTCATTTATTTTTAAATAGTGAGATAAACACACCTGAGAATTTCATTTCAACCTGAGAACTCATGGAGCCGGCCTTAGTGCATTGAATGCTGTAAATGGGAAACAGCTGTTACATGTCAGAGAGAAGTAGTGAGCTGAAAGCATGCCATTTACATGAGTGTGCCCAGGAGTTAAGGCACTGCCTCATCTTTGGAACTTTGTTCAACATCGACCAGAACATTGATTTTATTTGAAAAGTATAGATATAATATAATTTGAGTCCATGTATTTTTCAAATTCTTTAATACGTCCCTTGCTGCACTAACTTTTATATCAGTGCAGATTTCCCTGTGATGTTGACTCAATGGCTGTCGTCATTAGCCAGTTAGGTCAGGTGGTGTCGGTGCATTCGCCTTTCCCGGAAGTGGATTCACGGGAGAAATGTTGCATGCATTGATCATTGATGATTCTCCCCTCCTCCCCCCCCCCCCCCCCCCCCCCACTGATGTTTGTTTATACGGTGGTTATTACTGTAAATTCTCTCTGCCCAATCTTCCTCTGTTTCCTTAGTGTCCCTGGAAAGGAGAAGGTGAGGTTTGCATTCAGGGTGGGGCTGCTTTATTCCTCTGTCAACTCAGCCAATTAATGAAACCCAGAGGAGCTCAGTTTTGACTTCAGCCACTCTCCCCCTCATGTGTGTAAGAACTCTGAATCGAGAAAGAAAAGTTGATTGGAATCTGCAACCTATCAATTTGTTTAGAATGTGACAGTCTGGTGAGTAGCATGTTGAAACAGTCAAGAATTGAAGCAGCAGATATAAGAGAGAACTTCAGCAGAAGAAGGCATGGACAGACAATATTATGTAAGTAGTTATAGACATTCTTGATGAAGGCACAGATGTTTTCCAAAAGTCACCTTGAGGCTTTGCAAATTACCTGGTTTTGTTTCCGGCATTTGCCAGGGAGAGGGATAGATTTGGTAGAATGACATTTGTGGTGGGGATTAAGAACATGGCTTTGATCCTGTGACCATCTTAAAATTTTGCTCACTCAAGCTGACTGTTCTTTGAGGTGGCTTTGGAGGAGTCAGGAGAGGTGACAACCAAAAAAGAATGGTATAGGTGCAGACGCTGATGATGTGTTTTTGGGTGATATTGCCAAAAGGCAGAGTGTAAATGAGTAATGGGAGAGGAAATATGTATAAATAAATGAGAGCAGAGGCACACTAGTTAATGATGCAGGGATGATAAGAAAAACATTGCAGGTGATTCACTGGATGAGAAAGATTAGATGGGAATGTAATAGGACTTTCCATATAGTTTAGCCATGCCAAGAGGCATAGTATGGCATAGGAACAGGCCCTTCAGCCCACATAACTATGTTGAACATGATCCCCAAATCAATCTAAAATTCTGCTGCTTCCACTTGATAGATATCCCTCCAATACCTTTCGTATCCATTGTCTTATCTGGAAGCCTCTTAAATGCTATCAAAACTGCTCCTGACCAGCCTGTTCAATCATCTGCTACTACCCATGTAAAACTTTTGCCCAGCACGTCTCCCCTCACCTTAAATGCATGTCCTCAAGCATATGACAGTTTTATCCTGGGGGAACAGATTCTGCCAGTCCACCCAGGCAATAATTCTATAAACTTCCTTTATCCTACTATGCTGCAGAGAAAACTACCCAAGTTGTCGAATCTCCCTCCATAAATCATAACCTCTCAATCAAGCAACGTCCTGGTGAGCCTCTTCTGTACCCATACCACATTCTTCCTGCAATAGGACAGTCAGAATTTCACACAATATTACAAGTGCAACCCAACCAAAGTTTGGTAGAGCTGCAAGATGACTTCCTTACATTTATTCTCAATGCCCCACCCAAAGAAACCAAGCACATCATGTGCATGTTTGATAACCTTATCTACTTGCATTGCCATTTTCAATGAGCTATGGACAACCCCCCCCCTCCCCCACCAGATCCCGAGAGTGAGTGAGTGAGTGAGTGAGAGAGGGAGAGAGAGAGAGAAATAGATTTGTGTGTGTGTGTGTGTGTGTGTGTGTGTGTGTGTGTGTGTGTGTGTGTGTGTGTGTGTGTGTGTGTGTGTGTGTGTGTGTGTGTGTGTGTGTGTGTGTGTATTTTATATATATATATATATATATATATATGCTTTGTTGGGGTCTTTCATGGACCCCAACAATGAAGACGCTGTTTACATCCGGTACTGCACGGATGGCAGTCTCTTCAATCTGAGGCGCCTGCAAGCTCACACCAAGACACAAGAGAAACTTGTCCGTGAACTACTCTTTGCAGATGATGCCGCTTTAGTTGCCCATTCAGAGCCAGCTCTTCAGCGCTTGACGTCCTGCTTTGCGGAAACTGCCAAAATGTTTGGCCTGGAAGTCAGCCTGAAGAAAACTGAGGTCCTCCATCAGCCAGCTCCCCACCATGACTACCAGCCCCCCCACATCTCCATCGGGCACACAAAACTCAAAACGGTCAACCAGTTTACCTATCTCGGCTGCACCATTTCATCAGATGCAAGGATCGACAATGAGATAGACAACAGACTCGCCAAGGCAAATAGCGCCTTTGGAAGACTACACAAAAGAGTCTGGAAAAACAACCAACTGAAAAACCTCACAAAGATAAGCGAATACAGAGCCGTTGTCATACCCACACTCCTGTTCGGCTCCGAATCATGGGTCCTCTACCGGCACCACCTACGGCTCCTAGAACGCTTCCACCAGCGTTGTCTCCGCTCCATCCTCAACATCCATTGGAGCGCTCACAGCCCTAACGTCGAGGTACTCGAGATGGCAGAGGTCGACAGCATCGAGTCCACGCTGCTGAAGATCCAGCTGCGCTGGATGGGTCACGTCTCCAGAATGGAGGACCATCGCCTTCCCAAGATCGTATTATATGGCGAGCTCTCCACTGGCCACCGTGACAGAGGTGCACCAAAGAAAAGGTACAAGGACTGCCTAAAGAAATCTCTTGGTGCCTGCCACATTGACCACCGCCAGTGGGCTGATAACGCCTCAAACCGTGCATCTTGGCGCCTCACAGTTTGGCGGGCAGCAGCCTCCTTTGAAGAAGACCGCAGAGCCCACCTCACTGACAAAAGGCAAAGGAGGAAAAACCCAACACCCAACCCCAACCAACCAATTTTCCCTTGCAACCGCTGCAATCGTGTCTGCCTGTCCCGCATCGGACTGGTCAGCCACAAACGAGCCTGCAGCTGACGTGGACTTTTTTACCCCCTCCATAAATCTTCGTCCGCGAAGCCAAGCCAAAGAAAGAAAAAGATATATGCTTTTAAGAACTGTCTGCATTCCCCTTGCATTTGACCTCCCAAAGTGTCCCAAGCTTAATTAACAGCTTTCCTTCCACCACAGTCCTTTATCATCTACGGGCCAGCTAATTTCGTATCCAACTCTCAATGCATCATGGATCCCATGCATTTGCACCTTCTGAATCAGCCTGCCATGAGGGACCCTGTCGAACGAAATTGGAGAAGAATGGTGTGCCCAGCTTTTTCAAAGATTGAAAGCAGGTTGAGGAGGACTGAGTATTGGTTTTGTCACGGTCACATTGGGTGTTACAACTTTTTTTGGAAAATGTTATTTATAGTTTTGCAGACTTGTACTTTACAGGCATTGTAGGGAACAATCCTCACCTTTTACAGGTCATTCTTTGTCGAGTCCTCATTTTTTCCCCCTCCCTTCATCCCCCCTCATCTTTCACCCTTCCTCCCACTCCAACATCAACGAAGACACACAAATCAATCGCTAAAAGTATATGATCCTATTTTCCACGTTTCCTATTGAGAAGGGCCTTGGGAAGGTTAATCACACTTGCGTTTCAATGTGCTGCCACACTATAATGAATGTGTCATGTCTCCTTCTTAAATTGTAAGTAATTTTCTCCACATCCGTGTTCCATCTTGCCGTGCTTAGCTGAGAGTCGATTTCCAGGTAACCATTGTGCATTTCCTGGCCATCGCCAAGGCAACCTTTACAAGTTGAATTTGGTGTTTGGACAACCTTGGACTCGCTTTCATAATATCCCTCAGCAGGAACAGCACTGGATCTTGTGGATATTCCACCCCTGTAATTTTTTTTCAAAAAAGTCCTCTAATTCTACCCAAAAGGGTCTCTCTCATCTTGGTGCATAGCCAGGTTGAGTGAACAAAGGTTCCTGTCTCTACGTCACATCTAAACTGGTTTTACTTGTATTGTTATGAGGCCAAAGGACCCCAAAACCCAGCAGCAATAGACATTCACCAAGACAAGTGGCTTTCGAAACAAAAGTTATTTTTAATCAACTTCAAACATGAAAATAGAATCAAACTTTAACTTAACTATATTCTTATACTATACTCTATACTAACCCAAATTATCCCCTTCTAATTCTAAGTCCATGTATATGTAATGTGTATGTGTGGATTTAAGTTCTTTGGTTCACAGTTCAATCTCACTTCTCCTTCTAAGTTCTCAGGTTGCAGGCAATCACCATACTGTGCACAGAATTTAACATGTATAAAGTTCACCAGGCTTGGTGCTTGAAAGCTAAATGTTTACCGCTCAGGAAGGTTCTTGTAGGGTTTGCAGAGAGAGACATTTATTGCTCCAGGATTTCCACAACTGAGATATCACCACTAGTCACCTCAGGGTCTCGCTGATGAAACTTGACACATCAGGGTCTTCCAGATGGTAACCTCTTTCTTCAAGCTACCACAGAGTTCCATTCCTTCCTCTATTCCAAGAGAAACATCAAACAGATAGCACTTCCAGCCATCTACTGCTCTGGAACTTGCTTTCATCAGTTTCAAACAGTTTTCCCTGGATTGCCCTTTTCAGTTACTTGTCAATGTTCCACACACCGACCGACTGACTGAGCTGTTAACTCTCTTTTCCAACTCAACTCCAAAGAGAGCATGTGACTCGTGTCTTGGAAAACTCCCACCTTCTCCAGCAAACAACAGGAGTTCTTTCTTCTTCTCAAGTTGTTATCTTAGGTAAACAATCCAGAATTGACCTTTCTGTGAGGACTTTGCAGAAAGGGTACTGATAGACAGCATGACTCCAACAAGACATTTCAGTTCAATTAACACCTACTTGTGAAAGGTGCTTACATTCTCCAAAAGATCTTGCAATGTGAATTCTTCAATCTTTCAAATATGATGTTTTAAAATATATGTGACCTACTCTAAATCTTATAAATTCTCCTCAAATATTAATATTGTTACAGTATGCAATTTTTGCAGCGTGAGGTATAGCTGGTGCAAGAAATTGTATTGCATCAGTCTATAACTGCTGTCCCAACAGAAATCAAATCAGCGTCATTTGGGAGTTGTTCCCAAGTCTGACTCCCATATCTGCCTCGATTTATGGATACCTGGTTTTGGGTTCTTGTTTTGGAACAGGGGATACATCGCAGAGATGAATTTACACGTGATCCCCTTTCATATTCGAGCTGCACAACTGCAGGGCTATAGATGGGCCTAATTTGTGTTATTTGCAACTCTGATAAGTGTCCGGTTGGAGGCACGGCGTTGGCAGAAATGTGATAGAAGGCATACAAACAAGTTCAAAGAAAACTTGACAAGGAAATGAGAGGTTGAAGCTCATTCAAAGCCATACAATCTTTTTTTGCAAACTTTGAAAAGGAAAGAAAGGTTGGAGTTGGGGCAATATTTTGCTAGAAAGCAGGACAGATTTTGTTTTAGGAGAATGATCCTGCTGAGATTCACCCAGCGTCAGTTCATAGAATGAGCATTAAGTAAAGCAGTGTGGTCATCGATTCCTTACGAGTGTGGCCGAGGGAAGTGGAATTAGATCTCGAAGACATAATGGATGAAGGTCATAAATGAGTAGTTTTGAGTTATGTGAATGAGGAATCTCATAGGTTTGTGGACTGGAAAAGAGAGCAGCCGAGAGTTTGAAGAAGGGATGATCTGGATCTTAGCGATGGACACCCGTTTGTTCACACAATGGAATAAGGGGAGGGAGAGCGGTTAAGAAATGGTTTCTAGCGGGGAAAGGTATTTGGAATAATCTTTAATTTTAGGATAATCTTGAATTAGTGAATAGTTTTGGGAATAAACAGAGCTGAACCCAGATGATTTGCATGGACAGGGCTGATTGGGTTGGGGGGGGGGGGGGGGATAATTGGTGGAGAAGTTGAAACAGTCAGCATCAAAGGGAAATGGTTTTAATTAGGGCCAGAACATGGTCGATGGACTTTGTGGTCTGATTGAGCAGGTCAGTCAGTCACTCCATGCTGAATGAAGGGTCAGACATGGGTGAAATTTTGAAATCTTAGTTGTAAGATGCACAATTATGGGACCATGCTATGGTCACCATGAGTGCACTTTGTATTGTATAATCAATATTAATTGATTATTTCAAGCTGATAAAGAGAAATAATTCTGAGAAAAGAAAAATGCATGGGAATTTGATGGAAATTGGAGACAAAAGCTCATTTTACACAGAGATCCCACAATACTGCTGTAAAGAAGACCTCTCATTAAGCCGGCGTTGCTTGTTTACACAGAACCAAACAACGCCTGCGTAATGCTGACCCAGAGTGTCATTTTACACAATGCCTGCATTCTGTAAGCAAAAGAGGAGTGACTTGTAACACAATAGTGTCAGCATCTACTGTGACGTAGAACATACACATCCTTTCCTGTCCGGTTCCCAATTCAGCGCTGTGTCTACCTCCGCTGCCAGAGTAAAGGCAGGACTATAATGCCCTGCCCCCAATTCTGCGCTCATACCTTATACACAGAAGGAATGATGCAATAAAGGTGCAATATTTCTGCCTTGAAGTGGCTGTGTAAAAGGGACTAAAGAGAGGCAAACATCAATGGGAAGAGAAAGAGAAGCTAAAGGAAAAATTGGCAGGCTCATTAATGGACAATAAGATTCAGGATGGTGTTATTTAACTCAGAATTTAATGGCGCAAATAATGATGGTTTGGTAGGCCGTGGACGTGAAGAGAACAAGGTAAGTAACTGGATAAAGTGAAGGCAGCAGATTCAGGAGACAGTGTTGGAGAGCAAAGATTTGGGGGTGAAACATAGCACAAACAATGAAATATTCCAGAAACAAAAGCAAATATGTGTGTAGAAGCAATCTGATTGAAGGATTGAGCTGTAGTCACCTTTTCATCAGTGTGATGGATTGGTTTTCATTTGTTTGGGTGAGTGCAGCTCCAGCAACACTCAGCCTTATCCAGGGCAAATCTGCATTATTGGCACCTCATGCAGTGACATAAACCAGGGGTGCCCAAACTACAGCCCCTGAGACAACTTCAGCCCATTGCCCATTTTTATGGCCCAGGTGAATTTTCAAAATGAAATGGAATATGGCCCTTTAAAGCATAGTCTCTAACAATAATTTCACTGTATGTACATTGCATATCTTAGTTTCAACTCTAGAGATCACTGTCATTTTGAATAACTACTAGACCGAATGTTGCAATGTTACTCATCGCTCAAGATGTTTAGCTCAGTTAAAAACAATTTTTACCTCAACTGATTAAACATGGTGGAACCAAAAAGAAGGAAAATATCAAGGGGTTACTGAAAATTTCACAGTGGGGAAAGTGAATACTTTTTCACAGAAGTCAAAGGGAAATGTGTTTGATTTTTTTTCATAATATTTTTATTAAATTTATGTACAAGCACAAATACAAAACTGACAATTATATAATAGTTCATTTGTATACAAGTAAGCATGCCCCAAAAAAAGCCAATGGGAAAAAAAGTAGATAAAACTGCATCTATAATTGCTTGTAATAGCTCAAAAACATTTTAATTGAATTGATCCATGCAAACGTTAAACCCTTTTATTGAAATATCTTGTATAAAATAAAGTTTAAAAAAAGAGGAAAATAAACCTAATAACTAAAGTTAACTCTAATCTAACCCCTCCCTCTAATCAAGGTAACCTTATGAATGAATAAGAGAAATATCAATAATGTGGAACCTCTGCCGACCCCAAGAGAACAGGCATAGAATGACCGGAACATACAATATATAGTGAAAAAACATTTCCAATATTTAGGAATTACAATTACAAAAGAAATAAAAACTTAGTAAAAGAAAAATTCTGGTATTACTCGATAGTCTATTTCAATGATGGGATGTATTAATTCAATTAATATGAATATTTTCCCTAAATTTTTCTCTTTTTCAAGCATTACCAATTTTAATTTCCAAATCTTTTTTCAGCTCGCTGGATTCGGCTATTTCTACTTGTAAATAGTAAGCAAAATAGCCATGTATAATTAAAGCCCATCTTCAAAAGATTACATGACATGGAGGATTATCACTTCTAGATTTTAGATTGTATTATTAGATGATTAACATACGTAATTTACTTTTATTTTTACATTTGGATAGGTCCGTGAATTGGCCCTCGGATAGAAATGGAATTGCAGTTCTCCAAAAAAAACTTCCATGTTGGCATTTTAGGATTTTTTACCTTTTTCCTTTTCCAAATGAATACACAATGCGTGAATGAGAACTAGATTGAGAATTTGGATTCAATTTAGGAAATTCTTCGGAATTAATGGTTTTTTTTTTTACTGGCTAGTCAAATTATAGATAATCATCTTTTTCCACAGTCATTGTTGAACACAGGTTTTGAAGAATGGCGTAGAATAGGCATTAAAAGTTTATTATTGGATATAATTTTAACTCTTTCGAACAATTATCAGCTACATTTAATCTTTCCAATAGACACTTGTTTAGATATTTACAAATTAGACATTTTGTTCAGTCTAAGTTTTTGGATTTTCCACAAATTGCCAACACTTGATTTTTTTTTTAAATTTACAGTTTTATTTTCTTGGTGGTGGATGAACATTATGTATTTAAAATAAGTTATTGGATTTAAATTCAGCTCCCATGGCAGAGATTAAGAGCAATTGAGAATGAGATTTGAATTTAACAGTGTATCTGTTTGAAAATTGCCTGGCTTAATATTGTTTGGCCCGTGACTCCTTATATTTTTCTGTATGTGGCCCACCCCCAAAAAGGTTTGGCCACCCCTGATGTAAGCCTTTGTTCTCTATACCACTGACAAGCTGGTGTTGCAGTAAAGTGACATCAACAAGTTGCATCGAAGTGATTTTGCCAGGGGTCAGCCAGACCTACATTCTGCTGACAGAAAGACCAAGGCAGGTTTGCACATCTGGATTGAGACAAAAGATCTGAGAATGGATCCCTTAAAAGCTGTATGACTTCACCAGAGGAATTGGAGGAGTCATGGAAGATGTTTATTTCCATCTTTTAGCAGTAAGCAGTGATGGATGTTCCCACTGATCTGTCAAAGATGTTCCATCAAAGGGTAAAATAATACAAAATTGAGAAAAATTCCAATTAGGACAAAGATGAAACAAGCTAGGGCATAGGGACAAGGATCTGGGAAATATTAAAGAGTAACACATTGGAATGACAAGGTCCATGTGACCTGCAGATGTTAAGATCAAATAAATTTACTGCTAAAAATAGAGATGAGATACATTGAGAGGAACACACTGGAAAAATTCATACATGGCAATAAAGTTTTCAAAGCACTGAGAAAGATACTCTAATGAAGCACTCGCAATGACACCATAACTATGACACTGAATGCTCGCTCTCTGCATTGCGTCCAGTTCTAAAATTACTGAGCCATATAAAATTGCAGATTTTAATTACACATAACTGAATTAGTTTGCAACTCGATAGGGTGCTCCACAAATAAGACAATGACCTTACTTTCCAGTCAAATGTTAGAAAAGGAAGAACCATGATTCACAGACTAATCAGAGAAAGGGAGAAGTGGAATTTAATGCCAGCTGACTTTTCCTCTCTTGGTGATGAAATCGGGAGTGAGAACTTTGTATGTTTGAAGGGGTGTTAAAAGTTAGGAGAAGGAAGTCAAGGGAAGGAGAGGACAAGTGAGCTTTTTTTATTTGTTACCATAGCGCACAGAACTGGATTTTTCCGGACAAACACCTTTGACCACAAGGCCATCAAGCAGCATGGAACGTCCTGCAGATGCTAAGATCAAACAAATTCTCTGCTAAAAATAGAGATGAGGACTCGATGGGACCCAGTGGGGTCGTTCCCTGAGCAATCCGTCCAGATCATCTGGTGAAATGCCTCATCGCCATTGCTCACAAACAGGCAATAGGACTTGGCCTGGCTGGGGGTGAGGGGCCCTCCTGGTCAGGTCCTTCCTGTACAATCGGAACATCTCCCACAATACACATTGTCCCTGAGATGACTCTGATGGAGTGGAGACAGTCACTCACAACACAGATTTGCTAAGAGTGTATGGAGAAGGATGCAAGGGTCCTTGCTATGGTTCATACCCAGCAGCAATGTGACAGAAGACTCTGATCCCTGGAGGGCACACAGATTCAGACATCCAGAACTGCTGGAAGACCATCAATTCGGTGAAAGACACTCTTTGGTCTGCCCGAAACACAGATGTCTGTGCATAACTGCTGCTGACTGGCAAATTCCAGGCTGCAGGAGTACATGCTGAACGAAGCACTGAGGCTTGGCGCAGCCAGTGCGAGGGCTCTGGGGGTCAGGGCTGAGACTGAGGGGAAGCCCCTCAAACAACAGAGGGGAGAGTAATGGCACAGTGCCTCCATGGTGGCAATGCTGCTAAATAGAAATGTATGTCACAATGCACAATGATGGAAAAAGTGGATGTGATGTGATTTTGAACAGCTTTCTTTTTGTAAATTAATAATTGTTAATAATGTCTATTCTTGATTTTTTTTTTAACTGACTTGTGTAAAGGTAACCTGAATTTATCACCAAGTGAAAAAGAAAAAGTATTAGCAGCAATTAATGTGGAACACTTCTTAGATGCACACCTTCAGTGATGCAGTTTCTGAAATTCTGGAATATGAATTCTAGCAGTATCAACCCAACATCAAAAGTTAATGTTGGGGGATTAGTATCTTTGCCTAATTACTGGACACTGAGAAATTTCCTTTACAAACTCCAAATGTAACTTTGGTTCACAAATTCATTCAAGAAAACTCCAAAATGTTCTGAAGTTGTGGTATACAATATCAATGCACTCTTTTCTATCATCTGTGGAGAAAAAAAAAAATCAGCTTTGTTTCTTCTGCTCTATAAAGGTTCCTCTATTGTCACGTAATACTACATTTAGAATGTAACATACTTGAAAATCCCTTCACTTTTGTCTACCGTAAGGCAGACGGAGTCCAGTGCTCCTCGCAGAAACCTTTGTCTTTATGGGTCAAAAAACAGCTGGCTGCCAAAGTGCAGGCCCCATTCATTACATAAATTCCATGCACCACCCACCACTGTCTTGGGAGCTTGAAGTTTCACAGAATCTTGCAGCTTTATGTCCACAAATATGTGGTATGATGAAAGGAATCAAGTCCAGAAATTTTAATCGAAGAGTCATTCCCTGGTTAGCATTGAATGAGTTTAGGCTTAGCGCATGGATTTGCACTTTTATCTCTTCAATATCTGAAGGCACTTACTGGAATAAATCTCATCCTATTGGTACGCTAATTTGGGATAAAATGGGCAGAGTGAGTAATATTTGTATTTAAAATAGGCCGGCAGGAAATTCAGCCTGATTTTTAACATTTTAGCCAGCACCAATTATAGTCCCTGCACACGAAGCAAATAGAAAAAGGGAAATGTATTTCATCATATGAGCCAGGCAGTTGAAATTGGCTCTTTGCCAGTGGGAATCCAGTGAGACAAAGAGAGGAAGCTGAAGATGATGTTAAGGCCAATCTTTTAGTGTAACATCTTGTTGAATAATGAATTGGTTCAAGAACCACCCAAGTTCAGGTAACTGTATTTCCTTTGTTTCTGTAATTTATACTGCAAGTTGTGAATAGTGAGAGCTTATTGACCCATAAGTAAGCACAATGTACAGATGCAGTAAAATTCTTTCTTGCCGTAGCCACACAGCAAATGAGAATTTTGGTGAAGTCAAGCGAATGAAAAAATGATTTAAAACAGTCTTAGAATTTAGCAACTTGGCAATCAGCAGCCCACATTTCTCCAAAGGAGGGAGACAAGTCGTTTCCCATGGAATTTATTGAACCCACTGCTTTATGCTGATGTTGGTGAATTGGGAGCATTTGAAAATGAGCTGTAACTTTCAGCTGTCACTGAAAACTTTGAGATGCTAATATTTTATTACAACATGCCACATCTGTGTGGTTGATGAACAGCAACAAGCACCACAAAATTCTTTGGGGAAATGTCTTTTTCTTTTAACCCTGACGCTTAGGCTGCAGTTGAGCCTGCCCGTTATCGTCAAATGCCCCCACTGGCTAAAGATCCAACTTGTTACCAGGTCATTTATCTTCATTTTTGGACAAGGTACATCAGTGAACTGTGGGCTTGAGTTGAAGAGCTTAGATGGGGCTACGATATTCCTCAGACATCACTTCACGTTTTGCTTAATCTATCCCATTGGAATTAATACTTTGTTCCAAATTTCCTCCAATGGCTTGGATTTTGTTGATACTGAGCTTCACGTCATCTGGGTGCACAAACACCCAAGTATGCCTGCAGAACGTGTGAAGCATTCTAGCAGTGACTTCCAAGTGCTTGATGTTTCCTCAACTAGAATTGGTAAGCAGATATAAATCTGAGCAGGAGCACCTGCTGTTTTCAAATTTCACTCAGGTCTTGCCCCTATTTGTTCTGGTCACATTTGCATTTCTGTCATCAGTGACATTTGTGGAGAGAAGCAGCAGATGGAATCTGTCAGAATGACGTGTTGAATTAAGGTCAGCCATATTCATGATTTGCAGTTAATTTTTGTTTTCATACCTATTTATCTTGTCTGGAAAGGGACTGAAATAACAGGCTTTTTCCACTTTGTCGCTTGCAGAGAAAATTATGCTTCAAGGTCAGCACTATTGGTATTTTAACCATATCAGTACTTGACATTTTATGCATGCCATTCAGTCAATCAGTCTGTGCTGGCTAACAGAGCATCCCAACCTCCTCGTTAATTTCTTCTGCCATCAAAATATTCCCTCCTCATAGCCCCCAAACCTTCCAGATTCTATTGCTCACCAACAGACTGAGGGCAACTTACAGTAGCCAGTTGGGTTTGTAAGGTATGGAGGAAGAAATCAGATCACCCAAAGGAAACGCAGGCAGACACAAGGATTCTGAGTAAACTCTCCACAGAGAGCACCGGAGGTTGGGATTGTACTAGGAGTTGTGCAGGAGCAGGTCTACTAGCTACACCACTATGTCACTCAAATGCAATTTTTACATGTATGCATTTCCTAACTGCAGTTGTTTAATAGTCCTGGAGGATAGGAATCTCATCCCTTCCTGACCCTCGAGATAACATGGGCAATCATGATGTCCAACGTTTGTCCTGATTAACTGCAGAACAAGTTGAGAGGAGCAAGAGAAGCCTTTCTCCACCATTTAATATGATCTTGGATGATCTGTGCTGGCCTCAAATCCTCTTTGTTGTTTCCTAAAACCACCCCCTCCCCATTTCCTGATCTTTCAAACATCCACCTCCACTTTAAATATCATGATCCACCTTCCACCAACTGCTGGGGCAGAGAATTCCAGAGCCTCCCCACATCTGCCAGAAGAAATTTCCCTGTACCTCAGTTTTAAATAACTGGCCCCTTATCCTGTGGTTATGTCCCCTTGTCTGAGACGCTCCCATTGGTGAAAACATTCCGACATACCCTTTCAAGCCCCTTAAGGTCTTGTATGTTTGAACAAATTACCCTCATTCTTCTCACCGGTAAAGAATGTAAATCCAGAATATTTAGTCTCTCTTGTTGGGACTAGCTTATCATCAACTTGGTGAATCTCCTTTGTTCTGCCTCAAAAATCACATTTTGTTGGAGGTAAGTGGATAAAAACTGCATGCACTATTCCTTTAGAGACATCACCAACACCCTGTATAATGGCAACAAAACCTCCTAGTTTCAAACCAAATCATTTGCGTTGAAGGCCAACTTGCCTTTTTAACTACATGTTGGACCTCCCCTATCAGTTTTTAATGATTCCAGCCCGAGAACACCCAGATCCATCTGAACTTGCATTCTCTCCCTGTTTTGGTAATAATTGGCCTCTTGAGTTTTGCTACTGAATTGCATGACCTCATATTTCCCCACATTGAACCTGCTGCCTAACTGGTCTCTAACTTGGGAGAGTTTTTATAGGAGATAGTTCATTTATATATATATTTTTTTGCAAACATTTCCTGGAAATTATTTCATGCCATTGAATGGAGATTGTTGCAAGCTTAATTTCGGAGCATTCATTGTTTCAAATCGAAAAGAAACAGTTGGCAAATTCTGTAAGAAAGCATTTGTCTGATGTGTATATTTATGTATTTATTTCACTAACTGATCCCTCCCTCACCCTTTAATACTGACTGGCTGCTGCTTCTTTTCTCAGTCCTGAAGCATAAATTCGATCTGAAGCCTCACTTCCCTCCACAGATGCTACTTGACCCTCTGAGTTCCTCCAGCAGTTAGTTTTTGTGCTAGTTTCCAGCATCTGCAGTTCTATATCTACATTGCCAGTTTGGAGTGCCAGTTTCTTTAGCTGGCAGGATTCACTGCCGAGACTGTGCAGCCACATCAAGGATCCCTTGCTTGGATTGTAATAGCAAAATGGAATATGGGGAGCAGTTTGATCACTATTGATAATACAAGTCAGGTACCCCATATCCGAAGTTCTGAAAACCGAAAAGATACAAAAACCAAACTTTTATTTCGCGCTGACGTGACGTCTTCGAAAAACGTCGTCGCAAGTTGAAAAAAAATGTCAACATCTGACACTCTGTTGGTGCTAGTTTTATAACTCTGAGGTACAAAGCAAAATTGTTGCTTCTGTCCGGGAAGATGCCAAACGGACCTGGGTCCAAATCTTCAGCATTGGCTGCAGCCGGAGTCAGCATTGGGTGCGGTGCCATCCACATTGAAGAAGTCACCTCGGGCAGGATCGGGGTCCGTAGTCGGGGACCAAGAGATGAAAACCTTTGTTAATGAGGCAGATGACGCTGGAGGAAACATTTGGAAAAGCCCTCGTGGAGAATTTCTAGTGCTTGGTGCTACTTGTATATTATTTAGTGAGTAGAGATCAGGTTTTTTTTTGGTATGTACATGACATTATTTCATGTGAAATTTCCACTTATGGTGTCATGTCAACACTCAAAAAGCCTGCTGATGTTTGTGGTTTAACCGCTGGTGCAGCTATTCTGATGTTAATGTGCTGCTTAGTTCCATTGTTCCAAATTCCGAAAACACCCAAAAACGTCTAGTCCCAAGCGTTTTGGATATGGGGTACTATACTGTACTGAGTGGAATAGTAGCCTCAAAGGACGCAATGGCTTACTTCTGCTCGTAATTTTTTTCCACGCCTCTGTGTTTTCTTCATTAACTTGTATGGTGTTTACTGTGTTTTGCAAAGGCCACATCAACAGTGATGCAATAACCCAACATCTGTTGGAGCAGGAACTGCCCCAGAAATTTAATTTAATTTTACCCTTGTCGGTACAACTTACTTTGTGACCACAAATGACAGGGAATGCATTTTTAGATATCTACAGATTAGAAATTTCCTGAATATGGTAATGTCTAATGATCCAACATTAACAACAGCCAGATTTATTTGACCCTTTGTTCTGGATAAAATCCTTTTATACACTCTTATATTAAATTTGGGATCAGTCCCCATGGATAAGACTCAACATATGTGGGAATCTGAACTTCAACTAACATTATCTTCTGAAACATGGGGAAGAATTACTAGACTAATTAATACTTCTTCACTTTGTGCACATCATTCTTTAATACAGTTTAAAATAGTTCATAGAGCTTGTATATCTGAAGATAAACAAGCTTACATCTTTCTTAATATGAGCTCTACTTGTGATAGATCCAATACTGATGTGGTCATGTCCTGTGTTAGAAAAAATTTGAAAAAGTATCAAAATGATATTGATTATTCAATTACAACCTAACCCCTTAACTACTCTTTTTGGAATTACAGATGTAAGTTGTTTACCTACTTACTTCTCTGCATATCGGGTTGCATCTTTTTTTTCCCCACACTATTAGCTAGAATCTATCCATTTACTTAAATGGAAAGATTGATTCTCTGACCTTATTTCAATGGCTTTCTCATGTTATGTCTTTCTCAAATCGAGAATAAAAATCGTACTTTAGATACAATGACTAAATTTGAGGAGACCTGGAAACCATTTATTGATTACTTTCATGGGATATAAACTGGTGTTATTCTATGAATTTACTCTTCATAATGTAATTCTTCCTGATTTTGTTATCTGTAGGTGTGGACCGGAGCTTTGTTTTAAACAATTTGGTAGATCTTCCGGAAGGCCACTCAGTTGTTATTTTTTCTATTTTAGTAGATTAGAGGGTTTTTTAAATATATTATAAATATTTATTTATATTTTTTCTTTGTTAGGGGAATTATTTCTAATATGTCACATTTTTACTCTTTGGAATTTATATATTGTAGCTCACTGCTACGAGCTATGGCTCTGCGTAGCCTATAGCGCAGGAGAGGTTGTAGCTATACGCAGGTTAGCTCAGAAAGAACACACTGTTCCCAGAAAGAATGACGTGAACCCCAGTTGAGTGCAGTTAACACTGAGCTTTTTTGGGCTCACAGCCCTGCTTTTATTCTCAAGCTGAGGGTCAAAGCCCCCTCAGCACCGATTGTGGATTTGCGATCCGCTTTCCTTGATAAGCCAGTTAGGCTCCTTTAGTTGTGGCCAATTGGAGGGGAGCGCTGCGGGCCTCGTGAATTGTCGCATTCGTCCTTCATTTTGTGAGGCACCCTGAAGGGGCTGTGAGGGGCCGCCACAATGTGATATTTGTACCTCGTAGACTTGCACATCCCATTTAAATTGTGTTATTTCTATTCTCCTTATTCTGTGTTTATTATGAAGTGTAAAGAAAGTAATGTTTTATAGATTTAGCAGAACTATACTACCTTTATTTTTATGTCCCAACATCCCATGTTTATTCGGTAGGGGGGCTAGAGTTTTATTTTTTGTCATTTCGACAGCATTGTATGGGGAAGGCGGACATCGTTATTGTTTTATTTTTGGAAATGTACTTCTATTTGGTAACCTTGTGTTCTCTATACAATGTATTCTTGTTCTATAAATCTATAAAAAGATTGAGAGAGAGAGAGAGAGAGAGAGAGAGAGCGAGAGAGACGGTCGGAATGCCAGTTAGTGATTGATAGACCTTATCCACTTAATCTCTGAAACAAGGATAAAGAAGCTGAAGGAATGACAGAGAAGGTAATGGGATGGATTAGCCTTAAATTACATTCAGAGGAAAATTGAAGATCAGATTGAAAGAAAAAAATTAGCACTGAAGGTATATGAAGCTCTTTATTAACAGGTACTTGCAATCAGTCAGATTTTCCTCCTGTTTACGACATAAATCCTGCCACTTAGTTTTGAAGGTTATGCAGTGTTTGCAGTTTAATTTTTTCTTCATTTAGAGGTATAGCACGTTAATGGGCTTTTTCAGCTCACGAACCCATCCTGTCCAATTACACCTCTGTAACCTACTAACCCTGTACGTCTTTGGAACGTGGAAAGAAACCAGAGCACATGGAGGAAACCCATGCAGATATGGGGAAAACGTACAAGCTCCTTGTACTAAATTAAAGCCCGGGTCGCCAGTGCTGCAGTAGCATTGCGCTAACCGCTATGCTAACTATAACACCCCAAGAAGGCTAAAAGCAGGGAAGGACTTGTTGTCGAGTAAATGCATCACTGCTTTTCTCTTTAAAGCATTCTAAGAACTATGGAGAAGAACAAAAGCAGCAGCGGCTGGAATTTACTTTGAGTGAAGAATTTCTGGAGGAGCTCAGCAGGCCAGACACCATCCATGGGCAAAAATGGACAATGTTTCGGGTCTGGATGCTGCCTTCAGTAGGTTTGTGTTTACATTTGAAAATAAAAGTAAAAATTGCAGAAATTATTATTTGACATTAAAAAGAACTAATTTTTATTCATGGCAGAGCACCTCATTAAATGGAGTATTTAATTACTGTATGTGGAAGAGGGAAAATTATTTACTCGTTTTTTTTTAAAACCCAACATCCTAAATCTAGCACAGTGGCCATCAGCTGTTATTCCTCACAAGTGATTGACGTGGCGCTGAAAACGTTAAGTTAGCACAGTGCAGTTTCATCTTTAAAAATTCATAGCTATTGTCTGGTGTGAATTAGCCATCATGTTGCAGTGGGAAAGTGGGAAAATTACAACTGGGGTCATTTGCAGGGCAATCAGATTCTGCTTCAGTTAACACAGGGTTTTTTTTTAAAAGCATGGCAGCTTCACAATGAAAACCTTCTTCCTGTCAGTCTCAGCCTCTCACTCTTACTCCTGTCACCCCCTCCCACTTATGACATTCAGCTTTGCCTGTTTCTGTCACTGTGTTTCACCCATTCCCATGTTTCTGTGACTGTTCGAATCTTTGTGTCAGCCTCTGCCATGCTTAACGTATTTGACATTTGTCAGTATTCCTTCCTTTGAAAGGTAGATTTCCTGACGATGTCATGAGGTAAGGTATTAACCACTCATATACTATGTGCTGTACAGTCCTCATTGACTCATCCGAATCCCTGCCTCATGACTGCTCAAGATGGAGAAAGGGCCTTTGGGAATGCAGTGAACATCTTGAGACTGAGCAATAAGCCATTCGCAGAGAAAGCAGCACTGATCGCTGTTTTCTGTTATTCGTTGAATCTTCTTTGAATTTAAGCCGAAGTGCTTACTCAGCCAGAATAAGATTGGATTTTTTCTTTGCTTTGCTGGGTATTTTACTGACCAGTGGGTAAGACACTCAACATAACATTTATGTTTTTTACACAGTCGCTGTGTTCCAGGAAGTTATTCCCAATTTCCAGGAAGGCAAGTCTGTGTAAAAAGATCGTAACGGGAATAAGGACTCATTCCCATTCCGACATTTTACCTCCTCGACCCATAGTAATTTTCACGAATCGCCTGCTGTTCAGTTTAGACTGCAGACAATCCGTGAACAACGGGCTAACGAATAGGAGGTTCAGCCTCCTTAAATACCGCCCTTCAGGTAATCTGTCTATACTCGCAGTGTGATGCCAAAAGTGTGAACGGCCACACCCAGAGGGCAGGGAGATATTTTAGAACAGAAAAACCACACAAGTTCTATATTTAAAAAAAAACATGATAGTCGAGAACTTACTGCTGGTTTTAACATTTCTGTGGCCTAGGTCCTGTTGCAAGGCCTGATTTAATCATACCCATATCCTCTCATTCCAGACTTACAAATTATTGAAAGCATCCTTTCAATGACTATGCCAGATGCCTTCATAATTTTAAATGCATCCAATGAAGCATTGCTTGGTTTTGAAGGATGGAACCAAGGTGAGGCAAGGAATCCTCTGTCATCCTTATGCACCTACAATCCAATGATGTTTTCTTTTCAGTTGTTGCCAAACAGTTCATTTGAATAATTAAAGACATTTTTTAGTGTGCATTCACTTTAATTATTGCTTCAGCAAAATCACTTCTTAATGTCTATCCTTGACTGGAAAGGAAAACCGGCCTACATTTGTTTTTGAAAGGTCCCACATCTTCAGGATGACCAGGTGTCCCTTTTGAATCTTTCACTTTTTCTCAGCCATTTCAAAGGTTGCTGCATATGGTTTGCAAAAACTAAATTTTTGTTCCCATCAGGGTAGCTTTTCAGATTTCAGAGGTTAGCGAAGAGTAGGAATTCTGCTTTCATAAGCCCAAGATTGGGGATGGCGTGGTTGGCGCAACACCAGCAATTGGGACTGGGGTTTGAATCTTGCGCCGTCTAAGGGGTTGGTACGTTCTCCCCGTGCGAGCTCCAGTTTCCTCCCGCCGTTTGGAATGTTTTGTAAGTCTAAATTGGGTGGCGCAGGCTCGTGGCCCGAAATGGCCTGTAACCGTGTTGTACATCTAAAAATAAAATTAAAAACAACGTTGGCTCCTTTAACAGGCTGTATGAAGCCTGTACCAAGCTGCCAGCTGAGAATCAAGTGGTTGAACCCTTCAGAGCCTCGCCGTGTCTCCGTTGTCGTGGGTCCGCACAAATGGCAGCGCTCTTGTTACGGCAGCTCTGGCAGGGCCACAATTTTTATTCCAAACCTGTGGACAACCATGCCATGAGAAGATCATGCGAGAATGTTGTTCTTATGGTGTGAGTGAGAAGCTTTATATTTTGTTCCTCAAAATGCATTTGTTTTAAATGAGCTAATTCCTTGACTTTTTTCCTAACTCTTTTCCTAACGACGCCTATCTGGTGTAGGCTTCATGGTCAAGAACTTCATTGCCTCCAAACTCGAAAACCTTCCGACAGGCCACTCGGACCGAATCATGTCCATGCGACTCCCCCTTCAAAACAAGCGTTGCATCATCCTCATCAGTGTCTATGCTCCAACCCTCCAGGCGGAACCAGCAGAAAAGGACAAGTTCTACACCGACCTGCGCAACCTCATCCAACGCACCCCTACAGCCGACAAGGTTGTCATCCTTGGCGACTTCAACGCTCGCGTCGGCAAAGACTCAGAAACCTGGTCAGGAATCCTGGGCAAGCATGGCGTCGGCAAGTGCAACGACAATGGGCGCCTCCTGTTGGAGCTCTGCGCAGAACAGTGGCTTGTCATTACAAACACCCTTTTTCAGCAGAGGGATAGCCTTAAGACTACCTGGATGCATCCCCGATCCAAACACTGGCACATCCTGGTGTGAGAAAGTGACAAACGAGATGTGCTCCACACCAGGGTCATGCCCAGCGCAGAATGCCACACTGACCACTGGCTGGTTCGCTGCAAGTTCAACCTTCACTTCAAGCCAAAGCCCAGGAACAGTAAAGCCCCCAGAAAGAGGTTCAATGTTGGAAACCTGCAGTCAGAAGAAGCGAGAGGAAACTTCCAGGCAAACCTCAAAGCAAAGCTCGACGATGCAACCCACCTCACGGACCCGTCCCCTGAAACCCTCTGGGATCAGTTGAAGACTACCATACTGCAATCCACTGAAGAGGTACTGGGCTTCTCCTCCAGGAAAAACAAGGACTGGTTTGACGAAAACAGCCAGGAAATCGAGGAGCTGCTGGCAAAGAAGCGAGCTGCCCACCAGGCTCACCTTACAAAGCCGTCCTGTCCAGAGAAGAAACAAGCCTTCCGTCGCGCATGCAGCAATCTTCAGCGCAAACTCCGGGAGATCCAAAATGAGTGGTGGACTAGCCTCGCCAAACGAACCCAGCTCAGCGCGGACATTGGCGACTTCAGGGGTTTCTACGAGGCTCTAAAGGCTGTGTACGGCCCCTCACCCCAAGTCCAAAGCCCGCTGCGCAGCTCAGATGGCAAAGTCCTCCTCAGCGACAAGACCTCCATCCTCAACCGATGGTCAGAACACTTCCAATCTCTTTTCAGTGCCAACCGCTCAGTCCAAGATTCTGCCCTGCTTCAGCTCCCTCAACAGCCCAGCCCCTAAGGCTAGAGCTGGATGAGGTCCTCACCCAGGATGAGACATATAAGGCAATCGAACAACTGAAAAGTGGCAAAGCAGCAGGTATGGATGGAATCCCACCCCCCCCAGAGGTCTGGAAGGCTTGCGGCAAAACTCTGCATGCCAGACTGCATGAGTTTTTCAAGCTTTGCTGGGACCAAGGAAAACTGCCTCAGGACCTTCGTGATGCCACCATCATCACCCTGTACAAAAACAAAGGCGAGAAATCAGACTGCTCAAACTACAGGGGAATCACGCTGCTCTCCATTGCAGGCAAAATCTTCGCTAGGATTCTACTAAATAGAATAATACCTAGTGTCGCCGAGAATATTCTCCCAGAATCACAGTGCGGCTTTCGCGCAAACAGAGGAACTACTGAAATGGCCTTTGCCCTCAGACAACTCCAAGAAAAGTGCAGAGAACAAAACAAAGGACTCTACATCACCTTTGTTGACCTCACCAAAGCCTTCGACACCGTGAGCAGGAAAGGGCTTTGGCAAATACTAGAGCGCATCGGATGTCCCCCAAAGTTCCTCAACATGATTATCCAACTGCACGAAAACCAACAAGGTCGGGTCAGATACAGCAATGAGCTCTCTGAACCCTTCTCCATTAACAATGGCGTGAAGCAAGGCTGTGTTCTCGCACCATCCCTCTTTTCAATCTTCTTCAGCATGATGCTGAACCAAGCCATGAAAGACCTCAACAGTGAAGACGCTGTTTACATCCGGTACCGCACGGATGGCAGTCTCTTCAATCTGAGGCGCCTGCAAGCTCACACCAAGACACAAGAGAAACTTGTCCGTGAACTACTCTTTGCAGACGATGCCGCTTTAGTTGCCCATTCAGAGCCAGCTCTTCAGCGCTTGATGTCCTGCTTTGCGGAAACTGCCAAAATGTTTGGCCTGGAAGTCAGCCTGAAGAAAACTGAGATCCTCCATCAGCCAGCTCCCCACCATGACTACCAGCCCCCCCACATCTCCATCGGGCACACAAAACTCAAAACGGTCAACCAGTTTACCTATCTCGGCTGCACCATTTCATCAGATGCAAGGATCGACAATGAGATAGACAACAGACTCGCCAAGGCAAATAGCGCCTTTGGAAGACTACACAAAAGAGTCTGGAAAAACAACCAACTGAAAAACCTCACAAAGATAAGCGTATACAGAGCCGTTGTCATACCCACACTCCTGTTCGGCTTCGAATCATGGGTCCTCTACCGGCATCACCTACGGCTCCTAGAACGCTTCCACCAGCGTTATCTCCGCTCCATCCTCAACATCCATTGGAGCGCTTTCATCCCTGACGTCGAAGTACTCGAGATGGCAGAGGTCGACAGCATCGAGTCCACGCTGCTGAAGATCCAGCTGCGCTGGGTGGGTCACGTCTCCAGAATGGAGGACCATCGCCTTCCCAAGATCGTGTTATATGGTGAGCTCTCCACTGGCCACCGTGACAGAGGTGCACCAAAGAAAAGGTACAAGGACTGCCTAAAGAAATCTCTTGGTGCCTGCCACATTGACCACCGCCAGTGGGCTGATATCGCCTCAAACCGTGCATCTTGGCGCCTCACAGTTTGGCGGGCAGCAACCTCCTTTGAAGAAGACCGCAGAGCCCACCTCACTGACAAAAGGCAAAGGAGGAAAAACCCAACACCCAACCCCAACCAACCAATTTTCCCCTGCAGCCGCTGCAACCGTGTCTGCCTGTCCCGCATCGGACTTGTCAGCCACAAACGAGCCTGCAGCTGACGTGGACTTTTACCCCCTCCATAAATCTTCGTCCGCGAAGCCAAGCCAAAGATTAATAATTTACCTTAATAGAAAATGCTGAAACCTCTCACCAGGTTGGGCACCATCTGTACAATGAGAAAAAATACAAGGTTAACATTTCACGTTGAAGACCTTTGATCAGAGCGACCCTTCAGCAGATTGATATTTTTCAAACACACTTTTCCTCAGCTAGTTTCAGGCTTTGCAATGTGTGGTGCCAACAGTGGCTTTCGTCCTCAGAGTTTGCCTTTATTGAGTGATCTTCAAAGATATTGGAAATTGTTCACAATCTTAGGATGTTTATTATTGTGGACGTTTATTTTCAGAGTGTGGTATCGTTTAACAGTTCATGTTGGTGGAGGGCCTTTATGCAGTTCTGAAGTGTAAGGCTTCAGCAAGCGATAAATAGGAACACTGCCCTCAAACATCCACACAAACTCCCATTACTGAAATTGTCTGACCTTGGTGTCCCATTGCGGCCAGAAAGATTGTCAGAAGTGTTTACGGTTTGACAGAGCCCTTACCTGACATCAGACTGTATTGATATTGCTGTTCACCCACTGGTTAAGATCATGGTTTGAATGTCATCGTGGATTAGAAAGAAGGAGACAAATTGTTAAGGGCATCTGAATTTGAGAATAATGCTCCACAATCCCTGTTGGAAATAAAATAAGGGTGATAGATGACAGGGCATCTTGCATTTCTATTGCAATTGATGTGATGCAGATCCATGCACTACTTCTACATTCTTAATTTGTGGAGCTCTTTATATTTACTATGCATTGAGCAAATAATCTGAAGGGTATCAGAGAAGTACATCTACGTGCATGTCTGCAATTAGATGCACTTCTCTGATACCCTTCAGATTGCACGTACTGTGAGGTATTTTTGAAGCTTTCAGTATAACTTCGTACCATGCTATGTTATGCACTACTATTTATCCACCTATGCTGTATTCTCCCTTGCCTTGTGTTAATAATTTATGCATGTATGTTTAGGTGCCTTTGTTCCTTTGTGCTGCACTGCAAAGTGTAACGGGGTAACTCAATCAGCCTGAGATTTTACTTTCTACTTTCAGCTTGTAACGCTTTATGTGTAATCCCATCATATCCCCCAGTTGACGGATATTGTGTCCAGGCCATGTTTTGGTTTGGCAATTGTACAACATGGTCCAAATGTAAAATGTTATATGGAGCACTCACTGATAACAACTGATTTTTTTTTCTCTCTTTCTGGTTGAAAGCTTTGGACTATTGGACACAATGTTTTGATGACAGATGAATAAGGATTAGGGAACTCTTTCTCATACATTTTAGGGCAGAATGGTTGGCATAGCAGTTAGCACAACACCCTTACACCACCAGTGATTGGGACTGGGGTTCGAATCCCGTGGTGTCTGTAAGGAGCTTTTACGTTCTCCCTGTGTCTGCTTCTGCCACTCAAAATGTACTGGGGGTGTAGGTTAAATTGGGTGGCACGGACTCGTAGGCTGAAATGGCCTGTTACCATACTGTACATCCAATTTTTTTTTTAAATTAAAAATACTGGACCTAAGCTTTCCTGACAAAAGCAGTTTGACCTCACCTGAAACTTGCATCTCTCAAAGTCTCCTGAAACAATAGCTGTTGAAGATCCTTAGAGCTTTTTGATTTTAAAGGAAGAAATATTTATTTTGAGCTCCTTTTATGCTCTTTAATGTGCCTGAGTTGATCTGGTCATACTGACTCACCATTGTCTCTCACAAAATGAAATGCTGACCAAGAATACTTTTGCTCTAGAGCCCTGCAATATATTTCATTGCATTGAGACCTGCTAAAGAAGGGATAATTATTAGTCAAATCATAAATAATATGTTGTGTTTTGTTGGCTATGTTGTGAGGTGTTATTTATCTTTTGCTGGCATCTCCTTTCCTTTGAGACATCTCCCCCTGTAACTTTTTTATTCCTCTGTGGACAGAAAAGGCAATTGGAAAACTTCCATGAAGAATATGACATTGTATAAAATGTAAAATGCATCATAGTTAGGCTTTATTGGCTTCACTGTTACAGGACAACCAATGTCATCAGACAGAAATGTAAAATATTCAAGCCATCAAATAATAAATAATCAATCACAAAACAGAAAATTCATAATTTCTATATCATGTAGTAATCCCTTCTTTACCAGTTCAAGCAAGGACTTGAGTTTTAGAGTGGACTTTGCTCCGACAGGGTCCTCTCAGCTCAGAAAATGGGATTAAAGATTGGTATCCAACATGACATTGCTATAGTTGCAATACTGCCACTTATCCCATAACGTATGGGCCAGGCATCTAAGCAGGTTCTCCATTGTATGTATACTCATCTTCCTTTCAGGTGGTGTCAGAAGCTATTGGTTTAAAGGTTGACTTTCCTTTCAGTGGTCAGGGTCATTTTCACCGACAATTCTTCCTTTTATGGACTCCATCCTAATCATACTTCAACTGATTTCGTGTTGCAACATCACTTATGTTTACCCAGGTTTTCGTTAAGTGCCTCATCTGAAATAAGGCATTTATTCCATTTGAAAACTACTCTTTTGGGCCATATTGATGTGGAAAATCTCAAATTTTTGATCCGGAGTGGAAATCTTGCCCCTGAGCAAACGTAGAAGACCCTGTTGCAGAACGGTATACCACCTGGGAACAGCTGACCACAATTGGAGGATTGAATGTGATTGACCACCTGTTTAATGGATCTGCATTGCCATTGTTTCCCATCAGGTTGGGGCTTTGACATTAAGATTGCAGTCAACAGCAGGAGGTCTGTGTGCTTGTTTTTAGCTGCAATATTTTAATTTAAATGCACCTTTATCACTTCTCAAACAAAGCAGCCGAGCAGCTGGCAGGCAGGATTCAGCTTCCTCTCCACCATTCCTGCTGCTGTTTATTTCCTTTCAGGCATCTGACGTTTTGTGGCCTGTATGCAGTTACCTTCTGTTTTAATTGTTGTACTGCCCTGTGTAGCTGGATCTTGTTCAATTGGTTTCTCAGATTCATCTTCTCCAGTTGCAAAGAATGAGCTAAGTTTGAACGTGTCCGTGGACATAACTTGCCACTTGACTGGGAAATGGTCACGGACTGAGTTTGGAACAGTTGTGTTGTATTTCTGTCACTGACCAGCTTATCACTTGGGTAAGCAAAGGCAACGGCAAAAGCTCAATGATCTGTTGCTGTACTTAAGTGTGACTCACCTGAATGACTCAGTTTGTTAGGAGTTCAATTCCCGGTCAAGAAGAACCTTTTAGTTCTGTTTTGCAAAATACATTTGTGGCCTGATGTAAGGGTGAATTAGATTCAAATATGCTCATTACAATCATCAAATAAAAGAACGAGCATTTGTATCGTTTCTTTTATATCCTTTGGCATCCCAAAGGTCTTCATGCTTAATGTGATAATATTGAAGCATAGTTACCATTTTAATGTTGTGAAATATTGCATTTATATTCACAACAGCAATGGAATAACTTGTTGAATATAGACAGGAAAAGACCTACTGGCCCATGTGGCCTGTACCGTATGATTGCATTTTTAAAATAGAATTGTTGGGATGCGGGTATCACTCACAAGGCCAGCATTTCCAATATATGTATTCCACCTCATCTGGAACACAAACTCTTAACAAAATTGAATACATTTGATGAGTGAAATGTCTTTGAAGAACTAAGTTACAGGGAAAGGTTGAATAGGTTGGGACTTTATTCCCTGGAGTGTAGAAGAATGAGGAGAAGTTTGATAGAGGTATACAAAATTATGAGGGGTACAGATAGAGTAAATGCAAACAGGCTTTTTTTCCACTGAGATTAGGTGAGATACAATGGAGGACATGGGTTAAGGGTGAAAGGGGAATGTTTGAGGAGAACATTGGGAGAACTTCTCAGATAATAGCGGGAGTGTGAAATGAGCTGCCAACTAAAGTGGTGAATGCAGGCTCAATTTTAACGTTTAAGAAAAATGTGGACAGGAGCATGGATGGGAAGGGATATGGAGGGATATGGACTGTAGGCAGAAAGGGTTCTTTCTGTGCTGTTCTATGGTTCTAAATCTGCAGAATGTCTCCTCTTCAAAGCAAATCAGCTGAATGATTGTGGTCCCATCACAGTTCCCAGCCTATCTCTAAATATCGTCAACTTTGGGCAGCGTCCACAATTCAAAGAAGACAGAAAACTATTAATGGTGTGCGTGCTGTTTGAGGGATTATTATTGATCAGGGTGTAAGGATTGCTCCTCTCCTCTGCATGACATTTCTGATATAACCCTTGTCTGGTGTAATTTAGGTTTGGGAAAATACTGACCTGCTGTGGCACAGGTTATTTTAATGATTTAAATGCCAGAAACAAATCACTTTCTCAGATCCTGAAAGATTAATGTCCATTTCTGGGCATTGCACTTTAGGAAAGATGTCAATGCACTGGAGAGGGTGCAGGGGAGATTTATTAAAATTACACCAGGGATCAAGACCATAAGCCATGTGGAAGAATCTGAGAAGCAGTTCTGTTTGGAGCAGAGACGATTAAGAGCATACTTAATTGAGATATTCAGAAGTCTGAAGGGCTCTGATAGAGTTGATGAGGCGAAACTGCTTCCACTGGCAGACAGTTTTGAAGAGGACACAGACTTAAGATGATTGACAAAGGAACTGTTTAGGAGACAGAGCAATTTTTATTAGTCATGATCTGGATGCACTTCCCTATGAGGATGATGAAAGCCAATTATCAACGTTAAGAAGGGAATTGGATTGATATGTAAAGATAAAATTGGATAAGAGCAAGTCATGGATCTAGTTAGATGGTTCACTCAGAGATGAAGCGAATAACAATTTGTGCTTTCACTACCAGGTGTGATCCGTAGTGTCCTGATCCCTTTGCCATGTGGCTCGCTGTGCTGTTCATTGAAGCAAATTTAGTTTTATAGCCTTTGTAACCAAAGTAATTTTCTGCGCATGTGGATGTTATTTGCAACTCTATTCATTTAGAAGGAAGTGGACCAGTTTCAGATGTTGCTAATTGAATTGTTGCTAGAATCCAAGGTCCATTGCGCTGCCTTTGGTCTGTGAAGATGCATCGTTTGTGATGCAGTTTGATGTGTTTTGTGTCCGGGGATGAATTAACTTTTCAATGACTCCTTGTAATTTAGCCAGCTGAAGAGGGAAGAGATAAGGTGGGGCCGAGCGATAACGTGATTAGCAGCAATTTGTCTCACACCAGCAAACCGGCCACAGGCTCTTTGTTATCAAATTATTCAGCACATCCCAATTTAGGATGCGATAACCAATATATACCAATAGTCGCATAGAGTCAGCTGGATGACTGTGGAGTGAGACTGTAGAAATCCAATTAATGAAACAATTAATTGACTATTAAGATTAACAACTAAGCAAACTACAGCACTTTCTTCATCTGTGCGTTCAGTAAAAACATATGGGTTTGCCAAAGGGACACAGCTCTGACAGTTAGATTTAGATTGCTGTCTTTCTCCAACCAGTAATAGGACAAGAGGGTTTTGCAGAGTTGAATAGGAAAAGCTCTGTCCGTGCAGTGTAACCAGAGCAAATGAACGCCGAGTTAAACACACATAATCTGCAAATACAATGCACAAAAGTGCTGGAGAAACTCAGCAGGTCATGCAATGCCTATAAAGGGATATATAATCAAAGTTTTGACCTGAGCCCTTTGTCAAGGCTTGAGGAAAAAGCAGACGGGCACCTGAAGAAAAAGGCAAGGATTATAGACGAGAAGCAGAGAGGGAGAGAGATTCGCAGAACTCCCTTTGAAGAAAGGAGGAGGACCTCTTTAGGGTAGGTATCCCTCAAATAGACTTCTTCAGGATAGATGTGTAACAACTAATTGGTTCAGGGTCATCTGTTATCATGGATTTTCTGAATGTTAATGATGCCCACATTATAGAAACATATAACTATAATTAATGGCTGTTATTAGTCATTGGTAACCAATGAAAGCATAGAGGGTGAGTTAATCCAATAAGAGTGAGATGTTCCAACCTCTTAGCACTTTGTAAGGGGAGTCCGTGTGTGTTCCTAATGTTGCCTGCATGTATTGGGGCTCCCTGTTTTTTTTCTTCCCATACAAAAGAATGCAATTTCCAATTGCAGGTGTAAAACTTAAGGTGGTGGATGTAAAGCTGGTTTAGATATTGGAGGATCTGCTGCAAGAGAAACAGACATAACAGTTGAGGTCAAAGGTGCTTCATTAGACCTTGAAAATTCTTTCCACAGATACTGCCTGAGCAGCTGAGTATTTCCGGTATTTTTGTTTTAATTTTAGATCTCCAGCTTCGCTGTTGTTTTGTTGTCAGTTAATTTGGGTGTAATTGGGCAGCACAGATTTAAATGGCCAAAATCAGCTTCTACTATGTCGTAAATTAAAGTGCCAAGGGAATTCTCCGCAGCCGGATGGGTTGTTGATAGAACCTCATGGATAAAAATATTCCCTTTGCAGTATTAAATGAAAAGGTGGAAGGGAGTTATCTCTAGTCACTTGGCCAGCATATCCCTCAGTTATCAGTAAAGGAGCAGATTGTCTGGTAGCAACCACAATGCTTGGACTTGCTGCCACGTATCCAAGTTAGAAGGCTGACTGTATTTCAAAGTTGCATAATTGGTTGCAAAATGACTTGTGAGGTTCTGAATTTGGAAAATATGTTTTTCTTTTTCCTGACTATCTGTGCCAATGAACCTACATTGGCGACATTTGGCAGTAATGGGGGCTGTCACTGGTGGTGGTCCTGATTTACTTAATTTTTGTTGGCCAACGTGTCCTCACAAGCGAGCGTACTTTTTAGTCATTCGATGCTCAGAGGTTTGCATTTTTGCCAGTCAGTTCAGCCATAGAGAGAGCAAGAAGCCTTGTGGACACGTAAATTGTCTTCCCTCAAGCTTTGCACAACTCAGTGGATGGTGTTCAGGGAGACATGCTTCTGGTTTAGCTCTGGGTTATAACCAAGGAATAAATTGTGACGAGGGTTTCCTCCAAACAATCTTACCAAAAATATGAAAATAGTTAGAGTTGGATTGTTAAGCCATTGCAGCCTGCAGTTTTGTCTTTATTTGAAGTCCATTGTGTATGAATTTAACTTGACAATAAATGTTCCTATCATCTTGATAGGCGCTGCCGCTGGTGCAGACCTAGGAGGAGACAGAGGAAGCAGAGATGTGTTCTTCCAGCACTCCACCTACTTCCCGGCTAACACACTTAGCTTTTTTAAAAAAAATTTAGACAGACCACACTGTAAAGGCCAATTCGGCCTGATGTGTCCATGCTGCCCAACTTACACCCCATTAACCAACACCCTAGTACATTTTTGAAGGATGGGAGGAGCCCCCGGCGAAAACCCACGCAGGCACAGGGAAAGCGAACAAGCAGCTTGGGATTCGAACCCAGCTCCGGTCCTGATTGCTGGCACTGTAAAGGCTCTGTGCTTCCCCGTGTAGTATGGTGCCGGCGGCGACGTGTGCAGAAGAGTTCATTGCCCATATTTGGCAGGCCAAACCTTGAGGATTGCAGGTTCTTTGGAAGTGGCAGATGGGTGGAGTATGCAAAAGTGGGAGAACAACCCCCCCCCCCCCCCACCATCACCTCCCCTGCCAAGAAGGAGAAGACCTGAAGGAGTAGGAAACCACAGGAACAGACCAACAGGGGAATCGGCAGCAGAAGGACTGTGAGTTCACTGCATCGCGTCTGGGATTTGTGAGGGTGCTGCTGGCAAGCAAGGCTGAAAAGCACTTTGGCCGTTGACGACTTCCCAGTCCTCAATGTCTCTGCAGGGCTTGTCTTTTGCTCTGTTTCTCATCATGAAAGTGGCACCTCTGGTGTATTTGCACATCTTGTGTGTCTTTACAGGGCAGTACATCTCCTTAAAAATTGTAGGTTCCATGTTGTTTTGACAGTATTCCAGCAATACTGTCTGTCTCCGGATAACGGACAGGGTTTTGATTTTACAGATGTCTGGAAGTTGATTTTCTCCTCAAGTTGGAAAATGCACAAAAAAACTCACTCGATTTTGATATTATACCTCCACATATACATAGTGCGTGGCATCAAAAACACAAAAGACTGATAAAGAAAAAGCAATTATTCGAAATGGGAAGAGGACATAGTTTTGCCGTTCATGGGAATGAATGTAGCTCAAGTAAAACCTAGTTATCTGGAATTCAAGCAACCAGCAAAAAAAATTGCAGAAAAAATCCCCAAAAGTTTAAAATTGGGGCCCCTTGTAGTTAGTTTGCCAATCCAGACAGTACACCATCTCAAGCAAATGGAAAATTCACTTATCCAGCATCCACAAACTCCCATAGGTGGTTTTATTGAATCTCTATTGGAATTTTGGATTTAATAATGTTATGGGAGTTTGTTCATCTGCACAAGTGTCAATAAGTCTGTCGATTGTATCCTGGGCATTCTGCAGGTGGCCTCACACTTAGGATGGATTCTGGCTGCATTAAAAATTGCAATCTTAGTCAAGCAAAAAGAGAAGAGCGAGATCTGGCACTGCACGTGGAACCAGCAGGAGCTAAACAGCAGCAGCATCACCTCCCCAAAACAGTATGCGCTTAACTATTGGAAAGAATGATTGGTTTCGCTTTATTGCCTTCCGTGGTCTGTCAAAAAGAGCTACAGAAGAAATCAAGAAGATAAGAAATGAAGAAGAATGCTCAAATACTGTTGGTTTTCTAACATCTGTTTCAATACGTATCTGATTGTGCATTCAGGCACAGATCATTAAGTATTGTGAAATGTCTTGTATATCTTGTATATTGTTACCTGAGGTAACCCATCAAAATATCCAAGTAAACCAGTGTGGTACTGCCATTTGCTGCAGTGAAGAGGAGGTGTGGTTGGGGGGGGGGTGGGGTGGGAGAACCTCTCAGTGGTGGTGTTCCCATTCTTTTTCATTGTCTTTCAAGCTGGTGGAGATGGTTGACGATACCTTGACTTCCTTCTCCTGGATCACAACTTTCCTGTCACCTGCTATTATCTTCCTGACGTTGCAGTTGACAAGCAGAAAATTGTTATCTTGGCCCATTGTACAGGGGGCATCATGTCTGTGCACCTGTTGCTTTCAATCTACACTTTGCCCAGAGCCACCTCTACCTAATCCAGGTAAACTATCAACATGGATTAAAGAACAGACTGAAGATGTTACATGCACATTTTGTTCTGGATTAAAAAGTAATTAAAGGAGAGTGAATTATGGGGGAAAAAAAGGACCATTACTGTTTGTGTAATTTTGTTTCCACCTATGCATCAGCATCTGTAACACATACACTGATGTCAAAACATCACTCTGTTACTAACGTACACATAGTTTCTGTCATTTTTTTTCTGCTCAGATAAAGTTTTCAAATATCCTGTTTAAGTTTCTCTTAGGTTGAGTGGCTCTGTCTGACTTTTGGATAAATGGGAATGCAGGGGAAATTTCTCCTGGTGGGAACTTCTGTCCTTTGCCCATTGCTAACCTATGCTGGTGACTGAATCGGTTTGTGATATATTTGATAAAATGCAAACATCTGGCATGAGGCCACAAAGAAGAGTTTCAGCCAGCTTTAACCGAGGAACAGCATCTCTTCTTTTAGTTAGACGCACAGTTATCCTCAGGGTTTAGCATTGAATTCAACACTGTGACCTTGAGACACACAGGAGACTGGAGATGCGAGAATCAGAAGCAAACAAACTTTGCAGGAGAAACTCAGCGGGCCAGTGGGAGAAGAGTAGTCAGTGATTTGAGCCAAAATTCTTCATCAAGAATCTTGATTTAAAAAGTTTAGTCTGGAAAGTCGATCATTCTTTTTGTCCCACTGACGATGGAAGGGAAGGTTGAGAACCACTGCTCTAGACACCAATTGTTACTGAAATATTTTGCACGAGAAAAATCGTCATTGACCCATTTCCTTTGGAGTTCTGAAACCTTGCACATAATGAGTCAATGAGGTAGAATTAAAAAAGTGCTTTTCAAACTTTTTCTTTCCACCCACATACCTTAAGCCAACCCTTACTAATCACCGAGCACTTGCAGCATAGGGATTGCTTGAGGTGGAATGTGAGTTTAGGGGGGCAGTTTGAAAACCACTGATTTACTGCTTTTACTTTGGTTCCTGTCTTGGATGAGCCTGATTCTGCATCCTTTGTATCCAGGCTTATTCACCTTTCAAACACGTGATTGGATTGCCCTTACTGGCACCTCCACGAAAGTTGGCACATTCAGCACGTCACTTGGTCTGCAAGATTCCATCGCACAGATACCCTTGCATTAAATTTTAAAGCCATGTGTTTGCACTGAATCCTTCAATTAAATATTTGGCTTCAGGCCATAGCCACTCATCAATGTTTTGCAGGAATTTGAAACAAATTTTAACAGCAAGTGCAAAAAAACATCAATTGAATACAGTCTGTACTTGGAGAACTTTGAGAAACAATGAAAGCTTCTTTTGCAGGTTAGATAATAGCAAGTTCGGTGCAGGATAAATTACTTGCCAACATAATTAGATAATGTGATGTCTGTGTTCATGGGAGATCAAGTAATTTGCAACAACAAATTTGCTATCTGTTTACAGTATTTGCTCTTTTTTTTAACTTCAGCAGATTTAACAATTTAGTTATTCAATGGATTGGCCATGGGGATTTCAAATGAAATTAGAAACAATAGACAAATATCGAATAGGATAACAGGGACCTGTCTTCCCCGTGGGAAGGGAACGTGTAAAAAAAAACCTTCATAATAATGCTGACACTGTTGTGCATCTGGACCCCACAAACACCGACCGGGTTGGCCAACCAAAACTTCGCTGAGAGACTTTATCATTACTCGCCTCGTGTTAGTTTGAAATAAGTTTGCAGAGGCTTGAAGTTCCGCTCAAGCAACCTTTCGAACCCAAACAATAGTGGCCTAAAAAATGTCTTTTTTCCCCCCCACTATGCCCAGTATCTGGCAGGATTTAATGTCGGTCTGGACAAAAGGGCTTCACAGCATTGTTTCACAGACTTATAAAAGAGGTTGGTTTCTAGTGTCTAAATCCATTGAAAATGCAGTGGAGAGATTGCAAAGATGTGGATAATGTGATCAAAGGGTTTTTAGTTAAACTGGATTTTTTTTGTGAATTATTTAACATTTTTAAAAAAGTTCACTCAAATACATGGCTTAAAGTGTTTTTATTGGTATTTACAGAAGTGTCTGTCAGTAATATCCTATTAGCCCTATAGGAATGAATCTTGTTCTCTGCCACGTTGGAGATGCCTGACGTTTTCTTTGAGCTGAAATCCAATATGAGCTTTTAAATATGCACTGTATTAGGGGCAGCTTTGATGCAGTTTGACATTCTATGCAACTTCCCACACATCCTTATCTTTCCATCTCATAAGCAAAGGCTCTGTATTTCTGTTTGATGAAATGTGACCTGTTAAGTATTATGAGATGATTTAAAATACTGCTGTTCACGAAACAAATTTGATTAACCCTTCCCATCTCCTGCATTGCAATCAATGTGGTAGCACTTTAAAAACTTCTGATTTCCTTTTTTAAACTCAGTGCATGAATAAATCTGGAATATATCTTAGGATGGGATATTTTTGCAAAGCTACTGAGCGTTTAAATATCTTTGTTGTGAACTTGTCCTTGACCACTTACCAAGAGGGTCTGGTTTTGTATACAGATTGAACGGAGTCACTTTAAGTCCAGCCTTATCCATGGGCATTGTCTGATCACACAGAAGGTCAGTTCTCAGCGCTCACTATCTCCCATTTGCATTTGTGAATCAAGATGCTTGGCCTTTCCCCCTACATTCCTCCAGCCATGCCAATAATTGACCTTGCAAAGAATTAAAATCTACGTGTGCACAAATGGTCAGAATGTTTTTTATTTTACATGGCAAGGTGAGGAATTCTTATGTATAGCAATCTAATTTCATCTGGTTGAGCAGTATCAAAGAATGGAAATTATAGGGATGGGAGGTAGGGGCATTGGAGAAGGAAGCGGAACTGCAGAAATATCTCTGAATTTGGCAATGAAAGGAGGTCACCTCTGAACATGAAGCATTGCTCATCGAAGGGGTCAGCAGTGGAAAGGGTTAAGAACTGCAAATCCCTGGGTGTCAGCATCTCTGGAGATCTGCCCTGGTGTCTCCATGTAAATGCAATCATGAAGAAGCCTCACCAGCAGCTGTGCTTGGTGAGGAGTTTGAGAAGATTAAGTACCTCACCAAAGAGTTGCATATTTCTATAGATGTACCGCAGAGAGCATTCTAGACTGGTTGCTTCACTGTCTGGTACAGAGGTGGCAATGCACAGGACAGGAAAAGACTATGGAGAGTTGTGAACTTGGCCAGTGCCATCATGGGTATCCCTTTTCACTTCATCAAGGAGAGTATAAAAGATTTCTTAAGAAAGCAGCCTCCACCCTGTCTTCACACTGCTGCCGTCAGAAAGGCGGTACAGGAGCCTGAAGACAAGCGCCCAGTGGGATAAGGACAGCTTCTTCCCCTCCGGCATCAAATTTCTGAATGGACAACGAACCACAGACAATACCTCTCTATCTCTTTTTGCATTCAATTATTTATTTTTAAAATGTAATTTATTGCAACATTTGGCCATGTAATAGTGCCCTAAAACCCTGAATTTGGTGACCATGTTCATGACAATAAATTCTGATTCTGACTTAGCGATGTGGTTTGCCACTGTAGGAAGGTTGAAGAAATCAAAAAGGTAAGGGGGAAGGGGGATGATCAAGGAATTGGGAAATCAAGAGCATCAAACTGAAGGCTACAGCAATGTCACTGGAGGAGAGACTTGTGTTTAGGGGCTGGTGACAGATCACAGAACTAGGAAGATAAGGGGACATCAGGGGGAGCCAGAATGAACAGGGCCACCAGATGAAGAGAGCAAGGTGAAGTAACCTGGAGTGAGCATGCAGAGACAAAGGGTGGTCAGAGGGAGTGGCGAAAGGTGAAGAGAAGCTGTGAATTAGATTTTGCTGTCATCTGTTTCACCTGTTTGATGATAGAAATGATATGTGTAATAAAACAGCCACAGGCAAAATCTGGCCTGAAATCCTGAAGAAGGGCTCAGGCCTGAAATGGTGACTGCCTTTTACCTTCTCAGATGCTACCTGACCTGCTGAGTTTTTCCTGCACTTTCGTACTAGACCCCAACAGCCGTCAGATTTTAAAATTTTTTTAGACATGGGAACAGGCCTTTTCAGCCCACGAGCCCATACCGCCCAATTGCACCGAATTGACCTACAACCCCCCCAGTATGTTTTTTGAACATTGAGAGGAAACTGGATCACCCGGAAGAAACCCACGCAGCCGCGGTGAGAACGTACAAACTCATTACTGAGAGCACAGGATTTGAACCCTGTCCCAGTCGTTAGTGCTGTAACAGTGTTGTGGTAACCATTTTCTTGTTTAACTCAACAGTAGTTTTGTCATAGATTGGTAAATTTAATGTGAGAGGCAAGAGACACGGAAAATAGAAAATGTCACTGATGCATCAATCAATGCTGTTCTGAGGTTTGGCCAAAGCTCATTAGTGAACCGATTCAAGAAGGGATTGTAACTCTTTTTGACCTGAGAATGCTTGATGCTGGCATCAGCACTCAAAATTTAAAAAAAAGCATTCCAGTCCTTAATTTTCATCCTGCCAACTTTGATAGACTCTTCAAAAAATGTAGATTTCTTGGACATGCATTGCACATGGAAAATAGAATTGGCTTAAGAATCTGTCCTGCCTTTAACACCAGCAAGGATTGCCAAGCCTCAATCAGTAGGCGCTTTCAAGCTACCTTGTAAAATGGGGTTAGCCGGGCAATTTGCCCAGTTAGCGCCCCACTCACAAGGCAGCTTGAAAGGATCCAGCCCAGTCAGCGTGCTCCTAAATCAACCGGGTCCTTGCCCTTACCTCAGAGGTAGTCAGGGAACCCAGTTAAACTTACCCAGGTCTCATCCACTGGCGGCTTGACAACAAAAATGGCCGACCCGATTATTCCAGTGATGTCAGTGCTTGCGTGTGTGCATCACCGGGCAGCATGTTGGCGCCAAGTTAAAATGTAGAGGAGGAACTCAGCAGATGGGATATTATAATGTGGTTTAAACGCGCTTCCCAGGAAGAGTAAGGTTAAAATCCTTTACTTTATCCAGCGAGTAAGTGATGCGTCACTCACTGTGTCATCGTGAAGGTGGAATCCCCCCCTTAAATTGCCGGATTGGCAATTTTAATGGGGCGATTTCCCCTGCAGGTTAAAAGGTGGTTGGAGCACCTTCGACCCATTAAACACACCTGGGTTCCAGATGGTCTACTCAGGTGCGGCAGTTTAAGAGTGCCTAGTGAAGTATATAAAGACCAGTGGCACTCAGTAAGCAATCTACACATCATTTCCTCCTGCAGTAGTCCAGAAATCGGATTCAGTTTGTGCTCCAAATTGCTTTGTAGCACCTGAATGTAATGTGGTTGTGGCAATTGTAGGTAATCCAATCCAGATCCATCACGGCAAATTGAAAAATGTACCTTCAAGGGTTGGATTGTTTATTCTACTCATTTGTGACCTTTAGATGCTCTCTGCAAAGTTCGGATGTCTGTATTTTTTTATTGTGGGTGCTGATTGAGTTGAAAATAGATATTTGAAGGGAGTTATTTATCTCGGAAGCTGGTAATAATTTGTCTTACTTATTAAAGGGTGTGAGAATGCAACACTCTGCAAGTGACTTGGGCAGAACTTAGTTAAGTCGGTGTTTGATGGAGTCCTCAGAATAACCTTTCGTGACACGGTGAACTCTTTTAACAGATGTCGAAATCGCTAACGTGATATTGGATGTGATGCATCGTTTTTATAAAAGAAGAAAAATAATCTTCCTTCAGGGTCTATAATAATGATGGAAATTCACTTGGAAAGCTATAATGGGATTCCTACTGGCACTTTAATTAAAGGTGTTCACAGGCTACTGCTGGTGTGTTCAAGTCAACTGTCTCCTCAGGAAACCGTTCCAAAAATAACCTTGGGTCTCTGCACTAAGCCGAGCTATGTCTTCAGTAAAGGAACCCTGATAACTGACTGTGGTTATAGATGTGCTCTGTTCTTTACACCTTTCCTCATTTCTTAGCACTTCCTTTGAAACCAAGAACAGATTTATGCTGACGGATGGGCTGTAAATGAAATCGTCATCTGCTGCAACATTGTTTTCCACAGTCCTCACAAGTCAATGTGACCTCTAGTGTAGGAGAGCTTAACAGATTCTGCATTACGGTTGAAAAACCCAGAGCTGAACATCACTCTTGTTCATTGATTCACATCACAACTAAATTATTGGACTTTTTGTGGGAGGGTAACAAGAAGGAAATTGCTTCAAAATGTAACTGCTTCAGCAGGACCTGGCTTGTGACGGCTTAGTATTTCAGATTGAGAAGACCACAAAAGCATACAAGCCAGCAAATTCAGTAGCCTCTTCTAAATACGTGGTACCTGACTTTCGTGAAGAGCATAAACATAAGTATTCCTTTATTATCTTTGGCACTCATGAATCTACAATGTTTATTAAGTTTATTCTGGATTATGCGGTGAAATATAAACCTTCAACAAAGCTGCCATATTCAAGCAAGCATTTTGTGTGTGCACATGCATGTGTTTACATGTATGACTGTGTTCAGTGAAGGTTATTTTAAAGATTGTTGAGATTTAAATTCTGTTTCAGGGTTATTGTGCAGGCTCCAGTGTTGTTTTGGAACTGGGGACATAGAGGCATCAACAGAAGGACATGCAAACATAATCAGGCTGGCATTACGACTGACTGACTTGCCTTCCTTCCCCTGGTGTTTATTCAAGAAGCACTGTGCTAATTAGAAAGCAAAGTTCATTTTATTTTTTTAACAAAAGCCCTATCCAAAACCAGATTATAAAATTTCTCTTCTGAGTATTGTGTCCAAAGTTTTTTTCATAATACATTTTTCTTGCTGACTCGTGTATTGTTGATTATGGGTGAAATCACCCAGAATTGAGTAATCGTGTCAAAAGAAAATCCAAGTTTGTAGCACAGAAAGAAACAATTTGTCCCATTTGTCCATTTTCGGGAAAATGGAGTGATAAAGGTTAATCCTGTTTCTAGTTCTCATGTTATCTGTAAGTGCTTACCCGGGTCTCTTTTAAATGTAAGGAGGGTTTTTTGCTTCTTGGCCCTTTCAGGTGATTGCAAATTTTTGATGCACGTATCAATAACCATGACCTGTGACTTAAGAGAAGGATAAGGCCATTCAGCCCATTGAGTTTTCTCCATCATTCAAATCATAGCTGATGAATTTTTTGTTTCAACTCTTATTTGACTGTCTTCTCTCCATAATTTTTGACATCCTTACTAATCAAGAACCTATCAACTTCTGCTTTAAGTATACTCATAACTTGGCCTCCATAGCTGTCTGTGGCAATGAGCTCATCAGATTTACCACTCTCTGGCTGAAGAAACTTTTCTGTTTTAAAGAAGCATTTTTTATTTATACCCTCTGGTCCCAGACTCTTTCACTGCTGGAAACATCTTCTGCATGCTGACTCTATCTAGCCCTTTCAATATCCAATCTATTTCAATGAGAACCCACCCCCCCCCCCCCCCCCACCAATTCTTCTAAACGCCAGCGAGTACAGACTCAGAAACATCAAATGCTCTACATTGGCATGCTGAACAGGGAAGACTCAGTCGACCCTCACATTTTATTTGTGGCATCCAACCATGTCTGGTGAAGTCTTCTAGTTGGTGGTGGAATTGGCTGATGACGCTCACTAACTGGCTTAAGACCAAGAAGGGCTATCTGACTTAAGTACCAAGTGACCACAAGCAAAATTAATTACTACCGATCTATGTGATGTGCTGCAGCTTGCAAGACTGTTACCTCACAGCTCCAGAAAACCGGGTTCAATCCTGACCTCCGGTAGCTCTTCATGTGGAGTTTGCTCTTTCTCTCTGGGATCATGTAGGTTTCTCCCTAGTGCTCCAGTTTCCTGCCTATGTCAAACATGTACTGGTTGGTTTGTTAATTGACCATTGTGTTGGTGAGTGTAACCTTGAGGGTAGAATCTGGGGGATGTGGGATTGGTGTAGCTATGTGCCTGGTGGTTGGCATGACCTTTTTCCATGTTGTCTTGATCTATGACTGAAAATGAAATATTCCTTTCCATTTGTGGGAAGCGGGTGAGAGATGACCCATCAAGGAAAATGGAATAATAATCAAACTATTGGATGAGAGGAACATAACAGGTGAATCAATATGGCTGACTGGCTTGTATCAGTGTAATCGTTCTATCTGATGTCAAGCAGGATTTTATTTCATTTCAGTTAAAGATCTCCCAGTCAAAGTCACACAGCATTGATTTTGCTCATTGACCATCTTTTGACCGTCTCCAAAATCTATTTGCTGTGATTTGAGTCAACTTCAGGGCAAGTCCACCAAACCGCTGCAATGAACTTCAACAGAGTGACATTAAGAGCAAAAGGTGTTAAATACTGCTTAAAATGCTCAATAAGATACTTAAAAATAGCACTTGTAAACGTTCCCAAAGTCACAACATTCTGGAAACTTACAAGCAGAACTTAATAAAACAAATGAAACCATTTACCTGTCTCTCCCTAACAGGATTGGGTATTGAGAGGTCAAATTCCTTCCATCTTCAAAATTATTTCCCAGGAAACTTTCTATGGAAATTATTTCAGATAATAGGCTGGTGGTCCAGTGCAACACAATTTAGGACCGTCCTGGGCCACCTCCATCTCATTGTTCTGTCATGGATAGAGCATCAAACTAATGGAAACTGAAATGATATTGTTACAGAAGTTCACCTGGGATTTCTATTTGTGGTGATACTGAGTCTGCACTTTGAAGAAGCAATGAACTCTCTCTGACCTAAAACTTTATTTCTCTTTCTCCTTTCAAAGATGCTCCTGGCATGTTGAACGTTTCTGGCATTTCCTGTTGTTACCTAGGTATTGATAGGGTCAATTATCAACCAAGTCTCTTTAACCAGTGTCTTTATCCATGACCTAGTAAGTGAATTTTCTCCATTGCTATTTAATTTGGCAGGTTTTTTTTTGTTCTCACTTGCAGAGTAGATTACAAATCAGATTAGATTTTTCAGATTTATTGTCAAAATACAGACATGACATCACATACAACTCTCAGATTCTTTTTCTTGCGAGCAAGACTGAATTTACCACTTGTTGGTAGTGCAAAAAAACTGTACTCAATGTACACAGAAACAAATAAAATGTGAACAAGCTGACTGCAATACAGAGAGAGAGAAAAAATAAAGTGTAGAAGTAAGAGTCCTTAGCTGAGTCCCTGATTGAGTTTGTTGATGGGGAGTCTGATGGTGGAGGGGGAGCAGCTGGTCCTGAATATGGTACTTAGACCCCTTTCCTGATGATATCAGCAGGGTTTGTACTTCAATGACAGTGATACCTGTAGGTGTTCTTTGTTGGTGGGGAGGGTTTTGCCTGTGATGTCCTGGACCATGTCCACTACCTTTTGCAAGGCTTGATGCTCAGGGATATTGGTCTTCCCATACCAGACCATGATGCAGCCGGTCAACATGCTTTCCACCAGAAATTTGCCAGGGTTTTCAATGTCACGCCAAACCTCTGCAAACCCCTGAGGAAGTAGAGACATTGACTTTTTTCTTCATTATGCCACGGACACTACGTATCATCCAGTACTTTAGTCTGTAGTTAATGTGTAAGCTCGCTCAGTATGCTCTAACTTAATGCAGAGAATTGTTTCTGGCCTCATTTCTAACGGATTTTTTCTCTTTTTCCTCTCGGTACCTCTTGATGGTCACTGATCTTCCTCAATGTGGTTATGCTGTTCTCACTTCCTCCTTTCAGGTAAGTGTGATTCAAGTCAAATGCAGAACATGTAGTACTGTATACTAACAAAAAATAATAATTGAATAGAACTAGCACAAGATATCCATGCATGATATCCCAGATATTGGTCTTCCCTCCATTCCCAAGCTCCTAAATGCTTCCTCACAAGACATAGTTCTTAGGGGGTGGTTGACTTCTGATAACCCATCCACATGGCTTTTATCTTTTCTGTGATGGTAAGAGCAGATTAACTATCTAAAACCATTGATGGTCATTGGCACAGTAGACCAACTCTTTCACCAGTGTCCACACAAGCATATTCCAGCCAAAGACCATGGCTGATTTGCCTCTCCCAAACATGTATAGACAATATGACCTGTTGCTGCTGCCACAGTGAACCTGTTAACTCTTCACTGATTTGAGATGACTCGGGTCGAATGCATGTTGCCCAGAATGATAGCTGTAATTTGAGCTTGGAAATATACTTCTGTTTGTTTGGTGAAAGCAATCTTAATGATGACATTGACTTGGTTATTTTGGGTGTGTGTTAACTGCATCACATTTGTTTGTATGTTTACATTCACACTTCAAGGAACTCTGTATGTTTTGATTGCACACTGTAGAAGGAACAGTTTAACATATATTTTGATTTGGCTAAATATATTGCAGCCTTAAAGGTTGAAACAATCTGGTTTGGTTACAGTGACTGATTATGCTTTCGACAATCTGAATTTGTTTTAATGATGGTTAATTTCTGGGACACTAAACGAGGAGCAGGAAACAAAGGAAATAGATTGTGTTGAAAATCTGCCACGGTTTCAGATTTCTGTCTTTAATGAGATGATACTCTTTATTATCTTTCATTATTACACATTCAATTTTGAGTAGCTCATCACATTCTAGGCATCAGGAAATAAATGTTCATTTGAACGTAACTGACAGCCCAACTCTTTTTTTCCCTCCCAGTTTTTGTTCAAACTCTTTGTCAAACACCGAGACTATCTGAAACATCATGGTGGAGTTATGTTTAAAAATGTAATTTTTTTTTTAAAGTTTATTTATTTAAGAATATTAAATGTTATCACATCTTGAATTCCAAATTTTGAGGGAGTTTTAATACCAAGGAATTTAAAAGCTCCTAATCTGTAAATATATATTTTTTAAATGGTTTAGTTATTTTAAATTTAGAAGATAATTGTTCATATGAGGCCAAATTTTGGTCAATAAAGAGATCTTGGAAAGATTGGATACCAAACTCTTGACCATTGAGAAAAACCAAAATCTTGTACCAAAGGTAAAATAAAAATTAGCGAAAAAAGGACTAATGAATAAAAATCTATGATATCCAAAATGTTTTCTAAATTGAAACCAAATCCTTAACGTATGTTTAACAAAATTATCAGTTAATTTAGAAGCAGAAAAGGGTGGTAGATTTCTAATCTTAAACCAAATACTAAAAAGTTATCAGTTCTCTGAGTTATTATTGATGTCTAGTGGTAATTCCTTGGACAAGACCAAGAAATGATGGGAGAAAGATTTTCAACAAAAACTTTCTAATGGTACATGGGATTCTATCTTGAAATTGGTTAATTCACCTTCTCTATCTGCCCGACATTCATTATTGCAACTTAAAGTAGTACATCGAGCTTACTTTTCCAAAGTTCATTTGGCTAAATTTTATTCTAATTTTTCAAAATGGTACATTATTTCATATGTTTTGGTCATGCTCCTTGCTTTACAATTATTGGGTGACCTTGTCTTTACCTCTTAATATTAATTTGGTTCCTAATCCTTTTATTGCCTTATTTGGAATAAGTAAGTCAGCTGATTTAAATTTGTCTGGGCTACAATCCCATGTAGTTATCTTTGCTCTTCTTTTTGCCAGAAGAGCTATACTTATGAGATGGAAGGATGCTGTTCTTCCTACACAGACTCAATAGTTCTCTGATGTGATGGCATAATGTAATGAACCTTAATATTCTAAATTTATGGTGTCCTTTCCTTAATTATTTTCAGAATTTATAAGATTATTGGAACCCATTTTACAGTTTGGTTATCCTTTCATGTATTAATGGAACATGTATGTTTCATCATAACTTCACTAGGGAAAGGGATAGATTATTAGAAAAGTTTTAAAAGCATTTTGTATTTTTCTCTTTCATAGGTTGCTTAAAGCTATTTGTTAATAAACGTTTTCTTTGCTGGTATATGTGCTTTATATTCTTGTTAGTACTTATCTTTGAACACACACACACACACACACACACACACACACACACACACACACACACACACACACACACACACACACACACACACACACACACACACACACACACAATATCACCAAAAAAATGGAAAGAGAAATTTGTCAGTTTGGCTCATGCGCTAGAAATGAGTTTTATCTCCAAAAATTTATTTTGTTATCTGTACTCCAATTCACCATCTTAGAGTAAATGAATGTTCAATGATTGAAAATTATACAAATGCAGAATTATTTGCTACCTATATTTGTGTAAGAATTAAGAAGAAAATAATACTTTTTTGGGGGAAAGAAATGTTGAAAGTTTCTTGGTGTTCAGCTTTTTTCCCCCAGAGAATTCTAATTGAACAAATGCAATTAGTGATAAATTACAATTCACTTAGCTCAGAGCAAGGTCAGTTTGGTGGGCATGGTCACCTTTTATTCTAATCTTTTGTTTGAATCTTACAATTGTGCGGGTTTGACTTATTCTACAAACTTGGGGCTAATTACAGGTGAATTGAGAGGAAATATTCAGGCAAGCTCTTCCTCTGTCTCAGTGTAAAAACAATTTTTGGCGGGATGTTGGTACTCTTACACTTCATGGTTCACCAGTATGAATCATCCCAATCAAAGGGTCACTTACCCAGTCAGGACCTAAAGCCTTGTCGGTGGGTCGTGCATCCGAAATTTGACTGTCACTTATATTACTATTAACTCAGGACAACTTCTCAGCAGTGATGTTTTTTCCAAAAGCTGGATATCCTCTTTAATGACAACCGATATAGCTAGCAAATACAGAGAGAATCTATCAGCAGTTCTTCATTTCCTTTGACCAACAACAAAAATGTAATTAAAGCATGTGTTGACAGCAGCCTACTGTTTGATTCACTTCGACATCTCATTCAGGAGTGCTAGGGTTAGATATTCTACTTTTTCATGGTCATTTCCAGTTGTCCTTTTCACCCTGATGGCTATTATTCTTGTCTTGCTTCCATCTTGTTGGTGATTGCACTTGCCTCTGTCTCTGTATTCATTTAAAATAAACTTTCTTCTTTTCACCTTTGGAACCATTTAGGACCTGAAAAGGTCTGCTTCTTAAATATCTTGCCTGTCTTTTTGAATTTAGGTCAACCCATGATGCAGTTCCACCACTTCCTGGTTGTCCCTTTAGAATTGCTGCGCTACGATGGTTCTTTTCGTAATTTCTGAAGAGGTTATCGCCCTGGAAAATCTAGATTTCACTCATCACTTTGGGTTGATGTGATGGAAGGACTTTCTGTGGACAATATCGCAACTAGAATGCTTTTGTGTGAAGGGGAGCACAGAAAGGAAACAAGAAATTAGCTTTCATCGTCGGCATTGCATATTGTAAATACAATAATTATGCATGTGAAATAATAAGTGTTGTGTGGTAATATGATTTTTTAAAATCACTATATGTTCTGAATCCATCAGTAAGTCCACAGTCCATTTGAACATGGATACACTTGTGCAGTCATTCTAACTTGTGCTAATGCATTCAGAGCATCCTGGTGTTCCTTACTTTCCAGTTGAAAAGTTGCAGTAAATATCTCAATATTGTCCATGCTTCTTTGCGTTGGGTATGAGGTAACAATCTAGTCAAGCAGCTGGAAGTCAGTTCTGAGGAAGGTATAGGAGTCAGAGAATGGGACTGATAGTAATGCTCTGAGACCCAGCAGAGGCTCAGCGGGATGACTGGCTGTCTAAGTCAAAAGGAATTCCGAAAAATATGGGGTGTTAGTGAGCTCTTTCCATTTGGTCTAGATACTCCGAGATTGCTGTTGCCCACCGATGCCATGATTTAGACCCAATGACAATGATGAGCTGGCAATGTATTTCCAAGTCAAGGTGGTGCATGAATAAAAGGGGAAGTAGCAGGAGTTAGTGTTGTCACATAACGGAAAGCCTTTTTCTCAGTGACAGTGCTTGTGGGTTTGGAAGGTGCTGTCAGAGTAGCATGGATAACTACAGTGCATTTTGGAGATTGTGCACTCCATAGCCTTGATGCCTGGGCTGGAGAATCTGAACATTTAGGGTGGTGTATATGGTACCAGTCAAGTGGCCTGGATGTTCCTCACCTTTTCAAGTGTTTCTGGAGTTGGATGCATGCAGGCAAATGAAGAGCGTTGCGTTATACACACCGATTGTGATCCGTGGAGGGTAGAAAATATTTGTTGTTGTGGATTAAGCTATTGTAAACAGAATGCCCCGCCCGCTCTGGTCTGCATTTGTATCCATACTATTCTTGAGGGTGGCCCATTTATGGTCCAAGTCAACACCCTCAATAGTTGATGTTTGGGTCCCAGTAATGCCATCACAGAAGGTGGTTTGTTCTAAAGCTCTCTTATCGGAATTAATCAGTGACTGGCATTTGGGAATATGATTTGATATTTATTAGTTAACTTGGCCTTGCTAAATACAAATATGATATTCATTTGTTGACACTGCCATCACGTTCTAGCCTATCCTGAAGTATAAAAATTGATTTTATGAATGCATTTTCACTTTGAGGAAGACCAGCATAGATTCAGTCACTATCTTATCAGGATTCTGTAACAAAGCGTCTCTTGCTGTTCATTATAAATCTATCACTTTTAATTTTCTGTGCCCAATCTCCTCATCTTATGTAAACTATTAACTTTGATGTATCCTTTTTCAATTTTAAATATTTTTTCTTCTGGTTTTGCAACCTGAAAATTGTTATTCCTTGTATTGTTTCATAGGAGGCGAATGTCCCACTGAATCTGTGCAGTCCACTCTTGGTTGATTGGCATGAGCTGGGCCAATCCAAAGGTGCCTATCTCAGAGCTTATAGTTTCTAATACCATGTCTGTTTTTTTCCATACCTGCCAGGATCATTCAGCCTTGTTCCCTCAGGGAGTCAACCACATGGATTTAGCGAGTGAGACCCTTACAAATTTACACCAATGACATTCCTTTATCACGACAGGTGTTTTTAATCACCATTTTACTGTTTCATTTGCCTGTGTGAATAGGACCAACATGGTATGGGGATCGTTTTCATCCCGGTACTTACCCGCCAACGCACTTCGCATCAGCTTCATTGTCATCCTGCCTTCCCGGGATGCTGGCACTGTAACACTGTAGGTCCTGCCTCCTTTTGACCTGGGATGTGTAAAACGACGCACTGGTTCAGTGTGAACACTCTGATCCGGCTTTAAACACGGGTCATTGACACGCCAATTTACTGGGATCTCAATATAAGCACCTTCAGACTGTTGATGGCAGGGGCCTGAATGGGAAATGTCTTTGGCTTTGCACTCAGATAGAACTAGATATGGTCTGTTTGACCCAAACCAACGAACCCCTGATCTCCAGCAACAACATCAAAGGAATTAGAAGCATATTCATTATCTGGAACATAAAACTGACAACCGGCTCTAACCTGCACAAATATGCAATGACATTTCTCTTGCATTTTTTCCTCAATGTCTTGAATGATTCCTTGATCATGACTCTTCAAAAAGTGTTAACTTTCTGCTGTCTTTTAATAAGATTAAATATTTCCATCATATTCTCTGCACGTTAAAGTCTACAAGTTCAAAAATAATTATTTTTCTTCTTTATCGAGATGAACATGACATTGGGCATCATGTTACTGACTACACTCAATCCTGACGTGAGCTAAATTCTCATTCTGATCAAGGGAGCATGCTCATTCAGTTCTGTCTGAGCATCTTGTGTTATTCCTCAACCACGGCTCTTGTAATTTAGTTTAATTTAATTTTGTTTTATTTAATCTGTTCCCAGTGACTAATTGCCATAAACATTTGCTGTGCATTCTGTTGATGGAAGAAAGATGATTGACCCAAGTTAACCCAAGGCTTTTCGACTTGTTAGAAAAAGTAGGTGCTGAGTCGTTAGGACTCAATATCTCAAAATACTTCAGTGATTCTTTTAACTATTATAAGCCTGAGGGAGAAACAGAGGATAAGTAATGCTCAAGTAGTTGGAGTTGAAATAGTGCACTTTGATCCAGCCTTGGTTCAACTGGTGGTGCTTTTGCCTTTGAGCCAAAAGTTTCTGTGTTCAGGTCTCACTTTGGGGAAAAGCAGCACTAAGGGAAGGCTGTGTTCTTTCAGGTCTTGTTTTCTTGGAAGCACTATTACACTCCAGCTCGTTCATCTCTCTTGCATGTATGCTGGTCTCTCTTTGAAGATCAACTCAATATTTAACTCTAGTTTCTTGGCCAATACTTATCCCTCAACCAACATTTTAAAAAAATCACTTGTTCTCCAACACATTTCTGGGTAATTACAATGCAACATTTGGCTATCACTTTTCATATTTTACAGCAGAGATCATAATTCAGGGATATTTATCAAGTATGATTGAATATATGGAAAGGGATACTGAAGACACTATTCTGTTGCTTGATTGAATAGGTTTTGACCTTAAACCTGCAAATTTCTTTCTTCTTGGCCTTGTTTACACTATAAATCTGCATCTGAACATCACTGGCGTGACTTTCAGGATCTTTGTGCAAAAGCCATTGTTCGTTGTATTGCTGTTCTCAGGGAGCTGTTTTCACTCCCCCGTACAGATGCCTCATATTTCACTGGATTCAAACCACAGCTTTGCCCTTTTGTATTGACCTTCAGACCTTGCCTCCCATGCATTGCTGTCAGCAGCGTGAGACCAATGCAGAAACATGGGTCCCATGGTGGATCTGAATCACACATTGTATGTGGAGTCCGCTCTGCTGCAGGCCTTTAAGTACCAGCACTTTGACCATGTTGCTTTGATGCGTTTTCCATTCTGATCAAGGGAGCATGCTCCAACCATTCTTGGAACCTAAAACGAGAACAGAAAATGTCTCATCAAGTCAGGCAGGATCTGCCAAAAAAAAAACCCAGAGATCTTTCATCTGAATCATTTACACCACTTCAACAGTCTCTTATACTCAAAAGAAAAATTCTGACTGCAGAATATTTCTCACATTTTGTTTTCTTAGATTTTCTAAAGAACTCTTCCTGTCTTTGTTGCTTGATGTCTCCTGGAAAGCCTTGTGTATCCCAGTGAAACACTCACCTCCTGATCTTGTATGAGGTACACTGAGGTTCAGGAGAGAACTGAGACAACTTGGTTGGGGAAGTAATCACAGCTGGTGAAGTGGTGCTTCAAAACTGACCAGCTGCAAGTGTCTGCTTTCCCTCCATAACATCGACTTCTCCAGTTTCAGTTTAAACCCGTACCCCTTCTTACCCCCGATGCCTTTCCCCCAACTCTCTTCCCTCTTTCTCCTTTCACAGAACCAAAATCAAATCTCACCTTTCCTCATCATATCCAATTAACACCTTTTGTTGGTCTGGACTCCTCCCCCTGCCAGCCTTGAGTTTTTATTCTGATGCCTTCCTGTTCTATGCATACATGTTGAAGAAGGTCTTAGGTCTGAAACGTCGATAATATATCTTGACCTCCTATGGACGCTGCGAGAAGACTGGCCGAGTTCCTCCAGAATTTCTGTGTGTTTTTACCTCCTTCTGGAGACCCCATCTGAGATTTGGCATTGGATCTCCAGCTTTGGGGTTTAATTGGACTGTGTTTGTGTCAGAAGAAAAGGTTTCAGAGTAAATCTCAAGACTGCAATGATTAAAAAAAATCTGGAACTGTGGCACCAATCAGTCCAAACTGTACACCCGATCTGATCGTCATTCGGTGACCAGCAACTCCATTTGTTTTCTGCTTCAATTAGTGCTTCTCCATTATCATATAGGACTGGTACATTTCTAAATGTTTCAGTTTTGTTCCCTAGAATGTTATCTTTTCCTTTTTTTGTTATTTTCTCTTCCAGTTGTAGACATAGAAACTCTTTCTGTACTTTTAAGTTTTTTTTGTCAATAACAGTTTTCTTTCTGACTAATCCTAAATGTGTATCCTTTCCTTTTTAAATATCGTATTAGAATTTTAGACAGATTGACTTGGTTGTAAGGAATCAATAGTATTTCACCAGCTTTCTTTATTCTGCAAAGGTTAATCATCTTGCCTGCTATCTGTTAATTTTTCAATTATAACTGTAGGCCTGCTTCATTTACCTATTACCTCAACCTTATTTTCAGTTGTTGCTCCTTTTAATTGTGAGCCAAACCTCCCATAATTCACTATCTTACAGTTATTTGATGTTCCTTCCCTTTATCATTCCATTTTCTCATTGTGAACCTTCTGACCTTCCAATCGCTGCCTCTTGGTTCTTTGCCCACAAAGCATCACACGATTGATGTTCTTGGTCAGTCTCCGATGAAGTGTAGCTTCATTTCTCCACCCTCTCTGATGTGTTAATTAATGTTGTGGACCTCACTAAGTACAGATTTCACCTGCTCTGTTCCCATTTCATATCACTCAAATTCCAGTGGACATTGGGGTCATTAAATTCCACCCCCTTACCACTGCCACTGACACCTTAATAAACCGTGACTTTTGCTGGATGTCTGTCTTGATTCTCTATGGAATATAAATCTCTGTGTGGCAGGTTGTAACTAATTCCCATCAGCAGCTTCTCTCTTTTTTCCTCATTTAATTAAATCCAGAGTGATTTAATCTCCCCCGAGTCCTCTTTCATGTCTTGAACTTAATGTTTTCCTTTATACATAATGCGACTCCTCCTCCTACACACTGACTTTTATTGCTTCCGAACAATAACTCACCCATCCAGCACAACGGCCCACTTCTGTTCTTGACCACTTGGTTTCCGTGGTAAATACTTCTGGCACTCCAACTCTTCTTTCCAAGTCAGCTGCGCCTGTTAATGTAATGTCAGAAATCAAAATAGGTTTTTGTGATCCAATTTTTCTTTTAAACTGAGTCTTCCTAATTCCAGCCAGCCTTGCTGAACCCAGCAAACGTACAGAAAGAGCTGTCAGGGTGATATCGGTTGCTATTTCCAGATGTATTTCTGGGACATTTATCAAATGATCTTTTGTATCCAAATGCCCCTTCCAGTCATAAAGCCATTTCTCTTGCTCCAATATTTAAAAATTAACAAGGTTGAACAGGATTTTTAAAACAAAAGACATTAATCTCATAATATTTTTTGTCTTGGAAGCACACTTCATTTACCTATTGATTTGATCAAACTATTTGACATCTGTCCCAGTGAATCCTGGTGCATTTGCAATCAAATTTTAATAGATTTTGAAAAGCATATTGGAACTCTGAGGTTGCTGGATTGCTACAGATGAAGCCATTGTCAACTTTTGGGATTAGGTTGCACTGGAGTAACTTAAATTTGAGACAGGACACATATTTGCGGTTATTGATCTCGTATTGCTGGGGTGGACAAAGACTAACTGAGAATAGGGAGTTGTGCTAAGTTTTAGATGCACCAAAGACTCTCAGGATTTGAGCTGGAGCTATCAGTGTTACGGTGCCATGGCACAGTTAAGCACCTCGAGTTGTGGCTACACGAATGCTTTCATGGTCGAGCCTGTGGCCAGTGAAAGGCTCTAAGTTAAGTAATTGTGCAAGATTCTGGAGGTGGAACAGTGGAGAAATTCATCACCAGAAATGCACAAGTGTTCAGCAAATCAAATTCAAAGTGATTGAATTTCACAGTTTGTCAGACCACCGAACGGGTGCTGAAATTGTACTGTGCTGAGAAATGTTTTACCCCTTGGTCACTTTCTTGTTTTAGAAGGTATAAAATAAACCAAGATTCAAGATTCCTTTATTTTCACTCAGAACATGTAATATTACACAGAATTGCCTTCTGCCTGCCAAAAGGCAAAGAGTTATCATTAGTGTTACCCGGCGCTTCTTACAGTAAAAGAGAAAGAGAAGCAAAAGAGAGTCCCTTCACAGTCACTGAGTCTCCAGCGATCCCTCAGCCACGTGCATGCACTCCTGTTCGATCCATCGGCAACCTGACCTCCAGATCCAAACCCCTGACACGATCAGGAAGCTTTTAGCACCCGAGGATGTTAAGGAGCCCTTCTTGCCCTCAACACAGTCTTGAATCCTGGCTCTGATTCCTGGTTCCCTTGCACCAGTCTGCGGCGGCTTGTGCGGGTCCCCAGACCGCAGGTTGGCACACCTCTGGAGTTGCAGGATTTCACTTAAAAACACTGTTGACGCTTTACAGGCTGTTTGAAGCCTGTACGGAGATGTGGCATTAGAATTAGGTGATTGAACCCTTTGGTGCAGCGCTCTGTCTCTGCTCTCCACTCTTCCGAATCTGCACCAGGGGCAGTGCTGCTATTACAGCACTACCATAGTACAGCCAGAAAACAGGTCCTTCAGCCCTTCTAGTCTGTACCAAAGTACTATTTTGCCTAGTCTCTCTGACCTGCACCCAGTTCATATCTCTCCATACCCATTTGAGTCTTTTTTTTAATCAAATGTAATTGAATTTATTATCTGCAATCTTAACAGTGGGAAGGATTGATTCTCTTTGCAGTAAATGTCAGAAAGCAGGAATGTGCTGGTAGCGTGCTATTGTGTGCTGCTGCTCCCCTCCCCCTGCCTCTCACTCCCCTTGCTGCCAATTCCATAGAAACTGTCATTGTGTAGAGTTGGACGAGCACTAGGAGTCCATCAGCTGGGATTTTTTTATGCTTGGCCATTCTGAGTAGGGCCTTAATGTGCCGTGAAAGCAGTTTTCAGCTCTCGGCCTCGTTCTCAACCAGCAGGAGTGCTATCTCGACCAAATTCCCTGCTGTGAGATTGGCACTAATGGTGCGATCAGTTAAGTTCAGGATCAGCCAAAATTTTATTTTTCATCTGAATAGTGTGCTGCAGAAACAAGAGCAGATCTGACAGCTGTATTGGACCGTTCAAATTCCTTGAGAAGGGATTTCAGGGTAGACTGCAGGTTTGAACAAAAACCTTTCGAAACTACACAAGAGATTGTATAGTTGTGAAACTACACTGAGAGATTGAATGCCTCTTCTCATCACAAGAAATGCAATAGTTTTAAATCTGTGAACGGAGGAACAGTAACTTAACTGCTGCTTTTAACTCAACTGAGATGCTGAAGGAAAATTATCTGCTGTTTGAAACTGTTTTAGCTTTTAAAAGGAGCTACAACAGAGTTTCAATGCCAAAGATTCATTCTTAAGTGTGTCTAATATTAAAATAATACTTTATGGTAGCAGTGCGATATATTAAATGCAGCTATTTAATTCTATTTTTTTCAACCTCTTGACCTCCTCTCACGTGGTTCACTTTGGATGCCCCATCTGTTACCTTGGCTGCGATCAGGTAACTGCAAGCCGTGGATCAATTTGCGATTCTGCCATATAATGTGTGTGACTCGGATATCGTTCAGGCCAACTACTTGAGTCAGACGAGATCCTGAAGTCACAGTCAAAGGAAAGCTCATAATACAGGGGCTCTCTTGGTTTAGGATGACCGGTCTTCTGGAAATCTCAGTCTACACAAATCCTCCCATGTGTTTTTAAAGTATTTTTCAAGATAGAAATGTTGATAAAATATCTTGTGATATTAATGACTGGATATCATTTATGTTCCAATAGTTTAATGGTGGGTAATGGTTGGGTGACTTATGAAAGGAAAGAATTCTACCAAGTGGATATGGGATGATAAAGTATAGAAAATAGGCATTCGTGACTTACAAAGAAATTGTCTTACAGACAATTCTCAGGAATCCTTGCAAAACCTGGGTGACTTGCCTGTAGTTAGAGAATGAGAAACTTTGTAATGAAAATTGCCTCTCCTCACCTGTTTTAGTTCACACACCGTTTTAATTATTTTAAAATAAATCTGTTAAAGTTGCGGCTGAGGGGAATGTGGTTAAATACCCTAATGTTTTGCTTTTCTTTCTATTTTCCTCAAAAGACTATGTGTGAGTCCATAAAGTGAAACTTGGCAGGTTGTGCCTTCACACATTTCATACTGTTGAAGTGCCACAATTAAAAAACCTTCTGTGAGTAAATTCTATGCCAAATGGTGGATATCAAAAGGCTGGGAAAATTCTGCTTGATGCTTAAAGAGCAATGCACATGTACATACATTCACAAGACCAAAATTGCACACAAGCACAAATGCATGCATATTATTTTCCCCCACCACTGCCTTCTTCCCCCCCCCCCCCCCCACACACACAAACCCCTTTATACTAAAACATAAATATTAATATGCACATATACATGTGTCACAATATCAATGACTCTCAGAAGTTTGGTTAATTTTCTAATATTTTGTGTGTATTCAGCAGAGAGTAGGCTGGTTTTAAACAGATTCCATGTTATATAATGAAGAGAAGGGATTATGATGGAACAGCCCCCTCACTGTAGGAGGTAACATAATCCCAACAGCAGGCAGGGCTGTAATACAGCCACACAGTATCCCTTATCTTGTTCAGCACAGAGCAGATGCTGGTTGGTTTGTTGCCATGGTTTTTTTTAAAGGAACGTCCAGGTTTATATTTGATGGTGTAGGATGCACAGGTGATGTCTACTTCTCAAATGGATAAGCGATCAATATAATGCAGCCTAATTAGCAGCGGTGGCTTTGAACAGATGTACAATATTACTTGCAAGAGTCATGTTTTTTTTCCCACAGAGAGATTTGACATCTTTGCAAACCCATCGACTCGAGACAAACTAAATGAAAAGGTCTTTGTTCCAAAAGTGTTACCACTTAGTCCTGACTGCATTTAACAGTATCAAACATTTTAGTGCAGCTTGTTACAGCCATGAGTGAGTTTCAAACAAGTTTTTAGTAAGCCTGTAAGAGGAACCCAATTAAGTTAAAAGAAAAAAAATAACAGCATTTCATCCTCTTCCAACTGATAATATTGGGGCTGATCCTAATGAAATAATATTATTCTGTAACTGTAAAAATAAATATAATATGGAAATTAAAAGTCTGAAATAAGAGCAGTGAAATGCTGGAAAATCTCATCTCACAGAAAAGCACAAACACAAAATATTGACTACTTCTGTTTTCACAGGAGCTGCCTCAGTTGCTGAGTTTTTCTAACCATTTCTGTCTTATGAATAAAAATGAAGGTAGTTCATCGTTTACATTTTGCTGATGGAAAGTTATTTCAAGTCGACCAGTGTTGGTCATGAACTCTCCATGCATGAAGTACCAGATGTACTCGTGTAATCGTTGAATTTTTTTGGACCACTTTTTGAGGCCAAAGAAAGGGGGTAGTTGATTTTTATGCGGGTCAAACTTTTTACCTCATGAGTACCTGTATTGTCCAAGGCATCAGGAACTCAGATGGCCGGGTTTGGGTGGTAAGTTCATGGTCGTGGCATCGGTCGCACAGATGGATGGGCAGGCAACGGGGGCGAGGATCCACGGTCGGGAGTTCGGATGGATACAGCCCCACATTTGGCTGTAATGAAATAGGAGGCCATTTAGCCTGTCAGGTGCATGTCAGCTGCCCACAGAACAAGTACCATCAATTCCACTTCTGCCCAGCGACAACTCTTTGATGTTTTTGTTGCCACCTACCTCCACTTGCGCAATTTATCACAGCCAATTAACTGACCAGCACTTCTTTGAAATGTGTGGAAGAAACTGGATCTCCTGGCAGAAGCCACGCAATCATAAGGAGAAGTTGTAAACTCCACACAATACAGCGCCCAAGGTTAAGATCAAACCCATGTCCTTGGGAGCCATGAGTGGGAAGAACCGATCGCTGCCTTGAATAAAATTTCTTTCTTCAGAGGAAATTCTTTGTTACTGGATGAACCGTACAGAGAACTGCCGGAGGATATACTTGGTTTCTTTTGAGCAAGCGTTATGCAAAAAGCAAGTACTGCGGTTAATGTCCATACCAAACATAAGTAATGCCAGAACTGCTTTGTGGGCCAGACAGCAGCTCTGGGGTGAGGTACAGAGGTGGTCATTCATTAGATGACCTTTTATTTGATGAAAGGACCTAAGACATTTTATTTACTATCCTTCATTCAGAATTTTCTATTCTTGTCTTTGAATGAGCTTTGCCAGTATAGTCCTGTAAAAGGAAATTCCAAGTCAATTGGTGACCTCTCCAGTGGTTGAGCATTTTGCTGCGTTGTCCACGTCATCTGTTTGCTTGGTTGCTGATTTGAAAATCTCAGGCTGATAATATTTGTACAGTGCTGGCGTCCAAATTTTAAAAACTCAGTGTAAAAAAATTTAAGAGATGATAGAGCAGCAGCAGCAGCTTTTTCTCAAGCCTTTTGCAACATGGATTATCCCAATGAGGGAAAACTTTTTGGCCCCTGCAGCAGTGGAGTGTGGTGGTAGTAGAAAAGCGAAATATGACACATTTTTAAACATCTCCACAAAATAATTGGTTTTATTACCACTGCCTGAAAATGATCCTGTTACCATAGCCCAGTGAAAGAATGATCTGTGCCAGTCATCAGATGAAGTAGATTTTTTTCTGTAAGTGTATACCTGTGTGATTGAAGTCTGTGGTTTTCTCATCTATCAAAACTGTAGAAAGGTGACATCTCTTTACATCAGTCACATCTGCCAAGAACCAGGGCCTACAGAAGTGCCAGTGATTATATTCACCCATTGCTGTCAGTTGCCTTTTTACTCTTTCTTTCAAATGTAAATTTTGCTCTTTGTTTAAATCCAAATGTTTCTCCCATTGCTACTATGATGAATCAACATAAAGAAGGGGATATTCCCTGTATAGTTCAATTGCACAACCAAGCAAGGAAAGAACATGCATCAACCAATAGTCAGTGATCTGCATTTTCTACCTCTCTGGAAACAGTACCAGAGAGAGCAGCAGGTCGGAGAAACACAAAAACTGAAGACACTGGAGTCTTCAGAAAGTAATGAGAAGCTGAAGGAACTCAGCCGGCCCGGCTGGTCAGTCTTTTAAATTGCAGCACCTGGAATCACCTTTTAAATTGCAGGTGGGATCTACCCATTAAATGGCCAACCTGGCTAATTTAAGGGGGATCCCGCCCCCGCAAAATGACAAGTCACGTACTCACCGGCAGTACTGCCGGATGTTCCGACGCTGGCTGCCCCGGTGATGCACGCATGCAAGCGCTGACGTCACCAAAATAAGCGGGTGGGCCATTTTCGTTTTCAAGTCGCCTGTGGACGCGACCTAGGTAAGTTAAACTGGGAATCCCTGACTAATTCTGAGGTAGGTCAGGGACCCGGTTGGATTCTGACAGGGTTGACCAGGTCAGACCCTTTCTAACTGCTGTGTAACTGGGGTGCTAATTGCCCGGTTAACCCCATTTTACACAGCAGTTTGAAAGGGCCTCGTGTTTTGGTTGGGACCCTTTGACAAGAGCCGCAGGATGTCTACCTTCGCAGGAGTCTTTCTGCTGAGAAGGTTGAACCACTTTCACTTGTTCTTGGTGTCCTCTGGTTATCCTCAGTCAGTAATAAGTACAGTGCACTTTAACCTTCAAGATCAATGGAAAATTTATTCAACTTTATCCTTGGTCACAGTTTGAGTTGGATGTAACCACATTCCAAGATAGATTTAACATCTTTAAATACACAAAGAGGACAGCTTGGTATCACACCATTCTGTTCTTTCATCTCTTTTGACCACATGTTTAATAGCCAGTTAGAATGAAAAAGCATGTTTCTCTTTATTCTTTAGCAGTAGGGGCCAAGGATTTTAATAAATGGATGTCCATGACTCGTACCCCATTATCGTCTCTGACTTGGAACTTGAATCGTATTTATTGAGTTCTTTTTACCTGATTTTTACATATCCCTTCAGTCCCTGCTTTCCATTAAGATAAAATTAACCCTTTGGTTCTGAAATCCCAATTCTGAAGGATTTAAGCAAAAACAACACAGAAGATCAAGTTACTGAAACTGCTAGGCGGTTGGTCTTCAACTGAGGGATAGAGTCAAGGTCATAAGCATGGAAAAACTCACCAGGTCACGCAGAGCTTGAAACTGCTAACATGTGAATAACCATTTGTATGAACTGGAAGGTAATAGTGACTATAAGCATGTGCAGAAGCTCAAACCAAACTCATAAAAAGAGGCGAGCAGGATTCACAAATTGTATTTGTGGTGCAAAATAAAGGAGGATGATCTTGGGACATGTGGATGGTAGATCCAGAGGAGGAACTACCAATCTCTTTCCTGCTCTCACTCTCAAATGGTCCATCTCTGACTCTTAGCTATTTTCTGGATTCCTTCTCGATGATGGATAGAGGGGCCCCGACCTAAAAACATTGACTGACCCACGGATATTGCCTGACCCGCTGAGTTCCTTCAGCAGCTCATTGTTTGCTCAGCGAAACAACCAATTTCAGTTTATATGCTTTTTCTGTTTGTATTGCTCATAGATAGTCCATGTATAATTTTAAGGATAGAGGGACGAGGAGTGACTAGGTGGAAGAGGGGTGAACTGATAGAGGTATGTACAGTGATGAGAGGCATTGATCATGTGGATAGCCAGAGGCTTTTTCCTAGGGCAGAAATGGTTAATATGAGAAGGCATAATTTTAAGGTGCTTGGGAGTAAGTACGGGGGGGTGGTGGTGGGTGTAAGAGGTATAAGTTTTTCACAGAGAGTGGCAAGTAATGGAATGCTCTGCTGGCAACCGTGGTGGTGGCAGGTACAATAGGAACTTTTCAGAGATTTGTTAGATAGGGACATGGAATTGAGAAAAATTGAAGATTTTGAAGTCGTTTATTGGGTCAGCAGAACACTGTGGGCCAATGGGCCTCTACTGTGCTGTAGATTTCTGTTCTGCTCACAAAATTTTTCTTTGTTGACAGATCATCCTGCTATTTCCAGCATGTTTTGAGCTTGAGTAATATCTCTGACCTGGGTTAATAAGTCCATTTAGTTTCTTACTTTCCAATACAGTACTTCTCATTAATCTAGTAACTAGATAGTTTCACAGACATTAGAACCAACTGGACGACCTTGGCTTCAACCTACTAGAAATATTCCCTTTGTTCTCTTTAACTCTCTCCTCCACCATCACTGTGTCTTTAGACAAACTTACTTTCTCACATCCATGTTTCCCATTTTGACCTCAAATGTTAATCCTGTTTCTCTTCCCATGGATGTGTTTCAACTTCTTGACGGCTTCCTATGTTTCTGTTATTCTTTTGTCAAGGATGTGAGAGTAGTTACCACAGAATCTCGGAGGAGGATGGCAAAAAAAAACTATCTGTCAGAGATTTAGGAATGAGAGAAAATGGAAATGACTACCAGGTGGAGACCACTTGACTGTTTTTAAATTTAGACATACAGCATGGTAACAGGCCATTTTTAGCCCACGAGCCCAATTTACACACCCGGTACATTTTCAACGGTGGGAGGAAACCGGAGCCCCCGGGGAAAACCCACGCAGACACGGAGAATGTACAAACTCCTTACAGATAGCGCAGGATTCGAACCCCGGTCCCGATTGCTGGTGCTGGAAAGGCTCTACGCTAACCGTGCCACCCACATTGAGCTACATCATGGAAAGAACTCTTGGTTTGTATCTGAAATGATGTAGATCTGACAAAAATCTTCTGATTCCATGAATTGTAGTTGCCAGGGTAATTTGCACATCGTGCTGTTTCTGTGCACAGGTCAAATTTTGGAAAAGGTAACCTTTTGTAAATTTAATTTCAACAGAATTGTGTGCTGCATAGATATTCTTTGATCCTGCATGTCATATCTAAAAAGACGAGTTGCATTTAATTTCATCTGCACCTCCTGAGTCCATGGGTAACTAGAGCTGGGAATGTTTGCTGAAGGAAGATGTGGCTGTTGAATTGAGTTTTGGTTAATGTCTTTTCAAAGACTCAAAAGAAAACAAGCACCTGACCCTCGGTCCCTGAAGATGGGTCTTGGTCCTGAAACATTACCTCTGTTTCTCCTACCATAGATGCAGTCTGATCTGTGGGGAACTTCCAGCATTTGAAGTTTTATTTTTATTTTATATTTTCAACATTGAAGTATTTTATTTTCATGCCGTTGTGAAGATGTTGTTGAGACGTCTCCTTTAACCCTGACCTTTTGCTGGCTCTACCTCGGTGGTGGAAGTGTTGGTTGTGAAATTTAATGCAAGCATGGAGAAGATGGATGAAAGGATTCTCATCATTGTTTGAGGGATAAACCAATTTGAACATGGAATTTAAATGTCCTCCACACATTTAAATGAGACCTTTAGTCCCATTCAACAACCAGTGCAACTCTAAGAAGCTAACTTTTTCAAAGAATGCAAGATCCAAGCATTAACTTGTTCCTTTGTTATTGCTTAACCCAGTGGATATGTGTGCCTACAGTGGGCCCATTGGGCATGGGTTCTGCACAGGCAGCACCTTCCTGGAATCATTATTTCTGCTTTGCTTTCTTTTCTTCCTTTGATTTTCAGCCTTGTCGCTTGTGTGTCTTCCTGTTCCTTGGATCTGTTTTCACTGAAAGCGGTAGGCATCTGAACGTCATCTTTTCTCGCTTAGTTGATCAGCAGCCAAAGTTCTGCTGCTTGACTCATGATCCTATGCTTGAGTGAGGTAGAAATCTGCCACTTGACCCTTGGTGGAAAGCGAGTCGGTTAGGTGTTGAGTGTTTGAGATCAGCTGCGTTGTTACTCTGTTCCGCTGCTGGTGATGTCTCAGCCTAGGGAGAGCCCCTCATGAATGCTGCATAACATTAGGAGAGTTTTGGCACACTAGCATTCAACTGAAAGTCAAAGGTATTGATTCGAAGAAGGAAATAATTTTTTTTGTCATATTGTACCTCCAATTGCCAAGAACTTCCAAGAAGCCAACTTTAAAAAAAAAATGATTTGCAGAAAAATCCGTTCAGTCAACACCAGAAGCTGCGATTAATACAGTGGGGCGACATGACACAATACACATCCAAATCCCAATATTTCCAACATCATCAAAGTGCTTTCAGGCAATTCTGAGAAAAGTCCTTTTTCAAGGTATAATCTACCTTTTATGATTTGGAATTGATGTCTTTTTTTGGACTGACATCATTTGGTTGTAGCATGAAGCTTTGTGTATCCAAATGGCTAAATTCCATTGAGGTGAGATCTGTCCTGTGCTTACTGAGTGAGTGCGTGTGCGCGGTGGTGGGTGGAGAAATTGGATTAATCATTTGCATTGGGCCTAATATATGCAGGACATGTGTCAGTGGGGTGCTAGAATTAGGTTGGATTTTTCAGCTCTTGCAGTCTTATTTTCATTGGGCTGATTTCAATTTGAATGCAAATGTTGGCTCTTTAGAAGCTACAAAGCTGTGTTTATGGTCTTCGTCGCACAAAATGAAGCATAGTTGTATAGTCTGATCACAGAGCATTACTGCAGAGTATGGTGTTATGCAATTTTCATGCACAGAATATCTGAAGTCCTCTAAGTCACATTAGAAATGGCTTCTTTCATTGCCTCAAGCAAAAGGACTTGCTGAAAAAAATTGAGTGTAATTATTGGAGCAATTGCTGGATTGTCACTCATCCGTCTTCTCCTTCCAGTTTCAGAAAGTATGAAGAATTTACCAGGGCAGTGGGTGCCTTCAGATGCCCCTATTAAAATGAGGTCTGACCTCATGAATGGAATTGTCATTTACCAATTGTTGTTAAAAGAAAGCCTTGAGATGCTGCTGTCGAGTGCATGCTGGAAAAACTCAGCAGTAACCAAATATTTGTTACCCTTTACATCCTATGGATGCCACGTGACTTGCTGAGTGTCTTATGTATTGTATTTACCAAATATTAGGCTCTTTCAGGTGGCCAGAATACCCCGATGTAAAGCCGCATATTTTACCCCTATGCGGCTGTCAGGAGACCACCTGAAAGAGCAGGAAGTTCCTCCGAGTCGCACTTTCCAACCATCCTTCCTCCAAGAGGGAAAATCACTGGGGCACTGAAGTCCAGTCCCCCCCCCCCCCCCCCCCCCCCCCGCTGCCTGACAACCTCCTCCCCCGGCACAGGACTTCGGGGAAGGGGCTGCTGGCACAGGATGTCAGGGTAGGGGCTGACGGCGAGGGACTTCAGGGCAGGGGCTGCTGGCGCAGGATGTCCCAAAGGGACAGGAACCGGAGTGCGCTCTGAGGCATCTCTCCCGCAGCTGTCCCTTTCAGGTGGACAGCGCAGCGCTTTCAGGGCTGCCAACTGAACGACCATTCCATAGGTCAGCATCCGCTTCTGCAAGCACATTCTTGGCGGAGAATGCACCTGAAAGCGGTTATTGTGTTTCCAAATTTTCCAGATTCAGTCAGCACAATTTTAAGAAAGGGAAATAGTGTTAAGAGTGCCAGAATTAATTTACCCCTGTTTGGATGAGTAGGGTAAATAGAGTGGATATAGTGTATTTGGATTTATCAAATTGTAAAAAAATATAACTCATAATTGATTGTTACACCAGATGTCTATAATTTCATGAAAGTAGTGACACATTTAGACAGCGTGATGAAGAAAATCTTTGGCATGCTTGCCTTCATCAGTGAGAGCATTGAGTACAGGAGTAGGCACATCATGTTGCAACCACACAGGATGTTGTTGAGATCGGACTTGGAATACTGTGTGCAGTCTGACTGCCCAGTTATCGGAAAGATGTTGATAAGCCCAAAAGAGTGCAGGAGGAGAGGCTTGATAGAGTGTGACTTGCCCTCCAAAGCCTGGGAAGCTAAATGCAACTGATAAAAAAAGGTTTGTAAAATCACGAGGGACACCGATGAGGGAAACAATGAGGCCATTTTTTATCCCCAGAGTAGGAAAATGTAAAACTCGAGGACCATAGATGAAAGGTGATAGGGAAAAGATTAAAAGGATTAGTGCAGCAAGGTTGGCGTAGTGGTTAATGGAACGCCTTTACAGTGCCAGCAATTGGGATCGGGATTCAAATCAGCGCTCTCTGTGAGGAGTTTGTACGTCCTCTCTGTGCCTGCGAGGGTTTTCCCCGGGGGCTCTGGTTTCCTCCCACTCTTCAAAATGTACCGATGGTACAAATTGAGCAGCATAGACTCATGAGCTGAAATGGCCTGTTACTGTGCTGTATGTTTAAATTTGAGGGTCACCTTCTTTACACAGAAGATGGTAGATACATGTAACAAGCTGCCAAAGGAAGTGCTAAAACAGTGGTGGTCAATGGTAATGTTAAAAATGCATTCAGACAGGTACATGGCTCGGAAAGATTTAGAGGGATGCAGGCAAATGGGACCAGCTTGGTCAGCCTGGACAAGTTGGACCAAATGGGCTTTTTGCGTGCTGAAGAACTAATGACTCTTTTGGCCCTTTTAGCGAATTGTAAAGAAAAGGTTTCCTCTGCCTTTAAAACTCTCCGTTTACCTACATAAAAGGTCCAACGCAATCCAGGTTCCCTTCGCCAAGAACGGTAGTGTCAGAGGTGGAGTGAATTTGCTCCACCTCCTGAGTAAAAGGATTTCCACTGAAAGGGAGGGGGAGGACTGATGACATCATGATGATGTCGTCAGCCCGCAACCTAACAATGCAAATTTTAAAGTACCCTTCTGCAAAAAAAGGAGATTACGATACACCGACGATCTTCCTGAGTTCTAGACTGCTGAAGCAGATCTCTCGAGCACTCGCACCTGCTCCTCAGTCGTTATTGTGTATATGGCACTTGCACTCGCCTGTGCGTATGTTCCACATCACAGTGTTGGGCGGCGCTACTGTACAACATGCCCCGCCTCCTCCACCTCTGGAAGCCGGCTCGGGAATCTCCTCTGCGTAAAAGGACTTTGCAATCTGCCTTTTCTGTCCTCTGCATTAAAGGTACATTTTTCTTTTTTTCTGTGACGTGAGCAGGGGATAATGTGGCCTTTGTGCAAAAATCATGTTGATGAGTGTTTATGGGATTAAGCTTACCACTTTAACATAGATTGAGGGTCGATTAATGAAGAGAAAACACGGCAATCTTACCGAAGGCAGCCTGTAGATTGGCAGCCTGTAACTGGTAGTGTAGCTCAAAGATCAGTTTTGGGTCTCAGCTGTTTGCAATTAGTTTGAAAATGGAGTAAAAGGGACTGAATGAAAATATGTCAAAAGTTCACGAACAATACCGCACAAGATGATAAATAAGTATCTGGCAATATAAATTGGTTGGAAATGGTTATCGTTTGAATGATTAGCAAGGACAGTTGCTGATGAAGCTGTAACATGGGTAAGTGTGAAATTACTTTGATAAGATGGATAATGAAACAGAATGCTGTTTGAAAGTTGAGAGGCTGGGAAGTTCAAGGATTGAGAGGATGTCGTTTGGCCTCAATAACAGAAAGTAAACATACAGGCATTGAAAGCAGTCGAGGGGGTGTGTAAGATTAATCTTGGTTAGTTTGGGGTGGCACGGTTAGCGCAACGCTGTTACAGTGCCAGTGATCGGGACCAGCGTTTGAATCCCGCGCTGTCTGTCTGTAGGGAGTTTGTCTGTTTGGGTTTTCCCCGGAGGCTCCGGTTTCCTCCCACCCTTTAATAGACAATAGGTGCTGGAGTCGGCCAATTGGCCCGCCATTTATCGGATCATGGCTGATCTTTCCCTTTCAATAACCAACCCCAGCCTTGTCCCTATAACCCTTAACTCCCCTGCCCACAAGAGCCTTATCCAACTCACCCTTAAATCTATACGTACTTGGGTATGATTGGTTGGCCTGGGCTCGTGGGCCACAAGGGCCTGTTACTGTGTTATATGTCTAAATTTTAATAAATGTAAAAATTCTTGCAGCAGTGTCTGATTGTGCAGTGAGCTTTGACCCTCCTGTATTAGAGATGGCAGTTAGTGCTGCTGTTGTGTCACAGCACTGATGTCGGTCAACCCTGACTTCGTGGCATTTCCGCATTTTTCCCTTGACTGTGTAGATTTCCACCTAGTTCTCTGGCTTCCTCCCACATCCCAAAAACACACTGGGAAACTGATTGGTTTCTTTAAACTACCCTTAAGTGTGAGTAACCGGCAAAAGGACCAAAAGAGGGTGGATGCGTGTGGGAGAGCACACAAGTCGCAGGACTGACTTGTAAGGAAAAGCGAGAGGCGGAATGGGACGGGTTGGATTCTTTTGCCTGGAGCTGAAATGAACCTGCTGGACTGAGTGACCTCCTTCTGAACCTTAATAAGTATGTTGATGTGACAGGCAGACTTTTCCTAAAGAATGACGTTGAGCTGTTTATATATGTTTTCTGATGGTGGTGGACAAGCTCTTCGTTTGCTTCCATTAGAAGTTGAAGAGGATGATGCTTGAAATGAGGAAATCTAACTCAAATGTCTGCAGACACTGTGACTGAAGTGAAAACATGATGCTGGAGAAACTCAGCAGGCCAAACAGCAAGCAAAGATAAGGATACGTAACCAATGTTTCGGGCTTGAGCTCTTCATCAAGGCAGGGTTTCTCTAGCATTGTGTTTTTACTTAGCTAACTGAAAACCAACTGGCTGATATCACCTTTGAGATGAGGTTCTTCTTCATTGCCAAGTAAATTCCAAACATGTCCACACTGATTTGTGTAGCTGAGAATAGTTTTGCTAAAACTATCAATGAGAAATTTACTGACCTACTATATCACCTCCAAGCTCCTTTCATTTCAAGGACACTCGTGCGTTCTTTAGATTCTCTAACTGGCATCACGAAGAGGGAAACTGCAACCCTGCAGATCCTAAACAACTGAGTGTAACTTGCAGGTATCTTGACCCTTGACCTTTAAGGTCAGAGACCAGCCTTTTTCTTCTGGTGCTGCTGCTTCTCAGAAATGTTACCTCCTGTGTTGCACAGTTGATCACATCTTTGCAGATTGCCCCTGTACTCCAGATTGCCCCTGTACTCCAGATTGCCCCTGTACTCCAGATTGCCCCTGTACTCCAGATTGCCCCTGTACTCCAGATTGCCCCTGTACTCCAGATTGCCCCTGTACTCCAGATTGCCCCTGTACTCCAGATTGCCCCTGTACTCCAGATTGCCCCTGTACTCCAGATTGCCCCTGTACTCCAGATTGCCCCTGTACTCCAGATTGCCCCTGTACTCCAGATTGCCCCTGTACTCCAGATTTGGTTTCTTTTAGTGTCCACTAATATTTCCATCTCAGCCTGCAATTTTGTTTTCTCTTTCATTGCAATGTTATGCAGCACAGAATCAGGCCCTGCAGCCCATTTTGTCTCTGCTGACCATCATTTTCAGCACTCCGCTCATAGCTAAATGTTTGAGGAAAAAACACGCTGTTGCAAAAAGCAAATAGTCAAGCAGCATCTGAATGGTCAACATTTCTGGTTGGAACCCTTCATTGAGACTATCTTTTTTTTAATTTTTAAAAAAAATTTATTTTTCACACTATAAACCATATTGATCAAGATACATACATTTTCCTTTTCAAATATATACAGTGTCATTTTCTCCTCCCTTCCTCCCCTCCCTCCCTCCCTCACCTCCCCTCCCACTTATTTAAAGTTCAGAATCTAAGATACATTAAACCCGTTAAACAATGTTGTCACTCAATAAAAATAAATAAGAAATTCCACTGAGTCAGTTCTTTTCATCATCTTCTCCTTCTGTCATTTTAGGTGGTAGATGTCCACGGTAGGTTTTCTCTATTGTGTTTCATGTATGGCTCCCATATTTGTTCAAATATTGTAATTTTATTTCTTAAATTGTATGTTATTTTTTCTAATGGAATACATTTATTCATTTCTATATACCATTGTTGTATTCTCAAATTATCTTCTAATTTCCAGGTTGACATAATACATTTTTTTGCTACGGCTAGGGCTATGAGGGTTGCACACAAAAGTGCAACATCCATAGGAAGTAAAACACATTCATTTTCAGGCCTGAGAGATTTTGTGTACTGCACTTGACACCAGCATGCGCAGACTTCACTGTTTTTAGGTATTGTGGGTCTCTTAATGCTTCTTGACTATTTTCCGAGCACCTGCTTCACCATCCTCTCAGGCCAATGTGTTCCAGATTTCAGCTGATTGGGAAATCTTAGTTCCCTCTTAAATCTCCTTTCTCTGAACTTAAACCTGTTTCCTCTGGTTATCGATGTCTGCCAAGAGGACAAGTTCTGATTGCTTATTGGACCAGACATTTAGTGCATTTATATGTTGTCAACTGTAGTAAAGGTTAAATTAAAACATTGTATTTTGTGGAGGTGGGGGGGGGGGCGGGGGAGAATCTACAAGTAACCACAGCCTTGCAAAATAGGAATGAGAAAGTTTTGATTAGACACAGCCCATCCCACACATTGTGAAGATGGACAGCCTTAAGGTTTCTCTGAGAAAAATGCTTCGCTCGGAGAAGTCAAGCAAGAGGTTAAGGCTGAAGTGAGATTTATTGTTTGTCAGTGGTGAAGGACTCAAATTCAACTGCTTCCATTTGTCTTTAATGTAGCAACACTCCTCACATGTCAAACAGAGTAATGAGTGATAAATATGGTCTTTGAGAGAGATGGTCACTATATCTACCGTATATTTTGGCGTACAAGTCGACAGGCATATAAGTAAACCCCATTTTTCAGCCTAATTTTAAGGATTTTGTGGTGTATCCGGCGTATAAGTCAACCCCCATGTTTTGGACTGTCCAGACCTCCCAGGAACAATCTCAATGTTTTTAAAAACACCCCAATTGCAAGTAACAAAGCTGTAAATTAAGTTTTTTAAAAAAACCTCGGCCTACCGCGCAGGAGTGGCGATGGTGACCTCAGGGTCCCAGGTAGAAGCAGTTACAGCAGCGCCCGATGGTGGGGAGCTGTTGGGGGGGGCGTCGGCACTGGCAGCAGGCAGGTGCTTCCAGCATCAACCTCAACGCCAAATTGATGTCAATCTGGTTTTGTCGGTGAATTTAAGGTCTCGGAAGTATATCTGGTTTATAAGTCAAACTCCCTCCCCTTATGCCAAAATATACTATAGTTGTAAGATTCTTTTATTGTCATGTTATTGTACAGAAGATGTAGTATTATACGAAATTGCCTTCGCCCATCAACCTCTTCTCGAATCCCAGCTCATTCCCATGAGCCAGTCTCCAGCAGCCCACAGTCCGTCGGGTTTCTACGACTGCGTTGTGTGCAGTCTGTATGGGTTCCTCAGTCGCTGAGCCTCTAGTTGGTTTTCTCCTCTACCTATCTCTCCTCCCCACCACCACCCTAGAGTCCTCAACCCCTCGTGGCCGCTGCTGAACACAGGCGTGGCCATCTTGGGTTGCAGGACCCAGCCCATGGTTGCAGGATTTTAATTTTAAAACGCCGTCAGCTCCTCTAACGGGCCATTTAACACTCGTACGGCTGCATCAGCATTAGGACTGGCAACCCTTCAGAGCAGTGCTGTGTCTCCACTCTCCTGGAGCCACACCAGAGGCATCGCAGCTCCAGCAGCACTGCCATTTTGCTGCCTTTTAAGAGGGCAGTGCCATTCACGAGTTTGTAGCAGATGACATTTTCGGAAGTGAAGGCTCCATTAGAATGTGGGAACAGTGGTAACCAACTTTATTACTAGTTAGGCTGCGAAACTAGGGATTTGTTTGAGCGAGTGAGAACTGAAAAACTAACGTACTCCAGAGTTAACTATTGCAAACTCCATCCAGTCGATGAATCTGTTTCATGTGGTTTGCATTCAAGAAGAGAAGTTACTGTATGACATTCAGATTTCCCAATCCTTAGAATAAGCACCAAACTCGCTGGCAACTGGCTGCCTCATTGATCTGGATTATTCTATGTGCTGGCAGACGCAAAAATACGGTTGGTTTGGACTGATATTTTGAGAAGATACAGAGATGGAAGCTGAACCTGGCATGTAAATGAGTAGAATTCATGGTTAGTCTGTCTGAAAGAAGAAATGCAAACGATTGCAGACGGATTGGAGAACATGTCAACGAAGCAAGGCTGACAGACCTAGAGCTTTTCTCTGGAGCAAAGAAGAATGAGAGATGACTTAATAGAGTTATATAAGATTAGGAGGGGCTTAGATAGGGTGGACAGCCAGCTCCTTTCTCCTGGGGTGACAGTAGCAAGCACCAGAGGACCACGTAAACAGGCACATTTTCCCCTCCGCCTTCCACAGAGACCACTCCCTCCAATACCCTTTCGTCCACTCCACTCTTCCCATAAATTTTCCCCTTGGTATTTACCCCTGTGTCTGCAGGAAATGCTTTACTTGTGCCCATGACGCGCCCCGCCCCCCCCTCCCTCCCCACCATTCAGGGCCCCAAATAGTCCTTCAAGTGAAACAACACTTGTGAATGTACAGGGATCAATGACTACAACCAATGCTCCCACTGTGGCCTACTCTAGACCAGAGAGACTGGATGCACACTGGGAGATCGTTCCATAAAGCACTTTTGCAGCATCCGCTGCAACAACAGGGTATTCCCACACCGATGCGTCCGTCCATGAGCTCATGCTCTGCTAAACCAAGGCCACCCGCAAAATTGGAGGAACAACACCGACCAGATAGCATTAACATTGATTTTTTTTTTTTCAGTTTCTGTTAGTACCCTCCCCTGTCTATCTCTTTTTCCTGGCTCTCTCCTCCAGCTCCCCACTCCCTTTCCTGACCATTCAGAGAGCTACCCCATCCTCCCTCTCTCAGCTTTTTTTCTTTTCTGCCCTCCCAAACATATCCACCTGTGACCTCTTGCCTGTGTCCTGTGCTCATCCCCAAGTCCCTTCTTCTTTCCTCTCCTCTCCCTCCCCCCCCCCCCCCCAACTTTTAGATGAAGTGTAATTAAGCATCATCTTTACATCACATTTGTTTGTCTGGCATTATAATGAATAACGTTAAGGGTGCATGATCTGACAGTAGCCGAGCTGCATATTTAGTTTTCAATTTCCTACCCTCCAATTGAGCTGATGCTAAAAATAAATCAATTCTAGTGTAGGAATCATGTTGTCTAGAGTCTTCTTCAGATATCAGTAAGATTTAGATCTTTCATAAAGGGCAGGGTAGATTTAGCCGCCCTGGCCCAGGTCACTTTCTTTGCTGACTTCTCCATGACTGGATCCAGACAAAAAATAAAATCCCCTCCAATCAAAATATTTTTGCAACCATCACTTACTTTTAAAAATATATCCTGGATATATTTTTCATCATCAAATTTTGGGGCATAAATATTCAAAAGTGTCCAGGATTCTGTGTATATCTGGCAGTGCATTACCACAACCCTCCCGTTTGGGTCGGCAACCACATCTTGGACCACAACTGGAACATTTTTCTTCATCAGAATAGCTACTTCGCTTGCTCTAGAACTAAAGGAGGATGACGCCACTTCACCTACCCTCTTTAGTTTTATATGTTCTTGTTCGGTGAACACTATATTAGATTGCATTTTCTTAGGGTGTGCCAACATTTTCTTTCTTCTTATTGGCCCGTTAATCCCGTTAACATTGAATTTAATTGTTTTATCCATTACGCTGGAGCTTTTAAAAAAAATTATCCTTGCCCCTCTCTTACATCTTTCTTGATCTTTCTTTGGCATAGGTATCTGTAATAAAATAAAACCTGAGACAAGATTTAAATAGTTTTTAAAAAATGCATGTAATAGTATAAAAGAATATATTGACAACCATCATTAAATCCCATCCCTTTGAACTATCTTCCCCAGCACCACCTACCAAAATAATTGGTGTCAATTCTTCCCCGATACTAGAGTGTATCGATGGCATCTATTTATAGACCTTCCCTTTATCCAATCTTGGAGCTCCCTATATCTAAATCTATCATCAATCTCTATATATCAAAAACAAGTTAAATATCACTATTATATATACAATAATAAAGTCAAAAATCTAATTGTGTTTCTGATAAGTATTCAAATTAGAAGCAAAGTTTAGGGCCTGCTTAAAATCATTTAAAAAAAATTCTTCCCACCTCCAGGAAGGAAAAATTAAATGTTGCCGGATGCAACAGAGCATAATCTATGCCTTTACTTTTTTTATATTTTTTTAAATGGTATTGGTGTAAACCAGCACTTGTTGATTGTTGCATACGCAATGGGCCGAAGGGTTGTTACATGCTGTGTGACTATGATCTTCAAATGTATCTTGTCACTTGTCACTTCAAGGCCACTCGGAGTGGGGGAGGGGGGACATTTGGAAGGCATTGCAGGCAAGCAGACTGCAAGGACAACTATATATTATAGCTGGTATCCTTGGCAACCATATAGCCATGAAGTTAACTCTCTGAGGACATGATAGGTGAAAAAAATGTTGAAAGGACCACAAAGGTGAAGCGATGCTATTTTTGTTTCCTATTGGTGTTAAAGTACATTTTTTGTATTTCTTTATTTATCGCTCTATGAACCATATCAACCAATATATTTACAGATGCATCTCTTTAAATATTCCCAGTGACATTTTCTCTTTTTTCCCCCCATCCCTCCCTTCCCCCTTCCCACCCCCCTCCAAAAACAGTAAATATTGGACATATAAAATACAATAAAACAATATCTTTATACAAAAGGAATACAAACAAAAAAGCCATATCATCTACTTATTCACGTTAAATATGATCGTGTTTATCTTCTTATCATTTTAGGTGGTGGTGGTCCGAGGCCTGCTCTTTCTGCCATGTTCCATATATGGTTCCCAGGTTTCCCCAATCATTATAACTTCGTCCTTTAAACTATGTGCTTTTTTTCCCAAATGAGATACACTTAAACTTGGTTATATATTTCATTAATGTTTATAGTCATTTAGTCCAAAGTGGCCATATTATATCTTTATTTTCACTTCTTTTTCGCCTCTTCACCACCTCCATCCCTTTTTTCCATTGCTGTTTTTTAAGTTTTCCTTTTTAAGCTTTGAACTTTTAAAGAAGTGGAAGGACAACACATTTAAGGCCTGAAATACCCCAACAATCCCCACAAGCAATAGCCCTTTAACCCCAAATGAACCTCCCCTCCTTGGATTGCCTCCTGTCCCTTGACGGCAACCACAATTCCCCTTTCCATTCGGTTTGCGAACTTGCTCGCAAGCATCAATCGATTTCGCAGTGACCCTTATTCTCACCACCCCCAGCCCCACATGGAGAACACTATTTTCCTATACTTATAACAAAGCTCTCTTTTTTTCCTTCTTTCCCTTCTCTTATCCATCTTTAAATCTTTATATATATATATATATAATTTTTACTTTATATTTATTACATATTTTTGTATATTTTCTTGCCAGTCATCCTTCTTGACATTCCTCCTCCTCTATTCTCCTGTCCTGCAAATGTTCAGCAAATTCTTGGGCTTTCTTTGTGTCCGAGAACAGTCTTTTCCATTCCCCAGGGATGAATAATTTGTGTACCGCTGGATGTCTTAATATAAAGTTATACCCTTTCTTCCATAAGATTGTTTTCGCCATGTTGAATTCCTTCCACTTCTTTAAAAGTTCAAAGCTTATGTCTGGGTAAAAAAATACTTTTTGTCCCTTATATTCCAACAGCTTATTGTCTTCTCTAACCTTCTTACTTCCCTGCTCCAGTATGTTTTCTCTTGTCGTATATCTTAGAAATTTTACCAATATGGATGTCGGTTTTTGATGTGGTGGCGGTTTCGGTACTAGCGCTCTATGCGCCCTTTCGATTTCTATTTCTTCATGTGAGTCTGTTATTCCCAGCACCTTCGGGATCCATCCTTTTATAAATTCCTTCTTATCTGACCCTTCTTTGCCTTCTTTCAGGCCCACTATTTTTGTGTTGTTTCGCCTACTGTAGTTTTTCAATACGTCAATTTTTTGTGACAATAAATCTTGTGTCTCTTTAATTTTTTTTTCGCTCTCTTCCAACTTCCCTCTTAACTCATTTAACTCCATTTCTACAGCAGCTTCTCGATCCTCCACATTTTCTACTGTTTTCCCTATTTTAGTCAGGACCAACTCTAAGCTTTCCATTCTGTCTTCAGCTCTTTTCATTTTTCTTTTGATTGAACTAAATTCTAATGATCGCCATTCTTTTAATGACCTCATTTGTTCTTCAAAAAAGGCTTTATCTAAACTTTGTCCTTCTATTTTACCTTCTTTCCTTTGAAGTTCTTGGTCTTCTTTCTCCTCTTCTGTGTCTGCATCTATGTCTGTGTCATCTTCTCTTCTCTGTATCTTCATCCTTCTCTGGTGAGCTGCCTCTGTATCCTTGCTGGGCCTTCAGCTGCTGTGTCTCCTGTTGTTGGGCCTCCCGTTGCAGGTTGACCCGCCACTGGGCCCCCTGCTGCAGGCCGACCCACTGCTGGGTCTCCTGCCGCAGATCGTCCCCCTGCCAGTCGCCCCGTTTCCACTCATCCTCTTCCCGCCCTTCGTCCTCTTTCTCACCATTCTTCTTTTCTTCTTTCTTCCTTACTTCCCCCAGCCGAATGCACTGATACTGGGTGTCTCTCAGCTGGCCACTCCTCAGCTGAGTTCCCCCCTCCCGTCAGCGTTAACCTTTTTTACTTATGCACTGCGCATGCGCAACTGCGCACCTCTTCTTGGCTCTGAGAGCCATTTTTGGAGTCCACTGGTCGGGAGGACACCTCTCCTCTGGGAACTAACCAACGCCGGAGATCGGGCGCTCCTCTCCACGGTGGCTCTTTGCTCCGACGTGCAGGTAAGACCTTCTTCTTTCTTCTCCAGTGATTTTCCCCATCTTCTCTCTCTTCTTTGTAACTTTATCTTTCTCTTCCTATATTTTATGTTTATTGAGCTTTGTTTTTTTCATACTTTTTCTTTTCTCTGGAGAGGGCTGGTTCCACCCGACCATCCACTACTCCATCACGTGACTCCCTCCACGTTTAAGTGCATTTGGGGAAGAGTGTAACTTGTGCCCATCTCAGCAAAAGCAAAAGGTTGGATCTTGGATTAGATTAGATTGCTGCAGCTACTGTGTTCAGCTTTTTGCAACCCAGCAGCATATTTTTTCAAATACTCTTGCACAGTGAAGAGAGAAATATTTCCATGGATCTGTTTTGATGACTTGTTTTAGTTTTAGTCAGCTGAGGTTCAACCCAAAAATATCACAGCTGCCTCATGGGAACAAGCAAAGTAGGTACAATAATTGAAAATTCAAACATGTGCTTTCTTGTTGCAGCCACGCTCACAGGGGAATGTTTCATCCATGGCTTTCATCAAATTACTCAGCAAGGCAACATGGATCAAACTGGCTGACGTCACCTGGGAGCATGTTGTTCTACAGGAAGTTAACCGGCAGGCCCACACAGTTACAAAGGAATTAAAAGTGGCGTGTTAACAGAGACTATGAAGAGGCAAATGGTTTGTGTGCTGCTGCAGGTTTTACCCATTGTTGAAGGGTGCTTTAATCTTCTCTGTGCATAGAGACACTCCGAGGTTCTCCAACAAGACTGTGAACTAACTCCCAGTCCCGATTTTGTTGCACAATATTCTGGGCTATACATGCAACATCTCACTGGCAGTTTTTCCACTTAGTAGGTGCACTGCAGTCAATAGGCCTTTATATGGTGAAACACTGCATTATAGCCAGCTCAAGTTTTTTTTTTAAATAAAGGTGGTTTTACCTTTTATGCTGACGACCTATAAAGCAGATCCTGCAGTGCCTCTAATGCAGAGCTGAGTCAGGAGCTGGCTTCCAGAGCTGAAGGAGGTGGGGCGAATGGTGCAGTAGCGCCGCCCACCACCGTGATGTCAAACTTGCGCGCTGAGAAGAGAAAGCTGCCTATACTCGAAAATGGCTACTGAAGAGCAGGTAAGAACACTAGTGGCAATCTGTGCAAGCAGTCTTAGGATGCAGGCAGATCTGTGCAACGTAAAGCCTCTATTAACCATATGGGTATTTTAGAATTCATACTCCTGGGTCACGAGGTGAAGGCGTAATTGCTACGTCATCAGCCGTTCCCTTTGTAGCTGCTTTCAGTGGCATTCCTTTTACAGAGGAGGTGGAGCGACTTGACTCCACCTCTGAGTGTACATCCCTAGGCAGATGGAAGCTGGAGCGAATTTGAGCAGCTAATCCAACTTTGGACCTTTTATGGAGGTAAGTACAATGATGTCAAGCTAGAGAGTCTCTGTCTTTACATTCACTTTTTTTTCTATAAAAAGGCCTTATGAAAATTAAATTGACAAAGATTAATTTCAGTAGAAATTATGAAGCCATATTTGTCAATTCAGGTTTTTTGTTCATTCTCTGCCCCAAACCAATTGCTGCTCGCAGTGCTCCCAGTTGATGAAGTGGTGAAATATAATGAGGGTTCCCAATTCATACATGCTGTGCAAATGGTATGATTGATCACACTTGGATAAGGCTCATGGTCATATAGAGTGGTCATATGGTCATATCTGATGCCTTAGGTTGCAAGAATGGCCACTGCATCCACAAAGCTGTGACTCCCTCCAGCAGGAATCATGAGGCATTTTTATACTAGGCCCACTCAGATAGGGCCAAAAGTCCATATGTAAAGGCAGAGAACCTCCGCCAAAACGCATCTCTGAATGTGCGGCAGCTGCCTACGAACGGCATAATCAACCCCCCTCAGAGAGGGATAATCAACAGAGTGCTGCGCTCCTCAGATCGATCTGAATGTACATCCATGCTAAGCAGCTGTTTATGGGAAGGCTAATGACTCCATCAGCCCACGAACTAACTCCCTGCTGCCTGACAGCCCTCTTCCCCACTGGAGAGGGAGTTCAGCAGGGGCCGCTGGGGCAGGGGTAGCCGTTGGGGCAGGGGCGGCTGGTGGAGGATGTCAGGGGGTGGCCTGTGTGGGCTGTGACAGCCCTGCTGGCGGCTCCAGCACCTCACTGGGCGCTTCAGTCTTCGGGGCCACTCTCTGCGGCTCAAAATGCGGCAGAGCAATGGTGATCTTCCCTACCTCTCATCCCCCATGCAGCTGGAACTGTTCTGGGAAACACAGAGGGGTTCCACCTGCGTGGGGGATGATGGGTAGGGAAGACGGGCATTGCTATGCCGAATATTTATGACTGGTGGCACTGCGTCACCAATCGCCCCGCCTCCATCAAATCCAGAGGGCACTACGAGGTGCCTCTGGATATGAATGCGATGCTGGAGCAGCCTTTTAGGGCTGCTGTCTGAAAGCTAATTTTTCCATCTGCTCTTGTAGCCAGCCTCAGGGTGGAGGCCTGACATGAAATGGCCTAGTGAAGAAATAAACAAGCGTAAAGGGGGATATTCTCTGCCCTTACATTGCTAAACCTACCTCCATAAAACCTCTGAGAGTAGATCCAGCACGCGAACCCTGATCTGTCCTGAGGGTATGGTCAGAGGTGGAGTGGCTGCGCTCCACCTCATCCATGAAGGCAATGCCACTGGAAGCGGCTATAAAGGGGCGGGCTGATACCATCACGATGATGTCGTCAGCCCATGACTCAGGAGTCCGATTTTTATTTTTTTTTTATTTTTATTTTTTAAAACCCTGTATGCCCTAATTACAGTGCGCAGGATAATTAGTTTGGTGGGAGAATATTGATGAGAATACTGGTGATGTTAACCCATAAGCCTGAAACCATAAGCTTCAAAGAGCAGCAGACTTGTTCACGGCAATGAGCCTTAGCCTGATTTTCAAACACACTGGAAAAAGCAAGGGAAGTGGATAGCTAGAAAAATGAGTTAAAAGGCCATTTTGGTCAGGTGGCAGAATACATTTCCACATTGAAGAAGATATGAATGCTGGGATAAGTTGTCATGCCAGTTAAAAACATTGAGGTTATTCAAGTACAATTATTCAGGGCAATTATCATTACCATATTCCTTCAGAGAGATGATAATTACCCCTTTTGTATCCCACAAGGGCTATTAATACCATATCTCCATTCTTGCAATTGTGGAGATTAATTTCTTATTAACTTCCAAAGCCAGTGTTAGCTTGGTCTTTAGGATATATAGGGTATGGGCAGGTAATGATTTAAGGCTAATTAATCATTCGGGAGGAGTCGCGTGATGGAGTCATGGCCGGTCAGGGAATTCCAGCCCTCTCCGGAAAAGTTAAAAAAAAAAACACACAAAACACAAAGGTACAAGAATAAAAATTAAAAAACAAAGTAAAAATAAAGGTGAGAAGAAAATGGCAGCGAAGAGAGAAAAGTCAAAAACAACGGGAAGAAGAGAAGAAGAAAGAACGTCTGAAGAAGAAGGTGAAGGCCTTACCTGTCCGAGGAGGCCCGCCGCGGAGTGAGAAGCCCGCTCCCTCAGGTCAGTGGAAGTCCCGAGCTTGGGACTACAAACATGGCTCGAGGAGCCAAGTAAAAGTGCGCAACCGCGCATGGAATAAAACACACTGACGGGAGGGGGGAACAGCTGCGGAGTTGATCTCCACAGCTGAGAGAGACACCTGCAACACAGCAACAGGTGCAGAACATAGAAAATAACGACAACAAGAAAGAAGAGGGTAAAAAGAAAACAAGGAAACAACAGATGGTCAACCCAGAGGAAGAAGAAGAAGAACAGAAAGAAATGGAAGAAGAAGAGAAAGGCAAGACAATGGATATATCTTTTTTTAAAGAATATATGGATTCAGTGAAAGAATGGCAATTACAAGAATTTAATGAGATAAAAAGAAGAATTAAGAGTGCAGAAGAAAAAATGAATAAAATAGAAATGGTCATATCAGAAATAGGAAAAAGAGTGGATAATGTGGAAGAACGAGAAATAATCGTAGAAATGGAAGTAGAGGACAAAAGAGAAATTAGAAGAATCTAATAAAAAAGTTAAAGAGGCACATGAGCTGTTAGCTCAGAAGATAGATATAATGTAAAACTATAATAGAAGAAATAATAAAGATAGTGGGCCTCAAGGAAGATGAAGAAGGCAAGAATATGAGAGAATTTATAAAAGATTGGATCCCCAGGGTCCTAGGAAGACCAGAATTACAGGAAGAAATGGAAATAGAGAGGGCACATAAAACCACAAGCACAGCAAAAACCAAGATCCATTTTAGTAAAATTCTGAAGATATACCACAAGAGAAAATATATTGGAGAAAGCAATGAAGAAAATAAGAGAAGACAAAAAGCCACTGGAATACCAAGGTCAAAAAATATTTTTGTATCCAGACATAAGTTTTGAACTCCTGAAGAAGAGGAAGGAGTTCAATACAGCAAAAACGATCTTATGGAAAAAAGGATATAAATTTATGTTAAAGTACCCAGCGGTACTTAAAATAGTTATTCCAGGGCAACAAAACAGACTATTCTCGGATCCAGAGGAAGCACGAAAATTTGCAGAACAACTACAAAACAAGCAGAGAGATGAAGACATGTAATGAGAGTAAAAATGACCACGAACTATATGTATGTGTGTAAATGGGTAGATGTGTATGTATATATGTGTATACATGAATGTATCCGTATTTAGAGGAAAATATATAGAGTATAGATAAGAATTAATAAGGGAATGAAAGGGAATAGAGGGAATAAGGAGGGAATTAAAAGAGTGACCTTTGTTATATATGAAAATTGAAATATTTTCCGGGGGGGGCTGGGTGGAGAGAAGTTATGGTCACTGCAAAATCAGTTGACGTTTGCGAGTGAATTCGCAAATCCAAATGGGGAGGGGAGATGTGGTTGCCCGACAAGGGATAAAGGGCAACTCAGGAGGGGGAGGGGAGAATGGGGTTAAAGAAGTTTTAAATAGGAGAATAAGGAAAATGTTTGATGTTTTAGAAATGTTGTCTTATAAAGTGTTTAAAACAAGAAAGCAGAAATGGATAAGAAGGAAAGGTAATGATGGAGAAACGGAAAGGGAAGATAAACAAAGTATGAAATGGCTACGTTGAACTATATGACTTTAAATATTAATGGAATACATAACCAAATCAAAAGGAAGAAACTGCTAAATTTACTGAAAAAAGAAAAAATTGATATAGCATTTGTGCAAGAAACACATTTAACTGAATTGGAGCACAAGAAATTAAAGAGAGATTGGGTAGGATATGTAACAGCAGCGTTGTATAATTCAAAAGCAAGAGGAGTAGCTATATTAATCAGTAAAAATGTACCAATTAAAATAGAAGAGGAAATAATAGATCCAGCAGGGAGATATGTAATGATAAAATGTCAGATATATTCGGAGTTTTGGAATCTACTCAATGTATATTCACCTAACGAAGAAGATCAAAAGTTTATGCAAGATATTTTTTTGAAGATAGCAGATATGCAAGGAAACATATTAATAGGAGGGGATTTCAACCTTAATTTGGATTCAAATATGGATAAAACTGGGAAAAAAATTAACAGAAAGAACAAAGTAACCAAATTTATAATTAAATTGATGCAAGAAATGCAACTTTTGGATATATGGAGGAAACAACACCCAAAGGAAAAGGAATATTCATATTATTCGGGTAGACATAAAACATACTCAAGAATAGACCTATTTCTGTTATCAGCTCGTATGCAAGATAGAGTAAGAAAAACAGAATATAAAGCTAGAATATTATCAGACCATTCACCCTTGATATTGACAATAGAGTTACAGGACATCCCTCCAAGAATGTATAGATGGAGATTAAACTCCATGCTACTTAAAAGGCAGGATTTTAGAGAATTCATTGAAAAACAAATTAAAATGTACTTTGAAATAAATACGGAATCAGTGAAAGATAAGTTTATACTATGGGATGCAATGAAAGCGTTCATTAGAGGGCAAATAATAAGTTATGTAACCAAGATGAAGAAGGACTATAATCAGGAAGCAGAGCAGTTGGAAAGGGAAATAGTAAATATAGAAAAAGAATTAGCAATGAAGGAAGATACAACTAAAAGAAGAGAATTGGCAGATAAAAAAAATAAAATATGAAACACTACAAACATATAAGGTGGAGTAGAACATAATGAAGACAAAACAGAAATATTATGAACTAGGGGAAAAAATGCACAAAATTCTAGCATGGCAGCCTAAGACAGAAGAAGCTAAGAAAATGGTATTGGCATCAAGGTAAAAAGACAAACAAATCACATATAATCCAACGGAGATCAATGAAAACTTTAGAGAATTCTATGAACAATTATACCAAACTGAAAACGAAGGGAAAGAAGGCAAAATAGATGAATTTTTAACTAAAATTGAACTACCAAAATTACAAATAGAGGAACAAAATAAATTAACAGAACCATTTGAAATAGTAGAAATACAAGAGATAATAAAAAACTACCAAATAATAAAACACCAGGAGAGGATGGATTCCCAATAGAATTCTATAAAACATTTAAAGATTTATTAATTCCTCCCCTCCTGGAAGTAATCAACCAGACTGACAAAACACAAAGCTTACCAGATTCATGTAAAACAGCAATAATTACAGTAATACCAAAGCAAGGGAAAGATCCACTCGCACCAGCGTCATATAGACCAATATCATTACTTAACACAGATTATAAGATAATAGCTAAACTATTAGCAAACAGATTAGCAGATTATGTACCTAAAATGGTAAATCTAGACCAAACTGGATTTATTAAAAAAAGACGCACAACAGACAATATTTGTAAATTTATTAACTTAATTCATGCAGTAGAAAGGAGTAAAGCGCCAACAGTAGTAGTTGCTTTAGACGCAGAGAAGGCCTTTGACAGAGTAGAATGGAATTATTTATTCAAAGTATTGCAAAAATTCAGTTTACCGGAGAAGTATATTAATTGGATTAAAGCATTATATAAGGGGCCATTGGCGAAAGTGACAGTAAATGGATATATATCAAAGCAATTTAACTTAAGCAGATCAACAAGGCAGGGATGCCCACTATCACCCTTATTGTTCGCGTTAGCTATAGAACCACTAGCAGAATTGATAAGAACAGAAAATAATATAAAAGGGATAAAAATAAAAGACAAGGAATATAAAATCAGTTTATTTGCGAATGATGTTATAGTATACTTAACAGAAACAGAACTATCAATAAAATAATTATATAAGAAATTGAAGGAATATGGAGAAGTGTCGGGTTACAAGATTAACGTAAATAAAAGTGAAGCAATGCCAATGAATAATGCGGATTTCTCAATTTAAGAAAGAATCACCATTCAGATGGCAAATGCAAGCAATAAGATACCTAGGTCTACAAATAAATAAAAATCTCGGCCATCTATATAAACTCAATTATTATCCTCTAATGAAAAAATTACAGGGTGATTTAGAGCATTGGAAAGATTTACCATTAACACTAATAGGAAGGATAAACTGTATTAAAATGAACATTTTCCCAAGGATATTATATCTATTTCAGGCATTGCCAATACACTTGACGGAGAAATTCTTCAAGGAGTTAAAGAAAATAATAAGGAAATTTTTATGGAAAGGGGTGAAACCGAGGATAGCACTAGATAAATTAACAGAATGTAATAAACAAGGAGGCTTACAACTGCCAAACTTTTAAAATTATTATAGAGCCGCACAATTAAGATACCTATCAGATTTTTACTAAACAAGGGAAAAGCCAGATTGGACTAGATTAGAACTAGATAAAATAGGGGAAAAGATACCTGAACATACATTATATAAATGGGATGAAAAATTGGTACAACGTAGGAGTTCTCCAGTATTACATCATCTGCTCAATATTTGGAAGAAGATTCATGTAGAAAGGAATAAAACAAATTACCAATTACCAAAACTAATAATGACGCAAAATCAATTACTCCCTTTTACAATAGATAACCTTTCCTTTAGAGAATGGGAGAAAAAAGGGATCAAAAGAATAGAAAATTGTTTTTCAGGAAATAGATTATTATCCTTTGAACAAATGAAAGATAAATATAATATAACTCAAGATTCAGTGTTGGCATATTACCAATTGAGATCCTACTTGAAGGACAAATTAGGAAGCAGTCTGAGGTTACCAGAGGGAAGTAACTTTGAATATGTGATTACAGATACAATGATAATCAAAATATTTATAACAAATATGTATATTAAACTGCAAGAAAAGGAGAATGAGGAAATAAATGGTAAAACTAAACAAAAATGGGAAGAAGATTTAAATATAAAGATAAAAAAGAAAACATGGGAGAAGTTATGCTCTGGAACGATGAGAAATACAATAAATACGAGGTTACGTATGATACAATATAACTGGATACACAGGCTATACATTACACCTCAAAAGTTAAATAAATGGGACCCAACAGTATCTGACAGATGTTTTCGTTGTAAAAAAGAAATGGGAACAAAAATTCATGCAATCTGGACATGTGAGAAAGTAGGAAAATTTTGGGAAGATCTAAACCAGATATTAAATAAAATAACAGAAAACAATATACCAAAAAACCCAGAGATCTTCCTCCTAAGTAACATAAAAAACAAAGAATTTGGACTTGATTTGGATGGTGCACAAAAAAGATTTGTTAAGATAGCTCTAGCCGTAGCAAAAAAAAAGTGTATTATGTCAACGTGGAAATTGGAAGATAATTTGAGAATATAACAATGGTATATAGAAATGAATAAATGTATTCCATTAGAAAAAATAACATATAGTTTAAGAAATAATATTGAAATATTTGAACAAATATGGGAGCCATACATGAAACACAATAGAGAAAACCACCTAAATTAACGAAAGGAAAAGGAAATGAAAAGAATTGACTCAGTGGAATTTCTTGTTTATTTTTATTGAATGACAACATTGTTTGACTGGTTTAATGTATCTTAGATTTTGTACTTTAAATGAATGGGGGGGGGAGGTAGGGAGGGTGGGATGGGAGGAGGGAGGGGGGGAGAAAATGACACTGTATATATTTGAATATTTGAAAAGGAAAATGTATGTATCTTGGTCAATGTGGTTTATGGTGTGAAAAATAAAAAATTTTAAAAAAAGACTAATAATTTGCTAATGCTGAGCCCACGAATATCACCTACCCCTCTGTGGCAGGGCAACATTCTTGCCCCAATAAATGATTCTATTATGCCTGTGATCCAAAAACAATTCCCTCCATTACTTTACACTGATGATGCTTCCTGCCCTCAGGCAGGACTTGTTAATATAATTACTTTTGCCATGAATTGACACCCTGCTTTCAAATTTATTTGGGCTATTTTTGACACTTCTATTTCTTGATTTCTACCTCCATCTCCGGAGGCATATTTTCTGCTGATATCTGTCATAAACCTACAGAATCCAAAAACAACCTTGCCTATACCACCTCCAACCAGTCTCCTGTAAGGACGCAATCCCTTCCTCCACTCCCTCTGTCTCCACCACATCTGTTCTCACATTGAGTCTTTCTGCTCCTGGACATCTAAAATATTCTCCTTTGGGAGAAAGAGTCTTCATCAGAATTTCCTCTATTTCCATAGAACCATAGAACATTGCAGCACAGAAACAGGCAGAATCGTCTGAGCCAAACAATTTTTATGCCTACTCCCACTGGCCTGCACCCGGACCATAGCCCTCCATACCCCTCTCCATGCTCCTGTCCAAATTTTTCTTAAATGTCAAAATTGAGCCTGCATCTACCATTTCAGCAGGCAACTCATTCCACACACCCACCACCCTCTTCATTAGAAGAAATTCCCTCTAACATTCCCTTTAAATTTTTCCCCTATCACCTTTAACCCATACCCTCCCTCTCATTTTTATCTCGCTTAGCCTTAGTGGAAAAAACCTGCTTGCATTTATGTTGCATAAATTTTAGCATTGTTTACTTTTTAAATTTTTATTTATTTTTTACTCTATGAACCATATTAACCAAAATAGTCACAAACATTTCCCTCTTGAATATAGTGTCATTTTCTCCCCTTTTCCCCCCTCCCTTCCCTCCCTCCTTATCACCACCCTTCCTACCCACTAAACGTTCAACATATATAATACAATAAACCCATTAAACAATGTCATCACACAATGAAAATAAACAAGAAAATTGTGTCATCTACTTTTACACACTGGGTCAGTTCATTTCGTCGTCTTCTCATTCTGTCATTTTAGGGGGTGGAGGTCCGCGGTAGGACTTCTCTGTTGTGTTCCATGTACAGTTTCCAAATTTGTTTGAATGCTGTGATGTTATTTCTTAAATTATATGTTATTTTTTCCAATGGAATACATTTATTCATTTCTATGTACATCAGGCTCTCTTCTGATTTCCAGGTTGACATTATAAAATTTTTTGCTATAGCTAAGGCTATCATAATAAATCTTTTTTGTGCTTCATCCAAATTGAGGCGCAGTTCTTTACTTCTTATATTACTTAAAAGAAAGATCTCTGGATTTTTTGGTATGTTGCTTTTTGTGATTTTATTTAATACCTGATTTACATCTTCCCAAAATGTTTCCACTTTCTCGTATGCCCAAATTGCATGTACCGTTGTTTCCGTTTCCTTCTTACAGCGAAAACATCTATCTGATACTGTTGGGTCCCATTTATTTAACTTTTGGGGTGTGATATATAACCTGTGTAACCAATTATATTGTATCATGCGTAACCTCGTGTTTATTGTATTCCTCATAGTTCCGGAGCATAGCTTTTCCCATTTTTAATTTTTTATCTTTGTTTAGATCTTGTTCCCATTTTTGTTTGGGTTTACAGCTTATTTCATCGTTCTCATTCTCTTGCAGCTTAATGTACATGTTTGTTATAAATCTTTTAATTATCATTGTGTCTGTAATCACATATTCAAAGCTGCTTCCTTCTGGTAACCTCAGTCTGCTTCCCAATTTGTCATTTAAGTAGGTTTTCAGTTGGTGGTATGCAAATATTGTACCATGAGTTATACCATATTTTTACTTCATTTGTTCAAAAGATAATAAATTATTTCCCAAAAAACAATTTTCTATTCTTTTGATCCCTTTTCTCTTCCATTCTCTAAAGGAAAGGTTATCTTTTGTGAAAGGGATTAGTTGATTTTGCATCAATAATAATTTTGGTGGTTGATAATTTGATTTTTTCCTTTCTACGTGAATCTTCTTCCAAATATTGAGCAGATGGTGCAGTACTGGTGAACTTCTATATTGCACCAGTTATTCATCCCACTTATAAAGTATATGTTCTGGTACCTTCCAGCATTGTTCACTCTTTATGCAATTGTCTATGGCAGTCTGAATACCACTCTGGGAACTGCTAAAAGCTAATGTTACCTGGATAAGTTTATGATAGGCATATCAAACAGAGTGAGCAGTCGAGTGGACTATAAAACTGTCGTCTTCACATGGTTCGTGGAGCGGACCATACATTCACCCTGCTAACCGTGCTTGAGTATCACCCATGTTGTTTCTTTTCACAAAAGGACTGTATTGGCTAGTGTGGCCTCTCTGAGTTTTGAAGAAACTTGCATTTCATACTTTATTTCACTTAGTTGGTCGCCCCTAAGCATAGTAGGGCGATGACCACTGTTTCCACTTCACCCATTAGCTCTCAACTGCCCCTGTCTCTTTTATTGACTCATTTCTTCTTGATTTTTTTTTTGAGATTTGGTCTCCAAGAATTTCATTGCATCTGTTTGCATACTTATGTATTTGATAAACTTTCATTCATTCATACTTGCACGGTGTATTGGAATATCTGCTGTTATTTGCAGTTTGTGTTCATATGAGATTCACATTCATTTTGTATCACACAAAGATACAATGTCATCCCAGGGCTAAATTACTCTTTTCCCTCCCATTTTGTGCCATCTTGTTTTCACTGCATCCCAGGTAATTCCCTCTTTTGTGGTTTGATTGCTCCAGGCTGTGTCCTTTTTTACCCAGCATCAGGGGATGCTGCTGTACATCTGATTGTTCCAGGGTCTGTCCTTCTTTACCCAGCATCAGGGGATGCTGCTGTACATCTGATTGTTCCAGGGTCTGTCCTTCTTTACCCAGCATCAGGGGATGCTGCTGTGCATCTTTTATTTCTGAGCAATTTTAATTGGTTTACACGATACCATCCTGCCATACCAGAGTCCAACAGGGCCTCACAGGCTGATGGATTGGCATTAGCTAAGATGAAATTAGGCCCTTGGTGCCTCTGAGACAAGAACGTACTGGGTGATAGATTTGAAGCATTTCCTTCCGTAGTACATTGTATTTTTACCAGCTTAACCTTTCTGATTGTGCTGGCTGTACATTTTTCATCTCTCTCTGCACAGCAGGGTCTCCATACTCTGACCCATCATGGGATGTGAAAGCAGTTGTGCTACATACATTTTTCTTACCAACATCAAGCAAACTGGTTTTAATTTCCATCCTAGAATAGGTAGTGCTCAAAATTTTGTGCATTTTCCCCTCATGCTTTGCAGAGGTCAGACCAGTTAGCCACGTGGTAGCATTAATATGAATTATATTGCCCATCAATGTGTTTTGTTAGGTGTCTTTCACACTTTTCTTTGGGGTAAACAATGCAAGAATTTGTCAGCCGTTTAATTGAATTCAACATTTATTTTCATAGCTGTAATTGTCAGGTAAAGGATGTTTCCACAGTTATTATTAAAGTTAATCCTCAGGAAAAAAATAAGTATTATTTTATTCATCAAAGTTTCCAGTGAATAAAATTGTAATCATAATTCCAACACTTATATAGGTAGAATTTTTCACAGATGTGTAAGTTTGATTTAACATATTTGAACTCTTATGTATTCTGAAGCATAAAGTTTAATATCTCTCTTCATGGTTTTTTTGATATACCGCTAGGTAACAGGCCATTTTGGCCCACGAGTCCATGCCGTACAATTTGCACCCAATTAACCTACAACCCCCCCCCCCCGATGCATTTTGAATGGTGGGAAGAAACCAGAGCGCCAGGAAAAATCCACACAGATATGGGGAGAAAGTACAAACTCCTGTCAGACAGTGCAGGATTCAAACCCTAGTCCCCAATCGCTGGCACTGTAAAGGCATTGCGCTAATGCTATGCCAAATGTGCCACCCATTGTTCTCCAGTGCATATTCATGCTCTCATAATGTCTCTTCATCCCATTAATGAGTTTAATCTGTAATAAGGAAGCCTCACACAACTCTGTCATCATCTTTAAGCCGAGAGAGTGTTTGGCCCCTTATTGGCCCCTTCATATACAGAGGGCACAAGCTGCATTCCCCTTTGAATAGCTCAAAATACACCAGAATTGTTAGTTGGGGCTGTAGTTCTCCCTCACATGGCCGCGTGGAGCAGAGTTCAAATCTTTCATTTAATAATTCAGAGGAAGAAATGCTGTCAGTCTTCTCATAAATGATTCTCATCTGAAATGTTAAAGAGCTTCTTTTATGGTGTTTAACAAAAGAATATAATGAGTTGAAGTCTCTCAGAGAGAAAAATATTTTTTTACTCTCTGTCCCCTCTCAAGCCCTCCCTCCTGACCCAAGCTAATCTGTGCCCTTCTAATTTGTGGAAGGGTTTGTTTGTGTGTATGTTTATACTGATGATATATTTTGTGTTGAATGAGGCCAAGCCTGGAGTGAGGTATTGGAAAATAAACAAGATTTTGCCAAAGTGCAGATTATTAGTTCCAGTTATTGATGTACCTGTGAACAAATGTCACTGACTTCATTTATTTAAAGCTTCAACAGCTTCTTCTCCCTGCGCCACATCGAATCTGTATTAATTTATTTCTGCATCTTTTCCCTAATAACTGCAAATGTCATGCACAAGGTCTTTGGTTTTGCTGAACCAGTATCATAGTTTACTTGGTATTATCAGTTTTCCTTAGGCAGCAAGGGTGATTTTTTTTTTGGTACACATCACGCTACAATAGAAGACTTAAATTCCAGACTGCTCAGGGATTGGGTCGTACCGGATTTTCTGGATTCATGGGCAGTGCTTTTAAAATTCAAATTTAAAAAGAAATTAAGAGATGAATAGGTAAATTTTGATAGTTTATTAATGCAACATTTTTCATATAAAATGAAAAGTACAAAAAAAACAAATAACTATTTGTCTGTTCACCTCTGCATCTATGGCTCATATGCATGCACGCACACACAAAATTTAAAGAGTTTGAGGATTTTCAAAAAGTCCGGATTCTCAGGTGGTCCAGGTTTCTGGCATCTGGATTTTTGGACTTCTACTGTTAAGAGATTTACTGTTTGTTGACATAACTCAACTCATCCAAAAAGATCATGGGATCAAGACCCATCTCAGGTTCTGGGCACACAGTCTGCAGACGTTCCAGTTCAAATGCTGCAACAAAATGCTTTATCATTGGAAATGCTGTCCTCATGTCAAACAGAGGAGACAGTCTTGCAAGCTCCATAGGACTATTTGAAACAGTGACTGGCTGTCATCATTCAGGGCACTTGTGGATTGGCAAATAAATGCTACATTTCTGCAAAGAATAGGAATAAATGCTTTTTATGTGGCTTTGAGAAACCTGTGATGCGGTTTGAAGACTTAAAAATCTTGGTAACTCTTTACTTCCTATGGATACTTCATGACTTCCTGATCTTCTCCAGCACATTGCATATTGCACTTGACCCCAACATCTGCAAATTTACTTGTTTATTGCTCTGTGAAGAAGAGTCTCAATATTTTACTGTCAACCAGTGATGCACCATCAACAACTCCAAAAGACTAAAGTTGAATGAACTGATAGGCTTTTTATCAACTTCAGAACAAAAACACATCCATGTTGCTCGACTGTTCTGCACTGGGCAGGGGGCTGTGGAACATCCTGGAGCCTGTGGGAGGAGCCACAGGCACAGTCAGCCAGTGGGTGTGCCCAAACAGATATACATACAGTGGTTTGCCCCAACCATCAACAGGGCAACAGAGCAAATAAAGCTGCTGCTTTGCAGTTCCAGCAACCCTTGTTCCACACAGATGGAAGGTCAGGATTAAGTTTGCATGTACTTCCTGCAAACGCATCGTTTTCCTCTGGCTCCATGTTCCTCCAACATTGCAAAGATGTGCAGGTTTGTGGGTTAATTGACCACTGTAAATTGCCTCTAGTGTAGAGATAAGTATAGGGGGGGGGGGGGTGTAGTTAGAGGAGTTGAAGGTAATGTGAGCAGAATAAAACATTAAATGCAAATGAATGCTTATGGTCAGTATGGACTTGATGGGGCGAATGTCCTTCTTTTACACTGTATGACTCCATAACACTAAAAAAATTAATTAAAATGTATTCACTTCTCTGCCCCTTGGAATCTTGTGTGTTTGGCTTTGGCATCTTTTCACAAAATAATTATGTCAGTTCACCATCCCCAAGGGCCTTCAGGATTTTTAAAGAGATAGATATTACCTGATCTCTGGAGATGGCTGTTAATTTTTCAGTGCAGGACCAAATCCCATAAACTTGCTCAACCTGCCCACTTCCATTTCTTTTCCTGGTGCCTTGTTGATTTTATTTGGCAGAGGAAGCCCTTTGGCACTGCTTCCAAAATGACCGTGCCCTGTTCGAGTATGCACAGGAAAGTTAAAGGAAAGGACTTGCTTTGACATCATGCCGTCTAAAATCTTCAGATACCCTGAGCGTTTTAAAGCTGTGATATATTTTGGTAATGTAACAAAATTGTTCAGCATACAGCAAATCCCACTTGCCAGATAACAGCCAAGAAACTTATGTCCAATTGCATTTGTCCACTAGTACTGTTATTCTGCTTTGTTCACATTTGCTTTGCAATATAAGTAAGTGATAAAGTTGAAGAACAAACTTTAAACGGTATAATCATGAGGTGCTCCCTTGCCTGCTCCTTATATTGAGGGGTAGGAACATTTCCATTTATCTGAAGGCACTTCACAATTATCACTTAAAAATGTAGCACCCTGAATGGTGCGACACCATCTCAGGATCACACTAAATGGTTAGACTCTATTGTGTGCTTAAATCTTTGGGGAGTGACCTTAATCTGAAGCAGGAAGGCTTTAGCTAAGCCACAGCTGCTGTGAAAACAGACTGTAGGTTGTGGTAGTGATTCGAGCCAAGCTCGCTCCTTGCCATGGTCTGATCACCGCATAAACTATACATCCGTCAGTGACACGGGACTGAGGATGCTAACATTTGCAGCAAAAAAGTAAACCGCAGGAAGCTGTGGAGTCAAAGGGATAGTTGGTGATTTGGGACAAATCCTGCATTGACACTGAAAGTATAAAGGGATGATAGCCAGTACATGGAGGGGAAGAGAGAGAAATGAAAGGCTGAGAGGTGGAGGCAGGTGAGGGGGTGGTGGGTGTAAGGAGTAAATGGAGCCAGGTAGGGGAGGGAATAGGAAGGGTAAAACAAGGGACACAAGACTTGGGTGTATAGGTGCATGGGTGATGGGCACATGGAACCAGATGTGTGAGGGTAACAAATCTGCTTATGACTGGGGGAGGGATTGAAAAGGAGAATAAAGAGAGAGAGAAAGCCTGTGTAGATTGGTGAGAGAGGGAAAGGAACAAAGGAATGTGGGTTATCTGAAATTGGAAAATTCACTGTTCCAGGCTACCCAAATGGAATATGTAGTGGTGTTCTAGTTTGCATTTAGTCGTGCCTTGGTCATGGAGAAATTACTTGCAACCAGAAGGATTAGAAAGCCATTGCAAAAAGAAGTGCAGGTGCTGAACAATATGGTTGGCAAGTCTGTCCTTGATGTCATCGGTGTCGAGACCACATCAGGAGCGCCGAATGCAATAGATGAAGTTGGATGAGGAGCATGCAAACTTCTACCTCCTCTGGAAGGCTCTTTTGGTCCCTGGATGGCAGGGTGGGAGAAATGATAACGACCTGGGAGTGATGGGTGGAAGGGGTGGGGGTGAGAAATGATATACAGTAACAGAACTAAAAGCAGGTTAAACAGTGTATGTTATATAGCAAAGATAAAGATACAAAACCAACATTTTGGGCTTGAGTTGTTCATCAAGACATGAGCAAAATGTAGGCAGGCACCTGAAGAAAATGGTGGGGGGGGCAGGGGAGGAGCACAGTCCCACAGGCAAGAGGTAATAGGTGGATAAGGGAGGCAGGGCACAGCTGCAAAGATGGTGATGGGGGCTCTGTGAATGGAGAGGGAAGAGAGTGGAAAGCTGGAGGAAAGAAGACAGATGGAGAGGGAGAATGGGGAATGGTCAAGCAGAAACTGGAGAAGTCGGTTTTATTGACGTCTAGTTGGAGAGTGCCCCGACAAATACTAAGTGTTGCTCCTCCAATTTACAGGTGGCCTCGGTTTGACAGTGCATGGGCGCAGTTGGTGCACAAGTGGGGCGCAGTGTTGAAACGGTTGGCTACTGGGAGATCCTGTCATTGATGTGGGCAGAGTGAAGGTGCTCAGCGAAGCAATCTCCCAGTCTGTGTCCACTCTTCCAGATATAATTGATGGTGGCATCCCTTTGAAAAATTCAATGTTCATACCAGATACATTTTCTGGTATCTGATAACCCCCCCTCCCCCCATATGTTTCTTTCCCGCTCCAGTCAGTCCACCCAGTCTGTCTCCCTTTGTTCACCTTTTGCATCCCTACTCTGCTCATTACCAAGACTTGTTACCCTCTCCCACCTGGTTGAATCTGCCCATCATTCCTGCTTTATCAGGTTCCACCAATCACCCATCAGCCTCTGTCTCACCCAGGGTGCAGTGCTACTGGAGCACTGCTCCGGCACCTCTGTCATCACTAGGATTTCGGTCTTTCTGCAGAGAGGAGACATTGAAAACATTCAGTCAATGGATTAATGTTTACTTGGATGTGTTTGCCATGAATTGTGACCAGTACATAGAGTACTAGAACCAGGGGAGGAGGGAGGTGGGATAAGGTGAAGGAGTTCTTTGTCAAGCATGGACTATGGGTTAAACAGCCACAACGCCCCCCTGTCGTGCTTCATTCGAGGAATTCCCCTTTGTCCATTTTAGGGTAAGCGCTCAGTGGGTCAGGGTGCAGGACAAGGGGGTCTCCATCAGAGAGACCTGCAGAGAGGCCTGGGCAACGGAGCAGCCCAGGCGGGAAACCAAATACGAGCAGTAACGGGAAGGGGAAGCCAGGGCAGGGCCAGCTCTGTCTCTGTTGGCACGTTGCCACGGGGCTGAACTTCGCCATCGGGCGCGGAAAGGTATCCTCAGCCCTCCAATGATGAACCATGACGTGCGGCCCTCCTTTCCTCAGCAGGTCAGCCCCAGGAGGGAGGGAGGTGAACCGAACTCTTTGCCCCATCCTGCACTCGTGTCGTGTCCGAGCATCAGTGCGCATTGTCCAAAATGCAGGCACCACCAATTCTGGTCAAAACTATGGGGGCATGTGGAGAGTGAGGGGTACATTGACTGGGTCCAGGGCTAATCCAGACGGGTCCAGAGGAGGAACAGGAGATGTCGAGGGCAGTCAAAGGAGAGTGCAGTGTTCCTTCAGAAAAAAAATCAACTGGTCGGTTGAGATTTGGGTCACTCCAAAAGTAGTGGGAAGCAGATTCTACAGGAAGGTGGTTAAATGAGTGAAGTAGAAAATATTCAGGGGAGTGAGGAGAGAGCAGGGGGTTGGGAGGAGGGGGGAGAGCAAGAAAGAGCGTGCGAACAAGAAAGCAGGGTGTTCAATTTTTTTGTTCTGCACGTTATTTAGCTCAGAATGACAGACCAAACTCTGATCAATCTGGCTTACTGGAACTTCAAAACTGAAATGGTATTAACAATGAAATTGGACTGCATTCCCGCACTAGTACTACAGAGATAATTAATCACATAGACATTAATATGAAAAAGAAAATTTGCCAGCATATTGAGCAGATAAATGGCAAAATTTTTGTTCTCATTGATGAATCAACAAGCATTAAGACCACCCTAATAGTTTATTTGAAATGTGAAAGTGATAAAGAAGGTGATCTTGTTGATAATTATATTTTTATGATAATTAGTGAGTGCAACTGCAATATTTGTAGTATTATTACAACGCTCTCAATTATAGAATGCCGAATACAAGAGTGCTAAAAATTTAGCACTACAGCCTTGGTCTCACCCTTCCCTGTCACCTCACTGTACTGAACATCTTCCCTCCACACTACCAGAGCCAAAGCAATATCTCTAGCTGAAACATCCACCATCTCTAATCTTTAATTACATTTTTAAATTTAGACATACAGCACAATGCAGGTCATTTCGGCCCATGAGTCTGTGCCGCCCCATTTGCACACCATTAACCTACACCTCTAGTATGTTTCAAACGGTGGGAGGAAACTGGAGTCCCCGGAGAAAACCCTACGTGAACATGGGGAGAATGTACAAACTCCTTACGGACAGCGCGGGAGTTGAACCCCAGTCTGGTCCTGGTTGCCGCTGCTGTAAAGGCTAACTGCTACGCCAACCGTGCTCTTCCAGTAGTTTTCATTTCTTTTGAGTTTGGCAACGTTGGCTTTTTTTTGCTTTTCTCTCGGCTCCTTGAGTTTTCCAATTTGCCATGTCCTCGACCTTCTGGCTGATTTGCACGGATGCAGCACAGCCTGGAGTGTTCTCGGTCCACATAAATGAATAACTTGAGCCGAGGGCTTTGAACCAGTGAACGTGGAAAGAGTTGACACTGACTGGTGCACTTATGCTGAGATTGCCGATTCGAAACTGTGGGGCATCAGAGCTTTAAATAAGATCTTTCCTTGTGTAACAGAAAACCCAAGAGTTCAAATGTTAGCAGAAACTATGATTAATTGGAAGGACTTCAATGTATCTTGAGTGCCTTTCTCAGACAGCATCTGTCCTGTCTGGAGACAGAAAGTTTTTTTCCCCACAAGCAGGCACGTTTAAACTTTTTTTTCCCCACTTAATGCATGACGGGAGAGGATGCTGTGGAGTTCTGTGAAATAGAAAGTAATGCTTTGGGAATATGATGCAAAACTCTTCTTAATTTAACTATTCTGACCATCATTACAGTCAATGCAACCAGTAGAAATGATTTGCGCATACTTTAATGCATATAACAAAAAAAACTCATACTGCCAATTCTGCAAATGTATCCTGGATAGTAAACATTCATCACAATATTCTCATTGCAGACCTTTTTCAGTTGGAGCATGGGGACATTTGCAGACTGAGGGTGCAAGGTGTCACAAGACACTCTTAAGGATGTGTTCTATCTGCTTGTTCACCGGCCTCATCAATTTGTGTCAGATGCCAAGTCCTGCCGTCGGATGTTTGTTTTGAGATGTTGGACAATATTTATCACCCAGCGTGCAGCATTGAGTGCAAGTGAAAAAAGGTTAAAGGTTGAGAGGCCTTAGCTATGTCAATATGGTGTATTTTTTGGCACTCTGCCATCAAGTTGAGAGTTGTTGGCTAGCACTTTATTCTGACAAGCCTCGTGCATACAGGAAAGAGGGAAGGAACGTGGAAGAGTTTTTGAACAAAAGGGAGACTTGCTTTCAGAAGATGTCCAATTCATCCTTGATGGCATCACAGGCCACCTTGAAACATGAGGTTCAGTATGGTATAAAACACAAGCTTACAAACCTGTGATCAGATTTGGGGCACATCCTCATGTAAAATTAAATGTGGGCTGTCTATCCCATATTAGATGTCAGCATCCAAAGTCAAAAGCATAATGGGCCAGAAGAGTAGTGCAGGGAGGTGGCAACCCCACAGCAAGTTGATTGGATCTGATGCGCCTGATTAAGCCAAGTCACTGGGTGCTGTGACTGCATCTCTCTACCTGACAGGCAGAGTAGTTTCTCGCAAACATCTTGGAAGATGCTGCATGTTCCTTCTCGCATGACTGTAATTTTTCTTCATGGTACTGCCTGCACTCCTCTTGCCACCTCTTTCAGTTTTGACTTTACAACTCCTGTACAGACAAGGAGCTGGATTGAATGCCTTTGTTGGCCATGGTTTGCAGATTGTCTCCCCTACCGAAGGGCTTGTCATGACTAAAGATTATCGGGCAGTTACCAGGGACTTTGCTGGAACAGTTTGATTGGTGATGCAGAGGAATTATTGTTACTTTTGAATCTGGCTGAACACAAACAACATGGTGAGGAAAAGATGTACTTGTGGTCTCCCAGTCCAGACCTCTAAGGTAAAATTGGAATATTCAAGCTAAACTAAGTCACTCCACACTTACACAAAGAGGAACTTCTCTTAATTGTCCTTCACTCCACATATATAAAAAAAACAGGATTTGATTCTATACATAGTTGTGTCATTAAAGATAATAAAATGGCAAATGAAAAATAAGTTAGGTTCTTTTACATGGTTGGATGCTGACAGAGGTCTCCTTCCATTAAACTCAAAAGTTGCATGCCTTTTGAAATCTGTTGCGTCTTTTATATTAAACTAAAGAAGGAGTGGTGGAACAAAATGCAGGTCATGTTGAATGCTTTCATCTAACAGGAGCTAGCTGATGCAGCTTTAATTTTCCGCAAATGACCATGAAACTCTACCTTTTTGCTTTCCTGCCCAATGCCACTGACCCCCCCTAACCCTAACCCCAAACACCATCTGTGTGGTTGCCAAATCTCTAGTGGTGTGGGTGTTCAAGATCAATCTCCTGGAAGATAGCACAAACAATTCAAGTTTTTTTTTTAAAAATGGTAGCAGTTATAAAATTTGAAATAATTTTTCAACCACACAGCAGCGAGTAAACTTCAAACATTCCCAGCATATGGCTTAGTGGCATGGCCTCCTCTGGAGCCTTTTCAACAAACTATTGGGCATTTAAATTTGATATAAATCTCTATAATGTCAAGAGAAAAAGCCTATAGTTAGATGTAAAGTCAATGTGGTTTTCTTTAGTTAAATGTTATCCTTTTGGATCTGATGATGAAAAAGAAAAATGTTGATGCATCATTTTGAAAGCTGTAGAATGCAGGCCTTACACTAAACATCACCTTAATTTGAAATGTAAATATAAATGTTCCACAGGAGACAATGAGCGATGTTCACAGTGTGTGCTCCTCTTAGTTGCCAGGGGCAATAAATGCAGGCCTGGGGCGCAGATCTCCTCCTTGGATAGGGAATCTGATCTATCATCTGACATTGGAATGCCACAGAGCAGTGATGATGCTTTCTCACTTTAATGATGGAAGGCAGCAATGCAAGGACAAAAAGTCTTACATCCCCAGTTAGAAGATGCAACTTGTGTCCTCCTTTGGAAATGAGAGACCAAAAAATAACAAGTAGATTAAGTTCCTGAGCTAGCTGGTCAGATCAAGATTGCAGATAATTTGAAGGGTGTTAAAATGGAAGCTGTCTTCACTTGCGTCTTTCTATTTACTGTGTACATTTCTGCCATAAAGTTCATAAATTCCATGGCATTATTGCAAAGATTCCACTGAATCATCAATGCAATTGTAGAAAAAAATAACCTGTGTAAGTAAGAGGTTTTTATTCCACCAGCACAAGGCTGTGTCTGCAGATGTCAGTTGGAAATAAATCATGAGATTCCAGTAAAGCCTGTGAGTAGCTGAGCCATGCAAAATGGGAAGGCCTCTGCTTTAATTACTGGCCAGTGCCCCAAGGTTAAGGCAGAGAATGTTACCCAGGCTTTCTATTGCATTATGCTCATACTTTAACGACATGATGTGGAGACATACAACTTGTGGCTCTGTCTGTGGAGGTGGTGGAGAGCGCCAGTTAGAACTGAGTACAGGGAATAATAGCTATTAGTCTTCATGCAATTAGTAATTTGTTCATTTTATTGATTCCAGTCTTGAATTCTCCCTTGAATCATATTTACATGACACAAATATGGTTTTTAGACTGCAGGCACGTAATGGCACATTCGAGGAATTTTGCTGCTACACGGGCAGTCTGAAAAGGAATGTGTGGGAATTTTGATTCAATTCTTGCCCCGCGATTTATCCTGCAGGACCCCTACAACTTTTTGGAGGAAGCCTGCAGTGTAAATTGTACTGGAAAAATTAGTTGACAGTCATCCAGTCTACTGGATGTCCAACCACTGGGACTGTTGCACTCAAGTGCTTGCAGTCTAAAAAGGCGCCCAGTGTGAATGACTGCATGTTAATTTTTTCAACAATTTTTCCCCAACATTACGGTCTATAAAACATAAAAAGAGTCTCCTTGGAGCTAACCAACTGGCTTTGTGGAACCGACTTGTTTACAGACAAATCCTTCATCACCGCCCGCCTCCCCTTCTCCTCCTTGTCACCTCATTTGGTATGGGCCATGCTTCTGCATCAACCCAGCAGGGACTCAGAGTGTGAAATGACATCAAGTGTTCTGTTCTGGAGGCTTTTAGGATGATCTGTAGAAATGATTACCTGAAAGAAATGGAGGGCTGAGGGTGGCGGTGGAGGACCAGCCTCTATTTGATTTTAAATGGAAGTCTGACAACAGTCTCTGAAACCATCATAAGTTGGGTTGACCAAGACCTACTTTAATGGGAATATTTTCCATCTGTCCTTGACAGTACTTCATTTTAACAGGACTTTCAAACCAATTCATTGGGGAGTTCATAACAATGTACAGTATGGCCTGCACTAAAATTGCCTTTCAGCAGTTACAGTATAATTTCCCCAATGGCCTGGTTTAGCAAATGAATTCTTGCTATAGTGTTGAGCAGTATGGAGAGGACAGTTCTGGAACTGATTCCCAGTCTACACAGACTTGCTCATTTCAATCAAATTGACAGTTGTCAAGAAGCAGTGCTGTTGGTTAACTTGGTTATTAATGGTATTGCTCCAGAGATCAGTGAAAATGAGTGTGTTTGTGAACTATGATTTATTGCGTAGAACAAGATTTAGCTGTGTTGCCCATTTTAGTCAAAGAGTCCATAAATAAAAACCATTGGAGTCACATGAGCCAAATTACTTTTTCACCCAATGGTGGAGCACCATTGAATGACATTTCAGCGAGCATAGTGGACTCTTGTGGGAGAAACTACAATAACTAAAGCCATCGTGGTGTGAAACAGTAAATCTTTAAAAATTACAAGCAGCACTTGTGTAGTCCCATCCTGGCGTTGTTACTGCAAATGAGGGTGGAAGTGACATGTTCCCCAATTTCCTTCAATTTAATTTGAAAGAAATTTGTAATCTCGCAAGCAAAACTGTAACTTTTAATGACTGAACTTGTAAAATGTAGTATGTATTTTTTTTTAAAAACCTGAGTTACCACCAGTCACTGGGGTGTGGTGGATCATCTTGATGTTGTTTCAGTGGCATTGATCATTTAAATGAAAAGTGACACTCTTGTCTGGGATAGAAGGTAATAGGGGTCTTTTGCCTAAACCTCCTTCAGATCAGAGCCATTGAAAGAGGGTTCTTTGCAGGTGAACAAATTGAGCTCATCAACATGAAATATGTTTATGTGGCTTGTGATTGGCATTTGTGAAGGTTAAAGTGGATTATTAATCTCCTTAAAAGAGAACTGGATTTACTTTAGCTATTTCATAATCCTTTTTCGTTCTATTTATGATAAAAGATTTGGAAGCATGATGCCACTGAGTCTTGTTTGTAGGAGAAGCCCCCATAAACTTTACATCCTAATCCTAAAGTTTCAGCTATGAAGTGTGCAACTGAATGCATAAAAAGCAAGTGGATGAAATGAAATTGCCTCATGGCAAATTGGGCTGAGCCAGAAGAATTAAAATGATTGTGGTTAAAAGCACTGTGTGTCACTTTCCACACAATTAGTTTCAATTTTCAAATAACTAGCATTTGTCAACCTAATGTAGAGTAATTCTGTCCAAGTTGAATGGAATTTGGCTGAGTAGTTGGGTAGATTGCCAAATGGGCTTCGAGTTTGGGACATGACTGTAAATGAGCATCACAGAGGCAGTGAGGAAGCGAAGGGAGGCGTGAGGGACTCAGCATGTCAGGCATCACCTGAAGGTAGAAATGGCCAGTCGGCACTTCAAGTGTGCTCCTTTTATTGAGGCTCAGTCTTCAACCTGAAGCATTAACTGTACCTCTCTCCTTGGAGCTGACCAGCCTTTTGAGTGTTTCCAGCAATTTCTGTAGTTATTTTGGATTTCCAGCAGCTGAAGTTTAGAATTGTCTTTGCTTTTGTGCCCTTTCCTTTGTGGAAGTGAGGCACCTTGGCCATGATCATTACGTACAAGTTCATTGTTATTACTTAATCTGGTGTCATTGTTTATTTTCGTGAGTTGAACTGCATACACACTGAGGTTCAATAGTGTGTTATCTGGAATGTATATTGACTTGGTGGTGACATCTTCCTGTCCAGCATGTGGATGCTTCTCAAATTGGCTTGACTTGCTACATTTGTGCTGAATAACTATTATCGGTGGTCATTTTATTTGACTTGGAACCAGACTGGGGATACACTGGGAGGCAATTGGTGGTGGGGAGAAACAGCCACAGGATATTCTTCACATCATATCAGCTTGACATGATCTGCATCATAAAAGCAGGATGACTTTATTAATCTCTTGGTAATTTGAAATATTTTTAGCGTTCCTTTCTTTAGGTTCATTGCTCGTATGAAGATGATGTGACCTTTTAGAAAGCAATATTTTACAGACAGTCATTCAGCAGCATCAGACTATTTTGATTGGCTGCTTCCCTGGAGCAGTTGTGGGTGTGGAGTGTGCATTGTAATGAAAGGCTTGGTGAATTTAAGATATAGATGAGCAGTCAACTGATTGAATGTTGGAAGTGCCTCGAGTGCTGAGCAGCCTGTTCCCTCCTTTCACACTGGCAAATTTTGGGCTCCATGCACAACCTATAAAGAAATGGTGGTTAATCGTCCCCAAGACTTGTTCTCATGTTTTTATTATTGATCTTTTACTTGGCAGTTCCCAGCCAAAATTGATTTCTTCCTTCCACTGGCTTCACACTTTTGGAAGGTAATCTTCTCTCAAATTATCACCGTGGTCCCTTGGTGCAGCTGTGGGGGAACCAGGTCACTCAGCAGCTTTTTCCCTTTGTTACAAATTAAGGTTGATCGAATGTCCACGAGTTTACCCACTGCCCTTCCATAACCTTTAAATGCTGTCTTAAAAAGTTTACCTGTTTCAAAAGAGAGAGGTTCAGCCAGGAAGGACATATGGATGTGGGATAGGTAGTGGAAAGAAGAACATTTAACTAGAGGCTGGGAATCAATGGATTGGACATGTGGTGAAATTCTGGCATAGGTTTGGGTTGAGGTAGGAGCGTCCAACAGATATTTCAGGAATGGGAGGATTCATCAGGATGGATATGGAGGAAAGTCTGAGGATTTCCTTGAGTTGGGAAGTGAGGGCATTGGTAGAAGGATGAAGGAAGAGCTTGTCCTGAGAAGATGCATGACACTTTCCTCACATGTATTTTTTTTTCCAAGAGTGAGATGCAATAACAATTATTTCAAGGTTGCTTCATATCTTTTTGGAAATTTGATCAGATGTCTCCAGAGCCAGGAGTCTCTCATGCAATTTCTGTCAGGGTTCATGGAATAATGTCATGTCTGCTGCTTTGGACCATTGTAGGGACATGGGGAAATATCTGTTGGTGAGTAATCATATGAAAGCCTGTCCTTCCCATGATTCTCCTTCCTGACCTGCCGAGTATTTCCAACATTTTCAGTTTCTTGGTTCTTCTCTTCCCTTTGCAGTCTTTGAAAGCTACTATATCAGACCGGAAATTCAGTTGGTCAGTTACCAACCTTTGTCCAGTGGGCTCCCATTGTTACTTCATCTCATCCCCTCAGCTCCACCATCTCCATAGTCAAGTGCAGTTCCCTGGATCCATCCTCCCATCTGTCAATTCTCCTCAATACCATTCTCCCATCCCCATGCTGGATTTCCTCCAATTCCAACCATCCGTCTGTTGGTGTCAGCCTCCATGCTTTCCTTCTCCTGACTGGGCTGTGCTCAGTGCTGAGTTTGCATTTCACAGCCTTTTTCCCACCCAAACCCTGCTTTTCATCAGAGTACCAGACAATACATTCTTAGAGTGGGCAGCCCACTGTCCTTTGGACACACTCGAGCTTTGAGCTAAGGCCCTCAGACTCTCCAGTCGCTGCAGAGTTGGGTTAGATGTCTTCATCGCAAGATGAACCATTCCTCATCCTTCCACTCACCACTCACTGTGTAGTCTTCTTGTGACCCTCATGCACCCAGTAGCGTTTGGTGCATGTGGCATTATATGAGCTATTTCACATCACTGTGCATGGCTAGCTCTGTATTCACGTAATATCTTGCAGCAATTTAATCCTAAGGCCTCCACTTGAACCTAAAAATGACTTTCCAAGTCTTTAATTACATTGGGACACCTCCAAACTGTGCTGAAGGGAACACAAGCTGAACTTGTGCAACTAAGCTGGCATGCATAGGGCTTGGATGCCCAATTTTCTACTCTCCTGCCAGTTTAAGCTGCAACCACTGTATGGTATTTTTCATTCAGCAGTGTCCGAGAGGGAATTAGGAAATGTAAATTGAACCTCATCAATCGGTATCTCCGAGGACCAGTAAAAGAAATAATTTGTGATTGATATAACTCATTTACATTTTTGTGATGTCTCAAAGCACCTAACCGACAATTAATTCATTTTGAAGTGGAGTCAGAAAAACATGGTAGTGGTTTAGTTCTCACAAACTAACCAGTCGTGCTGATATTTGGTGCTGCGATGATTGACGGATGCATGCTATTCAGAGCAATATTATGAGTTCATTTAATGATATGTTGATTTGTTTTTGAAGTATTTTAATTTACAGGAAAAGATCTTTAAGTCAAAGGAATCTGTCCTCCATTAAATAGATTTATTTTACCTTTTTTGCCATTTCATCATATCTTCCAAAAATCTTCCCTTATTTTTTTTCTCTCCCATCACCATCATCCATTTTGTCACAGAGATTAGCCCAGTTGTTCAGCTGCATTGTCCAAAAGATTCACCCAGTTATGAGTGAGGCATTAAAGCTGCTTGATGACTCAGGAAGCTTATTCACTTTGTACTTGACCCCTGTACATAAGGAAGCTCTGCAGGCTCAATCCCCATCAATATTGAGTTAACTCATCTCAACCAGGGTAATCACAGGAAATGTACATTTGGACAAGGTTATTACTCAGATCACTGTAAAGTGATGTGTGCTGGATTTGCAGTAGTTTACTGTGACTTTAATGATGGCACCTTTCGGAACAATCTGAAACACAATGAAATCCTTCCTTTGAGGCTGGGTCTCAGACTCAGGATAAGGAGAGTTGTGTGACTTTAGTTCTGGTTTTTTTTCCCAACTTTAACTGCAGTGCCATTTGTTATGTATCCCTTCACTGTCCATTAATACCAAGTGTCATTGAGATAAAAGCGGGCAGTCAGCAGTTGGTTAATTATTTTAAAAACCGTGGAGATGGTTCTTGCATGCCACATAAAAGGAAGCTCATTTTCATTCAGAACTGATGTGATTTGGATCAAGGAGGTTAACATGGTATCTATTGTGGGTTTCCTCACAGTGGAAAATGTTGACAAGGTTCTCCTTACTGCAGCCATTTGACATTTTTAGGTCCTCACCCATTGGGAGTCGATGTTATGGAATTGGAAGAGATAAGTGAGATTGTGCTTCCCAGTGGTTGGTTCTATAAGGAAGCACTGGCTGGCTGCAGAGCACGTGTGAGCACATTTTAGAATTCTGCGCTGCCACAGAGAAGGACAGGCCATGTAGGAGGTCCAATGCAAGCAAGCCTGACCACATCCTTAGAGGCTGGACAACTGTGCCACTGTTAGCACAGTTCTTGTTACAGGACAAAACCATCATGTGGTGCTTCCTTTTAAAATAGTGCTTCTCAGGATCAAAGAGGCAGAGTTTAAGATTTGAAATGAAATGAAGAAGTGGAGATAGTGGAAAAAATAGAAAGGAATTCTAGGGCTTGAGGCCAAAGCTGATGAAGCAATGTGTCCGAGAAGTTGCACGGATAGAGTGGGAGAGCTTTGCAGTACAGAAACTAGCCTTTTGGCCAACAAGTTAGACCCATGTTAGACCCATTTCCATGCTTTTGGTCCATATCTTTCTAAACCTTTCAAAATATCCTTTGAACTTTGCAACAGAACCCGTCTCTATTACTTCCTCTGGCAGCTTGTTTCATCTACCCAACACCTTTTGTGTGGGGGGAAAAAAAAGAGCTCCTCAGGTTCCTTTTAATTCCTCCCCCTTTCGCATTAAATCTATGTTGAAATCCACAATGCTGAAGGATGGAAATGGAAGGACATAGACTTATTGTTGGAAGGTTCAAACACTAAAATGCTGGAGGAACTCAGCAGGTATTGCAGCAACCATAAGGAGGTAAAGATTTATAACCAATGTTTTGGGCCTGAGCCCTTAGTCAAGTAATTGCCAGGAGTATATTGCAGAGTTGGGGAGTGGAAGGGCCAAGAGGGGATTTGAAAACTCCTTTAAAGTCAGGGCACAAATTAACAGAGCAGATATATGTAGGATGTAGTGGTGGTGTGAATGTGAGGCTAGATGTGTGTGATGACATGTGCAATTGTTTTGAAGGACTTCATATTTATAGAAAGCACAATTTATAATTAACACAGGGAAACAACACTTAATTTCCTTGCCGTCCTCTTCATCTTGTCTCTTCTCCTCTTTTACATCAATATCTTGAGTACCATTTTTTGCAAGAACGATAAGTAGAATTCTGCCTCGCCCGCAGAAAAAAATTGAACGGCAACATCTGAATTTCTGCATACAGGGGCTAAAAAGTTGTCATCTGATAATTCATTAATAACACTGAATACTGGTTGCCTCATTATTATTCCCTGAAAGCTCCAGGCCAGTTCGTCTCACTCAGTAAGTATGCAGAGAGATTGGAAGTACAATAGTTTCAGCTGATGACTTGGGACTGGCATGTGTAATGTATGTGTTCTGCTATTGCTTTCTAATGCAAGCAACGAGGTGACTGCATATCTTAGAGCAATCATGTGCAGAAATATGACACATTTTATTGTCATTAACACAATGAATGTGTAATCTCAGCAACAGCACTACTGATTGGAACTTGAGGCCTTTTTGGCTGAGATGGTCGAGAGGAGCGGTTCACATTCGGCATTACCTGATCACAGTATGGCCACACTGCCCAGAAGATTTCTCTTGACTGATCCTAGTGGGTCTGTCTTTTCTGAACAGCTGAAATTAATTGAATTGGAGTGTTAATTGTCACATGCCCTGAGCAACAATAAAAAAATGTGGATTTGTGTGGTAATCCAATCGAGTCAACCTCTCTTTGAGTACAACGGGTAGTGCAAAATAGTGCAGAGAAATCAAACTGGTGGAGAGCTGGGAGGAGGCTCTTGGACCTCTTGTGAGGTATTGTGCATGGGTCCACTTCCCAGTAGGTGTGTATCCTGAGTGCTGAGCACACACGGACCGTCAACACTTCACTCAAGTACTAAAGGGATTGCCCTGACTTTCCCACGGTAATGAGATTTTTTTTTAAATTACAGAAGCAGGAAATTTTAGATAAAAGCATTAAGTGCTGTAAGTGGTCAGCAGGTCCAGCTGCATCTATGGAGAGAGAAAAACCCAGTATTAGCATTTTAGGTCAAAGACCCTTCAATAATTCTGATTAAGGATTTCTGACCAGAAGCATTAACTCTGTTTCTCTTTGCACAGATGCGACCTGACCTGCTGAATGTTGACAGCCTTTTCTGTTTTTTTCTTGTATTATTTTTCCTCCACACCTATCACACCATCCCAAAACATCTCACAGTCAATTGGGGGAATGTTGAACAATGTGGAAAGTGCCACAGGCATTTTTTATTTGCACAACATGTGCAACTTTGTGATAACTTGTTTTCAAAAAATGTTTTCCAACCCATAAATACGACATTGGAAATATTTCCACTGTTTGTCTTTGCAATGGTGCAGTGGAATCTTTTTCAGCCCCTGAGATTACATTTGAATGTCTCAACCAAAAGGCAGACCTGCAACAGTGGAGTACTCCCTTGGTAATGTGGACTGGAGCAGCTGTCAGATCCTTATGTTCTGAAGTGGGACTTGAACTAAGAACCATCTGGTCCGGAGGTTAGAGTGCTCCCAATCTAGCCTCTGTTGAACTTTTTTTTCAATCTCATTCAGGATAAAGTTTTAATCAATAGATGAGAGTCTTTCAAAATTGACCTGATTGAAGATTCAGGCAATTGAGTTGGAGTTGAACTTAAATCTGACTCACTGTTAAATGGTGGGCAGCAATATTTTCAATAAGCTGCTGCAGCTAACTATTTTCTTTTACTCCGTGCAACTCAGACAACTGATGTTTACATTCTTAGCCATTCGTAACATGAAGGCCCCTTTGCCAGCGAACGGGTTTGTTGTGGTCAGCACCAAGAATGATTCCCAAGCTAGCAAGCAAACTTTTCGGCAAAAGATATTCTTTCCTTGAAAGCTGCCATTATCCTCCTTTGAGGATTAGACAGGCTTTGAGCATATTCTATCCATCAGCCCCACAGCATTTAAGAATGATCATGGTCGCAAACTCTTGCATTCCTCATTGACAACAGGGCTAGAATGTCTGGCATTGCCATGGAGTTTCTTTTTCTTTTGTTTCTGTCCTTTTTCACTCCACATACAAAAGATAAACCCGACTAAGAAACAGCCAAGTCAATTAAGCTTTGTGTGATCCATTGGCTGCTGAAAAGACCCTTCAGCTGTTGTGTGTCCGAGATTGCTGAGTTCAGACGTGCTCTGCCACCACAGTCGGAATGATTTGGTGGGTGTGGTTAGCAGGGACATTATGTCTGCATTTTAAATGTTACTCCAGCCATGTTTTTTTTCAATAGATTCTTACATTGTGGCCTAGAAAGTTGATAGATAATTGGCCTGGGAAAAAAAAATTAAATCCCACTCTTTTCAGGAGAATGAAGGAACTTGCCTCCCTGCTGAGGTTGTCAATCCTGTGTTGGGCCTTCCTCTCCTGAGGCACAATGCCCAGTCAGTTGTTCAAGCAAGCAATGAAAAGAAGCAGATCCTAAGATTATAGAGTTGTTTTATGTGTTGCAGTGAAAATTTCAAACAGCACAAAAATATCAACCAATCCAATAGTTCTGGCACATTAGCATCTTTGTATTCGAGTCCGTCCATGGCGCCCTCAATAGTCATTCCCATGCTAGGGCCCGAAACGTCGACAATTCTCTCCCCCTCCCCCATCGACGCAGCTCGACCTGCTCAGCTCCTCCAGCAGATTGTATTTTGTGCTCCATCACTGTAAGCCTGTGTATTTTCTTCTTTCTTGTGTCAGCTCCCCCCCCCCCCCTCTTCCATCAATGACATCCTTTCCTTCAGGAGTGCTGCACAAAACCCTGGACTTTACTCCCTCAACTATCTCATCTCTTCACCTTTTAGATGCTGCTTTGAATACTTGTCCTAGGTTTTGTCATTCCTCTTTCACTGACAGTATGTGCGTATTAGTCTGATCGTGCCACTGCTGTTGACTTGTTTTGCAATTGTGCTGCAATTAGGCAAGCTATAATCTGCACCAACAGGTTCACCATAGAACCAATAAAGTAGACAGTCATGCAAGATTGTATCATCACTCCAGCCTCTACAATCTTTCTCACCTCCATATTGCATCTCAATTCCCAAATTTCCCAGCACTAGAACTAGAAATGGAAAACTGGAACCTCGTGCTCCAATGCCATGGTCACTTGAACTGTGGTCATCAAACTGCAGTGTATGGATGATGGTTGCATCTCCTCACATTTGGAGACACTAACCAAAAGCAAATGAGAATTACATTGAACATCCTGAAAAAAAAACCTCACAATAGACTGCAAATGCTGGAATCTATATACCAGCTATCTTTGCTCCGCACTCTGTCTTGATGAAGGATTGCAGCCCAATTTCTTTTTTCTCCCACTGATTCTGCTAGACCTGCTGATTGTTTGTTGATCCTCAAGCTTAGGTCCTCCATTAACCTACTCCTGCTATGGACATCCCCCAAATGACAATAAAGTTCTGTCCTGACAATGAGAAATGAGGACCACGTGCCATATCCCAGGAATCACTTCTTGCGGAAGAAAGCTAGCGATGATGCAGAAAAAAGTGCATTGGCAGACTATGGCCTCCACCTCGACTCAAGGCTTTTCATCTGTTTGAGTCAGTAACTTGTTTGAAAGACTGAGAAGACCCCTATAACATGAAAGCCTCCTTGCATCTAATTTATTCCTTGGCTGAACTTCGCCACATGCCTCACGTTCTCCCTAGTGTCTCTAATTGCAATGGTCTACTCAAGTTTGAAACAAGAAATTTCCACGAGCTCAGTGCTGTTTAACATTAGCTACTCAGATGAGCTGTGTAACAAAAGTGGGTGGCTCTGATATGTCGCTGGTGGGAAAGTATCCTCAAAATAAAATGGGTATTCACAGCTTTATACAAGGAAGACTCATTTTAGGTTATTGAAATGCGTCTTTCCATCAACTGCGTGGAGAAATTGGCCTCGATTAATTTGTGTTGATTATTGGCTGCATGAAACCGGTTGTACAGATAGACCAGCAATTCTCCGAGGGCAGTCGGCATTTGTTGCACTTGCAGATCGATAATTCTTTTTACAGGTGAACAATTAAGCAGAATCACAAGTTAACATTGTTTTACAGCAGTTCCAAACAGTGGAGATTGTCAGTTGAGCAATAAGAAACATGTAAAAACAGAAAATGCTGCAGAAGCTCAGTAGGCCAAAACATGTCCTTCAGCAAAGGTAATAAAATTACATAACCAACGTTTCGGGCTTGAGTCTTCATCAAGGTATGAGAAAATGTCTGCAGGTATCCAAACAAAAGATTGGGGGAGGGTGGCAAAGGCAGGAGAAAGGAGGAAGGGGGCAGCAGCAATCAGTAGAGGAGGGATGGCTGGGTGGAGAAGGGAGGGGAGAACTGGAAAGGGGGAGGGGGAAAGAAAAGGCGAGCAGGTTTAGCAGAAAGGAGAGAAGTCAACGTTCATGCTATCTGGCTGGAGAGGGCCCAGACGGAAAATAAGGTGTTGTTCCCCCAATCTGTGGGTGGGATAGTATATACGACATTTGCCACAAACTGGAACATAAGAATTACTAAATGATTGAAGGCCAAAGTTAATCTCATGGACTACAACCCTTTGACAAAGCTATGGATGCCAGGCACACTGATAAACAAAGCTCATGCATCTTTGCAGTTCAGACAGCCCCAGTGTCGCCATCCATCTTGTGTCATTTCTTTGCAGAGCTTTCCAGTTCCTCTTTCCTCATCACCCTGCAAATTATTGTTCTTCAAATTATTATTGAATTCTGGAAATACAATGGATTCCAGATGTTGGAATCTTGGTTAAAGATGATCTGCTATTGGAGCTCACTGGTCAAGTAGCATCTGTATAGGGCAAAACACAGTTTTCAAAGGTTTTGGCCTGAAACATCAGCAATTTCTCCACCACCCCACCCACCTCACCAGATGCTATTCGACCTGCTAAGTTCCTCCATCAGATTATATTTTGCTCTTAGTTTAATTCTATTTTGAATATTATTATAGCATCTTCTTTCTCTTGTCTTTCAGGCAATTCATTGTGAATCAAGTGGGGTGACAGAGTGGTGCAGCTAGTAGGGCTCACAGCTCCAATGGCCTAGGTTCGATCCTGACCTTTGCCGTTGTGTGGCATTTCCACATTCTCTCTGTAGCCGTGTGTGTTTACGCCAGATGATCTGATTTCCTCCTAAATCCCATAGATGTGTGGGTTGGCAGGTTAATTATGCGATGATAAATTACCCTTGTATAGGTGAGTAGTAGAATCTGGGGTGAAATGATGGGAACATGAGAAAATTTTAAAAATGGGTCAAGTGTTAATGAGGTCAATAGAAGTCTTAAAATTCAGACTGCTCAGGGATTGAGTTAGTCTGGATTTTCCGGATTCTCAGGCAGTACTTTTAAAATTCATATTTAAGGAGAAGTAAAGAAGAGATGAACAGGTAAATTTCGAAGGTTTATTAATGGAACATTTTTCATATAAAATAGCAAGTGCAAAAAACAAATAACTAGTTATTTGTTCATTTCTGCACCTGTGGCATAAATGCACGCACGCATACACACACAAAAGCTCAGTAAATTGTCAAAGTTTGAAAAGTCTGGATTCTCAGATGGTCTGGATTTCTGGCATCCATATTTTTTGATTCTTACTGTTCCATTATTTATTTTCTCATGTTCCCCTCAACTCACCCCGGATTCTACTAACCAGGTTGGTTGATAGTTGGCATGGAATCAGTGGCTAAAGGGCCTCTTTCCGTGCCATATGACTGTGATTCTCTGTTAAAATGGTTCTCTATTCCTGCCTGGCTCTGTAAAATGTTTCCTTATATTTCAGCAAGAGTCCTTCCCAATTCTGAATGTTTGCCTTCTCTGTTTTGAAGAGGATAGTCTTAGACACACTATTCTTTGCATCAAAGTCTCATCTTCTGCATCCTTTCTCTTCCAGACCTTCTCTAAGGCATTTGTCAGAAAAATGAGATTGCATCTCAGGGAATCGCTCTGTACCCTGTGGTGTTGTATAAAAGGGGTCTGCAGCAATAACCGGGACATGATTTATCTGGTGCAGTTGATTTACAGGTCATAGAATACAAAATCTATTGTGGGAATACTGTGATGTGGGAGAGGACACCATGCAAAACTAACTTTATTACATAACTTGAAATTATTTTAACCTCTTTTAGGATAATCATTAAGCCCGAGCACATTCCTATCAGCAAGAATTGCTTGTGTTTCAATGGGGCACTCCCTTCTCACAGAACCCCTTTCAGCAGTGAAGGCTTTGAACTCAAGCTGTTCATTTAATGTTGATCATTCTCAGATGCTGTCAATCCTTTTGAATCACACATGATAAGCGTCAATCACAATCACTAATGAAAATGAAACATACAGACTTTTGTGTTTCATTTTTTTGTGTGTTTTTATCAATGTATTCAATGCCCTTGTGCGCACCCAACGAGAGCATTTTGGTCATATAATTGAATGCTACACTTGCACTGGCAGATTTTATTCCTTTTACAGAACAAACAAATGCAGATTTAATCACAAAATTTCTGTCACCATCACTATGGAAACATTCTCCCTCTTAATAACCCTGTTTCTTCATGTATTAAAAGGTCTTATTCAGCTAGTCTTGCTCTCCTAGCTGTTATTGAGAAAAGGCACCAAGAATACCTTGTATTTATATTGGCTTAAAGTTTTGAGCCCATCCTAAAGGATGCCCTAATATGGTGCTGATGGAGAGAGATCCTGATTGCTCTGGTCCATAGTCTGCACATCAAAATGTAATTGTGGCCAAAACACATTTGTATATTCAAGAGAAAGATTGACCATGGATTCATTTAAATTTGGACCCACAGTGGAAATGGGTCCTTGATGACCAGAATATAGAGAACAGGGGAGTTGGGAGGGAGTGGGGGAGGTGATGTGTGTAGTACTTGGCTGGCAGTTGGATACTGGTGGTCGACATAGGTGTTGGTAGATGAGATAGGGGGGCCTGTGACAGGTTGGATAACATGATTAGAAACTGGTTGGAGGTTCCTGCTATTGTGTATAGAAGGGGAAATGGAGACTTCTAGAAGTCAAAGAAGGAGCCAAAATTCAGCCAAGTGGGAATCTAGTCAACAACATGGAGTCAAGGTGAGGATTGTCAGATTAGTGGGCCTCTGTTGGGAGATTAAAAGCAAGTTGAGGAACAAGGATGTTCATAACACATTTACCTGTCATGCAGCGTGACGGGTTGGTAGCGTGGGAGTAAGAGTAAGAGCCTGTTGTCCCGTGTGTATCTGCCCATGTCCATTCTAGAGCTGCATGGTCTCGGTTTCTCTCCATACTCTCAATGGAACACTGTTCAAAAAGCAATATCTTCCTGTGCAGTCAATATGAGTTTATTTGCTTGGTTATTCAAGCTTGGTTATTTCTTTGAATCCAAAAGAATAAGACATTATCACTTTAAAACTTTGAAGAATCTGATGAGGGAGTGCTGTGAGGTGAATTAAATGAGGGAGCCTTTGTTAGTTGTCCTCAGCTAGAATGGGATGTTAAAAAAAAAATGGTCCTTGGTATCAATTGCAAGAAAATGTAGTGCGATTACTTGGAAACATGATATAGAGTTGAATTTACTTCGATGGCATACAGAATTGAGATCTTGTATACCATTGGGAATACATACATAACATATAATTTACGAGATAATTATTTTTTCTATCGGAAAGTTTGGAGCGTGTATTTGGACTATGTGGGTTTAAAATTTTCTAAATTCTGCCTTGGTGCGGTGAAATGCGTCAATCCATGATATTTATCTACGTCATTGCAGTTTACATCTCCTTTCTACTTTTCTGTCTTTTCTTTTTAGAAGGGGTAATTAGGGGTAGTTTGAGGGAAAGGGGTATATAAAGGAGAGGGTTTTTAGTAAGGGGGGGGTTAGAGGGGTTTTTCTGTTATATGCCATGTATACTTATTAATATTTTATATTTTGTATTGTGTTTATTACATTTATGTTTCAAGTATTTAAAAAATGGTCCTCACAACGGGCCAACTCCAGACAAAAGAGAAATCAATGGGGTTCCATGCCATTGTTAATCATACTGGATGACATCTGTGGATGTCGAGCTTTGTGAGTTCTCCTGTGGACATGTGGACTGACAGGATGGTTCAGCCCACCTCCCCCTCTGCAATCAGCAATCTTTGTGGCTTCCCATATCCTTGGATTGTTCTGAAGGTTCACACCACTTTGTGGCAAATGACCAGGAATGTGGAGTTTTCCATTAGGATGAAATTTGATTTGAGGGCATTTGAAATCCTGCTGTCTGCTTTAAAGAAATAGGGAAATATCAGTTTAGATCCAATCTGGGTGCAGCAGATAAAATCAAAATTCTATTTTGTGTGGGCAGTGAACTGAAATTAAATTGTTCCTGATATTGAAAAGCAAATCAATGGTTCCACAATGATAATATCAAGCACCAAATCATGGAGTGAAAATTGACATTTTCAGCAATATCCGGTTACAGTAAGAATATTTGGACTGAAGTAATTTAATTTAAGATCAGGATTCTAAATTCACTTCACTACACCTTGTGTTCAGTCAACAGACGGTGAACCTGAGGAAGCGCCATGTAGTGATAGATAAATGTTACCTCATGTTGTATTGTCACACCACTTAGCTGAGAAGTTGCTGTGAATGTCAGTACTATTGTTTATCACCTGGCTCAGTGAACCCACTGCTTTCAAAACAAGTGACCATTTAAACGTTTTCCATGGTTTGCTGAGTCACGGGGCAATTTAGTAATGGCACACGGTTCCAAGGTCCTACTTCATTCTGCCTTCCCCCGAAGATGGTAAGATCTTCTGGAGTTTGGTGCGATGTGTGCTTTGGTTAATTTGGCAACAGTTGCTTGTTTTTTTGAGCAACGAAACTTCAACATGAAATTTAAAATTTTCCCCTCTTTACATATATTGGAGCGGCATGGTTGGCGTAGTGATTAGTGCAACGCCTTCACAGCACCAGAAATCGGGACTGGGGTTCAAATCCTGCGCTATCTGTAAGGAATTTGTACATTCTCCCCATGCCTGCATGGGTTCCACCCCCCACTCCCCGGGGACTCCAGTTTCCTCCCACCATTCGAGGTGTACCATTGGTGTATGTTAATTGGGTGTAAATTGGGCAGTATGGACTCATGGGCCAAAATTACCTGTTATTGTGCTGTATGCTTTTTTCTTTGGCTTGGCTTCGCGGACGAAGATTTATGGAGGGGTAAAAGTCCACGTCAGCTGCAGGCTCGTTTGTGGCTGACAAGTCCGATGCGGGACAGGCAGATATGGTTGCAGCGGTTGCAGGGGAAAATTGGTTGGTTGAGGTTGGGTGTTGGGTTTTTCCTCCTTTGTCTTTTGTCAGTGAGGAGGGCTCTGCGGTCTTCTTCAAAGGAGGTTGCTGCCCGCCGAACTGTGAGGCGCCAAGATGCACGGTTGGAGGCGATATCAGCCCACTGGCGGTGGTCAATGTGGCAGGCACCAAGAGATTTCTTTCAGCAGTCCTTGTTCCTCTTCTTTGGTGCACCTCTGACACGATGGCCAGTGGAGAGCTCGCCATATAACACGATCTTGGGAAGGCGATGGTCCTCCATTCTGGAGACGTGACCCACCCAGCGCAGCTGGATCTTCAGCAGCGTGGACTCGATGCTGTCGACCTCTGCCATCTCGAGTACTTCGATGTTAGGGATGAAAGCGCTCCAGTGGATGTTGAGGATGGAGCGGAGACAACGCTATTGGAAGCGTTCTAGGAGCCGTAGGTGATGCCGGTAGAGGACCCATGATTCGGAGCCGAACAGGAGTGTGGGTATGACAACAGCTCTGTTTACGCTTATCTTTGTGAGGTTTTTCAGTTGGTTGTTTTTCCAGACTCTTTTGTGTAGTCTTCTAAAGCTATGCTAAAATTTGCATTAAATATACATTATGCCTTTACTCAAAACCACTTCTAGATCAGAGGAGCTGCATTTACTGCCTTAACAAAGTCCCCAGCTGTTACACTATTACATTATTACCAGAGCAATCCTCTGGAAAAAAAAGCCATCAAGCTGTAATACCTGTGGTTTTGCTTTCAAAGGTCAATCACCTTAATTAATTCCCTTTTTTTTATCCCATCACAGAGTTAATTCTCACGTTCAAATTCACTGTGGTGAACACTGGAGTGTTGAACAAAGAGGGGATAAAGATTAGGTTATTAACAATTTTTTTTACATTTAAATACTGTTTGTCTTAAAATAGTTGTGCAATGGATTAAGTTGCTAAATAACAAAAGTACCCTGGGATGTTCAGTTAACTGGTTAATTTATGCAGCTGCTGTTCCCTCATAATGCATGGCATAAAATCTGTGAAAAGTAATTGAAGGGCACTTTGCATTTACCTGCTCTAGCCCATTGATTTTGGTTAGTAAAATCTTAAGTCTCGGGTTTAAAATTGAGACAAGACTGCTCAACAGTTATTGATTGAGGAGGCACGTTCTTTAGCATACTCGTGATCGAACGAAGAACCTGGTAGGAAGGGCTTGTGAAATTGCAGATTTGTTCTCAGCTGCACGCCATTTTCAAGACCACCGTTAAAGGTGCTGCAATTACAGGTAAGGATATTGTTAGACCGGGAAACGCCTGGATTGGGCATCATCACTGAGAAAGATGTGCATGAAGGGCCGATCAGATAAAGTACCTCAAATGGTTTTTAACGTTATCTGAAATTCCTACCTTTCCTCAATAATCCCCTACTTCTCTGGCTGAGTTTCTCACCTCCACATCCAGCAGGAAACCATTTGACCCTGAGATTTCCAAGACTAAAGCTCAGATAAGGTGACTTTGGCTCATCCCCACGCCAAATAGTGGACCTACCAAAAGAGAGACAATACTGTGGACTGCTGTGCAAAATCAGGCTGCTTGTTTGCTCTTGTTCGTTCTTTGAAATGTGTCTATGCAGGCTGAAATTAAGTTTCTCTCAGTAAATTCAGTATTTCAGACAGAAGTCTTCCGTCTCTTGATTGCACTGATTTACACCTTTCCTTTGATGATGTATTATGGCCCAAACTAGATCAACTGGGAGGTTGGAATACCTGGAAAAGAATTTGCTCAGGAAATGACATTGTTCTTCAAACTCAAGAGGCCTTCAGCACTCATGAAGGAGACAAGTTCAGGCTTAGGCATTATCTCAGAACAGCTCAGTTTTCTCTCTGGTGCCTTTATTTGATCCTTTCCAAGTGCCTCAGCTTTGTGCTTCCAACTCCTGTTGCTCTGCATGTAATATAATCTTCAAGTGTCTGACAATCTTTGACTCTCAAGAGCAAGCCTCAATCTGTTTCGACAAGCCCGCTTAACTGCGGGATTGGGTTACAACCCAGTTCTCTGCTAATTTGCTTCAATGCTTCATTGAGAATGTGGCAATGTTATTTTAATTCCTCAGTAACTGCTTGCAAATAACCTGCAACTGGCAACAATTCATTAAATATTCTGGAGCTTATCAGAATGTTGCTCAGTGTCATGAACTTGCAAGGAGCAGCATTAAGCATTGAAGGCTCAATAATGCAATGTCCATTCAACACTACAGACACAGTTCCACATGAAGTATTTGTGTCCAAAGAGAGTTGTGTCCAATGTTCCGGATTGATGAGACTCAAAGGATTGTCAAATAGATCTATACTCTATTTATGCTCGTGCATGCTTTATTTCCAATGTTATCACCGCCCTTTCACATGCGAGTGAGAAATATAGGAGATGCATGCTCTTGGAGGAGTGGAGAATCCACACAATTTTCTTCGTTTTGTCAAGATTGAAACGCGAAAGACTGCAGACACTGTGATTGTAGTAAAAATACAGAATGGCTGGAGGAACTCAATGGGTCTTACAACGTCCATCAGGGGTAAAGATATATACCAGCGTTTCAGAGGCTCTGTGGCACCTGGTGTTTCTAGGTGGTCTGATCTCAGAAGTGAAGCAGGCTCAGGACTGGTCAGTAATTGGAGGGGAGACTGCGTGGGAACACCACGTGCTGTGGGTTTCTGTGAGGGGTAGTGGACAAAGCAGTGACTCTACCTTACGATAGACAAAAGTTAGAGTTTCAAGTATGTTGCAACTTCTCAGCTAAGTGGCGACAATAATGAAAGTTGAAGAAGGGCTCAGGCCTGAAACGTCGACATATCTTTATCTCCAATGAATGCTGTGAGACCTGCTAAGTTCTAAGTTCCTCCAGCATTTCTGTGTTCTTCCTTTTCCCCTCTCCTTTGGATCCAATCTTGGTGGTTCAGGGCATATGTCATGTCAAATTAGCTCACCTACACCATATGTATGTCCTTTACTGTGAAATTCTTGCTGAGGATCATGAATATTTGTTTAAATGTGAGCCGTGACCGTGTATGGATTTATAGTGGGAAAGGGAGGTGCAGAAGGGTTGTTTTATTTGTTTTCATTGTCAAGAAAAAGGAAAGTTTTTTAATGTATTTATGGGAAAAAAAATCAAAAAAATTTTTAAAAATTGTGAAACTGTGGCTAACAACTTGGCAGACCTTAGAATCAGCAAATCCTTTGCACTTTTCAGGTGTCTCCAAGCCTGGATCATTGTTTCATCAGTCCCAGAGTGCAGCACTTTAAATCAACACTCCATAGATTGTAATCTGTCCATGCTGAATCCATATAAATTGGAAGCATAAAATTTATACAACAGACCCAGTGTAGAACACCCAAACAACTCTCTCTGATTAGTACAGTGGAAATGCTGAAGAAACACGCAAGTTGGTGTTGGGATCCAGCACATCGTCTGCTGTGTATCGTATTATTGTGAAAGTATCTAATCTGCTCAATACCAAACCCTTGCTAGAAAGTAATGGATGCTTGTGCCAATATTAGAATTCAAGTACTGTATTTAGTCAGTGCAGGCTTATAGGCCGGAAAGGCCTGATACCATTAAAATGCTATGCCAAGTTGGTGTTGATGTAATTGTTTTTGATTTGACTGTCATTGAAGCTATAGCCGCATGCAGACCCCAGGGCACAGGATGCTGATTTAATCTTGAGTTCACTGAAGCTACCTACCATGCATTTTGTCTGGGTTTAATATGAACCATAGAACATTACAGCCTGTTCCACTGACCTGCGTACATCCTGTTATCGCTCTCTTACCCTAATTTCTATCAAATGTTAATATTGAGTCTGCATTAACCACTTAAGTTGGCAGCTCATTGCATACTCCCACCACTCTTGTCTGAAGAAATTCCCCCTAATGTTCCTGCTCAATTTTTCCCCATTCACCCTTAACCCTAGTCCTCTGGTTTGTACCTCACCTAACCTCAGTGGAAAAAAAGCCTACTTGCATTTACTCTATATACCTTATAATTTTAAATACCTCTATCAAATCTCCCCTCATTCTTCTACACTCCAGGGAATAAAGTCCTAGCCTGTTTACCCTTTCCCTGTAACTCAGTTTCTCAAGTCATCACAGTATCTGAGTAAATCTGCACTCTTTCAATTTTATGGATATCTTTCAGTTCTTGCCAAAATCGGGTCCGTTGCAATAATTTATCTAAGTGTATATAAACTTATGACAAATTCGAAAGTTTAGATTTTCACTCAAGGTTATCATTCCCACTTGGTTCACCAGGATCGAGACATGGAAATGTTCCCTGTGTAGATTGGCATCAGGCCTGGATTGAAGTGCTTTTCAAACCAAAGTTCCATCTTGCGCAGTTTGGAAGGTATCAAGACCAGAACAAGATGGGCTGAAATCCTTCATGGGTTGTGACTTTTCCATAATTATAGCTGTTAGAACTTTATTCCACTTGAGCTCTGAATTGCAGTACAGGCAATTCAAATCTTTTGAATTCATTACTACAAGTATTTTCAGGAACAGTTTGATATTTATTAATACCATAGCGCAGTGATTTGACCTGACTAATGTAGTGCGCTTTAATAACAAATCCACTACACCATTTGGAAGCTGATTCCGTTTACACATCAATTAAAACCATCCAGTCACTCAATGCTGATTCTGCATTGAATGGAAGTTGGATAAAACCTGTCAAATTCTAACAAGCCTCCTCATCCATCTGCTCTGTTGCTGATATTGTAAACAAGAACCTATTCCTTCATTGGAAATCAGTCTCAGTTTTGTATGTATCCTTGGCTCCTAGCCACTCCTGGATAGAATGGAGTATATGGCCCATTCATTGTTCAAGTGAATGGTTTGCTAAGTCACTTCATTTAAAGACATTGATATGAGTTTGGAGTCATTTGGGGGTCAGACTGAGTGAGAACAATAGGATTACGTCTTAAAAGGCATCATTGAACGAATCAGGCTTTTAAAATAATTTGACCATTCCCTGGCTGCTTTCTAATTCGAGATTCATGACCTCAGTAGCACTCAACACATTTCATTGCCTGAGAAAACTGCTGGGTGGCCTTCTGCTTTTATTTACCCATGACACAGAAAATAGGATTGAACAATGTTGTCAGAGTCTTGCTCCTCCACTGTATTCCCTCCACACCCATAATTCCAACAGTCAAATTCACTGGAAGCATCACGGTTGTAGATTGGGTGTGAAATACTGATGAGGTGGAATTCAAAATGTCCAGTGGCATAGAGCCAAGATAACAGCATTTATCTCAATGTCAATAAGACAAAGGACATGACTAGAGAGTTAAGGTGGGGTGGGGGGGGGGGGGGTAGGGGGGGGGTGGGGTGGTTTAAAAACCACAATGTAGACAGGTTCAAGTTGCCTGACCTGGGACAAACATGTTAGCATGATGGTCAAGAAAGCTCAGAAGCTGAGGGAAGTTCAGCATACCCACGTTTCTCAATAACTGCACAAGTGCACCGTCAATAGCATCTTTCTTTGGCTTGGCTTCGCGGACGAAGATTTATGGAGGGGGTAAAAAGTCCACGTCAGCTGCAGGCTCGTTTGTGGCTGACCAGTCCGATGCGGGACAGGCAGACACGATTGCAGCGGTTGCAAGGGAAAATTGGTTGGTTGGGGTTGGGTGTTGGGTTTTTCCTCCTTTGCCTTTTGTCAGTGAGGTGGGCTCTGCGGTCTTCTTCAAAGGAGGCTGCTGCCCGCCAAACTGTGAGGCGCCAAGATGCACGGTTTGAGGCGTTATCAGCCCACTGGCGGTGGTCAATGTGGCAGGCACCAAGAGATTTCTTTAGGCAGTCCTTGTACCTTTTCTTTGGTGCACCTCTGTCACGGTGGCCAGTGGAGAGCTCGCCATATAATACGATCTTGGGAAGGCGATGGTCCTCCATTCTGGAGACGTGACCCATCCAGCGCAGCTGAATCTTCAGCAGCGTGGACTCGATGCTGTCGACCTCTGCCATCTCGAGTACCTCGACGTTAGGGGTGTGAGCGCTCCAATGGATGTTGAGGATGGAGCGGAGACAACGCTGGTGGAAGCGTTCTAGGAGCTCAGAAGCTGAGGGAAGTTCAGCATACCCACGTTTCTCAATAACTGCACAAGTGCACCGTCAATAGCATACTTGCAGGATTAATCACGAAGCAGTATGGGAACTGCTCTGCCTGAGGTTGTAACAAACTGCCGAGGTCATGAATGTAATTCAGATCATAACACACACTTCCCTCTCCTCCATGGACTCCATCTGCATCTTCCGCTAGCTTGGAAAGACAGCCAGTTTACTAAAGGACCCTCCCCATCCCAGACCCTCTCTTCTTCCTCCTCCCATTGGGGAGAAGGCTTGAATATTGTTGCACACCGACAAGTTAAAGAGAATTTCTGCCCCACAGCCATCGGGCTCCTGAATGAACCTTTTTTTCCTCCGTTGTAGCTCTGCACTATAATTGTGCTCTTGTCCTTCTACTTTATATAACTGTAGAGTGCTTGTGGAAGAATCCTTCTCATTGTACCAAATAAACTGAAACTTAATTTTAACCAATATTCAATGTTATCTTTCGATTGTTGCCTTCTTGGTGTAGTATTCAGTTTTGTCCTTCAGTGGTTTTGGGTATTTTTTCCATTTTGCCTACGTTTGACTCATAAATTATAGGCCTACACTCTATCATAAAAGCAATCAGATGTTTTAACATAATGATAGATAAGTATTGCCACATGTTCAACGTTTATTAGTGTTGACCACCGTGGTTACAATTGGGGAATGACGAAAACACCAGTTAAACTGCTTAGTTGTTCATATGGAAGATTGCCACAAAAACTGAATACTGAAAAGTGGAAGATAATGCAGCAAGTACTCTACAAGTTCTTACATTGAACAAGGAAGACTAGAAAGAACAAGGGTTAATCAGTTTTCACTCTCTTTTCCATTGCCTCACCAGCAGTTGAAAGATTATGACTCTCAAAAGCAATGGCAGGCTTCCTGGTCTGAGGAAATGTGATCAGGCCAAGAAGTAGAAAAGGAAGTAACAATGCACTCAATGTCAACAAAACTAAGATGCTGATTGTTGACTTTAGGAAAGGAAAGCCAGAAGTTTACAAACCAGTCATCGTTGGGGGATCGGAGGTGGAGAGGGGGAGCAAATTTAGGTTCTTGGGAGTGACTATCTCGGAGGATTTTTTTGCTGGACCCAACACACCAAAGGCATGTCAGCGCCTCTACTTCCTCAGGAGTTTGCGGAGGTTGGTATGACATCAGAAACCCTGGCAAATTTCTACTTATGTATGGTGAAAAGTGTAATGACTGGCTACATGATGATCTGGCATTGGGAACACCAATACTCCTGAGTGTAAAGCCCTCCAGAAGGTAGTGGACGCAGCTCAGGACATTACAGGCAAAATCCTCCCCACTATTGAATACATCTAGATTCAATTTATTGTCATAGTAATAAAACAGTGTCCTTTTACATGAAATTTCCTTTTGCCTCCTGCAAGGCAGACAGATTCACCACTGGCAGAAATTGCCTAGGAGCCTCTTACATTTCTTACAGTCAGAGAAAGAGAAGCAAAAGAGAGTTCCCCCCCCCCCACCCCCAAAAGAATCTGTAGATTCACCTCCAGAGCTTCTACAGCCTCTTGCAACCCGAGCTCCAGATCTGACCCTCTGACATGGTCAGGGACTCTTTGGCACCCTCGGCACTGCCTCGCATCCCGTTCAAATGCCTGGTACTCCTTTGGCCAATTCGAGCCAGACTCCAGCAGCCTGCAGATTCCGTGGGCTCCTCGCCTTGAGTCGCCAGTGGCCCGCCTCAGAGCCCCCTCACTTGTCCACCTCCATGGTCGCAGTCCCGTGGGTCATCTCTTCTGCTTCTCCTCCTCAGATGGGGGTTGGTCTTCCCGATGTTTTTGGTGCCCTGCTCCGGTCCTCCGCTTCCCCAGAGTCTGCAGCCCCTTGTGATTGCTGCTGATTGATAGGCTCCGCCATCTTGGGCTCAGACTCTTGAGGTCGTGGGATCTCAAATAAAAACCCTTGTCGGCTCCCTCAACAAGCCGTTCAAAGCTCGTGTAGAGCCAATGGCAGTTGACTGGGTGGTTGGACCCAGTGGGAGCACTGCATTTTCACACCCTTGCTCCCCGCGGGACCACACCTATTTTCTCCTACACAGAGCACTGCCTTAGGTGGGCAGCAGCAATCATAAACATAACATAACAATTACACCACGGAAACAGGCCATTAGGCCATTCTAGTCCGCACCGAACCAAACACCCCTTTCTAGTCCCACCTCCCTGCACAATGCCCATAACCCTCCATCTTCTTCTCATCCATATACCTGTCCAACCTTTTCTTAAATAATACAATTGACTCCACTGCCACTATTTCTCCCGGAAGCTCAATCCACACGGCTACCACTCTCTGAGTAAAGAAGTTCCCCCTCATGTTACCTCTAAACCTCTGCCCCTTAATTCTTAACTCATGTCCTCTTGTTTTAATCTTTCCTCCTCTTAACGGAAATAGTCTATCCACATCCACTCTGTCTATCCCTTTCATAATCTTAAATACTTCTATCAAATCCCCTCTCAACCTTCTACACTCCAAAGAATAAAGACCTAATCTGTCCAATCTCTCCCTATACTCTAGGTGCTTAAACCCAGGTAACATTCTGGTAAACCTTCTCTGCACTCTCTCCACTCAGTTTATATCCTTCCTATAATTAGGCGACCAGAACTGCACACAGAACTCCAAATTAGGCCGCACCAATGTCTTATACAATCTCAACATCACCTCCCAACTCCTATATTCCATGCAATGATTGATAAAGGCCAGCATACTAAAAGCCTTCTTCACCACCCTATTCACGTGAGTTTCTACCTTCAGGGAACGATGTACCGTTACTCCTAAATCTTTCTGCTCTTCTGTATTCATCAATGCTCTCCCATTTACCACGTATGTCCTATTCTGATTCTTCTTACCAAAATGAAGCACCTCACACTTATCAGCATTAAATTCCATCTGCCATTTTTCAGCCCACTTTTCTAAGCAGCCCAAATCCCTCTGCAATCCTTGAAAACCTTCTTCATTATCCACTATTCCACCTATCTTAGTATTGTCTGCATATTTACTAATCCAATTCACCACCCCATCATCTAGATCATTAATGTATATAACGAACAACAATGGGCCCAATACAGATCCTTGAGGCACACCACTGGTCACCGGCCTCCAACCTGACAGACAATTATCCACTACCACTCTCTGGCCTCTCCCTTTCATCAAAGACCCACACCACCCAGCACACACTCTGTTCTCGCTGCCATCAGGAAAGAGATCTAGGTCCCACTAGACTCACACCACCAGGTTCAGGAGGAGTTGTTTCCCCTCCATCATCAACGACTCCTCAACGACAAACTCAGAGTTTCATTTAAGGACTCTTACTTGTGCACTTTATTGATTTTCTTTTGTTCTCTAAATTGGACCGTCAGTTTGCTTACATTGGTTACCTGTTTACAGTTCTTTTGATTGTTTACACTCTATAGTTTTTTTTTGCACTACCAATTAGTGGTAATTCTGCTGCGCCCACAGGAAAAAGGAAACTCAGGGTTATATGTGATGTCATGTGTGTACTCTGACAATAAAACTGGAAGCTGGAAGTCGCATTCATTTTACATGTGAGTTGATAGAATATTGGGGATGAATTAGTTTTTTTAAATAATTTTTTTAATTTTTCACACCATATCAATCAAGATACATACAAACATTTCCCTCTTAAATATACACAGTGGCCTTTTTTCCCCCCTCCCTTCCTTCCCCCCTCCAAACCCATTAAACGTTCAACATATACAAGACAATTATGGAGTACCAATAGTGAGGAAGAGTTGTAGTCTTAAGGCAGCTGAACTGATGTGAAGAAAGCACATCAGTGCTGCTATTTCATCAGAAGTGTGTGGAGGTTTGTTACGACTTTGGAAACCCTGGAAAATTTCTACAGATGCGTGATGGAAAGTGTGCTGACTGGCTGCATCACCGTGTGGTATGGGGAAACCAATACCCCAGAGCATAAAGCCTCCAAAAGGTAGTGGACGCAGCCAAGGACATCATGGGCAAAATGCTCTCCACCATCGAGAACCTCTGCAGGAAACATTGCCATCGGAGATCAGCAGGGGGTGTTGCCGTCGGAGGGCAGCAGCAATCATCAAGGATCAACGCCGCCCAGCATGCGCACTGTTTTCATTGCTGCCATCAGGAAAGGGGCATAGCTGCCACAGGATTTACACCACCAGGTTCAAGAACAGCTGCTACCCCTCCACCATCAGACTCCTCCACAATAAACTCAATCAGGGACTCTTAATTTTGGCACTTTATTGATTATTTTTCTGTGCATTACAGTCAGTTTGTTTACATTTCCTTATTTGTTTACCTGTGTAAGTGGTAATTCTGCCTCGCCCGCAGCTAAAAGAATCTTAGGTTTGTATATGATATCATGTATAACAATAAATCTGAAATCTGAGTTCACTTTATTCTGGTGGCAATGGAATTGAAACTGATATATTGGCCTGTGGTCTGGGTGATGAGTGGAACACTTTATGTTCTTGTGCAGCAGCCATTAAAGGAAATCCGGAGTGCCATTCAGTGCTCCTGGTTCTGGATGATAAGGTTGCAGCTTCATGTTCCACTCCAAAGACTTGAACACAAATAATCTGCTCCTATTTCACAGTCCATGCCTGAGTGAATGCTGCCCAATCATTAGATATCAAGCTGTTCCCTCAGATGAACCTTCATGATAACATATATCTGAATAAATGCCTGAGTTTTTTTCCTGATTTGCTGGCCTATCTCTCAATCACCACCCCACAAAAAAAAATTATACGCTCATTGTTAAACTTCTGTTGCTGATCCTTTTGTGTTCAAATTTCCCACTATTTCTGACAAGATGGCCCATGAAGTAAGTACATGACTGCAATGTGCTGTGGAATATTTGAAGATAATGTGTAATGCGAATCTGTCCATTATGGAAAATAAAAAAAGAATTAAATCAATCAAGGTTAGTCTTAAAGACAATTAAAGTATCAAAGGTTTTTTTTAAATTCTTCCAATAATACCAGTTTTTTTATTCTTTGAATGTGTGCCTTGCAAAAAAGAAATTGGGAGGCTTTGCCCATATCTGTGCAAAACAGTTTTCATAGCAATATGCAAATAGTTGTCAATCTCCCAGCACTACAATGACCAGGCAAGGAAATATTGCATCTGATTGACTTCTACCGTCATTTATTTCCAAATAGGTTGCTAGATGCTTAGATATCTCAATTGGAATCTGTGTGCTGAACTTAAAGGGTTTTCTGATGCCTGTTTCTAATGGTGCAAGCTGCCCTTTGGTTATTAATAGTCCCCTTTGGTTAATAATAGTCTCACAACAAACGTTAAGAATAGTTTTGATCCTGGTATCTGCTGAATGCATTTGTCAAGAACAAATGGCAGGATCATGATTGACCATGGCCCTAATCATGTGAACGATTGGGGAAAAGAAATTGCTCATTGACATCCCCATTGGGGATTGGGTGAGGGTGGCTTGAAATGGGTTGCAATCTGCCGTATCAACCTCACAAACTGCTACAATTAATGCTCATGTGCAGTGATTGGCATCTGGGATCAAGTCGCAGATCCCAAATATATCCTGTGTACTGTATTTTATTAAAGCAAAATGATTTTACTAGATTACCTCTGCTGCTGTTGGTTAAGATACAGTTTAGCAGCTGACAAACAAATAACATTCCATTGCAGCACTGTATGTTAACCTTCCACCCACTCTATTGCCTCAGGCCTGCCATAAATCAACCCCACTCTTGGGCTTTGAGTGACATTGGCTGTATGCTCTGAGCATAGGACCAAATGACTTTTTTTTTCTGTTCGTAGAAGTATAGCTTGTGAATCATTGTGGTACAGGTGCTGTGTGCATCTTCATTTGACAGAAATTTTAAATTTTAGACTTACAGCATGGTAACGGGCCATTCTGGCCCATGAGCCCCTGCCGCTCAACTACCCCACTTAACCTTCAATCCCTGTGTGTTTTGAAGGGTGGGAGAAAACACCCGGAGTAAACTTATGCAAATACGAGGAGAATGTACAAACTCCTTACAAACAGTGCCAGATTCAAACCTGCTCCGCTGCAGTAGCATGGCGTTAACTGTGCTGCCCAAATAGATTTTGTGAATGGTCAATTTAGAGAGAGACTGGCAGTGATGACAGATTGTGCATGTAATGGACTGTAAACCTACTTATCTATTTCTGAAGCAGTGTATGATATGGAAGTTATTTTTAGGGGATTAATTATGTGATCTTTGGTCAGTAACTGTAAATATTGTTGCCTAAAACCATGCATGTTCTCTTCCAAGTCAAAGGAGATGTATATTGTCATTGTAATATTTGACATGCTTGCAACAAAATACAGAATTATCTCCTCACATGACACTGGGGAGCAGCTATCCAAGTTGTCCAAAGGCAAGGTTTGTGGCACCTTTAGAACAATAAATTTTCCTGTCAGCAAGATGAGTTCAAGAAAGAGAAACTTATGTTCTGCAACAAACAAAGGAAAGACAGTATTCCCCTGCTCAGTGTAGTACAGAGTGAGATGGGCTGAACTCCATATTCAGTGCATTGACCACACTGAAAGAGCAGCAAAGAATAGCTCTTTTTACAGTAGCCAAAGGATTATTATGATATTCTTTCTCCTATGCAATAGCAGTAAATATCGCTGCCATCTAATGTAGGAATTCTACTTCTGGTTAACAAAATACACAAGCATTGTTGAAGTTTATACAAGTCGGTGAACCTCTTGTTGAGACTGGAGATGTTTTTTTCTCAGTCGCACAAATGTCCTGTGGCCACAAGTAATGAACTGAATGATTAGCTGTTTGAATGAGTATTCTTGAATTTCCTTTTAAAGTCAGCTCTGGGGGGGGGGCGAGGGGGAGTGGGAACCTTTTGATTTTGTGCGAAGCACATGAATTTCAAACATGGTTTCTTCGAATTACTCCAGATGACATCCAGAGACAAGGAGCATTCCTTGAAAGGTCTGGAGAATTGCTACTGTTATTGCATTTTGCATAATGTTATCAAAGGAACATCTGTTAATTACAGGATCCAAACAACTAAAGTATCAGACAATGAAAAGCACCCCTTGCAAATGCTTCAAGGTCCTTTTTTCAAGTTAAGAAAAATGATAGTAGACACCTCTAAAGCTCTCAATCGTGTGTGAACTTTTTGGAGAAATTACTCAGATAACTTCTGTTTCAGACTTTGTACTTTTTATTGGATGCTGTTTTACATTCCTTTGTCCTGAACCAGGGGTGGGGGGGTGGGGGGGGTGGTGGCTGGGAAGAAGTGGTGTTTCCTTCCCTGGATGATGTTATGGTGAGATGAGGTGTGCAGCATGTGGTGGTGTTGAGTCACCTTCCAGTCTTCAGGCTAGGTTTGCGTGAAGAATGACCACTTGAGCAAGCTTGCCTTTGCCAGTGAAGCTCAAACTCCAAAATAAATCAGCAGGTCTCAGAATGATGGCTCCTTAGGCAGAACAGAAATCTCTCACTACTGCCCTGGAATATCATACTTGATTGTGTGCTCAAATATCTAGAGTAGCTTTCTAACTCAAAAGACAGTCTGCTGCATGTGTCAGTTCTAGCGTTGTTTATTCTGTCAATGACTTCACATGGCAGAAGGATAATCTCAATTGAATTAATGATGCTGACCTTCCTTCAGTGATTGCTGCTGGATAGCTACTAAGTCAGATCTCACTCACTTCTCTTCCACACCCTCACCCCTCCATTGATGCTGCTTGTGATCAAATACTATGCCTGTTTTAGTGCCTTGATATGCTAAATGGACCATGGGTAGGATTATTACGTGGACACAAATTTCTGGCTTCGTGTGAGTGTGGGGGACAGGAGCTCCTTTTTTTTCTCTGTGGGTCATTTCAAATGCAATATCTGAATCTTGGTAAAATGGGTTACTTGATACAGGTGGAGCTTGCTCTGTGAATGAATAATGATTTTTTAAAAAAATACTCAGCATGGTAACAGGCCATTTTGGCCCACAAGATTGTATTGCCCAATTTACACCCAATTAACCTACACCCCTGGTACGTTTCAAACGGTGGGAGGAAACCGGAGCCCCCGGGGAAAACCCATGCAGACATGGGGAGAACATACCAACTCATTGCGCGGGATTTGAACCTGGTCCCATTAACTGGTGGTGTAAAAGCATTGTGCGCGGTAATCCACTCAAAAGAGCATGATATGCTCAAAAGTCTTTGTAAAATATCTTCAGTTCAGGCAGTGCCTAACGGTTAATGGTGGCCTTTTCCCATTACAGTTATGAGGGTTCAGAGGCTTTTGTGGGATCTTTGTGAGATTCACAGACTTTATAACTGATGGGGTGGGCAGTTTTTTGACGAAATGAGCAAGTAGCTGGGAGTATTCTGTGCTTCTATCACACAATGAACAGTACATGTCACAGGGATATTAGTGTCACAGTCTTAGATTTCAACAATTTCTAAAAATTGAAGGTACCAAAGGATAGGCTGTTAAATTTGTTAATGACTGAAAGGAGAAAGCATAAGAAGGTAATAGATAAGTTTGAATAGATTCAGTAAGGAGGCAAAAAATATGGCAATATGCATATAATGTGGAAAAATTTGAAATGGTCCATTTAACCATCAGAATGTTATTATTTATTGCGGAGGGATTCCATGCTAAAGTTGTTTGTAAAAATGTGCAGTGAGTCAGCATATCGGAGGGGATGGAAAACATGGCTGAAGGGTGCACCAATAATGACCTCAAACTCAACGCCACCAAAACCAAGGAGCTGATTGTAGACTTTAGGAAGGGAAAACCATGGGTGATCATGGGGGATTAGAGGTAGAGAGGGGAAGCCAATTTAAATTCCTGGGCATCACTATCTTGGAGGACCTTTCCTTAACCCAACACACGAATGTCATCGTGAAGAAAGCACATCAGCGCCTTTACTTCCTCAGGAGTTTGCAGAGGTTTGGTATGACATTGGAAAGCTTGGTAAACTTGTACGGATCTGTCCTGGAAAGTATGCTGACTGGATTCATAATGCCCTGGTATGGGGGCACGAAAACCTCTGAGCAGAAAGTCCAGCATAAGGTAGTGGACACAGCCCAGTAAATCACAGGCAAAACTCTCCCCACCTTCAAGAAAATCAACATGGAACACTGCTGTCAGAGAGCAGCAACAATAATCAAGGATCCATATCACCCAGGACCTTCTCTGTTCTCGCTGCTGCCATCGGGAAAGAGGTATAGGTGCCACAAGACTCATACCACCAGGTTCAGGAACAGTTGCTACCCCTCCACCATCAGATTCCTCAACAACAGAGAATAATTTAAAGATTCTTACTTTGTACATAATTTACTATATATTTCTTTCTGTACTATACAGTTTGTTTATATTTCTCTCTTTATGTATCTTTTTTCTTAAGTACAGTTTACAGTTACCAATAAGTAGAAATTCTGCTTAGCCCACGTGAAAAAGAATCTCACAGCTATATATATATATCATGTATATACTGTCAGTCTCTTCAAACTGAGGCACCTGCAAGCTCACACCAAGACACAAGAGCAACTTGTCCGTGAACTACTCTTTGCAGACGATGCCACTTTAGTTGCCCATTCAGAGCCAGCTCTCCAGCTCATGCTGTCCTGTTTTGCGGAAACTGCCAAAATGTTTGGCCTGGAAGTCAGCCTGAAGAGAACTGAGGTCCTCCATCAGCCAGCTCCCCACCATGACCGCCAGCCCCCCCCACATCTCCATCGGGCACACTGAACTCAAAACGGTCAACCAGCTTACCTACCTCGGCTGCACCATTTTATCTGATGCAAGGATCGAAAGAGATAGACAACAGACTCGCCAAGACAAATACCGCCTTTGGAAGACTACACAAAAGAGTCTGGAAAAACAACCACCTGAAGAAACACACAAAGATAAGCGTATACAGAGCCGTTGTCATACCCACACTCCTGTTCGGCTCCGAATCATGGGTCCTCTACCGGCATCACCTACGGCTCCTAGAACGCTTCCATCAGCGCTGTCTCCGCTCCATCTTCAACATTCATTGGAATGACTTCATCACCAACATCGAAGTACTCGAGCTGGCAGAGTCCGCAAGCATCGAATCCATGCTGCTGAAGACCCAACTGCGCTGGGTGGGTCACGTCTCCAGAATGGAGGGCCATGGCCTTTCCAAGATCGTGTTCTATGGCGAGCTCTCCACTGGCCATGAGGCAGAGGTGCACCAAAGAAGAGGTACAAGGACTACTTAAAGAAATCTCTTGGTGCCTGCCACATTGACCACTGCCAGTGGGCTGATATCACCTCGAACCGTGCATCTTGGCGCCTCACAGTTCGGCGGGCAGCAACCTCCTTTGAAGAAGACCGCAGAGCCCACCTCACTGACAAAAGACAAAGGAGGAAAAACCCAACACCCAAACCCGACCAACCAATTTTCCCTTGCAACTGCTGCAACCGTGCCTGCCTGTCCCGCATTGGACTTGTCAGTCACCAACGAGCCTGCAGCAGACGTGGACATACCCCTCCATAAATCTTCGACCGCAAAGCCAAGCCAAAGAAAGAAGAAAGAACTCTGAATATAAATCTGAACTTTGAGACAATGCTGTAGTTATAAAAGGCATTGGTGAGATTACAACAAGAGTGTTGTGTACTTGTCTCCTTCAAGAAATGTTGAAATATTGCAAGCAGTTAAATGAAAGTTCCAGGGAGCTTGCATTCAGAGGAAAAGTTCTGTAGGCTAAGCTTTTATTCATTAGAGTTTAGAAAATTGAGGAAATTTGATTAAAGCATAAAAGATCCTGATGGATCTTGACAGGGTGGATGTGAAGAAGACCTTTCCTCTTGTGGGAGAAGGTATAATTAGATTAAAAAGGCATCGCCCACTTAAGATGAAGATTAGACCATTTTTATCATCTCCCAAAGGATTGTGAGACTTTGTCACTCTTTTTCAAAGGATGATGGAAGTCTCTTGCCACCACAAGAACTTAGAGTAAGTAGACTGATGGTTTCTGAAGCCTCATGTCAAGCCTGCAGATGATCACTTAGAGAAATTGGTTGTGATCAGAGCCCAAAGATCAGAAACTTGAAACATCGTCTTCTCTCTCCGTAGATGTTGCCTGACCTGCAGAGTGTTTCCAGCATTTTTAAAGGAGGCAGAGCTGAGAGTCATGAAAGACTCGCAGTTAAATATTGTTCATTGAAGTTGTTCATGTCCATGCCATGACTTCCAGAGAGTCCTGTTAATGCGCGTCATCTCTGTGCCTGGTGCACCACATTGATTCCTGGTCTTGTTGCCTGTGACAGACCTGTATTTCTGCCTTGGTTTCTCCAGCCTCCATTTCTCTCCACCCAAGTATCACTGATTTTCATTATTGCTATTGTTTGGGGGTTGACTTTTCCATTGCCTTGGTCCTGACCCTCTGGATTTCCTTTCCTAAATTCCTTCACTCTCTCAGTCCTCTTATTCTTGAGATCTACTTTGCCAGGTAAGGAGCTGTGCATTTATCCACAGACAGTGGTCCCCTCTTTTCCGCAATATTTTAGTTACCCCGCAGTTTGAAAATATTAAATGGAAAATTCCAGAAATAAACGATTAATATGTTTTAAATTGTGTGCCATTCTGAGTCGCATGATGAAATCTCACGCCGTCCCGCCCACGACGTGAATCATCCCTTTGTCCAGCATAATCACCCTGTATACACCCATGAGTCGTTTAGTAGCTGTCTTGGTTATCAGATCGACATAGTATATACAGGGTTCGGTACTATAGGCAGTTTCAGGCATCCGTTGGGAGTCTTGGAACATATCCCTCGCAGATAAAGGGGAGCTAATGTATATTTTTCTGTAACTCAGTACCCAGTTCTGTCAATCAGGGATCTAACTTGTTCTAGGCACTCTTTTCAAACTGACAAAGAGACCGAGATGAAAGCAAAACTGCTTACTGATTGATTCCATTTTATTGCTCGCCACTCCAGGTTCTTATCAGAAGCTTGTTAATCTTGAAGCATAAATGCCTCAACTTCCTGATTTCACCAGACTTCCATTCAAGGAGCTCCATTTCCTTGGGTTCAGTCACAAGATGAACAGACTGATCGAAACCAGGCCTGGTTTGGTGTCTGAGTCAGCCTCACCTAGGGATGCATCAATGACAGTTTTTCCACATGCATGATAGTTCAGTGATGAAGGGATTAGGTGATTATTTCTATAATTGAATAGCAGATGATCGTAAGATACACAGTATAGTTAAGAAAGAGTGTTGAAGTGAGAGATCCAAATCCTTCCCTCTATTGCCTTTGAAGTGAAGCCATACTCTGGAATTTGAGAAAGTTGTGGATAGGAGTTAGTGGGCGATAGCAAGAGTGAAACTACAGAAATAAATCTTTATATAGACTTCATTTTTAAAATGTTTCTGTTCTGGTACTTTAAGCTACAGCTTGCCACTTTGAAAAGTCATTGTCATTCTTGTAGTTAATTTAATTTAACTGAGATGCTAAAATCTGAACCTTGTTAGCACTGACATTTAACAGTGCTGCATGTCTGACATTCTCAAAGCAGCTTTATCCCATTATGCTGTGTGTTAATATGAAAGATTTGAGAGGAGGGCAGATCAAGCAAACACTGAGAGAGCAAGGTCAGCAGCAACCAGTGGAAAGTAGGATCTGTTTGTGTCTGTGAAGCCTTGTGTCTTCCACCCTCATTGACTGGTTAATGAAGGAAGAGAGCCTACCTTCAAGTGCCCTCTCTCTCTCACACACACACACACACACACACACACACACACACACACACACACACACACACACACACACACACACACACACACACAGGTTCTGGAAATAAACAGTCTTCTAGGTTTAAAGCTTGGACAAGATCACTGATTTTGATCGACCAAACAGCATCACCCTAATACTGTCACTGATGGTTCATTTATTCCAGCAGCCATAGAGATTTGGAAACTCTGATTTGAACCCCAATCACAGTGGATTATTGCCATTGCTCAGCCTTTGGTAGTTCGGTGTGGTCTTGGGATTTCTCCTCCTTGTCCAAGATGCTAACAGCTGTCTGGCAAATGCCAGTGTGATGGCATTGGAAACAATGGTGTTTGCATATGGCGCCTTGAAACATTTCCCTTTGGAAAATTACTGGGTAATGATCAGGAACAGAGCATGGGAACCTATCTCTGTGGTGATCCCTTCCATCACAGGGACACTGAATTTCATTTTTGGAGTCGCCTTGGCTTCCTATTGCATGTTGTCATTCACCACGAAAGGGAAGAAAGAACTAGGTGCTTCCAGAATGATCAAAAGTGTTTTACAGCAAATGAAGGACTTTTGAAGTGCAGCGATCACCAGTTTACATGCAGCCTGGTCCAGAAATAAATGAAATAACGACAAGATGAACTGTCTGAAATGATACGAGTTGGGGGGGGGGGGGGGGGATAAGTGTTGGTCAGAATTCTGTAATGATCTACTGCTCTCCTTTGTAGTAGTGCCATGGGGCCTTCATTATTGGGAGGATGGGTCAGGTTAATGTCTCATTCAAAAGATGACATCTCTGACAGTGTTGCTGTGCTTTTAACACAGTAGTGGAATGTAAGACCAGATTTTATGCTCAAGTTCTTAAATGGAACTGACATCTGTGATTTATTTTTCCTGCTCAGGTGAGCTCTTTCAGAGTCCCATTCACCAGGCTGAGGACACCTGACCGTAGAATGTGATCTTACATTCCACTGTTGTGTGAAGGCAGATGTTTTTCAGCATACATTAGGGGCATTGGGAAAAAAAGCTCCACATCCGGAGGTTCCCCAGGCCTTCTGTGTTCAGCTGAAGAACCCCGAGTAATGTTACGTCTGCTGGAATGTGAAGTTGGAGCAAATAATTTAATCACATCCTCACTGCACAGACGATGAACTTCTGTGACTTCACTCAATCTAGTTTAGGTCACCCTGTAGTGCTGACAGTTCATTAACTGTGAGCTGTGAACCACACTCTCACTGTCACTGCCTTTCCATTCACCATGGGTCTGAAGTCTCATCTGTTTATCTGCTGTTAAAGTATGCATGGGCTTGCTTTTATGTGGCAATAAATTATGAGCAGCACATCAGGCCCAAAATGACAGGCTAGATTTTTAAAAGGCTCATCCTTATCTCCGAGCAAGCTCTTCTCTGATGATTGTGTTGGGTGTGCAAAGAAAATTTTGCTTCACTTCATGTAGACAAAGGCATGATATATACTGTGGTTTGTTCGAAAGGCAAGAGACATTTTTAAGCTGTGACCTCTTCCCTTTCGCTTCGACCACAAGTTCAAGAAACTTGGAGTCAAAAGGATATATGATCTTCAAATGCTAATATTTGCATACTTAGGTTCATGAGAGGATTTGGGTGCTTCAGTTCTCCTTTCCCCTGCAGATCTCACACACAATGACATGTTATCACCATGATCTTAAATCATGGGTTCCTTTCTTTTTAAAGATTCCAGCTGTAATGCTGCTTTTGAGAGCTTAACACTTCAGCTCCTGTGCTCAGCATTCCTATTTGGCCAGATCTGCGGTCACTGTTTGCTTTCTGAGACTTTCAAGATTTATTAGAGTACTGGAGCAAAAGACTAAATTGTGAAGGCAGGGTGCACAGAGTAGCTTTATGTTCCATAGAGTCTGGAAGATTAAATTTTAAATGTAGACATACAGCACGGTAACAGGCCATTTTGCCCACGAGCTTGTGCTAGCCAATTACACCCAATTAACCTACACCCCCTGGTACGTTTCAATCAATGGGAGGAAACCAGAACCCGCGGGGAAAACCCGTGTAGAGGCGGGGTGTACCTACAGTGCAGGAATCGAACCCCGGTCCTGATTGCTGGCGCAGTAACGGTATTGCGCTAATCACTACACCAACTTTGCTGACGAGGGGATTGAATTGTGGTGTTTAGCGTGACTGATGGGGTTGACAGATTAAAAACCAACTCCTCCAGTCATAGAGTCCAGAATATTAAAATTTCCAATGGGCGGTTCAAAAAAATTTTCCTTGCATAAACGTTAGTGGAAATTTGGAGCCGCTAAAGGACAAACACAATTTCAAACCATTGCCACACCAACATGTCTGTCCATGTCCTCATGTTCTACCAAATGGGGGCCATCCACAAATTGGAGGAACACACCATATATTCCATCTGGCAATCTTCAACCACATGGCATTAACATTAACTCCTTCAATTTCCATTAACCCCCTCCTTTCTTCCAGCTCCCCACCCCATTCCCTTCCTTTTTCTGTTAGAGAGTGACTCAACCCTCTTGCCTGTCACTTCTCTGATTTTCTCTTCTACATTCCCACCTGCATCCAGCTGTATTCTCTTTCTTACCTATTATCCTGTGCTCCTCTCCTCTCCCACATCTTTATTAAGGGGCCTGCCTGCCTTTGCTTATATCTGATGAAATGTCCAGGCCCAGAATGTTAGTTACCCTTGATATCCTATGGTTAATGTGTGACCTGCTGAGTTTCTCCAGCATGTTTGTGCATTGCATTCAACACTAACATCTGTGGACTTCCGTGTTTAATTTCAAAATCAATGTTGATTGTTGTTTGACAAGAGACTTGGGATAAAATGGAAAAGCTGAGTTAAGGTGCAGGTCGGGAAAAATCCCAGAAGTGATCCTCAGAAGGCAATGAGTCCTTCTTTACAGCTTCTTGCTGGAAAGCAACATGTCTTGACATAAAAGGCATTACAAAACATTGGGCACTTGCCAGACAGATGGTATGAGCATTGACTTTACTGCTTTCTAGTAAACCTGCCCTCTCCCTTTCCTGTGTTTCCAGTTCTTCCAGTCCCTCAGCCATCCCTCCTCCCTCCCCCGCCCCCCCCCCCCGATCATTGCTGTCCACTCCCTCCTTTCTCCACCTATCACCTCCTCCCTTTCCCATCCCCCTCCCCATCACTTTTTTCTTCGGACGCCTGCCAGCTTTTCTCATACTTTGATGAAGGGCTCCAGCCCAAAATGTGGTTTTATATTTTTACATTTGCTACATAAAGGACACTGTTTGACCTGGTGAGTTTCTCCAGCATTGTGTTTTTACTTTAACTCTTTGGCTTGGCTTCGCGGACGAAGATTTATGGAGGGGGTAAAAAGTCCACATCAGCTGCAGGCTCGTTTGTGGCTGACAAGTCCGATGCGGGACAGGCAGACACGATTGCAGCGGTTGCAGGGGAAAATTGGTTGGTTGGGGTTGGGTTTTGGGTTTTTCCTCCTTTGCCTTTTGTCAGTGAGGTGGGCTCTGCGGTCTTCTTCAAAGGAGGTTGCTGCCCGCCAAACTGTGAGGCGCCAAGATGCACGGTTTGAGGCGTTATCAGCCCACTGGCGGTGGTCAATGTGGCAGGCACCAAGAGATTTCTTTAGGCAGTCCTTGTACCTTTTCTTTGGTGCACCTCTGTCACGGTGGCCAGTGGAGAGCTCGCCATATAAAACGATCTTGGGAAGGCGATGGTCCTCCATTCTGGAGACGTGACCCATCCAGCGCAGTGTCTACAAACGTTTGTGCTTTACCTCTTGAGTTAAGGGAGAAATTTGTATTGATTAGATTGGGAATTTATTCCGTGGAGCATTAGAGAATGAATGGTATACAAATTTATGAGGGGCATAGATATGGTAAATGCAACAGATTTTTTTCTCCAAATGAAGTTTGGTGAGATAAGAACTAAAGGACATGGGTTAAGGATGAAATGTGAAATGTTTAAGGGAAATTTAAGTGGGAATTTCTTCACTGAGGAGGTGGTGAGAGTGTGGTTTGATTTTGAGATTGAAGGCAAGATTGGATACCTACATGGATGGGAGGGGTTTGGAGGGCTGTGGTCTGGATGTAGGTCAATGAAATTAGGCTGAATAAATGGTTTGGCATGGACTAGATGGGCCAAATGGCCTAATGTGCTGTTGTGTCCTACCGTTTTAAAAATAGCTTCCAAACCTAACCCCATTTCCTGCACTTAGTCCCCACCTCTATAGTTCGTAACTTCTGCCTCAACCAACATTATGGATGAAAAAAAGTCTTTCTTTATCTCCCCTCTAATCATTTTATCAATGACTTTAAATCCTCTCCCAGCCAAGACAAATAGATGCTTCCTATTTTCTGTTTCAAGGCCTCTCATAAATTTACACACCACCTTTAGGCAGAATCCATCCCAAAGATAATAATCCCAGGCTCAACTCTCTTCACTTAAAACCAAGCTTTCCAAAGATGACATTATTCTGGTTAATCTCTTCTTTATACTCTGCAATTCAATCATACATTTCCTATAACTTGGTGACCATTGTTCCACATGTCCACATTCATTATCCAGCTAGCCTGATTTATCACTTCTTGCACATCATTTTGCATTGAAACATAGTAGTGTCATATTTACCAGCAATATGCATTTCCCAGTATGCAACCTCTCAACTATTACCTAATGATTGTAGCTGTGTCACTTTACAACTGACGTTGCAAAGAAGGCACTTTGAATATTGTATGCAGGTCTGGTCTTCCATCTATATAAAAAGATGTAATTAAGCTGAAAGGATGCAGAAAAGATTCAGATAAATGTTACCAAACTTAGGAGCTTTAATTATAAGTAGAGGCTGGATAAGATGAGACTTTTCTCTGAGTATGGGAGGCAAAGGAGGGATCTTATAGAGGTATTATATATAAAGTCATTAGGGACATCGATAAGGTAAATAGTTACAATCTTTTCTCAGGGTAAGGGGTCTCAAACTAGAGGGCATAGGTTTAAGGTGAGAGGGCAAAGGTTTTAAGGGTACATGATACATTTAGACATACACCATGGTAACAGGCCCTTTTGGCCCACGAGCCCATGCTGTACAATTGACCTACAGCCCCCTGTGTGTTTTGATCAGTGGGAGGAAATCGGAGAACCTGGAGGAAATCCACGTAGACATGGGGGAAAGGTACAAAGTCCATAGAGACGGTGCAGGATTCGAATCCCGGTCGCTGGTGCTGTAATAGCATTGCACTAACCGTGCCAAAAAAAAGTGAGGGGCACCTTTTTCCACACAGGTGTTAGGTATGTGGAGCAAGCTGCCAGAGGAAGTTGTCGAGGCTAGTTCAATTACAATGTTGGAAAGACATTTAGGCAGGCATATGAACAGGCAAGGTTCAGAACGATATGGGTGAAACACAAACACATGGGACTGGCTTGGGTAGACAACTTGGTTGACATGAATTTGGGCCAAATGGCCTGTTTCTGAGCTGCAAAATGCTTTGCCAAATTTCTTATTTCTGAGATGCCTTATCTCTCTATTGGAGCATGTTCTTTGTTATTTTACAAATAAGGAAACATGTCTCCCTGAAAAGTAAACATAGAGCTTGCCTACAGTGTTTGATCAATTTCAACAGCGCAAATAAAGTCAGCTACCCAGTTTTGTTTTAGTTAAAGACTGCCACTTCATTGCATAAACCAGAGCTTTTTGTCTGCAAAGCCACAATTTAATTGGCTGCCTAATTACTTCAGCAAACATCTACTTGTCTGATCTCAAATCACAAACTGTGGATTCAACAAATGCAATGAAAAAGAAAAAAAAACAAAAAGGGCTTTTATTTGGTGAGATGAATAAATTTGTGCAAATATGCAGAGCATGCTATGAGATTGGTACAAAAGACTTCAAGGAAGAACTTCCCAAAATAAATTTTAAAAGGTCATGTTATTGCAGAGGCATTCCAAGGAGCCAAAGCAGGAACTTGGGCTTAAGTGTTCTGAGAAAAGTCAGCCACTTTTTGGTGGGCCACAATTTATTTTGTTTATTCAATTCGCGTCTGTTAAAGTTTGGGGGAAGAATTCCACTCTGCAGAACTGAGCGAGCTCCCAGTGCATGAGTCGGGCATAAAGTCCCAATACACTGAGAGCACGTTAGGAAGCGATGGGGAGACTACCTCCAGTTTTCAGGGGGTGCCCAGGTAGAATGAGAGACCATGTTCAGACAGTCATCTCTTCAATTTAATCGGTCATTTCAAGGGCATGAGAGTTTGAGGCAAGTGCTTTACATTCTTTCTGAGGATATTAATGCAGTGCGAAGTGCAGTATTTCCGAAATAAGAAACGCGGTGGCTTTGGGATAGTTATTTGCCCACAATCGGCAGGCACACATTCTGCTTTACTGTTACACTTGAAGATGCACACTGCGGGTAAGCCGGGTATAACATCCTAATGTTAGTGATGATGCAGGTTCGCAGCATAGTGAATTTGGACACTCCAACGAACTGAGAGCCTACTCTGCACAATCCCCTCACCCCCCCACCTTCAGCCACCAATTTTATTTTTTGAATGGGGAAGCAAATTTTGCAAGCTGTAAAATGAAATTGCCAAACTGCTGTTGTCATAGTCACCCAGCATGTCAGAGTGCACAGTAAATTTGGGTCTTAATATAACTTAATAAGAAACAGTTCAGTGTGGGTTCTTTGTGTCGGATTAGCTTTCACTGATCAGTGCAGATGATAACATGAGTGCCTTCCATTTTCTGTGCTTCATCTTTAAATTTTTTTTAGTTTTGTTTTCTTTTTTTATGAAATAAATTTGCTCAAGTTTACAGCTTGCGTAACTGCTGGCACATTGGAGGTGAAGATCTGTTTCCACAGTGAATCACGGGTTGATGAAGGAAAATGGGACAGGCTTCTCTTGCTTCAGTAGACCAGCAGCCCACTGTCTCTGCTTTGTGGTCCTGAGGTAACACGACCACCCCTACATCACGTTGGAGAACCCATTGGACTGAAATGCCAATGTAGATGTCATGGGTCCCAGCAATGCTTGTCTTTTTTGTGGGCTATGTGGAGCAATCCATGCTGCAACCCCACACAGGCAAGGCTCCTCAAATCTGTCTGTTACATTGACCGCTGAATTGGTGCTGCCTCATGCACCCATCATGTCCTTGTCAACTTCATCCACTTTGCTGCCAATTTCCACTCCGTCCTCAAATTCACCCCCCCCACCCCCCCGGCTTTTCTCGATCACAGTTACGTCAACTACATCTCTTCCCATCCTGTCCCCAGAAAGGATTCTATTCCTTTCTCTCAATTCTTCTGTCTCTGCCAAAGAAATGCTGGCTGCAACGCCGCCCCCGACCACTGAGACCGCCCAACTGCCACCCCCGACACATCCCCGCCACTGCCGCTGATCCCCAGGGAGGCTTCCCAGGCTGGCAAAATAATCACTGGTGAGTCGCCAGGCTCCTGTCTCCCCAGTTACCGGAGCTGTCAAAGCCCAAGTCCTGACTCCAAATCCTCCCCAAGGACTACCACACGCACACCTGTGCGGTAGTAGGCCGAGGGGAGGGTTCAGAGTCGGCGTCAGGAACTCTGGTGTGCTGAGGAGGGAGGGAAGGCCACTGAGCCCAATATCCCGCTCTTGTCCAGGAGGCCTCTGTCCTTGATAATGCCAGGACAAGTGATCCTTCCAACTGCTTGTGGCTGGGAGTCGGTGGCACGAAGTTTGAGAGAGAGAGTTGGAGAGAAAAATCAATAGGGGAAGGTAAAGAAGAAATGGAAAGAGAGAAGAAACGAAGACAATCTTTGTTCTAATTTCATGTTGAGCAAATTTTTTTTTAACCTGTGACATCAGTTAGGCTCCAAAAAAATTTCAGATAAATGAGAATTTCTGATTTGTTTTGTATCTGCTGATATATCCAAAATGTTTTAAAAATTAGGATAAATGAGGATTTTAGAGAATCCGATTCTGGATAATTGAAGTTGCACTGTACTTAAATGCCCAGATTGAATAATTTATTTTGATATTTGTCCATTAGTATACTCCTTACTAGAAATGTAATTTTTTTAAATGATGTGACTCTGAGATGTCGAACCTTCTTCCTGTTGCTTTTTCTTTTCTATTTTCTTTATTTTTATCTCTCTCTATTCCCTGCTGTCTCTCTCCTTTTCTTTCTAATCAGGTAGATTTCGGGCTCTCCTTTTTAATTTTTTCCTGGACCTTATGAATGTTTTTCTATAATTTTATATTCAATGCATTATTGATATTATATTAATTGAGTCCTATATTCTGTATTTTCTTAAAACTTAAATAAAATATTCAGAAAAAAAAGTTGAAACCACCTGTAAATTGGAAGAACAATGCTTTATATTGCATCTCTACAATCTCCAACCTGATGACACCAACATTGTCTTCTCCAGTTTCTGTTATTGTCTCCCCCCATCCCATTCTCTCTCTTTCCCTCACCCCTCTGTCTCCCTTCCTCCAACTCCCCATCCCTTTCTTCACCCTCTGACCTCTCCCACCATGATTTGTCGGCTTATTTCCCTTCTTCCCTTCCACGTGTATCTACCTCCTGTTAGCCTGAGTACCTCCTCTTCCCCTCCCCCCAACTTTTTATTCAGATATCTCCCTGATTTTTAAGCCTTCTTGAAGACGGGCTCAAGCCCGATGCTTCAAGTGTGTGGTGGTCCGCCAGTGGCCTACTGCAGTGGGCAACCTCTGTACCTGCACGAGTGTACCGCCGGCCTACTGCAGGGGGCAACCTCTGTACCTGCAGGAGTGTACTGCCGGCTTACTGCAGGGGGCAACCTCTGTTCCTGCAGGAGTGTAAGGGGACAGGACGACACCTGTCCGGCTGTCAATCAGTCAGCCTGAATGGATCAAGCCCCACCTGGTCGGGTGTCAATCACCCTCCGGGATATAAGCCTGTGCCGGCCTCCCGAGGCCTCACACTGAATTGCTGCAGCCACAGCCAACCTGGGTTTTTGGAGGTTTTTGTGTGTGTCTGATTCTGTCTAACAGTGCACCACAGATTGCCTTACTGAGTTTCTCCAGTGCCTTTGTACCCTGTATTTACTGCCATTGTAGATGGATGCTTGCAATGTTGCCAGGAACAGACATGTTGAGGCAAAATAAGATTTATCTGTCTTGGAAAACTTGGGATTTCTCCATCTTAATATCCAGTTGGGATTCATGACAAGTATCAAAAAATCAACAAATAGCCTGTGACGAACAAACTTTGGAGTAAGGTTAGTGTTAAAAAAACCCACTGTGCTTGGAAATAGTTTAATCACATTAAAAAGACACAACACAGTTGATTTTACAATACACTTTTATCACTTGTGTGAAAGAAATAGCCACCTTTGCAACTCTCAGGTGTCCAATGGGTTTTGTGTTTTGTGCCCAATGTGACCTGTTAATTGCTGCCACTGTTGTAATATTAGGATAATATTTGACATGATGATCAGTAAATAGGTAATAGGTCTTGTTTGAGGGATCACTATTCGACAGAGTGTGGAAAACCTTCCCCAGGTTTTTGAATCATGCCCAATCACTGGAGATTACCTGTGTCTACCAGAGAGGGCAGATCCAAGATCACTCACATACCTGAGTAGCAGAGATTTGTTAAGAACCTGGTGAGGAATATGGTTTCAGGTTTAGTCTGGGGCATTAGGAGGATGTGAAATCTTGTGTATTTCTGTTGGACTGAAAAGGGAACAGCAATTGTCCAACTATGGTTTTAGATGTAAGCTGGAGCTGATGTCTTTCTTTGGCTTGGCTTCGCGGACGAAGATTTATGGAGGGGGTAAAAGTCCACGTCAGCTGCAGGCTTGTTTGTGGCTGACAAGTCCGATGCGGGACAGGCAGACACGGTTGCAGTGGTTGCAGGGGAAAATTGGTTGGTTGGGGTTGGGTGTTGGGTTTTACCACTGTGAGAAATGCTTGGCTATCTCTCAAATTGTGAAGGGTCAAGTCATCTCCTGTGAAGTTTTCACAAGGCATGTTGGTGATTCAACAATTCGTGTCCAACATCCAGAATGCATTATCCATCAAGTTACTGATTTTTATAGTTTCCCACTTAACGAGCCAAATTCCAGTGGCACTGGTGCAGCTGCTGCCTCACAGCTCCTGTGACCCAGGTTCAATTCTGGCTTCTGGTGTGAAGTTTGCATGTTTTCCCTGTGACAGCGGGGGTGGTTCTCCTCATGTGCTCTGGTTTAGTCCCACATCCAAAAGAAGTGTGAATTGACAGGTTAATTGGCCATTGCAAATTACCATCAAGTGTGGAGGTGAGTGGTAAAAATCTGGAAGGAGTTCAAGGGAGTATGAGGAGAATAAAATGGTTAGTGTCAGGGGGTGGACTGTGCAGGCCTGTTTTCTTGCCACGTGACTTTACAATGTATTCAACAAGAAAACTGCCGCAAATCAGTCTTTTACTTCATTGTCCCATGTGCTATGCATGGTTGAATTTTGTTGGGCAGGTCAGCCAGCAGGTACATCAATGATAAGGCCAATGGGAGGGAAGTGACTTCTTTTCTGCAGGAGGTTCTGAGCTTCTCCTCTGACCCTTTTGACCAACCGACTCATCGATAGTCCTACCTGAGCGGCAAAATTATGTCATTGGCAAGCAATAGTCACGGGATCCTTGGTGCACACCATTGGATCAGCAAGGGTCCGCTGTGGTGCACATGGTGACTGAAATAATTTACAAAATAGTCAGTGATCAGAGTTTAGGCAGATGCAGACTCTTATGTCCATTTTAGCACACTAACAGTCCTTGGTTAAAGATCTCATTGAGAAATGCTGCAGATGCACTGATGTATCAGCCATGATTAGGTACAGGTTTCCCCAGCTATCTGAAAGTAGAGCATACTGATGAAACCTTTCATAAGCCGAAATATTGTGAAGCAAAGCAATTACCACTAATTTAAATGGGAAAAGTTTTTGAGCGTTCCCAGACCCAAAAAATAACCAAATAACACATAAAACCTAATGTATTAAATTGCTTAATGTACAAAACCTAATCTTTCTCTCTGCGTGTAAATACTGTAGTACAAAAATCGAGATAAAGCACATGCTCACAGACACAGTTCCAAGCTATGGTGGCTTGATGCTAAGTGTAGTTCCCAGAGAAGGAGCTTGGCTCAGGGTGTGTGCTGCCTCTATAACAGCTTGCTTCAAAACAAATGCTGAACACTATTGCTATTTTTAGCCTTTTATCGTAAAGGTGAAAATCCTCTTCGGATTACTTTCAGTTAGTGAAAACAGGTATTAATGTAGGTCTTTTGTAAAAGTGACGTGGCATAAAGTGAACCTTTGAAAAGCGAGGGTACCTGTGTTCGAGTACTGCAATGAGACTTGACATCTCGCGATTGCGATTCCAAAATGCAAGTCCTTCTAACTAAACCAAGCTGCTGAAATAGCTTCTCTATTTTCGGAGTACTGTATCTTGGAATGAGAAAGGGTCAGAGGTTGGCAATCTCATTTATATAAATATCTTTATGCAATTTGGAGTTGATGCATTGTTGAACAGTGTTTGGCCTTTTTTCTGAACTAGGGATGGATCAAGTGAACATACACAGTTCTGATGGTATTTAAGTGATTTAAGAGTATTGCTTGAAATGAAGTCCTTGAAAGGGGAGCCAAAATGCTTGCGGTTTTTGAAATCTCTTCCATAATAAAAATGGCCTGACCTTCTGACTAGCAAATTAAAATTGACCATCTGCCAGTATCAAACAAGATTTTAATTGCTGTCTGCAAGAAACAACACTAACATGTTAAAGAAGTGCCAGGACAGCAAAGTGTATATTGTAAAATTGCTTCATGAGCAGTATTTCCTCTTCTAAGTGCATTTCATTTTGAAAGAGGTAAAGGGTTTGATTAAACATTTGGTTGGAAATCAATGTGACGATTTTGTTCATGGTGCGAAGATATGTCACACTGAGCCTGTTAATGCAGTTAAAAATTTTTTAATTTTTTTCTTCGGAGGCTGCAAATATAAATCTTAAACAGGGTATGCCAGGAACAGACAGCATCTGAAAGTGAGTGGGTGGAGATGATCACAATAAAAAGAAACATTTCTGTTTGGTAACAAAGACCTTGAGCTAATATCTGTTGTTACTATTTTAAGTATAATTAACCCCTGGAGGGAAAAAAAATCCCAAGCCTGACCTTATTTTATGATCCAAAATATATCTCTTTGATAGCATTGTAGATCATTTCCATGCGTGCTGCTACAGAGAATTTCAGCACTCAGCATTGACCAGAAATCCAAACTGTGACCTTTCTGAACAAGCTATTTAGCATTAGTTTGATTCACTTAAAAAAACAAGTGAACAACTGAAAAGGCTCCAGGCATTTGTGGTCAGTTTTTTTTTGATTAAACAATGATGATTTTCCTCTTTGCGATAGCACTGTTGGCTGTGATTTCAAAGTTTGCATTCAAATGCACAAACCTGGGTCATGATTTGCAGGTGTACTCAATAAGGGAACAGTGATGTTGAGGTTCCCTTGGCACAATTCGAAGGCAAACACTTGTTGTCCAAGGACAAAGCTGGGGTTAACCAACATGACCAAAGACAGGATTTATTGACCATTCCTGTCATTGCAGTTTGTTAGCACTTGATAAATGCAAAACGGCTGTCCTGTTTGCCTGTGCAATTCAGAAGTAATCAATTACTTGTAAATGGCTTCTTTGATATTTGTGAGAAACAGTTGTATGAAATGTGTCTTTTTTGTTCCTGACTAAGAGGATAAAATACTTGGGATTTCACTTGTCAAAGGCAGGGTTTGGGATTTCACTTGTCAAAAGCAGGGTTTAAAGATGTAATTGAGGACTAAGAGAACAAATGAAAACCCAAAGTTTCATTTACTCATGAGGGTGGTTCCAAGTGCTGATTTAGGATCAGTTCTTGGCAAATCAGAGCTGCTGGCATTTGTGTCAGATGGTTCTCCACGTGTTGATCTGGAGAACAGCAGTCAGGGACTGAGCTGTAATAAAGGAAACACAAAGGAATATTAAACAATGATAAGGTACGCTTGGGGGCACGGAAGTCAGTCTTCGAAAGAAAGGAAAATGGATTAGGTTTGTGTGCTGTGGACAGAGACGGTAAGTTGCTGTCGGAAGTAAGATAACACAGCTACGCCTGTCTGAGAAAGGATTATGATGTAGTGATTGGGAGGATGATTTCTTCCGATCTGCAGAAAGGCACATCGGTTATTGTGTGCTCTGCCTTCTGTCTGATTAGGACGATCCGTAGGAATTATCCTGCAGCATCTCAGGAGAATTGAAAATTGGAGCAAGCAGCCTTGGGGAGAGGGGGTTGGGTGGGGTTTGGGGGGGGGGGGGAAGCAAGGGCAGTTGAGGTTCTGCAGTATTAGTGCGTGCACAAAGAGTAACAGACATTTTTGCTTCTGATTTCAGCAGATTTAGATTTTCAGGTCGATCAGTACACTTCACAATGTTCGGTGTTCCGTCAAAACTGATGAAAATATAGGCACTAAAGTTTGTTTCAATAATAAATGGTCATCACTAGAAAGAAATGCGCACGAGTCCTGTCAACTCTTTTGTGGAAGCACCATACTCCCAGCAGAGCTTCCATTCAGAAAGTGTGAGAAAATCTAACCTGTTTGTGCTCAATATTGCACTGCACCATAATGGAGTGGCACCGTGGCCTTGCAGGCTCTACAGATGTCTCAAAGATCCAGGGAACCGGGTTCATATCTGACCTCCAGCACTGTAGGCGTGGAGTTCATGCACTCTCCCAGCGATTACCCCAAGACATGTTGGTTGGTTGATTGATTGGCCCCTGAAAAATTGCCCCTAATACAGGTAGTTGGCAGGAGGGTTCACGTACATTTGAGACAGAGTGGGAGAGAAGGAAATGTCTGGGAGAATGATATTGTTCTGAGAGCAATCTGAACTCAATGGGCCAAATTACCACATCCTGCATCATCAGGAAATGTGATAAAATATGAAAATGCTGCAGCTCCAAATTAATACACTTGTCCTTTAGCAATTTTAGAAATAAGTGCTCAAAACCCTGCATACTGTAGAGTTGAGTGATACATGCCTGAAAAAAATTTGGCTTGGTATCCTGTATGATGAGTTGGCTGGTCTCTATTAAAGGTCTGTGGGATAAGAAAGAAATCAGGATCCTTACTGCTAACCAATTTTCAGGTAAAACATTTAAATATTCATACAAATTTCAGACATCTCAAAGTCAATGAACTGCCTTGAAATATCTTGTTATTTCAGCAATAAATGTGGTTTTGATTTTTCTGTAGAGCAGAATCCTCTCTCAATCTTTTTATTGAGTTTTCTAGAACAAGCACACTTTGTATAGAAAACACAAGGTTACCAAATATGAAGAATATAAGTATCTTTCCAAAAATTAAAAAATAGCAATGCACTCCTTCCCCATACAAAGTTGTCAGATGACAAAAAAGAATTAAAAAAAACAAAGAAAAGAAATTTAAACCCCCCCCCCCCCGAAAAAAAACATTGGATGTTTTGACATAAAATTAAAGGGAGTAGAGTTCTGCTGAATCTATAAAACATTGCTAATTGAAGGAAAAACCATGAACATAAATAAATATATTCAATGATCAAGACAAATAGATTTAACAAACTCAAAAATAGTCCATAAAAGGACTCCAAATTTTATGAAAGTTAGTGTACAACACGGAACACCTGATTTTTTTTCTAAATTAAGGCAAGACATGACCTGACCACTGAATACTAGAGGGTGGAACAGGATCTTTCCATCTAAGTAGGATCGCTCTTCGTGCCATAAAAGTTGTAAATAGTGTGACTTGACAATCAGATGCAGAAAATAGCTCATTAATATCATCTAACACTCCAAACAAAGCCATTAAAAGATTAAATTCAACATAAGCACATAATATTATTGACCAAATATGAAATATCTCTCTCCAATAAGGTTCAAGAGCTCAACAAGACCAGAACATGTGTATCAAGGTTGCTTCTCCGTCATTACATCTGTCACATTGGGGATTTAGATCAGGTAATATACAGGATCATTTGTCTTTAAACGTGTAAGTCCGATGTACAACCTTGAACTGAATAAGAGAATGTCGAGCACATAGTAAAGAAGTGTTAACTAATTTAAGAATCAAATCCCAATTTTTGTCTGAGTTAGAAAACTAGATCATTCTCCTATGCTCTTCTAATCTTACTGAGGGAAACCTGACATGATTTTGAAAGCATATCATGTATAAAGTATAGTTAAATCCTTCTGGGAGCATTGTAATTTGAAAATTACACCCAGCATGTTAGATTCACAAGCCATGGGAAAATTTGCTAATTGAACCTGTAAAAAAAATTTCCGATCTGCAAGTATCTTTAAAAAAATGTGAATTTGGTAAATTATACTTTGGTGATAGCTGTTCAAAATACATGAAACAACTGTCAACAAACAAGTCAGGAAAATGTTGAATAACATTATCATACCAATTGACAAATTTTGAACATTAAGCATAATCCTGAACCTAATTGTGCCCTGAAATCTCTGATGGTTACCTGAACCATCAGAATAGCTGGATAGAATTTTAGCATGGTTATTGAAATAGCAGTCATTTAGAGAAAATTTTGGGAATCTACTCCAGTGTTCTGTCCGAAGTTTACTCATCATTCAGCAGAACTGAACCAATACTAATCAGATTGCTCAATCATAAATGATTGGCCTTGTCTTTATTTTCACAATGAGAATTCAAGAGGAGACTGGGTATTGTTGTCATGAGAAAGGGTCCCAACCTGAAACATTGACTGACCAGTTCTAACCGCAAATGGTGCCTAACCCACTGATTACCTCCAGCTCAAGATTCCAGCATCTACAATTTTGTGTTTCTCTATAACAAAATTGATTGTTTTTTTTTTGTGAAATGGGAACAAATCCAAAGGATGTTTCTGATGATCCAAAAACCACTTAACCAAAATTCTCAGTTATCTAAAAGAAAATTCAGCTCAACATGACGTCACAACTTGAAAAAAAAATACACCCAACATGCTCATATGAGACTCTGACGTGCTGTTGGTGGCAGTTTGGTAACATCAGTGAGTGACTGGGGGAAGTCGATGGGTCAGGCAGCGCATGAGGAGATTGTTCTCATTCCCTCCCCTCTCTCTCTCCTTCCATTTCCTCTTTACCCTCCACTGTACTTGATTCTCCGCTGTCCCCAGAGTCGGCATCAGAACAAATCTAATCAGGGAGCATTAGGGTGACTGCTGGGGTGGGCACTGATTTTTTGGCAATGGAGAGGTGTCAGGGATCGGCGATGGTGAAAGGAGAGGGAACCTCTGGCAGGATGGGTAATGGCGATGAGGAGGTGTCAGGGATCGGCGATGGCGGAACGAGCGGGGACCTCGGGCAGGATATGGGGTATGGCGATGAGGAGGTGTCGGGGATCGGCGATGGCGGAACGAGCGGGGTCCTTGGGCAGGATGGGTGATGGCGATGAGGAGGTATCGGGGATCGGCGATGACGGAACGAGCGGGGACCTCGGGCAGGATGGGTGATGGCGATGAGGAGGTGTCGGGGATCGGCGATGACGGAACGAGCGGGGTCCTCGGGCAGGATGGGTGATGGCGATGAGGAGGTGTCGGGGATCGGCGATGACGGAACGAGCGGGGACCTCGGGCAGGATGGGTGATGGCGATGAGGAGGTGTCGGGGATCGGCGATGACGGAACGAGCGGGGTCCTCGGGCAGGATGGGTGATGGCGATGAGGAGGTGTCGGGGATCGGCGATGACGGAACGAGCGGGGTCCTCGGGCAGGATGGGTGATGGCGATGAGGAGGTGTCGGGGATCGGCGATGACGGAACGAGCGGGGACCTCGGGCAGGATGGGTGATGGCGATGAGGAGGTGTCGGGGATCGGCGATGACGGAACGAGCGGGGTCCTCGGGCAGGATGGGTGATGGTGATGAGGAGGTGTCGGGGATCGGCGATGACGGAACGAGCGGGGACCTCGGGCAGGATGGGTGATGGCGATGAGGAAGTGTCGGGGATCGGCGATGACGGAACGAGCGGGGTCCTCGGGCAGGATGGGTGATGGCGATGAGGAGGTGTCGGGGATCGGCGATGACGGAACGAGCGGGGTCCTCGGGCAGGATGGGTGATGGCGATGAGGAGGTGTCGGGGATCGGCGATGACGTAACGAGCGGGGACCTCGGGCAGGATGGGTGAAGGCGATGAGGAGGTGTCGGGGATCGGCGATGACGGAACGAGCGGGGACCTCGGGCAGGATGGGTGATGGCGATGAGGAGGTGTCGGGGATCGGCGATGACGGAACGAGCGGGGACCTCGGGCAGGATGGGCGATGGCGGTGAGGAGGTGTCGGGGATCGGCGATGACGGAACGAGCGGGGACCTCGGGCAGGATGGGGGATGGCGGTGAGGAGGTGTCGGGGATCGGCGATGTCGGAACGAGCGGGGACCTCGGGCAGGATGGGGGATGGTGATGAGGAGGTGTCGGGGATTGGCGATGACGGAACGAGCGGGAAACTCGGGCAGGATGGGCGATGGCGATGAGGAGGTGTCGGGGATCGGCGATGACGGAACGAGCGGGAAACTCGGGCAGGATGGGTGCTGGCGGTGAGGAGGTGTCGGGGATCGGCGATGACGGAACGAGCGGGGACCTCGGGCAGGATGGGTGCTGGCGGTGAGGAGGTGTCGGGGATCGGCGATGACGGAACGAGCGGGGACCTCGGGCAGGATGGGTGATGGCGATGAGGAGGTGTCGGGGATCGGCGATGACGGAACGAGCGGGGACCTCGGGCAGGATGGGTGATGGCGGTGAGGAGGTGTCGGGGATCGGCGATGACGGAACGAGCGGGGACCTCGGGCAGGATGGGTGATGGCGGTGAGGAGGTGTCGGGGATCGGCGATGACGGAACGAGCGGGGACCTCGGGCAGGATGGGTGATGGCGGTGAGGAGGTGTTGGGGATCGGCGATGACGGAACGAGCGGGGACTTCGGGCAGGATGGACGATGGCGATGAGGAGGTGTCGGGGATCGGCGATGGCGGAACGAGCGGGGACCTCGGGCAGGATATGGGGTATGGCGATGAGGAGGTGTCGGGGATCGGCGATGACGGAATGAACGGGGTCCTCGGGCAGGATGGGTGATGGCGATGAGGAGGTGTCGGGGATCGGCGATGACGGAATGAACGGGGTCCTCGGGCAGGATGGGTGATGGCGATGAGGAGGTGTCGGGGATCGGCGATGACGGAACGAGCGGGGTCCTCGGGCAGGATGGGTGATGGCGATGAGGAGGTGTCGGGGATCGGCGATGACGGAACGAGCGGGGACCTCGGGCAGGATGGGTGATGGCGTTGAGGAGGTGTCGGGGATCGGCGATGACGGAACGAGCGGGGTCCTCGGGCAGGATGGGTGATGGCGGTGAGGAGGTGTCGGGGATCGGCGATGACGGAACGAGCGGGGACCTCGGGCAGGATGGGCGATGGCGGTGAGGTGGTGTCGGGGATCGGCGATGACGGAACGAGCGGGGACCTCGGGCAGGATGGGCGATGGCGGTGAGGAGGTGTCGGGGATCAGCGATGACGGAACGAGCGGGGACCTCGGGCAGGATGGGGGATGGCGGTGAGGAGGTGTCGGGGATCGGCGATGACGGAACGAGCGGGGACCTCGGGCAGGATGGGCGATGGCGGTGAGGAGGTGTCGGGGATCGGCGATGATGGAACGAGCGGGGACCTCGGGCAGGATGGGCGATGGCGGTGAGGAGGTGTCGGGGATCGGCGATGACGGAACGAGCGGGGACCTCGGGCAGGATGGGCGATGGCGGTGAGGAGGTGTCGGGGATCGGCGATGACGGAACGAGCGGGGACCTCGGGCAGGATGGGCGATGGCGGTGAGGAGGTGTCGGGGATCGGCGATGACGGAACGAGCGGGGACCTCGGGCAGGATGGGCGATGGCGGTGAGGAGGTGTCGGGGATCGGCGATGACGGAACGAGCGGGGACCTCGGGCAGGATGGGCGATGGCGGTGAGGAGGTGTCGGGGATCGGCGATGACGGAACGAGCGGGGACCTCGGGCAGGATGGGCGATGGCGGTGAGGAGGTGTCGGGGATCGGCGATGACGGAACGAGCGGGGACCTCGGGCAGGATGGGCGATGGCGGTGAGGAGGTGTCGGGGATCGGCGATGACGGAACGAGCGGGGACCTCGGGCAGGATGGGCGATGGCGGTGAGGAGGTGTCGGGGATCGGCGATGACGGAACGAGCGGGGACCTCGGGCAGGATGGGCGATGGCGGTGTGGAGGTGTCGGGGATCGGCGATGACGGAACGAGCGGGGACCTCGGGCAGGATGGGGGATGGCGGTGAGGAGGTGTCGGGGATCGGCGATGACGGAACGAGCGGGGACCTCGGGCAGGATGGGGAATGGCGGTGAGGAGGTGTCGGGGATCGGCGATGACGGAACGAGCGGGGACCTCGGGCAGGATGGGGGATGGCGGTGAGGAGGTGTCGGGGATCGGCGATGACGGAACGAGCGGGGACCTCGGGCAGGATGGGCGATGGCGGTGAGGAGGTGTCGGGGATCGGCGATGACGGAACGAGCGGGGACCTCGGGCAGGATGGGGGATGGCGGTGAGGAGGTGTCGGGGATCGGCGATGACGGAACGAGCGGGGACCTCGGGCAGGATGGGGGATGGCGGTGAGGAGGTGTCGGGGATCGGCGATGACGGAACGAGCGGGGACCTCGGGCAGGATGGGCGATGGCGGTGAGGAGGAGTCGGGGATCGGCGATGACGGAACGAGCGGGGACCTCGGGCAGGATGGGCGATGGCGGTGAGGAGGTGTCGGGGATCGGCGATGACGGAACGAGCGGGGACCTCGGGCAGGATGGGCGATGGCGGTGAGGAGGTGTCGGGGATCGGCGATGACGGAACGAGCGGGGACCTCGGGCAGGATGGGCGATGGCGGTGAGGAGGTGTCGGGGATCGGCGATGACGGAACGAGCGGGGACCTCGGGCAGGATGGGCGATGGCGGTGAGGAGGTGTCGGGGATCGGCGATGACGGAACGAGCGGGGACCTCGGGCAGGATGGGTGATGGCGGTGAGGAGGTGTCGGGGATCGGCGATGACGGAACGAGCGGGAACCTCGGGCAGGATGGGCGATGGCGGTGAGGAGGTGTCGGGGATCGGCGATGACGGAACGAGCGGGGACCTCGGGCAGGATGGGTGATGGCAGTGAGGAGGTGTCGGGGATCGGCGATGACGGAACGAGCGGGGACCTCGGGCAGGATGGGCGATGGCGGTGAGGTGGTGTCGGGGATCGGCGATGACGGAACGAGCGGGGACCTCGGGCAGGATGGGCGATGGCGGTGAGGAGGTGTCGGGAATCGGCGATGACGGAACGAGCGGGAACCTCGGGCAGGATGGGCGATGGCGGTGAGGAGGTGTCGGGGATCGGCGATGACGGAACGAGCGGGGACCTCGGGCAGGATGGGCGATGGCGGTGAGGAGGTGTCGGGGATCGGCGATGACGGAACGAGCGGGGACCTCGGGCAGGATGGGCGATGGCGGTGAGGAGGTGTCGGGGATCGGCGATGACGGAACGAGCGGGGACCTCGGGCAGGATGGGCGATGGCGGTGAGGAGGTGTCGGGGATCGGCGATGACGGAACGAGCGGGGACCTCGGGCAGGATGGGCGATGGCGGTGTGGAGGTGTCGGGGATCGGCGATGACGGAACGAGCGGGGACCTCGGGCAGGATGGGGGATGGCGGTGAGGAGGTGTCGGGGATCGGCGATGACGGAACGAGCGGGGACCTCGGGCAGGATGGGGAATGGCGGTGAGGAGGTGTCGGGGATCGGCGATGACGGAACGAGCGGGGACCTCGGGCAGGATGGGGGATGGCGGTGAGGAGGTGTCGGGGATCGGCGATGACGGAACGAGCGGGGACCTCGGGCAGGATGGGCGATGGCGGTGAGGAGGTGTCGGGGATCGGCGATGACGGAACGAGCGGGGACCTCGGGCAGGATGGGGGATGGCGGTGAGGAGGTGTCGGGGATCGGCGATGACGGAACGAGCGGGGACCTCGGGCAGGATGGGGGATGGCGGTGAGGAGGTGTCGGGGATCGGCGATGACGGAACGAGCGGGGACCTCGGGCAGGATGGGCGATGGCGGTGAGGAGGAGTCGGGGATCGGCGATGACGGAACGAGCGGGGACCTCGGGCAGGATGGGCGATGGCGGTGAGGAGGTGTCGGGGATCGGCGATGACGGAACGAGCGGGGACCTCGGGCAGGATGGGCGATGGCGGTGAGGAGGTGTCGGGGATCGGCGATGACGGAACGAGCGGGGACCTCGGGCAGGATGGGCGATGGCGGTGAGGAGGTGTCGGGGATCGGCGATGACGGAACGAGCGGGGACCTCGGGCAGGATGGGCGATGGCGGTGAGGAGGTGTCGGGGATCGGCGATGACGGAACGAGCGGGGACCTCGGGCAGGATGGGTGATGGCGGTGAGGAGGTGTCGGGGATCGGCGATGACGGAACGAGCGGGAACCTCGGGCAGGATGGGCGATGGCGGTGAGGAGGTGTCGGGGATCGGCGATGACGGAACGAGCGGGGACCTCGGGCAGGATGGGTGATGGCAGTGAGGAGGTGTCGGGGATCGGCGATGACGGAACGAGCGGGGACCTCGGGCAGGATGGGCGATGGCGGTGAGGTGGTGTCGGGGATCGGCGATGACGGAACGAGCGGGGACCTCGGGCAGGATGGGCGATGGCGGTGAGGAGGTGTCGGGAATCGGCGATGACGGAACGAGCGGGAACCTCGGGCAGGATGGGCGATGGCGGTGAGGAGGTGTCGGGGATCGGCGATGACGGAACGAGCGGGGACCTCGGGCAGGATGGGCGATGGCGGTGAGGAGGTGTCGGGGATCGGCGATGACGGAACGAGCGGGGACCTCGGGCAGGATGGGCGATGGCGGTGAGGAGGTGTCGGGGATCGGCGATGACGGAACGAGCGGGGACCTCGGGCAGGATGGGTGATGGCGGTGAGGAGGTGTCGGGGATCGGCGATGACGGAACGAGCGGGGACCTCGGGCAGGATGGGCGATGGCGGTGAGGTGGTGTCGGGGATCGGCGATGACGGAACGAGCGGGGACCTCGGGCAGGATGGGCGATGGCGGTGAGGAGGTGTCGGGGATCGGCGATGACGGAACGAGCGGGAACCTCGGGCAGGATGGGTGATGGCGGTGAGGAGGTGTCGGGGATCGGCGATGACGGAACGAGCGGGGACCTCGGGCAGGATGGGCGATGGCGGTGAGGAGGTGTCGGGGATCGGCGATGACGGAACGAGCGGGGACCTCGGGCAGGATGGGCGATGGCGGTGAGGAGGTGTCGGGGATCGGCGATGACGGAACGAGCGGGGACCTCGGGCAGGATGGGCGATGGCGGTGAGGTGGTGTCGGGGATCGGCGATGACGGAACGAGCGGGGACCTCGGGCAGGATGGGCGATGGCGGTGAGGAGGTGTCGGGGATCGGCGATGACGGAACGAGCGGGGACCTCGGGCAGGATGGGGGATGGCGGTGAGGAGGTGTCGGGGATCGGCGATGACGGAACGAGCGGGGACCTCGGGCAGGATGGGGGATGGCGGTGAGGAGGTGTCGGGGATCGGCGATGACGGAACGAGCGGGGACCTCGGGCAGGATGGGCGATGGCGGTGAGGAGGTGTCGGGGATCGGCGATGACGGAACGAGCGGGGACCTCGGGCAGGATGGGCGATGGCGGTGAGGAGGTGTCGGGGATCGGCGATGACGGAACGAGCGGGGACCTCGGGCAGGATGGGCGATGGCGGTGAGGAGGTGTCGGGGATCGGCGATGACCGATTGAAATATTCTGCTGTGCGACTGAGATGCTGAAAACCATTTCTCTATTATCTGAAAAATACAGTTAACGAATACACGTCCAGTCCCGGGTCTTTGGATAATCAGAAACATTCTGAGTTTGTGTAAAGATGAGGAAAAGTTATGATGAGGTTGTCTGATTTGATTTGTCTCTTCTTATTTAATCGCCTTTCTTGATATTGTTCAAATTAAAGGCCTTGGAGCCAGGGCTTCTTGTACAATCTGGTAGCTTTTGGGCACATACAGTTTCAACCATACACAGGCAGTGCAAGCCTCTCAACAAGAGCTTTGGCGGACAACCACAGTAATCTTTGCAGCATTTTCTTGCTACAAATTTTGCTTATTTCATCACATCTGGAATCCATGCCTCAGGAATAAAAAAATTAATTTGAAAAAAAAATCTGTTCTGAAATGAAGTCTGTCCATTTTCTGTTCTGAAATGAAAGCTGTCCAGTTTCCTCAGGACATTTCTGAAGTACTTTTCAACCGGTGAAGAATTGAGTGAAGTATGGTCAGTGTTCTAATTTTGCATTCAACAGTATCAGATTTCAGATTTATTGTCAGAGTACATAAATGACATCACTTATAACCCTGAGATTTTTTTCCTGCAGGCGCGCAAAAATTACAACTAATTTGTAGTGCCAAAATAAGCTGTACCCAGCATAAAGATGTAAACAAAGAACAGTAAACAGATGACAAATATAAACAAACTGAGAATAAAAAAGCAAATCTATTAAATGCACAAGTAAGAGTCCGTAAATGAGTCTCTGATTGAGTTTGTCATTGAGGGGTATGATGGTGGAGGGGTAACATCTGTTCCTGAACCTAGTGGTGTGAGTCTTGTTTACCTATACCACTTTCCTGATGGCAGCAGAGGAGTGCTGGGTGGTGTGGGTCTTTGATGATTGCTGCTGCTCTCAGATGGCAGTGCTCCCCGTAGATGTACTCAATAGTGGGGAGGGTTTTTCCTGTGATATCCCGGGCGGAACCCACTACCTTTTAGAGGGCTTTACGCTCCAGGGTGTTGGTGTCCCCACTCCAGTCCATAGCCGGTCAGCACACTTTCCACCGCACCTCTATGGAAATTTGCCAGGGTTTCTGATATCATACCAAGCCTCTGCAAACTCCTGAGGAAGTAGAAGTGCTGATCTGCTTTCTTCACGATGTTATTGGTATGTTATGTCCAGGAAAGATCCTCTGCGATAGTGACTCCCAAGGACTTAAATTTGCTCACCCTCTCCACCTCTGATTCCCCAATGATCACTGAATTGTACACCTCTGGCTTTCCTTTCCTGAAGTCATCAATCAGCTCCTTAGCTTTGGTGACAGTGAGTACAAAGGTTGTTCAGCCAACTTTTCAATCTCCATCCTGTAGCTTGAATCATCCCCTTCCTTTATACAACCCTCTACCATGGTATCGTTGGCAAATTTGAAGATGGTGTTATTGTTGTACTGAGCCACACAGTCATAGGTGTTAAGTGAGTAGGGCAAGGGACTAAGAACAAGACTGTGGAGGAGATGTTCTAATCAATTTTCACTGATTGTGGTCTGGAGTTGAGGAAATCCATGATCTAATTACAGGGTTGGCTGTTGAGTCCCAGGTCTTGGAGTTTGCTGATCAGTTTTGAGGGGATGATGGTGTTAAATGCTGAACTGTCAACAATAGAGTATCCTGATGTATGCATCTTTGCTACCCATGTGTTCCAGAGGTTTGTGTAGAGCCAGTGAGGTGGCGATCTGGAATGTATCCACATCACTGCTCAGACAGGAGCTGATATGCTTCATTACCAGCCTTTCAAAACACTTCATCAGTGTTGATGGTCATTAAGGCAGGTCACTGCACTCTTCTTGGGCTCGGTATAGTTGACACCTGTTTGAAGCAGGTGGGTACCACACACTGCTGGAGTGAGATATTGAGGATATCTGTGAATACATTAGTAAGATGGTCAGCACAGATTCTTAATACTCTATTCAGGCCAGATGCTTATTCATATTTTTATGACCAGCTGATACCCAGAGAGTCAATATACTGGGAAGAAGGTATTTTGCCTGAAGTTGAAACATGTAGCACCATGTTTTTGTAAGGTATGTATTGTGTTTCAATGAAAAATTAAATTCAGTGGAGCTTCCAGAACCTCAATGTGTTGGATATGCAAAGGCAGTCACAGCAGTGTGTAGTGCAGGCCGGAACATCATTACTGCAGTCTTGGAAATACTGGTGAAATGTTTGAGAGTGACAAATTGAGGCCATGTTGAGAAAATGTAAATATTGTTGGCAACGGTGCTTGTTGCAGTGAATGATGACAAATAAACATTCCATTTTATTGAATGGATTTGTTAATTGTCATATGTACCAGGATTAGAGTGAAAAACTTTGTTTTGCACGATATCCAAGCAAGTCAACCCATCCATATGCAATAGGTAATGCAAGAATTAAAAGCAGAATTCCAGGAGATGGCATTTTAACGATTAACCATGCAGGGTATTGTGTTTACGAAGATCAGTGCAATAAACAATGCAAGGCATCATCTTTTACTTACAGGAGGTCCAATCAAAAATGGTGCTAGAGTGCAGCAACTTTTTACAAGCTGCTCCATGTAGATTCTCTCCATGCATTCCTTATTATTGTCTATTTTGTCTATTGACACATTTTAGCAATAAAGTATATTTTCGAAATAAACATCTAAACAAAAATGAAAGGATTTCACAATGCCCGCATGATCCATTTTGTCATTCTTTGAAGGGAACTGACATGTAAAGTAGATTTCAATCCAATGCTATAACCCTCCTCAGGTTCCCCAAAATAATTTATCTTTCTAACCACCTTTCCCACTCTCAGCTGTTTATCTGCTATCCTCAGGTTACTGAACCTGCTTCTTTCTCCACTGGGAGTCCCCCACCCCACAATCCCTGAATCTACCAATTGGCTTTTCATAGCCCTTAGATTTGCCTAGAAATCTAGATTTCTTACCCTCTAAATTGACCTGCACCCTTGTGCCCTTTCATTCAGTAGCCTCTGGAATCTTTTCCAGTTCTGGATCTTTGCAAATTCCTCTCTGTTTGATGTATCCTTTACTCTGCCAACAAAGATAAGCGTATACAGAGCCGTTGTCATACCCACACTCCTGTTCGGCTCCGAATCATGGGTCCTCTACCGGCATCACCTACGGCTCCTAGAACGCTTCCACCAGCGTTGTCTCCGCTCCATCCTCAACATTCATTGGAGCGCCTTCATCCCTAACATCGAAGTACTCAAGATGGCAGAGGCCGACAGCATCGAGTCCACGCTTCTGAAGATCGAGCTGCGTTGGGTGGGTCACGTCTCCAGAATGGAGGACCATCGCCTTCCCAAGATCGTGTTATATGGCGAGCTCTCCACTGGCCACCGTGACAGAGGTGCACCAAAGAAGAGGTACAAGGACTGCCTAAAGAAATCTCTTGGTGCCTGCCACATTGACCACCGCCAGTGGGCTGATATCGCCTCAAACCGTGCATCTTGGCGCCTCACAGTTCGGCGGGCAGCAACCTCCTTTGAAGAAGACCGCAGAGCCCACCTCACTGACAAAAGGCAAAGGAGGAAAAACCCAACACCCAACCCCAACCAACCAATTTTCCCCTGCAGCCGCGCAACCGTGTCTGCCTGTCCCGCATCGGACTTGTCAGCCACAAACGAGCCTGCAGCTGACGTGGACTTTTACCCCCCTCCATAAATCTTCGTCCGCGAAGCCAAGCCAAAGAAAGTCCTGTAATAGTCCCTGAATCTTCAAGCTGGCTGTCATAAAGTGCAAGGGGCTGTTACTCACAAATTTAGACCCGTACTTGATTACTTCAGATGAAGTAAGCAGGTGTACTTTTTTATGTTTGAAAGCTATCCCATTCATAAATACGGTATATCTGATGAAAGGCTCAGGCCCAAAACCTTGGTTACTCTCTGCTGTGACCTACTGAGTTTCTCCAGCACATTTGTGTATTGCACTCGACCCCAGCATCTGCAGATTTTCTTGGTTAACTCCATTCGTAGATCAGAGGGTAAAAAAAAATCTCTCGAATTTAGAATTTGGACATGGTGAATCAATAATTCTGTCACTGACCCAGGGAAGGCATCAGTAATTGTAGATTGTCCTGTAACACAAACCATGCAAAGCTATTTTGTAATAAACATGTTTCAGGTTGACTGCTCATGCTTTTACTCCTATAACATGAAGATTCAAACCACTTTATTCTGGGCATATATGATATCCAATTTTGGTGTAGGGATTTGTGCTAGGATGGGAAAAAGAGCAGAGGATTCAGGCGGAAGTCTCTTCACCTTCGACCTGAAACATTTACTCTGTTTCTCTTCCACAGGTGCTGCCCTGATCCGCTGAGAGATTCCAATATTTTTGGATTTCAAGCATTTCATTTTTTTTTAAATTCAAATTATTCCTTTGCTCAAGCAAATAATCAAAAAACCTTTCAAGCTTCTGGAAATACTTTGTCATTTCTCAGTCAACCACAACCATAAATTTTTTGAACAGGTTTATTGGTGTAAGGGATGGGGTCCAATTTGATATTCTTGCTCAACAGGGGCAACAATGTTTTATTGCACCATTTTGAGGTAATAATCCAATCCTAGGCAGGGAAATCAATGGTGGCTGCAAAATAAAGCAGCAGGGCAAGTTGTAACCAACAGGAGCAATTGAATTTTGACATTTCCCATCCTATCTGACTTTGTTGACAGGTTGTCTTTCTAACTGCATAACTGCACATAGTACGGGGGCAGTAGGAAAACCCTAATCTCTGCCCATAGAGTGCAGCAGTCCTTGTGGTTTCCCTCTCAGGTTACCAAAAAGAAAAGTCTGGGATGGTTGTACAAGCCTGAGATATATATCTCGATGACTGAATATTCTGTGTGCCTGGCTGCTTGCAGATTTCACACTTGTCTTTCTCAAGACAGCCATGGAGACCATTTCTTTTGCACCTTCAATGTAACTGATGTGAACCACAGGAAACCCTTTGTTCTCCAGAATGAAGTCTAATACCTTAATCTTTCATTTTATATCTCTAAGAAACCTGAGCCAGCAGTAGGGGGGGGGGGGTGGGGGACACACCCAGGGGGCTGGAGCCTCTGGTGCGGCTCTGGTTTTATGTGCCTTGCCTTGGTAAGCAGTCAGCTCCATTTCCTGCCAAGACTGCAAGCAAAGTATATCATTAACTTAAAAGTGATTTAGTTGCCACTTGAAAACTTGAATAATTAACAAAGTGTCTCCAATAATTTCACATCCATATTGTTTCCCTTTGCATTATCCAGCTTCATTTCTGGATTTCATTGAATTAGATCATCCAAATTAGGGTAACAATAGCAGTGCTGCTGCAATGGACTTAATTATAGCAATTGCTTGGACAAACTTTGGTTGTTTTCTCTGGAGTGTCGGAAGCTGAGGGGTGATGTCAGAAATGTTTATAAAAGTTTTGAGAGGCATTGATAGGTTAAACAATTCAAATCTTTTTTTCCCCAAGGTAAAAATGTCACATGTTTAAGAGGATATATGCTTAAGATGAGGGGGGGGGGGTGATAACAATTTAAAGATATGGACAGGGTACATTTTTCCACAGTGAGCGGTAGATGCCTCAAGCGGACTCCCAGAAGTAGTGATTGAAGCGAATACCTCAGTAGCATTTAAGAGGCTTCTAGATAGACACAAGATGAGGCAGGGTAAGGAGGGATACATTACCACATGCAGGCAGCAAAGCTTTTGTTTAAATTGTATGTCAGGTTCAGCACAGACATTGTGGGTTCTCTTGTGTTCGAGAGTTAGCTGAAAGTTTCAATCCATGGACTTTAACCATGAGGGTACTACAGTGGTGCAGCCAACAGATCTGCTGGTTCACAGCTCCCTGATTCAGGTTTACTACCCTGGTGCTTTCAGTGTTGAATTTGAATGTTCTGCCTGTGAATCTATGGGTTTCCTACAGCTATTCTGATTTTCTCCAATGCCCCAAAGATGAAGCGATTGGTCATCAGCTTGTAAATTGTATGGTCAGTGGTCACGGTAGAATCTGGGGGAATGGGAGAGAACATGGGTTTAGTGTAAATGCATACTTGATGGTTGGTGCAGACTGTGTGGGCTGAAGAGCCTGTTTCCATTCTGTATTTGCTAAAGTTAGTTGATCGAACCACCAGTCAGAAGAACTCTTCTGATGAAGCGCAAGACGACAGCATGGTGGTGACAAATTTGCATCCCATATAAGCTTAAGTTGTGACAAGAAGATTGAAAAGAGCATTACTGGAAGATATTTAATTTGCTTAAAAATAGAAAGCATACACATTTAATTAGCACTTTTCCAACTTCTAGGCCATTCTTAACTGATTTAAAAAAATATATAACTGCTTTGCAATAATCAAATTCCACACAATCACTTTCTAGAGACAGAGAGGAGATAACAATGGTATCTTGAGTATTTATGTAATTATGTGCTCTGTGTGTGTGTGTGTGTGTGTGTGTGTGTGTGTGTGTGTGTGTGTGTGTGTGTGTACAACGTGGTCTGGAAAAATGCTGTTTCATCGGGTTGTATATGTACAGTCAGATGATGAGAAACTTGAACTTGTTTGAGGGATAAATATCAATCCAGATTTAGTTGCTATACTTCAGAATATCCAGGTTGCTGCTTTGAGCTACAATAATGCTGAGAAGTTGAACACACAAAAGACAGATTTGTGTTTCAGTTAAACCTAAGGAACACCTTGTTCATCTTTTATTCTGACACCATTGACTGCAGTTGAAGGGTATGAAGGTAGATTATTGATCCAGCCTTTTAGAATTGACCTAGGGGCATTTTAATATAAAATACCCTTGGCTGTACCTACGAGAGGTCATTTCCTTAATCATTTGGGGATATTACTTATGTAATGCAGCAAACGTTGTCTTTTATGTAATCCTTGCATCGCAGATTTTTAACCTAGCGATGCATGTTGAAGAGCCAGCTGAGAAATCCGTGGCTGCTATGGTCGAGGCTGCCCAGATCTTTTGAAGAGATTCGATCCAGAGCTGAATCATTGTAATTTTCACAGTTCTGCAGCTTGTCTTGCTGTGATACATGAGGGAATCATGCTGCAGTCTTGTTTAGTTGATGGATAAAATTTGCGGTGTTGATAGACAATACTTTCCTTTACTTTGCACACTGGCAAAAAAACAATGAAAACAAATTCCATTTTGGGGTAATGCAAAGTGATTTTTTTAAAATCCAGGGTATGGTTTTTTTTATAATCTTGTATTATTCACTGTATAATTGCAAAAGCAAAAAATCTGACATGACCACAAACACTGAGCAGGTCAGGTAACACCTCCAGAAAAAGAGTTAACATTTCAGGTCAAAGATCCTTAGTCAGAACAGAATGGTTTGTGGATGTGTTCGTTCTTGAGCTGAACAAACTCTTCATTACCTGCACATTTAATTCTCCTGTTTCACAGCTTTTGTCACTTCCATCATATCACCTGTAACAAATCACTGCCTTGGCCTATCTGCTTTTACAACTTGTTCACTGGTCATTTACTCCCTCTCCTGCCTTCCACCTTCTGAAGACCTGTCTGTATGCTTGAACTCTGCTGTCACATCCTCTTGTAGAGCAAGTCCCCTTCCCTGCCACCCATGCGCTCACCAGCTTGGATTAACTCATGGTATCTCGATGATGATTTAAAGCACTGTAAAATTCATAGCATTCAGTATAACATTTGGGACAATGGCTTTGGAATATGTCAAAGAAATCCAATCATGTTGAAGAGATTGGGATGTGTGTACATTGAGAATTCTCCCAGGATTTCAAAGAAGCTGTTCTTAAACATGTCCATTTTATAGTTAGTTTACTCATGTATGTAATTTCTTTTCCTTCAGGACAGTTTTATTGCATAGTTTGTGCTGATGCCAAGAGCTCCAGGCTGAGCATCACTGCAGTCTGTGTGAAGTTGTTTGCAATGGGAGGCCACCTGAACCCGGCGCTTCCAAGAGCTGATCTCAGTCTTTTCGAGAATAGGCATGAATGAGAGTCACTTATGTCACCCAGTCATCTGGTCTTGCCAAGATGGCCAGTTAAGACCTTTCACCCAAGGATTATTTTCAACTGATCACAGGCTTTGGGGTTGAGCGGAACAGATTTTTGGCTTAATTTAACTGCAAGTTGGAGGTAAAGCAGTTTTTATTGATGTTGAGCCAGAGATCCCAAAAATTCTGCACATTCTCAGCTGCCTTACAGTGGCATTCAATTTGCTGGAGGACCACATTGGGTCTAGGATCACCAGCATTTTGGGCCAAAATGCTTCATCTAGACATCATGTGAAGAGTTGTGGCCTGAAATGTTAACAGTTATTTATTTTTTTCTCCTGCTGATGCTGAGTTCCCCCAGCAGATTGTTTGTTGCTCCAGATTCCAGTATCTGCAGTCCCCTGTGTGTCTCCGGTTATCGAGTGATCCCAGCTGGCATCAGTAAGCATGTAATGACAAGTAACTCAATATCACGAAGGACCCCATCACCCTGGTCACAATCTCTTCCCACTGCTCCCTTCAAATCAAAGCTACAGGGACCAGCACCTTCAGGAACCTGGGACGGCAAGGTTAGCGCAATGCTGATACAGCGCCAGCGACCTGGGTTTGAATCCAGTGCTCTGTAAGGAGTTTGTACCTTCTCCCCGTGTCTGCGTTGGTTTTCTCCAGGGGCTCCAGTTTTCTCCCACTGTTCAAAACGTGCCAAGGGTTGAGGTCAATTGGGTGTAATTGGGCAATGTGGGCTGAAAGGACCTGTTGACATACTGTGCTGCATGTCAATGTGTATGTGTATGAACAGTCCCTTTCCAGAGGTTAGCAGGCTCTTGGGCCTTCTTATAAAATCAGAGACTGTTCCATTACCACAAAAAAGTCTGTCTGCATAATTGTAATGCCACCTTTTACTTGCACTATGGTAACTGAATATTATTATCTATCTTATTTATTATCCCATTTTCATTTTATTTAGTGCATATGGTGAAAGTTTTTTTTATATATACCTGTTCAGCTGCAGCAAGAATTTGAGTGGTTATGTGCATTTTATTTTACAGTGTATATGATCATAAACCCATTGTTATTATTACCCTGACCATGATCTGTGATGCTTTCTGTAGCCAGTGGCCTGTTAACCAGTCCACAGGCCAGTTGCTCAGCATATCAGAGGGTAGATGGTACATCAGACCCATCAGATGCAGCACCATTAGGAGAAATATTGTTAAAAGTAGATATTTTAGGAATAATTCAAGCATATTCTGGCAGTGAATGGCTCTTGGACCTTTCCTGAAGTGGTTTTCCTTTAATTTCACATGTCTGCGTGGGAAAAAATCTGGTTATATGACACTCCTATTCAAATGGCATGAAAGCTTTGCAAAACTCCCTGGGTTACATTTTTCTCTGTGCTTGTTAATATGTTAACAGAAAAATGCATTTACAGGTATTAGAGTTAGCATTCTCTCAATGGTCGAGAAGCTATTAACAGCCCATTGAATTTGTCAGTTGAAGAGGGTGGAAGGAGTGTTAAGATATTGATCTAAACGGTGTAGAGTTTGAACGGAAGTTGTGATGAAGATATCTGCCATGATATTTTAGTGAATAACAATCTGCGTTTAAAAATTTGTCATCTTTCTTTTCTATCATTTTATTTTGCTCAAAGGAGCAAAGTCTAATTTTGAAACTTGCACATATGTATATTTCCATGTTCCTATTATTATTGGGGATGAAGTTCCAGATTTGCAAACATTGGAGAGAAAAAAATCCAGGAGGGAATGCACAACAGGAATAAAAGATTAAGCACTTCTATATTAGTTATTAACATATTGAAGATAGGATTGCCAACATTGTATGATTCAACTGGTGTTTTTTTAAATTGCTCTCCTTAACAATTCTTCCAGCAATTTTCTGTGATGGTGCCAACTGCCCTTCAGCTGGCTATGTTGGGGACGAGACCACAATTCATTTCTTTCTGGAGTGTGCCCTTGCCAAGGTCAGGAAAAAGGTACAGTGGTCTTTTGCCAAAGTCTACCCTGTACAATTGCTTAGTTCCCAGATCCAGGGATGTACACTGAAGCAAACTTGGGCTGCCACTGGAAGATTATCATTTTTGGTCTGGTGGAACATTTTTGTGCAGGGAACTACACGCAGCCCAATGTTGCAGCCTGGCAGAATCCAAGGTCCAGGACTGTGTGGTGAGTGACTGCAAAGGGTCTGTGACAAAAGGCCACAGTTAAAGGCTCCCCCATCATTGCACAGTGAGAGCTGAAACCTCTGTATTAATCAACCGCACCCCCTCCCCCCCTTCAATGTTGGATAGGGATAGTTGGTAGCCCTAAAGAAAACATTCTTTTTCCTTCTGTCCCACAAGTTGTGCTTGAAAAGAACAAATCTGCCATTTTTTCCAAAGGCTTCACCAAGAGTGAAAGCTGGAAGATGAGTGGGAGCATGAGATGTGCAGGCAGCATCGTTCGCGTCCTTCTTCTTAAACTGTACCTTGGGATTAAGGAGAGCATGTGTCCATTCCAGTTATGTCTGTGGATTCTGAGAGGGTGGATGAGGCCAGTGTCAGAACCATAGACTCTTTACAGAGGGGACAACAGGTGTCTGATGGATGGACAATATTTAAGTGACCAACATGCTCAGGAATGGTTTGGTCACATCCAACTGTTTCATCCCCTTTAAAATTGAAGAGTTTAGCTGGTATTCCTTTCACTATTCCAAACGGAGATGAAATCAGCAGATTTGCAAATGAGTTGAACCGAGTCCACACAGAATCCAGCAGTTCCTTCATTCCCAAGCAATCATTATTTTCCTGCCGTATGGAACTCCCTTGTATTCATTAGTATAATCTGTCAGCAATGGTGTTGTGTTATATCCCGACACCTGTGTCAGGCAGCAAACCCAGACTTGCTCACATATGCCTCCAGATGGACTAGACAGCTTGTGTGCACGAGTGCACTCCGGCTGTGCTCAACCTGTGTGAAAAGTATATATTCTGCAGGTAATTCAATTGCCCTCTTGGTCATTATTTTCTGCATTCATTCCTAGGAAATGTCAGGGGCAGAGGCTAGTTTCCTGTAACTCATTTTAAAGAAGCTGTTAGAGTTCTATCAGCATCCATAATGTGAAAGGAATCGTGTGCCAAGAGCAGGCAGCTCGCTCCAGGCACCCATTCATTCTTGCAAGAGGATTGGCTGTCTTTTGAAAGATATGTAGCCTGCTCTTGACTCTCAATTTTGAGGTCGACATTGTCCAAGCTGATTAAAATTACTTTCTAATGTATATTTAACTCCAATGGCATGATAATATTCCAGAAATCCATCAGTCTGTAGGAGGCGTGATTCTTGCAGCAATGCTATCAGTGTGGTGAGCTAGGGGGAGGGGGAGAGAAAAACGGGATGATTTTGCCAGAGAGGTCATAGAGAAAAAAAATTAATGGTAACATTTTGCCTGAAATCATGGGTGTTGCATGTGATTCTTGTCATTTTATTAAAGTGCAGGGCCTTGCAGGAAAGAATGAGAGAGTTGGACAAGCAAAATTGTCCCTGCAGTTTCTGACACATCATCACCTCGGTAAATGGTCTCCATTTATGCAGTTGATTCTCCACTCCTGATTATTGTGACTTTCTGCTTATAATTTCACTGAAGAATTAGAAATGGGAACAGATGAAGGATGATTGACAAGAAATTTCTGCTGTCCCCCCATCCCCCTCACTATGATGACGTGTAGTAATGACTATATATACAATTCCCACACTACTGAAAAATCTAAATTAGTGTTCAAAAGTACATAAATTCCATCTCTTTTAACTTTATTGGATTGCGTTTTGCTAAAATGCCTTTGTAACTGAGACTGGGGCCCTTCATCCCATTTTAAAAGTAACTGAATGAGTTCTAAGTGAAATTTAATATGTAAGGCTTCGAGCTGGGAAATGAAAGTGAACTAAATAGATCCCTGAGAGATGTTGGACAGAGTGGTCTCGTTGTGTGCTGTAAATTTCTACTCTGTTGTTTGATGTCCAATTCCAGAATGCATGCTTATTTTTTGAGATTTACAGTGACCCTGTGTTCAGGCAGCAATGATGTCCTGTGTCAGTCCCACTAAGTGGAAAAGTTATTGTGTCTCCTGCTACATTTGAAAATGGTAAATGAATCAATAAATGGGACACTGTGCCGCAAATGACGGGCTCGTTCAAAGCTGATCACCATTTCCGTAATTACATCGATGCAGGGAAGAAAAAAAAACTGCAGCGCCCTGAGCACTGCACAGACCAATAGTAACCTCGCCCAGCACAAATCAATATTAACCTCGCCCAGCACAGACTAATATTAACCTCGCCCAGCACAGATCAATATTAATCTCGCCCAGCACAGATCAATATTAACCTCGCCCAGCACAGATCAATATTAACCTCGCCCAGTACAGACTGATATGAACCTTGCCCGGCACAGACTGATATGAACCTTGCCCGGCAAAAACCGATATTGATCTCGCCCGGCACAGATCGATATTAACCTTGCCCAGCACAGACTGATATTAACCTTGCCCAGTACAGGCCGATATGAACCTTGCCCAGCACAGACCGATATTGATCTCGCCTGGTACAAACCAATATTAATCTCGCCCAGTACTGATCAATATTAAACCCGCCCAGCACAGATCAATATTAACCTTGCCCAGCACAGATCAATATTAACCTTGCCCAGCCCACATTTGGGTTTTTCCAAACCCCAGTACTAGGCTGAAATTGTCCCAAATAAATCAGCAAGAATTTTTTTTGTTTGCAAATTCACTGATTACATTCAGTTGAAGTACAGCTGTGCAATCTGATCCAGAATACTAGAATATGGCGACGCACACCATTATCTCAGCATCCAGAATACTAGAATATGGCGACGCACACTATTATCTCATCATCCAGAATACTAGAATATGGCGACGCACACCATTATCTCATCATCATATTTGCTGAAATCATTAAATTTTAACTGGTAATTTCATTTGGACGGGGGACAGGAAGCTGGTTTGCAGACCCTTATTGTGGCCCATGCTGTGGGCTTGGCCATCTCCTCAATCAGTACTGAATTGACAACGGGACATTTGACATGATTAGTGCTGCACAGTTGTAAATGCCGGCTCTCCCCTGCAGCAGCCTTTAAATCACAGATGTCAGCTCTCTTACTGATGGCTTAGAAGCGCTGGACCTTGTGTACTATTAGAATGTCACAGTACTCCGAAGGGAAATGCAGTTTCATTCAGTCTTCCGCTTGATGGAAGTAGAAAGACCCATTTTAATGTGAAATTTATGTTGAGGTCTCAACATGGGCAGATGGATACATGCCCCCTCCCCTCCCTCTTGCCAGTGGCTTTAGTGGAGCTGGAAAGTTTGAAGTGCTAATGACTTGACTTGGGTGACAGAGAAATCTGCTCATCCTTTTTTTTGTTGCAGGGAGCAGTGAATATTACTTAAATGTAACGCTGATCCACGAGTCAATCCTGCCAGTTTTGGAATGAATGCCAATGTGGAAATGAATGAATCTTTTCCAGGCAGTGCAGAATATCAGGTCCATCTGAGTACAAGGACTGTATCGAACACATGGTCATGCAAACGAGAAATCAACCTTTTAATTTGAAAGCCTTATTCACCTATGAAAGTAGAACAAATTTATATTTGTGATTAGACTGTTAAAAAATTGCATGTGTGCACAGTTTTAAGTTTTGGCAAATCATTTTTCATTGTTTATATTTTGGGAGGGGAGGGGAGGAGGTGGGTGGCATGAAAAATAGATCCAGTTCAATAAAGGCTTCAACAAATTCTGTGCTCAATAAAAACAGATGGAATGTCATGTTATCTGGGAAGAGCTGCTCAGTGAACCAGGTGATGAAGGATTTTGGCCATATTAGTGTGAAAATTCTTGTCGGACACTGGCAATGAAGGTGATGGCAATTTGACAACATCAGAAGGTTCTGTCATGGCAGTTTTCTGGAAACAAAAATGACAAGGAAAATGGATATCTGTTCTGATGTATGTGCGACAGTGTTCAATTATTTCACTGGAATAAAATTGGAAATGACTGTGGAGTTGAGATATTTTGTTTTCTTGTAAATACATGCTGATATGGGCAGATAGGTTGCACTCCCATATCCTAGGCATGCCATAATGTAAGAATTGGTTCCCCTTGTCAGGAAATCAGAGATGTGCACTTTAGCATCTCACGTGAATCAGCCTTTGAGTTTCAATCTACCTTTCATTGGTTTGTCACATCTGACTTCACTTCAAAATACTGACAGCATTGTTTGACATGTATGAGGTGCCTTTCATGTGATAAAATATTCCGGGGTTCTTCATGTAATCAAACAAGATGACACAAAACAGATTTGGGAAGGTGAGTGAAATTTTTAAGGAGTCTTTTAAGAGATGTATAAAGACAGATTGGTTTGCTGAGTAATTCCAGAGAGTGGTGCTTTGAAAGATGAAAAGATGTATGTTCCATAAGAGGCCAATAAAGAACGAATGCAGAGATACAGGATGACTGTTTGACTTCAAGAGGCAAGGAGTCTGGGTTTTGTAAGACACTATAGTGATTTAAAAATTAGAATTGTCACTTTAACTCTGAAGTCTGTATCTGGAATGAGCTGCCAGAGGCAACTGTAGAAGGGGGCACGATTTTGACATTTGGACATATATAACAATAAGAAGAACTTAAGAGGGATGTGGATACAAGGAAAAGAGTTGAATATAGAATGTCAACTTGGTCAGAATGGATGAATTTGGCCAAAGGGCTTGTTCTCTGCCGCATGATCTATGATGCAATGTGCTGAGAGCAGGTTACTTCAGCAACTCTGTAAGAGTGAACTGGCTCCTTGAGCCTACACTACCATTGAGCAAGATCAAAGGAACTCTGATTGAATTTTCAGCTCCATGTTTATGTCCCTCCCTATCTGAAAACATTTCCGTCTCCTTCCAACCCTCTTTGAGGAAGAGTTCCAAAAACTTTATACTCTGAGAGAAAAGAAATATTCTCTGCCGTAAATGGACAGACCTTTATTTTCATGCAGTGACATGCTAGTTATAGATTCCTCCATGGGGAACATTGTCCCCACATCCACCATGTCAGGACCCCTCAAGATCTTGTGTGTTTTAGTCAAGTCCCCCTCACTCATCGTAACTCTACCGAATATAAGCCTGTCCAAATATTTCCTTCCGGGAATTAGTCAAAGAAAGCCTCCTTGAACTCCTTCCTCATGTCCTCTTATCTGCCTTGCACCATCAGCAAATTGAGTAACAATATCTCCAGTGATTTCAAATACAGTAGAACTCTGATTATCCGAAATGGTGTGGACCAGACCTATATCGGATAAGTGGTTTTTTTTCTCTGAGAACCGGTCATTTAAAACAAAATTATCTAGTAGCAACAGCAAATTACTTGTAACAGTGTTTAAACAAACAACAAAGAAAGAGCTTTTTAAACATTAAAATAATGTTTGATTCTCACAAAAAAAAGAAGCTGGCCACTGCCGATCACCGCCACCTCCCCACGGAGGCCTCACTTGTGGTGGGATCCCAAGAGTTCCATTCCTCTCCAGGAGCTTGCAGTCTGTTACTGCTGGCGCCGGGAGCCCGAGGTCCCCTGTCAGTTCGTCTTCAGAAAAAAATTTGGTTAAATGAGGATTTCTGATTTGTTTGGGACATTGCTTGTCCAAAATTCTTTTTTTAAGTTTCAGAAAACTAAGGATTTTGGAGAATCCAACTTTGGTTCATCGAAGTGGTAACTGTCGTTGAATCATATTAATTGTAAAAAAAAGTTGATGGAAATCCCCTGTGCACATTGTGCCAAAGAGGAAAAGGCACGCTTACACCTCTTTCCTGTGTTCTGTAACTCTGCAGATCTTCTTTCCACACCATTATGATGTGCATCATGAACTGTCATGGAAATGAAAGGCTGTGTGTCATGAATTCAGGCACCAGGTCAGAAATGGATATTCTGAAATGTAGAACTCACCTTCTGACTCCTTGAAGCCTTCTCACTATCAACAAAACACAAGTGTAAGGGGATACTTTGTCTGGATCAATACAGTGCCATTAACATCCAAGGAGCATAACAGAACACAGGGCAAGGCTGCCCAGTTGAATTGCACCTCTTCCACATCTATTGGCCTCGATAAAGGGTTCAGACCGAAAACATTGACTGCCCATTTCTCCCCATGGAGGCTGCCAGAGTAACCGAGTCCCTCCATCTTCTTCTTGCTCATTCAGGATTCCAGCATCTGCAGATTTTGTGTCTTCCCACTTCCATTGACCTCCACCGCCAGCCAGCACATTGTATCTCACCACTAAAATGCACCGCAGTCACATGCCAAAGATATTCAAGCAGCCCCTCTTAAGGGCACATAATCATCAATAATATAACTGAACATGAAACTTTCCAGAACTATAAGGCTTCAACTCTTCAAAGGCCAGAAGAAATGGACACATTTCAGATCTTTTTGAGAAGATGGTTATGAACCTGGCACAAATTCAACCAGATTTTGGGTGTATATGTTGGCAATCCTGTAATATTTTCCATTACATTTCAAACACTGCTTCTTTTGAGGGACATACTGTGATGTCGTGTGTTTTGCTGCTGCCAAGATAATCTTGTGTTTCTTTTAATATTCCGCAGCCTAACTGGGTTTAGACAAACAATGAGTGAGGGTGATTTATTGAATTTGCTGAGCGTACTTAGTCTAAGGTCGGGTGGTCTGGGTTCATTGGCTACAAAGCTGTTTACATTTTCTGAATCTGTATTTTTAAAGTAAGTCACTTTTTTTTAAAAATGATAAAATAATCTCGAACAAGCTGGATGCATAAAGTGGTAAGTTTGTAAAGACATCTATTGATATTTGGCATGTTCAAATGGAAATTCCCTACACAGTTGGTAAGCACATCAGTGACGCTGAGGTATCCTCAATTTTTCTGTTCTGTTTGCTCAAAGGACATGTCTGGATTTACTTTCCTTTACCCTGTCACCAATTTAAATGTAAAATTGTTTCTGGCAATTCCCTGAATAGCTCAATTGATCTTAAGCAGTGGTTGTGTTCTGTCATGAAGAACTGGGGTCTCCCTCCCCCCCCCCCCCCCCCCCTCCACCCCGATGTGATCTACCAGAATCGTTGTCTGAAGAAGGTGTGCAAAATTGTTGAGAATCCCTTCCAACCTGCGCACAGCTGCTCCCATCATCGGGTAAGAGATGCAGGAGTATCAGCGGCAGCATTCCGTGGCTGAAAAACAGTTTCTTCCTGTGGGCGGTGAGGATGCTGAACAACCAAAGGAACTCTTCACACTAACCATCCAAGACTCCAATATTTAATAAACAATATTTATTTATTCATTTTTATATATGTATATTTGTCCTGTGTATGTATTATTTTTGCTGTATATGCGTTACGTTTGGTTGTGTGCCTGCATGTTTTGCACCGAGGGCCGGAGAACGCTGCTTCGTTGGGATTTCCTTGTGCAATCAGATGATAATAAACTTGCACTTTGGGTTAGCAGTTTTGTTCGTCACATTCTCAGCTATTGGCAAAACCTAGTTCAGCCCGATGCAGTTGATGGTATCCAGGAGTGTGGCTTAGCTGGTGGCAATCTTTCCTCTTGAATCGGAATATTGTCAGTTCCAGCCCTTGCCCAGGGGTTGAAGCATAAAGTCCAGGCTGACGTTTTTTCGTAGCACCAATTGAATGTTATGCTAGCACATTATTGGGTGTGAGATAACACTTGGAAATTCTGGAAGCCTTCAGCCAGTCAAGCGATATCTGTGGAGAACAAAACAAGAGTTAAAGTTCCAGGTCAAATAGCCTCAGGACTTGAGTTTGAAATATTAATTTTATTATTATACTCACATTTATTATAAATGTTATTAATTACAAACTGTTACTCTTTACCCATATGCCTCCTGATCTGCTGAGTGTTTTTAGTATTTCCTGTTTTAATTTTATACATCTGCAACTTTTTGATGTTCATTTAATATGTGGGATAACTTTCCATAATTTGGCTGCCGTATTTCCAAAGTTGCAACAGGGACTGAAAGAAAATTATGCGCTTTGAGCAAGGCCAGGGTTTATTCCCTCATCCTCATTGCCTTTGCATTACTATGGTGAATCACCTTCATGAATTGCTGATGTTGTTCTAGTAAATTTACTCCCACAGTGCAATTGGGAAGGAAGCCCAGAATTTAGACCCAACAACGATGAAAAACTAGTGATATATTTTCAAGTTAGCATCGTGTGCCACATGAAGGGGAACTTGTAAATGGGACCTGTTGTCCTTGTCCCTGTTGTTCATAGAGGTTGTGGAATTGCTGGGTGCATTTTGAGTAACATGTATAAGTTCTGGTATATGGTAATGTATCCGTTTTGCATATGTTACACACTGTAGCCTCCATGAATTGGCAATGCAGGGAATGAGTTGTCAAGGTATGTGATGGGGAGGCAGTTAAATAGAAACACATATAAATGCTGGAGGAGCTCAGCTGATCTGGCAGCGTCCATAGTAGCTAAAGGTATATAACCAAAGTTTTGGGCCTGAGCCCTTCTTCAAGGTATAAGCAAAATGGAGGCAGGCAACTTAATTAAAGACTAGAGATTAAAGGAGAAGAATGGGAGGGCGAAGAGTCAAGACCAACAGCCAGGAGGTGTTAATTGGATGTGAGGAAAGGTGAGAATTGACTTTGGCTCTATGAAAGGAGACAGAGGGAAAAGGGAAGGAGATGGTGTGGGGGGGGTGGTGGTAGGTAGGTTTTTCAACAGAAACTGGAGAAGTCAATGTTGATGTCATCCAGTTGAACATAGGAACATAGGAAGTAGGAACAGGAGTAGGCCAAAAATGGCCCATCGAGCCTGCTCCGCCATTCAATACGATCATGGCTGATCTAATTTATGACCTAACTCCACCTACCTGCCTTCTCCCCATATCCCCTAATTCCTCTATCATGTAAAACTTTATCTAACCGAATTTTAGATATGTTTAATGAGGCAGCCTCAACCACCTTCCTGGTTAGAGAATTCCAAACATTCACTACTCTCTGGGAAAAACTATTTTTCCTCATCTCTGTCCTAAATCTACTCCCCCGAATCTTGAGACTGTGTCCTCTTGTTTTAGTTTCCCCAGCCAGCTCAAAAAACCTTCCTATATCTATCCTATCCATACCCTTCATAATCCTATATATATCCATATATCCTAAGGGTGCCCATATGGAAGATGAGGTATTATTCTTCCGATTTGCAGGTGTTCTCAGTCTGGCAGTGCATGAGAGACCATGGGCAGACAATTAAGCAGCCTGCTTTGTTGATCTGTAATTGTATTTTGTAACTTCGAACAATAAGGAAACATTCTTCTGAAATGAACAGTCTTAAAAATGCAGGATTTCCAATTATATATAAGAATAAATTGAAATTTATTTGAAGCTAATATTTTCATACATATTATCAGTTTTTAACTATCAGTGAACTGCCTTTGTCAGATTACATATCAGAGAGGATGCTTCCCAATGATCACTGCTGCACCACAACTGCACATTGGTTATCATGTTTTAACTGAAAATGAGAACACTGTATTGTATCAAAGGAGATTATTTTAGGGAAAACAGTAGAAGGTCTTGATTCAAGGTCTTGAATTAGTGCCTTCACAGGTGAAATAGTGAACTATGTTCCCCAATAAAATCAGATATAAAAATTAAATGAAAACCTGAAGTTTTCATTGCAGTCAATTAAAACTTAATTTTCACTAAACCAGATATTAAAGGAACGTCATGGTCATCAGGTGAATGAATCCTTGCTCCTTCGAGGAATGACAATTGTATGAGTACTAAGAGAAATAGCAGACCTATCTCATGCCGTGTAGATTATGATATGTCAGCAATTGACATTGTGCAATTGGGAAATGTGATTTGAAGAAAGAGCCTGTTTTCCGAAAATCCCACCAAACAAACACAGACTCTGATGTTCAGCCGCCATTTAGAGTGGACGTAATTAGAAGTCTTTGCCCTCAGACAGCTCCAAGAAAAGTGCAGAGAACAAAACAAAGGACTCTACATCACCTTTGTTGACCTCACCAAAGCCTTCGACACCGTGAGCAGGAAAGGGCTTTGGCAAATACTAGAGCGCATCGGATGTCCCCCAAAGTTCCTCAACATGATTATCCAACTGCACGAAAACCAACAAGGTCGGGTCAGATACAGCAATGAGCTCTCTGAACCCTTCTCCATTAACAATGGCGTGAAGCAAGGCTGTGTTCTCGCACCAACCCTCTTTTCAATCTTCTTCAGCATGATGCTGAACCAAGCCATGAAAGACCCCAACAATGAAGACGCTGTTTACATCCGGTACCGCACGGATGGCAGTCTCTTCAATCTGAGGCGCCTGCAAGCTCACACCAAGACACAAGAGAAACTTGTCCGTGAACTACTCTTTGCAGATGATGCCGCTTTAGTTGCCCATTCAGAGCCAGCTCTTCAGTGCTTGACGTCCTGCTTTGCGGAAACTGCCAAAGTGTTTGGCCTGGAAGTCAGCCTGAAGAAAACTGAGGTCCTCCATCAGCCAGCTCCCCACCATGACTACCAGCACACAAAACTCAAAACGGTCAACCAGTTTACCTATCTCGGCTGCACCATATCATCAGATGCAAGCATCGACAATGAGATAGACAACAGACTCGCCAAGGCAAATAGCGCCTTTGGAAGACTACACAAAAGAGTCTGGAAAAACAACCAACTGAAAAACCTCACAAAGATAAGCGTATACAGAGCCGTTGTCATACCCACACTCCTGTTCGGTTCCGAATCATGGGTCCTCTACCGGCATCACCTACGGCTCCTAGAACGCTTCCACCAGCGTTGTCTCCGCTCCATCCTCAACATTCATTGGAGCGCTTTAATCCCTAACGTCGAAGTACTCGAGATGGCAGAGGTCGACAGCATCGAGTCCACGCTGCTGAAGATCCAGCTGCGCTGGGTGGGTCACGTCTCCAGAGTGGAGGACCATCGCCTTCCCAAGATCGTGTTATATGGCGAGCTCTCCACTGGCCACCGTGACAGAGGTGCACCAAAGAAAAGGTACAAGGACTGCCTAAAGAAATCTCTTGGTGCCTGCCACATTGACCACCGCCAGTGGGCTGATCTTGCCTCAAACCGTGCATCTTGGCGCCTCACAGTTTGGCAGGCAGCAACCTCCTTTGAAGAAGACCGCAGAGCCCACCTCACTGACAAAAGGCAAAGGAGGAAAAACCCAACACCCAACCCCAACCAACCATTTTTCCCCTGCAGCCGCTGCAACCGTGTCTGCCTGTCCCGCATCGGACTTGTCAGCCACAAACGAGCCTGCAGCTGACGTGGACTTTTACCCCCTCCATAAATCTTCGTCCGCGAAGCCAAGCCAAAGAATTAGAAGTGGGTGACATTTGATCTTTAACTTACTGTAAATTTTGAAATAGTTTACAATGTAGAGTGATTAGGTTATGAGACAAACAATCCAAGGAATTGAGTTCAATTTCCAGAATGACATATATGTGGAATTTAAACCCAGTCATTTATGTGGTTTTAAAAGAGGGTGCGGGGGACGGGGACAACTGCTCTTAACAGCGATAACCTTAAAACTATCCGATTGTCAAACCTGGGAAACATGAAAATGGGGGCGGATGCTGGGAACTTGGGCAAACAAGTGAGCTGCTGGATGAACTACACGGACCAGGCAAATTGCATGGGCAGAAATAGGCAGTCAGCATTTCTGGTCAGGATACTTCATCAAGTCCAAATTAAATTAAATTTACGGTGCCAGCGATTGGGACTGGAGTTCGAATCCCGTGCTCTCTGTAAGGAATTTTTATGTTCCCCCTGTGTCTGCGTGGGCTTTCCCTAGTTTCCTCCCACCATTTGAAATGTGCCGTGGGTGTCGGTTAATTGGGTGTAAATTGGGCGGCACGGATTCGAGGGCTGAAATGGCCAGTTACCATGCTGTATGCCTAAATTAAAATTAAAAAGGATGAGTAATAAATGCCAGTCTTGAAACATTTTTAAATACTGATATATTGACAAATCTATAAATGCTCTGAATTCATAACCATTTATCAACCTAGGTGCAATGATATTTGAGGAGGATTGGATTATTTGGAATGCTAAAGGTTGTTCATTTGAGATAAATTTATTGCACAAAGATGGTGCATTAACAAAAGACTGCCTCACAATGGAGAGTACTGTTTTCCACTGTGTTTAGTAGTTTTCATGGTCAAATATGTGAGAATTGAATTCAAACCACAAATACTTGACCTGGTAAAATGCCACAATCTGAGAGAGTGACCTGATTGAGACAAACACGGCTGTGAAGGAGACATCTTTGTTGACTGGAAGGTCTGGACCTCAGAGCCATAGTTTTAGAATAAGGGGCCCTCTGATTAGTACAGGAGGGGAGGAATGCATTTCACACTACATTTTGCATATCCTTGAGATTCTCAACCTCAAATGTTCAAACATAGAGTATATTTGGGCTTTTTTTTTTGACAGTGGTGAAATGAGGGAAATTGTTGTGGAGTTGGTGGGCTTGAGGCACAGGGTCAAGCTCGAGAAGCTCTGCCCTTTAAAAAAAATTAAAGCGCTTCCACTCCTGCAATTATATTCTCAAAGATAAAGAAGAAAATGTTGGACTTTGTGATCAAGCTCTTGGGCAAACTAGTAGATTTTTAAAGAGACACCTTAACAGAGGAAAGCGAAATAGAGAAACAAAACAGTTTGCGACGGGAATTCCACAATTTAGAGTCAAAACAGCTGATGTGGATATTAGTATTTGGGCAAAGGAAGTACAGAATAAGTCGATAAGTTACCCTTGGTTTCTGGCAAATTCAGTCTTGTCAGTGGGACATTAAGAGTTAAGAAGAAAATAAAATGTGGGCTGCTTCTTGGAAAAATGAAGATCCTGCGGACTTTAATTGGTTGCAGGCGTTCCTGTGAAAAGAACTGCCAAGCTCCATTGGAAGAGTTTATTTTGAAGTGGAATTCATTCAGCATGATGAATACTCCACCAGAAGCATTTAGCCATGGTGGAAATAAAGTGACATGCACTTGAGAGAAAAAAGTGCTGCATGCGAACTGGGCTTGGAGAGGCTGCAGTTGCTGTTCATATTCATTTCCATCTTGGCCTGTATTGATGTGATTGATGAATCTTAATAAGGCCATTAGTACCTCCTTGTCATTTTCTCAAGTGCTTTATTTTTCACCTTCACTTAATCATTGTCCCTTTGTGGCTGACTAATCTGGAGCAGCAAAGCTCTCCAAAGGGGAGAAAAGAAAGAATCATCCTTGAGCAAAATACTACAGGTAGTGGAAATCAGAAATAAAACAGAAAATCCAAAGTAATTTAAGGACAAAAGGTTAAAATTTCATTTGAAACATCAATGGCTTGAAATTATATCTCTGGTCCATGACAACTTTTCAATTTTCTTTATGATTATTTGAACTTCCAGGCTTAATATTTACAAGTAAAAAGAATTTCGGCTCTTTCTTTCTTTTGCTGCTTGCCCCCTGAGTTCTTCCAACCAGATAGCATCAACTACTACTCTGGTTTCCATTGGGCCCCTCACCTGTCATTCTCTCTCTTTTTCCCTATTTTCTACCCCCCCCCTTCCCGTTTCCAGCTCCCCACCCTCATTGAGAGCTAGTCCCTCTCCCTATCACTTCCCAGCTTTTTTCCTCTTCTTTCCTCCCACCCATATCCACCTATGACCATGCTCCTCCCCTTCTTCCCTCCTTTCTTTCCCCCCCCCCTCTCTTTTATCAGGCGGCTGCCTGTTTTTTTTTTCTCATAACTTGACGAAGTTTTTCTCATAACTTTTCTGTATTAGTGCTCCTCCAGCAGATTGTGTTTGGCTTCAAATTCCAACATCTGCAATCTCTTGTGTGTCTCCAATGAAAGGCAATGACTTTTTTGGCACAAGTAGACTACATACTGACATTATTTCTGGTCACTGTTAAGGCAGCTTTATTCAGCTCTTATGTTCGCTCTTGGCCAAGAGCTGTGGTGGGTTCTGGAATGACAATAAAATAGGCCAGTTCATGCTTGACCTAGTTCATGTTTCAACCCTACTCCCTTCCCTTACACACTGCCACCTTGAGGCTGTATTAATAACTTCCTGCTCTGCAGCATTTAACCAATCAGAATCAGGATTAATTGTCATGAAAAGGGATGGCAGCAGGGAAGAAGTTGCCCTTGTGCCGTTGAGTGCTCGTCATTAGGCTCCTGTACCTTTTTTCCCGGTGGTAGCAGAGTGAAGAGAATGTGGCCTGGGTGGTGGGGGTGGGGGGGGGGGGGGGCGGCTTTGAGGATAGAGCTTGCTTTTTTAAGACATTGCCACATGTAGATGTCCTCGATGGAGTTGAAGTCTGACACCTGTGACGTCGCAGGCCGACCGTTGCCCCAGCTTGGAGATTTATCAGCATCACCAAGTTCAACAGTGGTCACTGCCCATTGTGTTCACCACAAAAGAAGAATTTCAGGGCTGGCTAGATTGTCACTGATGCCGAAGATACAGTAGGTCCTCACTTAACATTGTTTTATTTTTGTAAATTTTATTTATCATTTGCCTCAATACAAGTGCAGTATTTATCCATATCATAAAAATAATTTAAAAAGATGCAAAAAGAATACATAATTTCATATTTTCTCCCTCCCCAAAAAGTAGGAAAGATCGAAGAAAAGAAATAAAAGCCTGGCTGATGAACATATAACCTCTTGATTAATCAAATTTAAATTTGCATAGTGATCTTGTACCTTGAATCAATTAAGGTGAGTTGGAGCAGGAGTGACGGATGCTGTAGATGAAGTCATAGCAATAAAATCCATATAAAGTTTCCGAATCTTATCAAATTTTTCTGGTTGATTCTGTAAATTATACATTTTTTTCTCTAATGGTTTACAATTTAATAGTTCCATTTGCCATTTATTCAATCCCACATTATTGTCTAGTTTCCACATTACAGCTATACATTTCTTTGCTATTGCTACACTTAAAAACTTCTCCTGACTTGACATTGTTGTGACACATTCTTGGAAAGTGTTACTTTAAGTGAACTGACGTTAAACAAAATCTCTTTTACCCAATAGGCCCAATAATAAAAACAAGAGTTAAGTTCCTACGGTTTATTTCTGGTGACCCAAAACACTTCTAATATTGAACATTGAAATAAGAAAGATGAATATGAATCGGTGAGTGACGGCAGGCATAGTGCTGGGTGCCAAGATCCTGCAGTGATCATCATCCCTGAAGGGCAGAGAAGCAGCTTGGTCATCATCGTCAACGCCGAAGTTGAGGGTGGGAGTGTTACAAGAAGTTCCTGAGGGTGGAGTGATAAGCAGTTTTGGTATCGCTGGTGCTGCAACTGCTCGAACCTCTTGATCAGCTGGGGTTTTAAAAAAAACATGTCCAAGGTTTGTTGTCCTGCAGTTTTTTCTTGTTTGCATACTTCCTTGTAGCAGCTGTGTGCATTCATTATCATCCTGTTGCTTTCTGCACTTCTCTCTCTCTTTGAGGATCTTTCTCTGTGAAAATTGCCAGAGCTTTTGAGCTCAAACCAACCACGACTTGCCATGAAGGTTTCACTTTCACTTTCAGCACTGGAATCCTATTATTTCTTTAGTTCTTCCAATAAACTCCAAGCTTTCATTACGGCCATCAGCTCACATGGAGAGTTGCACTGATGCAGGTCTTCCATCCAGAGTCAAGTCTTTCCGTATTTTCCATTATTGCTGCTTCCACTCCGAGTTAATTTTGTAGCAGCTGAAGCTGTTACAGTTCGAGCACTCGCTTTAATCTTTTCGGCATTGCTCCAAACTGTATCGTTGTTGGTTGCTGACCATGAGCTCTTCCAATGTCCACAGCTCACTGCCCATTGTCAAATCTCCATGGCACTTCTAATTTTGTTTCTAATGATACACTTTCTCTGGCCAGTCTGGGTTCCCAGTGTGCACTTCATGCTTATTGCAACAGGCATAAATCAAGGAATAAACGTTTTAAAAGGCAGCACCTACCAGCATTCGGTTCAAGCCCAACTAGAAAAAGAGTGTAGCGCAGTATTTTATTTTTATTTTCTCTCGTCAATCTCATAATGACACAAGTTGAACAGAACGACATTATTCAAGGGCTTACTGTACTCAGCTGGTCAGGCAGCATCTTTGGATGCAGGAATAGAGTGTACACAATCAGTTTTTCTCTGACCAGTGTTTCTAACATGTTCTGTTTTTATTTCAGATGTTCCAGCATCTACAGTTATTTTTTGCTTTTCAATATTTTGATAGCTTTCTGACATGTGTGATGTGCTTTTATTTTTAAGAAAAGAGCAAAATGCACTGAGACAGAGTGAATAGCTATAGATGGTGGTGGTTAAGAAAAATTAAATGAAACATTTGCATCAATTTGAAGCAGCTGCTTTGAATAGTTTGCTATCTTCCTAATTCTATGAAATAAATAAAAAGGCACTGCCAAACCTCAACTGATGAATTTAGACTCCCATTTTTACTTCTGTGAGTCCTTATTAGTATTATCTGAAATTAATAACATGTTGACCTCCCCAGAGCCCCTATTGCCTTTTACCCCACCCCCCCTTCCCTCATCACCCACCCAACCACTGAATAGAATGTGTCTTGCACCAATAAAGCATGTAATGCCATTGTGATCATTCATAAATCATGATTGACAGCACTCTGACTGGCGATGCAGAATGATGTGTGTTTGAGATTTGAGCGCAAAATCTAAACTGACACTTCATTGGGGGATTCAATGAATGATGGACTATCAGAAGTCCCATCTTTTGATGAGATATTAAACTGGCATCCACTATTCTATCAAGAGGACGCGAAATACCCCATGGAGAATTTTGAAAAATACTCTCGTTCTAATCTTTTTTTTTCTCTCCTAGGCAATATCACATTTGTATTATCGGTTCCTTATTTCAATTTCCAAAGGCTTGTAAACCGGCTAGAGAAACACATTGCTGATCTCGATCTTCCTTCTGATCTTGTCTCATTTTCACTGCTGGAGAGCAACTACAGCAACCTTTGCAAAGTTTGTCACAGTAGCTTCCTCTCTCCCACCTTTTCGCATCTTGCAACTCCTGGAGAATGATTCCTGATATACTGAGTTTATATTTTCACATTGATGCTGAGTTTATGGATGGAGATTGCATTGTCTGCTTGGAGGCTGAATATAAATGATAAGGTGTGGGATAGAAAAACAGATTCTTATATTTGCATTAAAATCTTTGGAATAAGATGCATAGAGCATACTGTTTTGATCTATTTTATTTGCTTCCATTAATAGCAAAATCTGATGTATTTGTTCTCTCTTTCTTCCCCATTGCTGTTTCTCTCTGATGTGTGGCTCTCTGGATTTTTCAATTATCCTGTTCCTCCAACTCATGCCTGGATCAAACAGGTAAGAAATACAGTTTCAAAAAGTTATCATATTAAGTCTAGATAGATACATTTGCCATATCAGGGAAATAAACTAATTTTTAATGTTCACTAGTTTCTTGTCAGGCTGTTTTCACACCTCTATACCCATGCTTGACTGGGATTGTAACTGGCCAAGTTGGCCACCTTAACCAAGTAAATGAAGGATTCGCTGGCTCTCCCGTGCCCTGCCCCTGATTTGCAAAGTTACGGTATAGTGTTTTGATTGGGTTCCGGGGATTACAAGTGCAAATAGTGAGCAACTGCATCTCCTCATGTGAACCAGTACCTCCAATGTTGAGGGCAACTTGCTTGGGCCAAGAGGATCACTGCCTATTTGGACTTGCCTGCAGGACTTTTCACCTTTTCATAGTTGTATTTCCATGCTACATAGGAAAAGGCTGTGCATCCCATTGTCAGTACTTGCTCTCCAAGCACATCCTTTATGTCAACTCTTTGTAATCTCTTCCCTCTGATGTTCCCATGAGTTCCCATTCAATTTATTTGCTGCTTTCCTAAATGATTAGGTCATTTACAGTCATCCAGTGAACCTATGATTGTGCCTTTGGAATGCACAATTGTGGTCAAGGATAGAAGAAAGCTCTAGGTGATTTTATTTCTCCTCCTCTTGAAGTGAACTGCCATCATTTATAATATCCATCATGCCTCTTTGGACCCCCTTTGAAGTTGGCTTTGGACGATGCTTGAGTCACGTGCGGAGATATGGAATGTTCCACAGATCAACAAAAGATTTTAACTCAATTAAGAAAGCCCTCAACTATTGAAAATGTTCCTGAATTGGACTCTGATGTTCTTTAAAATTTAAATTCAGGCCATTTCGGCCCACGAGTCCATTCCGCCCAATTTACACCCAATTAACCTACACATGTGGTGCATTTCAAATGGTGGGAGGAAACTGGAGCTCCCGGGGAAAACCCACGCAGACATGGGGATACCGTACAAATTTCTTATAGACAGCATGGGATTTTAACCCAGTCCTGATCGCTGGCACTGTAACAGCGTTGCGCTAACTGCTACACCAACCGTGCCATCCCCTACAACATCTGTGCCGCTTCTCTCGCAAACAAATACAGTGGAATGTGCCACAATTATTTAATTGTGTTTCCCTCTTTCAGCAGGGTGTCATTTCAGCTTTAGTTACTTGTCCTCTGGTTATTTGAGATTTGATTGTTTTTGAGCTTTGGCTTTATGTTAACAATACAGGTATACGATCCTTTATCCGGAACCCTTGGGAGACAGTGTGTTCCGAATTTCGGATTTTTCCAGATTTTGGAAAGCCCACCCAAATTGTATCCACCCACACCCCCTTCCAGTCGCCCAGCCGCCTCCCCCAACGCCAGTCCCTCAGCTGACTCCCCCAACGCGCCGGTCCCTCATCTTCCCCGATTGCCGGTCCCTCAGCTGCCTCCCCCAAATGCTGGTCCCTCAGCTGCCCGGCCACCTCCCCTGACTGTTAGTCCCTCAGTTGCTCGGCTCTTTCATGAAGCAAAAAAAACTAAATGTAAAGGCAGAGATTCTCTGCCCTCATGTCAGAAAACTTGCCTTCATGAATGCTTCCTGACCAGCTCCAAGGCATCGACTCCAATACTTCTCCAAGGTAGTGTCAGCGTTAGAGTGCAGCGCTCCACCTCGCATCACTAATGTAATTTGGCTGCAAGCGGCTGGCTAGGGGCAGGCTGATAACATCACGGTGATGTCAGCCTGAGACGCAGGAGTAGGATTTTTTAAATGCTGACAGTGTGCACAGCAGGGAAGCTTTTCTGCCTGGGCACTAAAACTGGCTGCAAATATCTCAAATAACTTTCCTACCTGCTATGGGGTCGCCATTCTCCACTATAGGGCTCTTTCTGCGCTCGGCGTGTGTGAATGGCATTGACTCAGTAGGCGGCGCTACGGCACCAGTCACCCCGCCTCCATCAGGACACTACGAAGCGCCACTCTTCATGAAAGCCTTTTAGAGCTGCTCCATAAAAGGGTACATTCAAATTTTTCTCCGCACATTTTGCCAACCTTGAGGCGAAGGCTTGACGTGAAACCACCTAGTGTTTGCTCAAGATCCCTGCATTTGCAGTTCTTGTGTTTCTCTCCATATTGCTTCAACAAAACGTGCCTCTGAGATCCATAATTTCCTCCTCCACTTCCTTACTTCTCTACCTCCTTATGTCTGTCTGATGTAATTCTCCTCATGGGAGGGAGAATTAAGGGGTGATTTAAGAGGATTGTGACAAACTTTGAGGAACTTTGACAGATTTGATTTGGAAATGGTGAAAGATGACAAGGCACAGTTTTAATGCAATTGAAATAAAATTCCAGGAATGTTTGTCTGAAAGTGTTCAGACACATTCTTGGGTAGTCTTGTGTCGTTTAATGTAGCATCATAGTACTGCATTTTGCAGTTTGGTTTTAAAATGACAAATAAAGGCAACTTGAACTTGAAAGATAAGTTGCAGGTCCATGTGGAAGAGTTGTGGAGTGGGGCTGATTGAATTGCTCCATTCACAAAGCTCTGTGTGGTATATTGAGCTCAGTGTCTTTTGTCTGATTCATTGCAAGTCCTTTAGGCGTCTTCACCTGTAGATTTTGTAGACCAGAGATAAATTCTGTCTAGTAATAGTTTTGTGAAGTGAATTGAGATGTGATTTACTTTTAATGTGGTAAAACATGATTGACAACAGAAAATTCTGGAAACACTCAGGAGTGGGGAAAGATCAGTGCAAAGAGAAACAAAGTCAATGTTTTGGATCAAAGACCCATCATCAGAACTGAAAAATGAAAAGACGTGCCTGCTTTAAGTTACAGAGAAGGGAAGTCATGGGGAGAACAGAGGGAATCTCTGTGATAAGGTGCTATTGTTAAAGAATTGTTGCCTTGACAACTTTTTGTCTGTACTTTATTACTGACATTTTTCTGTTCTCTTCACTCACCCTGTGTCTGCAAGTGAAAATACATAATGCTCTCACTTTACAGTTTCTGATGAAGAGTCCTTGACCTGAAATCTTAACTGTTTCTCTCCCCACTCATTCTGTCTGACCTACTGAGTGCAGGTTGCTGGAACACCTTTATTCCTGTTTTTGTTTGGATTTCCAGGCATATGCAATTTTTAATTGCAGTCACATTATTGATGTGCATCTACAACTTGATAAAATGCCTTATCCTGTTGCCCAGTAGGAATAGCCACTCGATATTTCATGAGGATAATTTAATCAAAGGGTAAAGGCACAGGGATTAGCAGATCTGTGTAATTAAGGTTCAAGAAGAACCTAGATTCCTTTGTGACTTAGTTAAGAATTATTAGATGCTAAAAAGACAAATAACATCATGAATATAGAGAGAGAAGTTTGGTTGGTGTATGAAGAGTTTTGTTTCTTGAAATTATGCAAGTCTTTGATACTTTTATTACTTTTTTTACCCCCATCTCCTAAAAGAAGGGATTTTGTACTGAGACTGCAAGCTGGGACACCCATCCATCCTCTTCTTGTGTAAAGCTGGGAGAGTAATTGTCAGCTGCAGCTCAATTGCCTACATCAGCAAATGAATTCCTGCCCACAGCTTTCAGCCTCATGCATTATCTGACCTTGGGTGTCCCTGAATACCAATGAAAAAATAGCTCCTCTGGATGCTTCCATTTGTGTACAGAACTTGAAGGATATAATAAGCATTCATTTTCCTTTATTTCAGTGGTTTCCATGTTAACCACTCCATCTTATTACAATGATCTTCCTGCACTCTATGTTGAGGACCATGCAGCACCACCTACCCGACTGAGGACTATGTGTTCAAGTCCATCAAGCCCAACAGAAATTCAACTCGAAGCTAATACTTCACTTTTTTCTTTTGAAGTCCTCGGTTGATTATTTTAATAATGTGAGAAATGCTACACTTGTCAGTGGGTGTTTAATGCAGTCTGTCATCTGGTGGAGATTAGATTGCCTCACGCAGGCATCACAATCTTTCCATGGATCTGGTTTAAGGGCAAATCTCTTATTGATATTAGCATGCCTTGCACACCCTACCAAGAAATACTGGTATGAGTAACTGCATAATGTTAAGATCGGTTATTTTTTTCATTCTTTGTGCAATGTTGACTGGAGAAGTTTTTGTTTATTATTTACACATTAAGATAGCTTTCTTTTCATGAAATTTCTCTATTAAAGCTTTGACCATTGCTGAGTTTTTGATCTACTAGCTCAGAAATTCTTTTTGTTCAAGAATTGTTATTACCTGGCTTCCAACCACAATAATTCTGAGCATGACATTGTAAGGTGTTGACTTGGTCCAACACTCATTTGCACATGAAAGAAAAGTTTCAAGTACTGGAAAATATTCAATTTTGTTATTAATTACTAAATTATGAGGTTCTTTCGTGAAAACTTTGGTCAAAATTTATTATTACCAGTAGAAATGGAGGTAGAATCTGTGTTATGTACTGGAGATGTAAAGAAATTTATTTCAAATATGTATAAATTATTACAAAAGAAAGGTCAGAAGGAAGGGGTTCATAAATTAAGACATAGATGGGAAGTAGATTTAAATAGGCAAATACTTGAAAAAATGGATTGAGATATGTAGAGAAAGTATGAAATGTACAATAAATGTGAGATATAGGTTGGTTCAGTATAATTTTATTCATCAATTATACTTAACACCACAAAAGTTACCTAAAATGAATCATATTTATTCAGATTTATGTTTCAGATGTAGACAAGAAGTTGGTGCATTTTTGCATTCATTTTGGCAGCATTCCACAGTTAAACCTTTTTGGTTCATGTTGGGTAATTTATTAGAACAAATAATGGGGGTAAAGTTACCACAGGATCCAATCCATTTTTTATTGGGAGATATTAGAGGGGTCAAACCTAAATTGAAATTGAATATATATCAAGTGAAATTTGTTCAAATTACTTTCGTGATAGCTAGAAAATGTATTGCAATAACTTGGAAGTCAGATATTGATTTGGGATTGGATCGTTGGTTTGCAGAAGTTAGGAGCTGTATACCACTTGAAAAAATACTTATAATTTAAGAAATAGGTATCATACTTTTTGGAAAATATGGAGCCCATATTTACAAAGTGTGGCTATTAATTTTTAAATGAATCTCGTACATTCCTTTTCTCTCTCTCTTTACACATATATACACACCACATGTATTTTGAATGAACTTGAAATATTGTAATTGCATATTTTGTGGTTTAAAATAATGTATTCTAAAAGAAACAATCATTTGCACAGTAGTGGGTCAATTTGAGGAGTGGGAACTCTGAACTCACAATTTTGTACCTCTCCCCAAAGCCCATTGTATAATTGCAACTGCTGTGCTCACCAATCTGGATAGATACTCATGATCAAACTTGAGTCCTTCCAGGGCATGAGTTGATTCACTGAGGATCACTCGTGTAGGTCACAGAGAGTATTGATGAAGATCATCAATGAAGAGACATCCGATGAGATGAGAATTTATGTCATAGGCATGAGTACAATGTACTGATACGCCAACATTGGCTGCAGCCACACAGGTATACAAGATCACCAACTATGATGTATAAATTAAATTACCACAGCATGCCAAGTCAGAAAAAGAGATAATAAATATGAAAGGATAGACCAATACATATTCATAGTGGAAGAAAAGAAAAGTGACCTTCAATGGTGCAGACAGATGTTTTACTAATACCAGAATAGTTAGAGTTAGATAATATCAGGGTGTGTGGTCAGGGTTCAAGAGCTTGATAACTGTTGGCAACAACTCTTCTTGCACCCAGATATACTAGACTTCAGGTTTCTGCCTAAAGATAGCAGTGAGAAAAGGTTGTGACCACTGGGGATCTTTATGGTGTTGCCTGCCTTGTTGAAGTAGCATCTTGCATAAATGTCTTCAATGGAACAATCATGTGCAAAGAGAATTCAGTCCATTACATCCAGAGACACAATTCATTGGTTCCATTCCCTTCTTCTTAATGGTCTTACAATAAGAAGGTCTGCTCATCAGCTCCTCTTTGATCCTTTCTGCCACTGGCTTCAGCAGTGGGTGAATTTGCAATTGCTAGTAGACGTACCAGTACATTTTCTGGTGAGAGAAAGTTCAAACACCTGGAGGTATTCCACAGGCTCATGCGAGAATATGAAAATTCCATAGAGATGGCTCCCAAAGTCAGGATCAAAGCCAGGGCCCTGGAATTGTGAGGCAGAAGCACTTACTGTGGTGCCACCATCTTTCTGAGCTCCAAGAAAGGAGTTCAAGAAGGACTTAGATGGGATTTTTATGGGCTTTCCACTGATGAATGCAAACACAACTAAAACAATGGAGGATGGATTGGTATTATATACAATGGGAGTAGTTTCAAGGCAACAGTAAATGAAATAAAATTAACATGAAATGGATGTGAAGGCTGTGCCTTTTAAAATTTCCTCACTTTTGTCAAATACATAATCTCTGGGTGAATGTGCTGTGATGCTACACCACTAAGAAATTAATTAGGACAAAGTGGGGAGGGGGTGGGCTTTCGTGGTGTTTGCTCTGGACCCTCAGTTACTTGAAAGATGAGTGGACCAAAACATTGCACCAGGTGACTTGAAACATCAGGAAAACTTCCTATCCACATCTCCCACTTCCTGGGAAAGGCAGCTAACACTAAAAGACCTATCACCCCCGAACACACTCTCTTCTCCTTCCTCCCATTGGGGAGAAGGCTTCAGATTGTGAGAGCACGCACCAACAGGTTTAAAGACAGTTTTCTCCCTGAAACCATCAAGCTCCTGAATGAACCCCAAAACACTACTATCGTGCTGTCATTGCTTGTGTCGATGAATCTTCCTTTTCTTTGCAATCCTATACTGTGCATATTGTACTCTTCATACAATAAGATTGCAAGAGTGCAGAAAATATTTACTAGAATGTTGCTGGGTCTTCAGGAGTTGAGTAACAGGGAAAAATTAAACAGGTTAGGACTATTCCTTGGAGCAAAGAAAAATGAGGGGTGTTTTGATAGAAGTTTACAAGATTATGAGAGGTATAGACGATGCGAAAAGGGTTTTTTCACTTAGATTGGAGGAGAAAAATGTTGAGGGATCATAGCTTTAAGATGAAAAGAGAAAGGTTTAGGGGGAACATTAGGGCAAAGCTTTTCACTCAGAGAGTGGGAGTGTGGAATGGGCTGCCATCTGATGAGGTGAATGTGGGCTCGATCTTGAGTTTTAAATATAGATTGGATAGATACACGGATGGTAGAGGTCTGGAGAGTTATGGAGTGGGAGTATTTCAGTGGGACTAGTGAAATGGTGGTCGGCACAGACTAGAAGGGCCCAATGACCTGTTTTCTGTGCTGTAGCGAAAGTTTAAAAAAAAACTGCATGTGATGTTGATCTGCTCGCAGAAGAACCCTTCTCACTTCACCATGTATTTTGTGACAGATGAAATTAAATGTTAAACACAAACAAAACCCATGAGGCAAGGGGAAGGAATTGTCAACGTTTGTGGTGAGGGGAGATCGTCTTTGAAAGGGGGGAGCGGTAAGTGTGAGGGGTGGTATCTGTCACCTCTCTCCATGATCAGGGTTTCAACTGAAACGTTGATGATTCCTTTGTGCTCCCACCCACCTACATGGATGATACTCAAACTGCTGAGTTCCTTCACTAGATTGTTTTATTGCTCCAGATTTCAGCATCTGCAATCTCTCGTTAAATATTGTCTCGAGGAGCGGGTCGCTTACCCGTAGGCAGTGTTTTGCTTATTCACACTGCTATTTGTTTCCCATTCTTTTTCCGATTCCCAATTTAACTGGGGTTCTAAACTGGTCATTGGATTCTGCTTGATAAGAACCTCAAGTCCAATTCATACCAAAAGCCATTATTGCGGATTAAGAATGTTCTCAGTGGGGCTTGGAAGATGCCAGGAAATGATCGTAAACCACATTATTGATATGTGTACATACACTATGTGTATACTTCAGCTGCCTCGATTGCCATCCCATAAGAAGCCATTTAGATTCCCACATCTCTGCTCTGGATCCATCAATGACTATGTGTCTGCCTCAATATGTTGATTTTTTTTCCAGCTTTCCATCTTCATAATAATATTCAAATAGTATAATTTGATATGAAATAGCCAATATGGTTTTAAGGCCTCTAAAATGCTTTATATATAAAAAATCACTGAAGTAGATGGATTATACTATCAAGTGACCAATAAGTTAGAAATTCCACTCACTTCGTATTAAACTGGGGGTGAAACGAGTTGCACTTTGTGGTTTTGGTTGAAGTGTTCCATTTTTTTTTGATGGATTTCACCAGATGTTGTCCTCTGCAGGTTTAATGATCTGTGCTGGATGGATCGTGAAAGCTCTGGGAATGTCAGTGCACTGAAACTGAGTTGCTGATCGTTGAAGAATGCAGTCACCTCAATGGAGGAAGTGCAGCAGAGCTTTGTTGCAGACTTCCTGTATATCTTGGTAGCCTGAAATGAGGGTGGAGAGTTGTAGATGGCAGGAGGTCACATTTAGATGCTCTGATTCATCAGCATATTTTAATTGCACTTGATTGAGGTGAGGGAAATCCATTTTGGAAGGTTGTTTTGGTCACATAAATTTTGGGTCACTTAAAATGTGAACTTTGCACTGAGCAGTGATTTTGTAACTGGTATGGTTTGTGTATAGAGTGAATGGTAGGATGTCATTATGAGAATACAAGTCGGTGTCCAAGTTAGATTCCCTACAGAATTTCATTCACACGAAGAGTCTGCCATTCTGCCAAAAGGAGGCTTTTCTTCCCTCCTCCACAACCTGCCCACCATCCTACACACCTTGGACACTTACTTTGTCTGAGAAATTGAGGCAAGGCAGAATGTTCTGCTCTACAACCTGAGTTCACCCAAGTTCAGTGAATTAATTTGTCAGGGGATGTGACACTTATCTGGTCATTGGCACATTTTTCCCTCCTATTCAATAATTTCCCACAGCTTTATTTTTTTTCATCCATGTGATCAGTTCCCAGTGGCAGAACATCAGAATTTTACAGAAAATTGCATTTGATTCTCTGGAAGTTTTGGTGATTAATTGTGTGAACTGATAATGGACTTCCATTCAAAGAAAACACCCCTCTGAGGCAGTCGCCAAGAGTGCACACCTCAGTGGGGTGCTGTTGAAGAGAGATTCCAACAGCTCCGGCACCTCTGTGTCATGAATGACATAGTTCTGACATGTGCTAGAAGTGCACATGTTAATCTGGTAAAGGGGAGGGAGGAAGTGATACAGCGCATGTCGAACGTCACATCAGGTATTGCACCCACCACTCAGCCCGGTCAACATTCCACCTCCCCTGTTCTCAGCCCAGCCTAGGGCGCAAAATAATCTGGCACAAGTTCTGGCCTCAGGAAGACTGCAGATGCTGGAATAGTGAAATTTTAAAAAAAGAAACTGTTGGAGATCAGCAAGCATCTGCTGGGAGAAATGAACAGTGGATATTTTTAGTTGAGTTCTTTCATTTGGACTGAAGGACTAGAGGGGAGATAGAGGCGTTGGGGAGGGCTGAGGAAAGAACTGTCAAGCAGGAGGTAGAACCACGCAATTGATTGACAGATGGAGCCACATGGGGGAGGAAATGGTAGAGATTGCAACCGAACTGCCCATTATAAAAAATGGTAATTGTGTGCAATTATTATCAATATTGTTAATATTATAGATTATTATATGCAAATACAGGAAGCTTGTGAAGACTTTGCAAAGGCTAGAGGAGAGATTTACCAAGATGTTGCTTGGATTAGAGAGAATGAAATGTGGGATGAGGTTTGACAAACTTGGGTTGTTTTCTCTATAGTGACGGAGGACAAACAGGTTTAAATTTATTTTTTAGACATACAGCATGGTAACAGGCCCTTTGGCTCATGAGTTTATGCCGCCCAATTTGCACCCCACTAACTTCCACCCCTGGTACGTGGCGAATGGTGGGAGGAAACCGGAGCCCTCGGGTAAAACTCCTGGGGAAAATCCACGCAGACACGGGGAGAACGTACAAACTCCTTAAAGGAAACCCATGTCCTGATCATTGTAAATGCATTGTGCTCACCACTACACCAACTGGGCCGCCCCCAAAAGATGCACTGATAAGGTAGACAGGGTAAAAATGTCAAATACTAGAAGGTGTTGATGAGGGGAAAGTTTAAAGGAGATATGCAGCCCAAATATTTTACACAGAGAGTGGTAGGTGCCCAGAACAGGCTGCCAGGGCTCCTGGATAGATAGACAAACATGCAGGGGATAGAGGTATATGGATAATGGGCAGGTTGCACAGTTTTTGTTTAATTTGGGTGTCGGGGAGTGATTTGTAAAAGGACAGCATGATTGAGGCAGCCTGGGTGGACTAGAAGAGGGTGTTAGAAATAGAAGTACCTTTAAAGAAATTGCTCGAGACAAATATTGAGAACAAAGAACATTTATTACAACAATGCAAAGTTGGGTACTTCCCCTTACCCTGGGAATACACACATACACTGGGGCTCACCCAACTTTTATGCAGTCAATTTCAGTATCAGAATACCCTCCCCCTTATATTCTTCTGCCCCCTGGATGGGTTTGGCATAGGCAATCCTTCCTGCCTACCTGCAGTTTCAGTATACTTGGAGGACCAGGGGGTATCCTGTCGGTGTCCCTTCATGTTATTGTCCTTATTCACACACAAAGGGCTACAGTCTCTTGGCATGCAGAGTTGGCTCATCCTGTCTAGGGTTGGCTAATTTAATATGTATAAATCTGTGTAAGGTTAGCTAATTAGATATGTAGGACTTGGTACTTCTGTCCAGGGCTAGGAGACCCTTATCTGATCCAGACTACATCAACTTCCTACATTCTATTGTTCCTTACCACTCCTTATCTTAGTCTTATGGTGGCTCTTGTCACAAAGACTAGAAGATTCTTATGTTAATCGTGCTAACTCTGCTTTCCTGCATCCTAATCCCCAAGTTCATCCTGTTTGTACTGGTTACAGCCATTAACTGATGTATGAATTTTAGTTTCCTTCATGTTCATAATTTTAGATCAGTTTTCCCATCTCTCACAAGGGGAAGCAGAAATAGCAGTTTGCCTGAATTTGGAGAACTCAGTGTTCATGCAATTGAGTCATTGTGCTACCCAGATGAAATAGGAGGCGCTATACTTCTGATTTCTAATAGTCACTAATTAGCTACTTTTAGCACATAATAGCGTGAATGTGCCTGAGATTGTCTGATCCCGAAAGCTAAACAGGCTCAGGACTGGTCAGTATTTGGAGGGGAGACCGCCTTGGAACACCAGGTGCTGTAGATTTTTGTGAGGGGAGGTAGACAAAGTGGTGGCTCTCTGTCTGCCTTACCGTAGACAAAAGTTAAAGAATTTAATGTATGTTACAATCTACATGTGACAATAATGGAACCTTTACCTCTACCTCTGTTTGACCTCACTCTGGCAGTAGAGGAGCCCAAGGACAGACTGGCCAATGTGGGAATGAGAAAGGTATTGAAATGGCTTGCAACTGGGGTTAAAAAGATGATTATCGTGGAGGGAACATAGATGCCTGGTGTCGGACTCTGGCTTTACCTTACTCTTAATTTAGTCTATGTGTGGTCTGAGTCCAGCGTGTTCTTTGAATGAAGTGATAGGAGAAGGTATTCGGTTCAACAGTCAGTTTATTACACAGCACAAGAATAAAACTTAACAGAGCTCTGGGTCAGTCGTTAGTTCATAGGTCACCTGCACAGTGAGCTAGTCCCCAAGACTGACCCCTATTGTCCAGTTGGCTCAGTTTATATAGATCAACCTTATCATACAGAACAAAAGTTGGCTTCCTTTGCTAGATTTCATTATCATACAGAACAAAAGTTGTCTTCCTTTGCTAGATCTTTTTGCATAAGGGTTATCACAAGTCACCTTCCTGTTTTGCAGATATCTGGGGTGTAGCGTTCCCATCTTAATCCTCCAGGCCAGACTATCCTGTTGTTTTGATCAGAAATTAATTCATCCCCAGATATTTCTAATCACCATTCTGTTCCTGTCTGGCCAATTTCTGCTGTACTCTTTAACACCTCCTCCTGCCTTAATCTTCCTCCTAGACTGGTTTTCCATTCCCTTTGTTTCTTGCAGGCCATTCTTTGTTCTGGTCTGGCCTGTGTCTCCTGTGCTACTCACCACCTCCTTCAGTTTGAGATCGCCTCAAACCGTGCATCTTGGCGCCTCACAGTTTGGCGGGCAGCAACCTCCTTTGAAGAAGACCGCAGAGCCCACCTCACTGACAAAAGGCAAAGGAGGAAAAACCCAACACCCAACCCCAACCAATCAATTTTCCCCTGCAACCGTGTCTGCCTGTCCCGCATCGGACTTGTCAGCCACAAACGAGCCTGCAGCTGACGTGGACATTTACCCCCTCCATAAATCTTCGTCTGCGAAGCCAAGCCAAAGAAAACTTTGGGAGCAGACAATTTTGCTCAGCCAACTTTGCTCCATGCTGTGATTGCCACTTAATCACATTCCTCTTTTTCCCTGAACCATGCAGTAAATATACACTTATTAATTAATAATTTCTTTCATAATGTTTTAACCCCTAGATTCCAACACTGGCACAATGGTCACTTCATCTGCACTTGATGTCACCGATGCACAGGAGCATTCTTCCCATGGTGGTGGCTGGGAAATGCCACCAGTCTTCAGAGCACTGTATTTACTTGGCTGTTTGTCAAATATGAATGTTGTCATGCTATTCATCAGCCCATGGAGAGATATGGATAATGTGCAGATAGCACATTAATTTGGGTGAGGGGGAGTGGTTTGGAAAGGAGGGATGATTAAGGCAGCCTGGGTGGACTGGGAATTCTCCCGCTTTTAGCAATTTATATTAAAAAAGGCTTCTGTAGCTTTAGGTTGAGCTCTGGACCACTGTCAGTGGAAAGACCCTAGGCTTTTGAGCAAATGTGCGTTCCTCGGAACAGTTGCTAGAAAAGGTTGTGTGACCCGTTTTCTCTCTCTCCTCCCCACCACCCCCCAACCTCCAGCAAAGAAATATGCAGTCGATTTACTGATGAGGCACAGTTATAAAAATGATTGCTGGCAAGTGCTGATGAACATGTCTGAGGAATCAAATCATTGTCCATGAACTACAACCCACTTCCTCACCCACTCCTTGGTCCTGATAGATCCAGATCAGCCAGGTTCAAACAGTCTCAGGAATTATTCTTATCAGAGATCTATCTGCCCTGCACATGCACTTACATTAGGCTGTTTTTTCGGTGCTGGCCATAACCATAACTCTTATTGGTTTTATATTTCCACATCTGTCTAGGGAATAGAGTGGGGGATGTGAATTAGATTGTTTGCAAGATTTCAGCATTTTTGGTGACTGAAATAGTCTGCTGCCGTGGCTTATGAGGTAAAGGTAACATGAAACCCTTTAGGTGCCTTACAGTCCTGTAATCTATACCAGTTCCATAAGTTTGTTCCCTTACATAGTTTAGTGCAACTCTGTGGGTCGAAGTAGAAGTTAGAAAGCTGCTCATTATCAGACTTCATGTATTGCCATTACTCACTGAGTCAGCAGGCAGATAGAGATAATGTAGCATTTCTGCTGCACATGAATTCTGAAAAGTCTGCAAATTGTTCACTGAAAAAAATGTTATGCTTGGCTTGTGTAATAACATGACCTACAATTGTTTCTTCGCAAATCCTTCAATTCAAAATTTGATTTTCGTCTTTGAATGTTGAACAGAAATCTTTATTTTACACAGAAACAATGTGACTTCTAAATGGGAAGTGCAACATAGAACAGTGTGTGAGTTTTGTTTCCTGCTGAACTTGAAGAGTGGTGACAGCAAGTATTTTGTGTCCTATTGGTGTCACATTGAGCAATTGTACCGACATTACAAACAGTAAACACCAAATAGAAACCGTGAACTAAAATGGAAGGGCAGTACTGAGGGAAGACTGCCCTTTGGATGAAACACTGGACAGAGGGCCTCTACTATCCACTTTAATCTCCATACAAGACACCATCATCGTGGCTATCCCTCGGAAGTCGAGGATGATGAACTTTGTTCCATTGATCCTCAGAGTGAAGATGCCTGTGCTTTATTTTTTTAACATGTACTTGAAGTTACACTCCAAGAAGCACACGATACTTCACAAATCAATCAACTAATTCCAATGGCATGGAAACCACGTTGTTTGGAGCTGATGGATTTGTTGCAGCCTTCGTCCACTTTCACAACTGTTGAGTTCAGAGCAACTTCATCCACCTGTTCTACCATTTTTTTTTTTTTTTTTTTTAAATGTGTTAAGATTGGCACTTCTATTTTTAATTTTCAAAAATGCATCATTCCATTTATACAAAAAAACGTTCTGGGCTAGTTTCTCCTATTTTGTTCATTTCAATCTGTACCCATGCTGTTTTTGTTCCTCCAATTTGATAACAGGAGGATAAAACTCTTAGCTGAGCTGCTTTATCATAACTTTTAAAATTCGGTAATCTTAGTCCTTGTTCAAATTTTCAGGTTAGTCTTTCCAAGGCTATTCTTGGCATTTTATCTTGCATTTTTGTTTAATTCTTGGAAAAACTTATTTGGTACAGGAATGGGCAAAGATTGAAACAAATATTGCAGTCTTGGAAAAATATTCATCTTCATACAATTTACCCTTCCTATTAAAGTTATTGGTAAATCTTTCCATCTTTTTAAATCGTCCTCAATTTTTTAAATAATGGTAAATAATTCAATTTTTTTTTTTAAATTTTTTATTTTTCACACCATAAATCACATTAGCCATGATATACACTTTTTCTTTTTCACACATATACAGTGACTTTTTCTCCCCCCCCCTCCCTCCTCCCAAGCCACCCCCCCACCCCCCCCCCCCCATCCATTTTAGATATACAATCTAGGTTGCATTAAGCCAGTCAGACAATGTTGTCATTCAACAAAAATACACCAGAAATTCTACTGAGTCCATTCTTTTCTTTCCTTCTCCTTCCATCAACTTAGGTAATGTTTGCACCTGTTCTACCATTGAGGACTTGCTTGGATTGTTCTTTGTCAGGGAACTCACCCTCGACCTTACCACCATGACCCAACCAGGAGCACAACTCCAGACGGCATTGCTCTCAGGATCACAGGACCACACAAGCTTCTCTACCATAAGGAAGTGGGAATCCATGGAGAAGACAAGATACCAGAACTTGAGGGAAAGATGTTGATGGAAATTCTTACTGATGCTTTGGCCTATAGTTTTTATTGCTGAGCATTTTATATTTCCGTTTGACAGAAAGAGAGGCCTTTCAGCCTTTGCCAACTCCCAGAGCAAACTCACCAATTTTCCCGAAACATATTCTTCCTTCATTCTGATCAATTCTACCCCACCTACGGGGATGGCAACCTTAACCTGCACAACTTTGACATATGGGAGAAACTGGAACATGCAGAGGAAAGGCACAGTCACAGAGAGAATGTGCAAGCCACACAGGCAGCATAAGAAGCAAGGATTGAACCTGGGTGAGGAGCTGCCAGGCAACAGTTGTGGCACTGCGCTGCCTGCCAACACCAGTAATGTAGACAATCACACCAATCCCAATATTGCCATCAAACCTTTGTGGTCTGGCGGACTGATCTCAGCAATGTTTCTTGGACACCTCCTTCTACCCCCTCTGGACCATGAATGAGCCCACTGACAATTCTCAGACCACTGTCCCTCACACCAGTATAGATCTCATCGTTTCAGGTGATCTTCCCCCCCTTTAGCATCAAACCTGATAATTCCCCAACCCCTTGCTGCTTCTTTCTATCTCCTGCCCATGATTCACAAGCAGCACTGCCCTGGAGGGCACATTTTTTCTGCCTGCCCTTGCCCCACTAAACATATCTTCTTGTACTTCTATCTCATCTAGTCACTTCCCACCTCTATCCAAGAAAAGTTGCATGGTCTCCCACCATTTTAACAACATCCACTTCCCTGGCCCACACTCATTTTTACCATGGACATCTTGTCTCTGTACACCTACATTCCAAATTGGGAAGCCCTTTGGAGGACTTCTTTCTCGTATGCAAATCCAACCATTTCCCATTTACTCACCATTTCTTCTGTCCGGCGGAACTTGTTTTGCACTAAACAACTTCTCCTTTGATTCCTTTCACTTTCTACAAATCAAGAGTATAGTCATGGCCACTTACATGGATCCAAGCTGCACCTGCCTTTGAGTTGGCTATGTGGAGCTGTCCTTGTTGCAAACCTACTCTGGCACAATTCTTCAACTCTTTCTTTGCTTCAACGACAGCTGCATTGTGCTGTCTCCCTCATCCGAATGGAATTCATAATTTCCATCAAATTTGCTGCTACCTTCTACCATGCACTCAAGTTCTCATGTACCATTTCCGACACCTCTCCCTTTCTAGATCTCTCCAGCTCCTTCTCAGAAGACAAACTCACCTGTCTCTTGAAATGACTCCATCCCTTTCATTCACTTTCTCTGTTCTCAAGGTGAGGCTTTCCATCGAGGACATTTTTATCCAGAAATGTGGATTCATTCTCTTGTAGTTAATGGTGCCCTGACCCACATCTCCTTCATTTCTTGCCTCCCCAGACTGAGTTGGTTATGGTTCTCTTGATCTTTACCTTTCTGCATTTAGGATATCATTCTTTGACATTTCCACCATCAACGAGGTGATCCGACCACCAGTCATGTCCTCCCCTCCTCACCTCGTTTTGCATACTACAGGGATCATTCTCTCATTCACTCATCTCTCCCAGGTAGTTTGGCCTGCAAATGTAGAAGGACTATCCAAACACCTCCTCCCTCTTCTCCATCATGGACCTAAATATTGCTGACATGAGAGACAGAGAGGCACAAACACCTTCTCCCACTTCATCTGTTCTATATATCGCCCCTCTATAGTGGTTATACCAGCATAACCTTTTGCATAGCATATGCAATAGCCATCTTGAGCTATCAGATGCAAGCAATTTCAACTCCCTTCCTATTCCCAGTACCTCACATTATGCCTGAGTAGTCCACAAACCCAATACATGAACATTGAAAGCTCCGAACTTCAGGCCACCTGCTGTCCCTCCAGGTAGAGGGCAGGTAGTCAAGTGGGAGTGGAAGGTGGAAACAGCTGCGTATGCTGCGAGCTGTTAAGTAAAAACAAAAAAGAGCTTCTGATTCTGGAATTTTGCTCCCCCGTGTCCCTTTCTCTGTCCTTCTGAGGTCCTCACATACCCTGGTTTCCATTCCCCTCTCCCCAAAGCTTCCTATTATCTCGCTTCACCTCCTTCATTTACTCATCCACACCCTCCTAACATTGGGTTTCTTATCCCTTCCGCATACAGCTCCCATCTCCCCGCCATCCCTTCCTTATCCACTATCACCTTCCTTGTCAGATTCCATAATCCGTTGTCTCCATTCATCACCTCCCAGCCTCTGTCACTATCTCCCTGCTGCAGCACCTACTGCTTGCCAGCTCTTCTCTCACCCTCACCATTTTATACTGCCCTCTTCCTCTGTTCTTCGTCCAGATGAAAGGTCTCAACCCAAAATGTTAACTGTCCATTTGCCACCTCAGATGCTGACCCACTGAGTTTGTCCTGCAGTTTGCACTTTACCTCCAGGTTCCAGTATCTGTGATCTATGGAGGTGAACAAGACAGACGGCAGATGCTGGAAAACTGTTCGTTTATTTATTGTCCAATTGTAACAATACAACCTGATGAAACAGCATTTTCCGATTCGCTGTGCAAAAACAGTGAAAACACACATAACCCACATACAGACAAACTATACATAGACACACAGATTTTATATGCATGTCTTTATGTACATATAAGAAGTGGGAAGAAGTCATTCCTCAGCCTGGTAGATCTGGCTCTGATACTTCTCTATCACTTTCTTGACAAGAGTAGCTGGAAGATGCTGCATGTGGGGTGGTAGGGGTCCTCACAGATTTTGTGAGCTCTCTTTAAACAACAATCCCAGTAGATCACATTAATGGGGGGGGGGGGGGTTGAGGGTGACCCCAGTGATCCTCTCTGCTGATTTTATGCTCATGTGGATTGTCCTCTGATCCAATGCTTCACAGCCCATACTGTGATGCAGCCAGCCAAGACGCTCTCGATAGAGCTCCTATAGAAGGTTGACGGAATGATGGCCGGTAGCCTTGCCCGCTTCAGCCTTCTAAGGAAGTGCAGTCGCTGTTGCACCTTCCTGACAAGTGAAGAGATGATATTGGTCCAGGATAGGCCACTATTTAAGTGGACACTGAGGAACTTAGTGTCTACTCTGTACGGCCGAGCTATTGATGTGTAGTGGAGTGTGGTTGCCTCTCGTCCTCCTGAAGTCCACAATCATCTCCTTTCTCTTGTCCACATTGAGACTCGGCTTGTTCTTCTCGCACCATTTCATGAGATTTTCCACTTCTCTGTATTGCGACTCATCGTTTTACTGATGAGGCCGACTACTGTCATGTCATCTGCACAGTTGATGACTCCATTGGAGCTGAATCTGGCTTCACATACAGTGGGCTGAGCACATAGCCCTGAGATGTGTCAGTATTCAGCACACAGCCCTGAGGTGTGTCAGTACTCAGCATGATGGTGCTTGATGTTCTGTGGCCAATCTGGACATACTGTGGTCTTTTCATTAGGAAGTCCAGAATCTAGTACAGAGAGAGGGGCATTGAGTCCCTGCAAGAACAGCTACTCCACCAGCCTCTGGAGTATGATTGCATTAAATGCCAAGCTGAAGTCAATGAACATCAGCTTGGCATATGAGGCAAGAAGGTCTGGAGGGACAAGGTTGTAGCATCATCAATGGAATGGTTCCATCTGTAGGCAAATTGAAATGGGTCCAGCATCTCTGGGAGATGCTCTGATACCAGACACTCAAAGCATTTCATATTGGTAGAAGTCAGCGCCACTGGAGCAGTAGTAATTGAGAAGGCCATTACTGTCGCTATCTTTGGTACCAGGATGATGGTAGCTGCCTTAAAATCTGCCAGTACTACAGACTGCTACAGTATTGAAGATCTCCATAAGGATCCACGCCAGTTCGTCTGCACAGACCTTCAGTACCCAATGGGGTATGTTGTCTGGTCCTGCTGCCTTGTGAGGGTTCATTCTGGATAGGGTTCTCCACACCTCGGCCGCATCTATGCAAGGGGCCTCTACAGGGAGAGTTGGAGCATTCTTTGGTATCAGCCTGTTCTTCTCGTTGATCCTGCGTAGAAGATGTTCAGTCTGTCCGGAAGGAAGGTGTCATTGACATTGACTCAGAAGATTATCTTCTGATCTGTTATTTTTTGATACCTGGCCAGATGCACGGTTGCCAGTGTTGCGCAGCAGATTATGGATCCTCAGTGCGTACCTACACTTTGCCTTCATCTTTGTATGGGAAAGTTCATCCCTGGCTGATCTTAGTGCCAACTTGTCTCCTGTCCTGAAGGCTGCATCGCTGACAAGTGCACAGACCTTTGCGTCCAGCCATGGTTTCTGGTTAACACTGGTTGTGTAGCATTTGATCTCTGCGACATCCTCGATGCAGTTGCTAATGTAGCCTTGTCACTGAGTTCATGTGCTCAGTGTACTCAGTTTATGTGGCCGTTGTAAGTGGCTGCCTCCCTGAAATAGCTGGAGGATCTCAGCAGCGCCCAAAGAAGGCAAAAGAGTCATATTTCAGGCCATAACCCTTCATCAGGAAGATCAGGAAATGAGGCAGAAGCCAAAGGAAAAGGTTTGGGGGGAAGGGGAGGAGCAGGAGGGAGGGCTACAGATTCTTGGGCTTTGGAGACAGTAGAGGCCAGGCAGGGCACCCAGATGAAGAGTCTGAAACCAAAGTTTTGACCGTCCATTCCCCCGAAAGATGCTGCCTGAGTCTCAGAGGTACTCCAGTAGTTTCTTTTTTAGCTCCAGATTCCAGCATCTGAAGTTTCTTTGTGTTGTAAAACCCAATCCAACAATGAAGGAAAAGAAACTGTTGCCGAAAGGACAGTGGCAAAGGACCCGGGGTGGAGGGATGACAGTGATGGAACTGGGACAGTGAATTCTGGATACTCTTCACCGAAAGTGCCACAAGTCCCTCTGGAAGATTTAGTGCTATTTTTTTTTTTTTGAAAAGCAAAGTCATTCACAATTGCCATGAACGTTTCAGCAGTTTAAATGCTTTATAAGCTCCAATATTTGTTCCCGTTTAAAAAAAAACATCCTGAGCTTCCTTGCAGATATTTACTAAAGTTTCATTATAGTGTAATAGTCTTTCTCTTGTCCCACCTCCTCACTCCGCCTCTCCCCACTCCATAATATCTGAAATACGACACATTGTTTGTGGTTCCCTAATGAGGAAACAATTAAATAAGGCCTCTATACTGTGCCCCCTAATTGGAACTATTTTTAAAGCTCCCTTGGGGAATATTGCACAGAGCCATTATTGTATTCAACATTGTGTGCTATAGATGAATTATCACAATTTTTTTGTATCCATCCTGGGAATGGAATGCATTCCTACTTTTACAAGGTCAGCATTAAGTGCTTCCAGGTCAGACGTAGCTCAAACCAGATGGAATATATTTCTTTCGGCTTTATCCCAATGGTAGGCTGAGGTTTATGCCTCAGAAGAGCACGCCATACAACACCACTGACCTTGCCAGCTCTTGTCATCCTTCAGCCCTTTCTAAGTCGGCATGATTGCCAATCTAAAGCTCTTTAATGCAGAATCGCAGTTGCCTTGTGCCTTGGAATTGTGCCCAGGCACAATCACATTGAAACTACCTCAAAATTTGTTCACTTGAGACCCTGCAGTCTTCACACAGAAAAGACTTTTTGCACATCCCGATGTAGTTGTAACATAAGGCATGAATGTGCAGTATGGTGACCTATTATTTCAAACTCTTTACTGAATCATAGCTTGTTACTACACAGAAACAGATGCATCCACACATCATGTCTGCAGCAATATGTTTTCCCTTCAATAAATTTATTAGTCTCATCTCATGCTTCTCCTCTCTACCATATCCTTTGATTATTTTTTTCTTTTTAAAATCAACAACCAACTAATTACCTGACAAGGAAAAATTTCTGACCTTACCTTCAAATGAACATATCTAATTGGTGTCTGTCTCTGAACAAGATTACTGTCTCCCACCTAATCTGCCTCCATTATTTTCTCATCTTATAAGAAATTAATGCCCTTTAATCAAATAGTTGAATCCTCCACAAGTTCTCCCCAACCCTCTGAAGACTTTTGATTTATTTACTCATTTTTTCAGGATCAGGGCTCTGCCACATTTATTCGCTGTGCTAACTGCCCTTGAAAATGAACTGGTAAGCTGTTGCCTTGAACCACTGCAGTCTTTCGGGTGCAAGCGTTTTGAGTGTGCTGCTGGGCTGGGGGTTCCAGTGACAATAACATATTTCCAGGTGAGGAGATGTACGTTTGAAGGAGAACCACAGGAGGTGGTATTCCCATATGCCTGCTCTCTTTGTCCCCTTCGGTGCTTTTGAGGGGTGCTGCCAGAATATCGTGGGAAAGTAATTACACTGATTTTGTTATTGGTACACACTGCAGCCACTGTTCGTCAGTGGTACAAAGAATGAATGTTTATGGTTGTGGATAGGACTCTAAATCATCTGAGATGATCTTTACTGCATCAGTGTTACAGTTCTTACATCTTTCTTGTAATGGGGCTTCCAAAATGCACACAATTCCTCCTCACTACCGTCTTTTTTTTAGCTCACCACAACTTTTATTTCTCTTGATAGTTAAACAGCCATTTTTTTATAGTCTTCCCAGTTCATGGTCAGTCTTTTGACATCCCTTAGTTTAAAATCTTTTCAGTTAAATCTAATTCTTTCCCATTTTTGCCTTGAAGATATTACTGCCCATTTTCCAGTTTTACTTGCCTGTCAGCCATCTAACTGCCCATCCTGATTCACTTGCCACCTTCTCATTCAGTTTGCGCTAAACTGTTGCCAAGTATATTTATCGAATCTCATAAAGTATGATAATGCATGCAAGTTTCAAAATCTTCCCCCTAATTCCTCTAATCATTTTATGTTGGAAAACAAGAACGACTGCCAATACTCAGAATCAGAATTTATTATGAACATGTCATAAAATTTGTTATTTTGCAGCATCATACACGGCAAATATTGCTATAAAATTGGATAAATTGCAAAAATAAGAGAAAGTCAGGCAGTGTCTGTGGTTCATTGTTCATTCACAAATCTGTTGGCGGAGGGGAAGAAGCTGATCTGGGTGTTCGTCTTCAGGCTCCTGTATCTCCTTCCAGGCTCCTGTATCTTCTTCCTGATGGTAACTGGGTGAGGGGGGATGAACATCCTTAAGTGAAACATGAAAGTCCGCAGATGCTGTGATTGTATAAAAACACATCGAAATGCTGGAGGAACTCAGCCAGTCATTTCAGTGTTTATAGGAGACCAAGATCTATTGCCGACGTTTCAGGCCTGAGCCTTTCTTCAAGGAATAAGCCAGAAGCAGGAAATTTCAGAAAGACTCAGAATTCAGACCTTGCTGGTCTGAGAGGAATCCAGACCAACAAAAGGTGTTAATTGATATGATAAGGGACCAGGTGAGAATTTATCATGTTTGTGAGAAAGGAGACCGAATGGAGAGACAGAAATGGGAAAGGGTGACGGAAGAAGAAGGGGGAGGGGTTTAATAAAAGCCAGAGAAGTCGACATTAATGCCATCCTGTTGGAAGGTGCCCAGTCGCAAGATGAGGTGTTGTTCTTCCAATTTGCGAGTGGTCTCAGTCAAGCAATGCACGAGTTCATGGACAGAAATGTCAGCAAGGTAATGGGATGGAGAATTGAAATGGGTGGTCACTGAAAGATCCACACTATTGCAGCAGACAAAGCTGAGGTGTTCAATAAAGTGATCACCCAGTCTGTGCCCAGTATCTCTGATGTAAAGAAGACCACAACTGGATGCAGTAGATGACCCTTGCAGATTCGCGTGAAATATTGCTCGTCTCACCCTGTCCTCTGTAAGGATTTTATTCCATTCTCTCAGTTTCTCCATCTCTGTTGCATCTGCACCCAGGATGAGGAGGACTTCCATGGCAGATCATCAGAGATGTCCTCCTTCTTCAAACCACATGACTTTTCCTCTACCACCATCAACTCGGCACTCACTCGCATATCCTCCAATATTCGCACATCTGCCCTGGTCCCCTCTGCCCTTGCGCACAACAAGGACAGGATTCCTCATGTCCTCACCTACTGCCCCGCCAGCCTCCACATCCAACACATCTTCCTCCTCCATTTCTGCCACCTACTGTGTGATCCCACCAATATTAAGTTCTTCTCCCTTCTTTGCCTTCTGCAAGAACTGCTTCCTCCCTCGTCCACTCATCTCTCCTTACCAATCATCACTTTGGGACCTAAGCCTGTGTACAGTAGACACTCCAGTTGCACCCACACCTCCTCCCTCACCACCATTCAGGGCCCCAAACAGTTCTTCCAAGTGAATCGACATTTCACTTGTGAATCTGCAAGGGTCAACTACTGCATCCGATGCTCCCGTTTTGGTCTCTTCTACGTCAGAGAGACGACGCAGACTGGGAGATCGCTTTGTTGAGCACCTCGGCCCTGTCTGCCACAATAGCGTGGATCTCCCAGTGACCAGCCATTTTAATTCTCCATCCCATTCACTTACTGACATGTCTGTCCATGGTCAAATGCACTGTCAGACTGAGACCACCCGCAATTTGGAGGAACTGTCCGACTGGGCACCAACCAACCAAATGGCATTAATATTGACTTCTCCCACCCCCATTCCCCATCGCCTTTCCCTATCTCTGTCTCTCCATTCCATCTCCTTTTGCACAAACATGATAAATTTTATCTCTCCCCTTATCATATCCAATTAATCCTTCCCCAGACCAACATTGTCTGAACTCTGAGATTTGCTCCTGTGGCTTATTCCTTGAAGAAAGGCTCAGGACCGAAATGTTGGCAATATATGTCTCCTATAGACGCTGAAAATACCGGCTGAGTTCCTCCAGCATTTCAGTGAGGATCCTTAAGGATAGAGGCTGCTTTCTTGAGATACCACAACTTGTGCACGATGGAGTGGAGACTGATGCCTGTGATGGCGCTGGCTTTGTGTTCACAATTCTCTGTAGTTTTTCTCCTTGCCCTGTTCATTCATCCAGTCTGAATGTGCTCTCCAGGTGTAGGTTTGCAAGAGTCTTTGGTGACACCCCAAATCTCCTCGAACTCCTCACGAAATATAATTGCTGGTGGGCCTTCTTCATGATCGAATCGACGTGGGGGCCCCAGAATAGATTTTCAGAGATGTTGACGCCTAAGAATTTGAATCAAGGGACACCAGTGGCTGCAGATACTATGTTTCTGAAACTTTATTCCTCTCTCTACCTCCTGCTTTTTTTCCCACCCAACCATCTCTATTATTATATCTTTTTTTTTAACAAAAAAGAATGACATTCCTTTTTGCTGAGATCGGATCTTAATTTCCTGACTTACTGAGCTGGCACGGAGAATTGAACCCACTTCCTTTTGCTAAGTGCAGATAAAAGGGGTAAATATGTAAATCTATTCATCTCATCATGTTTTTAACCAGTAGTTTTCAAAAATCCACTGAGAGGACATGGAGAGAGGCTAAAGTCTTTTCATTCCAGGGCGTTTAAGGTTTTTCCTAAGAACACGAGTGATTTTCTGCAGATCGATTTTGGAGGAACAGCCTGCTCATTGAGATCCAGGACCTCTATGCATTGCTTATGCTAATCAATTCATCTTCTTGCTGTCCTTTCATATTAAGGCTGAAAGTAAATTCTATTGCTGCAAATAACAGAAGTTGGCTGGCTACATAGATTCACATGTAATTGGAGATCAGTTGGCAGCCCCGAGACTCCATTTCATCAAATATCTGGAGGCCACGCTATTTATATTAAAAGGTGCCATTGATGGCAGGCATACCTGGCTATTTATCTTGGTGCGCTTCTGGTCCCAGGAGCACTGTGCTATTTCAGATTTTTTTTAAATGCTTTGATAATGGGAGCTCTTGAGATTGAAAAGTGCCATTGATGCATTATGACAAAGGTCTCCACTCCATATTTAAAACCACACATCGATGGATCGTGAACACAGAACTAGTAGTCACAACTTGTCTGCTGTTGGTCTCCTTCTGTTCCTATCCAGACCAAATGGAGTATTGTGCACTGACGACAAATCTTACCGTGTAGCATTTCCCTTTCGTGCCTCAAGTTGCCAGTCTTCACGAGTGAGTCTGAAACGATAATTTCAATGGACAGTTCAACTACTGAGGAAATTTTAATAGTTGGGTCCATGTCTGTGTGCAAACAAGGGTCCATTTCAGTGGTTATCTTTGGAAATCAGTGATAGGTGCGCATGGGTACAATTTCTTCATTCTGTCACCTAAGGGAATTGGCAGTGGTTCTTGTCTTTTGCAGAATTGAGGCACATTTGATTTTTCTAACCCTGATTTTTCTGGAGAAGTCAGGTCTAATTTTACTATATTTAGCATGTTCTGAAGATTGATTGCCTTTCTCAGAGAAAACAGAGTCAGTCTGGTAATTGTGTCCAAGGACACAAAGGATAATCTTTGGACACCTTGAGTGGTCTGCTTGCTTTGATCATTTCTTCCTGCTTCATTGAGGTGAGTGGGCCAATGTGAATAAGACTCCTGAGCGTACACATGTTTAGTTCTGAGCTAAACTTCTGAGAACCAAGAGTCTACACTGTCAGCACGACTGCCTAGTTCCACATATTTCCATTCCCTGAATCTGGCGCTGCCTCAACTGATCTGCCACTGAAAACCTTACCCAGGCTTTTGTAACCTCTGGACTTTGCTCTAATACCTTCATTACTGGCTCCTCTTGTTACAACCCCTTTAAACTTGAGCTCATCAGAAGTTACTACTTGTGTCCACAATTGCACCAACTGGTTTCCAGGACTCGCCAAACACCTGTGGATTTAGTATTGGTTCAGTTTTACATTTTTCATAGTTTCCAAAGCTATCCTTGGTTTCTCCATCCCCACCCTCCCCCTACCTCTTTCTGTAATCCTTTGCAACCAACTATATCCAAAATATCTGCACCCCCTCCCACTCTCACTTTCGACATCCAAATTGAGCCCTTCTGCTTTTGATAATGCCACCCTTAGCAAAGCCCAAAACTCTTGGAATTCCATCCATAACTTTTCTATATTTCTTTAAGATGTTCCTTTGAAGCAGCCAGAGTGATGTGATGAAGGTAATTTATTCTTCTTTCCTCATTTTGTTGTCAGAGTCTTTGATGACACCTTCCTTCTCTAAAGTCTCCACAGGATATTGAGCTTCTGTCTTCTTATCCCCATATGTTGCGAAGTGTCAAATTTTTGCTTGATAATCCTGTGGTAAAATGCCTGAGGAATTTTAGCTTTGTTAAAGGTGCCATATAAATAATTAGATCATTTGTGAGCAATGTTCCATCTCAGTTTTAGTAGTCAGTGTGCGCAAAAATCTTATGTTGTGCAATTTTTTTTCCTGTGGCGAAAGTATATGCGCGCTGAATGATTGTGCACATGTAAACTTGAAATTGTTTCAAGATAATTTTGGCACAGTCTATCTCTCATGGCTCATAAAACTGTATTGCCGTGCTTTACTATACCATATACAAGTATGATAGCATTCTACGGAATAGTGTATTGAATTAAGATTTTATTCTATACCTTGAAGTACATCATCTTAGGGAACTAACCTTTTGTGCTAACATTAATTTCCTTTGCGCTCTGGTTGCAAAACATATGCGCCCATGCACATGCGCACAGCTTGGAGGGAGCAGTGTCCGTGAGGGAGCCATAGTGGAGATGGGAGGTGCAAAGTTGAGATGTGTTTGTTTTCTATGTGATTTCTCTGGAGAAATTTGGTCTGATTTTCCAATATTTACCAGGTTCTGAAGATTATTTGATTTTCCTGTCGAAGACAACATTGGTTTGGAAGCCAGGTCAAAAAAAAATACTTCATGAGATGACAAAAGAAACTTCATTCAAGGGTACTGATGAGAAAGGAAACTACTATGTGCTTCAGAAGTTTTGGCATGTCCGCTCAGTTATTTTTGTTTCATTCTAAAATCGGATACAATTACAACAGAAGATTGTTATCTTCATTTTGTTTTCATTACTTCCCCATTACAGGTTATCAGGATGGCAGGGATATTGTTTCCAAACTCCTAGTCTTTCATCTACTGTTAACTGCTGTAATTTCCATTCAACCTGATCATTTCTCCATACGTATCCGGAGAGTTGACAGCTTGCATTGTTTTTACTGAGAGTTTTTGTGATTTATACACAAGCCAAAGAGGTTACTTTATGATAGCTAAGAGCAGCGTAGATATAATTTGCTGGCTGAACACCATGCTACGGCTAATCCCTGATCTGTGCAGAGTTGCTGCTCTCAGGTAGCAGGTCAAAGGAAGCATTGGTCGTCAGTTGGCCCAGGGAATTATTCTGTGGCACGTCTTTGCCCAACCGCTATTCACTGCTGCAAATTGGTCCTCATATGATGTGGGTGCAATTGGGCTGTGGCTATAAGATGATCAAACACATGAAACGTTGAGACAGAGTAGAGAGAGAGAGAGAGAGGAACTGCTCCGATTGAACTGAAGGAAGTGGAATGAAAGTGCTTGGCGATAGGAATCAAAGGTGACGTGAGGAATAACATTTTCGCACAGCGAGTGGTAAGAATCTGGAACATGCTGCTCGGGGCAGAGACAGTCATGGGATTCAAAAAGAACTGGATAAGTACTTGAAAGGATAAGGAAATGCCAAGGTTCTGATGAGAGGACAGGGAATTGCATTTATATAGAACCAGCACAGATTCGTTGAGTCAAATGACCTCCTTCCTCACTGTAATTTTTCTGGTGGCATTCCACGTGCTTGTGTCCTTGGCTAAACAGCCAGCTGCCTGCTATAGCGTGGCTTATAAATCCAGAATGACCATTCAAACAAGGTGCTGGGCGGCAGCCATTGCATTCGGAATTGTACCTTAGTTGCTCCGAAGGAGGAAACTTATAGCTGTGGATTCATGTCACCGATACAGTAAAACCTGCTCTTTTCCCCTTCAGCTGAGTCTCTTAGCTTTCTCAATGCCATTGTAAAGTCTGCACTGTAATGATTCAGTAATTGCTGCTTGCTTATGCAATTTTTTCAATGCACCATTGCACAAAGTACTGACCCATAACCATTCACGAACAGGTTTGATGTTCGGTAATGATAAAGTTCTACTCTGACAAGACCTATGTTATTTGAGCCTGGTGAGGGAGAATTTCTGACTGCTGACACACACCTTTTAGATGAACTTCCCTTGCCAACCAAAGAAAAACAGTGCCTGTCTTGAACTGTTCTTTCTCTTACACCAGAAATCAGTTTTTGAAAATTCATTTTCTTTTCTTACATTGACTATTTTCACTTCTCCTAATGGGCTGAGCACCTTCCAGGCACGATTTCACGGATGCTCGCTCCCCATGTCCGAGCCGCATTTATTCTCACTGAAGCTTTAATAGTGTCTGTGGCCCATTTGACCCTGAAAGGTGCTGTAAGTGAGCTCAATTCACGCGACTGTAGGGCACAGCATGATCATAGAGTTTCAAATTCTAACACACAGCCTGCAGAACAAACAGAGATAGTCTGTATCCCTCTGGGCATGAAGAGTTTACCCAGGAATGCACAGAGATTAAGCAAATGGGCAAAAGGTGACAGCTGGGGTATGATGTAGGAAAATGGGAGGTTAGTCACTTTGGTAGCAAGATTGGAAAAAAACAACATGTTGATGTCTGGTGGGAATGCAGTTGAGTGATCATTAATTGTTGGAGACGAGAGATGCAGGGATCAGGCAGGAAAGGGGAAGAGGCACAGCACTGGCTGTGAATCTTACTGAATAACAGTGCACATGAGGATGCTGAATTGCCCACTGATATTTTTTATTTCTTACATGCTTAAAAACACCCTGTTCAACCTTCTGAACTTTAGTTTGAGCCAATCGCTGAGAAAAGCTTCATCCAGCATTGTTTGTGTGGACAATACAAAGGTCGCTTTCCAGTTAGTTGTATGTTAAAATATCTAGGAGTAGCACTGTGATCATCTTGGCTGGTTTACCAGGTCGAATTATAGAGCCTTTAGTCTTACTGATTTATGTCAACATTTTTACTCTCCACCTGATCCCCATCTTTCCGTGCATAAAGTAATATTTTGCTCTTTCTGTTGAATATGTTTAGGATATACAGTATGTCTCAACCACACCACATGATAGTAAATTCCAATTACTTTCTAGACCTTCAGTCTTAAACATTCCCATGTCAAAGCATGTCCTGAATGGTTATTCAATCAAGTCCCATGAAAATGGGGAAGTCTGCCATTCATGCCTTCATATTTTCACCTTCCAAGACCAAAGCGTCACACCTTTATGAATTGTCTGGGTAGAGGACAGCACAGTTGGTGTTCTGGTTAGTGCAATGCCTGTACAGCGCCAGCGATCAAGACCGGACCTGGGTTCGAATCCTGCACTGTCCATGAGGAGTTTGTACGTTCTCCCCCTTGTCTGCGTGGGTTTCCTCCCACCCTTCAAAAATGTTCTGGGGTAGATTAATGGAGTGTAAATTGGGCGGCACGGACTCGTTTAGCCGAATTGGCTTGTTACGTGCTGCATGTCTAAAAAACAAATTTTTAAATGGCAGCATAGTTCGGGTAGCAGTTAGTGCAATGCTGTTACAGCACCAGGTTTGAAAGCTGCGTTGTGCTTAAGGGGTTTGTACGTTCTCGCCATGTCTCTGTGGGTTTTCTCCGGGGGCTCGGGTTTCCTCCCACCCTTCAAAACGTACCAGGGGTCGTAGGTCAATTGGGTGTAATTGGGCGGCATGGGCTCATGGGCCAAAAAGGCCTGTTTCCCTGATGTATGTATAAAAGAAATTGTATTCTGGAGAGAGAGAAGAGGCAGGTTGGTTAACCTATAATCATTTGGAAAGAATGCCAATGCCATGAAGAGAGTTTACAAGGTAAAGAATATGCTACCATTGTAAAATACCTAATAATAACTTATTCTGGCATGTCTTATGTAGGAGAGCCCCTTAAGGTGATTTACAGAGTGGAAGCAGACAATGAGCAGAATCTGAAAGTGGGACCAGATGTAGCCAGTCCTTTGGAAAGGGAAAACTCTGCTGCGGGATACTGGTGTCTGAAGGTTCTGGTCACAGGTTCTAAAACCAAGCAGTGTGCTCAGACTATGAACCCAGACAACAGGAATGGAATAACAGCGGTAAATACTGCAAGCATTCAGCTGGTCAGATGGCATCTGATCAAAGGTCTTCGTCCTAAAACATCAACTCTTTTCTTTCCACAGGTGCTACACTGACCTGTGAGTTTTTCCAACCTTTGCTGTATTTCAGATATCCAGCATGTATAATTTTGTTTGGTACTCGGTGGCAGTGCTGGAGACAGTGATCCATTGCAGTTTTTAATCTTTAATTTAAACTTTTTTTCTTTACTATCTGGTTTGGAATATGTTGAATGTACTCTGATGAAGGGTTCCAGTCCGAAAAGTCGACTGCCTTTCTTTCCATATAGAACTTTGAGTATTATTCTAGTTTTCCGGCATCTGCAAACTTCTTTTTATTTCCAAAAGTTCTCAGTCACTTTTTTTAATGTCTTATTGTACATATGCTTCACCATTTTTATAGTCACCCTTTAGTCATGAAGTGTTACTCATGTCTTCTAGAAATGCAGACCACAATACCAGTCTGAGAGTTTATTGTCACATACGTAAGTACAATGTACAAACGCATTGACATTTTTGCTTGCGACAGCCACATCTATTTCCCAGAATGACCATTCGTGTTAATCAACCTGCACTCTCCTCTACCATAGAACAAACCCAGATTCATCTAAACACAGTGGTTTTCAAACTGCCGTCTAAACTCACATTCCACTTTAAGCAATCTCTATGCCATAAGTGCTCTGTGATTAGTAAGGGATTACTTAAGGTGGTATGTGGGTGGAAAGAAAAAAGGTTTTAATCCTGCGTAATTGACTCGTTATGTGCACGGTTTTATAACTCCAAAGGAAATGGGCCAATGACAATTTTTCTCAAGCAAAATATTTCAGTAACAATTGGGTCTAGAGTATTGGTTCTCAACCTTCCCTTCCCACTTACATACCAATTTAAGCAATCTCTTACTAATCACAGAGCACCGATGGCATAGAGATTGCTTAAAGTGGAATGTGAGTTTAGGGGGGGGCAGTTTGAAAACCAATGTTCTAAAGTTATGGTCAAATCTCTAAATACAAATTTTTGAGCTTTGCACATTTGCCATGATATATTGTTCCACATTCTTCATTGTTTGTTCCATAGTTTTATTTCCAGCTTAAAAATGATGAGGACTAATAGCAATATCATAATATGGGAAACTCTTCAGGAGACTTCATTTCATCCATTCACTTCAAGTGAACATTACTTTCCATTAGGAATATCTTCCCTCAGGAATGTCCAGTATAATCTACATAGAGACAGTTCCACAGTTGTTGCCACCACTTCTGAGGCTGAAGAGGGTATGTGGTGGAAGATTGTATTTCTCATTTGAGTCCTCTTTGGGCTACGGAGTGCACAGGTACTCCCTGACTTACGACCATAATCGGGATGGAAGGACTGGTCATATCTCGAAATGGACGTGTCAGAATTTTGCACATGCACGTGGAGCTCTGAAGTCTTAAAGCAAACTTTTAAATCAAATTTATTTTCGTCATAGATTTGAAATAACAACTTAAATCTTCCTGGGCAAATCTTTCCACATTCTGGTCCATGCTTATCTTGTTAGTCGACATCCCAGGGTCTGTAGGCTGGGCACAGCCATCTTGATTCCTGTGCGCATGCGCGATGGGTTTGCGTATTGGAGTTCAGTTGGCACATGCGCGAGAGTTAAGCGCCCTAATGATGTTGAATTTGTGCCCTTGACTTTTGCGCATGCACCAACTGAACTCCAATACGCATCAAAGACTATATAATCCATGTACATTTTATATATTTTTTAAAAATTTCAGTCATATGTGCAGATGGATGTAAGTCGCATAGGTCGTAAATTGGGGAGTACCTGTATATTCCAACTCACCCCTTCATTCAGGTCAAACCCACCTTTCATCTCATAGGGCAACTATTTGAGATACTGGTTTCATTTTGTGGAAAAGGTTTGTGACCTGTGCCAAAGTTATATTTGCAAACATACTTTGGAACCATTAAACTTAAAATATGATGGCTCAACTTTCTTCATCCAGCTGAGATTCCTTTTTCCCTGTTGTTGACCACATTCTGGAATTAAGCCTCATCGATTTTTCAGAAGTATCTTCCATTTGATGAGATAACAAAGCACCAATATCATCACAAGATAAGATTAACTTTCTGTGGGGAGGGGGAACCCGCTTGTCAGTTGGAAGAAGCAATTCTTTGAAATGTATAAAAGCCTTTGGATTCCCTCCTTCACTTAATTTCCTGTTGCTGTCAAGAAATCCATCAGTATGATGCGTGAATAAAAGCTCTCACAACTGAAGGGAGAGCAAACGCTTTTATTAGCTTATAACTAAGGGTCTCACTGTCGTCTTCAGAAGAGCTCTGGGTTTAGTCAGGAAACCAGGGTTATAAATGAGCAGACAGGGGTGGAGCCAGAAGGCGGGGCCACCCATGAGCACAACACACTACCAATGAATGGCAGTTCACTGCACAGTATCACTAATGATCCCCCCCCCCCCCCCCCCCCCCCAATATCTAGGTTTGAAATCGTATGGTACAGTCAAGCCAGCTCTGCTCTTTCTTCTTATTTATTTTTTAGAAAGCAAATTGTTCTTGGACTTTTCCTCCCAGTTTATCTTTGAGAGAAACACAGAGACTGCCATTGTCAAAATTATAAGCAAAGAATTGCTGGAGGAACTCGGCGGGTCAGACAGCATCCATGGGAGAAAGATCAGTCAACGTTTTGGGTTTGGACCATTTATTGAGACTGAATGACAATTGACTGACCGTTTCTCCCCATGGATGCTTTCTGATTTGCTGAGTTTCTCCAGCAATTCTTTGTTTGTTCCTCGTTGGTCCAACCAACTTCAAAGCGACATTTCTTCGCCGTCATTGTGGCATAACTTAACCTGCAAAAATTATGGAGGATGAACGCTGTCCTTTAGGAAGTTTATTTTCCACAAGCGTACCAAGTACACATCGTCAAACACAGTCTTTGCAGAGATCAAATAGTATCAAAGTGACAAACACTGTGGCACATGATAAGACTGAAAAGCACCATGACCCTTGTTGGCCTGGATGAAAACAACTACCAGTAAATGCATCCAGTTATTTATATAACTATATTAATTTTACATATTACTGTATTTTGTCTTTTATACAGCTTTAAAAGTATTTAGAAATGGTAGTTGATTAATGCAAACTTTCCTAACTCTGTATTTCTCTTTTATTCTCCTCACAGTACTAACTCATTCAGTGCTAAGTGCTGCTAGCTCCCATTCTGACCACAGTCTCCCTGCTTTGTGTGTGACCCCAGCAACTTTGAGTGGCCTTGGACACTCTATAAGTATATCTGGCTTTGGACTACTCATTCCATTCATTTCTATCAGTTACACAGGATACTATAACTTTGGTAGCAAAACAATGGCCGTTGGAGATTTAAACTAGAAGCTGTTGTCCAATTCATTCTTAATGAGAAAACCACCCTCCCCATCCCCACAAAGACACTCTCGCGCACACGCAGACACACACATACACACACATGCTTTCTCTCACTTACGCACTCTCTTTCTTACTGGAACATCTCCAGTTCCACAACTGAAAAATATATGTGGTAAACAATGCTACTTTGCAGAATGTCAGAGCTGAGCCCAATACTCTGTTCTCCAAACTACGTGGCCAATCAACAGGAACCTAGATCACATCATAGCGAAACCCAATCATACCAATATTACAATTGCCTCGGCTGTAGGGAGTCAGTAGAACATACTGGCAGTGTTAATCAAAAATATTGACAGCACCAGAACTCCTTTGAAACAGAAGGCACACCAGTTTTCTGCTTTCAAAAGAGAAACATGTTACATTAGATTTTTTTTCTTGTGCCTCAAAGAATGATTTCTGGCTTTAAGGGTTGATTATCCTCCATCAGTGGTTTGTTCCTTCAGTCACTCTTTCCCTGTGAGGGAAAGCCTGTGGCAATGAACTGAAGGCTCTGCTCAGTAACGCATTGTACTCAGCGCCACATTAATTAGACCAGACAGTCATTTGTGCTAGAGAATTGGTTTATCAATTGACTGCAAAGTCCAGTGGATTCAGCCACTGGCAATTTCTAGTGGTGGTAATCGTGTATTTATTTTAAATTTTAATTGTAGACATATAGCACGGTAACTGGCCATTTTGGCCTACGAGTCCGTGCTGCAAAGTTTACACCCAATTAACCTACTCCCTGATACTTTTCGAATGGTGGGAGGAAATTGGAGCCCCCGGGAGAAACCCACGCAGACATGGGAAGAACGTACAAACTCCTTTCAGACAGCGTGGGATTCGAAACCCCGGTCCCAATTGCTGAGCCTGTAAAGGCATTCCACTAATCACTACGCCAACCTAACAGGAATTTTGAAAGCTTTTTAATTTATGGTTTCTTCTGATGTGATTTTTGCTTATTTACAACACAGTAGAAACTGATACTGGTCGTTGAAACTGGCGCCATCCAATTACATCCAAAGTAACTTAAAGGCCCCACATATTGTGGAGGACGGGAGGAAACCGGAGCACCCAGAGGAAACCAACACAGACACATGGAGGATGCAAAAACTTCTCACAAACAGCACCGGACTCGAACTCGGGTCGTTGGTGCAGCAATAGCATCGCACCAATCGCTAACCATACTTCCCAGTGATTTTATTTGGCTCTATTAAAGAAATCTTCAAAGCGCAAGGAAAGGGTTGCTTTTACAAACAAGATCAGGAGAGGAGCAAAGTTAGGCCGTTCAGCCCCATGAGTCCGCTCCACCATTTGAATCATGGCTGGTGTATTCTTCCTTTCAACCCCAATTTCCTGTCTTCATGCCATTGCCTTTGATGCCCTGACTGATCAAATCTTTCAACCTCTGTCCTAAATCAAGACAATGACTTAGCCTCCACAGCCAGCTGTGGCAATGAATTCAACAGATTTGCCACACTCTGGCTGAAGAAATTTCTCCTTGTTTCTCTTCTAAGGGGATATCCTTTTACTCTGAGCCCATGTCCTCTGGACCTGGACTCTCCCACTACTAGAAACATCCTCTCCATGACCACTCTGCCCTTTCAATATTCAGTGTATATCAACGAGCTTCCTTCTCCCCCCCCCCCCCCCCAACCCCCACACCCATTCCAAACTACAGTGAGTACAAACCATCAAATGCTCCACATTGGGGGGAGTCACGTGATGGAGTAGTGGCCGGACGGTGAACTCCAGCCCTCTCCAGAAAAGTCAGGAAAAACAAAGGAAAACACAAAGGCACAGAAATAAAAGTTACAGAAAAGTGAGTATAAAGGTGGAAAGAAGATGGCGACAAAAAAAGAAAAATCGAAAGCAACGGTAAGAAGAGAGGAAGAGAAGACAAAGGAGGAAAAAGGTGAAGGCCTTACCTGTCCGAAGAGGCCCGCTGTGGAGAGAGAAACCCGCTCCCTCAGGTCGGTAAATAATGGACTACAAAAATGGCTCGCAGAGCCGAGTAAAAGTGCGCGATGCGCATGAAAAAAAACACACCGACGGGAGGGGGGACCAGCTGGGGAGTCGATCTCCACAGCCGGCAACGACAGCTGCAGAACACCTGCAGCAAGAAGAGACCACAGAAGACAATAGAAACAAGAAAGAAGAGGAGGAAAGGGCAACAAAGAAACAACAGATGGTCAACCCAGAGGAAGAAGAAGAGGAAGAGTACAGAGAAATAGAAGAAGAAAAGAAAGGCAAGGTAAAGGATATACTTGCTCTTATTAAAGGATACATGGAGTCATTTAAAGAATGGCAAACACAGGAATTTAAGAAAAAGAATAAACAACACAGAAGAGAAAATAAATAAAATGGAGATGACCTTAACAGAAATGGGAAAGAAAATGGACAAGATGGAAGAGCGGGCAGTAGCAGCAGAAATGGAGGTAGAAGACTTAAAAAAGAAATTGGAGAAATCTAATAAAAAAACTAAAGAGACACAAGAACTACTAGCTCAAAAAATAGATACAATGGAAAACCATAACAGAAGAAATAACATAAAGATAGTGGGCCTTAAGGAAGATGAAGAAGGCAAGAATATGAGGGAGTTTATAAAAGAGTGGATCCCTAAGACCCTAGGATGTCCAGAACTACAGCAAGAAATGGAAATAGAAAGGGCACATAGAGTATTGGCCTCTAAACCACAACCACAACAAAAACCAAGATCTATTGTAGTAAAATTCCTAAGATATACTACAAGAGAAAAGGTACTGGAGAAGACAATGGAAAAAGTAAGAGAGGGCAACAAACCACTGGAGTATAAAGGCCAAAAAATCTTCATTTATCCAGATATAAGTTTTGAACTCCTAAAGAAGAGAAAAGAGTTCAATACAGCAAAGGCGATTTTATGGAAGAAAGGGTATAAATTTATACTAAAGCATCCAGCGGTATTGAAAATATTTATTCCAGGACAACAAAACAGACTATTCTCGGATCCAGAAGAAGCACGAAAATTTGCAGAACAATTACAAAAATAGACTGAGGGAGGAAGACGGGTAATGAGAGTTAAAATGATCACGATTGATATGTATGTGGGTAAAGACAAAAATAGACTGAGGGATGAAGACGGGTAATGAGAGTAAAAATGATCACGATTAATATGTATGCGGGTAAAGAGGTATAAGAGTGAATAGAGACAATGAGCATACATGAATGTATCTGTACTTAGAGGAAAATATAGATAGTATAGACAAGAATCAATAAGGGAAGGTAATGGAATAGAGAGAATAAGGAGGGAATTAAAAGAGTGACCTTTGTGACATATGAAAAGTGAAATCTTTTCTGGGGGAGGCGGGGTGGGGGGAAATAGCGGTCACTGCAAAATCAGTTGACGCTTGAGAGTGGATTCGCAAATCCAAATGGAGAGGGGAGATGTGGTTGTCCGACAAGGGATAAAGGACAACTCAGGAGGTGAAGGGGAGATTGGGGATAAATAAGATAGAAATAGGAGAATAAGGAAAATGTTGGATGTTGTAGGAATGTTGTCTTATAAAGAGTTGAAAATAAGAAAACAGAAATGGAAAAGGAGGAAAGGTAATGATGGAAAAACGGAAAGAGAAGATAAACAAAATATAAAAGGGCTACGCTGAACTATATGTCTTTAAATACTAATGGAATACATAACCAAATTAAAAGGAAGAAACTACTAAATTTAAATGAATAAATGTATTCCAATAGAAAAAATAACATATAGGTTAAGAAATAATATTGAAATATTCGAACAAGTATAGGAGTCTTACATTAAATACAATAGCGAAAACCTACCGGGGACAAACATTACCTAAGTTGATGGAAGGAGAATGAAAGAAAAGAATGGACTCAGTAGAATTTCTGGTGTAATTTTGTTGAATGACAACATTGTCTGACTGGCTTAATGCAACCTAGATTGTATACCTAAAATGGATGAGAGGTGGGGGTGGGGGGGTGGTTTGGGAGGAAAGTGGGGGGGAGAAAAAGTCACTGTATATGTGTGAAAAAGAAATAGTGTATATCATGGCTAATGTGATTTATGGTGTGAAAAATAAAAAATTTAAAAAAAAAATGCTCCACATTCATTAACCCTCTCATCCCCGGGATTGTTCTTGTAATGGGTGTGGTTGCCGTTTCTTTTTCAATTCTTGCCATAACTGAGTCATGTTTAGCATTTTGGAGAGCAAGACATATGCTAGTGGTAATAAGTGTGCATTGATATCCTTTCAAGTTGTTGCCAAAATTTATTATTTTTGAAAAGATAAGAACCTTGAACAATTTATTAACTGAGTTTCAATGCTTTGGGAATAGTGTACCTTGCATTTTCTTTTTGCCTTGTGTATGGGAAGGGATGCAGGGCTATTGGATGAAAAATAAATTGGAAATGCCGAGTTTCTCTCGCCCATTCTTTTGTGCCTGGTTTCTTCTGCTTCCACTCTTTATCTTTAAATGTCTTAAATCGGCGCGATATCCCACGAGCATATCTTTCTTTATCAACAAATTCCCGATTCACGAGCTTGCACTGTGAGTCAGCGGCCGTGAATCAGGAGTGATAATATTTCCCCACTCTCCATCTGCCTGGATCGTGTGTTCTGTACAACTATTACAGCATGCAGCTGAGCCACCAAGATCATTCCTGGGCTCTTTTTGAGTACCCACTGCAGGCAGCTGGAGAATAGTGTTGGTTGAAGCCTTCAAGCACACCAATAAAACATATTTATATCAGATTATTTGCATCAGAGAGATTTGGATGAAAATCAGCAGATTGAACTGTTGTTAGAAAAGAAGATCAAGATTTAAAAAGAGCACTTGAATGATTTTTTTTAAAATTAAAGCCACTACTGCTGATTGATGTATCAGATGATAAAAATGACATCTGGTTTTAAAGACTATTAAAAACACAGAAAGCTGGAGAGGCTCAGCAGGTCAAACAGTGTCCTTTATGTAGCAAAGGTAAAAATACATAACCGACCTTTCGGGCTTGAGCCCTTCATCAAGGTATGAGAAAATGTCAGCAGGTGAGGGGGGTGGGGTGTGGAAGGAGGAGGGTGGCAAAAGCAGGAGATGATAGGTGGAGAGAGGAGGGAGAGGACAGCAGCAATGAGGGGGAGGGGGGATGGCCGGGTGGGTAAGGGAGAAGGGAGGGAAAATTGGAAAGGGGAAGGGGAAAGAAAAAGAGAGCAGATTTAATTGAAAGCAAAAAAGTCAATGTTAAGGTCATCTGGCTGGAGATGCCCAGACGGAAAATAAGGTCATGTTCTTCCAATCTGAAGGTGGTCAGGGTGGGATGGTACATAAGGCCATGTGATCTTAGGAGTGTGACTCAGAATTGAAATTGTTGGCTGCTGGGAGGTCGCTGGGAGTGGTGGGCGGAGAGGAAGTGCTGAGCGAAGCAATCTCCCAATCTGCGACCGGACTCTCAGATATAGAGACGACCACAAAGGGAGCACCGAATGCGGTAAATCAGTCCGGTGGATAGACAAGTGAAATGTTGCTTCATTTGAAAAGCCTTTTTGGGACCCCGGACCGTAGTGAGAGAGGAAGTGTGGGCGCAACGTTGCACCTCCTGCAGCAACGGTGGAAGGTACCTTGAAGGAAGGGCTCATGCCTAAAACGTTGGTTCTGTATCTTTACCTTTGCTACGTAAAAGACACTGTTTGACCTGCTGAGCTTCTCTGCTTTTTGTGTTTTTACTTCAACCACAGTGTCTTCAGATTTTCATATTTACTTTTGCAATAAAGACCCATTCAGTGGGGGAGTCAGTACTTTCTCTGATCTGTGCTTGGTGTTCAGAATGGTTTCATTGCCCTGTCAAGACTGTGGAAGTAGACAGTGTCTGTAGTTCTTAAATTTAAAGAAAACCTCTGGAAATACACAGTAGATCAGGTAGCATTGATGTAAAGAGTTGATAATCTTTCAGTAGATGAAGGGGCGCCAACCTGAAACGATATTGTCTTTCTGCATATGTACACTTTGCTATTTCCAACATTGTGTACCTTTCAGTTTCCCAGCAGCTGTGCTATATGGCCACTGTGTTTCTATTTTTGATAGATTCCCAAAGGGAAATAGGTGCTGGAAGTAATATAGTACCGTGTTTTGTGTGGCTGTGATCACCCACCCCTCCACTGACATACAGCCCTTCAGCACTTGCAGTCAAACCTTGAAGAATGACACCTGGCCAATTTATTGTGTGGCTTCCTTTGTTATACTGGAGCTGTTGCAGCCGTCATTCTGGAAAGGAAGAAATGATTTGATCACCAATAATCTCCCAGGTGCCATTCTATAAATTCATTTTGCCTTTGGTGACAATGCAAGAGACTGGGGAATAGATTCCAACTCTTGCAGAATTAGATTGACATTAATAACCTTTCACTAGCCTTAATCAAACTCTGCACCATATGCCATTCTTGGCAGTGCAAACTTAATCTTTTTAATACGACCAAAATGTCACAACTAACTTGTGTTTGCTGTGAAATTTAAGCATTCTTAATGAACTCAGCCATGTTTAGAGATTAACCCCAAACACTCAACATTTTTATATTTATGACTTTTTTCAGCTTTGACTTCAGAAACGAGCAGCATGGTAAGTGTAGCGGATAGCACAACGTTGTTACAGTGCCAGCATCCAGGACTGGGGTTCGAATCCTGCGTGGCCTGTAAAGAGTTTGCACATTTTTCCCTTGTCTGCGTAATTTCCTCCGGGTACTCCCGTTTTCCTACCACCCTCCAAAAAACGTACTGGGGTTGGGTGGCACAGGCTCGTAGGCCTAAAGGGCCTGTCACCATGCTGTATGTCTAGATTTAAATTTAAACTATGGAATTAGAGTCCACCATTCCATCCTTTCAGCCTGCTTTACCATTTGATTGGATTGTGAATGAGGCTAATTTATAATTCAGAACTCTATTGTTTATATATCCAACAAATATCTTAATATTTTCAAATAAAACTATCTTCATCAATCCTGAAAATTATAATAACTTGTTCAATTGCAGGGGGTAAAGAGAAGCAGTCAGGGTTTTGGGGAAAGAGCAGAGGGATGGAACAAATTCGATAAATGTTTTGAAAGATGCAGCACAGACCAAATAGGTCGAATATTCTCCCCCCCACCCCCACCCCTCCACCTGTGCTTCATTATTTAATGGTTATTTTAACTTTTTTTGAATTTTCAAGATACAGCACAGTCACAGGCCCTTCTGGTCCGCGAGCCTGTGCTGTCCAAATATACCAATTAACCTACAAAAGTTTTTGGAGGGTGTGAGAATACCGGGGGGGGGGCCCTTCTCGAGGAAACCCATGCAGGTTACAGGGAGAACGTACAAAATCCTTACAGGCAGCGGAGGATTCGAAGCCAGGTCCATGGCATTATGCTTGCCATTACGGTAACTGTTCCCACCCTATGCTAACCGTGCCATCCATGTAATTACAATGCAAATATACTTTTCACATGTACCCGGTGACCCATGCTAAATAGGTTCACGTGCATAGACTGATATCAATGTCCAACAAGGAAATAAAATTTCTGCATTGTATCACCTTTGCTGCTAGTACACCTTGAACTTTGTCAAAGATGTGGATATCGATGACACGGAAATATTAGCTGTACTGGGCGCTTAACTACAAACTTTACTTGCATTGAAATAATTAGAAAGGCATCTGAGCATGAGGCCAGTGTGGACAAGGTAAGCCATCACGCATTTCGTTAATCAGTCACACCAAAGTGTCAGTCAGGAGGAAGGTGTCAATTAGAACCATTCATTCAATGACTTTTCAAATGCTGAAAATGAAATCGAGAAAGAAAGGAAGGTTGAAGTAAGAGGCATCAAACAACATAAGTATTGCATTTTTTTTTCTCACTCTCCACCAAAAATTAAGGCCCTAAAATGGTTTTGTGTTTGCAGAAGTTAATCTTAATTTCTTGACTATTTTACTGTTATTTTGGTTTCTTGTGCCTTTTAAAACTTAACAAACTCAGGAAGAAGCAGGCGCCAGCATTTGCTGCGAGTTTAATCACTGTCACTCTTTCTGGTTCAAGTCCAAGTCATTCTTTCTGTTCAATGTCAAGTCTATCACTGATATGGCAAAACAGCAGATCTTCCAGGATGAGTGGAGGAACTCACAAAATTAATACAGGCCTCCAGAGGTTATTGATGTTGTGCACCATTTAATATTTTAATTATGTTGTGCACCAAGCCCTTTCAAAATGTACATGAAAACATATTTGCATGACTACTCCCTGTGGTCAGTAAGGATTTAAGCCAAGTCGTTGAAAATAAGAATCCTCCTTTCCCGTTGGAGTGGATGTTTGAGGCCAGAGGAGTCATGTGGTACAACTGTATACTGGAGGAACTCAGAAGGTCGCCCAGCAACTGTAGGCAGTTCAGGGTAACCAATTATGTTTTTTGTACAGCTGCTGCGTCCAGGAAATTATTGCCATTTTTCCACAACTCAGTCTATGTGAAAAGTTTGCATTGGCAATAAGGAGTTATTCCAGTTCTGATATTCTACCTCCTCGACCCCTAGATTTCATGGAATGCTTGTAGTCTAAAGTTAATTGCAGGCATTCTGTGAACAGTGGATGGCGCCCGATTCACATCACACTCAATGTCACCACAGCGGCACTGTCGAGGTCAACGTCGCTGCAGTGATATTGCAAGCCCCGCCTCTTTAATTACCTCGCATCCGGTATTCTGTGTAAGCACGCAGTGTGTGATTCGGACATTTGGAGTTTTGGTTGTTCCTGTGTGAACGGCCACTCCCGGAAGGTAGGGAGACACTTCAGAACGGAAAAATCATGTAGATCTATGTAAAAAAAAAACCATAAACGATTCAGGCTTGAGGCTTTCAAAGGCCTTTATTCTCCCATACTCATCCCATACTGTCTCTTGCAGCCTCATCACCTCCCTCCCTTTCCCCAAATTGCCTGTTCCCACCGATACACTAGGAGAAATTTACAGTGAATTTGCAAAGAATACAGCAGGCCCAGCACTCCCTGTCCAAGCAACAACACTGACACAAAATGGAAAGGTTGGTGTTCTGAAACAGTTGAATTCATTGCCCACCCCAAGGGCCACTGTACGTGGAAGAAGAAGTATTACTTTGCTGGCTTATGGTGGGCCTTGTGTGAGGCCCAAAACGGAACAGCAATCAGAGAGGAAGGAAACTGGAAGCTCAAGGTCACCCTCGTTCACTTTGCTGGCTGCCAGTTGTTTCCAGTGTACCGACTGCGACAGTCACACAAAGTGTGGTGGCACGGAATATTAGTGACTGAGGATGTAGAAATAACATTCCCCCCCCCCCACCCACCCTGCTTGGATAGTTGGCACTGTTTATGTTACTCTTTTTTTATTGTTAACAAATTACTAATTTGAGAATATCTTCTTGATGCCCAAATAATCAGACTTGAAACTGTTCAAAGGTAGAATTGTCAAAAAGGAAAACCAATTTACATTTAATGAATGCCTGTCATGACTCCAGGATGTACCAGAATCAGTCTGCAGCCAACAAAGTACCTTTGAAGTACAGTCAGGCTCGTGACACTGGAAATAACATGGCAGCCAATCTCCACCCAGCAACATCCTACAGACAGCTGTGTGCTTATGACCATGTATTTAAGCAGTTTGAAGGATAAATAAGAGCCATGACATCAAGGGGGATGGATATTCCTGCTTTTCCTTGAATTTGTGCCAGGAAATCTTTTTGGGATCCCTTTAGCGTCTCATTCACCTCTTGAGGCATCAGATTCAGGTTTATTTTCAGAGTACATACGTGAGACATCACTTACAACACTGAGATTCCTTTATCCTGCGGGTGCGGCAGAACTACCAGTAATTGGTAGTGCAACAAATAAAATGTATTCAGCTTAAAACATATAAACAGATAAACAACTGTAAACCGATAACAAATTGTGCAATGCAGAGAGAACAAAAAGAAAATCAATAAAGTGCACAAGGAAGAGTCCTTGATTGAGTGTTGTTATTGAGGAGTCTGATGGTGGAGGGGTAGCAGCTGTTCCTGAACAAGGTGAAGTGAGTCCTGTGGCACCTATATCTCTTTCCTGATGGCAGCAGCGAGAACAGAGCATGTGCTGGGTGGTGATGGTCTTTAATGATTGCTGCTGCGTTCTGATAGCAGCGTTCCCTGTAGATGTACTCAAATAGTGCAGAGGGTTTTGCCTGTAATGTTCTGGGCTGTGCCCACTACTTTTTGAAGGTCTTTACGCTCAGAGGTATTGGTGTTCCCAAACCAGACCGTGATGCAGCCAATCACCACTCTTTCCACCACATCTCTGTAGAAATGTCACAGCTCCGACATTAGTTATCTGACAAGAATGTTGTGCTGATGTGGATATAAACACAAGCATCCCACCAGCCTCCCACGTCCCAACATATTCTCTGCAAATTCCACAGCCTCAACGCGATCCCACCACCAGACACATCTTCTCTTTCGTTCTCTGCTTTCCCCAGGGATCAGCGCTTTCTGGGACTCGGTGGTCCACTCATCCCTTCACACTAATTGTGTCCCCTGGCATTTATACCAAGTGCGCTCTAGCACCTTCACCACCATTCAGTGCTTGAAACAGCCCTTCCAAGTGAGGCAGCTCTTCACCTGAGAATCGGTAGGGGTCATTCAATATATCTTATGCTTCCAGTGCAGCCTCATCTACACGAGGGAGACCAGATGCAGACTGAGGGATTGATTTATTGAGCACCTTCACTTCATCTACCACAACAGCTCAGATCTCCCAGCGGCCATCCAACTTAATACCACTTCATATTTCACCTTGGCAGTCTCCATCTAGATGGCATCATGATCGATCTCGAATTTCCAGTAGCCTCCCCATTGTTTCCTTTACCCCCTCCCCCTTGCTTTCCCTTGTATCATTCTGACCCTTCTCTTTCCCTTCCTCTACCCTCTTCTTGCCCATCACTCTCACCTTTCATCCTCCCACTCTCTACTCCAGTTCCTTCCTCCTATCAGAGAGCATCTTCCTGAGCCCTCAGGCTCTTCCTCCTATCACCTCCGAGCTTATTTCTTTTCCCTCTCACCTGTATTCACCTGCCAGCCCGTGCTGTGCACCCTTTTATTCAGGCTTCTGCCCATTTCTCTTAATTGCTACTTGAAGGTTGACTATCTACAGCCTTCCATAGATGTTGCCTGATCCGCTGAGTTCCTCCATCAAATTGTATGTGGTTCCAATCATGTTGAGGACCACGGTACCAATACTGTCAGCAATGTTTCCTTGTTTTACAATTCCCAGACTTGTCACATGTCACTATCGTGACCGGCGCCATATAAATGCATAGCTTTCTCTACTTCTTCCTCCTTTGCTCTCATGCCTGTATTGATGGAGATGCACTATCGTGGGGCATTAGCGGTTGGTCACAGGGCTGCTCTTCTGGTTTTTCATCGACAAGTCCTGTTTCAGCTTTATAGCATTGTTCACGCTTGGTGAGCACATTGGTGGATGCATTTGCCATAATCGAGAAAGATAACAGAGAGGAGGAAGAGACGAATAACAAATGCAACGGAAAAGCTCTGAGAAGCTTCACCTTTACATTACCAGTCAGCAGGGGGAAATGAATTGTCATACGATGTGAAACTGCTTGGATGTAAACTATGTGAATGGTTTGCAAATGCCATGTATAGAAACTGATGGTTAATAAACACAAACACAGAGCTCCTTTCATTAAATATATAGTCGGGCTGACCAAGATGTTTATCCAGGCACATCCCATTTGCCTGCAATCAGCTGTTAACCAATGAACCTTTCCTATCCATGTATCTGTCTGAATGCCTTTTAAACATTATAATACAGGTACTGTCCACCTCTACCACTTCCTCTGGCAGTTCGTCCAAATATACGCACTCTTTGAAGAAGGTTCCCTTCAGTTCCCTTTAAATTTTCACCCTCTCACTTTAAATCTTTGCCCTCTGCTTTTAGATTCCCCCAACCAGGGAAAAAAAATATGTACCTTATCTATGCCCATCATGAATTATAGAGGATGTCTTCAGCCTCCTTCACTTCAGGGCAAAAGTCCCAGTCTCTTCAGCCTTATAACTCAAATCTACCAGTCCTGATCACATTCTCAGGATTCTTTCCTGCTCCCACGATAACTTTCTTATAGCTGAGTGACCAGAAAGAACTATGCACTGTATTCCAAGCGTGGTCTCATCAACATCTTGAACAGTTTAGAACAAGGCAGAGAGATGGAAATGTTAGCATTACTGAAATAAATTTCACCCTTGTAGCATTGCAATGGAAGGGTGAAGAGGCACTCCTTGACACTGAAGATGAAAGGTTTAGACAGTGCATTTCCATGTGGATTTATTAGGCCCTCTGGCACATCAGTGCTCTCTGCAAACTAATTTCCTCCGACAGCATTTGTTCCTTTGCTGCCTTTGCAGAATAAGTTGGCCTCTTGCCTCGATGTAGATGCTGTGACCTCTCTTTACCCAACGCACTTGATGGTGAATGTCAGCAGGCTCCTTTAGCACTGGGCAGGCGTGTCAGAGTGAACAGCATGACCAAACCCTTCAGTGATCATGAGTCAGCAATGAATTGTTTTTCTCTTTCCTCCCAAATACTTGGCTCTGAGGCCATTTGCGGTGCACCTACAGCCAGTGCCCAGCCGAGGCTCTGTTGGTGCAATGCCCAGTTTAGACAGACTTGCCGGTTAAACCTGCTGTAAAAACACACAGAAATGCTCAGCCAGTCTCGCACCGTCCATAGGACGTAAAGATATAATACCGATGTTTCGGCCCCGAGCCCTATTTCAGCCACTGACCCAGCAGGGAGCACTGTGCAGGAGCCTTATGGTGACCAATGAAGTGTGATTGAGCAATGTGGCCAGAGCACCCTCCAATGGTTAGTCCTGGCACAGCAGGTGTGGCTCATCAACCATTTGTGGGCATGGATATGAGAGTTTATTGTCATGAGTACAATATGCAGATGCACTGAAGTTCATATTAGTTTTAACTGTGCAGATATTGACTTGGATAATTTCATGACTAAGAAAAATAAATGTCACTGTTTTAATTCTGTTACCTTTATTGACAATATTTGCTTGGGATGATTTTATTCAATGAGGGTTTTCATGAATTGGAATAATTTTGGGGATCTAAAATTTGAGTTGCCTGGGTCACCAGGGCATAGGAAAATCGAACTATTAGAACAAACAAACCCCTCATACAGAAATTGGATTAGAGGCTAATCCCATTTTAAACTGTCTGACTTTACCACATCTGTTTACCGATGGAGCCACACAAGTGCATCAACAGCAGAAGTACAAATTAAGTTGCCACGATAGGACCATGAGACACAACAGGAGATAGTAATAATCAAAAAAAAAGGGATAGAGAAATATTCACAGTTTCAATCTGGGCAAAAAAAGAAGGCAGATGTCTCAGTCGTGTTGACAGATCGTCAGGTGGTCCTTCAGCAGTTTATGGTCAGGTTACATACGGACATAAGAAATGGGAACAGGAGTCAGCCATATGGCCTGTCAAGTCTGCTTTGCCATTCGGTAAGATTATGGTTGATCTGGCCGCGGACTCAACTTCATCGATGTGCCTTTTCCTCACAATTCTAGATTATTGTCATGTGCGAATACACTAAATGTAATAATATACAAAATATATCAACTTGGCTGCCGTAAAGGCATACAGAGAGACATCACCAGGATCACTCTCCGGACCAGGTAGCCTTGCTCCTATTGCTTATGTTCTTATTACCCAGCACTCCCAATAATAAGAAAAAGAGAAGTAAAAGAGAGCCCTTCACGGACCTCACCTGTTCAATCTGTTGGCACACCTGGGCTCTCAGATCCAAACCCCCGATGCAGTATTCAAGCTTTCAGTGCTTGAGGCCCCTTTAGGAGCTCTTCTTGCCTTCAGCACCCTCACATATCCTGCTCCTGATTCCTAGTTCCCACAAGCCAGTCTCCAGCAGCCTGCAGGGAGTCCTTCGGCCGCCAGTCTCCTTATAAAATCTTTCTCCTTCTACGCAAATACTCCCCTATCATAAAAAAGTAAATGGGGAGGTACTGCTGTGAAGGCTGTGAGAGAATGCTTCACATTGTACGTGCAAACTTTTATTAATAACCATCTCACCATCATTTTATTCAGTGGCCAAACTCTAATGGGTGGCACACTGCTGCCTCAGCTTCTGCAATCCAACTCCCACCCAGGGCTAACTGGTTGGAATTGGCATGTTCTCTCAAATGATTGTGTGATCTGGTTTCCTCTCACATCCCATCAATGTGCAAGTTGGTCCATTGTTTGTTTACTGTCTGTCGACCCTTGTGTGAGCAGGTGGTTGAATTGCAGGGATGATATAGAATGATGAGGAAAATGAGGAAGGGGAGTGGGAAAGCCCAGGCACGATGGACTGAATGGTTTCTTCCTCCGTCGGGAGGACAAGAGTACAAGAGTAGGCCAGTTGTCCAGCCTGATCTTGCTGGCACAATCTTGGCTGCTCTCTCTTTTTGCCCTCGGCTCCCTAATAGTTTAAATGTCCATTAGTTTCCACCTTTTTTAAAAAAAAAAATTTTATTTTTCTCACTATGAACCATATTAACCAAAATACACACAAACATTTCCCTCTTGAATATACACAGTGTCATTTTCTCCCCTTTCCCCACCCCCTCCCTCCTTCCCATCCCTTCCCTACCCACTAAACGTTCAACATATACAATACATTAAACCCATTAAACAATGTCATCACACAATGAAAATAAACAAGAAAATCGTGATATCTACTTTTACACCCTGGGTCAGTTCATTTCGTCTTCTTCTCATTCTGTCATTTTAGGGGGTGGAGGTCTGCGGTAGGACTTCTCTGTTGTGTTCCATGTACGGTTCCCAAATTTGTTTGAATACTGTGACGTTATTTCTTAAATTATATGTTATTTTTTTCCAATGGAATACATTTATTCATTTCCATGTACCATTGCTGTACTCTCAGGCTCTCTTCTGATTTCCAGGTTGACATTATACACATTAGTTTCCACCTTGAAAATATTCCATGTGTGTCCATTTGGCAGAGCTCAGCAATAGCTGCAACTTAGTCACATTAGTTCACCTGAGTCCCTATCAAATGTGACTGGACTCTGATTTGTAATCCTATCTAATGATCTAGCCAGCAGTTTGCAGAATTAGTAGCCTCTTGTCCTTCATAGATAAATGGAAGGTCTTGGAGAGAGTTAACCTTTAATACCACTAGAGTACAGTCAATTTCATGTGTTGTACCCACCCCATAATAATCTCTGGGCTGCTGTTCCTTTAGGCAGCCATGGTTCTTATTCTGATATCTAGTTATAGGTGTCTAGCACATTGAAACCTGGTTTGTAAGTTCACAGAGTAAGTACTTTAATGCATTTTCATGGAGCCAGAAGAAATTGAGATGTTTGTCCAGGTTTTACAAGGAAAGGCAGGCCCTCTGCTTTCCTGGTCTCCAGATAGGCCTTTTGGGAAAAGCATAAGATGGTATTTGTGACCTTTGAAATTGCAACCCAACAAAAACCTATTCCTCCCTGAACAAATGAAGAGGGCCTGGCCCTTTGGAAAAATCTTGTTTTTTGATGACTTACTAAAGTGTGTGTGACATTCTGGCCTTTTCACTGATAATTTTTGTGATTCACTTTGTCAGCCTTGAAGTTCTGCAGTAATGAGTTTAACATTCATGTCCAGCTGTCATGTGTTCCTCTGGTCATTTCATTGTTCCCTCCTGACACAGTGATGGTATTTTCATGACTTTTCTCAGTTGGTGCTTTCACCCTTGAAGCAAATTTAATTATTTTCCTTCTTACACCACGGTAACAGTTCCATCCAGCCCACTAGCCCGTGCCCCCCCAGATAAATTTACCTACAAACCCCATACTTTTTTGGAGGGGAGCTGGGTGGAACCCGGGAAAAACCCGTGCAGGTCGCAGAGAGAAAATACGAACTCCTTACAGACAGTACTGGATTCGAACCCTGGTCGGTGGTGCTGTAAAAACCCTTACCACAATATTAATGTCTACTCTGCTTTGTGCATGTGGGAACTAGGTTTACGTCTGGGAACTAGGTTTTTTTTGTGATTTGGAGCAAGCTTTATCCTGGATTGATATAAAGTGCAGAACAAATGTTCACTGCACGTGTGATGCATGTCCTCTTGCAACTCAGTGTACTCTGTAATGTTTTGGAAAGAAAGGCCATGACGAAAGAAATCAGAGCAGTTCACTGAAAGAAGTTGGTGGCTCTTTGTCTCATGAATTTTCCAACATCAGACTCCAGCTGAACTTAATGAGGACAGGATTCCTTTCCTGGACTGACCTGAATCAAACTGAAGCATTCCTGAATTATTAACAGATGACAGATGCTTTTTACTTGGCACTCCGCTGGGGAGAATTGGTTGCATCCAGAGAAAGTAGTGTCTATTAACTATTCCTGGGTCATGTTACACCAGTCAGGGGCATCAATCTGGCACTTCCAGCTGTGAGCCACCCTTGTGTAACCTAGCATGACCTGCATCAGTGGACACCTGCTGTAATGTGTCTTCTCGTGCACCACCTTTGGAGCATTGCGGGGGAACGTGGGCAGCAGTGTTCTTCTTCAAATGTTAGGGAAAGCAAAGTTTGCACTGTTTCCTTGTCTTCTTTATCTACTGATGTTCTTTCTTTTCTCTCTAATTTTTCCCCACTCCTCATGTTTCCAATGTCTCTCCCTCTTCCTGTCTATCCACCTTCTGTCTAATATCCTGTCATCTCTTGGCTACTCCCAGCTTTATCTGCATAATATCACCACCTCTACTTCAGTCTTGTTCAAGGATTCAAACCTGAAACGTTGGGTGACTATTTCTACCCTTGGATGCTGCCTGACCTGCTGAGTTCTTCCAGCAGCTCATTGTTAGCTCAAGATTCCAGCATTTGTAGTTTGTGTGTTCCTCTCTGATTTTAACCCGACACAGCCAAACAAGAGTCCTGGGTTAAGTAAAAACTCCCCCAAACCCATGAGCATCATCTCAGCTGGAACTGAATGTGGTGAGGGTATCTGTCTCCACTGTCCATTCAGGCAGTGAGTTCCAGATGCCTACCACTCTTTGCATGAAGAAACTTTACTCATGGCCCTCTTCTAATCCCTCAACTAATCAATTTCAATCCACTTCATCTTATTTGTTAAGAATAATTGAAAAATCCTGCTTGACCTCTCATAAAACGTCACATAAATCCGTATTCAAAACATCCATAACCTTGATAATTTTACTGCATAATTATGATTCTCTCGTGCTGTTAACATTTTCAGAAATATTTGATGGTAAAATGTCTTTTCTGTAATTCACTGACCAATAATATACATGGTATTCTCACTTTAATCCCACATGTTTACTAATTTATTAATGGTTTTAAAAAATATGGGGGTACTTGTCTTTTTGAATTGCTGTGTCGAATGCGACTGGAGACTGAGCTGAATGTTTACAAGGCATTGCTGGGGTCTTGAGTGGTATATTGTGTCCAATGCTGGGCACCATGCATTTGGAGTGAAGATGACATTAAATATTATGCAGAAGGCTTCAAAAGGAGTGACACCTGGGATGAGGAACTTAAGTAGATGTTCCATTGAAGACAAACTGGGTACTGTTTCCCTTTAAATGGGAGAAATGTTTAAAATTCATGAAGGATTTTGTGAGAGTAAATGGGGAGAAATCATTCCTGCAGTTCTACGGTTGGTAACCAGAGCTGAAGGATTTCAGTCCAGTGATAAAACTGAAGGGCAGATGAGGAATTATTTTTATAAACAGCAAGTTGCTCTGATCTGAAGTGCAGTGCCTGAAGGGGTGATGAAAGCTGATTCTGTTGTAGCTTTTGAAAAAGAACTAAATTAATACTTGAAGACGAAAGCAATTACATGGCTTTGGGGAAAGAGCAGGGGCAGGGGGACTAATTGTTTCGCTCTTTCAAAGTGTTGGCACGGGCTTGATGAACTGAATGGCCTCCATTTGTGATTCATGGCCAAATGATCATAAATTGGTTCTTAAAAAAAGCGCTTAAATCGAAATACTGAAACAACCCACCATCACATTCCTTTGAAAATGGCAAAATGCTTTATATGAATTGCATTTAAACAACAAGCATGTCATGTTTTGTGGTAATGAACAGGAGAAGTATCTCAGTCTAATTTTGTGGCAGGGGGTGGGATTGTGCTATGTGAGGCAAGATCTCAGAAGCAGGAGAGAGGTAATGAACATGCTCTGATATCATGATCGCAAGGAGATTGTCAGGTCAATGGAACAGAATTTCACATCAGAATAATCCAAAAGTATCAGATACATTTTGAAGATCAGGCTTCAGTTTATCATAATTTACTCATTTCTCATAGTTATCCCTTGAACTTCTGGTCCAAGATCACTCTGGTTAATTTTTTTAAATATATTTTATATTTAGACATCCAGCATGGTAACAGGCCCTTCTGGCCCACGAGCCCATGCCGCCCAAATACCCCAATTACCCAACAAGCCCCCATATGTATTGAAGGGTGGGAGAAACCTGAGCACCTGAAAGAAACCCACATGGACGCGGAGAGAACATACAAACTCCATTCAGACAGCGCTGGATTTGAATCTGGGTTGCTGGCACTATAAAAGAGTTGCGCTAACTGCTACTCCAATTGTGCTGCCCTTTCTTTGGCTTGGCTTCGCGGACGAAGATTTATGGAGGGGGTAAATGTCCACGTCAGCTGCAGGCTCGTTTGTGGCTGACAAGTCCGTTGCGGGACAGGCAGACACGGTTGCAGCGGTTGCAGGGGAAAATTGGTGGGTTGGGGTTGGGTGTTGGGTTTTTCCTCCTTTGTCTTTTGTCAGTGAGGTGGGCTCTGCAGTCTTCTTCAATGGAGGTTGCTGCCCGCCGAACTGTGAGAATAGGTTAAATGATTTAATTCTTTAAATCCAATCTTGCGCTTCACCAAATTTCTGCTGCATTGTCCCCAGACTAAGGAAGCAAGTGACGTCTGACAAGTCTGCTACGAGTCAGCAGACTGGCCCATACTCCTAACCTCAGTGACCAAACTTGATGAGTATTACCTCTGCCGTAACTAACTTCACCAAGAAGTGTGTGGAAAACTCTGCGACTAAGAGGGCATGGTGCGTATTCTCAAATTGAAACCATGGTTAAACCTGCTATTGAAGGCCAGGCTAGGGGCATTCAAGCTGGGAGACCCAGCCCTGCACAAGTATAACAGTAATGAAGGACGTAGACAAGGGGAATGTAAAACTGAAGGACACAAACTTAAACAATGGGAATGATTTAAAAAGGACTTGAGGGACGCCATTTTCACACTGAAGGTGATGGGTATATGGAAGAAGCTGCCAGAGGAAGTGGTAGAAAGTGTTGGTTTCTAGGCTCTGACAGCTCAGTGGTTAGAGCGCTGACCTTGTAAACCAAGGGTTATGAGTTCGTTCCTCACTGGGGCCTCATTTCTGTGAGGGTGCTTGACAAAGAGGCAACTCTGTCTTCCTTATGGTAAATAAAGTTAAAGATTTTCATGTAATACTACATTTAGAATGTAACATATGAGACAAGAATGGATCCTTCACTTTTATTACGAAGTTCAAATGCATTTTTAGACAGGTATACAGTTAAGGAAAGTTTAGACGAATATGGGGGTCAAACACAGCCAAATGGGACTAACTTGAATGGCACGGACAAGTTGGGCCAAAGGATCTGTTTTTGTGCTGTAAATCTCTATGACTATGTGTGTACATTGAGTTGATTTGCTAGACCACTCATCATGTAAGATTATGCACATGATAGCACGTGTGGTGTGCAAAGCTGCCTGGTATTCCAAGAATTTCAGAGCTATGATTGCACTCTGAAAGAGATTTTTGGAATCTTGGTTAAAATTACTTTGGCCTTCATTAGCTGAGCTGTGAGGAGGTGAAAGTAAGACATAGGTGAGGCATATGATGCTGTAAGAGAGCAAAAGTGTCTGGAATACTGAGCTGCTCTTTCTGTTAGCAAGCAGATTGACAGCCAGTGAAGAATAGATATGTTAACTATTGGAAGGCATAGAGAGATTTAGAGAGTAGCCTGAACATCGGTGGGGGCAGAACCAAATTCCATGCCTGAAAGGTTGATTGAGGGAAAATTGAATTGTTTATTGTCACACATTCGAAGATGCCGTGAAAACTTTGTTTTCCATGCTATTCAAGCAAGTCAACCAATCTTTGAATTCAATAAATAATGCAAAATAATGTTACAGGTTGAGTTTAAACAATGCAAGGGCAGCATCATTATACCGAGGAAAGGTCCATTCAAAAAACTCAGATAACGTAGGGGAGATATTATCCTTGAATCCGGTGGACTTCATTTCATTGAAATACACTTGGACGTGCACTTAAACAAGGGCCGGGGATTGACAACGACAATGTGGGATTAGGTTGGATAAATTGTCTTAGGGACAATGAACTGCGTAACTATCTCCTGTGCAATTTATTTCCATGATTCTACAAATCGATAGCAGGATAGTTCGCAGAGCGGTTAACGCAATACTAGTTCAGGACTAGCAACCTGGATTCAAATCCGGCGCTGTCTCTAAGAAGCTTGTTCGACTCCCCATGTCTGCGTGGATTTCCTCCGGATTATCTGGTTTCTTCCCACCCTTCAAACTGTTGATTCGGGTGTTTCGGCAGCAGGGGCTTGTGCGCCAGGTGGACTTATTACGTCTACATTTAATTTAAAAAATACTAGCCAGTGGAATGAAGGTCAAGAGATTATTTTGTTTAACATCTCATGTTATATGAGGAGTGTCAATATAATTGTTAGTATGGAAACTATCTATTATAATTTCCCACAAGCATCAAAGAGGTGAATGTTCAATTATGTTTTTAAATCGTGTTAGACAAGGGAGGAATAGCCAGGGCATGAAGATAGCTCCTAAATCTCCTTGGTGTGCATTATTTGTGTTTCTTGGAAACACAGTGGCATACACCATTTTCATTAACAAATGGCTGTCAGCTGGAACAGGTTATGGTACTGACATTTAAGTTTGTTTACCTTTTTGAATAGTTCAACAGGCTGGTGTGGAAAATTTGGTGAAAACAAAGAGTGTATGCAGATGTGTTTCTTGGATGTCCGTCTTCCTAATAAGTTTCAAAACGCAACTACTATGTTAAATTTCCTAGAGAATACAGGCTCAGGCCTCATTCAAAAGATTGCCCTTGTATGATCCCTCAGAACTGAACTGGCATACAACTTCTTCGATATTGTTAAGTTGAACCAAGAATGAGTGACTTCAGGATCAGAATTTATTGTCATGAACAAATCATGAAATTCGGTGTTTTGTGGCAGCATCAGAGAGAAAACATTCATATTATGAACCAGCTTAAAACAATACTATAAATTTTAAAAAATAGTGCATGGAAAGTAAGGCAATGTCTTTGGTTCATTGATCACTCAGGAATCTGATGGTAGCAGAGTCTTTAGGCTCCTGTACTTTTTCTCTGATGGTAGCAGAGTTAAGAGGGCATGGCCGTGGTGGTGGGGGTCTTTGAGGATAGAGGCTGCTTTTGGAAGTCTCTTCGATAGAGTAAAGTCTGGTGCCTGTGATGTCGCAGGCCGAGTTAACATCCCTCTGGAGTTTATTGAGAGTTGTCCTGAGAGTTGGTGCCCCCGTAGTGAAGCAATCAGCCAGAATGGTCTCCACAGAACACCTGTAGAAGTTTACCAGAATCTTTGATGACTCTACTGAATCTCCTCAGACACTTCACAAATATAGCTGTTGGCCAGCCGCCTTTGTGATTGCATCAACATGGAGGTTCCAGGACAGAGGACAGAACCTCAGAGATGTTGACACCCAAGAATTTGAAGTTCTTGACCCTTTCCACTACAGAGCCCTCGATGAGAACTGGGTTGTGTCCCTCTGACTTCCTCCTGAACCCAACAATCATCTCCTAAGTTTTGCCACTGTTGAGCGCACAATTGTTTTTTTTTATTTTTAAAACTTTATTTAAAGATTTTATCACAGGAATAAAAAGAAAAATTACATTTAAAGAAAAGATATAAAATAAAATAATATAATTACAATACAACATTAATAATCTAACTTAATTCAACCTAACCCCCCCCCCTACATATACAAGAACTAAAAATTTATATATAAAAAAAACCCACCCTTCCCCTCCCCAAAATAAAGAGTGAAGAATTAGTAAAATTAATAATATTATGTATTTAAAAAATGCACACAAAGAAAAAGAAAAATATGACAAATAAAAATAATTTTAAAAAATGATTTATCAGATCTAAAATATCACATCTAAGAACATACTTAAATCAAACTTAATTGCATATACTTAACAAATGGAGTCCACTTCAACTTATAAAAAGACATCTTATCTTGAATTGAAAAAGATATCCTTTCCATAATTAAACAAGACTTCATCTCAAAATACCACCTATCCAAAGTTGGTATATTTCTATCTTTCCAAGTAGACGCTATACATTTCTTGGTCACTGCTAAAGCTAAATAGATAAAAGAAATCTGATAATCGTTTAATCAATATATCAGGATCTAATACAACACAAATATTATATAATCTATTAAATATAGATTGAATACCTTTCCAAAGAGTGCACAGTTGTTGTCGTTTAAACCTTTTAGCGAGCTGATCTATCTCCCTCCTGTACGCTTCCTCACCGCTGTTTGTGAATCTGCCAACAACAACTTACCCTACATTTTCCAAATCTTCGTATCTCAGAATATCTTCAGGCATTTGATTAGACTTGGTGCCAGACCTCTGCTTTGTTAATTCCTGCTGTCTTCAATGAAAGAAGAAATGAGGACAAGTTTTATTTTGGGAATGATTTTACTTTCATATGTTTGCTTGAATCTTTAGAAGCCAGAATATTGTTCTATTATTTTTGAGACAAGAAATACACTATGCGTCAGTGTTTCATCCGGTTTTATTAAACACAAATAAATAATTTCAGATATTTATTTACAAGATGAATCCATATTTTTAGGATAAATTCTAACCCACAGAACCTGAAAGTTAATTCTTCACTTCTTAAAAATTAATCACCACTGGTTCTTGGCAGCCAGAGTGTGAATTTCCATATTCTTGGCCTCTTAGCATGTTTGCATGCATTGATGTTCACATGTGCCACAGAGTAGGTGGTGCTTGTAAATTTACATGAAGATCGTTTCTAGGATAAGATACCATGGTCCTCGTCTCTTAATCAATATCGTCAATGTATGAAGAAAAAGGTGAAGTATGATTTTTTTCAAATGACCAAACTTGTAATGCCCATTCAGGTAACAGAAATTTGTCCTTGCAATATTTACAATTGACTATCTAGACATTGAGATAGAACAGTGATTCTCAACTTTTTTCCCCCACTCACATAACACCTTAAATAATTCCTTATTAACTACACTAAGCTCTGTGGTTAGTTAGGGATTATTTAAGGTGGTATTTGAGTGGGAAAAATATGTTGAGAACCATTGAGATGGGGAATCACTAAATTTATGTGGGGGGGGTATGAAGTAAATAAATCAATGCAAACTGTAATGTTTGAGAACTCTTATTTCTTGATGCATCCACAGATGACGACCTTCACAAAATGGAAAAGTCAGAATAAAAAGTCCATTTTCTGGGAACGTAGCCCTCCTCCGCCCCACCCCTTCCACTCTACCCCATGAAGTGGAGATTACCTGCGGTCTTTTTCCACATGTTCATGTGTTCTACCCAAATGGGAAATCAGAGTCACGGAGTATTTTGAATTACATGTGAAAGAACAGCTCTTTATCGTTATTACTGATTCAGTCACCTGCTGCATTCACTTCACTTAGTCTCTTCTTGTCCAGTCACAGTTGAAGTGTTTTTCCTCATTGAACTGAGCCTCTTGGTCTCCTCAGTTCACCTCTTTTATACTGAGGGCAGATTCATAGCTGGAAGAATTGCTGAAAAAAATTTGGCAGCTTGGTTGTATTCTGGATGCCAAATAAAGGTTTTTGTGTGTCGTGTAACCTGACTTTTCCAGAGGCCCAATCTCCCTCAGAGGTCCAATCTTCACCACCACCTTTACCACCAGCTGCATCAGTGGCGGCATCCCCTGCTCTACCATTTGTCACATTCCACTAGCGTCAAGGCTCCCATCAGCATCACCTCACCTACTGGCACAACCACCTCCAGCACTTCCACACAAGCAAAGCACAGGCCCAAGCTCCGCCGCTATTGATACCATTGTTGTTTTCTCCGCTTCTGACGCTTGCACTGAAACAGGTCCTTTCGCGATTCCTCACCAACTGTCAAACACCCAGTTTTACATATCCTTCCCATTTTATTTTCTCCATATTTCATCTATATACACAGGGCAGTTTATAGTGTCAATTAATGTACCAACCTGTGTTGACACAATTACACATTAAGACAGCATAGCTAGAACCGGAGGTTAGGATTGAGCTCAGATCACTAGAGCTGTGAAACAACAACCCCACCAGTTAACGTTCTGCAATTTCTGAGGCACATTTGCTTTTCTGTAATCCCCAAAAGTGACCATGCAATTCAATAAGGTGCTTTCCTTCACTCGTCATGCCATTGAGTGTGAGACTCAGCCACATGTTGCAGCAATGAAAAAGGGGATCTTTTGACCTAGGGTAAAAATATCACACACTAGAGGGCATGCACTTAAGAGGGGGGAATGTTTAAAGATGATATGCAAGGAAAATTTTTCACATAGAAATGGTAGGTGCCTTGAACGAGCTGACAGGGCTTGTGATGAAGCAGACACGACATCAACATTTAAGAGGCTTTATGAGAGCCGTGAATATGCAGGAAATGGATCATGAGGCGGCAGGAAGGATTTTGTTCAACGTAACCATCGTCTATGGGACAGATATGGACTGAAGGACCAGTTCCTGTGCTGTAATATTTTATGTTTGACCTGCCAAAGATTTTCCAATTCCTTGACTGATACAACAGGTACTTTGAAATGTAATAAACCAAGTCCACAGCTCCAGTGAAAACCAATGTGTCAATGCAATGAGAAAAAGAGAAACACACTATAATTCTTTCAGATATATTATTGCAGTAGTTGATCTCAGATTAATGCTGATGAGGCATCAAAGTGGATATCAACTTAGAAAAGATTTCAGATTATTGTCAGAGTACATACCTGACATCACAACCCTGAGATTCTCTTTACTGCGGGCCAGACAGAATTACCACTTATTGATAATTCCAAACAAAAAAATTGCACACAATCAATAATGTAAACAAATAATGAACTGTAAACAGATAAGTATTGTAAACAAACTGTATGCAACACAGAGAGAATAAAATATATCAATAAAGTGCACGAGTACGAGTCCTTAAATGAGTCCCTGATTGATTTTGTTGATGAGGATTCTGATGGTGGAGGGGGAGCAACTGTTCCTGAGACTAGTGGTGCGAGTCTTGCGGCACCTTACTTGACGGAAGCAGCGAGAACAGAGCATGTGCTGGGTGGTGTGGGTCTTTGATGGCAGCGTTCTCTGCAGATGTTCTCGATAGTGGGGAGAGTTTTTCCTGTGAAGTCCTGGGCTGTGTCCACTACCTTTTGGAGGGATTTATGCTCGAGGGTATTGGTGTTCCCATACCTGACCTTGATGCACCCGGTCTATATATTTTCCACCACACATCTGTAGAAATTTGTCAGAGTTTCTGGTATCGTACCAAGCTCCGCAAACTCCTGAGGAAATAGGGGTGCTGCGTGCTTTCTTCAACATAAGTTGCATTGTGTGCTGGGTCCAGGAAAGAGCCTCTCATCCGCCCGCCCCCCCACCCCGGCCCATCGGCACCATCAACTGAGCCACAGGAGGTGCAATACTTGTGCCCGCACCTCCTCCCTCATCACGTTCGCGGCCCAAAACAGGCCTTTCAAGTGAAGCAAAACTTCGCTCATACGTCCACAGGACTGGTATACTGCTCTCTTTGTGGCCTTCCCGACATCGGGGAAACCATTCGCAGGTTGGAGATCATTTCACTCGGCACCTCCTCTTTGTTCCAAACAGCAGCGACCTCCCAGTAGCCAAGCATTTCAAATCTGAGTTTCATACCCAAGCTCACATGTCTGTCCAAGGCCTTATGTACTATCTCACCCTGTCCACACACAGATTGGAGGAACAAAACCTTATTTTCTGTCTGGACATGCTCCAGCCAGATGGGCTTAACATTAGTTCCTTTCAAACTGCAGTACTTGGGTAGCCCTACTGGGACCCGGGTGCAATTACTGGGGAAAATGTTCTGGAAGCACCTTTTAAACTGCCAACCCAAGCGATTTAAGGGTGATCCTGTGCATCACACACTCATGGCAACTATCAGCCATCAGTTGCCGGCCCTCCCTGTCCGTCAGTCGCCGCCCCACCCCCCTCCCCCCCCCCCCCCGTCAGTTGCCAGGGCCTCCTTTGCTACTCCTGTCAGTTGCCCTCCCCATTAGTCGCCACCCCCACCATCAATTGCCACCTACCCCCGTCAACACCCGTCAGTTGCTCTCCCCATCAGTCATCAATCGTCACCTACCCCATCCGTCGTCCCTCGTCCCCCCCCCCCCCCGTGACGTGCCGCTGTTGGGGGGAAGATAGTTGCTGCTGTGATGCAATGCCTGAGCGGTTCCAGTGACATGAGGGATTATGGGTAAACAAAACAGCCATTTCCTCCCACACTCCGTCATTGAGCCATCGCTGTGAACCGGGGCGGCTTTTGCAGCAGCAGTATATCACAGCCCCCCACTCTGCCCCTGATCGCCACAGCGACCCCACTCCCCTCCACAGCAGTTACCTCCCTCCTCCAACCCCCACCAATTGCGGCAGTGATCTCTCTCTCATTCCCCTCCCCCCAGGCAGCAGAAGCGGCCTTTCTCCCCCCAATCATAGCCTCCCACTCTCCCCCTGATCGCCACAGCGACCCCACTCCCCTCCGCAGCAGTTACCTCCAACCCCCACCGATCACGGCAGTGATCTCTCTCTCATTCCCCTCCCCCCAGGCAGCAGAAGCGGCCTTTCTCCCCCCGATCACAGCCCCCCACTCTCCCCCTGATCGCCACAGCGACCCCACTCCCCTCCACAGCAGTTACCTCCCTCCTCCAACCCCCACCAATTGCGGCAGTGATCTCTCTCTCATTCCCCTCCCCCCAGGCAGCAGAAGCGGCCTTTCTCCCCCCAATCATAGCCTCCCACTCTGCCCCTGATCGCCACAGCGACCCCACTCCCCTCCACAGCAGTTACCTCCAACCCCCACCGATCACGGCAGTGATCTCTCTCTCATTCCCCTCCCCCCAGGCAGCAGAAGCGGCCTTTCTCCCCCCAGTCATAGCCTCCCACTCTCCCCCTGATCGCCACAGCGACCCCACTCCCCTCTGCAGCAGTTACCTCCAACCCCCACCGATCACGGCAGTGATCTCTCTCTCTCTCTCTCTCTCTCTCTCTCTCTCTCTCTCTCTCTCTCTCTCTCTCTCTCTCTCTCAACCCCCCCCCCCGCAGCAGAAGCGGCCCCTCTCCCCCCCCCCAATCACGGCCCCCCACTCTCCCCCCGTCGTGGCAGAGGCACCTCAGCCAGCACACAAGTACTGACATCACCAGAGTAACCAGGTCGGCCATTTCCCCTTTCAAACTGCTGGAGCAGGATGCCCAGGTAAGTTTTACTGGGTTCTCTGAATACCTCTGTGGTAGGTTAGGGACCCAGTTGTGTTCTGACCAGGATGAACCCTTTCAAATTGCCATGTAACTGGGTCTCTAACCGTGCAAATTGCCCAGTTAACCCCATTTTACATGGCACTTTGGAAGAGCCTATTGACTTCTCTGCTTTCTGCTAAACTTGCTCACCTTTTCCTCCCCCACTTTCTAGTTCTTCCAGTTCTCTCCGTCCTTCCCCCTTATCCACCCAGCCATCCTTCCTCCCCCTCCCTCCTCTCTCCACCTATCATCTCCCCAAATGCCAAACTGTAATCGATAAAGAGCATCCTGATGTATGCATCTTTACTGTCCAGGTGTTTCAGGGCTTTGTGTAGAGCCATTAAGATGGCATCCATCATAGATCTGTTGCTACGATAGACAAACTGGAATGTATTCATGTCGCCGCTCAGACAGGAGGTGATATGCTTCAACACCAGCCTTTCAAAACATCACTGTTGATGTAGAGTAAGTGCTACTACAGGTACACAATCCTTTATCTGGATATTTAAAATCCAGAAAGCTCCAAAATCTGGCAAGTGGGGAGAGAGACAGCAGCACGAGTCGGGCGAGTAAAGAGGAGAGACCGGCAGTGTGAGTCATACAGGTGAGAGATCAGCAGCGCAAGTCAGGCTGGCGGGGGGGAAGACTGGCAGCACAACTCTGGCAGGCGAGAGACCAGCAGCATGACCCATGTGGGCGAGGGGGGGGGGGAGGAGACCAGCAGCGCGAGTCGGGCAGGCGAGGGGTGGGGGTGGAGACGGCAGCACAATATGGGTGGGCTTAAATCTGGCTTTCCAAAATTCGGAACACACTGTCCCCCAAGGGTTTTGGATAAAGGATTGTGTACCTGTAATTGATAGTCATTAAGGCAGGTTACTGCCCTCTTCACATTACCATATACCCCCACCCAGCTTCACATTACCATTGACTTCCCCCAGTTGTTTCCCCTCCTCGTTTATCAGAGATTGATATACCTCTGAATTAATGTAAACCCCCCCCAGCTTCACATTACCATTGACCTCCCCCAGTTGTTTCCCCTGCCCTTTTGACGAAAACAATTTCAAAGACTGACTAATTCTAGATCCTCGCTGAAGAGGAAACATTCTCTCCACATTATGGGTTTCCATCACATTGCTCCACCCTCCCTTAAATCAGCAATGTCTCATCTCTTTGTTTTATCCTTTCAAGTGATGTGCGTGCATTTCATTTTTCTAGAGTGACTTGTACCACTGCAGTGTTACTTGACAAGATCAAAATAATGCAGTGCCAGCGCTGCCGCTGGTGCAGACAGGCGGTGAGCCGGGAGAGGAGACATAGCACTCCCCCGCAGGGTTCTACCGCCAAGTCCAACTACCAGCGGCTCTGTACAGCTTCAAACGACTTATTAAAGGAGCCAACTGTGATTTAATTTAAAAATCCTGCGACCACGGGGTCTGGGCATAAGACGACGACGACACCAGTGTTCTGCAGCAGCCTGGAAGGGTTGCAGACTCCAGGGAAGCAGAGGACTGGTGCAGGGCACCCAAAGGCGGAGTGCTGGCGACTGCGGTCGAAGGACCCAAGCCAGGCTCCGTACTCCTGGAGACTGGCTGAACGAATACCAGATATCGAAAGCAGGATGCGAGAGGGTGCTGAAGACTTGTTGATCCTGCCGGGGGTGTTGAAGACTTGTTGATCCTGCCGAGGGTGCTGAAGACTTGTTGATCCTGCCGAGGGTGCTGAAGACTTGTTGATCCTGCCGAGGGTGCTGAAGACTTGTTGATCCTGCCGAGGGTGCTGTAGACTTGTTGATCCTGCTGAGAGTTTGGATCTGGACCTTGGGTGGCTGGTGGTTTGGACTGAAATGCGTGTGGCTGCGGGAATGCTGGAGGCATATCCATGGACAGGAGTTGATGGGAAATGGAGAGAATAAAATGGGTGCTTAAGAGTCAGCATGAACTCGGAGGGACATAGGTCTTGTTTCTGTATTTGACTCTACAAAGGAATGACAGTCGTGATAATGCTGGTGACCTTTTGATATGAATTCAGTTCCTTTGCAGTCTCTGGTTTAGCAGATGCTACCGAGCAAGCCGCAGCACATTGCTGCACACCACTTTGTTGTTACTGTTTACGGTACCTGTGGTTTGCCAGTCAAGAAGAGCGTGAATGTTGATGGATTGTGTGTGTAAATTTTGAGTGGATTTCTTTGCCCTGGATGATGTTGAGGATTTTTGAGTGTCACTGGAGCTGTACTCACACAAAGAACTAGAGTTTTCTGGCACAGTGTTAACTTTGCTGTGTTGGTGGCAGATGGCTTTGGGGTGTCAGCAAGTGACTCACTCAAAGCAGAGTAATCTTGTATCCTTCCAAGCACTAATCTGATATAGTGTTCTTGCACTTGGGGAATGATTATTACTAAAAAAAACCCTAAAAATAGAGTAAAGGCATCAAAACTTGTCACCTGACCAGTTTATCAGCATGTAGACAGCTTGTCACAGATGGCCATGTTGTCCACCTTTACATGGCCAATAAGAACACATTACATCATTGGCTCTCGGCCAATGAAAAGACAATATGTAATTAGCCCTTTTAGAATTAAATCAATTAACACTCCTGTCGACAGGAACACTTCCTGAGTGCGAAATATGACACCAGAATACAAAGTTCATTTTGTCACTTTATGTGACTGATATCAGTAATGTTTTTGGCTCAGTGCTGAACACCCCTCCTAAGTCCCTCACCCTCAAAGTGTTCATGGTGGGAGATTCAGCAATGGTCATCTTTGCATGCCTTCAGTCTCCCATATATGTCTTGCTTGCCACTTAGCTTGGTGGTTTTACAAAACAGATCTCTCCTTCCTCAACCACACATGATTAATAAATTGAGTGTGTGGCATGATGCAAGGGAACTTGTTTCTCCTGTTATTTGACTTCTGTTTTATCCAAGCAAGGTATGTACTGTTACTGGGAAGTATCCTCATAGAATTGCTTTCACCTGCAGTGCAAACAAGTAGCAAGAGCAAAATAATTTTTCCAAAATTCATTACCTGGCTAAATTCCAATTTACACAGTTACACAAATGTGCTGTGAAATGACAAAGATGAAAAGAAATGACAAAAATGAAATTATTGTGATCAAGGGAAATTTCAGTGATCCATTTGGCGACAGACAGTGCCCACGCACTCAGCATGGAATCCATTTTGGTGGCTTTTGTGTTTCTCAGCTTCTCTTGATCAAGAACATCTTTAATGAGAAGTTGTGAGCATGTCTTTGTGGATTCCTTGCACTTTTGCTGTCTGATAAACTGAGTTACCACACTGGCATGGTGTTAAATAAATATTTGCTTAATTTTCAATTATAAGCAACAAAGTGTCCAACAGAATTACTCGTCCTTTGTAAAGCAATAATAAAGTAAACTGCACTCCTGCATTATTCTTGACAGATAATGAATTGTGCATTATTTATGTAATCACTTAGCTTTCAGTTCAATTTATTCCAGAAGAGGCAGCAATCAGCCTAATTTTTAGATTTTTTTTAAGAAAACTTGCCTGTAGGCTTCAGCTTCCAGCCTGTTAGTTGTCAGGATCACATCTCAGGAACAAAAGCATGACCTAAATTGCTGGCAATTTCTCCTGAAATCAACCCCTCATTACTCAATTGTCTCCTTAGCTTAAGAGGTACAGAGGAACAGCCAGCAATTATGCCTGGAATTTGCACACTTTCTGAATGGTTAGGCTAAAGCCTTTTGTGGTCCATTGTAAACCTGTGGACAATTTCTGAAGGGGGCCCTTTGCCAGAAATTCTTCTGTCCTGCCACATCTGTCCCATTTTTGTGGCCTTGCATCTCTCTCCCAAGTTCATGACGAGGCCAGACCTGAGCAAAAAGGGATTCCAATTTTCTATTTGTGTCACTAGGAATTAGTTCAGCGGAATTCTATTGGGAAGGGAAAAATTCTAATTCGGTGTATGTTCAGAATTTGAAGGAAATTTCATTTTGGTTGACGGTGGACAGTAGGTGTAACTCAATTTCATGTGCCCAATTTTCCTGAGCATTGATAGTGGAAAAGGTGATATTATCTACAATTTAAGGAACGTTCCCTGCTCCTGGACCCTCCCGCCCGATCTTGCTTTCAAATCGAGTTATTGTTAGAATTACATGGTAAGAGTGCAAACGTTTCCACAATCCAATTCCACTATCCATGCTTACCAAGTACGAAATTAAAACATCCCAAATTTTCAAATAAGTTTTGTTGTACCAACTGAAAATTTGAATTCAGTCCTAATGTTGATCTAATAGCATTGTGATAAAAGAGTTTGTAAAACTAATTGATTGGACTGAGAAAGAAACCAGAACTAGGGAAGACAATAACATCTACAATAATGCCCAGTGGGTAAGGAGATTGAGACTTAATATGTTTGTTTGTTCACCTGCAGGAAATTCTATTACATCACCATGTTGAGAGATCCAGTTTCTCGCTACCTTAGTGAGTGGAGGCACGTCCAACGAGGAGCCACGTGGAAAACATCTCTCCATATGTGTGACGGCAGAACACCAACACCCGAGGAGTTGCCATCGTGTTATGAGGGGAATGACTGGTCAGGTTGCACACTTAAGCAATTCATGGATTGTCCATTCAATCTGGCAAACAATCGCCAAGTTAGAATGCTAGCCGATCTCAGCCTGGTGGGCTGCTACAATATGTCCTTTATAAGTGAGAGGAAGAGGGCTCAGATACTTTTGGAAAGCGCCAAGAAGAACCTCAAAGATATGGCTTTCTTTGGTTTGACTGAGTTCCAAAGGAAAACACAGTATTTGTTTGAGAGAACTTTTCATTTACAGTTCATTAAACCCTTCATACAGTTCAACAGTACCCGTGCATCAGGTGTGGAGACTGATAATGAGACAATCCATAGGATTGAGGAGCTCAATGACCTAGACGTCCAACTGTATGACTATGCAAAAGACCTTTTCCAACAGCGATTCCAGTACAAGAGGCAGTTAGAAAGGATGGAGCGACGGATACGGAATCAGGAGGAACACCATCAGCAGAAGATCCCTGATGAACTGCCCAAAGAGGAAATGGAAGAACAAGGGCGAGTGCCCACAGAAGATTATATGAGCCATATTGAGAAATGGTAGCCATGGGGCACCATGGCTTGCATCAAGTTCTTAAAACTTTTGGTCTTCTAGATCATAACAAATCTTGGAGATTGAAAGAAAATTTCATGTCTGTAATGTTGAAATGAATATGTAAAACAGAATTGTTTGCTTCAGAGCAGTATGGGTCGTTCTCGACCAACTAGGTGCACGTGAATCTGGAAACAGAATCAAGCCAGGATACTCCAGCTGGTCAACCAAGTGATCAAAAGGCATGATCCAATGGCCCAATGCAGTGGATGTGTATGGAGTTATGAACAATGGATAACAAAACTTTCCAACTGCATTGTGACACCTGTAAACACATTTTTCATCAAGAAACTAATTGTGTTTGCTTCAGCTTAGCAACTCATGCTGTTTTTAGCTCTCTACATGATATGCAGTTGTGGTCATTTTATGGTTTTTAAAATGTTAAAATTCAGGGGTGAGATTTTGTACAACCACTGGCCAAGTGAACCACTGAGTAAGAGCATTCCAAATCTCATTCAATCCAATAATTTCTCCTCTAAACCAACCCAGTCTTTTTTTCTTTAAATGTTTGCTTTTAAAATCCTTTCCTGAAGGTTTTGGCTCCATCACAAGGGTACTAATCCATGGACATCAATTGCCTTCCTGTTCCCCATCCAAATAATTATGACATCCTTAATGTGAATGTGGAGCAATTATCCAACAATGAAGAGGACATCTTGGTCAAACCTCATCGAGTCCACAAATAGCACCCACACATCGGATACCAGATGTTAAACAAGAATGAGAACCATACCCAATTTTTTTTTTGTTCTTTTGTTGTCCCTTCTATTTTTCTCTTTTGTAAACCTAGAACACTGCATTAGTTATAGAGCCCTTACCTTGGATGAGATCAGCCATCTCACCGCACACTGGGGATCACACTCTTAGACCATCTTGAACTCTGTAACTCTGAGACTGGCGTTGTCCCGAAGCACAGCTGAATTATCAGTGGTCAGGTTCAGTTTATTTAAGCCACAAGCAGTTGAGCACATACTCATCTCATCTGAGAATGTGGTTGGGCAAATTCATGCAGGTAACTTAAAGATTATTTTATTTCAACATTGTGATGAGAATTCATGATACTTATTTTGTCAGGACTAAACAAAGTTTTAAAAAAGTGAATGTTGTACCTTTTTAATATTTTCTTAACCAGTCTGAAATAGTCCACTTAATATTCTCAACATTGTTAAGTTGTGAACTGCTTCACGCAATTAGAATACTTCATGTTAAGAGTTGATGTCAAGCACCCTACTGAAAACAGCTCTAAATGTATTGCATTTCATGAAAGATACCAAACTATTAGATTACGGACAACTGGTGATCTTGATCCATAACCTCAGTCATAATAGAAATGTGGCCTGGGATTGTTCGTATATAGGATCAATTTAATTTCCAATTGAAATTAACTTGTACATCCTTGAGCTTAGTTCTTTGAAAGCTCATTTGCAATGACATAATGTGGAAGTCTTGCTGGTACCTTTTACTAACCTATCATCATCTCAGACTAATCATAGGAAATGTTTTTTTAACAGAATCATCTTAGATAATTATTTTTAAACATGATAAAGTCAGAGCATTTGTTAAAACAGTACCTCCTGAAGGGAGCCGGGTGCCATCATATTTCTTCCCCTCCCTTTTTTTTTGTTATTCAAGATCTCATGTAATTGCTCAGTACACCACTATATATGCACTTCAACGTTCACAATCTAACACTAACTCTCTCACACACACACTTCCTCTATTTGAGAAAATTCATAAATGTCAAATATGTATCCATCTGTAAACGAACTGTTGTAGCTTCCTTTGTTTATAAGAGTCATTGGAGATGTATCATATTTTAAATTTTGGTAATAAGTTATTTGTTGCATACAAAAAAAACAGATAAATAATGAAGCAGGCTGCTACTCAGCAATAACAGATGATGCCCCTTATCTTTTTAGAGATTTTGGAAGGGATCTTCTTGTGAAATGATCCACATATATAAATGCAAATTCTGTGTAATTTGGATATAAATACTGCTGCTTTTGAAATCTTAATTTACTATGATATTTCCTCTATTGATGTCAATGTTCAAAGGGTTTTTAACCTCCAAACTCCTGCAAGATTAAGGTACAGTACCAGAGGCCGCTTTGGATTTTTAAAAAAATGTTTTTCCTATCCAGCCTTCATGATTAATCATTTTGCCTGGGTGCATTGACTTCAACAAATGCAGTAACGTTTTGGGAGCCTTGCTTGTTCCTGTTTAAATTGCTGCAAAGCCATAAAGGGAGTCTCACTGGTCAATGGGAATGAAACGGCCAGTGACCGCTCAGTGCAATTTCCTTTTCCCCAGGTACCAAACTCCAGCATTTAATGGGGAGCTAACAATTTTGTAGTTGAGTACTTGGGTGGGCTCTCTTTCTGGAAAAGCTCTCTTTCTGGTTTCATATATTACTGTTTGATTAAGAAAAGACAAATAACTTGTAGTTGAAGATGTGATTGGTAATGCAGTTATGTAATCTCACTCCCCCCAAAAAAGCTGGCAGATCTTACTCATCAGGAGTAATGGGCTTATATTTCTGAGTGAAAAATTTTAACATGTTTTGATATATGTCACTGAGATACAAGTGATAAAATAAATGAATATGTTCAAATGGCTTTGCTGTCTAAGTCACTGTTATCCAACATGTCACACACAGTAGTATTTGCTCCAATATTGTTTGTTCATGTCAATATTTCAGTGATTGTGTTCAGTGTGGTGTTGTATGGTGTCAAGCATAAGGAGTACACCACAGCATCAACTGCTTCTTTAAATGAATTGGTGATTGAAATAATAGCTTAATTGTGAAAGTACCCCATTCCACATGATCACAATTCCTATCCGGAACAATATGACCACTCAAATGTTCAAATCTCTACAAGAAAGGTTTAAAGAGTCAACTTGACACAGTACATTTTTCAAAATTATTTTCCAAACTTGTACTGTGCTCATTAATCTGGAAGCAAAATGGTTTTATTTGTTTTCCTTTGGAGGAACATGAGTGAAATGTACTCAAATGAAGAAACTACAGGATAAATGGGAAATACCTGTAAATGCTAGAGATGGATTGTTATTTTTGGCCCATGTAGAAAAGTATGACTGAGTTGACATAGTCTTCTTCATGGATAATAGTTTACTCCAGAGTGATTGTTCTTTCTGACTTCTGCCGCTCCTTGATTGATGATGCATATATGAATATCTGTTTTATATGAAAATTATTTTCTTAGTCAACATTTTGGATCAGGCCCCTTTCTCCAGTTCCAAGTGTTCATCATTTCTCTCCATGGATGCTGCCTGACCTCTTGCAACCTTTCATTTTCTCATGGTTCACTCAAAATAGGAAATGATGGTCATGGAGAAGGCTAAGGACAGACAGGTTGCACCTGCACTTTACCTCTCTTGTCTGTCAGTCCTTCCTCACCTCTCACTTGCCAACCCCTGCTGCATCCCTTGCCCTTTATCTCTTTGTTGTGTCTATCTCCCCTTTACACTCTCAATCCTGATGGAGTTTCTTGACCCAAAATGTTCACCATCCTTTTCCCTCCACAGATGCTGACTGGCCCACTGAGTTTATCCTGAAGCTCCTTATTTTGCACCAGGTTCCAGCATCTGCAATTGCTTGTGACTCTCTGGCTGAACAATCCTTTAAGTCACTACCAAGGACATCAATACAGTTCCACAAAGCAGGGAATCTGTACTGCTGAATATACTAACTTCACCATTTTCAGACTACATGATGACAGATACAATATATGGCATGGTAAACTAAAATTTGTTTTAAAGTCATTGTAAACAATGCAATTCAAGTTCTATTTGAAAAAATGCCCCATGTGTAGAAATTATTTCAAATGTTTCTTTTAGTCATTTCCAGCAGTAATTTTATTTCCAGTGGTTTATTTTAAATATTCAAAGCTTGAGATTTCCAAACCCTTAAGAGTAGATGTAATGTGTTACTGAATAGATCAGAGCTTTTAAACTCCTGTGCTGGGAAGACCAAAATCAGGTTGAGTGATAACAATTGACGAGAGTTACAGCGTGGTCCAGTGGCCATTTTAATTCACTGTCTCATACCTGTCCTGATCTCCATAGTCTCAGCCTCCTGCAGTATTCAGATGAAGGTCAATAATTACTCAAGGATTGGTAATTCATTTGATTAAAGCACTTTGCTACTTTCTGAACACGTCTGCATTTAATCATTTCAGTTGCAACCATTTTTCTGATGGCAGCTGTCATAATGATTCTGCTATTCCCATTAAAATCTTTTTTAAAAAATTATACATACAGCACGGTAACAGGCCAATTCGGCCCTAGGAGTCTCTATGCTGCCCAATTTACACTCCATTAATCTACACCCCGGTAGGTATTTGAAGGGTGGAGGAAACTGGAGTCCCTGAAAAAAACCCACGCAGACCCATGGAGAATGTGCAAACTCCTTGTAGACAGTGCAGGATTCGGACCCAGGTGGTCCCTTGCCTGTGCACTTGTTTAAAATCTGTGGAGCCAACAGCACTTTCCCCCATTGATACAGGGTGGGTTAAGGGGACCAATGGGGTCAAATTGAAACCTGACATTTGGAAGATTTTGTTGGAATTATCCTGCTTTTCCTCACTATTGTGTGTTGCAGTTCATAACATCGTGGATTGCTACACCAGTTGATTGTTCATTAAAAATGGCTGGCATTGGGATGTAAATGAGGCTTTAATGACCTGCTGTGATGATGTTTACAATCCTGAAACACTGATTTTAAAAGTGCTGAGACATTCTCTCTCACAAGCCTGTAGTATCATATTTTTCAAAATGAAGCGTATACATTGGAGGCACATGGGAGACTGCAAATGCTGGAATCTGGAGCAAAAAAAACCATCTGTTGGAGAAACTCAGTGGGTTGAACAGCATCAGTGGGAGAAAAAAGAATGGTCAACACTTTGGACTGGAACCATTTTGATGAAGAATGTTTTCACAATTTTTCTTTATGTACTTTTATACATTTCCCCTTCTCTGGCTTTCATTAAAATCTCTCCCGCCCCCCCCAGCCTGCCATCTCAACTTTCCCTGCCTCCTTTTGCACAAACATGATAAATTCCACCTACTCCCTTATCGGATCTTTTGATGGTCTGGATTCGTCTCCCATTGCTTGAATTCTTTCTGATATATTCCTGCTTCTGCCTTTTCTGATATTTTCTTGAAGAAGGGCTCAGGCCCAAAACGTTGGCAATATGCTGTATCATTAGGCCATGTAACATGTTAGTGCCCCAGTAAGAAAGGGTCTGACCCGGTCAGCGTGGTCCTAATCCAACTGGGTCCCTGACCTACCTCAGAGGTAATCAGGGAACCCAGTTAAACTGAACTAGGTTGTGTCCACTGGCAATTTGAACAGGGAAATGACCAACCCAACTACTCTGGTGATGTCAGCACTTACGCGCTGGTGTCACAGGGAAACCGCTGGCTGAAGTGCCTGCTGCAATCGGGATGGGAGGGAGAGGTCACTGCCACGAGGGGATAAGAGGGGTCGCTGCCGTGGGGAGGGGAGTAGGGGGGGTCACGAACTGCCGCTTCTGCGAACACCTCTCCAGTTTGCAGTGACAGCTCAATGTTCGCATCAGTGGGACGATGCTGGGGGTGGGGAGAGCGTGATTGATGGGGTGGTTGTTGATTGACAGTGGGGGTGGCAACTGACGGGCAGGGTGACTGACTGGTGGGGGTGTTGATTGGCAGTGGGTGGTAACTAACCGGGAAGCTGACTGACTGGGGATGGCAACTGATGGCTGGTGGTGGGGGGCGGGGAAAACTGACTACTGATAGTTTCCGTGAGTGCGTGATGCATCACTTATCGCACCATCGTGGGAGTGGGATCCCCCTTAAATCGCTGGGTTGGGGATTTAATGGGTCAATTCCTCTGCAGCTTAAAAGGTGTCTCCAGCACCTTTGCCCAGTAATCACATCTGGGTCCCAGGAGGGCTATCCAGGTGCTGCAGTTTAAAAGTTTTTTTTCTCCTATAGATGGTGAATAGACCAGCTGAGTTCCTCCAGCATTTTATTGTGTTTATTATAATCACAACATCTGCAGCCTTTTGTGTTTCTCTCATTACTTTTGTTTTATGTACTTTTTACTTTCAAACATAGTTTGCATTTTTTACTTTAAATTTCCTGCAGCGAATGCTTCATGAGGACTCTTCAATCTGGTGTGGAACCTCATTGTTTATTGGCCTGTGAACAGATGTCATATTTGGCTGCAGGGGGCAGCTTGTTGGAGAACCCACCTCACCAAATAAAACCTGTGTAATCAGTGGAAACCCTTATGCACAGAGTAAATTAATATCCAAAAGAGCTGGAGAAACTCAGCAGGTCCCACAGCATCGATAGGAGGCAAAGATATATAATCAACATTTTTGTCAAGGCAGTGAGGTGCATGCTTTTCCTTTATAGCTGAAAGCAAAAGTAGGACCGTTAACTTTTACATCACAGAAGCTGCCTGATGTGTTGAGGATTTCCAGCCTTTTCTATCTGTGTCTGAGACTTGGAGTAATTGAAGTATTTTGGCTCTAATCAGTTCATTTGTTTGAAATTACAGTTTACAACACTATATTGATTAATATGATGATGAGAATGAACATAGTGGTCTGTTTAAAAGCTCCATGATCTAATGGATACTTAGTCCCCAGTAGAGTTTTTGACAATCTCGCAGCAGGGTCACCATTAAAACAATTAACGTGATTGTTGCAGCAAAACCCTTGTCGTTTGGACACTGCGCCTCATTACTGAACTCTTGCTTTTAGCTGGTACAGTTTTACGAGCTGCATCAACATTCCAGTGCAATAGCAGATTTTTACAACAGGATCCTAATTTCATTCTATACTTTGTAAAAAAGATATTGCATCAACATGTCCATCAATATCACCATTTAACAATGGAACAACATTTTAATACTTAGAATACATTGTGAATGTTTAATTCAAAACTCATTATGGCCATCCTAACCCAGCAACTTAACCAGATTCATTATTAAATGAAATGGTTCTTGATTGTTTTTGTCACCTCCGTGCTCAAATATTCCAGCGATCCCATTGCCACACCCCACGCTCCTTAAAATGTTCCTTTATCAACCTGCTCTCTGTGCCTTATATCACACCCAGTCTGACTCCTTTTGTCAGAAATATGATACGACTTCCGTGTCATGGAGTTAAACACTTGGCTCAAACTAGGGCAGTATTTGAACATAACTTTCTATTCGCATCACTCTTTGGAATGTCCACTAATGAATATCTTGGAACTGATCCCAAGAGAACATCATCTGGTCAAAAAGCAGAAAATACTGGAAGTACTCAGCACGTGGGCAGGAAACTGGAGATAATCTTTCAAGTGAATGGTCTCTCATTCAATTGTAGGTGTCCAAAATCTACTGTATTCTGCTTCTCTTTATTTACTCAATGCTGTGTGTGGAAATTGTAAAAATTTCCAAAATTTAAAATGTTCACCGTTTTTTTCCGAACCAATCTTCTCATAGAGCTACTCAATCCAGTAAATAACCTGCCACCTCCAATCTGTGCAGTCCTGGAGCATTTATAGAGGAACAACCAACAAGAAATATATCTGATCTTGGTAAAAGGCCTCAGAAGCAATTGGCTTCCAACATTTCAAATGTAATTGTCAGATCAAACTAATAAAGGGAACCCTACACTACATTCTGTGTTGGGAATTTCAATCAACATAATTATCTTTGAATTAATCTGCCTATGTTTATCTTGTTCAAAATAAATTAATTCTGATAGTATATTTTTGGTTTCTGAGACTTGGATAAAAAATATCTTTAAACAGTATGAAGGAATCCAATTTCTTCATAAAGCATTATTTACCAGGAGGAAGTATGCTTATTTCAATGGTAATTGAATAATGTGAATGCGAGAGCTCCATTTCTTTTCCTCCGCTGAAGGATTTAATGTTATAAGATAATCCCATTGTTGGTTAATTATATACATCATAAACCATTTAGCTTTTTATTTTTCACCCTTTCACAAGAAGTTGCAGCTGTTATCTTCAAAATGGACTGATGGCATCTGAAGGAATTGGAATAAACACAAGTTCAGACAAATTGAGTAAGGCATTTTCTGTTTAATCCTTCAGAAGATCCTGTGAAGGTGAAAGATTATTTGTATTTTGCAAATTGCAATCCAATTCCAATTGGTTCAGCTGGATCAATCTATCAGTTCAATCTTTGATCGACCTTCTATTGCTATCTTTTCATACCCATTTATATCTCTTTCCTTCCATCTAATTGAATTGTACAATATACACTTTAACTCACTTTCTCTCAGCCATGAGGCATAAAAAAAAATTGGCGATGCTGCTGTGGATCCTCCTAGTCCGACTACCGTCAGCTCCATGCAGGCTTTAAATGGCCTGTTAAAGGAGCTGATGGAGGTTTATTTTAAAAAATATCCTGCCTCTACAGGGTCTGGCCCCAAGATAGCAGCACCTATGTTCGGCTGTGGCCATGAGGAGTTGCAGAGGATTGGCATAGGGCACCAGAAAACAGGAGCCCCCCCTTCCCCCCCCCCCCCATTTCAGAAGGAGAAGCAGAGGAAACGACCCACAGGGATGGGGACCAGTGAGGGGTCACCAAGGCTGAAGAATACACAGGCTGTGGGCTGTTGGTGACTGCGGTCAAGGGATTTGCATCAGGTTCCAGACTGCTGGAGACCAACTTAAGATTGACTGAAGGGGTATGAGGTATCAGAACCGAGATGTGAAAGGGTGCCGAGGGCGCTGAGAGCTTCCTGGTCATGTCAGAGGTTTGGATCTGGAGCAAAATGGCTGCCAATTATTTGAACTGAAGGCTCTGGCTGTGGAGACTGCGGAAGCACTGGAGACAAGTTCACGGACACTTGCAGACTGGCAGGGCCCTCTTCTCTTTTTCTGACGGCAAAGGATGCCAGGCAATTTCTGCTGATGGCAAATTTTACTGTAGACTAAAGGAAATTTTGTGCAATATCACATTTTCTATTTTATTATGTGGCAATTATGTGATTGAATTTTGTGTGCAATCCTTTAACTTCCATAACCACATTGATGCTAAAGGTGAACAATTTCATGTCCAGATTCTTCTCAAGAAAACATATTTTCCTGATGCAGAATATTCTTCCATCCCACTCTGACCCCTGCTTCTTTCATTCTCTCCTGTCCTCTAAACCTAGCAAGCTTCTCACAAAATGTCTTTATATTTTCTCTCTGGCTCAGGGTAACTTCATTTGAAAATGGTGCAGTGAAGTTTAATTGTCAAAGCTACCATATAAATGCAAGGAGTTGCTTATCCATTTAGTTCTCGTCATATCTTTTAATCTCAAAATATCCTGACACTTCAGGAAATGGAGCAAATTTGATTTATAAATTCATTTTTGGATTTCTTACAATCCTGCAATAAATACACAGCATTTAACCATTAGATCTTTTGTACACTCATCATTCTGGCAGATTAAGCACAGAAAGTATGCACTGTGGAGGAGTTATTGGTTTCCTCATGCCACTATAAATTGTTAGGAAGTGCTGTGTTCACTTTTCAAGGAGAGCAGCATTAATAATTGGACCTTGTTTACTGCAGCATTATCAAACTGTGTGTACAGAATGTTGCACTGCAAAGAACAATACAAAACCAGGCACATCTTCTCTTCTACACTCTCTGTCTTCCACAGTGGCCACTCCCTTTGTGATACTCTTCTCCACTCCTCCCTTCCCACCAGTGACCCCCTTAGCACCTACCCCTGTGAATGCAGGGGATGTTCCATTTACACCAGCACCTCCCCCCTCACCACCAAACAGTTTTTCCAAGTGAAGCAACGCTTCTGATTTCGCTGAGGTCATCTGCCGCATCTGGTGCTTCAGTTGCCATATTCGTCTGCATGTGAGACTGGACGCAGACTGGTCCTTTGCTTCGTTCAGCACCTTGGCTCTATCTGCCGCAATAGTGGGCTCTCCCAGCGGCCACCCATTTTTATTCCTCGCCCCATTCCCTTGCTGTCCATGGTCTCATGCTCTGCCAGTCTGAGACAACTCACACACTGGAGGAACAACATGTTGCATTCCATCTGGGAACCCTGCAACAGCATGGCATTAGCATTGACCTCCGGTTTCCGTTTCCTCTCTCCCCCCCTCCATTTTTCCCCCTGTTTCCTTTCCTCTATCTCTCTCTCTCTTCCCTTTTCCTGCTGTCTCCTTCCCTCTGATTTCACTGAGCCAAAAACATCTCCCATCAATTCTCATCTTTCCTCTCTTTATTATCCTTTTGTCTGATAGTTTGTACTCCTCCACTGTCCATTCTTTCCTTCTCCCTGGCCTTTTAATTCAGGTGCTTGCCTGAATACCTTGAAGAAGGGCTCATGCCCATTAACATCGGTTGTACATTTTTACCTTGCAGGGATGCTATGAAGCTTGCTGAGTTCCTCCAGCTTTTCTACGTTTTCACTATAATTACAGACTCCACTCAACACAATGATGAAGTTTACTTTGGCCAACCAGTTCCTCCACGAAGTTGCTTGTAAAATCAATTTTGTTTCAGAAACAAATGATGTGTATAAAAACATTTTTTCCCCAGTGCATAGATATAAAAGAATGCTGCAGAATCATCTGATTTGCATTTCTCACACATACACCTCAACTCCTCAGCCGATGGAGTTTGTTAAAGGACTGATGAAAATTGACCAAGGCTCAGATTAAGGTCAAATTATTTGAACTCACCAGTAAGACCTCCCTTGATCAGAGAGAATAGAATTTCTCTTGATCATTCTCAGAGGCCTTTTAGGACTTTCCAAGGAACTAAACAACCAGTGATGTACTTTTATAAAAATCTTGTAATAAATGCAATTAGAAAGATATGACAAATAGCAGGATAATGGCAGTAATTGTTTCAGCCATATTAACTGAGGCATAAGTATTAACGCCTGGTGGCCATCTATTGAATTAGTGTAATCCTTCTGGTTAAGTTACCCACATGGTGGTCTTAGGAAGGGACTCCACAATGTTGACCCAGTGACAGTAAGAGAACAGTTGATAATTTCCAAGTCAAAATGATATGTTTCTTTGACAAGAGGTTGCAGAAGTTGCCGCATACCCATTGTCCTTATTGTTTAAAGTCTCAAGCTGTAGGTTGGAGATAAAATAGCAAAAATGCCGTGGGAAGTAGCTGCAGGACATGTTACCAATGATGCGCATTACATCCACAGTGAACAACTTTGAAGGAGTAAATGATTAGACTGGATGTAAGGATACTTGTCATCAAGACAAGCTTGCCTTGGATGTTAAGGACAGCATGTTGAGCAAGTAACCTTGAATCAAAATTAATGTAAACATATTAAAAATAATGGGTCTAAGTATAAGGACCAAATAGTTTTCATCCTAAGATTTAAAGAATGAGAACACTGAGGCAACCTAATTATAATCTTGCAAATCCTTCCAGATGCAGAATCAATACCTATCGTTGGGCAAATTGTAAGCGATGCTCTGCTAATTTTAAAAAAAGTGATGAGTGAAATAAGGAATTATAGACCTCCAAGCACAGATTCTTTTCAGGAAAATAATTCAGGTATTTGATTTTCAAGCTTTGAAGCCTCTGGCTAGACTATGCAGACGATGTCTGCATAGCTGTTGATTGTCAGTAGAGCTGTTGAACGTGCCCAGACTTACTGGACTGTTCAGTGTCAGTCAAGTGTTCAATCTTTGTAGAGCTGTGATAATATGAAATAGGGTAATCAATGTGGAGTTACTGATTTTCTCTAGACCTGTTGAGTAGAACATAGGACGGATTAAAACTGTTTCAACTGACCAAAGTGAACCAGCAAACATATTTTAAGGGTAGGTTCTGCCTGACAAAACTGAATTTTTTTGTTAATCAAAATAGTTGACATAGAACTAATCTATATAAACTTTCAGAAAGCATTTAATGAAGTCCCTCAGAAGATGCTATCAACTAAAATTAGATCTGACAGAATTGAATTGATTGGGGGGATTGTCTGAGCAGAAGGAATAGCGGTAATGATCTGAGTTATGGTAACAACTGCAGACCACAAATGGAACTGAAAGCCAGATGTCCAAATCTGTTACTGACACCGAGAAGTAGCTTTAAATAAAGTCATCCACTTTGGACCTAAAAAAAGTGAAATACTTCTAAATGGTAAAAAAAAATTGTAACTGCTAGAGATCCAACAAGATTTTTAGAAAGGCAGTCTGCCAGTCTGCCTTAACCCTAAACCAAACCCATGTTCATGAGTACAGTTTATTAAAATTCAATAAATAGTGATAGAAAATAAGATGTGAATGAAATATAGATTTTTAATATTGAAAGGATTGGGGTACAATGGGATAGAAATTATGCTACAAGTATTCAATTATTGATTTCAGATTTATTGTCAGTCAATTCATGGCTTTGCTTTGCAATCAAAGATTTAGGAAGGATCATAGATATGGGTATGTCCTTTGAGCCTGGACAATGGATTTTTTTAGGTGGAGTGCGGTGTGCGCAGTACTGTCCCCACTCTTTATACCCGGAGTTTATCTGCCACAGCCCAGCACATTGGGACAGTGACAGCCAGGTTCTCGGGTTGTAGGTGTTATGTCAGTAGGTGTTATGTCGGAGTGTCCTTCTCCTAAATGGATGGCCTGATGAGGCTAACAAACCCAATCTGCCTGTGTTTGAAATCAGAATTTTCCTTCTCTTAGGCTGACTGCCAAACAAGGCTAAAGAGCCCAGCCCACCATCCAGTTATACTGCCGGACACTCGGTCGCACTGCAACATAGCAAACTCGGTGAAAACGGGACACGTCAACGAGAAGGTGTTGCTACGAACATAGTAATGTAGGAGAGGCCAAGCCAGACAGTGGCTACATGGCAATCACTACACTGAGAAATAAGAGGCGATGTATTACGTGTGCACTTTTCCTGAGTGAGTGGGGCATCAGGTCTAGACCTTTCCCGCCCCCCTCCCCCCAATATTGTCAGAGTACATACATGACATCACATATAACACTGAGATTCCTTATTCCTGCGGGTGTGGTAGAATTATCACTAATTGGTAGTGAAAAAATAAACTGTGCACAGCGTAAAACATGTAAGCCAACAAAGAATTGTAAACAAAATGACTGTGAAATACAGAAAGAACAAAGATAAAATCAATAAAGTGCAGAAGTAAGAGTCCTTAAATGAGTCTCTGATTGAATTTGTCGTTGAGGAGTCTGATGGTGGAGGGGTAGCAGCTGTTCCTGAACCTGGTGGTGTGAGTCTTGTGGCATCGATACCTCTTTCCTGATGGCAGCAGTGAGAACAGAGCGTGTGCTGGGTGGTGAGGGTCTTTAATGATTGCTGCTGCGTTCTGATAGCAGAGTTCCCTGTAGATGTACTCAAGTAGTGCAGAGGGTTTTAAAAGCCTGTGATGTTCTGGGCTGTGCCCACAACCTTTTGAAGGGCTTTATGCTCAGACGTATTGGTGTTCCCATACCAGACTGTGATGCAGCCAATCACCACTCTTTACACCACACCTCTGTAGAAATTTGCCAGGGTTTCTTTTTTTTTTAAATTTTTCACACCATAAATCACATTAACCATGATACACACTTTTTCCTTTTCACACATATACAGTGACATTTTCTTTCCCCCCCTCCTCCCAACCCACCCCCCCCACCCCACCCCCTCCCATCCATTTAAGGTATACAATCTAGGATACATTAAACCAGTCAGACAATGTTGTCACTCAAGAAAAATACACCAGAAATTCTACTGAGTCCATTCTTTTCATTTCCTTCTCCTTCCATCAACTTAGGTAATGATTGTCCCCGGTAGGTTTTCGCTATTGTATTTAATGTAAGGCTCCCATATTTGTTCGAATATTTCAATATTATTTCTTAAACTATATGTTATTTTTTCTAATGGAATACATTTATTCATTTCTATATACCATTGTTGTATTTTCAAATTATCTTCCAATTTCCAGGTTGACATAATACATTTTTTTGCTACGGCTAGAGCTATCTTAACAAATCTTTTTTGTGCATCCTCCAAATCAATTCCAAATTCTTTGTTTTTTATGTTACTTAGGAGAAAGATCTCTGGATTCTTTGGTATATTGTTTTCTGTTATTTTATTTAATATATCTGATTGAGATCTTCCCAAAATTTTTCTACTTTCTCACATGTCCAGATTGCATGAATTGTTGTTCCCATTTCTTTTTTACATCGAAAACATCTATCAGATACTGTTGGGTCCCATTTATTTAACTTTTGAGGTGTAATGTATAGTCTGTGTATCCAGTTATATTGTATCATACGTAGCCTCGTATTTATTGTATTTCTCATCGTTCCAGAACATCATTTCTCCCATGTTTCCTTTTTTATCTTTATATTTAAATCTTGTTCCCATTTTTGTTTAGTTTTACCATTTGTTTCCTCATTCTCCTTTTCTTGCAGTTTAATATACATATTTGTTATAAATCTTTTGATTATCATTGTATCTGTAATCACATATTCAAGGTTACTTGCCTCTGGCAAACTCAAACTGCTTCCTAATTTATCCTTCAAGTAGGATCTCAATTGGTAATATGCCAGTGCTGTATCTTGAGTTATATTGTACTTATCTTTCATTTGTTCAAAGGATAAGAATCTATTTCCTGAAAAACAATTTTCTATTCTTTTAATCCCTTTTTTTTCCCATTTTCTAAAGGAGAGGTTATCTATTGTAAAAGGGAGTAACTTGTTTTGCGTCAATGTTAGTTTTGGTAATTGATAATTTGTTTTATTTCTTTCTACATGAATCTTCTTCCAAATATTGAGGAGATGATGTAATACTGGAGAACTTCTATGTTGTACCAATTTTTCATCCCATTTATATAATATGTGTTCAGGTATCTTTTCCCCTATTTTATCTAATTCTAATCTCGTCCAATCTGGCTTTTCCCTTGTTTGATAAAAATCTGATAGGTATCTTAATTGTGCGGCTCTATAATAATTTTTAAAGTTTGGCAGTTGTAAGCCTCCTTGTTTATACCATTCTGTTAATTTATCTAGTGCTATCCTTGGTTTCCCCCCTCTCCATAAAAATTTCCTTATTATTTTCTTTAACTCCTTGAAGAATTTTTCTGTCAGTTGTATTGGCAATGCCTGAAATAAGTATAATATCCTTGGAAAAATGTTCATTTTAATACAGTTTATCCTTCCTATTAGTGTTAATGGTAAATCTTTCCAATGCTCTAAATCGTCCTGTAATTTTTTCATTAGTGGATAATAATTGAGTTTATATAGTTGGCCGAGATTTTTGTTTATTTGTACACCTAGGTATCTTATTGCTTGCATTTGCCATCTAAATGGTGATTCCTTCTTAAATTTTGAGAAATCCGCATTATTCATAGGCATTGCTTCACTTTTATTTACGTTAATCTTGTAACCCGACACTTCTCCATATTCCTTCAATTTCTTATATAATTCTTTTATTGATAGTTCTGGTTCTGTTAAGTACACTATAACATCATCTGCAAATAAACTGATTTTATACTCCTTGTCTTTTATTTTTATTCCTTTTATATTATTATCTATTCTTATCAATTCTGCTAGTGGTTCTATAGCTAACGCAAACAATAAAGGTGATAGTGGGCATCCCTGCCATGTTGACCTGCTTAAGTTAAATTGCTTTGATACATGTCCATTTACTGTCACTTTCGCTAACGGTCCCTTATATAATGCTTTAATCCAATTAATATACTTCTCCGGTAAACTGAATTTTTGCAATACTTTGAACAAATAATTCCATTCTACTCTGTCAAAGGCCTTCTCTGCGTCTAAAGCAACTGCTACTGTAGGTGCTTTATTTCCTTCTACTGCATGAATTAAGTTAATAAATTTACAAATATTGTCTGTTGTGCGTCTTTTTTTGATAAATCCAGTTTGGTCTAAATTGACCATTTTTGGTACATGCTCTGCTAATCTGTTTGCTAATAGTTTAGCTATTATCTTATAATCTGTGTTAAGTAAAGATATTGGTCTATATGACACTGGTGAGAGTGGATCTTTCCCTTGCTTTAGTATTACTGTAATTATTGCTGTTTTACATGAATCTGGTAAGCTTTGTGTTTCATCAATCTGGTTGATTACATCCAGGAGGGGCGGAATTAATAAGTCTTTAAATGTTTTGTAGAATTCTATTGGGAATCCATCCTCTCCTGGTGTCTTATTATTTGGTAATTTTTTTATTATCTCTTGTATTTCTACTATTCCAAATGGCTCTGTTAATTTATTTTGTTCCTCTATTTGTAGTTTTGGTAGTTCAATTTTAGTCAGAAATTCATCTATTTTCCCTTCTTTCCCTTCGTTTTCAGTTCGGTATAATTGTTCATAGAATTCTCTAAAGTTTTCCTTAATTTCTTTTGGATTATATGTCATTTGTTTGTCTTTTTTCCTTGATGCCAATACCATTTTCTTAGCTTGTTCTGTCTTAAGCTGCCATGCTAGGATTTTGTGCATTTTTTCACCTAGTTCATAATATTTCTGTTTTGTCTTCATTATATTCTTCTCCACCTTATATGTTTGTAGTGTTTCATATTTTATTTTTTTATCCGCCAATTCTCTTCTTTTAGTTGTATCTTCCTTCATTGCTAATTTTTTTTCTATATTTACTATTTCCCTTTCCAACTGTTCTGTTTCCTGATTATAGTCCTTCTTCATCTTGGTTACATAACTTATTATTTGCCCTCTAATGAATGCTTTCATTGCATCCCATAGTATAAACTTATCTTCCACTGATTCCGTATTTATTTCAAAATACATTTTTACTTGTTTTCCAATAAATTCTCTAAAATCCTGCCTTTTAAGTAACATGGGGTTTAATCTCCATCTATACATTCTTGGAGGGATGTCCTCTAGCTTTACTGTCAATATTAAGGGTGAATGGTCCGATAGTATTCTAGCTTTATATTCTGTTTTTCTTACTCTATCTTGCATACTAGCTGATAACAAAAATAGGTCTATTCTTGAGTATGTTTTATGTCTAGCCGAGTAATATGAATATTCCTTTTCTTTTGGGTGTTGTTTCCTCCATATATCCAAAAGTTGCATTTCTTCCATTGATTTAATTATAAATTTGGTTACTTTGTTCTTTCTGTTAATTTTTTTCCCCGTTTTATCCATATTTGAATCCAAATTCAGGTTGAAATCCCCTCCTATTAATATGTTCCCTTGCGTATCTGCTACCTTCAAAAAGATATCTTGCATAAACTTTTGATCTTTTTCGTATATTCATACATTGAGTAGATTCCAAAACTCCGAATATATCTGACATTTTATCATTACATATCTTCCTGCTGGATCTATTATTTCCTCTTCTATTTTAAATGGCACATTTTTACTAATTAATATAGCTACTCCTCTTGCTTTTGAATTATACGATGCTGCTGTTACATGTCCTACCCAATCTCTCTTTAATTTCTTGTGCTCCAATTCAGTTAAGTGTGTTTCTTGCACAAATGCTATATCAATTTTTTCTTTTTTCAGTAAATTTAGCAGTTTCTTCCTTTTAATTTGGTTATGTATTCCATTAATATTTAAAGTCATATAGTTCAACGTAGCCATTTTATACTTTGTTTATCTTCCCTTTCCGTTTCTCCATCATTACCTTTCCTCCTTATCCATTTCTGTTTTCTTGTTTTAAACCCTTCCTAAAACATCAAACATTTTCCTTATTCTCCTATTTAAAACTTCTTTAGCCCAAATCTCCCCTTCCCCTCCTGAGTTGTCCTTTATCCCTTGTCGGACAACCACATCTCCCCTCTCCATTTGGATTTGCGAATTCACTCGCAAGCGTCAGCTGATTTTGCAGTGACCGCAACTCCTCCCCACCCAGCACCCCCCCAGAAAAGATTTCACTTTTCATATGTAACAAAGGTCACTCTTTTAGTTCCCTCCTTATTCCCTCTATTCCATTTCCTTTTTGCCAGGGTTTCTGATGTCATTCCAAACCTGAGCAAACTTCTGAGGAAATAGAAGTGCTGATGTGCTTTCTTCTTGATGACATTAGTATGTTGGGTCCTGGAAAAATCCTCCAAGATCTCCATGAGGCAAGAACTTAAATTTTCTCACCCTCTCCACCTCTAGGGTGGCCATTCCAAAGGAGGGCATGGTCATAAGCTATGTATAGTGTGTGTGTGAGTGTAATATATGTCCTCCTTTGGAATAGCTATCAGATCCCCCAATGATCACTGGATTGTACACCTCTGGCTTTTCTTTCCTGAAGTCAACAATCAGCTCCTTAGTTTTGGTGATATTGAGTGCAAGGTTGTTGTTGGTGCACCATTTCCATCATGTATACTGTCTCATCCCCTTTCTTTATACAACCCACCCAATTAAACTAAAGCTGGAGCACATGGTCAGTTCTGCACTTAGTTGTTCACTTTTGAGTGAAGATCAAGTTCAAGTTTACAATCTGACCATGGTGCACACACAAAAAACACACAATGCACAGTACATAAAGATCACATAAATAATGAAAATAAATACATTTAAGTATTTGGGATGATCTCCATTATTACAGGTCACTGCCCATCAGTCTCACAGCCTGCGGGAAGAAGCTATTCCTCAGTCTGATGGTCCTGATTTTGATGCTCCTGTACCAACTTCTTGATGGCAGTGGGTGGAAGATATTGTGAGCTGGATGGAAAAGGTCCTCTATAATTCCTTGAGCTCTTTTTAAACAAAGTCATCTATAGAGGAAAGGGAGACTCCAGTAATCCTCTTGGCTGTTTTAACGATTGTATAGACTTTTGGCCCGATGATTTGCAGCTATCATACCACATAAGGATACAGCTCGGCAGGACAAGATGACTGTAGTCTTGTCTTTTTGTAGTCACATACTGGGATCCATCATCAATGACAATAGAGATATTCATAGATGATCCTTCTCTTGGCTGCTTGATTGCAATTCCTTCTTGACTATTCCTGGTATGTTCTTGTACACTGTTCATTGTTCAAGATTTGATCTGTTGATTGATGATAATGATAGAGTAAAGGTTTGCGAAACCATAAGATTATTAGCTGCGTGGGAATCTTTTTACTGCTGTTGGCTCACAGTACTTAATGGGAACCATTTATGTGTTGTTGGATCTAACCATTATCGATTCCAATTTGCATGGTCATCAAATCACTGAACACCATGAATGTGGAATTTTATATCCATAGAAATGTGAATTGGCAACTACTTGCAAATACTTTCCAGGATAGCTGCATGTGTAACAAATGGATTGGTAAGGTTAAAAAAAAAAATCAGTCATGTTAGTTCTTTAGCTGCCTATCATGGGTTCAGTTTGGCATATATGTCCTTAAAGATTTGGTCAGCTCAACTGTTGATTGCAGGGGAGTACATTGTGGAAAAGGAAATAAAGTGTTGATTATATTGATTTAATCCAAAGGAGAACATCTGAAGGGTACCAAGGCAAACAGAGATACACAAGTAATGGCCTCACAGTTCACTCAAATTGTTGTCCGACACTGAGCTGGCAAACAGGTTGAAACTATTGCCAACCATCAACCACCCATTAACACCAAACCTACACTAATCCTATTTTATTATCCATCATTTTCAACAACTTTTCTTAGATTTCGAATGTAATGTACACGAGAGGCAATTGACAATATCTAGTTAACCTAACAATGGGCTCATCTTTGGAATGTGGGAGGAAGCCTGAAAACAGAGAGCAAAGTTATGTGGTTACAGGGAGAATGTACAAACTCTTTTTTTTTTCACACCATAAATCACATTAGCCATGATATACACTCTTTCTTTTTCACACATATACAGTGACTTTTTCTCCCCCCCCCCCTTTCCTCCCAAACCACCCCCCCAACCCCCCCTCTCATCCATTTTAGGTATACAATCTAGGTTGCATTAAGCCAGTCAGACAATGTTGTCATTCAACATAATTACATCAGAAATTCTACTGAGTCCATTCTTTTCTTTCCTTCTCCTTCCATCAACTTAGGTACTGTTTGTCCCCGGTAGGTTTTCGCTATTGTATTTAATGTAAGGCTCCTATACTTGCTCGAATATTTCAATATTATTTCTTAACCTATCTGTTATTTTTTCTAATGCAATACATTTATTCATTTAAATTTAGTAGTTTCTTCCTTTTAATTTGGTTATGTATTCCATTAATATTTAAAGACATATAGTTCAGCGTAGCCCTTTTATATTTTGTTTATCTTCTCTTTCCGTTTTTCCATCATTACCTTTCCTCCTTTTCCATTTCTGTTTTCTTATTTTCAACTCTTTATAAGACAACATTCCTACAACATCCAACATTTTCCTTATTCTCCTATTTCTATCTTATTTATCCCCAATCTCCCCTTCACCTCCTGAGTTGTCCTTTATCCCTTGTCGGACAACCACATCTCCCCTCTCCATTTGGATTTGCGAATCCACTCGCAAGCGTCAACTGATTTTGCAGTGACTGCTATTTCCCCCCACCCCGCCTCCCCCAGAAAAGATTTCACTTTTAATATGTCACAAAGGTCACTCTTTTAATTCCCTCATTCTCTCTATTCCATTACCTTCCCTTATTAATTCTTGTCTATACTATCTATATTTTCCTCTAAGTATGCTCATTGTCTCTATTCACTCTTATACCTCTTTACCCGCATACATATCAATCGTGATCATTTTTACTCTCATTACCCGTCTTCATCCCTCAGTCTATTTTTGTCTTTACCCACATACATATCAATCGTGATCATTTTAACTCTCATTACCCGTCTTCCTCCCTCAGTCTATTTTTGTAATTGTTCTGCAAATTTTCGTGCTTCTTCTGGATCCGAGAATAGTTTGTTTTGTTGTCCTGGAATAAATATTTTCAATACCGCTGGATGCTTTAGTATAAATTTATACCCTTTCTTCCATAAAATCGACTTTGCTGTATTGAACTCTTTTCTCTTCTTTAGGAGTTCAAAACTTATATCTGGATAAATGAAGATTTTTTGCCCTTTATACTCCAGTGGTTTGTTGCCCTCTCTTACTTTTTCCATTGTCTTCTCCAGTACCTTTTCTCTTGTAGTATATCTTAGGAATTTTACTACAATAGATCTTGGTTTTTGTTGTGGTTGTGGTTTAGAGGCCAATACTCTATGTGCCCTTTCTATTTCCATTTCATGCTGTAGTTCTGGACATCCTAGGGTCTTAGGAATCCACTCTTTTATAAACTCCCTCATATTCTTGCCTTCTTCATCTTCCTCAAGGCCCACTATCTTTATGTTATTTCTTCTGTTATGGTTTTCCATTGTATCTATTTTTTGAGCTAGTAGTTCTTGTGTCTCTTTAGTTTTTTTATTAGATTTCTCCAATTTCTTTTTTAAGTCTTCTACCTCCATTTCTGCTGCTACTGCCCGCTCTTCCATCTTGTCCATTTTCTTTCCCATTTCTGTTAAGGTCATCTCCATTTTATTTATTTTCTCTTCTGTGTTGTTTATTCTTTTTCTTAAATCCTTAAATTCCTGTGTTTGCCAGAGAATGTACAAACTCCATGTAGATAATATTAATAATCAGGATGGAACCAGGGTCTCTTAAGTTGAAGCAGTAGCTCTGCAAGCTTCACCATTGACATCTAAAACATTGTCCATTTGCTCAGGCACAAGGCATGGGAGGGAATGGTTTAAAGAGAGGTTTCTATAAACATTTTTGCAATGCAGATTCCCAGTACTGTGAAGTCTTGCCTCATCTGATTTTCTGTTTAACAGAATACCATTGCTTTGGTCTGTCTGTCAGTGGCTTAATGGTTTTTAATGGTGCTGCTTTGGCTCCTCATAATTGCATTTGTATTGCATCCTGTTGTAATATTATTTAAAAAAAATGAGTCCTTAGTTCCAGTTACTCTCTCAGGGATTTTTAATGATTCCGTTTCATCCTTCATTTTAGATTCAGAACCAGCCTCTCCTTCATTTGGCAGCTTTACCCTACTTCAAGGCAAAAATGATCTTTCAGCTGTGGTCCTATGGAATTAGTCTCAATTATCTCTTCTTTTATCAGTTATTGAACAAACAAGCTAAATTACCAAACATCAAAAGAAATCTAGAAATTCCTGTCTAGTTTCCTTTGAAATTATGTTTGGTCAGCAATGTGTTTGGAGGAGTTGTCAATGGGGCTATTGAACAGCACTTACGGACATTTTGCTCAATGATTTTTCAGTTTGAATTTCTCCAGGACAGTTTCACTCCAAACGTCACTTCAGGCTTGGTTCAGATAGTAGAGCAGCCGACTTCTCCAGGTGAAATGAGAGTGACTATCCTTGGCATCGTGGAAGTATTTCACTGAACTTGGTCAAATATTGGGAGTCGTGAACAACCTTTCCAATGGCTGGAAAAAAGTAAAATGGTTCTTCTTGTTGCAGGTTTATTATCTCAGTTGAATATACTGCAGCAGCCCCCTCAACCCAAACATCTTCAGCTGTTTTGAGAATGTTATAACCTCTGTGATGAAGTCAGAAGTCAGTAGGTTGACTTAATGATTGACCACTATTCAATCCATGCCTGGCTCCATACAAAATGTGGACCTGACATGAAAGCTGCCATCTATGATCATCTCCATAAACCAGATATCTAAGCATCTACCTATATCTTTCAAATCTTGAGATTTGAGGCAATCTTAATCCCAGTCATCAACATCTTAGAGATTAGTTAACCTGTAAACAGGCCAGATACATATGCAGCTTCTAATGCAGGATAAAGGCCAGGCATCCTGTAGGAATTACCTCCACATAGCCTTTCCACAAAGTAGAAAGTATGTCAGGTAAACTGTTCACTTGGGAGATGACTGCAGCTCTAAACCTTTCAAGGCAGAGCAGCTGCTTCTCTTTTTTTTTTCACACCATAAACCACATTGAGTATGATACATACATTTTCCTTTTCAAATATATACAGTGTCATTTTCTCCCCCCCCTCCCTCCTCCCAGCCCACCCTCCCTACCTCTCCCCCATCCATTTAAAGTACAAAATCTAAGATACATTAAATCAGTCAAACAATGTTGTCATTCAATAAAAATAAACAAGAAATTCCACTGAGTCAATTCTTTTCATTTCCTTCTCCTTTCGATCCCCGGTAGGTTTTCTCTATTGTGTGAGCAGCTGCTTCTCCATGTACTAGCCACATGATACCAGGCACCAACTTCCCAAAGCTTCTTTGATTACTCTTCCCAACCCTGTGACCTTGACCACATGAATAACAAAGGTAGCAGGAGCACAGAAAAACTGCCAGATCCATGTCATATACTTATCCTGATTTGGAAACATCTTGAATTGCTGTAGCCTTTCTAGTAAAGACATGATGGGAGACAGACTACAAAAGTTCAAGGAGGCAATTTCTGAAAGGTAATTCATGGCTGTCAATAAACACTGGCTGTAAATATTCACACCCTATGAGTGAATTAAAGTAAAATTACTGCCAATGTTTAGAATGTGTTCACCAGAACTAGTGGCAGAAGGTATCAATCCACAGAAAGTGTTCCACTCTGAAACATTTGATCGGCACAGTAATTCTTTTTCTCTCAACCAACAAAGGCAACAATTAAATACTTGGATTAATCAGTATATGAAACAAGCTACCAAAATCCCATCTGGCTGAAATGTTTTTTTTCTACAATGTTTAAGTATCTATGCAAAACTCAACAGATATCTGTATCTGTTCAATCATCCATCATCACTTACCAGTAGGTTTAAATAAATCTAATTGTGAAAATCAGAATGAAATGCAAATTATCAGTTGTGCTTGAATAGAAGCAATGGGTTCTGCAAAATAAGTTTCACTTAGGAATGTAATTCATTCATATCTCCCTTGATTTTGCAAGAAACCATTTGATTCCTTTATTCCAGTTTGGCCTTTTAAGTGCAATTAATTGGATTTCTTTTCAAGGTTGAATGCAGCAATTTATCTCCACAGTAATATTATTCCAGTCGAAAACAGTCAGAAAAGGAATATATTTTCTGAGCAAGTTCTTCGAAATGGAATTTTTAATGGTATTCCTGCAATATTTTCTATCTATATTTCCAAAAGTTATTCCACTAAATGGGAACAGCAATCAGTGTCCTACTCTCATCATTTGAACTCAGAGGAGGAACACCAAGGACATGGAGGACAATGAGATGAGTGCGGGTTTGCCAATATTCTTGGACATGTTGATGTCAAGGAGGAAGAGGATCTATCCCAGATTATTGAGAAGGGCAAGAGACAAGATTGCTGAGGCCTTAGCAGAGATGTTTATATCCCCAGCCTCAGGCATGATCCCAAAGCACTGCCAAATAATCAATATCATTCCTTTGTTTAAGAAATGAAATGGGAATCTTGGCCACCTGGTACCAACATGGTATCAGGTGCATTGATCAACAGGGGCAGTTTGTGTCTTTTGAGGGACTTAAAAATAAATATAATTTGCCTAACAACACATTCTTCTGCTATCACCAATTGCGACCTTTTTTGAGGGAAAAGTGGGGACCATTAATGGTCCTACCAATTTACTAAGACATGAAAATTCTAATTCGTAAGGGGAATGCAACAAAATTTATCTCTAATATATATGCTCTGATCTAAGATCAAAGCCCAAAATCTGGACTACATTGATTGAGGGAGAGATGGGCATTGGATTTGGGCATTGTTATTGATCCACAATGCTGGTCAGATCTCTGTGTAGACCATATGACTACCTTAATTAGTTCTAGATATAGACTGATCCATTTTAATTTTCTGCACCAATTATATCTCACACCTCAAAAGATACAAACCAGAATTTTCTGATAGATCTTTTATTTTTTTTTTTTAAATTTTTTATTTTTCACACCATAAATCACAATAGCCATGATATACACTTTTTCTTTTCCACACATTTACAGTGACTTTTTCTCCCTCCCCCCTCCCTCCTCCCAAGCCACCCCCCCACCCCCCCCCTCTCATCCATTTTAGGTATACAATCTAGGTTGCATTAATTCAGTTAGACAATGTTGTCATTCAACAGAAATACACCAGAAATTCTACTGAGTCCATTCTTTTCTTTTCTTCTCCTTCCATCAACTTAGGTAATGTTTGTTCCCGGTAGGTTTTCGCTATTGTATTTAATGTAAGGCTCCCATACTTGTTCGAATATTTCAATATTATTTCTTAAACTATATGTTATTTTTTCTAATGGAATACATTTATTCATTTCTATATACCATTGTTGTATTTTCAAATTATCTTCCAATTTCCAGGTTGACATAATACATTTTTTTGCTACGGCTAGGGCTATCTTGACAAATCTTTTTTGTGCATCTTCCAAGTCAATTCCAAATTCTTTATTTTTTATGTTACTTAGGAGAAAGATCTCTGGATTCTTTGGTATATTGTTTTCTGTTATTTTATTTAATATCTGATTGAGATCATCCCAAAATTTTTCTACTCTCTCACATGTCCAGATTGCATGAATTGTTGTTCCCCTTTCTTTTTTACATCGAAAACATCTATCAGATACTGTTGGGTCCCATTTATTTAACTTTTGCGGTGTAATGTTTAGTCTGTGTAACCAATTATATTGTATCATACGCAGCCTCGTATTTATTGTATTTCTCATCGTTCCAGAGCATAACTTCTCCCATGTTTCCTTTTTTATCTTTATATTTAAATCTTGTTCCCATTTTTGTTTAGTTTTACCATTTGTTTCCTCATTCTCCTTTTCTTGCAGTTTAATATACATATTTTTTATAAATCTTTTGATTAACATTGTATCTGTAATCACATATTCAAGGTTACTTCCCTCTGGTAAACTCAAGTTGTTTCCTAATTTATCTTTCAAGTAGGATCTCAGTTGGTAATATGCCAGCGCTGTATCTCCAGTTATATTGTACTTATCTCTCATTTGTTCAAAGGATAAGAATCTACTTCCTGAAAAACAATTTTCTATTCTTTTAATCCCTTTTTTTTCCCATTTTCTAAAGGCAAGGTTGTCTATTGTAAAAGGGAGTAGCTTATTTTGCGTCAATATTAGTTTTGGTATTTGGTAATTTATTTTATTTCTTTCTACATGAATCTTCTTCCATATATTGAGGAGATGGTGTAATACTGGAGAAGTTCTATGTTGTACCAATTTTTCGTCCCATTTATATAATATGTGTTCAGGTATCTTTTCCCCTATTTTATCTAATTCTAGTCTCGTCCAGTCTGGTTTTTCCCTTGTTTGATAAAAATCTGATAGGTACCTTAATTGTGCGGCTCTATAATAATTTTTGAAGTTTGGCAATTGTAAGCCTCCTTGTTTATACCATTCTGTTAATTTATCTAGTGCTATCCTCGGTTTCCCCCCTCTCCATAAAAATCTCCTTATTATTTTCTTTAACTCTTTGAAGAATTTTTCTGTCAGTTGTATTGGCAATGCCTGAAATAAGTATAGTATCCTTGGAAAAATGTTCATTTTAATACAGTTTATCCTTCCTATCAGTGTTAGTGGTAGCTCTTTCCAATGCTCTAAATCGTCCTGTAATTTTTTCATTAGTGGATTGTAATTGAGTTTATATAATTGGCCTAGATTTTTGTTTATTTGCACACCTAGGTATCTTATTGCCTGCGTTTGCCATCTGAATGGGGATTCCTCCTTAAATTTTGAGAAATCCGCGTTATTCATAGGCATTGCTTCACTTTTATTTACGTTTATCTTGTATCCCGACACTTCTCCATATTCCTTCAATTTCTTATATAGTTCTTTTATTGATAGTTCTGGTTCTGTTAAGTACACTATCACATCATCCGCAAACAGACTGATTTTATATTCCCTGTCTTTTATTTTTATTCCTTTTATATTATTATCTCTTCTTATCGATTCTGCTAGTGGTTCTATAGCTAGCGCAAACAATAATGGTGATAGTGGGCATCCCTGCCGCGTTGACCTGCTTAAGTTAAATTGCTTTGATACATGTCCATTTACTGTCACTTTCGCTAACGGTCCCTTATATAATGCTTTAATCCAATTAATATACTTCTCCGGTAAACTGAATTTTTGCAATACTTTGAACAAGTAATTCCATTCTACTCTGTCGAAGGCCTTCTCTGCGTCTAAAGCAACTGCTACTGCCGGTGCTTTATTTCCTTCTACTGCATGAATTAAGTTAATAAATTTACAAATATTGTCTGTTGTGCGTCTTTTTTTGATAAATCCAGTTTGGTCTAAATTTACCATTTTCGGTACCTGTTCTGCTAATCTGTTCGCTAATAGTTTAGCTATTATCTTATAATCTGTGTTTAGCAGAGATATTGGTCTATATGACGCTGGTGAGAGTGGATCTTTCCCTTGTTTTAGTATCACTGTAATTATTGCTGTTTTACATGAATCTGGTAAGTTTTGTGTCTCATCAATCTGGTTGATTACATCCAGGAGGGGCGGTATTATTAGGTCTTTAAATGTTTTGTAGAATTCTATTGGGAGTCCATCCTCTCCTGGTGTCTTATTATTTGGTAAATTTTTTATTATCTCTTGTATTTCTACTGTTCCAAATGGTTCTGTTAATTTATTTTGTTCCTCTATTTGTAGTTTTTGTAGTTCAATTTTAGTCAAAAATTCATCTATTTTCCCTTCTTTCCCTTCGTTTTCGGTTCGGTATAATTGTTCATAGAATTCTCTGAAGTTTTCCTTAATTTCTTTTGGATTATATGTAATTTGTTTGTCTTTTTTCCTTGTTGCCAATACCATTTTCTTAGTTTGCTCTGTCTTAAGCTGCCATGCTAAGATTTTGTGTGTTTTTTCACCTAGTTCATAATATTTCTGTTTTGTCTTCATTATATTCTTCTCCACCTTATATGTTTGTAATGTTTCATATTTTATTTTTTTATCCGCCAATTCTCTTCTTTTGGTTGTATCTTCCTTTATTGCTAATTTTTTTTCTATGTTTATTATTTCCCTTTCCAACTGCTCTGTTTCCTGGTTATAGTCCTTCTTCATCTTGGTTGCATAACTTATTATTTGCCCTCTAATGAATGCTTTCATTGCGTCCCATAGTATAAACTTATCTTCCACTGATTCCGTATTTACTTCAAAGTACATTTTTAATTGTTTTTCAATAAATTCTCTAAAATCCTGTCTTTTAAGTAGCATGGGGTTTAATCTCCATCTATACATTCTTGGAGGGATGTCCTCTAGCTCTATTGCCAATAACAGGGGTGAGTGGTCCGATAATAGTCTAGCTTTATATTCCGTTTTCCTAACTCTCCCTTGAATGTGGGCTGATAACAGGAATAGGTCTATCCTTGAGTATGTTTTATGTCTAGTCGAGTAGTATGAGTATTCCTTTTCTTTTGGGTTTTGTTTCCTCCATATGTCCACAAGTTTCATTTCTTGCATTGATTTAATTATAAATTTGGTTACTTTGTTCTTCCTGTTAATTTTTTTCCCCGTTTTATCCATATTTGGATCCAAATTCAGATTGAAATCCCCTCCTATTAGTATGTTCCCTTGCGTATTAGCTACCTTCAAAAAGATATCTTGCATAAACTTTTGATCTTCTTCGTTAGGTGAATATATATTAAGTAGATTCCAAAGCTCTGAATATATCTGACATTTTATCATAACATATCTCCCTGCTGGATCTATTATTTCCTCTTCTATTTTAAATGGCACATTTTTGCTAATTAATATAGCCACTCCTCTTGCTTTTGAATTATACGATGCTGCTGTTACATGTCCTACCCAATCTCTCTTTAATTTCTTGTGCTCCAATTCAGTTAAGTGTGTTTCTTGGACAAATGCTATATCTATTTTTTCCTTTTTCAGTAAATTTAGTAGTTTCTTCCTTTTAATTTGGTTATGTATTCCATTAATATTTAGAGTCATATAGTTCAGCGTAGCCATTTTATATTTTGTTTATCTTCTCTTTCCGTTTTTCCATCATTACCTTTCCTCCTTTTCCATTTCTGTTTTCTTATTTTCAACTCTTTACCAGACAACATTCCTACAACATCCAACATTTTCCTTATTCTCCTATTTCTATCTTCTTTATCCCCAATCTCCCCTTCCCCTCCTGAGTTGCCCTTTATCCCTTGTCGGACAACCACATCTCCCCTCTCCATTTGGATTTGCGAATCCACTCGCAAGCGTCAACTGATTTTGCAGTGACCGCTCTTTTCCCCCACCCAGCCCCCCCCAGAAAAGATTTCGCTTTTTATATGTCACAAAGGTCACTCTTTTAATTCCCTCCTTATTCTCTCTATTCCATTACCTTCTCTTATTAATTCTTGTCTATACTCTCTATGTTTTCCTCTAATTACAGATACTTTCACATATGCCCATTGTCTCTATTCACTCTTATACCTCTTTACCCGCATACATATCAATCGTGGTCATTTTTACCCTCCTTACCCTTCTTCATCCCTCAGTCTATTTTTGTCTTTACCCACATACATATCAATTGTGATCATTTTTGCTCTCATTACCCGTCTTCATCCCTCAGTCTATTTTTGTAATTGTTCTGCAAATTTTCGTGCTTCTTCTGGATCCGAGAATAGTCTGTTTTGTTGTCCTGGAATAAATATTTTCAATACCGCAGGATGCTTCAGTGTAAATTTATATCCTTTCTTCCATAAAATCGCTTTTGCTGTATTGAACTCTTTTCTCTTCTTTAGGAGTTCAAAGCTTATATCTGGATAAATGAAGATTTTTTGCCCTTTATACTCCAGTGGTTTGTTGCCCTCTCTTACTTTTTCCATTGTCTTCTCCAGTACCTTTTCTCTTGTAGTATATCTTAGGAATTTTACTACAATAGATCTTGGTTTTTGTTGTGGTTGTGGTTTAGGGGCCAATGCTCTATGTGCCCTTTCTATTTCCATTTCTTGCTGTAGTTCTGGACATCCTAGGGCCTTAGGGATCCATTCTTTTATAAACTCCCTCATATTCTTGCCTTCTTCATCTTCCTTAAGGCCCACTATCTTTATGTTATTTCTTCTGTTATAATTTTCCATTATATCTATTTTTTGGGCTAGTAATTCTTGTGTCTCTTTAGTTTTTTTATTAGATTCCTCCAATTTCTTTTTTAAGTCTTCTACCTCCATTTCTGCTGCTATTGCCCGTTCTTCCATCTTGTCCATTTTTTTCCCCATTTCTGTTAAGGTCATATCCATTTTATTTATTTTCTCTTCTGTGTTGTTTATTCTTCTTCTTAAATCATTGAATTCCTGTGTTTGCCATTCTTTAAATGACTCCATGTATCCTCTAACAAGAGCAAGTATATCCTTTACCTTGCCTTTCCCTTTATCTATTTCACTGTACTCTTCCTCTTCTTCTTCCTCTGGGTTGACCATCTGTTGTTTCTTTGCTGCCCTTTCCTCCTCTTCTTTCTTGTTTCCATTGTCTTCTGTGGTCTCTTCTTGCTGCAGGTGTTCTGCAGCTGTCGTTGCCGGCTGTGGAGATCGACTCCCCAGCTGGTCCCCCCTCCCGTCGGTGTGTTTTTTTGCATGCGCATCGCGCATGCGCGAGGAGTCGCGCATGCGCGGTTGCGCACTTTTACTCGGCTCTGTGAGCCATTGTTGTAGTTCTTTTTCTACCGACCTGAGGTAGTGGGGCCCTCTCTCCACAGCGGGCCTCTTCGGACAGGTAAGGCCTTCACCTTTTTCCTCCGTTGTCTTCTCTTCCTCTCTTTTTTCCGTTGATTTTGATTTTTCTCCTTTTGTCTCCATCTTCTTTCCACCTTTATAATCACTTTTCTTTAACTTGTATTTCTGTGCCTTTGTATTTTCTCTTGTTTTTCCCGACTTTTCTGGAGAGGGCTGGAGTTCACCGTCCGGCCACTACTCCATCACGTGACTCCTCCCTGATAGATCTTTTAGATGTGGTATAGATGTTGGTGTAGCGAGCCAAGCGACCGTGCGAGTAAACGGGCTGATTCGCTGCAACATGTGGCCAGTCCAAGACGGCGTGGGCTCCCCTTCACTCCTGACAAGGAGCCTGTGCCTAGTGCCCCGTGCAGGCTAAGGAGCCCTCCACTTCCATGTAGCAGCCAGCTGGCCAGAGAGTGACACCGTGACAGAATGATGTCACTTCCAGAAGTCGGAGGGTACATCACCAGAAGTGGGTGGGCCATCGCGGACACGTGGGGAATTCAAACCAGTAAAATCAGTCTTTGTCTTACATTTGTGTGGACAGCTATTTATTTATTTGCTGCTGCAGCAGATGCGACATTGGTACTTTTTCACATTCCACCAGGTTATGCATGAAATTAAAACCCTTTTGGATAGAATTGGGGGAAGTGTTGACAAAAATTGTGTGGGTGAACTTACCTCTAGACCAGAATTGTTTCTACTGAGGAATTTGGCAGCTATAAAAGTTAACTTCTTCAGAAGTAAATCTAAATTTATTAAAATTGCATTGTCAATAGCCAGGAACTGTATAGTTCTGGAAATCCCATTCCCTACTTCATATTGATCATTGGAATGTGGCAGTGCAAAGTTGTATTCCCCTTGAGATTACTTATAATCTTAGGAATAGATATAGTATGTTTGTCAAAATTTGGCAACATTATTTAGATCACTTTAATACCCAGATTGTATAATTTATTTTGATATTTGTCAATTGGTATATTCCTTATTAGAAATTTAATATTTTTTAAATGATGTGAATCTGAGATGACGAACCTTGCTCCTGTTCCTTTTTCTTTTCTATTTTCTTTCTATCTCCTTCTATTTCCTGCTGTCTATCCCCTTTTCTTTTGAATCTGGGGAGGGGGTGCTGGGAGAAGAGGAACTTTCCTTTTTATTTATTTTTCGGACCTTGTGAATGTTTTTCTATGATTTTATATTCCATGTATTATTGTTATTATATTAACTGAGTCCTATATTCTGTATTTTCTTAAAACAAATAAAATATTCAAAAAAATAAGAAGGAAAATGGGGATCATTCAGCAAATTAGAGGCTGGTAAGCCTTACATCAGTGGTTGGAAAGCTTTTGGAGACATTTTTTGGGGAATTTTGTTGGAAAAACATTGGTTTATTAGGCGTAGTCAGTATTGCTTTGTAGTGGGACAGGTCATGCTTTGAACTTCATTGGGTTTTTTCAGAGGAGACACTGAAGATGATTGATGAGAATAGAACACTGAAAGCTGTTCACAGGTACTTTAGTAAAACATTTGACCTGGGTGACACAGTGAGCATCGAGGTTAGCACAACGCTATTAGAACACCGTCGACCTGGGTTTGAGTCCGGCATTCTGCAAGGAGTTTGTACACTCTCCCCATGTCTGTGTGCGTTTTGTTCGGGTGCTCCATTTTCCTGCCACCCTTCAGAACGTATGGGGCTTGTCGGTTAATTAGTGTATTTAGGTAGCATGAGGGAAGGGTCTGTTCCTATGCTGAATGTCCAAAATAAAAATCCCTCATGGGAGGCTGATCCAGAAAATTAAAATATATGAGATCTGTGGTCACTTGGTATATTAGATTCAAAATAGTCTTAGCCATAGAAGTCAAAGAAAGAAAGGTGTTTCCCTGTGTCAATGTCTGTGACTAGGGATATTCTGCAATGATCGCTGCTGGGACTTCTGTTGTTTCTAATTTGGACAAAAATGTAGACAAACTGATTTGTAGGTTTGCAGACTACACAAAGATTGGTGGAGTTGTGGATAGTGACATAGGTTGTTGAAGGATAGAGCAGGGTATAGATTAGTGGAAGATATGTTTCGAGAAATGGCAGACAGAATTGAATCCACATAAGTGTGAGGTGTAGCTCTCCAAGAGGTCAAATATCAGGAGAAACTATACAGTAAAAGGCAGGACCCTTAGGAGCATTGATGTATCAAGAGATCTTGGGATGCTCCATGAAAGTGGCGACATGAGTAGATAGAGTGATTTAAAAAAAAGGTGTAAAGCAGGCTTGCCTTTTATTAATTGTGCCATTGAATATAAAAGTCAGAAAGTCATGTTGAAGATGCATAAAACTTTGCTTCGGCTACAGTTGGAGTATTCTGTGCAGTTTCGGTTCCTGCATTACAGGAAGGATGAGGCGGATGCAGAAGATGATATTCCCTGGATTGGAGAGTATTAGATATAAGGAGAGGTTGGACAAACATGAATTGTTTTCTCTGGAGCGTCTGATGTTTTAGGATTATAAAATTATAAGAGTCATCGATAGATCAACGGCATGCTTGCCTCAGGGTGGAAATAACAAATATTAAAAGGCATTGCTTTAACGTGGGAGGGAACAAGTTTAAGGAAGATGTGCGAAGTATGCTTTTCACACAGAGAGTGGTTGGTACCTGGAATGCATTGCCAGATGAAACAGTAAAACCGTTTAAAAGGTATTTGGGGAGGGAAACAAACAGACAAGGAGAGGAACAATATGGGTCATATGCAGGCTGATGAGATTAGTTTAAACTGTATTATAGTCAGCACAGACATTGACTGAAGGGTCGATTTTCATGCCCCATCCAAAACAAAAAATTTAGGGTTTAACTTTTTTTTTTAAATGGTTGTCAAATTTGCTTAAGGCTGGAGTGGGTAGGGTATGGGGAGTGAGCTGGTGGAGTATTGAATCAAGTGCAAAGGGTTGGATTCAGAGATGCAATGCATACTGATAGCATTTGCAGATAACTAACCTACCTTTGAAATGCACAATCCATCTGCTAGAGGCCAGCAGATGCAATGGACAAAAAGTCAGAGAATTTGAGTGGATTCCAAACTTACAGAATCCCTTTAGTTGTTATCCCTCACCTGAGTTAACGTCACACCACTCTACCACTCCTGCAAACAAGCAAACTATTGTATGCCTGGTGATACATAATCTGTTATCCTGCATAGAATTGTACACGTCTCTGAATGGCAATACTCATTTCAGAGATCAGTATTAATGTGTAATGGAACTAGTCATTCTTTCCAATGAAATGCATTCCCTGAGTCACCAATCCTCTTTCAACAGAGCGGAGCTCTTGCCTTATATCGGACGGTAAACATGGCATGTCTGTCAGTCCCTGTCCAAGTTATTGATGAACATCCAGCATTCTCCTTTGTAAGGAGAGTTCCAGGTTTCAAAATCTGAACAAAGTTTAGCCAATATTGTGTCTAAAGTGGACGCTCTATAGCTGTCCCACGTCACTGCTTCTTGGCTGTGTTCACATGTCAAAAGTGAATCATTGGGTGAAAACAAAACTAATTGTCCAAGTGGATTAGAAAGTAAGTTTTCTAACTTATACAGGTCTGTGATTGTACACGTCATAGAAATACATTAAAAATGAATTGAGATTCTCTATTATGTGACAAAGTTTGGAGTTAATTTGAAGACAAAGTACACGATGTGATTTAGTCATTGAAAAGTCATAATCTTGACAATCATCAAACGCAATCCTCTCAAGGATCCATCACTGATTAAATAATATTGATAAATATGTGTTAGAAGTTTTGCAAATACATCACCAGCTTTCCATGAGCCTCCTATTTCCTACAAACTTGTGGGTCCAATGTTTCCAGGATCTCTTCTTCTGCATCACTGAATTATTTATGGCAGTCCAGTGTCAGCCCTTTCTTGTCTGTTGAGGTTTCTCTCAGGGAGAGTTTTTAAAAAATCATGAAAGTACACTAGAATATTCATCTGAAGGATGTAGCTATTCTCTACGGGTCACACTGAATAAATTTACAGTAACAGCGACCTGGGTTCAAATCTGAAGGTGTCGATAAGGAGTTTCTACATTCTTACCATGACTGCATAGATTTTCCCCTAGTACTCTGGTTTCTCCCATCTTTCAAAAATGTAGAGAGTTAGCAGGTTAAATGGGTAGCACAGTTTCGATGGCCAGAATCAGCTGCTACCGTGAAGGGCCAACATAGCCTGTTTCTGTGCTGTAAACGGTTTTATGGTTAACGATCCATCATGAGTGGCAAATCTTAATGAGGAAGTGATGAGGTGGTGGTGCTGAAAGTTAAGAGAGTTTGAGATAAAGAAAAATTGACAGCAGAGCATTATAAGAAGGAAAATATGATAGGGAAGGGAGCTTAAATCAGAGGAATTTCATGAATCAGACCTTTTCCTGAGCTGGTCAACCTATCAAATTCTTCCAGCATTGCATGCAAGACCAGACAAGATGGTTAAAGAGAAACACAAAAGCTACACATGCTGGAGGACCTCATCAGGTCAGTCAGCATGCATCAGTAGAAATCGTCCATCAATGCTTTGGGTCTGAACACTTTATCAAGACAAAGATTAAGGATTTTGACTTGAAAGGTTGACTGGACATCTCCACTCATGAATGTTGTCTGACCTGATGAGTTCCTCCAGCAATTCTTTGTCTGACAAGATAGCTATGTTGTTCCTTTTCTTAGTTATTCCCAAGCGCATCATCTTGGTGGAACATGCAGGAATTTTCCTCCCATTGCAGGGCACCTACACCTTCCTCCTGGTCCCAATTAAGAGTCAATTATTTGGGATGTGTAGTCAGCCGCTGCCATCGGCTGCTCTGCACCATATGCAATCGCATTGCAGCCACTGTACTCGCAACAGTGCACCACGCGTGCATGAGCACCGCGGAGGGTGCATTAGTTGAATTGAGAGCTTGCAGGGAACAGACACCACACTGTGGGCTCTCTCTCTCCCTACCCTGTTTATCATGTTTGGTTGTGTTTAGTAAAGTCGTTTACCTCACCCGCCGACTCAACTCGATATTAAGCACATAATAACGAACATGGTGTCAGAAGTTGGATCAAAAGCACCCCAAGCCTGAAGTCTTCCAGTTGGAAATCAGTCACAGTGAGTAACCACAACCATGTTTTGCACGGTCACCATAATGACGGACGGATTCAGGCGGACCGACCCACTCTTGTTTGATGGAAATGTGGCAGTAAACTGGCGTATCTTTGAACAGGAATACAGTATATTCATAGTGGCACCACATAGCTACAAACCTGCCCGTACCAGGACGTACATTTTGTTAAACTTGGCAGGCCTGGAAGCCATTGAAAGGGAGAGGTCACTTGTTTACACAGGCAAAGTGCAGGATGGGAACCTTGGTACCAGCCCGGCTGAGTCAAGAATGTTTAAAGCATAAATTCAGAGAAATGTGAGAATGGAAAGAAAAAAATTCAACATGAGAGACCAAAAGCCTGGCGAGTTGATACACTCATACATCAGCGATTTAAAAATCAGGGGAAAAACTTGCAATTTTGGCATGCTTTGCAACAAACTAATTAAAGACAGAATGGTCTGTGGGATTTACGATGATAATATGCGGAAGGCGCTCCTGCGAGACAACGAACTGACATGAGCAAAGTGTCACCACAACATGCCTGGTGTATGAAACTGCCGAGGAATACAGTAAATGGCTAGCCTCTCCACAACAGCAGGCCACGAGCTTTGACACGCTACAGGCATGACTGGCTAGCAGACAATGGTTGGCGGTTAGAAGGAAGAGCCAACCAAACCAGCCAGGCCACCAACACCCAGAACAGGATGTTGCAATTGCGGAGACCATATACCTGGAAGAAAGATATGCCCAGCATTTGGCCAGCATTGCAGGAACTGTAGCAAATGGAACTGCTGCAGATCCAGGCAGCAGACCACCACACGGACCAGACCCAGGAGGACCATTGACCATTTGGAACCAGAGCAGAGAGGGAGCGACCCCGATGATGAGTACTATCTCGATGGGTTCACCATGAGGACTGAAACTGTAACAACGAGGCTTTCGTGTCCATGGAAGTCAATGGCAAGATGGCCAAGATGAAAGTTGACACTGGGGTCAATTACAATATCACGCCACTGGGGACATTCAACTGGGTGAGATAAATGGAATAAGTCAAACCATGCAGCAAGGCTTTGAGCCTAGTGGCTTATGAAGGCAGCAGAATCCAGACCAGCAGCACAGTGCAGCTGCAGTGTTTCATACAAGGATGGCTCTATGTGCTAACCTTCTTTGTTGTCTGCGAGGATGTCATGCCTCTGCTAGGCCTCAGTGAGTGCATGGACATGGGGCTTGTCTCATTCACCTAAAGAAGGTGCTCGAACAAGCACAGAAGGTAAATCTGTGGCTTAACCCCTGCAATGCAGATCCATTTAAATCAGGTCAACTATGTGGGACACCTGTTCACCAGCAAGGGCCTGCAGGTGGATCTGTTCAAAACGAGGCCATCAGCGAAATGCTGGTGCCAGCAGATGTGGATGCCCTGCAATGGTTCCTGGGCATAGTGAACTATCTGGGCAAGTTTATCCCAGTGAACTGACGCCCCCACTCAGACAGCTGACCCATAGAGACATCGAATGGACCTGGCACGAATAACAACAAAATGCCTTCGATACCCTAAATAAAGATGTGTCTTGCCCTCCAGTCCTTGCCTACTGCGACGTATGTAGATCGGTGATGCCGACCTAAGATGCCTCACAGTACAGCCTAGGGGCATCATGCCTGCAGGATGGAAGACCAGTGGCGTACGATACCACTTCACTTACAGACACAGAAACGAGGTATGCTCAGATTGAAAAAGAGCTAATGGTGGTGGTTTTTGCCTGTTCGAAATTCAAGTACTTACCTCTGGTGACCATAATAAACAAGCCAATTCATGAAGCGCTGGCAAGACTGCAGCATGTGGTGTTCCAGCTCCAGAAATACCACATTATCCTTGAACATAAATGCGGCAAGGAAATGCATTTAGCCAATGCCTTTTCATGGGGTCCCAGAAAATGCACTGTCCAACAAGTCGAGAAAGAGGACACTTTTGATGTGATGACAGTAACCCATATATCGTTGGCCCGACTGGACGAACTAGGAAAGCACATGGCAGAAGACACCCTGGGTACCTACATTAAGGGTGGCTGGCCGCCAAGCAGTGAAGCCTGTCACCAGCAGTGCAACCCTTCTTTCTGTTCCACAACGAACTGCTTATTGATGAAGAGATAATCATGAAGGCCCTTAGAGCAGTCATTCCTAGCACACTGCAGAATATGTATGTGGAGATCCTGCATAGAGGGCATCCCAGTGCAGGAGCGATGAAATGAAGAATGAGGAACATTGTCTTATGGTCAGGTATGTCAGAGAACATAGCTGAAGAGGTACAGTCCTGCTCGATACCAAGCCACACCAGCAAAAAGAGCCACTGCAGCTGCACCCGGTACCCAACCTACCCTGATCGACCATGGCTACTGACATACTTGAATGGCAGAGCCAACAGTACCTAGTACTAATATGCCCAGGCTGGTTGAGATAGATCTGCTCCGAGATGCAACTTCTGCGGCTGTCATCACCAAACTAAAATGGCATTTTTCGGTACATGGTGCACCTCATACATTTATCTCAGACAATGGCAGGCAACTCACCGGCCAGAGGTTCTGCAACTTTGCGATAACATGGGCCTTCACCCACATTACCAGCAGCCCAGAGTATCCACAATCAAATGGGCTGGCTGAAAGAGTGGTGAGAAGTGCCAAGCAGCTAATGGAGAAGTCTCAGAGAGAAAACAGAAATCTTCCTCAGCCTTCTCAACAAGAAACATCCCTCATGACACCACCCTTAGCTATATGCCGCAATGGTTAATGTCGAGGCAGACCAGGGCTACCTTACCAGTCCAAGGAGACTTCTGGAATCCCAGCCAAAGGACCTGCAGGATGTCAGGGCCCAGCTGCTAAACAGAAGGCTGGTGCAAAAGAAAAGTTATGACAAAACCAGCTGACCTCTTGTCCTATTGACCGAAGGACAAGTAGCAAGGCTGCAGATGCCACAAGGTTACGACCACCCAGGTACAGGGCAAATGAGCTGCCAGGAACCCAGGTCATAGCTGGTTTGTTCAAGGGGAAAAACATACAGGAGGAACTGATGACACATCCTCACATCTCAAACCGACCTAGACAAATTGGCATTTTTGGATTTGGAACGTGAGCTCGGGATCGACACGATTACCCCAGTAACCACAGGAGAAGAGACTATGGACAGTAGGTGCCCCAGGCCTCCACATCAGCAGAGGGCTATTACAAAACACACATTAAATGTATATATTGTTGTACTAGTGAAAGTTATATATGTTCATTGTATCCTGCGGGGGGTTAGCTCAAGAAAGGGGATGTAAACAGTTGCTGCCCTCGGCTGCTCTGCACCTGATGCAATCGCATTGCAGCCACTGTACTTCCAGTAGTGCACCATGCATGCACGATTGCCACAAGGGCACGTTAGTTAAATCAAGAACCAGCAGGAAGCAGACGCCATGCTGTAGGCTCTCTCTCTCCCTACCTTGTTTACCATGTTGGCTGTGTTCAGTAAATTCTTTTATTTGGTTTACCTCACCCAGGGACCTGATTCGCTATTAAGCACATGATAACGGACATGATTTGTCTGAAGTTGGGGCAGATTTCATTTTCTGACCACGTGGTCAGACACAAAAGACTGCAGATGCTGGTGAGCGAAAAAAAAAAGCAACCAGCCAGAAAAACTCAGCAGGCCCACCAGTGGGAGAACAAAGAACGGTCAACCTTTTGAGTCTGAACCCTTCATCGAGACTGGCTTTCACGGTCATCATTTCTAAAACTCCTGCCGTGGATATTCTGAAGCAGGCCTATGGCCTGAATATTAACTTTCTTGCTATCATTCTCTACGTGTGTTTTGAGCACTTTTTTTTTAGCTTTTCACACTTGCAGCATTTCCCTTATTGCAATGAATATAGGGCAATGAGCAGAGCCAGTGCTCAAGGCCCTCCAATTATAGCTGCCTTTGCCGCAGCCGGAAAGTAGAATAATTTTAATGCGGTTTATGCCAATTACCATCGACTAAAAGTAGAAAAAAATAGTGTAAATTTTTTTGCAGCTGACGATGTTTTGTCAAAAGTAATAGTTTTCATTTAATCGGGGACAAGGAAGGACAGCCCTTGAGGTCCTAAGCGAGTGGCTGTGGACACCCAAGATGGCGGCGCAGTGGCTCGCCGGCTCTGGTGAGTGAAAGGAGGCGGGGGGAGGGGGAGGAAAGAAGCGGATTCGCCCTTGGTGGCGGCTGGTTCAGAGGTAGCCTGAGGTCAAGGGCACGGCGGTGTCATTCCGCCGTGGGAGACAGGCGACCGGGCAGCGGAGTGGCCCCAGGCACTGGGTTGCCTGCTGACCGTGAACCGGGCCGCCGCCGCTTGTGCCCGGAGCGATGTCCCCTGTGGTTGGGTGTCGGCGAGGAAAAGGGATAATAAACTTTTCCGAGGATCCAGCGGGGATCGGGAAGCCCCCCCACCCCACACACACCTCTGGTTGATGGTTGGGGGGTTTGGCCAATCACGCGGGAGAAGGGCAGCCGGCGAGCCAGGTCCGGAAACGCGGCGGGAGCGGCGACACGCAGCGCGTGGCGATTGGAGGAAATGTGGAACTCCAGGTGTGCGAGGGAGCGCCCGATTTTAATCCGGCGCCTGTGGCCGCAGTTGATGGCCATGTGGTGTTGACCAGTTGTCATGTGTAGAGTCGGTGGAGGTCACTGCATGCCGTAGCAGTAATGACAGCTTTGTATTAGTCCCCGAATCAAACAGTGTGGATCGTTGAAGCACAGTGCAAAGTAATACGTTGGAAACAGGAAGGGGAGTAGCCTATCAGAACCGATTCTGTCAGTGTATTTGTAATTAGACAGTCTTAGCTCAACTGCCTTTGCTCTCACCACAGTATCGTGTTTGCCTCTTCACCATCCAAGCATGTTTCAGAGCTGTGCTTGCACAACATTTATGGTGCTGAGATATTTTAAGCTTAAATGCTAATGTGTTTTTGCAACGTGTCCACCTTCACGATGGATGACCAATCCCTTTATACCCATACAGAAGGTCTTAACTTTGTTTCTTTCTGGACCCCGACCAGTTACCCTCCACGACTACCCTTCTCCTCCTGGCAAAACTTGTCCTCACTTTAAGCAACTTTTCCTTTAACTTGTCTCACTTCCATCAAATCAAAGTAGCACCCAGGGGTATCAGCTATGGCTGCCTGTTTGTGGGATTTGTGGAGCAATCCATGCTGCAAGCCTACACTGACAAGACCCCTCAACTCTTCCTCTGGTATATCGATAACTACATTGGGGCTGTCTCCTGCACCCACAATGAGCTTGTCAACTTCATCCACTTCATGGTCAACTTCCACTCCAATCTCATACTCACCTGGTCCACCTCTGACATTCTCCCCTTCTTGGATCTCTCTGGAGACAAGCTTTCCACTGACATATATTACAAGCCCACTAACTCCCACAACTGCCTTGATTACACTGCCTCGCACCCTGTCCCCTGCAAGGATTCTTTCCCCTTCTCCCAATTTCACCATCTCTGCCACATCTGTTCCCAAGATGAGGTCTTCCAGTTCAGATCTTCTGAAATGTCTACCTTCTTCCACAAATGAGGCTTCCCCTCCATCACCATCAACTCAGCCCTCACCTGCATTTCCTCCATTTCCTGCTCATCTACCGTGGTACATTCCCCCATCGCCAACCTCATACGCAACAAACAGATTTCTCCATTATCCTCACCTACCACCGCACCAGCCTCTGCATCCAACACAATATCTTCCAGAATTTTTGACTCTTACAATGGGATCCCACTACCTCTCTCCTCTCTCTGCTTTCCACAAGGACTACTCCCTCTGTGACTTCCTAGCACATCATCCCTCTCCACCAATCTCCCCCACCCTGGCACTTTTCCCTGTGGCTGCAGGAGGTCCCACCCTGGCACTTTCCCCTGTGCCTCCAGGAGGTCCAACACTTACACCCACACACCTCTCCCCTTATCACAGTCCAGGGCCCAAAACTGGCCTTTTAAGTGAAGGAACACTTCACTTGTGTATCTGCAGGACTGATTTACTGCACCTAGTGCTCCCTACGTGGCCTTCTCTACATCAGAGAGACTAGGCACAGTTTGGGAGATCATTTCACTGAGGACTTTCACTCTGTCCCCAACAGTGACCGAGACCTCCCAGTAGCCAACCATTTCATTTCTGTGTCACGCTCCCATACTCGCATGTCTGTCCATTGCCTGGTGGTAAAACACATGATTCTGTTGACACCGTGGTTAAGTGAAAAAAAACACACAAATGCTGGAGAAACTCAGCAGGTCAAACAGTGCCCTTCATGTAGCAAAGGTAAGTAATAAGTGAGTAATAAGAGCCATTCTTTGAGGTGTGGGTAATGACTCTGGTCCAAAAAAACACATGTTTCTTTGTTGCTATGAGAAATATTATGGAGCAGATATAAAGGATGTTGAAAGGAAATTATACATCACCAATATGAAGGGCACTGTTTGACCTGCTGAGATTCTCCAGCATTTGTGTGTCTGTCCATGGCCTTATGTATTATCCCACCAAGACCCACCTGCAAATTGGAGGATCAAGACCTGATTTGTTTTAATCTGGGCACTCTCCAACCACATTAGCATCGACTTTTCATGTTTCTGCTAACCTGCTCTCCTCTTCCTCCTCCCCCTTCCCTTCCCCTAGCCATCTCTCCTCCCGTTGATCGCTGCTGTCCCCTCCCTCCCTTTTCTGCCTATTACCACCTGCCTTTATGACACACCTCCCCCTTACTCTTTTGCTCAGATGCTTGCTGACATATTTTATTACTTTGATGAAGCCTGAAATGTCCATTATGTATTTTTACCTCTGCTATATAAAGAACACTGACCTGCTGAGTTTCTCCAGCTTTGTGATTTTACTTCAATCACAGTGTCTACAAATTTTCATGTTTTTTTTCAATGTATGTTGCCATATGGATGAATTTTCATCCACAATGTGAAGCCACTGTGCTGACTGGCTTGTCTACATTGTCAACCAAAACACAATAGCATCCTTTAATGGCAGCCAAATCATTGTGCTCGTGTGTCCACTGAGGTCATATTCTGAACAGATACTGCCTGACCTACTGTGTACTGCAATAAAAAAGATTTATAACAAAGATTTTCAGCATTTACAATTGTTTTGCTTTTCAAAAGTCAGGAACATAAAAATTTCACTCTCGTGCACTAGTGAATGTTTTCTGCATTATCAGGGTTTCCATATTTTGCATAAGGCATTAAGGTTCCTTTCATTGTCAAATAATAATACATTAAAAATATAACATACATGATGTACTTTTGTCTGCCATAAAGCAAACCATTAACATTGCCTGCCACTCCTTGCAATATGTGAGAAAGAGAAGCAAGAAAGAGTCCTTTCAGAGACACAGATTCCTTTTTGATTTGTTGGCATCTCGAGCTCCAGATCCAAACCTCCAATGTGATCAGGAAGCCTTTTGAGCCCAAGACTCTTCAGGATCCCTTCTTACCATCAGCACTCTCAAATCCCGGCTTTGATACCTGGTTCCCATGAGCCAAATGTCCAGTAAGCCCACAGCCCATGTGGGTTCCCTGACTGCAAGTTGCCTGCAACCTGTGCTGACCTGTAGGGTCCTTCAGCTACTGAACCCTTCACTGGTTCGCTGCTCTGGTTACCTTCCCGGTAAGGTCACTCCCCCTGTTTCTTCTCAACAAGAGTGTTCTCCCTATTTCTGGTGCCCTGCTCCCCTGGAGTCTATCAGCTAGGTGGTCAGTAAGCTGCATTGGTGTGGGAGGACTTAACTTTTCCATGGTTATGATCTATTCTCTTACTTACTGGGACACTTCTGATACCATGTTATGCTTGTTCTTTGAAGAAGAAAAACTTTACATGGGTTTAACATTTACCAACTTTAATTTTTTTTCAACCGAATTCCAGCGACAACCCCCATCATGTGTCACTTACAGTTTCCGGCAACTGTGTGCACTACATTCTGGGAAATGTAGTTTTTATTTACACACATAATAGCACATGCCTGACTTGTGAACACCCCTGCTAACAAGTGTTCTCCCAAAATATTATAAAATTCTAAAGTCAGGTGTACATACATTTGTTCCAGTGAATGGCAGAACTATTTCTCTCTTCACTTTTGGCAAATAATCCTTTCTCTGCTTTCTTGTGTGCTTTTGATGCTATTCGTGATGATATTTTGGAGGCTTGCTTACTATATCAAGTGATTTTTGTCGACAATCTGGAAGGCTGTAATTCTGGAACCTCTTCATTACTGTGTATACTTTAGTGCCTTTTATGTTCAAATAGAAATTAGTAAAACTTGCTGTAAGTGCCATTTTGCTGTTAGTTTTGTAAAAAGAGGTTTGGGCTGCAGCTTCTCTAAATTACATTGAATATTCGGTTATGTTGATTTGTGGATCAGATTGGAAGTGACTAAAAGACAATTTGATACCAAGTCTGGTACATATTTAATAAAAAGAAAGGGAGCTCTAAAATACTCAATCAATTCAGAAAACATTTGCTTCCAGAATAGAGCTACTGATATTTGGAAAGTCTCATAATTTACTGCACTGTTGCATAAGGCTGAATGCTGATTACATTTCATTGTCCCATATGGCATGACACCAGGCATGTAACTTTGCAAAGATTGCAAGCTGTCCTGTATTTCAGTGCCCTGCCCACTGCATAGGTATTTTTTTTTGTTGGTGCCACATATCAATCTGTATTGCAACCAGAAAGGGTAGCTCTCCATTTTTATACAGCTGGTTTATGAACATAAGACAGTCCCCATGTAGGTTATTGAATAAAGTCCAGACAGTAGCCATGACACTTTCATTCTCAGCATTTAGCTGTGAAACCAGGGCAAACTTGGAAGGTTGACAGTGAGTAATAAGAGCCATTCTTTGAGGTGTGGGTAATGACTCTGGTCCAAAAAAACACATGTTTCTTTGTTGCTATGAGAAATATTATGGAACAGATATAAAGGATGTTGAAAGGAAATTATTGCTGACTCTGAGACAGTGCTTGGTTCACAGCAGAGCAGATATCAGGAACTGTAATGATCTGCATGACAATCTCATAAAGTGAGGACAAAACCCTTGTTACCATCTTTGTCATAAGCTGCTGAGGAGGAAGAGGCAAACTGGAAAGCCGGCTAAGTCGAACCTCAATTCCCATTCCTCAGCAGTCAATAGCTTTGCTCTCCCTTTTGTAGATTATCAAAGCATATTTTCCTTGGAAAATTAAAATGAAGCTATTTCATCAATCATAGGTTGTGCCAGCTCTCAGGGATTGAGGGGATTGCTCTTTTCTCTTATTTCCCAGTAATCTTGGATGTTCATTATTTTACCACTGATTATTTTTTAATCACCTCTTCCACTGTTATTAACTTACAACCATCTTTGGGATGGGAAGAAACTAGACTATCCAGAAGAAACTCACAGGGAGAATGTGTAAACTCCCCAGAGACCACTCTGTGAGGTTAGATCAAATTTGGGTTGCTTGAGCTGTGAGGTAGTAGGACTACGAGCTATGAGGCGATAGGACTACGAGCTGTGCTTTTGTGCATGCTTCATTCTAAACCAATTTGTACAACAGAACATGTCTTTATTCAGTTGAAACTTTTGACCTTTGTGCTGCTGTTTTGATCTGGTACTTCTGGCACTTTTACCTTAGAGGCTACAGCATGGGTGGTATTGCCTTCTAGAAAATGGCACTCCTTGTCATGGAGGATGAGGTCCACAGCATGCTTGGACTGACCAAAACAGTTTACTTTGTGGGCAATATACTAGTAGACTTAAAATGTGATACACAATCACAAACGAGGTTATATCTAAAAATCAGTACATGATAGGAAAACTTTAAGGTGAATTTTGTGATCAGCAGCTTAACATCCATAAAACGCACCCAGAGTGTACACAAAGCACAATCTTCATTTGGCATCTGTCTTATTGAAAAATGCTCTTGAGTTCCCTCTGGGACCCCAGTTGCTGTTGGCCTCTCTTCTGACTTGCTAGGTCTTAGTTCCTGTGCTTCCTTTCAATTTAACTGGCCCCCAATTCTCACACTCTCATTCCTGTAGACTCTGTCAACTAATTAGAATTCAGTTTCTTGTGTTTCATTTAAACATACTTGGGTCACTTGGAAATTTTGTTATACTATTGCGTAACACCTAACAAAAGAAAATTTAAAATGTACAATATGGTGCCAGGGTCTGAGATATTTTGATTGAGTTTACAGCATTCTCAGGAGGGAAGGTGAGTAGCCAGATGTCATGGTCCACATTGGGACCAACGACCTCGGTAGGAAGGGTTATGAGGTCCTGCAAAGAGAGTTCTAGGAGTTAGGTGCTAAGTTGAGGGACAGGACCTCTCGGGTTGTGATCTCAGGATTGCTATGCGTGCCACGTGCTTTTCTTTTCTTTTTCTTTGGCTTGGCTTCGCGGACGAAGATTTTATGGAGGGGTAATGTCCACGTCAGCTGCAGGCTCATATGTGGCTGACAAATCCGATGTGGGACAGGCAAACACGGTTGCAGCAGTTGCAGGGGAAAATTGGTTGGTTGGGGTTGGGTGTTGGGTTTTTCCTCCTTTGTCTTTTGTCAGTGAGGTGGGCTCTGCGGTCTTCTTCAAAGGAAGTTGCTGCCCGCCGAACTGTGAGGCGCCAAGATGCACGGTTTGAGGCGATATCAGCCCACTGGCAGTGGTCAATGTGGCAGGCACTAAGAGATTTCTTTAGGCAGTCCTTGTACCTCTTCTTTGGTGCACCTCTGTCACGGTGGCCAGTGGAGAGCTCGCCATATAACACGATCTTGGGAAGGCGATGGACCTCCATTCTGGAGACGTGACCCATCCAGTGCAGTTGGATCTTCAGCAGTGTGGATTCGATGCTGTCGGCCTCTGCCATCTCGAGTACTTCGATGTTAGGGATGAAGTCGCTCCAATGAATGTTGAGGATGGAGCGGAGACAACGCTGGTGGAAGCGTTCTAGGAGCCGTAGGTGATGCCGGTAGAGGACCCATGATTCGGAGCCGAACAGGTGTGTGGGTATGACAACGGCTCTGTATACGCTAATCTTTGTGAGGTTTTTCAGTTGGTTGTTTTTCCAGACTCTTTTGTGTAGTCTTCCAAAGGCGCTATTTGCCTTGGCGAGTCTGTTGTCTATCTCGTTGTCGATCCTTGCATCCGATGAAATGGTGCAGCCGAGATAGGTAAACTGGTTGACCGTTTTGAATTCTGTGTGCACGTTGGAGATGTGGGGGGGCTGGTAGTCTTGGTGGGGAGCTGGCTGGCTGATGGAGGACCTCAGTTTTCTTCAGGCTGACTTGGCAGTTTCCGCAAAACAGGACGTCAAGCGCTGAAGAGCTGGCTCTGAATGGGCAACTAAAGCGGCAGTCGTGCTAGTGAGGTTAGAAATAGCAGATAATGCTGCTGAATATGTGGCTAAAAGCATGGTGCAGGAAAGAGGACTTTCAGGTTACTGGACCATTGTGCTCTATTCCAGGGAATGTGGGACCTGTTCTGATGGGTTGGCTTGCATCTGAACTGGAGGGGGCCTAATATCATTGTGGGAAAGTTTGCTAGTGCTGCTATGTGGATTTAAACTAGATTTGCAGGGGGGTAGGAACCAGAGTGCCAGAGCAGATAGCGGAGTGAAAAAGAGAAAAATTATGCAAAAATATATAATGTTAGAAGTCAAAGTACGTGGTGAAAATGTTATTGGGTGCATTTAATTCAATGGAAGAAGTATTGTAGGAAAGGCAGACATGATTAGAGCGTTCACATGGAATTATGACATTGTGGCCATTAGTGAAGCTTGGTTGATGAAGGAGCAGGACTGGCAGCTCAGTGTTCTGGGCTTCCACATTTTTAGATGCGATAGAACGATGGGAGGGGGGGGTGCGGGTAATGAAAGGGGAGGAGTGGCATTGCTCGTCAGAGAAAATATCACATCTGTGCTCAGGCAGGACAAACCAGAGGGCTCATCTATTGAGGCTATATGGGTGGAGCTGAGGAATGGGAAATGTATGTCCATACATTATATTATAGATTGTATTATAGATCGCCCAATAGTGATTGAGAATTGGAGAAGCAAATCTTTAGAGATAGCAGAGAGCTGCAGGATACATACGGTTGTGATGGTAGGAGATTAACTTTCCACATATTGAGTGGGACTCCCATAATATAAAAGAGCTGACTTGGATTTTGTAAAATGTGTTCAGGATATTTTTCTATATCAATGTATAGAGATAGCTAGAGAAAGTGTAACTTACTTAACCTAACTTATCCCCCTTCTAATTCTAAGCAACGTGCATTGCATGTAATGTGCATGTAAGTTTAGAAAAGTCCTTTGATTCACTGTCCAATCTCACTTCTCATTCCTCCAAGTTTACTAATTGCAGGCAATTCTTATACTGTGCACAGAATTTAACATTTATGAAGTTCACCAGGCTTTGGTGCTTGAGAGGTAAATGGCTACTACTCAGTTATGTTCTTGTCGGTTTTTAGAGAGAGATTTGTGGTTCCTGGGCATACATTGATCCCTTTTAATCAGCCACGTCAGTGTCTTGTTGAAGAAACTTGGCCCATCAGGGTTTTCCAGATGATAACCTCTTTCTTTCAGGTCACCACAGAGTTCCTTTTTGTTTCTCTCATTTCAAGTGAAACATTAGGCTGCCAGTCCTCTCCTCTTACATGAACCACAATGGCTTTGACGAGGCTGAACTAAGCTCTCACAACCCATTTTCCAGCTTGTCCTGTTCCAGTCCCAGCTGCTGCTACTGACTGTAGCACTGCAGAATTGATCTCTCTCTCTCTCTCTCTCTCAGAGAAAAAACCTGTTTTACTCTCTCTGCTTGCAAAACCACATGACCCTCTTTAAACAGCAAGCTGCACTCCAGTCAGCCTGCGGCTCTGAACTACTCCTCTGATCTCTTTAATTTGTTGCTTTTCAAAACAACAGTCCATTAGTGAAGTCTCTTGGGCACTCCCCAAAGTTTTTGCAAAGGCCCCCAGGTGCTGCCCTATATGGCTTGAGCAGAGCTCCAGTATTTTAAATGAGATCTGTTTTGGTGTTTGTATGTGACCTGCACTAAAAAAAGCCTGCCACACTTTATCTCCCAAAATCATATCTATGTACAATATAAACACAACATAATCGGTCACAGTATATTCCTGTCAGGATTAAAGGCAAAGTTAACAGGCATAGGGAACATTGGTTTTTGAGGGATATTGGAACATTGTTTTTTAAGGGATATTGGGTATCTGGTTTGGTAGAAGAGAGAGGTTCATAGCAGGTATAGGCAATATGGAGCACATGAGGTACTTGAAGAGTATAAAAATGCAAGAAAAAACAAAATCAGGAAGGCTAAAAGAAGACACGAGGTTGCTTTGGCAGACAATGTGAAGGGTTTCTACAGGTTCATTAAGAGCAAAAGGATAGTAAGGGACAAAATTGGTCATCTTGAAGATCAGAGTGGTCGACTATGTATGGAGTCAAAAGAAATGGGGGAGATCTGAAATGGATTTCAGGCATCAGTATTTACTGAGGAAACTGGCAGTGAGGTCAAAGAACCAATACAGATTAAAGAGAAGAAGGTGCTTGCTATTTTAAAGCAAATAAGGGTGGATGAATCCCCAAAGCCTGACAGGATATTCCCTCAGACCTTGAGGGAGGCTAGTGTAGAAATTGCAGGGGCTTTGGCAGAAATATTTAAAATGTCCTCACAAATAGATATGGTGTGGGAGGCTGCAAAAGTTACCCTGAAAACTGTTGGCCGGTGAGCCTGACATCAGTTGTAGTAAATTACTAGAAGATGCTCTGCGAGATCGGATGCACAAGTATTTAAATAGCCAGGGATAGATTAGGGCTAGTCAACATGGCTTTTTGCATGGTAGGTTTTTAACCAATCTTGTAGAGTTTTTTCGAGGCAGTTACCAGGAGAGTCGATGAAGGAATGGGTGTGGATTTTGTCTACATGGACTTTAGTAAGGCCTTTCCCATAGTTAGGAAGGTTCAGAAGCTCAGTATTTATGGTGAAGTAGTAAAATGGATTCAACAATGAGTATGCGGCAGAAGCCAGAGAGTGGTGTTGGATGATTGCTTCTCAGAATGGAGGCCTATGACGAGTGGTGTGCCTCAGGGATAGGTTCTGGGACCATTGTTGTTTGTCATCGATGTCTGGATCAGCAGGTTTGCTGATGATGATACAGCGATTAGAGGCGTTATGGACATGGAGGAAGGTTCTCAAAGCAGCAGGATCTGGACCTGCTTGAAAAATGGCAGATGGAATTTAATGCAGACAAGTGTGAGGTTTTGCATTTTGGAAAGACAAACCAAGAAAGGACATTCACAATAAATGGTGAGGCACTGAGAAGTGCAGTAGAACAGAGGGGTCTGGAAATTCATGCATGTAGTTCCCTGAAAGTGATGTCACAGGACGATCGTGTTGTTAAGAGATCTTTTGGCATATTGTCCTTCATAAATCAAAGTATTGAATATGGGAGTTGGGATGTTATGGTAAAGTGGTATAGGACATTGGTGAGGTCAAATTTGGAGTATTGTGTATAGTTTTGGTCACCTAACTACAGAAAAGATATCAATAAGATAGAAAGAGTGCAGAGAAAATTTACTAGGATGTTGCTTGGACTTCAGGAACTGAGTTATTGGGAAATGGTAAACAGGTTAGTTTTATAACATGGAGCATAGAAGAATGAGGGGAGCTTCGATAGATGTATTTAAAATTATGTAGGGTATGAAAGAGTAAATGTAGATAGGCCTTTTCCACTGAAGGCCAGTGAGATACAAACCAGAGGTCATAGATTAAGGGTGAAAGGGGAAAAGTTTAGGGGGAACATGAGAGGGAACTTAACACAGAGAGCAGTGGGAGTGTGAAACAAGCTGCCACTGAAGGGGTGAATGTGCGGTCAATTTTAATATTTAAGAGAAATTTGGAAAAGTACATGGATGGGAGAGGTATGGAGGCTATGGACTGGGTGCAGATCAGTGGAACTAGGCAGAAAAATGAGTCAGCATAGACTAAAAGAGCTAAAGGGTCTGTTTCTGTGCTATACTGTTCTATGGGTCTTTGGTTCAATGTCCAATAGTCCGGAAAAAATACTTACCAGTATTTCCAAAGTCTTGAGTGTGCCATATTATCAGAATTTTACTGTTACAACAATGTGAATGGTTTATGGGTTCAGTAATTAAGGTTATGTCTGAATCTCAAGAATGGTCACGTTCCATTGCATTGTTGAATTTGATTTAATTAGATCCACATTGATGTTGACGTTTCTTGATTCTATTCATTAATTTTAGGCTTAATCATTTTTACTGTTGATTACTCAGCTTTCTTTATCTCTGCTAATTATTCTCTTGAAGTGCACAATCTACATTTCTCAACTCAGGTGCTGGTCCAGTTCCAACAGTCGTAGAGGGAAACATGTAGCCTTCAGAATTCAAACAATGAGGGAGGAATCCAGACCAACAAAAGGTGTTAATTTGATATGATAAGGGACTAGGTATAATTTATCATGTCTGTGTGAAAGGAGACAGGGAAGGAGAGATGACTAGGAAGAAGGGGGTGGTGGGGGGTGGGGAGGAGTTTAAACAAAACCCAAAGAAGTTGATATGCCATCTAGTTGGAGGGTGCCTTGAGCACACTTTCTACTACATATCTGTAGAAATTTGTCAGGGTTTCTGACATCATACCAAACCTCCACAAACTCCTATCAAGTAGAGGAGCTGACACACTCTTCTTGATGACATTCATGTGTTGAGTCCAGAAAATGTCCTCTGAGATTATGACTCCCAGGAATTTAAATCTGCCCTCTGGTTTTCCCTTAAAGTCCACAATCAGCTCCTTGGCTTTGGTGACACTGAGTGTGAAGTTGTCAGTACACCATTCAGCCAAGATTTCAATCTCCTTTCTATACATTAACTCACTATTGTGGTATCAGCTGCAGATTTGTAGAGGGTGTTATTATCTTAGCCAGCCTCACAGCCATGGGTGTAAGGGACGGAGAGCAGAGGGCTAATAATGCAGCCCTGTGGTGCTCTGATACTGATTGAGATTGCAGAGAAGATGTTTTTACCAATCCTCACTGATTGTAATCTGGAGGTGAGGCATTCCAAGATCCAATGACACAGTGGGGAATTGAGGCCCAGGTCTTGGAGTTTGCTGATCAGTTTTGACGGGTTGATAGTATGACTGGCTGCTTGGTGGAATATGAATATTATTCACCAGAAGTTTATGCTTTGAGTCCCTGATTACTAACTGAGCGTACAAGCTTCTGTCTCAACATTATATTAAGTTCAGATTAGTTTTTCTTTTGATTCTGCTGATATACTGTTTTTGGCAGTGACATTGAGAGTGTTGATCTACAGAGAGATCTTGGGGTGCAAGTCTATAGTTTCCCAAAGTGGTAGCATAGTTTTGTTTGGCTTCATAGGCTGAGGCATTGTATACAAAAGTTGGGATGAAGTTGTACAAAACACTATTTGGACAGCTCCTAATATTGAGTACAGTCTGGTCACAAAACCGCAAGAAAGATGTTTTATTTTAAAATTTTGAGTTACAGCACAGTATAAGCCTTTCCAGCTCTCAAGTCCATGCTGCCCATTAACACCTGAGTGACCGATTAAACCACTAGCTCGCATGTCTTTGGAATGTGAGAGGAAACTGGAGCACCTGGAGGAAATCCATGTGTTTATGGTGAGAATGTACAAACTCCTTACATTCAGCACCAGATTTGAACCCAGGTCACTGGCACTGTAATAGCATTAATCTGACTGCTATGCTGTCCATATGTAGAAAAAGAGAAAATGTAGAAGAGATTTATCAGGATTTTATCTGGAATGGAAGGCTGCAGTTCTAAAGATAATTTAGTTTACCCTAACTGAATGCAGTGTTTTATGGGTGGTCTCAGTCTGGCACATGAAACCATTTTTGTGGATGGTTATCCTCCCCCCATCTTTAGCTCTTTCCTCTAGCTAGATCCCCTTTCTTTTTGCTCTGTCTCCTTAACCTAAGCTCTGCATTCACAGAGCCAAATCTTCCTTCCTCACCCACCCCACAACCTTTCTCCTGGCCTCCTCTCCATATCTAATTTAACACCTTTTGTGTGTTGGTCTGTACTCCTCCCCTTGCCCTTTCTTTTCAATCAGACACCTGCCTACTTTTTACTCATACTTTGAAGAAGGGCTTTGGCCTGAAAGATTAGTTGTATATCTTTACCTCCTTTTGACATTGTGAGACCTGCTGAGTTCCTCCAGCATTTCTGTCTTTTTATCCGATCTGAAACAGTGCCTAAAGAGCCTGAATACGCCTGGGATTGTCCGATCTCGGAAGCTAAGCAGGCGCAGGACTGGTCAGTACTTGGAGGAGAGACTCCCTAGGACACCAGGTCCTGTAGGTTTCTGTGAGGGGTGCTGGACACAAGTGGAAACGCTCTGTCTGCCTTACGGTAGACAAAAGTTAAAGAATTTAATGTGTGTTACATTCTAAATGTAGTATTATGTGGCAATAATGGAACCTTTTACGTAGGCAGTGTGAATTTTTTTAATGAAGGACTATAAGGGACATTTATGTTGGGTAATCAATATCTTTTTCTTAGGGGAGTAGAATCTTGAACTAGAGGGTACATGTTTAAAGTGAGGGGGAGAAATATAAAGGAAATTTGAGGGTTACATTTGTCACACAGGATGGTGAATAACTAAAATGAGTTGGCACAGCAGGTAGTGGAGACAGATAAGTTTGTAGCATTTAAAAGCCATTTGGATAGGTACCCGAATAGGAAAGGTGTAGAGGAATACAGGCCTAATGAAGGCAAATGTGATTAGTTTTGACAAATAATAGTCGAAATGGACAAGGTGGATAATAAGGGCCAATCTCTGTATTGTATGTTTCTATGATTTTTATAAGATTGGAGTAAGTTTAAGTTTATTTGTTACAAAATACCTTGTACTGTATTAAGTTATAAGAATTAGTTATATAAAATTGATACCAATAATTTCTAATCAATTGTACTTCATACAGCTAAGAACTACAACTCTGGGATTCTTGCAACGGTAGCTTTAGTTTATGTTTCCTTCTTGTCTGTGAATGCCGATTCAAAAGCTGTAACAACAACACTGACCACCAAGTGGACGTCGACGCCATTTTTATTGGAAGCCAGGTAATTCTGTTGTTTATCTTTAATACAATGCGCACGGGATTAGTAATTCATATGAATAATTGTATTTCATCCAAGTAAAGGGGTTCATACTAGTCACAATGAATCTTATACTGTTAATCAGTTAATAGTTGATACTTAAAAGTGGAGATTTTGTTTTCATAAAGATTTTCACAAAAAAATTAAGGGGGATAACAAGGTGGTAGTTAATGATTGTTTGCCAACAAATTATTTCAATTCAATTTCATAACTTGCCATACTGTAATTTTTGAGAAGTTGGGCGAGGAATGTGCAGAAGTGTGCAGAAGTCTTACATTAACACAGTATTCTCTCAGCTGGCAAACAATTAATGATGTTTCTTTAGTGTGACAGAAACTGAGTCGCACAGTGATTTTGAACACCAGAAGTTGCTATTATTAATAAAAAAAGGGGGAAATAATCTGTTTTATTCCTCTGCCATTTTATTCCAATGCTTCCTTTCAATAGACCATGACATCCTAGAATTTCAGAGTTGAACTTTGTATTCTGTATCAGAAATATCTGTGTTAAATGAATGATTTTGCTCTGTTGATTGTGTTTTGAATAGCCTAGTTCAGTGCATTATCTTCAAATTAAATTAATATTATATGCCGTATTGGTGAAGTGTCTGAATACCATCCAAAGCCTGTGTGAGAAATAGAAGAGCCACCGGTGGGTTCCTCTTACTCGACCGAGTTGTTGTCATTGTTAATGTTGATTGAAAGGCACTTAGCTTGATCATTTCTTGTATATTCTATTTCATGCTGTTAACTGTAAATTAGTGAATAAATTGAGTAAATTCCAGGATTTTTTTGTTTCAATTGCAGTGAATTTTTAGCTGAAGAAAGCAAAACTAAATTCTGGGATTTTGTGGATGCCACTCAAGAAATCCATCCAGATGATCATGGAGGTAGTAATAACTTAATTGTATTCTGAACATTTACCCCCCCATAAATCTTCGCCCGCGAAGCCAAGCCAAAGAGAGAAGATTCTGAACTAGTTCAACATGATTGGCCAATTCCTTTTCATTAACTCTATTTATATCTAGAATGCTGGAGGCAACTTTGAGGGAGAAGAGAGGCAGAAACACACTAGCCTGCTTAAGCATTTGTGTTGTCATTATTATGCTTTGTTATTTATGTGGCTGTATGATCTCACCTCATTCTTTAGTACAGATTATACTGTTGTTGGTAAAGTAATTAAAATATTTTGTGAACTTGAAAATGGCCAATGTCAAGGTACTGTATCAGGGTCTCACAGAGAATGGAACAATCCACACAACAGAAATGGAATCATGTGTAGTAATACTAATAATATGGATGGATTTTCATATATCTGGACAAAATATTTGAATGGCTTCAACACTATCAAATTCAAGAAAATGTTTTTAAAGAAAGATAATTTGCACAGAGATACAGACTTTAGAGTGAAATCACCCCTCAAATAAAGTTTCCATTTGGTAAAGAGAAAATAATAGAAACTAAAAGGCATTTAAGGTTTGAGGTATTTATTTCTTCCAATGTTTACTTTTCTCATGTTTCCTGTTTCCAGTAAGTTGCCCAAAGTTCATTTAAAAAAAAACATGAACAATTAGTTTTTGGGTACAGAATACTTGAACCAAAAACATATTGAGTAAAAGACTGGAGGCTTATATGTGAAAGTAATGCTCATCATTTAAAGGAAAATTAATACAGGTGCCTAACCTTTTGTCCGGGATCGTCGGGACTGGGCACCTGCTGTTGTTCGGAATCTTCTGGATTTTTGGAATAATTTTAAAATGGTGGTTCCTTTAATTCTGCCTGCCTGAGTCACGCTGTTGTCTCTCCCCACCCCAGCTTGCCCGCCCACCCGTATCATGCTGCTGTCTCTCCGACCACCTGAATCACACTGCCATCTGTCCATCCTCACCCGCCGCCCGAGTTGCACTGCCATTTATCCTTCGTCTGCCCGCCCGAGTTGTGCCGCCATCACTCTCTCCCATTGTCTGTCTGCCTGCCTGTAACGCTGCCGTCTTTTCCCCCCCTTGTCTGTTGCGCTGCCGTCTTTCCCCCCTTGCCCGCCCATCTGCTCGAGTCGCACTGCTATCTTCTCCCTCGCCTGCCCGCCCACTGAGTCATACTGCCACCTGTTTGCCCTCTCCACCCGCCTGCCTGAGTCGCACTGCTGTCTGTCCCCCTTGCTTGCCCACCTGAGTCGTGCTGCTGTCTGTCCATCTGAGTTGCTGCCATATCTACCCACTTACCCGCCCACCTGAGTTGCGCTGCCATCACTCTCTCCCATTGTCTGTCTGCCTGCCTGTAACGCTGCCGTCTTTCCCCCCCCTTGCCGGTCCATCCGCCCGAGTCGCACTGCCATCTTCCCCCTCGCCCACCCGAGTCACACTGCCGTCTCTCTCTCTCTCTCTTTCTCCACCCACCCCCCCACTGCCGTACCAATACCAGGGGAAAGGCCTTCTTATTGGTTCCCCTGAACTGGTGCTGGTACAGCAGTTTCAACTGCATGGGGGATTATGGGTAGCGTCAATGGCCATTGATCCTGTATGGTGCTGTTACCAGGTGTCATTATACGGTGATATGGAGGTGCTTATAAAGTAGCGGAAAGACCCAGGTTATTCCAATGTGAGTTGAGTGAGGGTCATGCTCGTTGGGTAGGGTATTTATAAAGTAATGATACCACTAATTAGTGACACGGAATGCGACAGGATGCATAGGAGTTGAGCAAGGGTCGCATTGGATCATGTTTGGTGCCAAACTCCATCTTTGATGAGCAGGTGTCATCTACTGAAAAAAGTATTGGCCTTTGAAGGTCACAGTTTTTTGGATTCCTGGATAAAAGGTTTGGCACCTGTTGCTGACCGTGGTTAACTTTGTTAACGGAGTTAGACTTTAATCTTCGATTTGCCATGTACTGAATTTGCTGGCACTTTAACTCTGCAAAAATTAGTTTTCATTATTAACTTTGATAGAAATGGGAAAAGTAAGGAGAAGTTTCCTGCAGATATTTGTTTTATTTTGAACTTGGAGTGGTGGTGAAGTACAGTATTTTTTTTGCCGTCTCTGGCTTTCTTTGTGAGGATGGTGATGAAGCGCATTCTTGAACTGCTGCCAACTTTGTTAAAGGTGCTCCCACAATAGCATTGGATGGGGAATTCTAAGGTTGAGACACAGTGCCGATAAACCAACGGGTATATTTCCAAGGCCAGATTGTGGGATCCTGAAAGTGGCAAATATCCAATGTGCCTGTTACCCATGTCCTACATGTCCTACATGATCCTGTTGGAGTACTTTATGGCAATTCTTAATGGAAATGCATGTGTTGAGTCTGGTTGGCAATGTTGCAAGGCTTTTCTATCCTTGGTGGTCAAATAAAATGAACTTTTACCAAGAAGGGAAGGAAGGTGGATACATATGTATGTTTTGAGAGGAAAGGAAAAAGAAATGATGTATCGCATTGTAATTTTTTTGTTCACATGGCAGGAACCGATTTTTTTTACTACAACCATATACTGAAGAAAGCTGGTGAAATCTTGACCCCTGTACAAACTAACTTTCTGAAGTTTGCATTAGCCCTCCGAGTTTATTCTGCTACTGTTCAAATGTTTCAACAGGTGAGTTGAATACTTCTGGGCATCAATGGAAATTTATGAGCATTTTCTTTGTTCTTTTGATGATGTAAATGATACAAACTCTTCTAATAGATTGCAGCAGAGGAACCCCCTCCTGAAGACTGTTCTGCTTTTGTAAATGTGCATGGGGAGAAAACCTGCAGCCTTGACAAGTTTGAGGTGGTTCTTCAGAGTGCTTTGGAAAGGTAAAAAAAAAGCATACCATGAGAATTAAAAATATAAATAGAGAATTGCTTTTGAAATAGTAAGTAGATAGAATTCAAAATAATTTGAAAATTCACAATCAGGTTACGTGGGCTTTGGTATGGGTACTGTACAGGAAAAGTTCAAAAAGTTTTTGTTTGGAATACAGCAATACTCTTCAAATGGCTGCAGAACTTGAGTTCAAATGGATAAATATTACTGGTGCTCCAATAATTATTAATGCTATTAATTCAAGATTTTGATTCGAACCACATTAATCAATATCTTGTCAAATCACAAGAATTTGTCAAATCACAAGAACTGTTGAATGCTTATCACCTTTATGGTTTTTTTCCCCCTCTCTCCAGTGTGGCTGTCAACGGATGTTGTACATTGGGTAATGATCATTTGAGTTTTGTCTGCTAATAAACTCCAAGACTTGGATTGTTAATTTTTTGTTTTGGTTAGAATGATTTGCAATAGAATCACTGAGCAACACGGTTGACAGAGCAGTTAGTGTAACATTGTTACAGCGCCAGCGATTGGGACCAGGGTTCAAATCTTGTGTTGCCTGTAAGGAGTTTATACGTTCTTCCCTTCTTTGAGAGGGTTTTCCGTGGGGGCTCCGGTTTCCACTCACTGTTCAAAAACGTACTGGGGGTTGTTGGTTAATTGGATGTAATTGGGTGGCATGGGCTCCTGGCCCTAAAGGGCCTGTTGCCATGCTCTGCATGTCTAAATAAAATATAATTATATAAATAAAATAAATAGTATGTCTAAATATATAAATAAAATAATGTTGTCTTAAAATTTATATTAAATTGCTGAAGTGCCAGATTACATAGCAGAATGTGATAAATTGGTAAAATTGTGAGATAATTTATTGCTTTTGAATGTATGTTAAAAGAGTTTTGTTTCATTTGTAACATTGAGGACATCGAAAGAGCATGGGTTCCCAAAAGTTTGAATCAGACCTCAATATTTTAAGGCCGTTGTGTGACTGTGTAACTTAGCACACCATTACTAGGAACATCTAATGTTTTTGTTGAATATATATGATAATTTGCTCATATTTTACAACATAGTCAGTCTTGGAGTCCAATTGATGCATAATGTCCAGATTTAACTCATTTGTTTGTGCAGTTCAGCTCATTTCCAGCCTCTGTAAGTTTCCTTCTCATTCTCTTGTGAATTAATCCACTCATCTGAACATTATTTTACTTACTATTTGAAACTTCCCTGGAACCTGCTATGTTCATACTGGCTTATATCCACCAATACCCATCTCAAAACACTGATTTGGAAAACTGGTAGAATAACGACTTGTGACAGCTAAACTGCAATAAATCTTGAATTTCTCTGTCCATTCCAAATTACAGTCATTTTTATTCTGCGTGAGTTGGACACCAGCAAATTCACACTTCATAATCCATGAGATGTTTTGCTCTGATTTATTAAAGTTCTGAAACTTTTCAGTTCAAGTTCAAGTTTATTGTCATCTTATTGTACAAATACAACCTAATAAAACAGCATGTGTGTGTGTACCTCACACACAAACAATATTATTTATTTTAGATTTTTATTATACATGTATATTTAAAAAATATAAAATTTACAGGTTTGTAGGATTGTTCAACAGTCTCACTACCTGGGGGAAGAAGCTGTTTCCTCATTTTTTTGCTCTCGTACCTCTTCCTTGAAAGTAGTGCCTCAAAGATATAGCGGGCTTGATGGTATGTGGTCCTCTATAATTCTCTGAGCCCTCTTTAAGCACCGCTCCCTGTGGACATTGTCAATGGAGGGAAGGGATACCTCGGAGATCTCAACAGTTTTAATCACCCTCTGTACTGACCTCCAATCAGATGTATTGCAGCTACCCTACCACACATGCAGCCAGCAAGGACACTTTGTATTGTACACCTAGAGATTGTTGTAAAGATGGTGGCTGGTAGCCTTGCCCTCCTCAACCTCTTAGTAAATGTAGGTGCTGCTGTCCCTTCCTGATTAGTGAGGAGGTGTTGTGGGTCCAGGATGGGTCGTCCTTTAAATAGACCTGAAGTACACAGTCATTACCTTTGTCTTGCCAATATTGAGGCTCAGGTTGTTGCTCTTGCACAACCGGACAAGCCTTTCAACCTCATCTCTGTAAACCGAAGTCCTCGCTGTTGTTGATGAAAGCAACTACCGTTATGTCATCTGCAAACTTGATGATGTAATTGGAGCTGAAACTGGCAGTACATTTGTGAGTTAGCAGTGGGAACGGTTACTTGCTGAGCACTCAGCCCTGAGGTGTGCCGTTGCTCAGTGTGATGAGGTTTTGTTGCCAACCCAAAAAGACTGTGATCTTTCCATCAAGAAGTCCAGTATCCAGTAGCAGAGATGGATACTGAGTTCCAGTGAGGACATTTTATCTACCAGCCTCTGAGGTATGATTATGTAGATCATCAAGCTCAAGTCATTGAACAGCAGCCTTGCATGAGGCATTGGGTCAGGTTGGAGTCAAGGATCACGGCTAATGTGTTGTCTTTGGATCTGATTGGCTAATAGTGTTGGGTATAAGCCTGCCTTCAGTTGACATCATGATGTCACCCTTCCATAAATATATAACCCTGTGTGTCAGTAGCCAGGTTAGTCTAATAGAAGTAAAGGATGAGAAAGCATCACGTCTCCAAGTCTTAATTGTGTGAGTGCATACACAACAGTGGTGACGAGGAATGAAACAAACCCTACGCATACTTCATGCACCAACTGTGAGAAGGAAAACAACAGAAGAAAGGTAGAAAATGACTACCTAACAACACCAACAAATTACCGCCAAAAGATCAAGGTGAAAGTGTGCCAAGATGGCGGAGGGAAAGTTCGGGGAATTCAACGAAGTATAAGAAAGTTGGGATAACTCCGTAGAACAGTTTAACCACTACTGCGTAGCCCACAATATTGTGGAAGGTCCAGTAAACTGCAAATGTGCCCTCTTCCTCAGTATAATGGACAGCATTAGGGTTGTCCAGCAAGGGCCAGCCCTTGCTGGCCCCGGAGGATCCAGGGACAAAGACATTCAATGAATTGTGCACAGCTCTAAGGAACCATTTAAGCCCCAGACCACCAGTTATGGCAGAAAGGCAATGATTCTAGGAAAAGAGGCAACATTAAGCAAGATCCTATACTTCACCCTTAATGGGTGGCCCGAATCTGAAGTCGTTCCAGAAGATCTAAAACTTTACCACATGCTCTACCATGAACTATCAGTCAAAGAAGGATGTTTACTATGGGGTACCCGTACAATTATTCCAGCCAAATGGCAAACTACTATGTTATCGGAACTGCACTACACCCATCCAGGAATGGTACGAATGAAGGCACTGGCCCGGATACATGTCTGGAGAGACTTTGAAGCAACAGTAAGAGAATGCAAAGTATGTCAGTCAATGCAGCCAAAATTGGCCATCCAAACCCTAGCATCCAATTCAAGTAGACTTCACTGGACAATTCATGGATGAGACTTTCCTAATAGCTACAGTCACAAAAACACCAAAGCAGATCCCACGATCGACTGTCTACGAGCTATCTTTGCCACTTACAGATTGTCTCATGAATTAGTTACTGGGCTCCTTGGCTCCGTGACCATCTCACTTTTCAGAAAAAGCAGGCTAATCTATGATTATGAAAGGACAACTGTGTCTTCATGCGCCCCTCAGTAACATATCTTGGGTTTACAATTGACAACGAGGGGAGTGAATGAATCCAACAGGAACAGAAGCTGTCGCAAGGGCCCATACCCAACCAACAAATTGGAATTATAGTCCTTAATACTTGATAATCACTACTGAAAACATATCCCTAATATGTCTACACTATGCAGCCCACTGAACCAATTACTCAAGAAAGATCAAACATGGTATTGTAACACAGGAACTAAGAACACAGTAGATCAACTAAAGGAAATACTAACGTCAACAAAAAAGGTGCTGATCTACTACAACCCTAATAAAGAAGTTACACTAGCCATCTTCACCAGTGGGACTAGGAACGGTGCAATCCCAAATCACAGAAAAAGATTAGCAACCAGTAGCATTTGCTTCGCCATTATTAACCACAAGAGAACGCAATTACGCCCAACTTGAAAAAGGATTGGCAATAATTTTTGGTGTTAAAAAAATTACACCAATATTTTTATGGAAGAAAATTCACTCTGATCACAGACAACAAGCCTCTTAGTTTAATCCTGGGGTCACCCAATTACACCAGTTTTAGCTGTGGCCAGAAATCAAAGATGGAACATGCGTATAACTATGATATAAAACAAATCAGGAACACTCAACAGCTATGCAGATGCCTTATCATGCATGCCGCTACCAGAGACAGAACTACGAGAAGAAATTATTAAATGGATAGTAGAGGGCGGGCTTATACCCAACACTCTTTCCCCCCCCCCACCCCCCCCATATGATAAATGCTGACTGGGCCCCTTCGAACTAATAAGATTACATCAGGCCCAGGACTACAAGGGAGAATTAAAATACATGTCATGAATAATTATAAATAATTTTTAAAGTTTGGTAGGTGCAATACCTTCTTTCTCTTTTGGACTGTCTCGGTTTGGTTTGCAGTGCCGGTCTTTGCTCGAGATCCATAGATAGTCAGGTCAGTGGTCAAATCGATAGCAACTGCCTGCCTTTGTTGACCTTCAGCGACAACTGCCCATCTTAGCTGCCCTCCTGGCTGCATGTCTTGGTTACTGGACTCCTCAGATCCGCGACCGTCTCTGACGCCCCCCCCCCCCCCAACACGGCCTGAGGGGTGGGATGGTCAGGGCAGGCCACGGCAGGTCTGGTTCCACCTGCTCCTGCTCATGAGGCAGTTCATGGACCTTAGTGTCAGCCAATGCTCGTAATTTGTCAATTTGACACTTCCACAATCGATACCCCACTAGAACAGAGTATGAGTAGGGGCTCAATTTTTGTAAGATTATTCCTACTACCCATGGGTCTTTATATTGTCTATAATCTTGTACCAGAAATCTCTCCCCCACTTCCAATGTTCTAGGAGAGGTTTGTGGTGATGCTGTTTTTTGCAATCCAAGACCCAGATCTGGGTGAACTGTGGACAGCCTGGTCTGCAGGTTGTGGCCAAACATTAGTTCTGCTGAGGTGCGTTTTGTGGTAGAATGCAATAGAAAATCTGCGATTTTGTGTGTCCAGTAGACATTTAAAGGTTTCATGGTTTTCATTGCTTTTTTGAATGTTTGTACAAAATGTTCTGTCTCCCCACGTAAGGATATCACTCTTCCATATATGTATATAAACCTGCGTGTCAGTAGCCATGTTAGTCTAATAGAAGTAAAGGATGAGAAAGCATCACGTCTCCGAGTTTTAATTGTATGAGTGCATACACAACAAATAGGATGTTTATTTCCAACAAACATCTCTGGTTGTTGGCTCCTTTTCATGTTTGTCCCATGCTAATTTAAGTTCAGTCATGATTTTATAACAAATGACAACTAGTTCTCATCCCAGTACCTCGATTTCTAAATTTCCTTTCACCCATCGATCTACCTACTTCATTTGAGAAATGGCAGCAGGCATTGACTTTCTGCTCATGGACATAATCCCTACTTCATCCATGCCCATGATACTGGCATTTTTTTTGTTGGACCTTCCTGAATTTTTCTTCAAGCATGTTACACAAATTCAAAAGTATTCTCGCGTCTAAGCTCTCACTTCCAGGGAAAGCCAGATACTTTCAGAGATTTGGAGTCCAGAAACAAACGAACACGCACGTATGCACACACACACTTCGATTCTGTGTAGAACTGTCAGCACTTCTGCACATAAATAGCCCCATGTTTGGGATTTCTTCTTGTGCACTTCCAAGCATGATAGTCACTTTTTGAAAGCTGCTCAATCATGTTTCCCCAACTGTGGTCAAATGTAGAACTCCTGTTACGAGCCCAAAGCACCCCAAAACCCAGCAGCAATAGACATTCACCAAGACAAGTAGTTTTCAAAACAAAAGTTATTTTTAATCAACTTTAAACATGAAAGTAGAATCAAACTTTAACTTAACTCTATACTTAACTAATCCAAATTAACCCCTTCTCATTCTAAGCGCACGTGTATGTAATGTGTGTGTAAATTTAAGAAAAGTTATTTGGTTCATAGTTCAATCTCACTTCTTCTTCCAAGTTCTCTGTATGCAGGCAACTGTTACACTGTGCACAGAATTTAACATGTATCAAATTCACCAGGCTTTTGGTGCTTGAAAGATAAATGTTTACTGCTCAGGAAGGTTCTTGTAGGGTTTGCAGAGAGAGATTTGTTGTTCCAGGATTTCCATAACTGAGGTACCACCATTAGTCACCTCAATGTCTCGCTGATGAAACTTGCCCCATCAGGGTTTTTCAGATGGTAGCCTCTTCCTCTAGGCCACCACAGAGCTCCACTCTGTTCCTCTTATTTCAAGAGAAATATCAATCAGATAGCACTTCCAGCCATCCACTGCTTTGGAATTTTTCATCAGTTCTTCCTGGATTGCACTGTTCAGTGTCCCACACACACTGACTGAGAGAGCTTGTGACCTCTCTCTTTCTCTCTCTCTCCAAATGAGACTCTAGTAAAAAACATATGACTCATGTGACTTGCAAAACCCCCACCTTCTCCAGCAAACAACAGGAGTTCTTCCTTCTGCTCAAGTTGTTATCTTAAGTATAAACAAATCCTAGGAGTGACCTTTCTGTGAGCACTTTGCAGAAAGGGTTATAGACAGCCTGACTCCAGCAAGACAATGGTCAAGTATTTTACAAACCTGGTAAAATAACAGAAATCCTGCAATATGAATTCTTCAGTCTTTCAAATAAGATCTGTTTTAAAACGTACATATGTATGTACGTAACCTACTCTAAATCTTACAAATCCCCCAAAATATAATCATTACACTCCAAATTCTTTTACAGTCTATGTATGAGCAGACATGGGCTTCTGAGGTGGAATGTGATTCCTTAGCCAACTTCCACAACATGTAAACTTAACTTTAAAAAAAAACATTTTTCACACTATGAACCATATTAATCAAAATACACACAAACATTTCCCTCTTGAATATACACAGTGTCATTTTCTCCCCTTCCCCCCCTCCCTCCCACCCCCCTCAAAACCCATTAAACATTCAACATATACAATACAATAAACCCATTAAACAATGTCATCACACAATGAAAATAAACAAGAAAATTGTGTTATCTACTTTTACACACTGGGTCAGTTTATTTCGTCTTCTTCTCATTCTATCATTTTAGGGAATGGATGTCTGTGGTAGGCCCTCTCTGTTGTGTTCCATGTATGGTTCTCAAATTTGTTGAAATAATGTGACTTTATTTTTTAAATTATATGTTATTTTTTCCAATGGAATACATTTATTCATTTCCATGTACCATTGCTGTACTCTTAGGCTCTCTTCTGATTTCCAAGTTGACATAGATTTTTTTGCTCCAGCTAAGGCTATCATAATAAATTTTTTTTGCGCTTCATCCAGTTTAAGGCCTAATTCTTTACTTCTTATATTACTTAGAAGAAAGATCTCTGGATTTTTTGGTGTGTTGCTTTTTGTGATTTTATTTAATACCTGATTTAGATCTTCCCAAAACTTTTCCACTTTCTCACATGCCCAAATTGCGTGTACTGTTGTTCCCATTTCCTTCTTACAGCGAAAACATCTATCTGATACTGTTGGATCCCATTTATTTAACTTTTTGGGCGTGATATATAGCCTGTGTAACCAATTATATTGTATCATGCTTAACCTCGTATTCATTATATTCCTCATAGTTCCGGAGCATAACTTTTCCCGTATTTCATTTTTTATCTTTATATGTTTAGATCTTTTCCCCACTTTTGTTTGGGTTTATAGTTTATTTCATCATTTTCTTTCTCTTGCAGCTTTATGTACATGTTTGTTATAAATCTTTTAATTATCATTGTGTCTAATCACATATTCAAAGCTGCTTCCTTCTGGTAATCTCAGTCTGCTTCCCAATTTGTCCTTTAAGTAGGTTTTCAGTTGGTGGTATGCAAACATTGTACCATGAGTTATTCCATATCTGTTAAGTGAATTTGTAACGATTGAAATAGGTATTGTATTCTTGGGAAGATATTCATTTTAATGCAATTTACCCTTCCTATCAATGTTAGTGGTAAATCTTTCCAATGTTCTGTCATCTTGTAATTTCTTCATTAGTGGCTGGCTGATCATTTAATTTGTATAGTTGGCCTAGATTATTATCTAGTCTAATACCTAGGTATCGGATTGCTTGTGTTTGTCATTTAAATGGTGATTCTTTTCTAAACTTTGTGTAATCCGCATTATTCATTGGCATCGCTTCACTTTTATTTGCGTTGATCTTGTACCCCGATATTTCACCATATTCCCTCAATTTCTTATGTAATATTGATAATTCTGGTTCTGTTAACGTGTAAACTTAACTGTAGGAATTAAACATTGAGGAAACATTGCATGGTAACAAATGAATGTGGAAAAAAACAACTTCTGGATGAACTCAGCAAGTCACACTGCATCAAGGGGCAGAAATAGACAGTCATTGTTTCAGGTGTGGATCCTTTATCGAGACTAAAGAGAAAAGGAGCTGATACTATGTGGAATCATTTCAAATCCCACAACAATTTCTACAATGATATGTTTGTCCGCTGCCTCATCCATTGTCAGGCTAAGGCCAAATGTAAACTTAAGGAACATGCATCATGGTCCTTCTGGCCGGCCTTAAACCTAATGGCATTAACATTGATTTTTTTTCCCAGCTTCAGGTAACTCAGGAACCCTAATCTGGTACCACCATTTCCATGTTTTCTCTACTTACTCCTGTACTTATTTTTCTTCTCTCTGTAGCTTATCTTCCACCTCCCCGACTCTCCCCAATTCTCAGTGGTCTCTCCCTATGTCTCTCAGATTTCACACCTTCTGTCCTATATCCTATCAATTCTGGGCCTCTCCTCCAAATTTTTCACCTTCTATGTACACATAATATTATCTTCTCTCTTTTTTCTCTATAATGGATCCAGTTCTGAAACATGGACCTACCATTTCTGCCCGTGGATATTTTCTGACTTGCTGACTTACTTCTTTTGTTCAAGATTCCAGAATTCACAGTCTTCGTGTTTCTCTTAACATGAAAATAATGTTTCTTCTTAGAACAGTAACAGGAATTATGAAATTTAGAAATTAAATTTACCAAATAATTGCCTTCAAGGAGGATTAATGTGGACAATGTTACATTGAATCTAATGGACATTTATAATTCTAATTTTTGTTTTTAATTGTTAGACCCAGTCCTTACTTATTTAAAGGTGATCATATTAAGGCACCTTTAAGAAACGAACTTCCATTTGTGATTCTGTATGGCGAGATTGGTAGCAAAGAGTTTTCCACGTTTCACAAGCTTCTCTGCTCCAAATCAGATGCTGGAAGTGTCAACTACATACTCCGGCATTACGTTGCTGTAAGTAAAACAAGCTGCTTTGTGATCAGATTTGCCTCTTAATTCTTCTTTTTTTTATTTGTATTAATTTTCAGTTAAAATAATTACTTAATCTGAGTACTTCATTCCAAGTATTGGTAGCATATTAGTATGTTTGGATGGGAGAGTTTTACATTTTCTTTCTAATTAAACATATTTTTCTGACAAAATGAATCAGTGGGTCGCTTCTTCTTACCTTTCCCAAGAGACTGATTTCAAATTCAACCTTTTAACACTGAGCCCAATTGTTGGTCCCAATTCAAGCTCTAGTGGCATCAGTTTCTGAGATTGCTTTGGTTATTTTATGTTTGGGATCAGAAGGAGGCTCTTTCGGCCTTTTGAAAGTTTAGTGAAATTATTGCTGATAATGACAAAATTATTTCCTTATGGCAACTGCTAAATTATTGATTTTAACTTCCACTATTAAAAATTTTTGGTATGACTTTCAGATTTTAATTAAAGGTTCAAATTAAGGAGTTGATAAGTAATTCAACACAATAGGCAAATATTCTGGGAAAGATTGAAGATTAAAAGATATAAAAAGTACATTCAACATTTGCTCAATGTGCAACATTACAAATAGGTTTGTTGCCTGGAAGAAGGACCCTCAGGTAGGCAGGCTGATTTTCAAGAGAAGAAAAATGAAATATGGACATTTTATGTACGAGGCCAATCGTAATCATTCAACATTCACTCCATTGTTGTTAAATATTTTTGAGTAGGCACTTTAAAACATTGAATCAAATGTTCATTATTTTAAAATTTTGGATCTTTTTTACAGAATCCAAGTAAGGAGAAGGTATTTCTTTCTGGTTATGGAGTTGAGCTTGCCATTAAAAGCACCGAATACAAGGCCAAAGATGACACACATGTGACAGGTGATTTAAAAAAAATAATTTGATACTTTTTCAAAATTCGTGGGAGATGAGTGATTAAATGAATGATGAACTCAGATTTCTAATATTGCTGTTTTCAGATTTCAGATTCAGATTTCAGATTTATTGTCAGAGTACATACATGACATCACGTACAACCCTGAGATTCTTTTTCCTGCAGGTGAGGCAGAATTGACACTTATTGGTGGTGCAAAAAAAAACTGTACACATAAACAGATAAAGAAATATAAACAAACTGTGCAGTACAGAGAGGAAGATAATCAACAAAGTGCAAAAATTAGAGTCCTTAAATGAGTCCCTGGTTGAGTTTAATGTTTAGGAGTCTGATGGTGGAAGGATAGCAGCTGTTAGAGTCTTGTGGCACTTACACCTCTTTCTTGATGAGTAGTGAGAATAGCGGATGATGTGGATCCTTTATGATGGCACTGTTCCCTGTAGAGATGTTTTTGAAGTTGATTTTCACCCAAAGATTAATTTTTTCAACAATACCTATTGGAATTTTGACATAATTGGCACACTACTTGGTGCTGAATGTGGCGCAAAATGGAAATGTGCAAAAAAATGGAGACATTAGAGCATCCTTCTATTTGGAGTTGATATGTGTAGATTGCTCCCCATAAAGAATGTTAAAACTTGTGCTGCACATTTCAGAGGGCAGGCACTTGTGAAACAGGCAGCTGCCAGATCACAGAGTTAGCACTTTTAAAATTTGGATATGAGGGAGAATGAAGAGAGGAGGGAAGTCAAAGAAGCACAAGAAAGAAATGGCTGAATGCAAAGTGGTAATGGTACAGTATATTGCTCTTCTGAGAAGACCTCCCCAATGAACAGTTCAGCCCCACTGGAGCCTAATGAGTGTGTGTGGATGGAAACCCTGTAGATCAGTGGCAGCACTAAGGCCATGGATTTAGGGGTCTGAAAGCTGCAGTTGACCCATTGATTGTTTACTGAAGGCTGCCAGTACCATTCTGATTCTCCAAAATCCTCATTTATCCAAAATTATTTTGGATCCAGAAGTGACGTTGTTTGCCTCCAAAAAATTTTGGCTCTTTGGAGGATATCCAAAACAATCAGAAATCTTCATTTATCTGATATTTTTTCGGAGTTGAACTGACCTCACAGGTTGAAAACAAAATTCACTCGACATTAAATTGTAATGAATATAGTTGTTAAATATAAAATATAGAGAATGCTTTTTTTGCTTTGGAAAATCTTGTGAGAGAACTTCAATTTGCCTGCAATTCATTACTTTCAGTATAAAGTGCACCTGATTTTATTGTTTTGCTTCATGGAGATCCTAAATCTTGAATTTTGGATCTTTTTTCTGATGTAAACTGATAAAATGGAGATGCGTACTGACCAAACCACAACTGAAGCTAAAGTTGGGATGGATTGTGACTGGAAGTGACCAGACCAATTTTCCAGTGGGCAGGACCAACAGGAAGTGCAATCATATCTAATTAGGCACAAAATATTTTGCTTGTATTATATACACAAGATAGTACAAATTGGGTCATATTTCCTAGGCAATTCTTTGTGGAAGGCAATTAACTAGCAAGGTAAAAATATCTGATTAAGCTGAATACCATAGTTTTCCTCTCTTTTCTCAGACCATGGTTCCAGGAATGCTGGTGAAACATTGGGAAACACCAGTGAGAGTAAGGATCTGAAGCCAATTGTAATGTGGTTTAGTGTTGTAGTATGCCATGTCTTTATTTTAACACTGGGCTCCTTTAGTATTGTGTAACTTGTATTATCTGAGATGAAATAGATTGCAGAAGAAATCCATCTGATTTTAAAACTTAATACTTAGAAGCCAACATTTACTGACTGTCAACAGTCAATAGGTGTTTTTATGGAGCAGACTTACCTTTTTATGGAGAAGGCCTATAAGGCTGCTCCAGCATTGCTTTTATAGAAAGCGGTATCGGGAGCCGTTGTCCAGAGCTGAGGTAGGTGGGGTGAGTGATGTGGTAGTGCTGCTCGTTGCCGTGAGTTTGAACATACGCGCTGAACAATGGCTTTCTTCGTTACCCATAATCCCCCACGCTGCTGGAACCACTCTGGGAAATGCAGTGCGGTTCCAACTGTGTAGGGGATTATGGGTAACAAAGATGGCCATTGATCTTTCTTCCAGCTCTTCTCCCTAGTGCAGCCCTTCTGGCACACCGAGTCTGGCTTTTCACTTCCCTTTTTCATCCATTGAATTCCCCCACTTTGCTTCTCTGTGTCCATTCCTCAGCATCTGCCCTCCTTTCTCGCAGGCCATGGGGCTTAGTACCCGGGTCCCTTTGCTCTTTGTCCCTTGCAGCACAGCGGGCTCTGATTCCCCTTGCCCCTGCTGGGCCTTCACGCTCTTCGGGCTGGCCTCCCTCCACTCCCCCTCACCTTGCACATCCATTCCTGCTCTCTCTGGCTCCTTGCTTCCCTCCTGCTCCTCTGTCTTGGTGACCTTGGTGCAGGAGCGAGAGGCGGAGGGGGAACGGGAAGAGGACATTTCCAGGTGGCATGAAGGAGCCCCAACCCCACCTCCAATCACCATGGGAGCCCGGTGGTGGCTCTTGGGTCACGGGCTGATGGTGTCATTGCGACGTCATCAGCCTGCCCCTAAGCAGTCGCCTTCAGCTGCATTGCCTTTATGGAGCGAGGTGGAGCAAGTTGCTTCACTTCTGGGACTATCCCCCGGAAGGATCGGAGTCTGCATCCACCATTTGCTGTTGGCATTTTTCTAAAGGTAGTTGAATCGATGTAAAGGTGGAGAATATCTGCCTTTACATTCGCTTTTTTTTTTGTTCTATAAAAAGGCCTGATGTTCGGTGTGGCATTGTGATTCAGTTTGTGCGTGATCTTAGTATATAGAATTACAGTTCAAGAATTCCTCTTTATCATTCTTTCACTCTTTATTTTTGGGGGGCGGGGGGGGTTAGACTAACTTTAAGCTAGGTCATTAATGTTGTGTACTAATTATTGGGGGGGGGTTTAGTTTATTTAGTCTGCCGATGTAGTACTGTAATTTTTATTATCTTATGTTTAATCTTTTTACTGTAACTTTCTATTTTATTCATGTTATAAAATCTTAAATAAAGTTTAAAAAAAAAGAATTCCTCTTTAGATCAATGAATAATCAAACTTCAAATAAATATTAACATCAAGTGTTTTGGTTGAGAATAATTGTTGACAGGATTATGAGCAAAGCAATTACAAGTTCATCACAAGAAGTAGTGAAATCCACATTAATATGGGGCACAAGGGGATCTTGATTTAAAACTGTGTTTATTTTATTTTAAAACTTTCAGGGTCATAACTGCTTGACATTTTTTATTTAATTATGTAATTATTGTTTGCACTGAAAAAAAATTGATAAAAATCAAAAGCCACCAGAAAACACAGTACAACTCCAATTAACTGAAATCGGATTCTCCAAAATCCTCATTTATCCAAATTTATTTTGGACCCAGAAGTGACGTTGTTTGCCTCCAAAACATTTTGGCTCTACGAGGATATCCAAAATAATCAGAAATCTTCATTTATCCGATATTTTTTCAGAGTTGAATTGACCTCACAGGTTGAAAACAAAATTCACTCGACATTAAATTGTAATGACAATTGTCCTCGTTTCAGGTAACTCTCTTACCTTTCTCTTTCCATTTCTTCTTTACCTTCCCCTATTGACTTTTCTCTCCAATTCTTCCTCTCAAACTGCGTGCCGCTATCTACCAGCCGCAAGTGGGCGGAAGAATCCCTTGTCCTGGCATCATCAAGGAGCACGGCCTCCAAGAGGAGTCACGTGATGGAGTAGTGGCCGGACGGTGAACTCCAGCCCTCTCCAGAAAAGTCGGGAAAAACAAGAGAAAATACAAAGGCACAGAAATACAAGTTAAAGAAAAGTGAATATAAAGGTGGAAAGAAGATGGAGACAAAAGGAGAAAAATCAAAATCAACGGAAAGAAGAGAGGAAGAGAAGACAACGGAGGAAAAAGGTGAAGGCCTTACCTGTCCGAAGAGGCCCGCTGTGGAGAGAAGACCCCACTACCTCAGGTCGGTGGAAAAAGAACTACAACAATGGCTCACAGAGCCGAGTAAAAGTGCGCAACCGCGCATGCGCGACTCCTCGCGCATGCGCGATGCGCATACAAAAAAACACACCGACGGGAGGGGGGACCAGCTGGGGAGTCGATCTCCACAGCCGGCAACGACAGCTGCAGAACACCTGCAGCAAGAAGACACCACAGAAGACAATGGAAACAAGAAAGAAGAGGAGGAAAGGGCAACAAAGAAACAACAGATGGTCAACCTAGAGGAAGAAGAAGAGGAAGAGGAAGAGTACAGGGAAATAGAAGAAGAAAAGATAGGCAAGGTAAAGGAGGTACTTGCTCTTGTTAGAGGATACATGGAGTCATTTAAAGAATGGCAAACACAGGAATTCAATGATTTAAGAAGAAGAATAAACAACACAGAAAAGAAAATAAATAAAATGGATATGACCTTAACAGAAATGGGGAAAAAAATGGACAAGATGGAAGAACGGGCAATAGCAGCAGAAATGGAGGTAGAAGACTTAAAAAAGAAATTGGAGGAATCTAATAAAAAAACTAAAGAGACACAAGAATTACTAGCCCAAAAAATAGATATAATGGAAAATTATAACAGAAGAAATAACATAAAGATAGTGGGCCTTAAGGAAGATGTAGAAGGCAAGAATATGAGGGAGTTTATAAAAGAATGGATCCCTAAGGCCCTAGGATGTCCAGAACTACAGCAAGAAATGGAAATAGAAAGGGCACATAGAGCATTGGCCCCTAAACCACAACCACAACAAAAACCAAGATCTATTGTAGTAAAATTCCTAAGATATACTACAAGAGAAAAGGTGCTGGAGAAGACAATGGAAAAAGTAAGAGAGGGCAACAAACCACTGGAGTATAAAGGGCAAAAAATCTTCATTTATCCAGATATAAGCTTTGAACTCCTAAAGAAGAGAAAAGAGTTCAATGCAGCAAAAGCGATTTTATGGAAGAAAGGATATAAATTTACACTGAAGCATCCTGCGGTATTGAAAATATTTATTCCAGGACAACAAAACAGACTATTCTCGGATCCAGAAGAAGCACGAAAATTTGCAGAACAATTACAAAAATAGACTGAGGGATGAAGACGGGTAATGAGAGCAAAAATTATCACGATTGATATGTATGTGGGTAAAGACAAAAATAGACTGAGGGATGAAGACGGGTAAGGAGGGTAAAAATGACCACGATTGATATGTATGCGGGTAAAGAGGTATAAGAGTGAATAGAGACAACGGGCATATGTGAAAGTATCTGTAATTAGAGGAAAACATAGAAAGTATAGACAAGAATTAATAAGGGAAGGTAATGGAATAGAGAGAATAAGGAGGGAACTAAAAGAGTGACCTTTGTGACATATAAAAAACGAAATCTTTTCTGGGGGGGGCTGGGTGGGGGGAAAAGAGCGGTCACTGCAAAATCAGTTGACGCTTGCGAGTGGATTCGCAAATCCAAATGGAGAGGGGAGATGTGGTTGTCCGACAAGGGATAAAGGGCAACTCAGGAGGGGAAGGGGAGATTGGGGATAAAGAAGATAGAAATAGGAGAATAAGGAAAATGTTGGATGTTGTAGGAATGTTGTCTGGTAAAGAGTTGAAAATAAGAAAACAGAAATGGAAAAGGAGGAAAGGTAATGATGGAAAAACGGAAAGAGAAGATAAACAAAATATAAAATGGCTACGCTGAACTATATGACTCTAAATATTAATGGAATACATAACCAAATTAAAAGGAAGAAACTACTAAATTTACTGAAAAAGGAAAAAATAGATATAGCATTTGTCCAAGAAACACATTTAACTGAATTGGAGCACAAGAAATTAAAGAGAGATTGGGTAGGACATGTAACAGCAGCATCGTATAATTCAAAAGCAAGAGGAGTGGCTATATTAATTAGCAAAAATGTGCCATTTAAAATAGAAGAGGAAATAATAGATCCAGCAGGGAGATATGTTATGATAAAATGTCAGATATATTCAGAGCTTTGGAATCTACTTAATATATATTCACCTAACGAAGAAGATCAAAAGTTTATGCAAGATATCTTTTTGAAGGTAGCTAATACGCAAGGGAACATACTAATAGGAGGGGATTTCAATCTGAATTTGGATCCAAATATGGATAAAACGGGGAAAAAAATTAACAGGAAGAACAAAGTAACCAAATTTATAATTAAATCAATGCAAGAAATGAAACTTGTGGACATATGGAGGAAACAAAACCCAAAAGAAAAGGAATACTCATACTACTCGACTAGACATAAAACATACTCAAGGATAGACCTATTCCTGTTATCAGCCCACATACAAGGGAGAGTTAGGAAAACGGAATATAAAGCTAGACTATTATCGGACCACTCACCCCTGTTATTGGCAATAGAGCTAGAAGACATCCCTCCAAGAATGTATAGATGGAGATTAAACCCCATGCTACTTAAAAGACAGGATTTTAGAGAATTTATTGAAAAACAATTAAAAATGTACTTTGAAGTAAATACGGAATCAGTGGAAGATAAGTTTATACTATGGGACGCAATGAAAGCATTCATTAGAGGGCAAATAATAAGTTATGCAACCAAGATGAAGAAGGACTATAATCAGGAAACAGAGCAGTTGGAAAGGGAAATAATAAACATAGAAAAAAAATTAGCAATAAAGGAAGATACAACCAAAAGAAGAGAATTGGCGGATAAAAAAATAAAATATGAAACATTACAAACATATAAGGTGGAGAAGAATATAATGAAGACAAAACAGAAATATTATGAACTAGGGGAAAAAACACACAAAATCCTAGCATGGCAGCTTAAGACAGAGCAAACTAAGAAAACGGTATTGGCAACAAGGAAAAAAGACAAACAAATTACATATAATCCAAAAGAAATTAAGGAAAACTTCAGAGAATTCTATGAACAATTATACCGAACCGAAAACGAAGGGAAAGAAGGGAAAATAGATGAATTTTTGACTAAAATTGAACTACCAAAACTACAAATAGAGGAACAAAATAAATTAACAGAACCATTTGGAACAGTAGAAATACAAGAGATAATAAAAAATTTACCAAATAATAAGACACCAGGAGAGGATGGACTCCCAATAGAATTCTACAAAACATTTAAAGACCTAATAATACCGCCCCTCCTGGATGTAATCAACCAGATTGATGAAACACAAAACTTACCAGATTCATGTAAAACAGCAATAATTACAGTGATACTAAAACAAGGGAAAGATCCACTCTCACCAGCGTCATATAGACCAATATCTTTGCTAAACACAGATTATAAGATAATAGCTAAACTATTAGCGAACAGATTAGCAGAACAGGTACCGAAAATGGTAAATTTAGACCAAACTGGATTTATCAAAAAAAGACGCACAACAGACAATATTTGTAAATTTATTAACTTAATTCATGCAGTAGAAGGAAATAAAGCACCGGCAGTAGCAGTTGCTTTAGACGCAGAGAAGGCCTTCGACAGAGTAGAATGGAATTACTTGTTCAAAGTATTGCAAAAATTCAGTTTACCGGAGAAGTATATTAATTGGATTAAAGCATTATATAAGGGACCGTTAGCGAAAGTGACAGTAAATGGACATGTATCAAAGCAATTTAACTTAAGCAGGTCAACGCGGCAGGGATGCCCACTATCACCATTATTGTTTGCGCTAGCTATAGAACCACTAGCAGAATCGATAAGAAGAGATAATAATATAAAAGGAATAAAAATAAAAGACAGGGAATATAAAATCAGTCTGTTTGCGGATGATGTGATAGTGTACTTAACAGAACCAGAACTATCAATAAAAGAACTATATAAGAAATTGAAGGAATATGGAGAAGTGTCGGGATACAAGATAAACGTAAATAAAAGTGAAGCAATGCCTATGAATAACGCGGATTTCTCAAAATTTAAGGAGGAATCCCCATTCAGATGGCAAACGCAGGCAATAAGATACCTAGGTGTGCAAATAAATAAAAATCTAGGCCAATTATATAAACTCAATTACAATCCACTAATGAAAAAATTACTGGACGATTTAGAGCATTGGAAAGAGCTACCACTAACACTGATAGGAAGGATAAACTGTATTAAAATGAACATTTTTCCAAGGATACTATACTTATTTCAGGCATTGCCAATACAACTGACAGAAAAATTCTTCAAAGAGTTAAAGAAAATAATAAGGAGATTTTTATGGAGAGGGGGGAAACCGAGGATAGCACTAGACAAATTAACAGAATGGTATAAACAAGGAGGCTTACAATTGCCAAACTTCAAAAATTATTATAGAGCCGCACAATTAAGGTACCTATCAGATTTTTATCAAACAAGGGAAAAACCAGACTGGACGAGACTAGAATTAGATAAAATAGGGGAAAAGATACCTGAACACATATTATATAAATGGGACGAAAAATTGGTACAACATAGAACTTCTCCAGTATTACACCATCTCCTCAATATATGGAAGAAGATACATGTAGAAAGAAATAAAATAAATTACCAAATACCAAAACTAATATTGACGCAAAATAAGCTACTCCCTTTTACAATAGACAACCTTGCCTTTAGAAAATGGGAAAAAAAAGGGATTAAAAGAATAGAAAATTGTTTTTCAGGAAGTAGATTCTTATCCTTTGAACAAATGAGAGATAAGTACAATATAACGGGAGATACAGCGCTGGCATATTACCAACTGAGATCCTACTTGAAAGATAAATTAGGAAGCAACTTGAGTTTACCAGAGGGAAGTAACCTTGAATATGTGATTACAGATACAATGTTAATCAAAAGATTTATAAAAAATATGTATATTAAACTGCAAGAAAAGGAAAATGAGGAAACAAATGGTAAAACTAAACAAAAATGGGAACAAGATTTAAACATAAAGATAAAAAAGGAAACATGGGAGAAGTTATGCTCTGGAACGATGAGAAATACAATAAATACGAGGCTGCGTATGATACAATATAATTGGTTACACAGACTATACATTACACCGCAAAAGTTAAATAAATGGGACCCAACAGTATCTGATAGATGTTTTCGATGTAAAAAAGAAAGGGGAACAACAATTCATGCAATCTGGACATGTGAGAGAGTAGAAAAATTTTGGGATGATCTCAATCAGATATTAAATAAAATAACAGAAAACAATATACCAAAGAATCCAGAGATCTTTCTCCTAAGTAACATAAAAAATAAAGAATTTGGAATTGACTTGGAGGATGCACAAAAAAGATTTGTTAAGATAGCCCTAGCTGTAGCAAAAAAATGTATTATGTCAACCTGGAAATTGGAAGATAATTTGAAAATACAACAATGGTATATAGAAATGAATAAATGTATTCCATTAGAAAAAATAACATATAGTTTAAGAAATAATATTGAAATATTCGAACAAGTATGGGAGCCTTACATTAAATACAATAGCGAAAACCTACCGGGAACAAACATTACCTAAGTTGATGGAAGAAGAAGAGAAGAAAAAAATGGACTCAGTAGAATTTCTGGTGTATTTTTGTTGAATGACAACATTGTCTAACTGAATTAATGCAACCTAGATTGTATAACTAAAATGGATGAGAGGGGGGAGGGATGGGGGGGAGGCTTGGGAGGAGGGAGGGGGGAGGGAGAAAAAGTCACTGTAAATGTGTGGAAAAGAAAAAGTGTATATCATGGCTATTGTGATTTATGGTGTGAAAAATAAAAAATTAAAAAAAAAAAAAAAAAAAAAAGGAGCACGGCCTCCCGGGCAGGACCTCGGGCTCACTGGCGTTCCCTCCCCTTCTCTCCTGTCTCCTTCCCTCCCTCCCTCCTCAGCACACCGGAGTTCCTGATGCTGACTCCGAACCTTCCCCTCGGCCTACTACTGCACATGCACTCCGGACTCCCCGGTGTGCACGTGCAGTAAATCTAGGGAAGGATTTACAGTTGGGACTCGGGCGTCAGGCACTCTGATGACCAGGGAGACAGGAGCCGCCGATTTGCTCGTGAGGGGACATGTTGGGATAGGCAGTAGTGGTTGGGAGGTCTCGGTGATCAGCGGCCAGCATTTTTTTCATGAGAACTAAACATAATTTTAATGCTTAAAAATCCTTCCCTAGTTGATTGATGTTGTTTAAACATCGATACAATTGATTTGCTGTTGCTACAGGGCTGTAATATGACCAGTTATCAAAATAAAACATTTATCCGACATAGACGCGGTCCCAACCATTTTGGATAATCGGAGTTTTACTGTATGTTAAAAGGTATCAGTTGGTATGAATCATTTAGATTTTCAAAAGACTTTGTTTTTGAGGAAGATGGAACTCTTGTTGGTTCTTAGTTCACTAGGTTTAAAGTTTAAGATGATGAAAGGGAAAACATGGTATGTCAAGTGGAGTTTCATGTAAATTCCAGAAAAGTTACATTTTTTTTGTTTAATGGTATGGAGAAAAAGTTGGATGTAATTGATACTTGAGATTTGAAACAATGGAAGAGTTTACTCTGTTTTAGTGGATATATTTGAGTATGGGAGTTTAACTGTAGTTTGTCTGAGAGGGGAAAATAAACGAGGTATATTATGATGGAGTATGCATTGGAATTTAAAAATAATTTTTCTCTTCTCCAGTTTTATCAAGTTAGTGAGTCATGGTGCACTGTTTCCTTGAGTTAAACAAGAAATAGAACCAAAATGTTAGTTACTGTTTAGTTCCTCTGGATGCTGGGTGACCTTCTAAATTTCTCCATCACTTTTGTGGATTGCACTGTTTCCATGAACTCCTTTTGACTGATCCATAAGTATAAATCAAATGCAGATTATCAGATTTTTCTGTGTAATATGATCTTGTATTGATCACATTAAGAAAGAGAGAAGCTTCATGCCAATAGTTCATGTAAACTGGTGGTGGCAAGGGTGCAAGGTAGTTTAATCGAGACTCCCTGACTAGAAAATACGATTATGTGAAGCCCATGGCAGTAATATTGGCTTCTTGTGTAAATTCATGCTTCATCTTTGTCTACAACCTATTATTTAATCACTCTTGCTGTAAAATATTTATTTTATCCAGAATTTCTGTAATGGTCTTGCAGGTTCTGAACTGAACACCACTGTGATAAATGAAAATGATCCTGTTGATGAAGTTCAAGGATTCCTTTTTGGCAAGCTGAAGTAAGAATTTGCAGAGGAAGGCTGGCTGTGAGATATTGCGACTTAAAACATATATGAGCATCAATAACTTCCAATTCCCTGAACTTGACCATCTCATTTTCACTCTGGACATCCAATTTCTTTTCACCTCCATTCCCCATACCAAAGATCTCAAAGGCCTTGGTTTCTTTCTCAACAACACATCCAACCAGTCCTCCTCCATCACCACCCTCCTTTGCCTTGGAGAACTTGTTCTTGCCTTTAATAACTTACTGTTTGGCATCCCACTTTCTCCAAGTCAAAGGGGTCGCGGTGGTTACCTTCATAGTCTCAGCTGTGCCTGGATTTGTGGAGCATTCCGTACTACAAGTCAACACAGCCAAAGCTCCCCAACTCTTCCTCCACTACATTGACGACTACATTGGTGCTTCCTCATGCACCCGTGATGAGCTCTTCATCTTTATCTCTTTTGCTGCTAACTTTTATCTGATCTCAGATTCACTTGGTCCATCTCTGACAACACTCCCCCCTCTCTCTCTCTCTCTCTCTCTCTCTCTCTCTCGCTCTCTCTCTCTCTCTCTCTCTCTCTCTCTCTCTCTCTCTCTCGCTCTCTCTCTCTCTCTCCATTACGGGAGATAAATTTTCTACAAATCCACCAACTCCCTCAATTACCTTGACTACACTCTTTACACTCTGTCCCCTGTAAAGATTCTATTTTTCTCAATTTCTCCATTTCTGTCTCATCTGCTCCCAGGATAAGGTCTTTCATTGCAGATCATCCAAGATGTCCACCTTCTTGAAAATTATGCGGCTTTCCTTTTACCACCATCACTTCAGCCCTTACCTGCATCTCCTCCACTTCTTGCACATCTACCCTGGCCCTCTCTGCCCCAAGACTCAACAAGAACAGAATTCCTCTTGACCTTACCTACCACCCCACTAGCCTCTTCATCGAACATATCCTCCCTAATTGCCTAAAACATGATCCCACCACTAGATACATCTTCCCTTCTCTGCCTTCTGCAGTGACTACTCCCTTAGTAACTCCCTCGTCCACTCATCCCTTGATACCTACCCCTGTGACTTCAGGAAGTGCCACAGTTGTGCCCACACCTCCTTTCTGACCATCATTTGAGACACGCAGCAATTTTTCCAAGTGAATCAACACCACTTGCGAATCTGCGGGGCTCATCAACTAAATCAGGTGCTCCCATTGTGGCCTTCTTTACATTGGAGAGACTGGACACAGATGGGAGATTGCTTCTCTGAACAGCTTTTGTCCGGCTACAGTCGTGACTGGGATCTTCCAGTGGCCAACCATTGCAGTTTTGCACCCCACTTCCACTCCGACATATCTGACGATGGCCACGCACAAATTGGAGGAGCAACACCTCATATTCTGTCTTGGCACTCTCCAACCAGCTGACATTAACATCGACTTCTCCAGTTTCCATTAGGCCATTTCCCTGTCTCCCTCTTCCCCATCCCTCTGTCTCCTCTCCACTCTCTTCCCTCTCCATTCATGGAGCTATCGTCTCACCCTATCTCTTCTCAGCTTTTTTCTCTTGTGCCCTCCCTCCCATATCCAACTATGAACTCTTGCCTGTGCCCCTCCGCCTGCATTCCTCATCATTTTATTCAGGTGTTTGCTTGCATGTAACTTATAGCTTGATGAAGGGCTTTGGCCCGAATCGTTGTTTATGTATTTTTATCTTTGCTACATAAAAAATGCTGCATGACTTGGTGTTTAAAAAAAAAGATGAATGTTTATTGGAACAAGTTTTAGTTAACTTTTATAGACATAAATCACATTTTGTGTACATTTAAGTTTTAGAACTTTTACTTTAATGCCCTTTGGTGTGATATATCTTAGTTCAGGATGGTATATTGAAGGAATAAGAATCATCTGCATTCTAAAGGTTAAGATGCGATCACAGCAGATAAATGCAATGAGAACAAAGATTGCAAAATATTTCCACAAGGTATACATTAAAAGCAGCATGCTCCTGATTAACTTTATAAATGTGACTAGATCAATATCTGGTTATGATCAGACTGAAAGTATAAAACAGAGATCAATGATACCTTTGATCTAAAACTGTTTAAACCTTGGGAATACTGTTCATAGAATGGTGAATCAAGTTCTCAAATAAAGAATGAAAATTATATTTATTTACTTTCATAAGTTGCAAAGAATGTTCCAAGAATTTGTGGAACTGCCTTCTGAAGTCAAAATTAATGTAAATTATAAGTAAAACACAAAAATCTGTGGACACCATGGTTGAAGTAAAATGCTGGAGCAACTCAGCAGTTCAAACAATGTAAAGGTAAAAAAAATACATAACTGATGTTTTGGTCTTGAGCTCTTCATCAAGGTATGGAAAAATGTTGGCGGATGTCCGAGCAAAAGAGTAAGGGGGAGGAGGTGTGGTTGCAAAGGGAGGAGGTGATAGGTGGAGAAGGATGGGAGGGGACAGCAGCGATCAAGGGGAGGAGGGATGGCTGGGGGAAGGGAAATGGGGAGGAGGAAGAAGAGAGCAGGTTAGCAGTAACCAGAAAAGTTGATGCTAATGCCATCTGGCTGGATCTTGGTGGGATAGTACATAAGGCCGTGGACAAAATGCGTGTATAGGAGTGTGATACAGAACTGAAATGGTTGGCTACTGGGAGGTCTCTGTCAGTATCCCCCCCCAAGATCACCTGCAAGTTGAAGGAACAACACCTGATTTTCCATCTAGTCACTCTCTAACCAGATATCATTAACATCGACTTTCCCGGTTTCTGCTAACCTGCTCTCCTCTTCTCTCTCCCTCCTCCCCTCCCCCTTTCCAGTTCTACTCCCACTCTTCCCCCTCACTTCCCCTCGCCATCCCTCCTTCCCTTGATCGCTGCTGTCCCCACCCTTCTTTCTCCACCTATTACCTCCTGGCTTTGCGACCACACCTCCCCACCTTACTCTTTTGCTTGGACGCCTGCTGACATTTTCCCATACCTTGATGAAGGGCTCAAGCCCAAAACGTTGGTTATGTATTTTTACCATTGCTATATAAATGACACTTTTTGACCTGTTGAGTTTCTCCAGCATTGTGTGTTTTTAATGTAAATTATATTTGAATCGATGAGTGGATTAGGGTCTGAATTAAACTCAGCATAGTATTTCCAATTATTTTGCTTGTATTTTACAAATTGGGTATATGCAGTCTTTTAAAAATATTCTGTATTTAACTCTGTTTCCTATCTCTTGAGGAGTAGGAGTTAAGATGTTTATGGTAAAATCATAGCAAAGTATTGTATTCTATTTGGATTCACTTGTGCTAAGTAATGAAACCATAATGTTGATGGATAGCAGATAAAAATGAAAGTTTGATCACAATTAGCTTTGATAATGAAGGCTATTTGGAATAGATTATAGAATATTACAGTGCAGGTCCTTCAGCCCACAATGTTGTACCAACCTACAGAGCCCTCCGTAATATTTGGGACAGACACTATTTATTTCTTTTCCCCTGTTTTTCCCATAGTTTTAAATTTGTAATCAATTTACATGTACAGTAATTAAAGTGCACATTCCAGAATTTATTCGAGGTTATTTGTATACATTTTGGTTTGACCATGTCGAGATTACAGCACTTTTTATACATAGTCCTCCCATTTCAGGGCGCCATAATGTTTGGGACATTTGGCTTCACAGTGTTTGTGATTACTCAGGGATGTTTAATTACTTCATTGGTGCAGGAATGAGAAAGCTAGGGTGCTTCTAAGCTTTTGGTCACCTTTGGAGTCTGCAGTTGCCATTTTTCAACACGAGGACCTGAAAAAGAAAGTCAAAAGAAGCCATTATGAGGCTTCTTTGACAAGAATAAAGCAGTAAGAGACATCACACAAACCTTAGGATTATCAAAATCAACAGTTTGGAACATCAATAAGAAGAAAGAGTGTACTGGTGAGTTCAGTAATTGCAAAGGGACTGGTACTCCAAGCGAAACCACACTACTAACGACAGAAGAATTCATAATGAAGAAAAATCCCCAATCATACAGGACAACTCTGATTATCTGAAATAGTGGGACTGGGCCTATGTCAGATGAGCTTTTTTTTTCAGAGAACTGGTAATTTAAAAAAAAAAAGTCCAGTAGCAAAAACAAGTCACTTGTAACAGTGTTTAAGCAACAACAAACAACAAGGGAAGACTTTTTATGTATTAAAATAATGTTTAATTCTCATCAAAAAAATGCTGGCCATCACTGACACCTCTCCACCGATGCCCCACTTCTGCAGGGAACCCAAGGTTCCCACTCCTGCCCAGGAGCACACGGTCCACGCTCCTGCTGGGAACCCGAGGTCCCTAATCCTGTCGGGTCCCCAAAGTTCCCATTCCTACCTGCGAACCCAAGATCCGTGCTGCCGCTGGGCAGCTGAGAGTCCAAAGTCCGCACTGCCGCCGAGAGCCCGAGATCCCCGCTCCTGCCAGGAGCCCGACATCCCTACTGCCACCGGGAGTCCGAGGTCCCCGCTGCTGCCGGCAGCCCAATGTCCCTGGTCATTTTGGTTCAGAACAAAATTTGGATAAAGAGGATTTCTGATGTGTTTTGGACATGCTCAGTGCAAGATGCAAACACTAGATAGCAACAGAAAGGATGGCCAGATTATAGTTTGCCAAGATGCATTTAAAAGAGCTTGCAAAATTCTGGAAAAAAGTGAAACCAAAATAAACCTGTATCAGAGTGAAGGCAAGAGCAAAGTGTGGAGGCCCAAGATCCAAAGCGTACTACCTTTGCCATGGTTTGTATCTTGCAGAGTAGCTTCTGTACATCTATCTGTTCATGAAGTCTTCTGTGGACAGTAGTCTTTGACATATCATTGCCTGTCTCCTGAAGAGTGACCCTGTTTGGGGAATTTTCTCATTATGATGAGAATTCTTCTGTCATCAGCAATGGATTTCTTGGAATTCCAGTCCCTTTGCGATTACTGAGCTCACTAGTATGTTTTTTTAAATATACATACAAACTTTATTCAAGTTTGTACAATGAAGACGCTGTTTACATCTGGTACCGCACGGATGGCAGTCTCTTCAATCTGAGGCGCCTGCAAGCTCACACCAAGACACAAGAGAAACTTGTCCGTGATCTACTCTTTGCAGACGATGCCGCTTTAGTTGCCCATTCAGAGCCAGCTCTTCAGCGCTTGACGTCCTGCTTTGCGGAAACTGCCAAAATGTTTGGCCTGGAAGTCAGCCTGAAGAAAACTGAGGTCCTCCATCAGCCAGCTCCCCACCATGACTACCAGCCCCCCCACATCTCCATCGGGCACACAAAACTCAAAACGGTCAACCAGTTTACCTATCTCGGCTGCACCATTTCATCAGATGCAAGGATCGACAATGAGATAGACAACAGACTCGCCAAGGCAAATAGCGCCTTTGGAAGACTACACAAAAGAGTCTGGAAAAACAACCAACTGAAAAACCTCACAAAGATAAGCGTATACAGAGCCGTTGTCATACCCACACTCCTGTTCGGCTCCGAATCATGGGTCCTCTACCGGCATCACCTACGGCTCCTAGAACGCTTCCACCAGCGTTGTCTCTGCTCCATCCTCAACATCCATTGGAGCGCTTTCATCCCTAACGTCGAAGTACTCGAGATGGCAGAGGTCGACAGCATCGAGTCCACGCTGCTGAAGATCCAGCTGCGCTGGATGGGTCACGTCTCCAGAATGGAGGACCGTCGCCTTCCCAAGATCGTGTTATATGGCGAGCTCTCCACTGGCCACCGTGACAGAGGTGCACCAAAGAAAAGGTACAAGGACTGCCTAAAGAAATCTCTTGGTGCCTGCCACTTTGACCACCGCCAGTGGGCTGATATCGCCTCAAACCATGCATCTTGGCGCCTCACAGTTTGGCGGGCAGCAACCTCCTTTGAAGAAGACTACAGAGCCCACCTCACTGACAAAAGGCAAAGGAGGAAAAACCCAACACCCAACCCCAACCAACCAATTTTCCCCTGCAGCCGCTGCAACCGTGTCTGCCTGTCCCGCATCGGACTTGTCAGCCACAAACGAGCCTGCAGCTGACATGGACTTTTACCCCCTCCATAAATCTTCATCCGCGAAGCCAAGCCAAAGAACATACAAACTTTATTCAAGTACAACATTGCAAACACAGCTAAAACCAAAACCACCATAACATGTGGCAACAAAACTGTGAGAAGCAATAATTATGACCACCTCTCTATTACACATCAAATAAAAATACGATTTTTGTCATCAACCACACAGGTGATCCCCTGAGGGGGACACCAGTATGCTCTTTCATCTTAATGATGTCCCAAACTGTTGATTTTGGTAATACTAAGGTCTGGGTGATGTTTCTTATTGTTTTATTCTTGTTTTTCAGCCTTATAATGGCTTCTTTGACTTTCATTTATACAACTCTGGTCCTTGACGAAAAATGGCAACTACAAAGGTGATCAAAAGCTTAGAAGCAAGCGATCAAAAGCTTAGAAGCAAGCTTAGCTCTTTTATATCTGCATCAATAAAGAAATTAAACATCCCTGAGTAATCACAAACACCTGTGAAGTCAAATGTCCCAAACATTATGGTGCCCTGAAATGAGGGAACTATATCTAAAAAGTGCTGTAATTTCTACATGGTCAAACCAAAATGTATTCTAATAACCTTGAATAAAATCTGAAATTGCGTGCGAATTGTCTGATTACAAATTTAAAATTGTGGAGCCCGGGCAAATAAATGGAAAAAAAGTGTCTTTGTCTCAAACATTATGGAGGGCACTTGATGTGAACTAATCTACAATAGTCGAATGCTTCCCTACTTTGCATTTCAGGCATCCACCACTCTCTTTGGGGTGGAAATAAAACTTACTTCTGACATCTTCCCTAAACTTTCCTCCATTCATTCACCTTCAACAAATATTTTTTGGTGCTTGCTGTTGTCGACCCAGGATATAGGATAATCTTGAAGAATATGCCAATAGGTTATGAGCATTTTGATTGTGGTTATATTTCTTGTTGACAGACAGCTCTACCCTGAGATCAAGGAACATCTTAAGGAACTGAGGAAGCACCTGATTGAAAGTACAAATGAGATGGCTCCTCTTAAAGTCTGGCAGCTCCAAGGTAGGCTGAAAAGGAGTAATTGCACAATTTCAAGCTGTTAATTAGTTGGCAATACTTGCATTATTTAGAAAGAGAATGCTTATTTATGCACAAGAAAATAAACTCTTTGTGAATATAACTGAAAAAGGTAAACAGGAGTATGAAATGATTTATTCACTTTTATTGATCCCACTATTGTGGATTTTATTCTTACAATTGATCACTGTCTTCCTTGTCATTCAGAATGTAGTTCAAGACTCTCATGTACTCTTCCACTCCAGAGGTATCTTACTTTTATTGGTTCATAATTTACTTAATGTCCTCACCTTCTATTTATGGATTGGCTGTCAGGTAGAGCATAAGGGGTATTACAAGTGAGGAGTTCTGGTGCCAATGGGCATTAGATTTTCACAAGTCCTAAGATGTGTTTTCCAGCAGTGCAAAGATTTGTAACAAACTTGGAAAATTGTGTGAAATGAAAGCTGACTTTCATGGTGCACAATGTTTACAGAATTATACTGATTCTCTTATTGTTTAATTGATTCTGATTGTCAGAAGGTTCAGGGGAATACATATCAACAAACAAAATGATGCCATTTTGATGTCAAGAAAAACTAATCCTTTCTTAATTCTTATGCATCTTTTATTTTTTCATTTGAAACTCAACAAATATGTTGCAGAAAAGGGACATGAGTTGAACTGCCAGATAGATATAAAGATCCTTTTATTTCCTGAATTTTGTGGAACTTTTAAAAATACTGCATCCATTCTCAAGAGGCAATGCAAGAAATCCAAAGTACTTGTTGGTCTGGAAAGAGTTTCTGTCCAGTGCTAAGCAGGGGATATGCTCAACACAAAGCTCCATGACTATATTGTGATTATATGCTTTGCTATTTTAGTGACAACTTGGAGTATCTGTAGGTTTATAACTTGTTTCAAGTCAACGATTTAAAAAGAAAATCCTGCTTTTATAAATGTAAATTGGTTCAATTCACTCCTTTCCTTGCTTTGATGAATTTCTTGCTTTTGCTTCTGCATCAAACTGAAGCTGTCTCAAGTCAAAGTGAAGGGTGTACATCTTGGATGTAGGAACATTGGTTCAAATAAGAATCACCAAAAAGGAATTTAGATAAAATTCCATTCAAAATATGTACACTTCTTCAGTTTCTACCCAGAAATGTGCACAGGTTTTAAAGAGCATGTGCAGATGTCCCTAATAGTTTGTGATGAACGTGTTGTGGCATCCATCAACTTGTGCTGTAGATTGGTTTACATAATTATGCATTTAATTAGGATTGTGCTTGCTTGCTCCTATTCTTCCACTGCCAACTGCCCCTGAATGTCCTCTTTCACCCAGGTCACAAGAAATACCCTTTCTGGGTCAGCAGAAATATTTCTCAAAAATCAATGGTTGCTTGCAAAAGTTATAGCAAGATTCATAAAATAACATTGTCGATTTCCTGATGTAATCCCACACAGAAATTTGGTGTTCGTTTTAGTGTGCCAGTCTGCAAATTTGTTGCAAATTCTCATATTTGTCGATATTTAGCCATGCAAGGATGACTTTTTCAACCTGCTCTTTTATGGGCCAATCTCAAATTAATTAGTGCTCTTTTTTAATTCCGGAGAAGTGTCATCATCATCATGGTCCAACCTTTCGCGAGCGAAGATCAACACGGTGCCTTGTAGCTCTTCTGCCCTCACAGAACTTTTTGTAGTTGTTGTCACATTGTGATGTGCCGCTGTGAATCACGGATTTTTTGCGAGGCTCTCCCATGGTTGACACGGAATGACTGGGGATCTCACTTGATTACGTCTTTGTAGCGAAGACGTGGGTGGCCAACAGGGCGGGGAGCATCTGGTAGCCCACCGTAGAGGACACGTAGAGCTTTAAGCACCGTGTGCCGTGGTAAGGACTTGGAGGTGAGTGCTTGCCCAGGACAAACCCCTCCCTCTGGGTCCCACGCCACTGGACCTGGCGGAGTGTGAGGCATGGCAGCCAGAGTGACGCGGGATTTCCCCACAGTGGTCTGTTTCAAGACCAAGCTCGCTGGCCGTTGTCCTTGCGGATCCTTCGCCCACCGAGTTTGCTGCTGCAGACTACTAGGAAAACTGTTTCCCGTGCTCTGTCACAGCTGCCAGCTCCTGCTGCCAGACTGACATGTGCTATTTGCCCATAGCTGGGACTCTTTCCAGGTACAGCTGGGCGAGCCCGAGCCCGGGGATTTGAAGTCAGAGTTACCTTCTCCTAGCCTTTGCCTGAAGAGGCAAACACTGCAAGGCGGCAGGTGGTTTGAATTTAGAGTTTGCCGTCTCTTAGTCTTTGCCTAAAGAGGCTTCGTCCACAGGGAAGTAAGTGTATGTCTCAATAAATGCTGCAATGATGGGAGAAGGATGGAAGGGGGTGGATAAACTTAAAGAGAATGTTGCCCATAGAGCCATGTTTCTTTTTAAATGTAAAGGGGCCACGGGGATCCTGTGGGAGGATATGGACGCAACTGCAATTTGGAGAAGCCTGCTTAATGTGCGAAGACTTGACCCTCTTCTTCCAGTTCTTGTGCATTAATTGAATAACAAATGATGTGTCATCTCTCTTTGAATGTGGAGTTTGGGTAATTTACCATTTTGCAGCAAGCATTAGTTTTGACAAGAGATTAGCAACAGCCTGGAGTGATCCTGAAGCATAGATACTGAGAGTGATATGATCATGTCCCTAACCTCCACAGCCAAAGCAATTCGGGTACACTTGGGTTGTGTTTGTGGTCACAGATCTCTTTGAAGGCAAAAGAATCTCCTTAAATGCTGAATCTTTAAATGTCACATTTGCAGTATAAACCATGTATAAACTAACCTAGTTTTCTGTGAGAAATAAGAGTTATTTTCAGACCAGTGAGATTGAAAGTCTGACTGGAGCTGAATTTTCCTCTTGCTTTGTTGTTGAGTTTTACAATGAAGAAAGGTACAAGGACAATTGAAATTGTGTTGAAAATTAGGAATATAATTTTTGACAGGCAGACTATATGGTGGGAAATATATGCATATTTGCTGCACTGTGGATTAAATCCATGTTTTCCTGCAAAGCAACATTATTATTAAGTTTCAGAATTTCTCAGCTTTCTGCCTTGGTTGTAGCAAAGTTTTACCAAATTAATTATGAATTGAGAAAAGATTTCTCCTAAATAATTTAATTTAACATTCTCAAATGGTATTATGCTGGCGTGGGGATTAAAAAAAAACAAATGATATAATTGTCAGAACAGATTGGTTTTCCATATCAGGGTTTCAAAACAGAATGAATGCACAGGAGATGTTCTAATTATTGGCGTTGGTTAATTAAATTAATAGAGATTTCCCACAATGCAGTTGGAAGTGGTAGTGTTATCCAAACGGTGAAGAAAGCAGAACTCTATTGGCTCGGTTAACAAGAAAGTCTATAAAACACTGTGATTGTAGTTTAATCCACAAAAGTGCGAGAGAAACACAGCAGGATATACAGTGTTTATTTCGTGGCAAAGATACGTAACCAATGTTTTCAGGCCAAAGCCCTTTGTCAAGGTATGAGCTAAAAGCAGGTAGGCACCTGAATAAATGATTGGTGGTGGGGGGGTGGGGTGGGGTTGGAAGAATGCAGGTAGAGGAGCACAGGTCCAAAGGAAAGAGGTCATAGGTAGTTATGAGCAGGAGGCAGAAAATAAAAATGCTGGGAAGTGATGGGGGAGGGGGTAGCTCACTGAATGGAGAGGGAAGCGGGTGGGGAGCTGGAGGAAAGGAGACAGAGGATTGAGGAAAGAGAAAAGTCTGCATCCATTCTCATCAATGTAGAGCGGGCTACACTAGGCACACACAGGATGCAGTGGATGACCCCTCCAGATTCATGTGAAGTGTTGCTTTCTTTGGAAGGATTGTTTGGAGCCCCAGTGGTGATGAGGGAGGAGGTGTAGGCCAATTGTAGCATTTTTCTTAAAATTCATTACTCTGGATCAATGTTGCCAAAAAGGATAAGTGGATAGCCTGCTGACGAGCTTATTTGGACTGCTGATATATAATGTAGTGTTCTTGAATTTGAATGTTACAATTTGCATGTCTGATCTTATTTGCTTTAGAGTTGCAAAAGGAGAAAATGTCAATGCTGAAATTTACAGACTTTTACCCAAAAGATTATTTTTCTTTAAAATTTCCAACTATATTTGACAATCCTTTCAAGGTCTTTATGTGAAGAAGAATTGTATAATATGTATCCTAAATTCTTTGCTTATTGACTTAAAATTGGTGATACTTTGTGACTCAGACCTTTCAATTTGAAGTTTTTCAAATGTGTCATTTCTAGTCTTAATCATAACACCTCTCCCTCTCCTTCATCAAGCTGAGAATGGATTGCTTCGCAACCAGTCCAGCAGATGAACTCCTAACATATACACAGGAGTACAATGTAGAAGAGCACAGACATATTACAGTGAAAAGCAAGGGCGGCACAGGGTCATTATTGTGAGGTTCATACAAGAGCTTGCTAGTTGCATGAAAGAAACTGTCTGTAAATCTTTTGTTGCGGTATCTTGTACTCTTGAATGCTCTGCGCAATGAGAGGAGGGAGAAGAAAGCATGACTGGGGGTGGATGGCTGCTTTTTTAATGGGAAATGTTAATGATGATAGTGCGGTGTGTGTGATGTTCTGAACTACTATACTACCTTCTGTAGCTATTTCTGATCTTGGGTGGAGCAGCTCCCAAACAATACTGTGATGCACCTGGCTAGGATGCTTTTGATATGTGTATTCTCTATTCACTGTGATGAATTGCTTTCATATTCACCCATGTATTTATCTGAACAGACTTAAGCTTTCAAACTGCTGCTCGAATTTTGGCTGCACCCACAGATGATGCATTGATGGTTATGCGAGATTTAAGTCAGAATTTTCCAACCAAGGCCAGGTATCACATTTTACTTCTGTTCTTTGTTGTAAGGGATATTGATATAAAACATTTTATTTCTGTTTTTTCAAAAAATTGGGATTTGAGCATTTAGGGAAAATGTTGTAGGGTTGTACAGACCAGAAACTGGGGCATTGGCCTATCAATCTCATGCTCACCATGCCTATCTGAATTAATTTTATTTGCCTACATTAGATCCATATGAGTCCATGCCTTACCTATTCAAACACCTGTCCTTTAAATGTAAATGCATTCTACATATCAGTGGAGTCATGGAATCTTCAGAACGGTAATGGCCCATTGGCATAACTCATTCATGCTGAGCAGGTTGTCTATCTGAGCCAGGCATATTTGCCTCTGTTTGGCCAATATATTCTTTAACCCTTTCCTTTCTTATCCAAATATCTGTCTAAGTGTCTTTTTATATGTCTTTCTCTGGCAGTTTATCCTATACACCCACCACCCTTTTAAATCACCTTTAAGGCTCCTGCCTTTCACCTTGAATCTATGCCCTGTGATGTTTTTTTAAATTTTTGACAGCCCTTTCTACTGGAAAAAAGATTCTGACTAGGCCTTATAATTTTATATGCTTCTATTAGGGTAACCGTCAGCCTCCTTTACTTCAGGGAAAACAAACTTGATCTATCTACCGTATATGTCATTGTATAGGATGACACCAGGATTTCCACCTAAAATGTAGATTTTTGAGCAATATGCTTTGTATAAGACAAACCCAAAATATGGCACTTAGAGCTGTGTAAGTGTAAGTGCAGTGCATTTCATCCAGTGAATGTAGTTAAAAGCAAATCACAATATTTTAAAAACAAATTACCATGTAAAAGTTGTAATTTTATATGCACGTTTTAAAATAAACCACTGTCAGCTCCTGTACTGCGCCTTTTAAAGCCTGTACAGAGCTGACGCCAGTCGAGCTGTGCGAATGGATCCCAGAGAGGAGTGCTGAGGCTCTGGGCATGTGCGAGATTGTGTCAGAGGCGGCGGGAAGATGAGCGATGTTGAAGTTTCACTACTCCAAGTCTGGCCTAACTATTGTTTTGTAAATAAGCATATTCTTTCTTTTGAACTCTTATCTACCCATGTTGTTACTTTCCAGGTCTTGAAACTTTGCATATCAATGTTCCTTCACACTCTGCCTTTACTCTAAGCCTTACCTTATTCGACTTCCCAAAATGCATCACCTCACTTTTGTCAGGGTTAAATTCCATCTCCCAATACTCTGCCTTACTTTCTATCTAATAAATATCCTGCTGTACCCTTGATCTAACTTCTTGCTAACCATGACACCACCACCTTGCTTGCCATTTGCAAACTTGTTAAATCCACCTCTTATGTTCATATCAAATTTGGTAATGTATATCGTGAACAGCAAAGGTTCCAGTATTGATTCATGCAATGCACTAGTTAGAAAGGCATCCTTCCACCATCACCGTCGGTCTCCTAACACCAAGCCAATTTTGGATCGCATGTGGGATTTAACCTTTTGGGCCAGCATACCATACTAAATTCTATATGGACAGCAATGCCTTTATCATTCTTTGTAGTTAATCCCCAAAAGCCTTAATCAAGTTAGTGGGACTGTCCTTGATCAGCCACTGCCATTAAAAATTTGTATAAATGCTATCCTTTGGAATTTTCTCTGATAAATTCCCTACCACTGCCTAAGGGTCATCAGGCCATAATTACCTCTGCTACCTTTTAAAAATAAAAATACTGTATTAATTATCCTCCAGTCTTTTGGTGTTTGTGGCAAACAAAAATGAGATTAACGCTGCACTCTGTGGCACCTTTTAAGGCAGAGGTGCAAAGGAAAACACTGATTCACATTGTAATCAGCAAAGAATTGTTTTAGGGTACTTTTTAAGTCATTTCCAGTTTGACCATTCTGAAACCAGAAGTGACATCATAACATTCCCGATGCGGGCTTCATCCCCGAGGTGGAGGGGGTCCAGTGCCATCTCAGTGTCGGCCCCGGGACACGTGGTCGGCTGGCATTAAAGGGAACAATTCAAACGTGAAGCCCCCCCCCCCCCCCCCTTCTACCCAGCTGCCGCTACACACACCATCATTTCTGCAGTATTAATTTTAAACTGAATCAACTTGATGAATTGAAGGGAGATGTCTAGAATTCACTGACACGCCTGCCCTGTTTCTCAGGAGGAATTGAAGAATTAATATTTCACTCTCCAACTATCCAGTCAAACAGCGTGAGTGAAGTTTTAAATCTGGATGAAATGCACTGCAGAATTTGAGACTTTCCTATTGTGATGTATGTGATCATTCACGTATTCAAAAAAACATTATTCACTGGCACCATAAATGTACTTTTACAAGCCTGTTGTTTCATTCCTTCAGATTTTAAATATTGGCCACATTTTTTTTTTAAACCTATTTTTTCCCTTCTGAGTGTTCTCGTTTCTTTTCACATCTGACTTGATAATGTTAAATTTTCTAACTCGTACTTTTTTTTTAAGTCTGTTTGGTTTGAGAGGTTGGCAGTTACTGCCAAAGTCACTGAGGCTCCACGTTGCTATTAAAGGGCATGTTCTAATTTGATGACCAACTGACACCATCTTGTCATGCTAGATATTTTCAAAAAATCTTTGTGCAAAAACAATTGATTCTGATTGTTCGCTTTTCAGGGCAACATCTGGCGCATAAATTTCATTATTTTTATTTTGATCTCGAATACTCTTATTCAAAATCCATGTTGCTTAAGCAGATGGATCAATAGAACCAAAATTGAATTTATTTCTTAAGAAAATATTCATACCACTTCTTCTTTTGAAAGACTCTTGAATGCTTTTCACTTTGTGTAGATTTTTAAGATTTGCCAGAATTAAGAATAAATGAGGTTAATTGCAAATAAAAATAATATTGATGAACTATTCATGACAAAACCAGTAGATGGTTTGCATCTGCAAAGCCACAAGTTTTGAAACTAACGCATGCTTACTCACTTTATTAACATACAGATCTATAACTCGAACTGTTGTGAACGCTGATATGAGGAAAGAAATAGAAGAAAATCAACGGGTAAGTGTACATTTAAATTCTATTGATCCAATTCAAGGCAAGTGACGGTGGAGATTGAAAAACCCTGTTGGCTTGTGTGCGCCATGTGGAATGGGCACCTGACATTTATACTTTCTGGGTGGAGGGTTGACAGCTCTATTGCTATGGTCCAAACAGCAGCAAGCACAATGAGGAAGGATTACCCTTGAATTGGCTCAGAAAGATCTGAAACTTGACCAAGTGCCACCTGAGTTTTGCTGGCTGTCAAAGCTGATTGATATTGAATTGCTTTCTTGTGCTTTTCAAATATCTTAATACTCCCATCCAGTGCAATGCTTTAATGTGCTGTGTAATAAAATTCAGTTTTTGTGATTTATCGACTCAATGAGTGATTGCATTGAGAGTCAAGGCATTTGCAGTGAGTCTTTTCTAACTTCTCCATGTCTAATGTACATTGCTTATGGACTCAAGATCAGCATTCTTGATTGTTTTATCATTACCTCTCCCTTCCCAAACTAGGATTCTTGAAGTCATGTCAGCAGCTGAACAGCTTATGATTTGGATCAGTTGGCAGCAGGGATTGTGCATCTCTCTGTGCCATACATCCCAACTATTGTCAGGATGAACAAGTGAGAGATAACTTGGTTCAAACATGAGTTTGCAACAGGGGCAGTGAAAATATAAAGAAAAGTTTTGAGCAGCAGTTTGCTTTTTGATCCAGATAACTACATCCGCAGCCTCTTGTGTCTCTGCCGCGGTCGTGCACTTAACCTTCGTTGGGAGGAAAGAGGGTCAGGATCACCCGTGTGGCAGCGAGTCAGAAGAGTATGGGGACTGGAGAATGCAATGTCGTGTCTGGCGAATTAAAAAACAAAAGTCGAATTCATGGTGTGCTGGAAGAAATTAATAAGTGTGTTCTTTATTTGTTTGCGAGCTGTGGCAAATTAGTGCCGTGACAACTGGTGACCCTGTGAGTTCACAGTACCTTCTAATTTAAATTGGATAATGATGGAGATTTCACCGCCAAGGTTCATGCACAGCACACCAATCCCGATCTTGTCTAGTATTGCTGGATCGACTCTAGTCTCCATCTTCAAGATGTGACCCTGGTTAATTGTTCAATAGTTTCTATGAGTGCAGGTCCATGGGAATAGACAGAAGTAGTGGTTCGGCACAGAATAGAGGTGCTGAAGAGGCCTGTATCTATGCTGTAATTGTTCTCTGGTTCTACGGATGAATCGAGTGAAAAGTTAGTTTGCTATTTTTCCACGGAAAGGTCTTGGCCTTTTGAATGGTGGCTATTAGGAGAGAGATTTTTGAGCCTCTTCACAATCTATCGCATCCTTGTAGAAGAGCATCAATCAAACTAGTTATGGAATGTTTTACTTGGCCTCATGTTAAACGAGATGTCGGATTATGGGCAAGGACCTGCTTTCCTTGTCAATGCTCTAAAGCACACATGTCAAACTCTGGCCCGTGGGATATAATTATATTTGGCCGGCAAGATCATTTCAAAAATGTATTAGAGGTGGCCCGCCAATGCTGTTTTTTGGTAATGTGACCCCCACCATCCTCCCCCTTCATTGCACATCCTTCCCCATTGTAACACGAGAAATTGTAACACGAGAAGTCTGTCGATGTCATCAGCCGGCAAGCCGGTTGGAAGGCTCCCCGCACAACCAGTCACTTCTCCCACCTGTCGAGCGGTGCGGCGGATTGGCGAGCGCCTGTGATTTCCTGTCGGCGCGACGGGCATGGCAGGCTGCGCACGGCCCCCGGGCTGCGCGAGCCCCGCACGACTGGCACCGGATGGCCCTTCCACAGTGCGAGCGCACTTCTCCCGGTCACCACGGCCTTCAGTGCTTGCACCCGCGTGGACCCCAGGGACGGCTGGTTCGGCCCTGCACGTGAAGGGAGAGATGGTGGCTGTCCGCAAAGGTTGATCGGCAGCGCGCTGGGCCTGAGTGGGTGGGTAAGCAGGGGTGGGCAGAGGGTGTAGGTGAGGAGTAATGGGCAGGGGAAGTTATGGTGGTGCGAGGGGCAGTTAGAGGGAGGGATGAGTAGAAGGAGGGGTGGATAGGGAAGAGGTAAAAGGGGAGGGGCAGGGCGAGTAGGGGAGGGGTGATTAGAGGGTGAGAGACGGGTAGAGGGAGGAACAGGTTGAGGGGAGAGGCAGTAGAGGGGCGTGTATAGGATGGGGTGGGTAGAGGCAGAGTGAGTGGAGTGAGGGGTGAGTAGAGGTTGGGTAAAGGACTGGTCAGGTAGAGGGATGGTGGGTCGAGGGTGAATAGAGGCCTAGAGCCTGAGGAGTGAGCAGGAAATGCTGAGTCCTGATGCAGGCCAAAATGGACACAGCCTGTGAATGCTGACTACATCTCCACAGGGACCAAATATGTTTCCCTCAGGTCAAGCAAAGGGTGAACTTGAGCTACCTACTCCTGACCTGTAACATTATCCTCCTAAAGTTATATCCTAAAGTTTAACATTACATATGTTGAAAGAAGAGAAAACATGCAGATGTTGTTGAAAATTTCCAATAAATATTTAGTTCGGCCCTCGACTTAGTCCAAGTTTTTAATTTTGGCCCTCCGTGAATTTGAGTTTGACACCCCTGCTCTAAAGTCTCCGACACACAAAATCCAAGCTGGGGGATTTTGTTGTTCCAGATTCCTGTTTCCAGCATATGAACCTAGACTTGGTAGGCCCACTTAAGCCATCTCAGGGATGTACTTATCTGCTCACATGTTAAGACCGGACTACCAGGTGGCAGATGGCCGTTCCTATCTCTGACATCTCTGCGGAGATGGTCGCAAGGGTTTTAGTGGATCGTTAGATTCCATCCTTCTGTTTTCCAGTCATAATTACAACAGATTAATGTCTCACTTCGATTCAGTGTTGTTCCAAGCTCCCACTGATCTTCTGGGCACTACCCATATTCGGTTTCCGTCAATAGGTTGAAGCCACCATATTATCAACGGTCCATGTTCTGCGTCCGAGTCAGAGGACCAGTGGCACCCTTGCCAGTCAGACTGTGCATTGTCTGCCTTGCATTATTGTTTGAAGTCAGGCCAAACTTTCAGCCCTCCGGACCATTACAAGGCAGTTCCAATCAGTTGCCTCCTTCCATGGCTCGGTGGCCGGGGTGGCGGTTGAGTGCTATCTCGGTTGCATACTTTGTTGGGAGGAGAGTGAGGGTCAGGATCACCTGTGTGGCAGTGAGCCAATGAGAAGGTCAGAGGAGATTAGCTGGTTGGTGTTTGGGGAGTGGAAGACTGCAATGTTGCGTCTAGTGAATAAAGAAAGAAAGTCGACTTCATGGTATGCTGAAGGAAATGAGTGTGTGTCTTCTTTATTTGTTTGTAAGCTGTGACAAATCAGTGCCGTTACATTTCCAAGATGTTAGCTGGTGTTTTTCTTTTAGTTTTTCAAAGAAACTCTGGGCCTGCATCCAGGTGACTCGGCACTCTTCATCAATGGCCTTAATATTGATCTTGATGTGCAAGATATCTTCAGGTATGGAGAATTAGTCCATCTCAATATATCTCAAGACTTACATGTAAAATGAGGTTCAGAGATATTACATTTGCTATCCTTTTTTCCATTCATTTGTCAGTGTTATGGACCTGCTGCGGAATGAGGCTCGCCTCATGGAAGGCCTGCATGATCTGGGGATTCAGGGGGATGAGCTTCATGAACTACTGAAGTTGAATGTACATCCAACTGATTCCGATTATGGAGTGGATATTCGAAATCCAGCCATTAATGTAAGTTTGATTTCTCTACACCTTTGTACATTGTCCAGACACTAGATAAAGCTCTCAACTGAGGTCATAAATTCTTGGTGAAGTAAATTTTATAAGCCTGTACAGAGCACCATCAAGTGATGTACATTTGCTAAAGAATCTTCTTATTGGGATTGGTGCTACTTTGAAGGACCTATAATCAGAAATTTAATCCATTTAAACCTCTCTTTGGATCTCTAGAAATTCAAACTTTAATAACATTACATTGTCAGACCAAAGTTAGCATTAATTAATATAATCATTGTGGTACAAGGTTCTCGGCTTCAAATTAACAGAGTCATCAAAATAGTTAATGGGATTTTAAAATTAATCATACTCATTAATAACTAGATAGTAAGACCCATGCAGATGGAATGTGTTTTGTTGATATTATTCAGATTTTCTTTTAAAATAGTGGATTAACAATCTGGAAATGGATAGCAAATACAGGACATGGCCTTCCAATGTTCAGGAGCTTTTGAGACCAACGTTTCCTGGAGTTATCCGACAGATTAGGAAAAACTTCCATAACTTTGTAAGTAAAAAGCTTAAATTTTCTGCTTAACATGATGGTCAAAGATCTCAATTTCAAGTTAAATGGTACAGTTGCGATAAGATCAGACATATATTTTAGTTGTTAAAATTGATTTTGGGAAATGAAAAGTAAAAAATTGAGGTTGTGATCCCTGCTTTGTAGGTCTCAAAATCAGGAATTATTATAAAATTTAGTACTTTTTGTTAGGACATTTGGTAACTTAAGTAACCTGCATACTATTTCTTAAAGCATCGTCTCTTTTACTGCTGGACACTGCTATCACCCAAGCAAAACATTTTCATTAAAGTTATTTTAAAACTTGTTTGAAAGCATTTGCTTAAATGGAGTGATTAGTGATATATCCCTTTTGAAGTTTCTTCTGTTCAAAATATTTTATTGTCAACTTTCAGTATTCTAATTCTCTGATTTTTTAAAAATCATTTATGCAAATAACTTTAACTTTAGCACGTGATGCTGAGATTTTGTTTTTCATTTCTGAATTACGTACATGCCTTTATAAAGTGAAGCTTTTACCTTTGCTGATGACCAACTGATGCTATTTGTGCTCATTGTTCAATTTTAGGTACTTATTATTGACCCGATGGATGAGAGTACTTCAGAGTTGCTGACAACAGCTGAAATGTTTTATATTAATGACATCCCTCTCAGGTGTGTTTTGCACATGGAAATTCAGTCAGCTTTGATTGATGACTTTGCAATTTTGGTTACTTCAGTGTATTCAGAATTTTAAAAGATAGCTTTTCAAGGATTGATGGAGTAATTTGCTCTAGCATTCCTCGGTGCTAATATTTTTTCTGATATTTAAAGTATTGTTCATGGGTCCATATTTTTTTTTATTTTGGGCTCTAAAAATGTTGTCACCCTTTCCTACCTCTGTATTACATTTGGCTCACTTAACAAGTGTCAAATGTTTATTAAGCGTTGAATGATTATTAACACATAGCCAGGCAAAATTTGTTGCAGATCAGTGAAGATGATATATATTTTCCAAAATAATTGAATTTTTTGCTAAGAGCAAATAAATTCTTTGTCAGCATCCACAGACCAACCAGCTTATTGCTCACCAACAATTTAAATCATAAAATTATACTACAGCTAAGTAAATATGATTCAAGTAGTAAACCTATTTTACTATTGCAATGATGGAAAACAACATGAGAGCAAGGATAAGGTAACTATAGAGTTTTTGAGGGTTGTCAACAAATTCAGAACAAAAATGATAAATTCACTATATTAACCAGAGAGCACAGTCTCAGGGAAGAGCTCTGATACTGAAATGAGTTTTTGCCACTGATGCATTTTGCTTCAGAGGTGAGAGTGGTTAAGCACAGGAGCTGAGTGTTGCCTGAAATTGGAAAATAAAATGTTCACACTATTGGGTGTGGAATGCCTAGGCTTAATATGAGGTGTTATTCCTTTTGTCTGTGTTGGGCTTCACCTTGACAAGGATGGATAGGTGAGTGTGGAAATAGGAAGGGCATACAGTCAGGAACTCAGAATTTGGATTTTATCTGTAAACGCCCAAGATTAGGAGCACTGCTATTTTTGATACATTCATGCCACTTCTCTGCCATGCTCATTTGACACACAGCATTCTGAGAACTACCGTTGGTTCTCTTTCGAGCCCAAACAAGGCAATATTTTTTATCGTGCTTGCTTTCTTTATAATCCTTTGAGTTGAAATTTGGCGAATATCTTTTGTGTGATATTAGCAATGTTAATTAACAATATTAACAGCATCCCTTTATTATTTCACCAAATAACTCAAACATGTCATCTAAATGTACTTTGATTTTAATAAATGGACTTTGTAAGATGCAAATTTGTTTTTGCCCCTTCTATGGTTCTTCTTACCGATAACATTTGGCTGATTAGCCTTTTTTTTTTATCATTCTTTCATTTTTAAACCAATTGCAACTTTTGGGATCATGTTACTTTTGTTTCTGCTTCACAAGTAAAAGGCAATAATGAGCAATCAAATCTTTCTTTATCATGAATAATTTCAATGCAAGTGGTTTATCTTGAATGTCTGATTTTTGCGCAGGATTGGCTTGGTCTTTGTGGTTGATGATTCGGATGAGACTAATGGCCTGAAAGATCCCGGTGTTGCCCTTCTCAGAGCTTTTAACTATGTAGCAGATGAATTGGATGACATGAACGCCTTTCAGACAATCATATCGGTATGGTCAATTTGATCGATGAGTTACGTGCTTCAAGATGACAGTGTTCACACTCCAAATTTAGTTTTGTTCTTCATCTCCAACACAATCCCAACATCCTTGCCTTGTAACTTTTGATACTGGAACATTGTCATCTGAAGCTAGGAGCACAATGAAATAAAGTCACAGTCATCTATGTTTTGTATTTGTCAGAAATGTGTTGTGCTCCATCAGTTTCTTTTCTTTACGTACCCGCTACTTCAGTCAATCACGTTGTCATTCTTTCAGAATGTAATGCAAGTTAATCAGCGTATGGTTATTTCCATTATCAACAATATTAAATCTTCATAAAATTGTAAATGCCGCCCTACTAATTGAATCAGTAGCAACACTGTTATCATTCATGTTCAAAACAACTTCCATTACTTGGGAAATAATTTATCTAGATTATTATACGAGCAAGACTGAAAGTTTTACGAGGCTACCATCAAACAGCCCTAGCCTCTTTGTTTATCACGAAATACCTTGGTCAACATCAACCACAGTTTTTATGATCAGATATTCTGGAATTTTACTTTCAGAAAATTATGGGGATATCTCAGATATTTTATTCTCAGCTGTATATAGCAGACAGCTTTTTAAGTACCGCGTGATCAAATAGGTTTGCTGAAGCTTTTAATAGGGCAAATGATCTTGGAATATGTTGCTGTTGGAGTTATTGTGGGGGGACAGCACAAGTCATGACATTTCTCTGCATTGTGTATATTGATGCATTGTGTTTCCATTTTCAGATATACAATAAGGTGATGCCTGGTCAGAAATTGACAATTGAACATATCATTAGTACCTTGGAAAAGGACTTTACCAATGTAGAAATGACCAGTATTTTGGGATCAGATTCAGCATATGACAGAAACAGAAAGGTGAGATCTGTTAATTCTTGGCAAATAGTTTGGTTTCTAAGGGTCATTGGGAAGAATTTAAAGAGTTGAGATTGAAGAATGAAGGCAGTGAATTAACAGTGGAATTAAACTGAAGCTGTAAATTGTCTGAATTTGCTTGTAAAAGTTGCATTGATGGAATGTGTTTGTGAAGTAGTCTATAATGGAAATATTTCTTCATAAAAATAAGTTATAATGGACCTGAAGTCTTATTCCATTTTACTCCATAAAAGTAGTTAACTGTAATTAAAATACCGAATCATAGAAATCATTCCTTACCACAATCAAGTCAAGAAACCACAACACTTTTTTGGTCATAATAATGGTTCCATCTTCATGAAAATAATTCACAGTGGGATTTAATTTAAAATCTCAGGATTACTTTATTTATATTCTTTTAAAATTTGAGGCTGGAAGTTGGATTTAATTGTTATTTAAAAGGACTGACTTTAGAGAAAATCATTCTGCGGGGAAAATGAGGGTCCAGAACTTAAAAAATTTGAGACGAGCTCTTCAGATATGTAAAACAGATTTTTTTTTCCCCCCCACACAGTAGTTTTTCTCAAAAGTCTTTGGATGCTGTGTAAATTGTAAATTCCAAGATTGGGATCACAAGGTTATTATTTGGGAAACATTTCAAAGAATAAAGAACAAAGGTACAGGGATTCAACAAAACCAAAAGGCCGACGAGTGTCTGCCAACCCCTGTGCTCTGTGAGTTTTGTTGCTAATGCACAAAACTATTTCAATCACTAATTTCTGGGTTTCTTTTTAAGAGAAGAAATGCACTGCCAAAAAAAATGTATCTATACTTTGTTTTATGCTTCTTTCTTTAGTTGATTGCTATTTCTGTTTCATATTCTGTTCTGTTTTAGGTCCCATCAAGCTTATCCTGAAGTGTGGGCTTTGTTTATTCATTGAATCCTATAAATTATTAGGTACTTTATAACAAAAATTAAAAGTTAATGGGTCAATTTTACAATACAAAAGCGGGAAAAAATGGGCTGAGTTTTTAAGATATTTTATAAAGCTTTCTGCTAATTGTTTCCAATCAAGTTGGCATTCCTTTGAACCCAAGCTTGAAATCAGAACTGAAACTTATTCCAAGATAATGAATGGTTAAGGTTTATTTATAATTATTGCAGCAAGGTTTATTTTCTGTGGTGCACTTTGTCTTATACCTCTGTCTTTTCTTTGTCAGGAAGGAAAAGATTACTCTAAACAAACTGGCCTGGGCCCTCTGCCCATTGGCCTTTATAATGGTATGCCTCTTACAAGGGATCAACTGGATCCCGATGAGTTGGAAACTGTAATGATGCACAAAATCTTGGATAACACAGCCTACTTCCAGAAAGCTGTTTACTTAGTAAGTAAAGTTAATCTGTTGCCTTATTTTAATTGGACTCTGTTGTAAATTGCAAGGGAGTTGTCAAATAAGAACGCCATGTAATAATAGCTACTTTATTTGAATTTTAAGTTAACATGTTACAGAAATTAATATATTAAAAAAGATGATGGTGCTGCTGAGCTGCTGCTGGGGTGGTCCTGGGGGAGCAGAGATGCAGCGCTACTCTTCAGGTTTTTACGCCTGGGCCTAAAGGCTTTAAACAGCGTGTTGGGGGAAACTAATGGTGATTTTTGTTTTAGACATCCCATTACACTGTAGCACTGTGCCCAAAAATGGCAGCGCATCTACTGGTCAGTAAGGGGAGAACAATGGACCAACACAGGGCACCAGAAACTGGGAGCCACCCCCACCCCCACTGAAAAGGAGAAGCCTGGGAGATGACTTTGCAGTAGACCAGTGAGGGGCTCAGTAGCTGAAGGACCCACACATTCTTCAGGCTACTGGAGACTGGCTCTTGGGAATCAGGTCGCAGAAATGGGATTTGAGAGGGTGCTTGGGGCAAGAAGGGCTCCTGAAGGGCCTCGGGCACTTTCTGCTCATATTAAAGATTTGGACCTGGACCTCTGGATGCCTCAGTGCAGCTGCAGAGGCTTTGGGAGGACTGGAGCCAAGTCTACAAACTCATTTGCTTCTGTCTCTCTTATTGTTAGGGGTACTGGGCAATGCTCCTGGCGATCCTTTGTTTTTTTTCTGGCAGGCAAAGGTTAAAGTATATCATGTATATTAATTTTTAAAAATATTTTTGTGTGACAATAAAAGGAACCTTAGTCAATCTAAGGAAATGCAAGACCCTCGGACGTAGAATAATCATAGAGTTTCGCAGCAAGGAAACAGATCCTGCAGCCCAGTCTTTCCTTGCCGGCCAAATTATCGACACAAACTTATTCCCCTTGCCTGCATTTGGGCTGTAGACATTTAAACCTTTCCTATTCATGCATCTGTTACACTTTACTAATCTCTACCATTTCCCCGGCAGAACATTTAATTTACCCGCCACTTTCTGTGTGAAAAGTTGTCCCTCAGGATCTTTTTCTATAAATCCCCTCTCACCTTAAATCTATGCTCTAGTTTTATTTTTAATTTCCCTACTCTGAGGAAAAAGACGATAACTAATTGACTTGTCTCTTGTGAGTTTAATAAACCTCTAGAAGGTTTCCCTTGGCCTCCTTTGCTTCAGGGAGAAACGGCTCAGTTTCCCCTTTCAATTGAAGCCTCCCAGTCCCAGTATCATTCTCATGTATTTTTTTTTCTGCATCCTTTCCAGCATAATGATATTTTTCCTATAGCTGGGTGACCAGAACTGCACAAAATAGTCCTGGTGTGGTTTCATCTTGTGCAGTTGTTACATGAAGTCTGATCCTGTACAATTTCCTGACCAATGAAGCAAGCCAAACTACTTCTTCACCATCTTATTTATCTTTGTTGCCACTTTCATGGAACTAAGTCACTGTACTGTTTAAATATCTCTGTTTTCAACATTCTCCACAGCCTTACCGTGCAAGTCTTGCAGTGGTTTAACCTATCAAAGTGCAACACTGGAGTTAAATTCCTTCTGCCACTCCTTTGTTCCCTTTCCCAGATCATCTAGATCTTGTTGTAATCTTTGGCAACCTCTTCACTGTCTTAAAAACTACCAATTTTGGTAACAACTGTTTTCACAAACATACTAATCATACCAACTTCATTGTCACCCAGCGTGACATTCCCCAGCAAGGGGAATGAGTTTGTGTCGATAATTTGGCCGGCAAGGAAAGACTGGGCTGAAGGATCTGTTTCCTTTCTGCGAAACTCTATGATTATGCTACGTCAGAGGGTCTTGCATTTCCTTAGATTGACTAAGGTTCCTTTTATTGTCACACAAAAATATTAAAAAAAAATAATATACATGATATACTTTATCCTTTGCCTGCCAGAAAGAAAACAAAGGATCGCCAGGAGCATCTAAGCATACATTAGTCATGCTTGAAATTATATCTCATACTGGTGCATTGTGACATAAAGTGCACATTCTAAAAGAGAGTATATCAAAATGCTGCTATTGATGGCTCAAATCTTGGTGTCTTTAGCGGTAATATCAAAATTGGCTTAAAAAGGAGGGCCTGTTTTCTCATGCTTTCTATATGCTTCTGAGGAAGAGACTTTATGAGATTGAAAGAAGAATTGAAATGTTATAGTAATATGAACTGGTTTTATTTTGTACTCCAAAGGAAGACTGAGAAATGACAAATCAGAGATTTTGAAACATTAGAGGCTTTTGTTGAGATAGCTATCAAAAAATATTACCACATTATTGAATATTCCAAAATAAAATGTTATCAAGAAAGATAACCATTAATAACTCAAAAGAATTAAGGAGCGTGTATTCTTCATTGGGATGCATAGTTAGCGTAGCGGTGATCGCCACACTATTACAGCGTCAGTAATCGCCCCATGATCATGTGGGTTTCCTCTAGGTGCTCCAGTTTCCTCCCATGTTCCAAAGAGTTATGGAGTTGGTAGGTAATTAGGTCACATTGGTGTTTGGTTGCCTCAGGCTTGTGGGCCGGAAAAGCCTTCTACTGTGCTGTGTCTCCAAATTAAATACAGTGATGAGAATGTCAAATTTTAAATCAAAGTGAGTAGTTTCCTTGGATGTCATTAATCAAAGGACATGGATTTTAGTGAAAGGTTAGGAAGGAGTTGATGAGAAGTGCAAGGCACACTTAAATGGAGTCTTTCATGTTCTCTTCAGGATGTCCCAAAGTCCTTTAGAATTAGAACCAATAAAGTTCTCTTGCAGTTTAGACACTTTTGTAATGTTGGTAGCACATCAGGCATATTTCACACAACGTTGTGATTATGATGAGATATTAAATGGGTCAAAGGCAGGAGAATCATCTTTCCAAGACATCCCACTTCCAAAGACTTACTGGGGTTATTAGGTTAATTGGTCACGTGAGTATATTTGGGGGAGCACAGGTTCATGGGCCATAAGGGCCTGTTACAGTGCTGTATCCCTAAATTAAAATTTGTGTAGGCGGTCAAATTCTCTTGATGCTGGTTTGAAAGAAAATGTAAAGAAGTATTTTAAACATAAATATAAAAAAGATGCAAATATGTGTGGGACAAGGGAAGAGATGTAATATTTTTGCCTTTCACCTAATTATTAAGTTCAAACAGTCCCCAGGTTACGAACGAATTCCATTACCTGTGTCTGTCCATAAGCCGAATTTGTACGTAAGGTGGAACAGGTACTTTTGGTTCTTATTTACAGTTTGTGAGGTAACATTATGCGCATGTGCTAACTGGGGCACAATTATGCGCATGCGTGAATTGGAGAATAGCCCCTTCATCAGTACAAGCCGTTCGCAACCCGGACGTTCATAATCTGGGGACTGCCTGTAATTCAATAATCCAAATAATTTAAAGACAATAGTTCATGTTGAGATTCACCTCGAAAACAGCAATTCATACGTATGGCTGCTCTTCATAAGCTCTTACAGCTCGGCCTTCAATACCATTATTCCCTCAGTGCTGGTCAAGAAGCTACAAACTCTAGGCCTCTGTACCCCACTTTGAAACTGGATCCTTAACTTTCTCATTGGAAGACCACAGTCAGTAAATATTGGAAACAGTATCTCCTACTCGCTGATCATCAACACAGGCGCACACCAAAGATGCCTGCTTAGCCCACTACTCTACTCATTATACACCCATGACTGTGTGGCCAGGCACAATTTGAATGCCATCTATAAGTTTGTTGGCAGAATCATAAACGGCAGTGAGAAAGCGTACAGGAGGGAAGTAGATCAGCTCGTTGAATGGTGTAATGACTACAACCTTGCACTCAACATCAGCAAAATCAAGAAGATGATTATAGACTTCAGGAGGAAGTCAGGGGAACATGATCCAGTCCTCTTCGAGGGCTCAGTGGAGAGGGTCAAGAACTTCAAATTCCTGGGTGTCACTATCTCCGAGGATCTGTCCTGGAGCTCCAGCAATCACAAAGAAGGCTCGCCAGCGGCTATATTTTGTGAGGTGTCTGAGGAGATTAAGTATGTAACCGAAGACTCTCGTAAACCTCTACAGGTGTACTGTGGAAAACATTCTGGCTGGTTGCATCACTGCCTAGTATGGAGGCGCCAACTCCCAGCACAAGAATAAACTCCAGAGGGGTGTTATCTCGGCTTGCGATGTCATGGGCACCAGACTTCACTCCATCAAGGACATCTACATAAGGCAGTGTCGTTAAAAAAACAGTCTCTATCCTCAAAGATTCCCACCACTCAGGCCACGCCCTCTTCACTCAGGAGCCTTAATACAAGCACTCAGTGGCACAAGGACAGCTTCTTCCCCTCTGCCATCAGATTCCTGAATAATCAAAGAACCAAAGACACAGCCTTCCTTTTTGTGGACTGTTATTATTGTTATTTTATAATAATGTAAGATGGTTATAATATGAACGTTTGCACTATTGATACTGCCACAAAACACCAAATGTCATGACTTGTTCGTGACAATAAATTCTGATTCCGATTTATGTGTGATCCTGAGATATCAGAAACCTCCAAAGTATCAAAAAGGTCTATGGAAATTTGTTTACATTTGGGATAGTAAGATTTAGTGGGTTTTTTTCCCCCACTGGCAGTCAAGCCAAATCTGTTCTGTTGATTTGTCTGATTTTTTTCAGAAACATTGAAACAATTGACGGCAAACTTAACTCATTTAGGAAATCTACATTCCATATTGGTTGGCAGTGGGAGACTTGTGCAGACCATATGTAAAAGCTGCAAAACAGTGGCCTAATTCTGTGTTGTAAATTCTTTCTGAAATTTATTTTTTTCTTCTTTTCAGTAACCTTAGATTGTGTTGTAATTTTCAGGGTGAACTGAACAATGACCAAGATGTTGTTGATTACATAATGAATCAGCCAACCATTGTTCCCAGGATCAACCCCAGGATTCTGAGCTCTGAGAGAGACTACTTGTCTTTGTCTACCAATGGTGAGGGTCATCAGTGTCTTGGACAAAAGATGTTTTAATAAACTGTAGGAATTGGCAATCTTTTGATTTTAATTTGATATGCATGTCCAATTAAGTAATAAATTAAGTTCTCAAAAAGGCTAATTTAATACCAAAAGACATAGGAGCTGATTTAAATTATTCGGCCCATCATGGCTGAATTATTAAGTTCAAACAGTCCCCAGGTTACAGGTTACGAACGAGGCTGAATAGTGGTAGTGGTAACAAGTGAAAGGATGTGTGATTAAATATTTTTCTTAACTGCTGTACCTACAATGACCTATTTTAAATGAAATTTAAAGGTGATTAGTGGTGATTCCATTCAACTGGAATTGTTTGGAATAATTAGCAATAAGGGTCCTTCCATGAATGATACCATTTTCCTGTTTGTTGAAGGGAAGGATCAACAGTCATTTTGTAAAGTTAATGAATCGATACAGGGAATCAAATATTATGGAGTTGGCGGGGTGGGGGGGGGGGTGGAGAATGGGGGATCCGTGAGGGAAATGTGCTTATGTTCCAAGATAACGGTCTACTTGGTGATTTTTTTTCTGCAATGCAAAGCCATGTCATCTACGAATGTGGCAGGAAGCAAAGTGAATTAATCCAGTGCATTTAGTTCACAGTCTTTGGTTGAACTGTTCATTGACCGAGGTTGGGAAATATTATATTTTTGTCAAATTGCGGTCTCACATCTTGAAGGGAAAATTTATTACCATTTTTAAAAAAAATAGCAATAGAAATATTTTGGTTTGATAAATTTTCAAAATAGAGTAAATGTGCTTTGGTTTTAGTTGAATTAGCTAGTAGTGCTTGCAAATTCTTAATGAACCCACATCTTATTACAGCAAACAATGGTGTGGATGACTATGCCCATTTTGCATTTCTGAAAACTGAGAAAAAGTCTGCAGCTGTGGCCAACAGTATATCCTATTTGTCTAAAAGAGGTACAGTACTTAATTTGTGGTGATTTCTTGTTTTTATGTTGTGAAATTTATTTCCTATATTTATAAACTTCAAAGTGTGGCTCACGTTTACCCAGAGGATATGCCATCTGTGAAAAAAGATGAATATGTGAACAGCAGCAATTTTTATATGCTGAAGTTTTCCTTTAAGATGACAGGAAAAAGTGCTGTTAAATAAACACTAGGCTTTTTCAGGTGCATTCTACGCTAAGAATGCGACTGAAGAAGCAGAAGCGGCCCTTTAAATTGCCGTTCAGGTGGCAGCGTTTAAAGCGCAACGTTGGCCACCTGAAGGACACAGCTGCCCAGGATGCGGCTCTGAGCACTCTCCGGCTCCTGCCCAGTGTCAGCTGTGATCAGCAGCCTGACCCTTTAACATCCGCTTTTATCCAGCTGTATTCAGGTGGCTGGGGGAGCCACTGAGCTGAGCATCCCTCACGGAGGAGGGTTACGTAGCTCGCCTCAAGAGCACCTCCTGCACATTCAGGTGGCCTCAAAACAGCCGCATATTGCCTAAACATGCGGCTTTATATGCGGGGCAATTGGCCACCTGAAAGTGCCTACTGAGTTCAAAGACCAAGAAATAGTTCCAGGCAACCTGGCCTTTTGTTGGGATCCTTGGTTGGTTAATCCCACTGTTGTATAACATCAAAATTCAAAAGAAAATAGCGATGATAGACATTTCAATCAGCAACCTTTCTTAACATAGAGCAACATAAATGATCAAAATCAAGATGAAGTGAAGCCTGTATGTTTCATTTTCCTTCAGATTTGTCGTTCATTGATCAAAAAAACTATTAAAGTTATTGACACGAGGCTTTGTTTTAGTAATTAACCTTCATGGTTGAAAGGGGTGCAGTTCCACTTCATCCAGATGAATGATGTGCTCAGCTCGGGTAGCATCTGTGAAGAGAGAAACAAAGTTTAACATTTCAAGTTCGTGACCTCTCAGAGTCTGACAGTCAGCTGCCTTCACTTATAACAATGTACACTTGACATTTATACATTTCCAGTATTTTTGGATCTGGAGGCCATTTCAAATTCTCCATGTGTTGCAGTCAAACCTGTAAAATATCACAAATTCTGTTTTTTCAAGAACGCAGATGTTTAAAACCACATTCATACTTACAATGCTTAATCCTGCATGATTACCAGTTGGCAAGTAATTGTATTAATTTAGTGATAGTGGTAAGTGAAAGGATGTGTGATAAATATCTTAACTGCTGTACCTGTAATGACCCATTTGAAATGGCATTTAAAGGTTATTGTTAGAGCTAATCCTATTCAATGAGAATTGTTTGGAATATTCAGCAGTAAAATGTCCATCTGTCAATGCTACCATTTCCCTGTTAACAGGAAGAAACAACAGTTCACTTTTAAAGTTAACTAATTCAATAGATTCCTGGTATAAGCGATTCACAAATTGGGGGTGGGGTGTAAAGAGTAGTTACATTCCAAGATAATGGTCCAGATTGCGATTTTTCTGTTTTGCAAGGCCACGTCACGTGCTCTTATGATGAGAAACTTGAGTTGCAAAACAAGCTTTGTTTATTTATTTCCTCTTTTCTCATATGAATTCTGTGAGATTGAACTTTATTCTGTATCTCAAATTTTTGGGGAGTGATTCAGTGAGAGTGAATTTCCATCGACTGTGGCTTTCATGCAGGGGCTGCTCCCATTCGACAACCATTTTCAACTGGCCAAGAACTGGTTCACCACCCTTTAAATGGATGTCTCAGTGGTGATGGAGCTCCATCGCTGCAAGTTGTAGGGTTAGGCAATGTTCACCACAGGAAGAACTAGCGCCCTCTGGCCAGAACACATGAAGGTTAGCACGGCACCTTTACAGCACTAGCCTTTGGTTCATATCTCACGCTGTCTGTAAGGAGTTCTCCCCATATCTGTATTTGTTTTCCCCAATGGCTCTGGTTTCCTCCCACCTCAGAAAACGCACCGTGGATGTAGGTTAATTGGATGTAAATTGCGAAGCACGGGCTAGTGGGCGCAAACGTCCTGTTATCATGCTGTATGTCTAAATTATAAAAAAATACTGATCTGCGAAGAGCCTATAGTCTTTAGAATCACTGCATGATGCATTCACAGGCTCAGAATTTCTGAGGCACTCATCACCGATGTATGGCATTTGACCATCACTGCCCTGCTTGTATTGTTCTTTCCACGGAAGTCAAGTTGGCAGTAGTACTCAACTTGCTGGCCATTGAATCATTCCTCAAGCAGCAGCAGTATAATTCCATGTTTCGCAGGTCAATGTTCAATGCAGCATCAGAGAGGTCATTCAGGCTCTCCACATAAAGAAAGGATGTGACTTTTTAAAAAAATTAATGAAGGAAAAAATTTGCACTTCGGGCACTGGTTGCTGAACATTGCTGGTTGCCCTTGAGTGAACCTGCTATTCACGTGGCCCCAGTATTCCCATTAATAACTTGCACTTTCTCCTGTGTTGATGGAGTTATCATTCACTCAGGGCATGGTTAGATGTTGAACAGAAGAAGTTTGTGTTGATCAATGGCATGTTTCCTGGTGACACCTGTGACTCTTTCATCCTGAGGGAGTGAGTTTTGCTGGATATTTTCAGCAGAATGTACTGTCCTGAGGAATGGATTGTAAGATACAGTCACTGCTCCTAACCTCCCCAGCCACTTGTACAATTATAAACTGGAATCTTTATAGCTGAGTATATGAATGTGATGAGAGCTACCAAAGAAGAGTAATCAAGAGAAAGTCAAGCTGTAATATCTATTAGTGGTTTTGCCCTCCCTCTTGCTCTTCTGTTATCCACTCATTACACATTTTGACATTTCTTGACAGAATCTCTATCATGTCTCTTATTCTGCCTATTTTAGTCAACCTAGAGAGGATATATTGACCCATGGAAATTGTTGCATACATTCTTGCACTTTTAATTGGAAATATACCAGTTTCTGATTCATTATTTTCCTGTTTATGGTTTTCTTTAATAAATTTGTTACTTTTATGTTCATTGTGATATTTACAAGCAATCAACTTTGACTCAATAAGTTGGGCAACAGCGACGAAAAGGGGAAAAAATTGATTGTTTCAGTTCTAGTGGGTATTTGTAGTGTGATGAATGGTCTCTCCATTCTTGGCATCTGCTTATGACATTAGGCCAGGTGAATGGTGAATACCATTTTTCCCCTTTCCTTACGGAGCTTTGAGACTTTTCAATATCTTGAAAATGTTGTTGTGACACTCCATTGTGCCATTCACAGTCCATCATCTCAGTTTTCCTGCTCTTGAGCTGTGCTCCTGCTTATGCATTCTGGGGCTGCACTAATAAAATCTGGGAGATAGCCAGTTTGGTTCATTAGTTGCTTGAGAGGTGATAAAAGCATCATTACAAGTGCATTGTGACCAAGTGATATTTCTTTATTACTTCCTTACAGAATTGCTTTCTCAGTGCCTGTTTGAAGAACAATGCAGTTTGCAAGAAGCCCATTTTTTTTAAAAAAAGCTTATTTAAATTATAATAAATGCATGGAATGTAAGCCTTCATTTATACATCTATAGTTCATTTTTTTGGTAAATACAAGCCACAAATAGATAAATTCTTTCAAGATGGAAATGATTTAACTTTGGTAACTGATTTTCTGTTTGATCTTTTATTGTAATTATTTAATTCATTTCTTCTTATAATTCAGAAATTGGGCTTTGTATTGCAATTTAGAGTTATGTCCCACACAACTCACAGAAATACATGAGATCCGTTTAGATCTGGTATAACTGGATTCTGTGTCTGATGTTTATTTATTGTTGAATGACTAATTTGGATTTAATATTTCTCCGACAAATTACGTCTGATTCCTCTAACACAGGAATGGTTTTTTTACATTGTTTGCTTGATGGGTAAAGTCGTATTGTTGACAGATTTAATTTGAATACCAAAGGCCTGTAGAAGTTGACTTGAGCAAGCTTTGGGGATTCAAAGAATGTGGATATCTGGCAGTAAATTGGTAGAGGGTCAGCTATAACTGAATGACTGAAATACAGAGTTGGAACAATTGCCGTATATCTATGTTGATTTCCTGTGTAAAAATGTCAAATCTACTTTGTTAATTTAGTATTTTCCTGCATTAAAAGAAATGGGTGTTCTAGTATATAATGCACAAAAATGTCAGAGAAACTCAGATGGTCAAGAAGCATCCATAAGGAGTAAAAGGTAACCAGCGTTTTGGGACTGTGCACTTCATCAGGAATCAGGAAGATCAGATGACAGGGGAGGGAAGAGAGAGAGGGGAGAGGAGCACAGGTTAACAGGCAAGGGGTAATAGGTGGATGCAGATTGGCGTGTAGAAGCTGAGAATAGATATAGGGTCATCTACTCCATCCGATGCTCCTGATTTGGCCATTCTCTACTTCTGGGAGATTGGACGTAGACTGGGTATTCTCTTCATTGAGGACCTTCACTATATCTGTTGCAACAGCAAAGATCTTGTAGTGGTCACCCAACATGTCTGTACATGACATTGTGCTGCCACATTGAAGCCACCCACAAGTTTGAGGAACAGCATCTTGTATTCTGTCTCCAATCAGACAGCATTAATATTGACCTCCAATTTTCGTAAATCCTCACACAAGTTCCTCTCTTTCCCTTTGCTCCCCTTTCCTCCAGCTCCTTGCCCCTTTCCATTTCTTCTCCAGACAGCTGGCCTTCTTATCCCTCTGCCTTCTCTTTCTATCACCTCAGGTTTCTACCTTCCCACCTGTATCTGTCTGTAAACTCTTACCTGTTTGCCTACGCTCCATCCTTTCCCTTCCACCTCTCCTTCCCCCTCCCTCCACCTTTTTATTCTGGCATCTGCATGCACTTCCTGATTCCTGATGAAGTGGTCAGACCGAAACATTGGTTACCTCTCTCTTCTAATGGATGCTGTGTGACCATCAGGCTCCTAAACAACAAACTCAGTCAAACTCATTTAAGGATTCTTACTTTGCACATTATTTATTTTTTAATATTTATTTTCTGTATTGCACAGTCAGTTTGTTTACATTTCTTTCTTTGTTTTCATATTTTTTTGTTGAGCATTTTTTTTGCACTACTGATAATTAGAAATTCTGCCTGGCCCACACACACAAAAAAAAGAATCTTAGGGTTGTATGTGATGTCACGTATTTACTCTGACAATAAATCGGAACTTTGAACCTGCTAAGATTCTCCAGCACCTTTCCATATGGCACTTGATCCAAGCAAATTCCAATGCAAATGTTCTTGTTTGATGGGGGTTTTAATTTGTACATTATTAAAGTATTAAAAAGCAACTTGAAACAGAATATGTGGTGCAGCACACTGAACAAGTGGAACATGCCCATAATTACCATGTTTACTTCCAGGCCTGGAATCTTAGTGTATTATTCCACCGTTAATCAAAGAGGAAAATCTTGCTGCCAGATAAAACAACAATCGCCAAGCTAGATGGATTCAGGTCATCAGGGCACTTTGTGGTTAACTGATGCTGTCCAAAATTGAGAAAGAAATTGACTTTTGAAGGCTTAAATTATGCAAATCAGCAAGCAAATGTAATTTTATATTTAAAAAAATGCACATTCATTTTAATTAGGATTTTAATCGAGGTTGCATTTTAAATTAAGTTACCTCTGAAGGACAGCTCAAAGTTGCAAATTTTATTTGACCTGAATGTTTAAAACTGCTTTAAAAAATCGCAGCTGACATATTTGATTAATGCCATGTCCCTCCACATTACAATTTCTGTTCTTAAACAATTCTCCTTCAGGTGATTTGGTTTACAATTGGTGCCTTTTGTGTTTGAGTGCCAAAGGCTCTAATGTTAGAGGGAAAAATGTCATGTATGCTATGAAGTTGAATGTAGCTGGAATTTGCTATAAATTTGACTGTATTCATGGTTTTTCTTTCATGCTTTTTTTTTAAATGCAGGAATATCTTCCCGAGAGATCTACGGTAACTTTCTACTCTATTTGTTTTTCCTTTCTGATTCCAGTATCTGCTTTAGAGCAATGCATTTATCATATTTTCCACTCAATTGCTTTATTATTGGATTTTGGTGCAACCATTCAATTCCACGTGCAGTTTTGACTCTTACAACTGAAGATTTCAAAGTTATGTATTTCATTTAATTGAATTATTGCAGTGAGAATTTAAATATAAATTGGAAAAGAGATAACAAAATTACGTTTGGCCTTTCAAGCTAATTTTTTTTTCCACAATGGAATTGATCACATTAAATCAAAAGAAAGCTTGATGCACATTGATAGAATATTAGACTTTAATCGAACATATTGAGTCACTGTGCAGGATTTGGAGGGGTTCTCTTCTGAGGGGGCAATTGAATAACCTGGAATTATACTCATTCAGAAGAATGAGGAGCATCTTAGAGAGACGTACAAAATTACAGAAGCAGGGAGATTGATTCCAATGGCAGGTGAGACAACAGCTAGGTCTTGAGGTTCAGGAGAGTAGGTTTAAACAGAGATAAGGAAGAACTGCTTCTCCCAGAGAGTAGTGAATTTGTCACGACTCTCAGCCCAAGAAAGCAGCAGAGGCGGTCTCATTAACAGCTGGCCCCATAACAGAAAATTATGAGTCTAAATACAGGATGGAGATTGACAACCTGGTTGGGTGGTGCCAGAACAACAGGCTTGCTCTCAACATTAACAAGGCCAAAAAGCTATTTTGGATTTTGGGAAGGGGAGGCCAAGCGGCCTCCATCATTCATGGAATGGAGGTGAAGAGGTTTAGTACCTTCAGGACCTCTCCTGGAGCTAGCACGTCAAGACATCCATGAAGAAAGCACATCAATACCTCTACTTTCCAAGAAGTTTTGAGAAGATTTGGCATGTCATCAAATATTCTATCAAAACTTCCACCAGTACACTGATCAGTTGCATCATGACCTGGTTTGGTAATTCGAGTGCTCAGGAATGCAGAAAACTGCAGAGAATGGCAAGCATAGCCAAACCCACTGAAAACTCTGACCACTTATCCATTGAAGACAAAGAGAGACGCTGCATCAAGAAAGCAGGCGACATCGTAAAGAACCCTAAAATCCTGGTCACAACTTCTCATTGCTTCCTTTGAGAAGAAGGCTGATATCAGGCACCTCGCAGTTTGAGATCAGTTTACTTCCAATGGCTAATGGTCTCTTGAACTTCCTCATCATAAACTACTTTGGAGCCACAAAAACATTACATGATTGAAACATCACATTTTTTTCTTGCATTATTATACCTGTAAATATTCATTGTCTTTTATTTTTTTTAAATCTCTTTTTGTATGATAATTTAATGTATACTTTTGGATTTTTTTCCACAAACTACCAATTTTGCTGCAGGAAGTAAGAATATTCGTGCATATGCACGTTGAACATTATTAGTATTGAAGACAAAGATTTTTGTAGAATTGAGGGGAACAAGTGAGCAAGTGGGATTGAATGGTAGAGGAGGTTCAGACACGATAGCCGATTCTTACACTGATTTCTTATGTGATTGTCCATAATGTTCTCAGCAGTTCTAAATCTTTACAGACCAGGGAGAATTGGGTTTGTTTCTTCTTTCTTTGGCTTGGCTTCGCGGACGAAGATTTATGGAGGGGGTAAAAGTCCACGTCAGCTGCAGGCTCGATTGTGGCTGACAAGTCCGATGCGGGACAGGCAGACACGGTTGCAGAGGTTGCAGGGGAAAATTGGTTGGTTGGGGTTGGGTGTTGGGTTTTTCCTCCTTTGTCTTTTGTCAGTGAGGTGGGCTCTGCGGTCTTCTTCAAAGGAGGTTGCTGCCCGCCGAACTGTGAGGCGCCAAGATGCACGGTTTGAGGCGATATCAGCCCACTGGCGGTGGTCGATGTGGCAGGCACCAAGAGATTTCTTTAGGCAGTCCTTGTACCTCTTCTTTGGTGCACCTCTGTCACGGTGGCCAGTGGAGAGCTCGCCATATAACACGATCTTGGGAAGGCGATGGTCCTCCATTCTGGAGACGTGACCCACCCAGCGCAGCTGGATCTTCAGCAGCGTGGACTTGATGCTGTCGGCCTCTGCCATCTCGAGTACTTCGATGTTAGGGATGAAGTCGCTCCAATGAATGTTGAAGATGGAGCAGAGACAACACTGGTGGAAGCGTTCTAGGAGCCGTAGGTGATGCCGGTAGAGGACCCGTGATTCGGAGCCGAACAGGAGTGTGGGTATGACAACGGCTCTGTATACGCTAATCTTTGTGAGGTTTTTCAGTTGGTTGTTTTTCCAGACTCTTTTGTGTAGTCTTCCAAAGGTGCTATTTGCCTTGGAGAGTCTGTTGTCTATCTCATTGTCGATCCTTGCATCTGATGAAATGGTGCATTCGAGATAGGTAAAGTGGTTGATCGTTTTGAGTTTTGTGTGCCCGATGGAGATGTGGGGGGGCTGGTAGTCATGATGGGGAGCTGGCTGATGGAGGACCTCCGTTTTCTTCAGGCTGACTTCCAGGCCAAACATTTTGGCAGTTTCCGCAAAACAGGACGTCAAGCGCTGAAGAGCTGGCTCTGAATGGGCAACTAAAGCGGCATCGTCTGCAAAGAGTAGTTTGTTTCACTACTCTGTGAAGCAGTTAGATGTGCATTTCCCTGTGCCTCAAGAAACTGAAAAGGAGCAACTGAGATAAATCCTTCAATTTGAGCACTGTTCATGGCCCCTTTTTAGAAATTGTCTGTCATTGTGTATTCAATGATAATTCCTTTGGGTTCAGTTATAATGTCATCCAAGCAGCATGTTGATTGCAACTGCCTTGGGTCAAATGAAAAATAGTGATATAAGTGACAACCATTATCATAGCAGAAATAAAGGGGCAAGGTGACAGTGTCAAAAAATATTTCATGAGGTTGCACATTGAAGTTTTTCAACCATTTAGCGTTCAGAGGAAATTTTAAGATGGAATTCTTTGGTATGCAATTGAGTGGAAAAGTAATTCACTGTGAGCTAATTATTCTTGCACCAGATCAACATGATTGATTTTTTTTTGGCAATAACCTGCTGGTGTTGCTTCAGAAGTAATTGCTTTGAATTTGTTGGAAGAAATAGGGAGACTTGAACATTAAAGTTTGCATGGCACACATGATTTTTAATAAGGCTGTATAATTTAACTTTTAACACACAATAACGAAGTACATTATTTTTAAAGTATTTATCTGTAAACAACCGTGTCACACTCCTTTACAGGAATAGATCAATCTGCATGACAACATCAGCCGGCATCTGGAAAGAAAAAAATTTAAATTAAAGATCATTTGTCAGAATTGGGGAAGGTTTTTGACCTAAAACGTTAATTAACCTCCTGTTCTATTTTCCATAAATGCGACCTAAACAGCCATTTCTAGTATTTTCTGCCTCTATCTTGGATTTTTTAAACTTTTCACATCTGCATGATCATTGATATTCATTACGAAGCTTCACACAGTTGTTATCCTGCTACTTCACATTTTATTTGTGTTGAATTGTAATACCCCTTGCTGTCAGTGTAATGAATGCAGGCAGAATGAATCCTGCTGCTTGTGATCATTGAACACAAATGATTGGCTGGCACCTATTCAGGTAGTGTTAGATGCCAAATGTTTATTGCCAGTTTTTGTGTTAACAAGTGCAGGTGAACCTCAGCATTGTTTCCTCATAAATTGTTTCCATGTTGTATAACAGACCCGTGTGTTATAGATTCAGGGATAAGGACTCTATGTATCTTTCTTGTAAGCCAGGAATGATTCTTTCAGAATTGAAAATGAGTACTTAACTGCAACCAACAATAATTGTCTAAAATTGCTTTGAAATTGTTCCCATAGCTCCACAAAAATCGGATAAAATATCTTCTGTCTGAAACATTAACCCTGCTTCTCTTTTCAGAGATGTTGCCCGATTCTCTGAATGTTTCCAGCACTTTGTGTTTTATTTCAGATATCAATGATCCACAGTTAATTGATTTCCTGTGAAAGGATGTGGTACTGTTGAAAATTGACTTAATCTGGATTAGAGCATTATTGCTTTCATTTCTGGATGTCATAGCATCCATCAGGAAATTCTGTTTTCAGATGCAAGGTTTTTATTTGTTGTAACAGATTCGTATTTTATTTTGAAGTTGCATCTCCAAATGACCTCAACAATGGCACAATAGCCAAAATTAATCTCCCAGTAAGATTTTTCAAAAATATCAGGAAAAAAATATTTATTTACCCAGAGATAATTAGGGTTTGCAAACCTAGTTTTTGAAAAGATGAAGATTACTCAAAAACTGCATTATATATTCATCCTGTAATCTCCCGCAGCCATCAACCTGATGTGTACATGAAAACGAAGAAACCTTTGATGCATCAAATACGAAATAAAACTGAACATGTTGGAAACACATGGCAGGTTGGGCAGCATCCATGGGAAAAGAAATAAAGGAAATGTTTCAGGTCTTGCCTGTGGAAGTCAAGGCCAAGGTAGTTCCCTGCTTCCTCGCCCCAGTACTATTCCAGGCTATGACTGCAGATCTGTGCTTTGTTTCAGCTTTCATTGGGAAGGCCACACAAATTCCATACTAAAGGAGGGAGAATTTCCATCTACTTCTGCTTCTACCAGCAGGAGCAAGCAGATTGGCAAAGGGGCATTTGCTGACATTGTCTGCACTGTAGGCTTTCATTGCCCTGACCTCAGAATTGAAAAGCAGGAAAAAAAATCAATTTGCTGGCAACTTGATATAAAAATCGTAGAGTGCTGGAAATATTCAGCAGGTTAGGCAGTATCAGTGGAGAGAAGTTAACATTTCTGGCCTACATCAGAACTAAAACTTTGTAGTTTTCTAGTAGGAGTGCCTGGCTATCACATTTGCACAGAGAACATTTTTCCTGTGGGCACTTTTCTTCACAGGCAAATCCAGATATCTCTAACCCCCGTAGGGCACACTCTCTCCCCACACCAGCTCCCATTATTGTTGTACCCACCATTCTCCAACTGAAGGAATGTTATGTGGATGATGTTATTCTCCTTTGAAGGGGAGATGATTCCTGAAAGGCTAAATCCCCACAGTTGTGGGAATTTGCAATGGATCAAGAAAATGGATCATGAAAATTGATAAGTGTGTCATTACACAAGAGGCACAACAATGCTTTTCTGTGAATCTCGCCATTAATTCATGTACTTCATGCCATTAAAAGGTCATAAAATAATTTCAAAACCCACAATGTACAATCTGTAAACTTGTGCATTCACAGGTCCTTTTAATATATATCAAAATATTTTTGTTAAAACTTGTATTACAGCCAAATCTACCTCTTCCAAACATAATTTGAATATCTCCAACCAAAACAATTTTGAGCTGCATTGTTAAATTTTAGATTAATTAGTGGTCTAAGCGAGAAAAAAGTGAGGATTTATTTTAAATGAGAGTGCTAGTCTAAAGATTATTTTTGTCCTTCTTATAATTGTAGCCAGATTATGATCTTCTGCCCTTTATTGTGACGAGGCAGTGGCTTATTCCCACTCTGAACCTGTGCTTGATCAAATTAAAGACAATCGATGCTTCCAGCCTGCTGCGATGCAAAAATGGTCCAGTGTACTTCACATCTGGGGCTTTGCTACATGTTGTAATTTTTTTCCCTTGTATTTCACCATGTGTGACTCAGTCTTAATCCTACATTGTTTTATTCAAGATAATGATGTAATAAAACACATTTTGAGGAGATTATTTGAACATAATGGAATTTGTATTCCATTAACCCAACTAAAAGTAGTATTTGAAAATTATTGAGCTTTGACACCAAACATTTCCCAACAGGCACTGAACCCCGAGACTTAGACAGTGATTCCATCAAATTGATTATTTAACAGAATTCTTATTAATTATTTCCTTTGGATCCACCTAAATGAAATTGGATAAATTTTCATTTAGAGGAAAGGTTTTTTAAAATGTGGGGCTAGTAGGATACCTCTTTCAAAGAGACTGGACATGCACGATGGACTAGATGAGTTCATTCAGAGTTGTACATTTCTGTCACCAGAATATGTACTCTTTTCGATTTTTGGTACACCTTTTTAATTATTGGGTGGACTTTGCTCACTTAGTAGTTGAAGATGAGTAATATTCTCACTTTGGATGTCATGGGTACAAGACTACTCGTTCTTTATTCCAAATCCTTAACTTTGCAGTTGCAATTAAAATAAATGATCTTTTGTCTTCAGCTTATGTGACAATGGAACATGAGCTATATCATGTGCTATGGACACTAAATTTTAGCTGTCTTATCACAAAGGAAATAACCACACAATTTTTGTGTGGCCTTTGTATCCCTCCAACAGGTTGAAACAACTCTTGATATCTGCCTGCACATGAAGAATATTTGTACACTGGGTCAAATCTAATGGTAAGTGAAATAAATAGTTTGATAAATTGCACAACACAATTTATTCACCTTGTTTTTTTTTTCATTTGGTTTAATAGATGACAAGTATATTCGTCCACTTACATTTTGGATCATTGGTGATTTTGATGACTCTTTAGGGCGGCAATTGCTGTATGAATCCCTTAAACACCTGGTAAGATATCACATCAAAAGCCACAAGCCTCCCTGTATATCTAACTGGTGATAGCTTTAAGAAATTGGACCACACAAACCAAGGAAGTTTGATATTCATTCTGCAGTTATTAGGCAATTGGCTCTGATGATGAAGTGTTTTGAAAAGATAACTGAATGACTATTTCAAACAGCACCATTGGAAGTAAATATTAGTAGAAACCTAGTGGAAGCCCAATTCATTTCAGCAATAATGCTTACTCGTGAAAAATGATCTTAGATGTTCACTAATACCAGAAGCTAAATAGTATAATTACTGCTTGTTCCCAATTAATATATTAAGAGAAGAAAGAAAAGAAATTGTAAGATGGGATAATCATCTATTTCTGTGGCACTAATACTTTGTTGTGATTACCACTGTGCCACTCTGGGTGCATCTTTAAAAAAAAAAAATCATATTGGTTGAAAATACTTAAGAAATTAGGTTGAGATGATTCGGAAGAAGCACCAAAACATGATCTGAGCAGTTCCCATGGGGCCAGGTTTCTTTGAAGGATGTTCTCACCACTTTCCTACTTAGCACTTGTAGGAAGCCATCAGTCATTAGAGCCACATTGGCCTTGCCAGGCAGAGACAAATCACTCATAACTGTGGCTGTCATTGAAAGGAAAGAGACTCCATAGAGTGCAAGAGAATTCCTTGATTTTTAGAAATAAGACTGGCAAGTCCTGGAATATGGGATTGTGAGTAGGAAGGGGACATATTTGAAGGCCAGTGGTCGATGACGTGGTGGAAGGTGGTTTGGGTTGTCTCTTTCAGAAGTGGAAATCCCTGGATGATGGCCCTACCATCTCATCATACAGGGTATCCCAGCTTTTTTCCACCCAGACTACTAGGTGGAAAAAACTTCCTCAAATCCTCTTTAAATGTTCCATCGCTTATATATATAAAAAAATAAACATTTGCTCTTATCTTTGAAACTTCTTCCATGGGAAATAGATTCTAATTTTCTTCCATCCCTGCACCTCTCAAAATTTTGTGTCCCTCTAAGAGATCCTCCCTCAAACTTGCCAAGAAAAACAAGCTTATCCTGTTTCTCCTCATTACTGAAATTCTGTCCCAGGTAATTTGTGAATCTCCACTGCACCCTCTCCAGTGCAATTGTATATATCTTGGAATCCTATAGTGTGACCACTAAAACTGCTCCAGCCATAATCTAACAAATGCTTATAAAGTTTTATTATAACCTCCCTGCTTTTGTATTCCATGCTGCAGTAAATACAGCTATTCCATACTCCTACACCACCACGATTTGCTCTGCAGCAACCTCCAATGATCTTTGAACTTTTGCAGTCAGGTCCCTCTGTTCCTTGATGTTCCCTGAGGCCCTACCATTAATTTTGTGTCTTCTAGTCTTTTCAGTGCACTCCACACAACCCAATTGGTTTGATCATGACTAAGCAAAGTATCCTGTCAATGGTACGCATGCAATCGGAACATCTGTATATCTAAATTGCAGACATATGTCTGCAGGTGATTATTAAATATTGCATGCTTGTTTTCTGTACCTGTGGAATTATGCACACACTGTTCTTTGCTAATGACCTTACCTGTCTGCTGACAACTTCTGATGGTAATAATTAGCATTATTGCCTCTGAAGAAAAGAGGAGCTGAGTGGTGACTATGCAGTTTTGAAGGAAATAATCAAGGAATTTATGTGTGGGTTTCCATTGAAATCCAAAATTATATGGATAAGTATAAATTGATGTGCTCCATTCCTGACGGCCTCCTGTTCATTGTGTAATGAAAGCTCTTTGTACAGATGGTGTTTGCTCTATAATTTCCCAAGTGACTGGAAAATGCACGATCTTGGCTGTGCTTCTATCACACAGCTGATTCTGAAAACTCAATTGAGTAGACATTTGTGATAATTACTAAGTTCCTTTGGCTTGCTCTTGTAGTTGTTAACATTTGTTTGACAATAATTTGATCCGTGGGCAGAGCTTTGAATGGAAATTCTATCTTAAGATGGTCAACATTTGTTTCATTATGTTGGCAACAGTAAACCATTAATAGAGCTGAGAATTGATATTTTTATTTGGCACGAGTTGAAGGAAGTAGTTTCTTAATTGAAATGGTTTTATTTCTCTGTCTTAGATATTCCAGATGGGAGTTGCTATAGGGTGTCAACAACTATTTCCCATTTCCAAACTTCAGAAGCATCCAGGTCTTTATTGAATTTTAATGCAAATGTGTTGCCCAGAATTTAGCTCAGAGACATGATTATGGGGGTTGAGGTAGAAAATAACTGGAAATCTTGTTTAAAATCTGTGCTATGGTTGGTTGTACAAGGGTGGTGGTGGTGGGAAGAAGGATTGGGCCTCTGCTTTAGTCTTAGACCAGAAGAGAAAGATCATGACCAATGATTGACAAGGGTGGGGGCGACATAATAGGTTGGAATTTTACACCAGCAAATTTGATGCAACTTTTCTTTGACTATTTATTCTCCTATTAGCTTCAGTCTTTTCAAACAAAAGCCAGACAACTTGCCAATCGTTGTGTCACGTCCCCTCCTTTCAACGTCAATGATGTTTTCACGTCATTTATCATTCACCACTTCTGGTGCCGAAGTTTTCAAGTTTTCTTTTAGATTTTTTTTGGTGTGACTTTTGATCTGTTGATTTGTTACTTCTCAGAAATCCAGCAATAACTTGAGAATTGGTTTGATAAACAATCCGATCAATGAACCCACCAAAGAGAACACTGTAATTGCCAGAGCTATTTGGGCTGCACTAAAGACACAAAATGTGAACAATGCCAAGAACTTCATCACCAAATTAACTAAAGAAGAGACTGCACGAGCATTGGCAGAAGGGGCAGATGTAATGGAATTTGCTGTTGGAGTAAGTGATTTTTCTCAGTAATGTGAAACGGGTTAGCACTGTCCTTTTATTTGCTTAGGTTGATTGGTTCCTTGATTTTCTTTGACAATCGGTATTGTAATTTAAAAATAAAAGCATTTCATGTGCAGTAATTGCATAGTGAGATTAGTGTATCAAATTACTCATTTATATTGCCCACTTGGTAGCAGTGACACATGTGCATAGCTCTCCATAAAGAGGGACACTTTGACTCGCGCAATGCCACCCCCTGACCTCCAGTGATGCTGCCATCTATAGGCCTTTGTTGCTTGATGGCAGTGAATTGGTTTGTATCATTTATTCATGAGATACAAACAGTAACATTTTATAACATATGATTGCATTGTTTTATTTCCTTTGCATTATAAACTGAAGTCAGATCAGTGCTGTCAGAAATTAATGTCCGAGCTGATAGGAATTTTTAAAAGATTGCATGTTGATCAATGTGCAAAAGGAACACCCAAAAATGGGCACTCTTGCCTTGGACTGGAATTCCATTCTGTGACAGAAACATGGACAAAAATATTGGATCTAACAAAAGAGAAACCATTTTAATTAATACAAGTATTCAGAAGTTAGTATCATTTGTTCATCCCTGTGTATAGCACACAAAGAAAACTAATTATTCAGCATACTTTTTCTTGAACATTTTTTTAAAAAGTAAATTTTCACAATGTACCTTATATTAAGTTCCCTTTATCAAGGTATGGAAAAACATCAGCAAGTATCTGAATAAAAGAGTGGGCGGTAGGTGTGATCGCAAAGGCAGGAGGTAATAGGTGGCGGAGGGAGGGAGGGGACAGCAGCAAGCAAGGGGAGAAGGGATGGTTCGGTGAATAGAGCGGGAAGATGGGGGAGGAGGGATGGTCGGGGAAGGGAAGTAGTCGGGGTGGGGGGGGGGTGGGGGAAGAGGAGAGCAAGTTTAGTGGAAACCAGAAAAGTCTATGTTCATGCCATCTGGCTGGAGAGTGCCCAGATTGAAAATTAGGTGTTATTCCTTCAATTTACAGGTGGTCTTGGTGGGATAGTATGTAAGGCCATGGACAGACATGTGAGTGTGGGAGTGTGAGACAGATCTCAAATGAATGGCTACTCGGATATCTCTGTCACTGGTGCGGACAGAGCGATGGTGCTCAGCAAGCGATCTTCTAGTCTGCACCCAATCTCTTCAATGTAGAGAAGGCCACAAAGGGAGCATCGGATGCAGTAAATCAATCTTGCTGATATACAAGTGAAATATTGCTTCACTTGAAATGTGCCCCGTACTGTGATGAGGGAAGAGGTGTGGGCGCAAGTGTGGCACCTCCTGCGGCCACAAGGGAGTTCTCAGACACCTCCTATCTACCCCTCCCACAGGACCCCACCACGGCTCAGCAAGCCACTGTCTCCAATACCATCTCCAACCTCTTCACCTCTAGTTACCTCCCTCCAAAGGCCATCAGTCTCATTTGTTCCCATCCCTGCACTGCTCGTTTCTACCTTTTACCCGAGATACACAAACTCAACCATCCAGTTAGACCCATTGTTTCTGCTTGCTCTTGCTCAACCGAACTAGTTTCATCTTATCTCCCCTAGTCCAATCCCTCCCCATCTACATCCGCAATACCTTACATGCCCTCCATCTCTTCACTGACTTCAGATTCTCTGAACTGGATTGCCTCATTTTCACAATGGATGTCCAATCCCTTTATACCTTCATTTCCCCCATACAGAAGGTCTAAAAGCATTTTGCTTCTTTCTGGACCAGAGACCCAACCAGTCATCCTCTAATATCATCCTCCTCTGTCTGGCAGAACTTGTCCTCATTCTAAACAACTTCTCCTTTAACTCAACTCACTTCCTCCAAATCAAAGGATAGCCAAATCAAATGCCTGCCACTTTGTGGGCTTTGTAGAGCAATCCATGCTGCAAGCCTACACAGGCAAGACCCCTCAACGCCTCCTCTGTTATAGTGATGACTACATTCGGCTACCACATGCATCCGCATTGACCTTGCCAACTTCATTTACTTTGTGGCCAACTTCCACCCTGATCTCAAACTCGCCTGGACAATCTCCAACAACACTCTCCCCTTTCTGCATCTCTCTGTCTCCATCTTGGGAGACAAACTTTCACTGACATACCTTACAAAACCACCAACTCTCACAACTACCTCGACTTGACTTCCTCACACCCTGTCCTATGCAAGGATTCTATTCTGTGCTCTCACTTTCTCCATCTCTGCTGAATCTGTTCCCAAGATGAGGTCTTTCAGTGCAGATCTTCTGAAGTGGCTGACTTCTTTCACAAATATGACTTCCCCTCCACACCCATCAACTCTGCCCTCACCCGCATTTCCTCTATTTCCCACTCATCAGCCCTGGCCCCCCTCTCTCTGCCACCAGATGCAATAAACACAGAATCCCCCTTGTCCTCACCTACCACCCCACCAGCCTCCAAATCCAACACATTATCCTCCAGAATTTCCGGCACATAAAACAGGACCCCACCACTAGACACATCTTCCCTCTCACCTCTCTTCCTTCTGTAGGGACAACTCCCTCGTATACTCATCCCTCCCCACCAATTGCCCCATCTGGCACCTACTACTATGGCCACAGGAAATGCCACACTTGCGCACACACCTCCTCCCTCGCCACGGTCTGGGGCCTCAAACAGGCCTTTCAAGTGAAGCAACTCTTCACCTGTATATCTACAGAATTGATTTACTGCATCCGATGCTGCCTTTGAGGACTTCTCTACATCAGAGAGACTGGATGAAGACTGCGAGATCGCTTGCTGAGCACCTTTGCTCCATCCTAACCAGTGACCAAGATCTCCCAGTAGACAACCATTTGAGTTCTGTGTCACACTCCCACACTCACACGTCTGTCCATGGCCTTGTGTACTATCCCACCAAGACCACCCGTAAATTGGAGAAATAACACCCGATCTTCCATCTGGGCACTCTCCAGCCAGATGGCATGAACATAGACTTTTCCGGTTTCTGCTAACCCACTTCCCTTCCCTCCCCCCACTACCCTTCCCCCTTCCAGCTCTCCTTCCCCACTTCCCTTCTCCTCTTACTTGCTGCTGTCCCCTCCCTCCCTTCTTCATCCATTACCTCCTACCTTCACGACCACATCTCCTTCCCTACTTTTTTATTCAGATGCCTGCCGACATTTTTTCATACCTTGATAAAGGGCTCAAGCCTGAAATGTCAGTAATGTATTTTTATCGTTGCTATATATTTGACCTGCTGAGTTTCTCCAGCATTGTGTTTTTACTTCAATCAAGGTGCTTAGAGATTTTTGTGTTTTACTTCTAAGCTTTAGTTCCATCAGTTCTATCAAATACAGATTCCAAAGTTAACGTTTTGCTGTAATTACCTACAAAGTTTAATCATATCTTCAATTTCTGTACTCCAGAGCACAACTTCAGTCCTAGTTTGAATAAAATATATATATGATGTGCTAAAGGCCCATCCACCCTGACTCTTTCAAAGCTCTATCATCTATTGGAAGCTCTGGTTGTTCCATGTTACTGCTGACTCATTGCAACTCTCTGATTGTTGAAGTGTATATTATTTCTGACATAAGATATAGATGCTGTTACTGATCACCCCAATAAAAAAGGACACAATAACAAAATAATAAAGAAAACATAGGATCTGTGGACGTGTGATGGATAAATATAAAAAGATTCACTATCTGAGTGAATATATTGCAGGAAGATGCAAATGCAGCACAAGGTTGGAGAAGAAGAGTTTGAAAAATTTAAGAAAAAAGGAGAAAATCACAACCAAGTCTTCCAAGTGTTCCTTAAATCTCTTTACATGCTTCTCCATCTACCAACCCTGCAGGCAACTTTTCATGAGTCCAGTATAGAATATCAAGGTGATAGTTGTATCTGAAGTGCCATTAGAGTTTATGGAGAATGCACTCAAAAGTGCAACAATGAAAGTTATTCATTTTTTAAATGTATGCATTAGTGACTACCTAAAATAAGTTGTGTAGTTAACAGAGCATGGGCATTCTTTTTCATAGCATCATGTGTTTCTTTTTTCTTTAACCCTTTGGACTCCAGCCATTTTTAACCTTTCATAATATATTCTCAGGACTGGGTCCAAGGGTAACCTACAGTATGAACTCCGGTATGAACCAGCTGGTGGTTGGGTAGAAAACTACTCTCAAAATATAGGGATACCGAGTATATCTGCTTTTCAGTCCCTGAAAACCAGGGCAGAGCTCAGAGAGTTAATTTGTCTGTGACTAATGCAAGGCCTGCCCATTTTATCATTTGCCTTCTGTAGGGAATGGAAAATGAAGAATTCAAAAAGACGTTTGAGAGTGTCGATTTGGATTTCATTTTGTCACATCGTTCTTTTTGCAAGGATGTAGTGAAGCTAAACAGAGGGCAGAGAGCCATCATCAGTAATGGACGAGTAAGTAGTTTGTTTTTATTGGAAATAAATTTCCTGAGGTGTTCAGATTCTTATTTGGTACTTAGCACACTGTTCAACACATTGATATTGTTGAAGTGACTTCTTGATAGAGAGACCTGGATCAGAAAATGGTTTTTACTTTTGCTTGAATGTTTTCAAGTTCTGTGTCACTCTTTTGCACTGGCTGCATCTCCAACTTTGCTCTCAACAAGCTGCTGTGCAAGAGAAATTTGGAAACATACAATCTGATTCTCTCAGACCAATAAAGCACCTACTATCCCACATTTAATCTAGGGACCAAGTATTCTCTTGATCCCTCCTTTTCCAACCCCTGTCCTTTATCAAAATTTTCTTTCATGACCTCATCGCTTCTGCTTGACAGGTTCAATGCTAGCTCCTCTTCCAACTAAATTCAATCAGTTAAAAACACTGTTGTCCCCTTTTTTCCACCTACAGTAATTCCCTCGCTCCTTTTAGTTCTATTCCAACAGATCCATAAGTACTCTGAGGTCCTTTCCATAATTTCTAAACCGGCTCCACCACCAAGCTTGCCTGGTGCAGAGGGTGGCTAGACACCCTGCAGAATGAAAAACAAGATGAACATTCTCATAGGGTCAACGGCCATGCCATGAATCACGGAAAACGCGTGTATCAAAAGGATAGGCAGGTAAGCAGAGGGAGTGCCATGCTGTGGCTCTGTTGGTAGGGAACAACATTAAATTGCAAGAAAGAGGTGACATAGGATCAGAAGATGTAGAATCATTGTGGGTTGAGTTAAGAAATGCCAAGGGTGAAGAGACATAATTGGCAGAGATATATAGACTTCCAGTAATCAGGATGTGAACAACAAATTACAACAGTAAATAGAAAAGGTGTGTCAGAGGGGAATGTTATAGTAGTTACGGGGGATTTTAACATACAAGTAGATTGGGAAAACCAGGTTGGGACTGGATCTCAAGAGAGAGTTTTTGTAGAAAGCCTACAAGATGGCTTTTAGAGCAACTTGTTGTTGAGCCCGTGAGAGGATCCGCTGTATTGAATCGGGTGTTGTGTAATGCACCTGAGGCGATTAGAGAATTTTGAGTAGAGGAACTATTCGGGGGCACTAATCACAATGTAATTTAAGATTTAACAAGGAGAAAATAAAGTCAGGGGTGTCAATATTTTAGTGGAGTAAAGGGAATTACAGTGGCATGAGAGAGGAACTGATCAAAGAAGATCGAAAGGGGGCACCAGTTGGGAAGACTGCAATGGATGGAGTTTCTGCAAGGAATGAGGAAGCTGCAGGATAAATACAATAAAGAGTAAATGTCCAAATGGAAAAAATGTCCCAACTGTGGCTGACAAGGGAAGTCAAAGCCAATGTAAAAGCAAAACAGGGCATGCAAAGAAGCCAAAATTAGTGGAAAGATAGAGGATTGAGATGCCTTTAAAAACTTGCAGAATGTAACTAAAAAAATTCATAAGGAGGGAAAAGATGAAGTATGAAAGTAGGCTAGTAAATAAATCAAAAGGGATACAAAAAGCTTCTTCAAGTATGTAAAAGAGAGGTGAGAGTGAATATAGGACCATTAGAAAATGACACTGGAGAAATAATAATCGGAGACGAGGAACTAAATGAGTATTTTGCAACTCTGCAGTATGTCAGATCTCGATGGGTATCAGGGAAGGAGAAGATGGTCAGGAAGCTGAATGGTCTAAGGGTGGATTACACCCTCTAGTTCTGAAAGAAGTAGTGGTAGAGATCGTGGAGGCATTGGTAATTACCTTTCAGGAATCAATAGTTTCTGATGAGGTCCAAAAAGACTGGAAAATTGCAATTATGAAGAAGGGAGGGAGGCAGCAGAAAGGTCAACCTGACATTAGCAGTTGGGAAGATGTTGAAGTCTATAGTCAAGGGTGAGGTTACTGATTACTTGAGGCACATGACAAGATAGACCAAAGCCAGCATGATTTCCTTGAGGGAAAGTCTTGCTTGACAAACCTATTAGAATTCTTTGAAGAAGTGACAAGAAGGCTAGATAAAGGAGATTCAGTGGATGTTGTGTTTTTGGGTTTTCAGAAGGCCTTTGAGAAAGTGCGCTAATGAGCCCACCTAACAAGAACCCATGGTACAACAGAAAACATATTAGCGTGGGTAGAACATTGGATGATTGACAAGAATTAGAGTCAGAATACAGGATTCATATTCTGGTTGGCTTCCAGTTGCTAGTGGTGATCCATAGAGGACAATGTTGGGGTCACCTCTTTTTTTTTTTCTTGTTGTATATTAATGATTAAAATTATGAAATGAATGGCTCTGCAGCTAAGTTTGAAAATAATGTGAAGATAGGTAGAGGATCAGGTAGTGTTGAGGAAACAGGGAGGCTGCAGAAAGAGAATGGGCAGAGAGGTGGCAAATAAAATAGTGTTGGAAAATGTATGGTAATGCACTTTGATAGAAAAATAAATAGGCAGACATTTTTAAATGGGGAGAAAATTGAGCATACCCAGATGCAAAGGGACCTGGGAGTCCTCTTGCAGGATAGCCTGAAAGTAAATTTGCATGTTGAATCAGTGGTTAAGAAGGCAAATACAATGTTGACATTCATTTCAAGGGAGAAGAGAATATAAGAGCTGGGATGTGAGGTTGAAGCTTTATAAGGCTGGTGAGACCTCAGAGTAGTGTGAGCAGTTGTGGGCTCCTCATTTAAGAAAGGAGGTGCTGACATTGGGTAGGTTTCAAAGGAGCTTCATAAGGATGATTCCGGGAATGAGAGAGTTATCATAAGAGGAGCGTTTGACAGCTCTTGGCCTGTATTCGTTGAGATTTGGGAGAATGAGGGGAGATCTCATTGAAACATTTTGAATGTTGAAAGGCATGGACAGAGTAGATTATTTCCCATGGTGGGAGAGTGTGGGACAAGGGGGCATAACTTCAGGATTGAAAGGTGTCGACTTAGAACAGAGATGTGAAGGGATTTTGTCAGCCACAGAATGGTAAGTCTGTGGATTTTTTTTTTGCCACAGAAGGTGTGGATGCCAGGTGAATGGGTGTATTTAAGACAATGTTTGGAAGGTTCTTGATTAGTCAGGACATCAAAGGTTATAGGGAGAAGACTGGGTAGCGGGGCTGAATGCGTAAGTGGATCAGCTCATGATCAAATGGCAGGGCAATCTTGATGGGCTGAATAGCCTATTTCTGTTCCTAACGGTCTTGTGCTACCATTAGTGAAGTCAGTAGAACATTACACTTCTGACATCTAGAAATCTCAATTCATTTTTCTGCCTTTCTATTTCCTTATATCCCGACTCTCCATATTTCCCCCTTATCGCTGTATCCACATTTTCCTTCTTCAACAACTTAAATATCTGCCAGCAATCCATAAATGTACATGTTGGACCATTGTGGTTGGTTTAAAAAAAGTTTTTTCTGACCTAGTAAGCCCTTCAGACTCCTCAACTATGTAGATCTGATGGGTTTTCTATTATTGTATTTATTTTGTGTGCTGCCATCTGTTGTAAAAGAGTTTACACCAAAAGTTCCCAAACTCCTGCACTCTTGAAATTAATGCAGCTGTCTACAGTCAATAAGTTTATGGAGCTCAATTTCTTGAATGGAATACCAAGCACAAAGGCCTATCAGAAAAGTGAAGCATTAATCAGTGTTTAATGGAGAGAAGGCTCATGTGTAGAAACCAGAAATTATGAAGTAATAAGAGTTAATAAAAGTGAAAAACATGGTGCAAGGAAGTTTAGGAAAAGTGCTACTCAAAAATGACCAAAGATTTGTAAAACAAAAATAAGCAAATAATTGAATGTTTATTATATACTGTCATTTTTATATAGAAGAATATATATAAATCTAGAAAAAAAGAAAATCTATTTACCTCATTTATTTTCACTTTCCACCTGCCTTCAGATAATTTATAAAAAATGGAGTCTTTTCATCTCAGCTTGAAACTTCAGTTGAAGTTTTAAACCTACAATATTGCCATTTTATGGCACTGAGATTAAATCACAGCCATTACTTAATTGACAGGAATTTTTATCTCAAAGATGTCAATTATCCAGTGAGTGTCCAAAAGCATAATATTCTACCTTTAAAATTCTGACAGATTGTTGGCCCACTGGAAGAAACTGAAATTTTCAATCAGAATGACTTTCACCTCCTGGAGAGTATTGCTTTTGAGGCAGCAGAGAAGATCAAAATGAAGGTTCAAATGCTATCCATTGAGGAAGATCTGTGAGTTATTTTAATTATTATATGAGCAATTTTGTCGTAGTTTCAACCAAGATACCCAGGGGATTGAACAACTAAATTCACGGTGTTGAATGTTTGTTCTGAAATATTAATATCCTTTCTCAATTTTGTAATGAGATATGTTTTGAAGAATAAAAATAGACATGTCATTGAATTATACATTTTATAGCTACTTTCTGATTATAGTAAAATCCCCATTATCTGGGACCTATGGGAATCATGAATGTGAGATATACACATTTTCTGGTTGACTGAGACTCCAAAGGCTAATTAAGAATGCACTATTTAAAAGACAGTGCAAAATGTGAAATTTTTGGGGGGGAAAATATCAGTATTGTTTAATGATGTAATGATGTAAAGTTCACTTAAATCAGGTAATTTGTGTAACTTACAAAATGTAAATTCAAACCTGTGTCACTGGCACTGTAACAGCGTTGCACTAACTGCTACCTAACCATGCTGCTGTCGTAATGAGCTCCTCTCTCCCCCCCCCCCCCCCCCGCCCCCCCACCTTTACCCCAAGCTGTACTAATATACTTAATAATATAATAATAAAGACAAAGACTTACCAGGCAGGGAAATGGAGCACTATCGGGTGGCTCTTCATCCTGGCTGCTGATATTTTATTCAAACCCAACTTTATTGAAACTTTATTCAAACAGCTGCTGTGGCTGGGGCACTCCGCTAGCTGAATGTTTGCTCCCAAGGGCTTGTGTGTTGCTTTGGAGAAACTTTACTTTTACAATTTTAAACTTTTAAAATTGATTTATTTCCTTGGTTATTTTGCCAGTTGTTTGCTTCCAGCTGATTGAATGCAAGATAATGGGGATGTTACTGTATTTTCTATATTACACAGCATAGTTGAAATTGGTGAACTACAGTACAAAAATATGCAGGAAAATAAAACCTTTTGTCAAGTTGACAATAAACAAAATATGTTTTTAATTTGGATGAAGTTAATGATCAGAAAATTATGGTGGATTTGTATTATTTCTAGGCCATTCCCTGCCACTGGATTATAGTTCCTCTCAATTAAAACTCTGACCTTTTACCATCTTCAGTAGCCTGGCTTTAATTGTTCATGGTTTGTTTGCACTCATCAGCAATCTCAACAAAAGTCTTATGTGAATGAGGAATTGGTGCTTGTTGTGATAAGAGCCTTAAACAGACAAGTTTGTGAACATGTCATCTTGTCTGCTGAGTGTGAGATTTAAGCAAACTGAAGTGACCAGTAAAGGAGTAGCAAATTTAATATAGGAGCTAGTGGAGTTGTTCAAGTGAACCGGTACGGACTTGAAGGGCCGACATGGCCTGTTTCCGTGCTGTAAACGGTTATATGGTTATAATTTGATGAAGCCAAAAAAAAAAGAAATGGAAGATCAGATGTTGGAGAACGACATGAAGGTTCAGGGGAAGAAAGGTAAAAAAGAGCAGAAAGGGGGAAAAATCTGATTTATAAGAATCTGTACATTGGCAGATGGTTCTTAAATGATAAGATTCAGCCTGAAGGATCTTGGAATACTTTGGTGGCAGTCTTCGAAAGAACACATTACTTGAACTATGGTTGAAGGATTCTTAAAAGTATCAAAAGTAAATATTTTGCTTGAACATTTCAAGAAAATTAGGAGCTTCCAATGGGAAATGGTAGCTGCATGAGAACTGTGTGCCTATCAGCCTGGCAAATGTGGCTCATTTGCCATCTGAGATCATGCTCACATTCTTTTTCATTGTGTAAGTTTTGGATATTTTGATGTATAGTATTTGCTGCTCTCCACTGTGGAGAATTGTTTTGTGCATCGTTGAATGTGTTCTGTCATATTTCATAATGGCATTAAATGATTAGTAATATCTCCTGTCCATTCTTACACTTGGATCTTTAATTGAATTGGATATTTTGTTATTGTTATCTAAATTCAATTGCATTCATTTCTTTTAGTTGTGTTGGTTGCATCACAGTGGGACACCTTGCTGTTCTAAGCCTCTACTTTGGCCTTTGATCCCACAGAGCACCTGCATTCAGCATGTCACTGTTTCATGTCAGATAAATCTATCTGCCATGATCCAGTTTGTACTAAATTCAGACAACTCAGTTACCTTTTTTATGCACCTCATGACATTGTAATTCTATGTGTCTTCCTTCTGCTTCCAGATGACATCTATTCCATTACCTTTATCAGTATTCCCCTGTTCTTTTATCAAGATAAATCACTTCCCGCTCTCCATAGACCCCCCCCCCCACCCTTAAACGAGGCAGTATCTGCCTCTGCCAGGTTTTTTTTAAATCTTGATTTTCAGAAATGGTCAGAGGCTATTGAAATGCTTAATTTACTTGAGCACTCTTGCCTTTGTATTATCCTCTGTCCTCCAAAATTATGAGCAGTGTCACGCTCGTGTACTTAGAATATGAGATTAATGATCTTGGGGTTCAGATGATGACAAATTTTCTGCATTATTTGCACTTTCCCAAACATTGCTGTTCATTTACTAGTAGAGATATGTATTGTATTATTCTATTGCAAGCAACTATTTAGATGTACAGGTCCGACGTACAATTTTTCAAAGTTATGATGGTTTGGATCTGTACTTTCAATTTTAAATTCCGATCTGTTCCCCTGCTTGCAATATGCAGTTATGCTACTCACCATCCAGCAATTAATGCTTCAAACATTCTTCATGCCCAGTGTGCTTTCAGCTGTGTACGTTATTTTTTTTTCCAGCATGGAATAAAGGTATTCAAAATTCAATTATAAAAAATGGTAGGTGTGGTATTCTTTTTCAACTTGCTCTTTTCTCTTTACTTAAGTTGAGGAACACCTGCATTGCTTATTCTGTAACATCCTAAACGGAAAAGAAAAAAAAATTTGCAGCAGTCAAGCATGTGTTATCTGTGGGGAGCTGTTAAGACTAAAGTTAAGGTATTAAAGATCATTGAATAGGAATGCCACTAGTGGAGGAATGGTGAATTTTTGATATTGGGCAAAACTCAAGTTTTCATCTGCTGAAAATTGGAGGATGAAATGCAGAAAGAAGTGAATGTACAGATGAACTATCCATCCCATAGTGAGTCAAAATCAGCCAGAGGGTATGCCTTTGATCTGGAAGTGGCATTCGATCAAATGAAAAGGGCACGGAGCTCAAATAAGATTTTTTTTTCTCCAAGTAGTTGTGGCTGTTATTGTGAACTTTGAAGTTAAGGTGAGTGACATATTTTTGAATTTGGCCATGCAATCCAGACATGACATAGAGAATTATTTGACCTTTTGATACATCTCTGCTTTAACCAGAATTTGTCATCTTCTGAATTTTTTGGACCTTGTATATAATTAGCTAATCCCTGATTTTAGTACATTTGTGTTTTGCTATCATAAAAAAAAAATATTTCTGCATATACTTTATTTATGGTACTTAAATATTTGCTTTAATATATGCATGTATTTTAGATGCTAGTTGACCAAAAGCCAAAATGAGGTGCACTTCAGCAGATAAGGTGAAGGAGAATCTTAAGAGATTCAATAAGTATGTTGAGACCAAAAGAGTTACTTGCGAGAGAATATGACTCTCAAAGGATTATTTTGGTCACCAATGAGTGAAGCCATGGGAGATGGGTGAGGTCTTCATTGGATACTTCTCATCTGCATATATTGTGGAAAAAATAATGAAAGCTCCAAATTTACCCCAGAGAACAATGATTCCTGGAAATATCAACATTACTAAAGAAAAGGTGATAGCAGTCTCAAGGCACTAAGGATCCTCAGAATATGATCAAATGCATCTGAGAACTTTGTGAGAAGCATGGGAAAAATAGATTGGATCAGATTTATGTACCTTTCTTAATCGCAGTGAAGAATCGAAGAACTGGAAGTGGCTAATGTTGTGCCTTTATTCAAGAAGGGCTTCTAGGACAAGCTAGGAATCTCGAGGCTAGTGAACTGATCATTAGTGGTGGGAAAGTTACAAGAGGAAATTCTGACAGACCGGATTTGTCTGCATTTTGAAAGGCAGACACATTAGGGATAGCCATCAGAACTTTATACGTGGGATATAGCGTCTCACAAATTTGAGCTATTTTGAAAAGGTGATCAAGAAGATTGATGAGATGAGGGAAGTAGAGGTTGTCTACAAAGGCCTTTGACAGAATCCCGTATGGTAAAGTGGTAAAGTTCAGATCACGTACATGGTGAGCTTGTCAATTGGATACAAAATTGGTTTTGTGGAAGGAGTCAGAGAGGGAGTGGTGTTGAGGGTTGGTTTTCAGATCTGAGGCCTGTGATAAGTGGTGTGCCACAGGGATCGGTGCTGGGTCCACTGTTGTTTGTCATTAATATTACAATTTGGAGGAGAATGTGGGAGGCATGATAAGCTTGCAGTTTATACGAGAACTGTTGCTGTGTAGCAAAGATTAAAAAAGTATCCTGATGAATTAGAAAATGGCAAAGGAATGGCAGATGAAATTTTGCTCTGACAAGTGTAAAGTGATGCAGTTTGGTCATTTAAACCAAGGCACGACATACACAATGAATGAAAGAGTCCTGGGAGGATTGCAGAACAGAGAGAACCAGGCAGTACAAGTATGTAGTTCCCAGAAAATGGCGACACAGGTAGACAGGTGGTGAAGAAGGTTTATAGCCCTCTTGCTTTCATGGGATGGGGCACTGATGATGTCATGTTATGGCTCTACAAGACACTGATGAGACCACATCTGGAATATTGTATGCCAGTGTATTTGTTAAACGTTAGGAAGAATATAATTAAGCCAAAGAAGGTGCAGGAAAGATCAGAAGGATCTATTTTTCTTATTTTTTTAAATTATATTTTATAATATATATACACATATACGTACACACACACATCAAAAAGTGTAAGGGCAAGAAAATATGCTGTACAGGTACAGAATAATTACAATGTAGCCTAGAATAAAATGAACATCGCAACTAATAATAAACAAACAGACAGAATTTAACATTATATTTCTTGTTCCTGCAGAAAAAAAACCAAAAAAGACTGTAACTAATTTATCCTAAATCTTTAGCACCTAAACTAAAAAAATTTAAAAGTTGCTGGGACGCCTTAAACCAACAAAAGGGTAACAGTAATGGAATGTTGGTGAATTGCCTTATATGTAAATAAGTAAGTTCAGGAAGAGACTACAAACACTTCATATGTTACATACAAAACAATAAACCATGGTATTATTCATTAAACATTAAAATATTCCATAAAAGTGTGCTGCATTTTATTAAACTTCAGTTTTCAAAACATTGGATCTAATCTTTGAGGTTCAAGCCTGATAAGGTTTGGGTCGTTCATTGAGCATAACTGGGAGGATTAGAGTCCTTCCATCTTAGCAAAATATATCTTATAGCCATTAAAGTGGCAAAAGCTATCACATGACAATCCAACACCGATAATCGCCCGTTCTCGATCTATAAAGCTGTAATGGGAATAGTAGCCAAGAAAATATGGGAAAATGCATTAAAAGTTTCCTTCCAAGAGTGGTATAATGCTGAACAGGACCAAAGCATATGAAATAAGGAAACAACCCCATTACGACATCTGTAACATACAGGGTTGATAGTAGGAAAAATCTTAGCTAATTTATCTTTGTATAAATGTGCTCTATGTACAATCTTCAATTGAAAAAGTGAATGACGTGCACAAATCAATGGGCCAATTTTAAACACTTGGTCCATATATCCTTAAAAAGAATAATTTGTAAGTTGCTCTCCCAAGCACTCTTAATTTTATTCATAGAAATGCATTTTATTTTTGAAATTAATCCATAATTGAATCCTATTAAACCCTTTTGACAGGGATTTAACTTGAAAAAATGTCAATACAGTTACTATCAGGGGAGAACAGAAAAATAGTAACTTGGTTTCTCAGAAAATCTCTAACCTGTAAATATCTAAAAAAAAATAGAAATTAGGGAGATTAAATTTATGTGACAAATGCTCAAAGGTCATAAAACAGCCGTCTACAAATAAATTTAAAAAATGAAGTGATACCCTTTTCTCTCCATTTATGAAAAACATGATCAAGGCAAGATGAAGGGAAAAAGAAGTGATTAATAATCGGAGCTGTTTCAGAAGGATTTTGGCAGGATTGGTGGTCTTGGTTTAAAAGGTTGACCTTGGATAGGCTGCGACTATTTCCCTGGATTGAAAGAGGGATTAGGGAGAGGATCACTATCTTTTTTTTCCCAGGGTGAGAGAGGGCAAAACTGGACAGAGCTTTAAGATAAGAGGGGGAACAAAATAAAGGAGACTTCAGACAGAGAGCAGTGGAACGAGGAACCAGAGGAAGTAGTGGAGGTGGATCAAATGCAATATTTAAAAGATAATTGGACAGGTCCATGAATGGGTTGGATTTCGAGGGATGTGAGCCAAAAGCAGGCAAATGGGACTTGCCCATCTTTGGGGCGATGGGCCTTTTTCTATGTCGTATGACTTTACACCAAGTCTAACGTTTATCTTTTTTTATACAAATTTGTTTTTTGCCTGTTTTAAGACAACTTGAACTTTTTACTGAATAATATTGAAGTGATGTGAATTCCAAATGATTAATTATGTGCTTACCTTCATTTATAGAGTACTTTCGTTTTCTCAAATTGAGATGATGATTCTTAATTATTTGCTTGCAATGTGAAAATGCTATGTAAAGATCTGGGAAAATAAAATTATATAATATTGATAGAGAATCTTCATTAATGGATCAAATCTCAGACTGGGCTTGGCAATTAAGTATTTTTCTGCTTTCATTTGGCAACTGGACTTACTAATCATTATTTTCCCACCAGTGCCAGTGATCTAATAATGAAAGTGGATTCTCTGTTGTCGTCCAAGTCCAAAGGAGAAGCAAGGGTTGACCTCCAGTTTTTTGAAGATCGACTAAGGTGAGCAACAAATGGACAATCAAGAATTTATACTGGTGTACCCAATATTTTGCTCAGCTTGATGTCAGTTTGATTTATTTTTATAACTATTTTAAAAATATATATAATTAAATAAAATTCCAAGGTGTGAATTAAATTGCTGATCACTATTCTGTTTCCTAGTGCAATTAAATTACGTCCAAAAGAAGGTCAGGTTTACTTTGAAGTGATCGCCATAACTGATCCTGTGACTAGAGATGCTCAGCGGCTTTCCCCATTCCTATTGGTGAGTGATATTGGTAACATTGCATTGAAGTTTTCCCTACCTTTTCTGTTGAGTCCTTCTGCATTTATCATCTTGTCTTTTCCTTCCTTTTCAGAAACTACTGTCATTAGAAATTTCTGCATCGTGTAGGTTAATGCTTAATTTAAAAGAAAAGTCATTTGAGAATACTCAGCCCAGCAGCATATTGGCTTTATCAGTATCTATTAAACCAGGTTGCTGGGAATTTTGCAACAGTCAAAGGGAGTATGGCTTTGGGCAAGGAATAGGAAAAATGAGCACGTGCTTTAATGTCAAATCTTTTTGTGTCCGTCAGCAAAGTCGGTTGTTTCACCTTCAGTGAATCACCTCTTGTTTAGTACTTAACATGGTTTAAAAAAAATAGCATAATTGTAGGTATGCAACTGATCAAGGCTGAGACTACTGTGTTTAACCTGAATTATCTTCTGGTTGTTATATATCTCGTCATGATCGTTTCTGCTCACTGAGTCTTGAAGAAAACACTTGTTTGATTTGATATCTTGTGCCAGATATGTAAATTGCTTGCAGCTTAGATGCATCTACCTTCCAAACAGGCACATCTGCCTTGAAAGATGATAATTGAGAGGCAATTCAAGCAAATTAGTAAGTGGAACTAAAAACATAAATCTAGAGCGTTGTCTGTGTGGGTTTCCTCCAGAGGCTCACCCTTCAAAAACATACAGGGGTGGTAGGTAAATTGTGGAATTTGGGTGGCACTAGCTCAAGGGCTGGAAGGTCCAGTTAGCATGCTATTTGTCTAAGTTTAAAAAAAAATTATAAATGGGGGTTAGGTAAAATTATGACATGATGACCAAGGAGAAGGACATGGAGGATAATGATTAAAAAGCATAATGTAAAGAATGCTCATGTGTTAGAACATTTTGAGATAAAGAAAGAGGTTGTGTTGGTCTTTTGAGGAGCATGAGGTGGATAGGTCCCTTGGCCTGATGGGACATATCCCTGGTTATTGAAGGATGCAAATAAATGAGATTGCTGAGGCCTTGACAAAGACATTTGCATCCTCACTGGAAACAGGCTAATGTAACTTTGTTCAAGGAAGGAAAAAAGGATAATCCAAGAAATTATAGGACAGTAAGCCCCATAGTGGTATTGGAAAGGGTACTTAGAGATAAGATCTATGCATATTGGAATTATAGGATCAGATGAAGGATAGTCAACATGGCTTTCTTAGAGTCAGGTCAGATCTTACCAATTTGGATTTTTTTGTGGAGGTGACAAAGATGTTTAATGAGCGTAAGGGAGTGGATGTTGTCTATATGGTAGGCTGATCCAGAAGGTTGAGGTGCATGGGATCCAAGGTAAATTACTAGTTTGGAAACAGAATTGGTTGGCCCATGGAAGAGGGAGGATAGTGGTGGAAGGACATAATTCTGGTTAGAGGTCCTTGACCAGTGGTGCTCCACAGGAGTTTGTGATATCCATAAATGGCTTGGTTGACAAAGTAAGTGTGTGGGTCATTACGTTTGTAGATGACACTTAGATGGGTTGAAGTGTGGAGGGTTATCTAAGAATGCAACAGGATATCAATCAGTTACAGATATGGACAGAGAAATTACCAATGAAGTTTTAATCCAGATAAGTATAAGATATTACACTTTGGAAGGGGAATGCTTGCAGTTAATGGCAGGTCTCTTTAAAGCATTGATGTGCAGAGATCTAGTGATTCAAGTCTATAGCTCATTCAAAGTAGTAGATCGGATAGTAAAGAGGGTACTGTGTATGGTGCACTTGCCTTCATTGGGCAGGGCATTGAATATACAAGTAATAAAGTCATGTTACAGCTATATAAAGCTTTGTTTTTGGCTACACTCTGAGGGTATGAGTTATGAGGAGAGGTTAGACCACATAGATTTTTTTTTGCTGAGTAGGAGGTGAGGGATGATCTGGTAAGGGTTTGTAAAATCAGAAGCATTGATAGGATGAACAGACATAATCATTTCCCTAGAGTAAAGTTGAGGGAGAGGAAGTTTAACGGAGAAATGTGGGGCAAATGTTAAAGGTAGAGTGGTGGGTGGCTTGAATAAGCTGCCAGGTATAGTGGTGAAGCAGGTACAATATATGCATTTAAGAGGCTTCCAAATAGACACATGCATGTGAAGGGGACAGAGGGATATCTATCAAGTGCAAGCAGCAATGCTTTAGTTTGATTTGGGCATTGTGTTCAGCATAGACATTACTGTCCTAAAATGTTCAACTAGTTTAGGATAGGAAACTCTTTTGACTAGTTATTTTAAAGATGCATTAAATCAGGTGAGCTGGTTGTATGTGAATGCTTTAACATTGCCTTTGAGCCCACTACTCCCAATAATTTCTTGACTAGTACTATTTCAAAGATGGTTTCATTGTTCAACACTTTTCATAACTCTGCATCTTCCTCCATTTCAGACATTTGTCCTTCAAGACATAACTTTTTTTTAAAATTTCTCCTAGGTCTTAAATCGATTGATCAATATGAATCTTCGAGTGTTTATGAACTGTCAGGCAAAACTCTCTGAAATGCCTCTAAAAAGGTAATTTAAAAAAAAATCTGTGTCAGCAAACTTACCTCTGATAGAAAGATAAACTAATAATAGCGGAAACGCTTTGTGCAAGAGGCACAATTTTGTAAATTTGGATCTTTCAAATCTGAAGAATGTACCAAGTGAATATTTGTCTTTTGGTCATAAAAGGGCTGAGCTTAACCAAGTTCATCAGAGTAGAATATAGCCAGGGTTGAAATATATGCTGGTATTATGATGAAAGAATTGCACTTGTAGAACAAGATGATTGGGCTGAGGAGATTATTTAGCGGGACTTTTGTGCGTTTTCTGATCTGTGATGAACGCTCTTCATGATGCACTTTTTTTTCTTTTGCATCAATTATGATTTACCGTAAATCTCAAGGCTTTCTCTTTGTTTTTTATTTGCAAATGAGCAAGCCTCCTGTGCTGCTTTAATGGAGAGGTGGTTACTCCTGCTCTCATCTGGTGTTTAACTCTGGATTAAAGCTAATTCTGAGTTTCTGAGCAAATAATTATGCAAATATATATTAAAACTACAGTACAAAATACTGAAAACAGAATGTGCTGAAAGGGCTAATTATCCTTAATAACCTTGGTGTCTGATTCATTCTAAGATCATGGTATTGATGAATAAACCACCAGCTCACGCTGGGATTTCCTCCATCTGTTGACAGTTTTTGGGAAAAATAACTTTATCACATTTTAACAGACTCCTACTTTTCATCTGTCATGCAAATGTATATGCGACGTAGGAAGAAGAAGCCAGTCAGCCCAACAGCTGGCTCTCTAACATGACTGAAGCTGATCTGACTACAATCAGACATTATGATTAATTTGTTGGTCATAACAGGTCTATCAGATTAATGTTCAGGATACTTTCCCTCATTTGTGTGAAAGCTGAATATCCAATCAAAGCATTTGCCACAATAAAATATTGGAGCCCATTGTACAGACAAATAGAGAGCTTTATCTCTGTTTCATACTCCTTTCTATTATATGTGCTATAAAAGTGTTCTTCCAGACACTTGGTATACAGTTTAGCAATGCTTAATTTTTTTTAAAAACTGCCATTAAAAGGTAATTTTTAAAAAAAACTTGTATTATTTAGAAGACAAATTAAAGTTCACATACAGTAAGAATAGTGTACTAACCTGCTGACCTCCTGTGTCATTGGACATTACAGTGTGGGTTGGACTTGGTATGGTATTCTAATTTGAGCATAATCAAGTTTTCAGATTAAGATATTTTATTACAATATCTTGAATATTTAAAAAAAGTTCCAAGTAGCAAAACTAGGTGTTTGTTTATCATGGACTCCGACTTCTGCCATTTTAGTCTATAATGTAAACCTCTTTGATTGCAGGAATTTATTTAGAATCACTTATTGTTTAACATCTATGATGCAGTTCCAAGAATGAAAACTTCCTCAAAATTAAATTGATGTCAGTTCAGGAACTTAGTTGCTACACATTCTAATATGATCTACCATACTGAAGGTGCAATGAAAGTTTTGTTAGCTTTCTGTGGCTATGGGTTGCATGGGGACATTGTGGATCAGATGCTGGCAGGGTGAGAATGTGTCCAGAGTGGGAAGGATAAAGTTCAATCCAGAATAAGAAGGGTAGGGTTCAGCATCTCTGGCCTTAGGGTCTATTCCTGTGCTGAACTGATCAGAGGGCATGGTTCAGGGTAGGACTTGGCTAATGGGAATGGGTATGAGGGAGTGTGTTGGCCAAGTAAACTGATCAGTGGTTTGGGGAGTATCTGGATTTAGAAGTTGCCAGGTTTTAGACAAGGCTACAAAATGGGGGTGATTGGTGTTGGAGGAGAGCTAGATCAGCACATTATATCATCTAAATTAGTTTCCCAGAACACAACTCTAGACACAATCAGATCCACTTTGAGTAACACTGAAGAATGTGTCACCAGTGCAGTAAGGTCTGCTTCTGTACATTTGGTCTGGAGGACCTGTAAGTTGTGCATTCATACATGACACTTCCAAAGTGGTTTTCAGTTTTGCATTGACTATTGTTGGATGTGTTTAAGGTCCTGTGTGCATTAATTATCAGACACATGGGAAGACCCAGAAGAAAAAGTGCTGACTATGTAATTTCCAGCATATCATATTGCATTTTTTTTTGTTGAAATTGAAAATGTGACATCATGCAAACTAAATGCTAATATTTTGTCATTTTCTATTGTATTAGATTAGTGGTGCCCTTGTCTTTGATTTAATAACTAAAATCCTTTGATTTAAGGTATTTTTGTTCAGAAGTTCATCCCTCATGTGCTGCTTGTACTCTGCCCTGAAATTCACTTCTGTTAAAGTCATTGTACCAAAGAATATCATGCCGCTACACATGTTTACTGCAAGGAAGTGAAGTTCTAGGTAATCAGAGTTTAAGTTTTCAAGAAATAAGTGAAAGCAAAATTCAGTGCCTTTAAATAAATGTCTCCCCTCCATTTTGCAGCATTTACCGGTATGTTCTGGAACCCGAGACCACATTCAAAGCAGACGGCAGTTTTGCTCCTGGTCCAGTTGCCAAATTCTTGGACATGCCTCAATCTCCTCTCTTCACACTTATCATCAACACCCCGGAAAGCTGGATGGTAGAGTCTGTACACACCTCGTATGATCTTGACAATATTTATTTGGAAGAGGTGTGTCCAGATGACTATTTTTTCCATCTACAACAGTGAATATGTATGGATGCGTGCGAAGTCATAGGAAAATGAAGAACTCTGTTGACATTCGGTGCTGATGTATACTGGAAAAAAATGGAGATAGTTATGATTGTAGATTTTAAAAATGAAATTCTTATTTGGTGATCCCATGAAATCATACGTAACTGTTTCAAATCACTGATTAGCGCGATGCCCATATTTAGACACCCTATTTCCCACATGATGTCAAATTTTAGAGGTGATGAAGAATAGATGTATCCAAATTATACTCAAGATGATGGACTTCAGTCACGTTGTAATATTAGAGAATTGAACATAATTCTTCCATAGGGCAGAGAAAATGAAGGGATGAATTAACAGAGATGCTGACATTGGAGGGGTTTTAATTGAGAAAGAGGGATGGGCAAATTTGTAACACAAGGGCAAGAATAAGATAATCATCAGGATAACAAAGGTGGAAGTAAGAATTAATTGAACATGTCAAGTAGCTGTTATTTAGATGCACGACATGAGTCAATCGTAGAAACAAATTCAACAGTAACTTTCAAAGGGGACGTGAGTATATACACAGAAGGAAAATGTAAAATATGGAAGTTCCAAGGTGTTGTAGGCATCTGATTAAGCAGGGAAAATTGGGAGCAAAAAGAAAGGCACCTTGAATCTCAGGTGGAGGTTGTTAGTGGTGGGGCACTGCTGATATAACCAGGGTTGTCAGGGCTGTGTTTTAGTTAGTAAGTGGGTAAGTAACTTGCAGCCTCCCAGTTCAGAGCTGGGTTTATTAGGTTATGTTGTCCTGGGACTGCCCAACAATAAAGTTCCATGGCATTGCTCCAAAGGAGTGGTTTATTGGTAATAACATAAGAAATAGGCGCAGGAGTAGGCCATCCGGACCGTCGAGCCTGCTCTGCCATTCAATAAGATCTGATCATTGACTCAATTCCACCTATCTGCCTTTTCCCCATATCCCTTAATTCCTTTTTTATGTAAAACTATATCTAACTGAACCTTAAATAGGTTTAATGAAGTAGCCTCAACTGCTTCCCTGGGCAGAGAATTCTACAGCTTCACTACTCTCTGGGAAAAACTGTTCTTCCTCATCTCCGTCTTAAATCTACTCCCCTGAATCTCGAGGCTGTGTCCCCTAGTTCTGGTTTCACCTAGCAGTGAAAACAATTTATCTGGCTCTATCTTATCTATCCCTTTCATAATTTTATAGGTTTCTTTAAGATCTCCTCTCATTCTTCTGAATTTGAGTGAGTATAATCCCAGATGATTTAGATTCTCCTCATGGGTCAACTCCCTCATCTCCATGATCAACCTGGTGAACCTCTGCACTGCCTCCAAGGGCAGTATATCCTTCCAATACATCCGTAGTGTAGTAATTGTAAGTGAGTGGCAGGGCATGTGCAGACTGAATGTTACAAATGAAGCAAGAGCTTAGAAAATAATGTTATCATGTTTAATTTAAGAAATTATTTTTTGTGTGTATAAGCCCAGAATAATAATAAACAGCATTATGCAATTTATTTTCCAAGCATATAATATTTATAAAAAAAAGTACCAAAACATGTATCTCTCTCATTTTTATCCTCTATTTTCAGATTGATAGTGGAATAGCAGCAGAATTTGAATTGGAGTACCTTTTGTTGGAAGGACATTGTTATGATGTTTCAACAGGACAACCACCCAGAGGTCTCCAGTTCACTCTAGGGACAAGTGCAAACCCTGTTGTTGTAGATACAATTGTAATGGCAAACTTGGTAGGTAGTCAAGACTCTTTACAAAATCTTAATCAAAATTTTCAATGCTTTGTCTATGTCAATCATTTGCTGTGAATATTCATTATTTCATTCATTTTGCATTGAATGACTTTTTTTTATTTTCCTACCAAGTTCTTTCATTATTCTTGTTGTATAAACCCCACACCTTCCCAAAGATTACAATTGGCTACTCTTGTAGTTTCAAAGGGTGCTGGGAAGGGGTTGGAATTGGGGGCTATAAACACACAAATAAGGTACAAGCACATTGAGAAGCTGTCAATTCTGTTGGTTTAAATGAAGATGTTAAATTCAGTTGGCTTGATCATTTGATCTGATAAGCCATTACAACTGAATTCATGTTTGGACTTTCAGGAATTCTAAAGTTTATCTATAATCCTCTTCTTCGGAACTTGTTCTTCAGTTTTGTTTCAATTTCTCTCTGAAACATTCACTCCAACATGTATACTTCCTATCTCTCCCCAGCAGGTTTAACCAATATGTACTTCTATGTTAAGCTACTATTTTCAGCAAGGGTCTGATTACTCCTCAATCTCATACTGAGATACATTTACCATAAAATAAATAAAAATGGGTTTGATTCCTTTTATTGTATATAAATACACAGAATTTGTCAACTTATTCTGCACACAAAGACTCACCACAACCATTCTCATGATGAATCCCTATGCCACTCAAAAACTCTTAACTCATACTGTAACATTTTCTTAATTCCTCAACTCCAGATTTCCTTTTTTTAAACAAAATTTGGTCTCTTGTAGCATAATTCTTTGCAATGGGAAGTGCAAAGCTGTTTAGAATTTTAAAAGTGCATTATTGGAAATAGATTATTAGGAATTGATTTTTCCTTTGAAGAACATTGGGATCCTAGTAGTAAATTAAACTCAATAATCTTGCTTCTTTTCCAAACAGGGCTACTTCCAATTAAAAGCTAACCCTGGTGCATGGGTGCTCAGACTAAGAAAGGGAAGATCAGAAGATATTTATAAAATTTACAGGTATAATACGACTGGCTCTGTAGTCAAGTGAAACTCTCCAATGAGAGACCCATGTGCACTACACATAATCATATCTCTTTTCCTCCTCCCCTCTCTTCCCACAGTATTTCTTTTTTAATAAGTGGGTCTGTGGCATCACCTGCTAACCCTACCATGCAGCAGCTTCCAGGAAAATGGTTTTTTTTATGCAGATAGTTGTCAGTGCCTGCAATGCCTTAATGGGGGTGCTAGAGGCAGATACCACAACGACATCTAAGGGACATTTTGCCAGGCACATAACACGCGGAAAATGAAGGGATGGTATTGGTTTAATTTGGCATCAGGGTTCAGTACAGACAACAAGAGCTGAAGGGCCCGTTTCTATGTTGTACTGTTCCCTGTTCTAAAGTTTTAATATTTCTCAAATAAAGAAAATCCATAATCATTTCTTCAAGTAATGATCCCTAAAGGTCAACATTTTGTGTTGTTTTCATTACCAATTGTAATCATTTGTGACTTTTTTTCTTCCTCTAAAGTCTGTATTTTTTGTATTATTTAGCCATGATGGAGCAGACTCTCCTCCTGGTACTGACGAAGTAACTGTTGTTCTTGACAGCTTCAAAAGCAAAATTATTAAAGTGAAGGTATGTTTCTTGGAAGAAGTTAAATATAAGTTAAAATGTAAAAAATTGAAAACTAAACACTTGTCCACAAAATGCTGATTTACATTCAGTGATACTCAGTTAATAGTGTTGTTTTACAAGTTTGTATCTTGTGCATTGTGTAGTTTGATCACAAAAGTCCATATTGGAATATATGAACAACATATTTGGTCTGTTCATGTCTGTAAAGGACAAGTTAACATTGAGGCTTAACTTTCAATTCAATATAATTCATTGAGGTGGTTCTTTCATGGAATTGAATAAAGGGGTACATTTAAAGGTCAATAAGTCTGTTCAAAATTATGTTGATTGATAAGCTATTTGTAACAGATGAAAGTTAATTTCTTGCATGGATTACATATATCAATCTGCATTGGTGAAAGCCACATAGCTGCTAACAATACATGAACTTGAGAAACACATAAATCACTGGAGATGGAAAGAAACTAGCGTGTTTAATGGAAGTAAATTGATTTATTGAGGAGACCTCTATTGATGGGCAGTAGTGTTGATATGCCACTAGGGAATCCCTGATCCCATATTGTGTACAGTGAAGTTGATAAGCTTATTTCTTAATGGAAGAATACTCTTTATCAAGGATCATTTAAAGATTATATTGATTTAGAAATGTGAGTTGACATTTCTTCAAGAAGAGGAACTTAACAGGACTCGAATCTACAGCCACTGCGTCAGTAAAGATTTAGTTTATGAATTGAAGACTGGTTAAAACTCACTGTATATCAAAGAGGTACAAGGACTGTTTAAAGAAATCTCTTGGTGCCTGCCACATTGACCACCGCCAGTGGGCTGATATCGCCTCCAACCGTGCATCTTGGCGCCTCACAGTTTGGCGGGCAGCAACCTCCTTTGAAGAAGACCGCAGAGCCCACCTCACTGACAAAAGACAAAGGAGGAAAAACCCAACACCCAACCCCAACCAACCAATTTTCCCTTGCAACCGCTGCAACCGTGCCTGCCTGTCCCGCATTGGACTTGTCAGTCACCAACGAGCCTGCAGCAGACGTGGACATACCCCTCCATAAATCTTCATCCGCGAAGCCAAGCCAAAGAAGAAAGAAAGATATCAATGGCATTTGTATTATTTTCCCCAGATCCCATTTTATATTTGCATATGGCTGATGGCAGAAAAAAAAATGCTAAAATAGAGTGTTTGATGGATCTCCTGCCAATTTCTCATTCATGTCAAGGGGTGCCTGATTATTCATCAGCTTTTCTCCCTCTTTGTTCACTTGGATTGATCCATTGTAGGCAATCTTAGTCTTAAAAAGAGTATCATATCACCAAGTGTAACTGCTATTCAATTTGGTTTTGGATGGCTTTATCGACGTGGTTCAAATGATTGGAACCTGAAAAGTTTAGAATTATGCCATGATGATAATCCGAAACAGAGCTCATGTTTTTCTTTGCAATTATAAATTCCACTGTTTGCTGTTTCACAGCCAACAATTAATTTATTTCATCAAGGTCATTAGGAGTTTAAAACATAGAAATATGCCTGTCTACAAAATGTGTTGAAATATGGACAATAAAATTCATTGATTTTATCTGCTTCTGTAGGTTCAAAAGAAACCAGAAAAAATGAATGAAGAACTCCTCAGTGATGGTGATGTTGAAAATGAAGGCTTCTGGGAATCCATTAAAAGGCAGGAACACATTTCCAATTATGTGAAATACAGTTTTATTATTATACATAATTTCAGGCACAACAGTTGTTAACTAGAAAAGTCTAAATCCAAAAACTTCTGTCAGCATTTTCTCCCTCATTTGCACACAAGTTGTTTCCATTTCTTTTTATCTACTACAGCCAGTGCTTTGTAGCAATGGTAATGAATGAGATTGTAGATACTGCAAGTTAAAGAGCTGTTAAAGCACAGAATTTAAGACCATTAAATAGAAAATATGGATCCTTTAACTTTGTTTCTGTCTCAGTTAAGTTTGTACCTGTAAATATTTAACACATCAGATTCAATTGCTAAATCATTGACCAATATTGACTTTTCAATGTTCCAGGTGCTGAGTTGGATACAATTTACTCTATACTTCAGAATGTACCTTCATCTCAGAGATCTCCCTGCTTAAAAAAAAAACTCTTTTCCCCATTTAATACATGACATGCTTTGTGTCCTCTTGAGTTTAGAACTTAGATTGGTAATGTTGCCACAGGCCCATAACTTTTTAAATAAAGCATTGTATAGTTGTAAAAGAATTTTTATTTTCTAAATCTCAACACTGCTGGAGGGAGTTGAAAAGTCTGTCTCTCTAAACTATTTTTCCATATCACACCCTAGCCCCAATCTTATTATTTCATTTAAAAATTGAATAGAATCAATGTTCTATTTTCACAGAGGATTCACAGGAGGTCCAAAACCTGAAGAATTAAAGTTGGAAAAAGAAAATGTCATTAATATATTTTCAGTTGCATCCGGTCATCTGTATGAGAGATTTCTACGGTCGGTAAAATATATTTTCTTTATAAACTGGCTCTTACCAATTAATTTTTGGCTCTTAGAATTTTTTTTGTCCTTTGATTTGGAACTCTATTCAGGATGTGTGCAAGTGTAGACATTTTTTTTTGATCTTCAATTTTGTGCAAGTCTTAGTATAATATTTTGACAAATTACACCAATTTTTTCCAAAAGGTTTGCTTACTGAAGAAATTGAGGAATAGGATAGACAATTTAAAGATAATTTCAGATTTACCGTATCACGTCGGAAATTGGAGAAACTTTAAAATAACTTTTATTGAATTTACCATGTTTAATCGCATAATGATGCTGACACCAATGTGTTAGTTCAACTGACCTAAAAATGTTTTTGCCGCTGGATTTTATTTATGCCTCTCATGTCAGTATCCAAACCTTTCACCATGTTCGTCACTGCACCGCAGGGATCTGCAGGGAAGACGTCCAAGTGCCAATACAGATAGTGAATTTTCAATGACATGTTGCATCTCATGGTTTTGTCTGCTTGAAGTAGACTTAAAATATGACAGAAAATCACAAAATTGGGTTATATCTAAAAAATGGTACGTGACAGGAAAAATTTGAGGCGATTTTTGTGATCAACGGCCTAAAATCCATAAATGCACCCAAAAGTGTCCAGGAAGAAAAATCTTCATTGTCCAGTGTTATGAAATCACTCCTTCAGAATTCTCAGTCCCAATGAATAAGAAAATCACTCATAAATAAATTTTGCAGCAATTCTGGACCAGAATACACTTTTCAATCAGCATAAACAAAGTTAGTGATGGAGCTGAAATATATTTATGACCTTAAAGGTATCCAGCATGTTAGAGATCATATTTTGTGATTTTTTTTTCCCAGTAGATTCCAATTCCTTATCTGAAAGCTGATAATAAAAAAGCAATTTTTAAACATTCTTGAAACTCAAGTAGTTTCCTTGATTGGACTACTAGGCTGGAATTCAAAACAAAACCTTTGAAGCAGAGATGTACTTGGAGCACACTGTGGTAAACTGGGAGGGAAATTATTTCCTATTTATTGGTTTTGAAGATTCTAAGGTGTAATTCCATTATTTGTCAAACTATTCCATTAGGATTTGCACAGGTGCCGAAACATAAGGACATTCGGAAGACTCATGAATGCAAATATCTCTTTTCAGAAGGGGAAGGGGGGGTGGGGATAACATTTATAAATTTTACCAGACTCGTGTTGAAATTGTTCAGGGTTTGCATATTTGATGTCCTATAAATAATTGTATTTATAGTCTAATTATGTAGTTTGGACTGGTCCCAATCTTGAACATCGAGTTGTAGTGAGTCTTTGTCAGAGGAATCTTCCCAAGCTGTGTATAATTACCTCTCTGTTCCCATTGCCCTGTAGAATAATGATGCTGTCTGCTTTGAAACACACTGAAACACCAGTGAAGTTCTGGTTCCTTAAGAATTACCTGTCGCCCACATTCAAGGTCTGTATAATGAACAAATTAAATCTATCATGATTAACAAGATGGAAAAGGTTTCAGTCCATTTCAAAGCTTGTGTCGGAATTGCAATGTTAAAACATTTTCTCAAACTTTTCTGCCACTTCTGATGAATTAATGCAGACACCACGTTTCAAACCGATTCGAAACTTCAAACAGTAAAAGCTAACTAGTGTCTCTTTCCAAATGGTTTGTACCCACTTTTGTTTCCTCCGCTATATAAAATCAGAAAATAATATAAACACTTTTCAAGTCATCCAGCAACTGAGAAAAGAAAATCAATGAACTTTTCGGATGAAGACCCTTCATTAGAAAGCAAAAAGGGAGAAAATGCATTGATTTTAAGATGCATAGAAGATCTGAGAGGGAAATAGGACAAATGGAATATCTTACAGGGTTGCTGTTAATACATGCTGTTATTAATTCTGGCTACTGACAGCTGGGGGATCAAATGGATAAATAAAGTGACAAGCAACTGGAAATTCAGGTCACCTCTGTGTTCCTAGTAGAGGTGCTGCACAAAAGGTCTGCTTCAGTGCTTTTGTTGGATGTTCCAACAAAAGAATATTCCTTTCTTGGCAGCCATCGGGTACTGCAGTTGACCCATCAAGTTTACGTATCCCGGTAATGCTGTGGCAAAGACTTCAGTGACTTCACAGAGAAGGGCATAGCAGCAAGGTACCAGCTGTTTTTCAGTCACCGGCCAATGCTGAAGGTCTCTGGCATCTAGCTTGATGTTGCATATTTTGTGTTGTCAGTCAGTCCGCCCATTGGAGAGGAGGTTCAGATGATAAGTTCAGGCAGGTGAAGGCCTGCTCAAACCATGGGTTTGGAGTGTTTGAAGCAGAGCATCATAGCCTGTCAGCTGAAAAGATGGGGAGGTGGGTGGAAACCCCTGTTTATTTTGGAATTTATGGTAATTACAACAATTGGGGCCTGATGTACTCATCTCCCGAAGAAGTATTACTCAAGAAATGACACTGTCAGGGATACAATGGTACTTCAGTAAAATTTCTGGAAATGGTCATTTCTGCAATCACTCCAGAGAAGATGAGTTTTTCAAATTCATATTGCTGTTAAGTAAAAACAATTGAATTTCAAGGTATGGATGTATGAAATCAAGTTTTTCTTTTCCAACTGTATATCTTTCTCCTTGTGCATGTTTGACCAACGCATGCTTGAGAAATATGCTCTTGCTACATTTGATGCTTCAGTGATATTTTTTTAGTCTAGTTCCCTTTCCAAAATTGAGCTAAGCGGGTATTCCATGATAAGGGTAACCTTATTGGTTATTATTTTAAACCCAGAATGCAAGCTTCAATGTAAACTGTTTGTTATAGCTTAAAAATAAACAAAATCTTCAGATGTTGGAAATCTGAAATATAAGTATAAAATTCTGTAAAAACATTGTCAGGCAGCATCTGTGGAAAGAGAAACTGTCAGCTGTTCAGGTCAAAGACCCTTCATTAGAACTCAGGAAAAGAGCAAATTAGTCAACATAGAAAAGGTGGGAGTGGAGAGGCATTGTCAGCTAGGCCCAATTGTCCAATCTCTTATAAATGCTGTGAAGCCTGGGTGATGCTGTAAAGTATAGCTAACAGGGCATTGTCTCCATTTGATAAAAGGAAGAGAGGAATGGCAAGCTAAATGGTTAGCCCTGATGCAATAAAAAAAGAGCAAATTATCTGAAGTTGAAGAATTCATCAAGTCATGAAGGATGCAATGTGCTTCAATATTGTTTTCGTGGAGCTTAAAAAGTTGTTTCACGGAAGTAAATCACACTAACTAATATTATCCTGGTTAATTACCAATGTGCATTTTCTGTGTGATGCTGTATAACTATGTACTTGTTTTGGTAGGAATTTATCCCACACATGGCAAAGAAGTATGGCTTTCAGTATGAACTTGTGCAATACAAGTGGCCCAGGTGGCTTCACCAACAGACTGAGAAACAAAGAATCATCTGGGGTTATAAGATCCTCTTCCTGGACGTGCTTTTTCCACTGGCTGTTGACAAGATCTTATTCGTGGATGCTGATCAAGTAAATTTTTTAAGATGCAAATTTTTAAATTCTTAGTTAAATAATTATGTTTAAGACCCACTGAAGCAATTTGAAGTTCATAGAACAGTAAATATGATTCACTGAAGGCAAGTAGAAATATCACTGTTTAAAGCAAGGGAGACCTTGTCAGATACATTTTGTGTATTTTACAGCAGTGGCGGTGCTTATTAATATAACATTGTTGCCTACGATTCTTAAGTAAATTTGTAAATGCCATTAGATTTTCTGCAGCAGTTAAAATTTCTGCTCTTAAATAAATTTTGTTTGATTTAGAAAGAAAGAAACCACAAAAAAGAGAAGACTATGCCATTATTATGATAATGTATTGTAAAGATGCTTTTATGTAACTGACTGTTAAGATATGGAAACTTTCAAAATGTTTCTGCACTTTGAGGAATGTCTCATGTTTGAGTTTTTATTTTAATGAGAGCTTAGTACCGGGCTGAATGCTCATTGCAAATTGTGAACTTTTCTCAGATATGATTCCCATGTTCTACAGAGTTCCCTCCTGCTTTATCTATCAAACTTTTCATCATCCTCCTAACTCGCCAGATACCATTAAACCTCTACTGGAGTCACCAAATTCCCTTTCTTCATTTGTAAGTCCAGATACGACTAGATAGAGGGTATAAGAGGCAACCCCAGTGACATACTGAGCAGGTCTCCAGGACAAATTACTGTAAGGCAATCAGAATTGAGGGTCTGCGTTAATAGATCTTGTTTTTAACCTGGAGGTATGGAAGTCATTTGGTATTCCTTGTGCTGCCACAATTGAAATTGGTTCACTTTCTCTGCTGTGTACTTAATTGCTGGTTTTTTTTTTACCGTCAGCAAACTCAGTTCTTCAATGTTTTAATTGATGTCAACTACAGAGGTATTAAGCCTCTATTACTACCTGACAAAATAGATAAATTCTGCAAACATGGCATGTTGCCAAACTGAATTCTACCCCTTTGTGTCCTGTTCTTGGAAATGTGGAAGAGTATGGATCAATTAAAGAAGTATGGTTCAATTAGAGAGTTTGCAGAATGGGATTATTTTAATAATTTAAATAAATTGCTTTCAATTTGAATCCATTTTAATGCAATTTCTAAACTTGCTCCACACTAAAGTCCCATTAAGAGTGTCTGCAGTTTGCTTTCAGGTAATGAGAGTTTACAGTGAGCTTTTAATTTAGATGTAGATGGAGCCATAACATGATACCTGAGACATTTATACATCTATGTGGTTAGAAGGAGGCTTCTAGGTAAAGTGGAAGTTGAAATTGATGAGATTACTGTATTTCCTACAGTGCCATTGTTGCTTTTAACTGACTTTTTATTAAAGGGTCAAAGACTGGTTGAAACCAGATCTTTGATACTTGATGCACAATTGATCTAATTTCTTTGTTTAATTAATTAACTTTTTCTCACAGATAGTGCGCACTGATTTAAAGGAGCTGCGTGAGTTGGACCTTGAAGGAGCTCCCTATGGGTATACTCCTTTTTGTGATAGTCGTAAGGAAATGGATGGATATCGCTTCTGGAGATCAGGTTATTGGGCGAACCATCTGCAGGGAAGAAAGTACCACATAAGGTATAATGTTTGCATTTCAACAATTGATGTCATTAGGCATGAGAAATTAGACTTTTATCTGCCCCGTTGATATTTTGATAGTGGTCTCTCATTATATATGATACTTTAATTCATTGGTTACAAAGTGTTTTTTTGGGACCATTTCTCAGCATTTGATAGACAAAAATTAGATGGGAGATTTCTCCACCTGTTTACTTTCTGACTGGTCCTTGGAAGAAAAGTACAGTACAACTCCAATTATCAGAAATGGTCGGGACTAGGACTATTTCGGATAAACAGCCCAGTAGCAACAGCAAATCACTTCTAACAGTGTTTATACAACAACAAGGGAATGCCTTTAAAGCATTAAAATAATGTTTAATTCTCACCAAAAAAAAAATGCTGGCCACCACCCCTTACTGACACCTCCCCACCGAAACCCAGTTCCTACCTGAAGTTCCCACTGCTGCCCAGGAGCCTGAGGTCCCAGATCAGTTTAGCTCTGAAAAAAAAATTGGATAAATGAGGAATTCTGCTTTGTTTGGGATATCCTCATTTATCCAAAAAAATTTTTTAAATATTCAGGTAATTGAGGATTTAAGAGAATCAGAGTTGTACTGTAGACATGAGCTTCGTACATGTCTTTACTGCATTGGGTGAAGTTTGAAAGGCAGTCTTTGAAAAAGCAGATGTTGATATCAACCTGTGGGATCTATGCCAGTGTAGCACTCTGATGCTTTGGGCCGATAAACATTGAAGTCGAGATTATTGGGGTGTGCCTTCAGAGTATCCATTTGTAATTCAAGGTATCTTAACATCGATTTTGCTGAATGCATGATTATGCCTCCACTCTGACCTCTGACTTCAATGTACTTCTTTCATAAAGTACACTGAATTGTCAGTCTATTTCATACTTGAATATTTCAAACCAATTACTCCACTGCAGTGAACACTTCTTTAATTACAGCAGAGACAAATAACTTTATTAAATTTACACACCATTATTGTCAAAAATCTTGCAAGACCTCAGTGAATAGTTTAGTTTTGTGAGATAAGACATTACTCGGGGGAAAAAATTCAAATTAATTCCCCTGTCGATACAGTAGCAATTTTTCCCACTTCAATTATTCATCTGAACTAGAAACTAGACACTAATAAAGCTTTAGAAGTTTTCAGAAGTCTCTTACATTAAGCTGATATGTAGGAAATGGGTTGCCTGCTTGAAGTCAGTATACCACTGAGCTGCTTCAATATAAATTAGCTAGAAGTTTGTCCTTCAAACCTCTGGTATTGTAAAATTTCATCAATTATACAGATAAAAATAAACAATTCTACTTGCCCCATTGTAATAACTTTTTTTCTTTAGTATGTGTGATGTCTTGATGAACAATTTTTGAATGGTTTTTACAATCTGTTAAGAAATCTTGCTCCAGATTTTCCTAAGACTTGCATCAGATATCGTGAGCAAACTTTGATCATTATTGCTCAAAAATTCATGTTATTGTTTGTGTTGTGTCCTATACCTTGCAAAAAAACAACTTGCTTTCATCTTGCTGAAATGTTTACAGCAATATGAGGTTGCCTTATTTATACGGAAGTTGCCACTGAACTTGAAGTGGAAAGTTTAAAATGTTTCACTGCAGTTTTGGTTCTTTTAATGATGCAGTGATTATTAATCACTTGAAAGAAATCATTCCACAATCCCTCAATTTTATTTGGTTTAAGAGAAAAGCTATCTTTTGACTCATGCATTGAGACCCAGACAGTTTTCCTCTCTGATGTTAATTTGCACCGTCAGCAGTTTGAAGAACAAATCTATGGCCCCATTAAAGGTGCTACCTGAAAAATTATGCTACAGTTATGTTCAGTGAGAGCATGTCACTTTATATTTTCAGTACCACATGGATAGCTATCAGAAAGTTCTGAAACCTAAAACCACATTGCTTAGTGAAAAATAAGAAGTCTGCAACTTTATAGGGGAAAGCCAACCACTGCTTTCCAGATCTGACAACTTGTATAGTATCAATTTATTTTATGTGGTTGCTCCTTCTCCTTATTTAGATTACATTTCCCTATTTCCTTCAACATTTTGATGCTCTTTTTGGAAATGCTTGTGAATTTGATCAGTAATGATAAGAATCAGAATTCATTGTCATGAACATATCACAAAATGTATTTTGTAGCACCATCACAGTGCAAACCTTTATATAAACCACCTTGCAAAATTAAAAAAAAATAGTGCAAGAAAAAGACAAAGTAAGGTCATGTCTATGGCTCATTGTTCATTCAGCAGGGAAGAAGCCTTTGAGCGCTCATCTTCAGACTCCTAGACCTTTCTTCTGGAGAATGAAGAGGGCATGGCCTGGCTGGTGGGGCTTCTTGAGGATAGAGGCTGCTTTCTTAAGAAACTGCCTCTTGTAAATGTCCTTGGAGTGAAGACTGGTGCCCATGATGTCGCAGGCCGAGTTAACAACCCTCTGGAGTTTGTTTTTCTTGTCTTGAGCATTCGCGCTTCCATGCTAGACAGTGACAAAACCAGCTAGAAGGCTCTCTATGGTATACCTTTAGAGTTTTTAGAGAGTCTTCAGTGAGATATGAGTGTTTAATCCATAAAAGGTGGGGGGGGACTTGGGAAGGCAAAAACATGGGAAATATGAAAAGCTCTGAAACAACAGCTTTGGCTTGTACCTGGTTACTATGGGCTGCACTGCCATTTGCCTATATCCACTGTACTAGAGTTCAACAGTCTGGTTATAATAAAGGGCCAACATTAAATGGCAGCACAGTTAAAATAGCAGTTAGTGCCGTGGCAATGATCAGGGTTCAAATCCTCCGCTGTCTATGTGGTCTCCCTGCATCCGCATGGATTTCCTGTGTGTGTGCTTTGGTTTCCTCCCACCTTCCAAGGGTGTACAGAGTTAGTGGTCTAATTGGTCACATGGGTGTAATTGGGTAGCATGGGTAGAAGGGCCTGTTACCAAGTTTTTTTCTCTCAATTGAAAGATTAAACTTTATCTGGGCAGCCTACTGATTGATGCTGGCCCTTCACCTCTTCCCTGATATCCTACACTTGCACCAGACCAAAGAGCATGCAGAATGTATGGTTGCCCTACTTTGCTTTTTTTTGTGTAGTTTCCCCTCAGAGGCTTCCAGCAATCTCCACGGCCAAGGGAACATATGACATTGCCTCAAGCTTCAGCAGCAGGGGGAGATGTGAATTGGTGGGCGAATAGGCCAACATGCCTCTGTCTACACTGGCTGTAGAGCTGGGTGGCATCCTGCACAAGATTACCACCCTGGTTCATCAAAGTGTTTTCTTGTTCCACATGAAATTTAAAGCTCAGAATGACCAACAATATCCTGAAAAGGCACCAGGATCCTTGTTCAATACTTGCCACAACTAAAGGAGGCGATTTGTAAACTTCAACCATTCATGTCAGCAGTAGGACACGCTGAGCTTGTAGGATTAAAGCTAGGAGAGTAAGTGTTTTTCCTCTCATACGTTTAACCATGTCTAGCCACAGCCTTGTGTCTTTGAGAGGTAAAAGCTATTATTCATTTCTGAGGTCATATCATAGCATTCTACAACCAGTGAAAATCATCACTTTTCTCCTATAGCTGTATTTCATAACCTTTTTTTACACCGAAGATCTTGCAAATATTAAATTAGATCATTGTTTTTATAATTTGTTTTGATCCAGTGGTCCATCTGAACTGATTAAACTTTGATTGGGAAATTGTTTAAAAGACATTGCCTCCAGTGACGTACCACTTCCTTATAAACTACACTGAAATATTGCTTTTATGAAATGCAAAGGACTGGTTTTGGAATGCATCACATTAAATGTAATATATTTTACAAGGAGCTGCAGTGCCACCATGTGCCACTTGTGTAAAACACAAGTTTACTGCAATCATTCATTCATGCATTTTCCTGGTCAAAGTCCCACTGAAACCAATTATTTACTGCTTTTTTTATTGTATGGATAACTTTTCAAAGAAGGAAAAACATATAAATGGTGTTTTAAACAAGTAAACAAAAAAACTTGAATTTTTGAATGTTTTTAACTCACTTTGCTTAAATTAAATAAAACTTCTGTCACATTGTTGGAAAAGCAGCCATCAATTTATGCACTAGCACCATTGAGGTGATTACCAGATAATCTATTCCAGTGGTCTTCACTGAGGGATAAATATTGGCCAGAAGACCAGGAAGAGTGTCCTTGCTCCTCCTCAAAACGGCAATCATTTGACACATTGGAAGTTTATTGCTGATTTAATGTCCTATTATTTTTTTAAAAGAGAATGCAGTCCCTCTGCTTTTGGATTGGAACGTGTTTGTTGTGCTCAATTTCAAACGAGCAAATAAATTTACTCATCCAGCAGCACGAGCTGAAGAAGAGTAAAATAAAATGTGAGCAAATAAGACCCTTGAATCAGCAACAAGTGGTAATAGAAATAAATCCTAACGAAAAATGCAGTTCTCAAACACAATCACTGTTTCCGACAAAGACTGCCTTTAAAACAATGATTTTGATAATTTGCTGTCAATTCAGGTGATGTTCACTGTTACTCATTTGCCAGTGTTGCAGCAACTTCAGTGAAGGGTAGATTGAAGGTTAAATGTAGCAATCCATAAGTTACTGTCGGAGTTGTGCTGGTTTAGCTGTTTGCCTTGTCACTGAAATACATTAAAGCAGTGGTTTTCAAACTTTTTTCTTTCCACTCCCATCCCACTTTAAGTATTCCCAATACCATAGGTGCTCTGTGATTCTTCTTTCTTTGGCTTGGCTTCGCGGACGAAGATTTATGGAGGGGGTAAAAAGTCCACGTCAGCTGCAGGCTCGTTTGTGGCTGACAAGTCCGATGCCTGTCTGTGATTAGTAAGGGATTGCTTAAGGTGTAATGTGATTGGAAAGAAAAAGTTTGAAACCCACTGTTTTAATCGTACCTAATTGACTCATTATGTGCACAATTTCATAACTCCAAAAGAAATGGGCCAATGACGATTTTTCTCAAGCAAAGTATTTCAGTAACAATCGAGAGCAGTGATTCTCAACCTTTTTTTCCCCACTCACATACCATCTTAAATAATCCCTTACTAATCACAGCTATGGCATAGGGATTACTTAAAGTAGTATGGGAGTTTGAAAACCACTGCACTAAAGATGTGAGCTTTCTGCATTTGTACAATAGGTAAGCCAACTGTGTGAAATGGTGTCTGTCTGTACCCTGTTAATGACATGCCAGTTATCTTAAATGGGACCAAAAATTAGTTTCTGCACATGGACTCTCAGTGCCACAGTTTGAGATGTAAATTTTATTTTTGCTCTATTTACATTTCCCTCCCTCAAACAAATTGTATTTTCTTCTCTCCGATTTGTCTATACTGTCCAAGGCTCCACAGTTACTTCTCCATCTTTGCACTCATTCATCCTCCTTCGGTTTGTCTGGGTTAAAGAAGCTCCCTGTCTTTCACTGTTCTGGTCGCTGGTGTATTTGACTTTGATGCCAATACACAAATGTGCTAGAGAAACTCAGTTGGTCACGCAGCAGCCGCAGGAATTGAGAAGTAGTCAACATTTTGGGGCCAAGCCTTAAACAAGAAAATCTGCAGATGCTGGCACTCTAACGTTTACTTCCCATGGATGCCGCACAACCTGCCATATTCTCCAACACATTGCCACGTGGCACTCGATCGCAGCATTGTACATTTTCTTGTTTAATTCTACTTTGCTATTGTATTATCTGCTTGTCTCTTCAGCACAATGCAACAGAAAAAAAAAACATTGAAAATCTCATTCTATTAGTAAACTGATCCACAACTAGTTGCGGGCCACAAAATTTAATGTCAGTTAATCTGCCCACTGGTTTGTCTAAATATGGATTGTGCTGCAGTAAAATGACCCACTAACTTGGCATGCTGCCATCATGTCGACAATCCCATTAGTTCGGAATTATAACCACTCACACTGTATTTTCTATTTAGTGCCTTGTATGTAGTGGATTTGAAGAAATTCAGAAAAATTGCTGCTGGTGATCGACTGAGAGGACAGTATCAGGGTCTCAGTCAAGACCCCAACAGCCTGTCCAATCTTGACCAGGTTTGTATGCATCTTTTTATTGCTGTACTCTGGGAGCAAAGCAGTAATATCGTGATCAGTTGTGGTGTACTCCAAGGTTAATCCACTAAGCTGCTTTGCTTATGCACGGTCAGTTATGGTTTATGGATGTGTGTGTTCTTGGAGTCAGGACTCTAAATATAGCAAATATTTTAGAGAAATCTAGAATATCCAGCATTAGATTTTATCAAACTGAAAATCCAGGCCTTGGTCTGGGATCATTGTTTAGGAAACAATCGAGTTTGTCATGGAAGCTTTGTGTCAAGCCTTTCCCTTTGCACAAATATCTTATTGGCCGCTTTCTAGTTTTATAAAAAACCTCGTCCTTTAGATTCACCAAATTGCAATCCCGAAAAGCTGAAAATTATTCCTCCTGTACAAAATTTTACTTGCTGCATTGATTCTTGATTCAACATTACGATATTGGTTGAAGGCTTGTCACTGAAATTGACTGCTGTGTTTCAAACATTGGCAGGCTATTTCTGAGTCGCATTTATTGTTGTAATGTACTTTCCAACAATCCACAAAGGTAAAAGGTCAGAAATAAATAAACAATAAAAAGATTTATCTTTCATTATTGTGGAAAGCATCTTGTCAAACCTGTGACATCTGATATTCTTCAGTGTCTCAAAAAAAAAGTTTGATCTCATTAACCTTCTCTCTGTTGAAATCACTCAACTTGGCGAATTCAGGCACGTTGAGCCCTCTTAAGTTTTTTCCAGGAACCAATGTGGTGGATCTTTGCTGCACTCCATCTATATCCTCCTTTAGTTCAGGAAACCAAAATTATGCTTGGTACCTTGGGTCTGAGATAATTGTAATAACGTATCTTTCTTTTTTTCTCCTCAAGAGTGCATTTTTTGAAATTGTTTGGTGTAGTATAATTGAAAGGAATGATTAACACTTGCTGCCTTGCCTAGCCAGTTCATGTCAAGCCCCAAACTGTGAACAGATCTTGCATTTACAGTTACTATACTTCACTCTGCTCATTTAGAATCTGCTTAATAGACATTTGACAGTATAGGAATGAAAGAGACAGAACGAAAATCAAAAAACAGTTGATGCATTTCCAGAATGTTTATTCATATTCCTTCATTGTCCCTTACAAATATAAGATATTTTGAAAATAAATGCAAGGGAAAATGAGCTGTGTGGGTGCAGCCCATACAAAAGAACAAATCTTGTTATGATTTATGGAAGTGAGTTTGCAGCTGCCAATCTGGCCAATTATTGACAAATAACTTTCAAATTCTCAGTAAAACCTAGCCCTTGTTGTTTATCAAGTCAACTTTTCCAGCTTTCTTCCTTGTACGATATCTTTTGAGAGCTGCAGTGCAAAAAAAAGTGTAATTGCCTTGCCTTTTGCTTGATCAACATTAATTGACTCTTCTACTAAGCACATATTTTAGACCATAAGACAAGGGGGTGCAATTTGGCCAATCACCCCATCGAATCTGCCTTGCCATCCATCATGGCCGATTTACTATCCTTTTCAACCCCATTCTCCTGCCTTCTCTCTGTAATGCTTGATTCCCTTCCCGACCAAGAATGTATCTGCTTCATCCTTAAATGTCTCCAATTACTTGGCCTCCACACCTGTCTGTAGCAATGAATTCTACATGTTCCTCCTCTCTGTTCCAAAGGGACCATTTTGTATTCTGAGGTTGTGTCCCCTGGTCCCAGACTCCCCCACAACAGGAAACATCCTCTCCATATCCACTCTATCCAGGTCTTCGAGTAAATGATAGGTTTCAAAGAGATTCCCCTCATTCTTCTAAACTCCAAAAAGTACAATCCCAGAGCCTTCAAATATTCCTCATGTGAAAACCCTTTCACTCTGGGGATCATCCTTGTAAATCTCCTCTGGACCTTCATCAATGCTAATATTTGCTTTCTTAGATATGGAGACCAAAACTGCTCACAATATTGCAAGTGAGGTTTGACCAAAGCCTTAAAAGCCTCAACATCACATACCTGCTTTTATATTCTATCCCTCACAAGGTGAATGCTAGCCTCAATTATTCTGTCCTCCTATGAAGCTTTATTGACCTTTGATTCAATTGATAGTTTTCCTAATGGTAATGGTTCTATACAGGTTTTAAATGGCTTGTGAAAGGAGCCAACGATGTTTTATTTTAAAATCCTGCCACCATGGGGGTCTGTGCCCAAGATGGCGACGCCTGTGCTTGGCAGCGCCCATAAGGGTTTGGCGACTCCGGGGGAGCAGTGGACCAGTGCAGGGCACCAGAGAACACTCTTTCCCTCCCCCATTGAGAGGGAGAAGGAGAAATGACCCTACAGGACAAGCGACCACAGCAGTGGATCAGCGGCTGAGGGACCTACACAGGCTGCTTGCGATTTGCAGTCTGGGATCACTCAAAGGTTGCAGGCTGGTGGACAGTGGCTCATAGGAACTAGGTATCAGAATTAAGATTTGAGAGGGTGGTGAGGGCAAGAAGGGCTCCCAGAGTGCCTTTGCCGCTGAAAGTTTCCTGATCGAATTGGAGGTTTGAATCTGGAGTTCGGGTTGTGGATGGAGTGAGCAGGAGTCTGTGTAGCTACAGAGGCTGGAGGAATGCTAGAGGTGAATCTACGGACACTCAGTGATTTTGAAGGAACTCTCTTTTATTCTTTCTCTTATTTTTAAGTGGCGCAGAGTGACTCTTTGTCTGTCTTATGGGAGACACAAAGCAATTTTGTGTCATATTACATGTTTCTATACAATAAAGGAATCTTGAATCTTTTAGCCTTCATTTTTCTCCATTGTGAACATCTTTTTCATACAGTCCTCAAGAAGAATGTTTGCATTAGTTTTTCAAGGTAACAGTCTGGCATTTCTAAAATTACATTATTGTTAGCAGAGGTGCTGGGAAGGCATCAGCAAAATCTGAAGAGTCCATAATGAATAATTGAAAATCTATGTTCAGAGTATTTAAACCCAGAATGATGTCACAAGGTTATAAAGACCGAGGGTTTGGTCTCCAGCTCTTGCTGTAATCTGCTTTTATTCCCAAACGCATTTTAGTATTTTGGTCAAACTCTTTTCTTCTTATTTGACCCAAGTTGCTCATTTGCAGGCTCCTCTGATCCAGTTCTTGCCCAATACCCTCCCTTGCTCCCTTGAATCTGCACTTGGGAATGGCAATTCATTCAGAGAGGAAAGCCTGATTTTTGTTTCTCCCCCAGATGTAATGAACCACTTGTAAATGATGCCCCTGCCAAGACAATCAATCTCAGAAGAGACGAGAGAAAATAATTCTACTTTTAATTAAATGTCATGAGAAATGGATTTTTCTCCTAAAGGTATCAAATTGTACTATTTTTAATTATAAATTTACAATGAGTAATGCCAGTTCACCCACTGTAACATGGTAATATAATACAATCTTTAATGCGATAGGCTCTGTTTAATATTTTTACATTAATCCACAAGTGTCTGTAAAAAAAACCCCCAAAATAATAGTAAATAAATAATTGCCCAATGCATATTTCTGGCTTATAAAAGCTACAGCATGTTAGGTTCAGAACATTTTTTTAATTAAAATCTTTCCTGCATTCCTTTTGAGAAAACTACTAGTGTTGAAAATTGCATAGATTTCATTGGGCTTTTGAATGGATGTGCACACCACTTGAAAGATATGGTTCAGCATCTCATTTCCATAAATAATGAGAGTTGTATTTTGGCTAATTTTGCAACTTGAGCTTTTCCCTCAAACTCTTTCTGCCCATGTTCACAGCCAAAATGTTGTTCCACATGCAGAATCACATCTGTGATGTGAAACTTTCAATCTGTGTCAAAAATGGATTTAGTGTGTTGACCAATTAATTATCACAGCAGTATTTTGCATTGTTACTCTGTTGTGTTCAGCTGACCTCAAAGACAATGAAAATGTCAAATTATATTTTACCAGTTATAATCGAACCAATTCTTCATTGTAAAGGTACAAAATATTGGGGATATATACTCACAGTGTGAATATCTAGGAAAGATCATTTGCATCTATAATCCACTTATTCTGATGAGCTGGAAGACAGTAATGAGTTGCTTGTATATTGCTGAAGCAATTTCATTGCACGATATCAGTGGTAGTGAGGAACAGCGACCCATAATTTGCTGTTTTCCGGATACTGGTGATGAATACCATAGTTTGAAAATTGTACTCTTCAATTTTCCATTGATGTATTTAGGTCACTGTTTTGAGAAAATAATCGGAGTGAGCTGTAAAAACACAAGTGATATTTTAGAAGTGGCATGGGCACTGCCTGCTATATTCCCAAGTTACAGAAGGCCACTATAGTGGGATGAGGAATTATTTAACGTAGACATATTTTTCTGTTTAAAATGTGAAAGAATTGGAGCAATGCATATCCTTTTTAATTTAATGTATTTCTGCATTCCGCAATACGAAGGTGAGAGTTTAAAAACGGGACTATGTAATCCAAAGCCATATATAATTACTCGATCCCATCCATGTTCACTGCATATAATCAATATAAAATAATTTGGATAAAAATGTGAAGCTTGTATGTCAAAAACATTTGCATGTTTCTTAATTGAATGGTACATTTGTGTGTTTTGTTTGGTGTAGAACTTAATTATTTTAAGAAAAATTAAGGTAGAGGTGGATGATTATAAAATTTATGATAGGCGTTAAAATTGTGTTTTTCAAAATCCATGAAATTTTTTCAGTAAGCTGATGAAAAAAAAACGCATATGGCATCTTTGATTGGGGCATAGAATTTAGAAGTTAGGACATTATGTGGGAACTTAAAACATTAGTTCGGTTGTACTAGGAATTTTATGTGCAGTTTTTGGTCACCACACTTTTGGAAGGATGTGATTTCATTGGAAAGAGTTCAAAGGAGATTCACCAGGATGTTGTCCAATTGGAAGACTTTAGAAATGTAAAGAGATTGGATAGTCTGGGCTTCTTTTCCCTGGATCAAATGAGGCTGAGGAATGGCTTGATGAAACTAAAGATGATGAGCATTGATACTTTTTTCTTACGATTGAGTTGTCAAAAAGGAAAAAAAAAACCCATAGATTTAAGTTGAGAGGAAAGAGTTTTACATGGGATACCAGGGAAGGGAAGAGAGTGTATGATTTGTTGAATACTGGAGAAGATGGTGAAATTGTATATTGTTGCTACATTTGAAAGCATACAGTCAAACTCAAATGGGCAAGGCACAAAAGGACAAGGTCTGAAGGCAGACAAAGGGATTCATGTAAATGGGCAAAAATGCTGGCATGTACACAGTGAGCTGAATGACCTATTTCTGTGGCTCCATAATTTTGAAACTGTAATTATTCATTGGAAATTAAGTTAGACATGTAAAATTAGTTTCTCAGGGCCAGAGAGCTTGTTTGTCAATAGTTATGGCTAAGTATCTCATTTAGAATTTCAATTGCACTTCATAAAACCGGGTGTATAATTTTCAGTGACTGATTTTAGTGTTGATTGGAAAGTGTATTCTGTGGAGGAAGGAGGAAGGAATCAAAGACAACAGTTCAGGCTTTCCCTGCTTTAACCATCCATTTGCAGATTCTAGCCACTGTATCGTGTTTTTCTCAATTACGATGGTGAACGCTAATATTCCTGCATTACAACTGCAAATATAAGGTTCGGGCTTTCTTTGTTTCAAATTCAAAAATGTTTTAGAAGTATGACTAAATGAAGCTAATGCTTCATTTGATGCAGTATATTGTAAATTCACAATATAGTAAATTTTAAATACAAATATGATAAAGATTTTATTATTTGTATTTGGAAGTTTGCTTTTGTGGCAAAGGGCTTTGAATGGAGAATAGCTAAGACTGCTTTGCAGTTGCTAATTATTACAGAAATCGTTGCTAACAAATACGCACTAATTAATATGAAAGATGTAGGCAGTTTGCAGTTCAAATGCTTCTAAGACATGTTTCACCAATGAAGCATTTATTCAAAATGGTGCTTACGGTCACTTTTTTTAAGGTTGCCATGAAAATTAAATCAGAAGATGAGAAAATTGCTGACAACTTCAAACCACACATTATCATGAATGCTGCGGACTTGATACTTCCTGTGCGACTTGTAATTAATGCACTGTTATTTGATGATTCACAAATTTATTATTACCAGTGGTAAAGTACGAAAGTCTGCGGACACCGTGGTAGAACCTAGAGAACCTCAGTTGGCCAAACAGAGTACTCAATGGAGCAAAGATAAAGATACTGTATAACCAATGTTTCGGGCTCCCTCTGTCATTCCCTCATCCCTTCCCATACCTCCTCCCTCACCACCATTCCGGGCCCCAAACAGTCCTTTCAAGTGAAGAAACACCTCACTTAGGTATCAGTGGGAGTTGTATACTGTATCCGGTGCACCTGTGCTAACCTTCTCTACATCAGAGAGACCAGAAGCAGACAGGGAGATCGCTTTGCTTCGCACCTTTGCTCTGTCTGCATCCTGTGACAGGGATTTCCCAGTGGCCAATTACTTCAATTGTAAATTAGAGAAGTAACACTTAATTTTCCATCTGGGCACTCTCCAACTGGATGGCATTAACATTGACTTCTTCAGTTTTTGCTAGCCTCCCTTTCTCCCTCCCTTCCCTTTCCCCCAACTCTCCATCCACCTCTCTCCATTCACAGAACCATGTCCCCCCTCCCTCTGCTTGTTGCTGGTTCCTTCCCTTATTAATGCCTCCTGCCTGGGTGACTGTGCCCCTCCCCCTCACCATTATGTTCAGGCACCTGCCTGCATTTTTTTCATACCTTGGTGAAGGGCTCGAGCCCAAAACTTTGGTTATGTATTTTTGCCACATAAAATACCTTGTTTGACCTGAGTTTATCCAGCATTGTGTTTTTTTAATAATTACCATTGTCTGATTTGGCAACTCCTTCATTTCTGTGGAACACCAGAATGATTTTTGATGAGCTTTCTGTACTAGTTGTGTCGTCAAGGTAAAAATGTTCAAGTTATCTTGTGATCACTTTGGATCAAGTTTTTTTAAGTTACAAAGAAGGGTATGTACAGGCCAAATAGATTGCACATCAACAGGGTGAGGTCCAGTATCTTTTCATGCAGGCCTGCTAGTGCCGTCAGAGAGAGTTTAAACTGTCTTAGGACTGGGTGAGGGCTGAGCATAGATTCTGAAAGAGGAAAGAAGCAAAATGGGAAATAGATCAAAAAAGAAATTTGATCATGCTTTAGAGTAAAGGCCTGGAATTTGAAACTAAAGCAGGTGAAAAAAAGACAAAGAACAAACATGGAATTTTATATTTTATCCATGCTAAACAGTTGCAAGGAGGAGCAGCACTGATAGCTCCCTCCATGTTCTTGGTTCTAAAAGATAGAGGACAAAGATGCTTTATGGATACTCGCTTTACGTAAATTTGCTTTTACGAGGAAACCTGTCTTTGTTATCTGAAATAAATTTGAATGGATTTTTGCTTTTACAAAAATTGTCTTCAATAGTAGTGACTAGGTCTTTGCTTTACAGCATTTTGAAAAGTTTCATAGGAATGCTCTACTTTCAAACAGCGGTGTCTACCTGTATTGGTTAGAGGAACAATTTTGTGATGTACATGTTGGAAGGATTGTCAAATGAGGCCATACAGATGGCACTATGGAAACAAAAAGGGGAAACCTATGCTGCGGTCATGTACTGTGAACAGTCCAAGGTAGATGGGATTTATACATAAATTTCCATAGAACAAAAATATTAGGGTAGTAAGAGTAAATTTCAATAATCCTCCCAAAAACTGGTTTACAATACAAGATACAGAGGAGAAAAAAAATACAAAATCATGTTTGGGGAAAACTAATTTTGGCCAATATATAGCAGATTTTAGAAGACAGGGTCTTATTTTTATGGAACAAAGTGAGATATTTTGCAGGAGTATTGCTCACAGTGAATTATTGTTATCGTAATTCAATTAGACCAGACATTATTGTGAGATGCATAAAGATAAAATAGGATAAAGCTTCTAAAGAGACACAAGGCCATTTTTAATTGATTAATAATTGATTTGGCAGAAATGAATTGGAAGAGTTAAAGTAATTCAGATGTAACAATGGATATATTCAGTAAAGAGATTTAAGCGATTCAGAGTTGACATGTTCCCACAAAGGGAAAAGGTGGGACTGCCAAAGTAATCTCAAGAGTTGCATGTGATGCCACGTATGTACTCTGACAATAAATCTGAAAATGACAGGGAATATAAAACTAAGGTAAAAAGATAAAGGTTCAATTATTGTCACATGATACAACATTTGGAATGCAACATAAATGAAACTATAACTTTTACCTATTGTAAGGCAGGCAGAGAGTCGCCACTTTTGTCCAGCGCCCCGCACAGAAACTGACAGGTCCTGGTGTTCCAAGGCGGTCTCCCCTCCAAGTACTGACCAGTCCTGAGCCTGCTTAGCTTCCGAGATCAGACAATCTCAGGCGCATTCAGGCTATTAGATGCTGTAGGGAATAGGTGAGACCTGCAATCTTAACATGGAAGAGTGAAATTAAGAAAGCAGGGACATGAAAATCATCAGGAAATAAAATCCAAATCTTTTGAGTGGGTAAAACAGGATATCAAAATGGTAACTTGTGAAGAGGAAGAGTATGTGAGTAAGTTTCTTAATACTTTGTGATGGTCAGCACAAAATAGGGGATGATGTGTAGATTGTCAGAGGGCCTTTGATAAGGTTCCACATGAGAGACTACCTCATAACCTTCTTTCTTGTTGAATAATATTGTCAAAATTGGTTAATAGGCAGAAAACTGGAATAAGCAGGTTTGTGAGGTGTTGCATGGGTCGATGAAGTTCATGATCTTTTTCAGTGTGTGAGGTGAGGGGATCAAGTATAACATATATCAAAATTTGATGATGATACAAACTATAATGATTGCACAAGCTAGTCAATGACTTGCAGAAAAATTTCATGGAGATAGATGGTTAAGTGACTGGACAAAGACATGACAGATGAAATATAATATGAGGTCATCTCTGTTAAAAGAAAATATTGATTACACTGGACAATTAAGATTTTGCTTCTTGAACACTTCTGGGTATACTTTATGGATTTTGGGCTGCAGATCACTGAAATTTTCTTAAAGGTTTCTTATCACGCACCACTTTTTAGAGAAACCCGTTTGTTGTGATTTCCTGTCATATTTAAGTCAACTAGTATATTGCCCACTAAGCAAGCTGTTTTGGTCAGTCGAAGCATGCCTGGGCATGGACTCAGTGCGGATGCAATGCAAATGTCTTAGGCCTGGGCAAGATAGATGCAGACAAACTGTAAAAGCAGCTCACATCTACAAATGCAATGCATCACATTGATATTGATTGAATGCATGTTCTTCAGGCAATAGCAGAGTGACATTAGCATTTATTGTCTTCATGAAGATTGAATACAGCCGAAAAGTCTTATAGCACCATAGAATGCGACAGCACAGAAAGCAGGCCATTTGGCCCTTCTTGTCTGTGCCAATCATTATTTCACTAGTCCCATTGATCTAATCCCATTCCATAACCCTCCAGACCTCTGCCATCCATGTATATATCCAATTTTTTTCTTAAAAAACAAGATCGAGCCTGCATTTACTCACCAAATGGCAGCTCATTCCACACTCCCACCACTCTCTAAGTGAAGAACATTCCTCTAACGTTCCCCCTAAACCTTCCCCCTTTTAGATTAAAACGATGACCTCTCGTATTTATCTTCCCCAATCTAAGTGGAAAAAAGCCTACTCTATCTACCTATACCTCTCATAATCTTGTAAACCTCTATTAAATCTCCCCTTATTCTTCTTCATTCCAACGAATAAAGCCCTCCTGTTTAATCTTTTCCTGTAACTCAACTCCTGAAGACCCGGGAACATCCTAGTAAATCTGCACTCTTCAATCTTATTGACATCCTTCCTGTAGTTAGGTGCTCAGAACTGCACACAATATTCCAAATTTGGCCTTATACAGCGTCTTATATAACTTCAGCATAATATCCCAACTCCTAGACTCAAAACTTTGATTTATAAAGGCTAAGTTGCCAAAAGCTTTCTTTACAACTCTGTCTACCTGTGATGACACCTTCAGTGAACAGTGTATCTGTATACCCAGATCTCTCTTCTCCTCTGCACTCCTCAGTGCCCTACCATTTACTGTGTATGTCCTAGCTTGGTTTGCTCTTCCAAAATGCATCATTTGACACTTGTCTGCATTAAACTCCATCTGCCATTTTTTTTTGCCTCATTCTCACACTTGGTCCAGCTCCCTCTGCAAACTTTGAAAATCTTTCTCGCTATCCACAATGCCTCCCATCTTAGTGTCATCAGCAAACTTACCACATTATCATCCAAATCATTGATATATACAAAAAACAACAATGGTCCCAACACAGATCTCTGAGATACACCACTAGTCACGGGCCTCCAGTCTGAGAAGCAACCATCCACTATCACTTGCTGTTTTCTCACACATAGCCAATTACAAATCCAGTTAACAACTTCTCCATGGATACCTAGTGTCATAACCTTCTGAATTAACCTCCCATGTGAGACCTTGCAAAGGCTGTACTAAAGTCCATGTAGACAGCATCCACAGCCTTTCCTTCATCTACCTTCTTGATAACCTCCTCGAACAACCCTACAAGATTCGTTAAACTTGACCTACCATGCACAAAGCCATGCTGACTGTCCTTAATCAGGCCATGACTGTCCAAATACCTATATATCCTGCATAGATATTTGGACAGTCATCACATCAGGCTCACTGGCTATAATTACCTGGTTTATTTTTGGAGTCTTTTTTTAAACAATGGAATAATATGAGCTACCATCTAATCCTCTGGCACCTCACCTGTGGCTAAGAATATTTTGAATGTATCAGCCAGGGCCCTTATAATTTCTACACTAGTCTCCCTCAAGATCTGAGGGAATATAATATCTGGACCAGGTGATTTATCTACCTTTATTCACTGTAAGGCAGCAAGTCACTTCACCCTCATTAATCTCCATATGTTCTATAACCCTTCTGTTAGTTTCCCTTCTTTCTTTATACACTATGCCATTGTCCTGAGTAAATGCTGATGCAAACAAAAATTGTATAAGATCACCTCCATTATGTGAGGCTCCACAGATAATTGGCAACTCTGATCTAGGGGACCAATTTTGTCCATTACTATCCATTTACTCTTAATGTAGAAACTCTTAGGGTTTACCTTCACATTATCTGCCAGAGCAACCTCATATCAATTTTTTTTGCCTTCCTAATTTCCTTCTCGAGTATTTTCTTGCATTTTCTGTAATCTTCAAGCATCCCATTAGCTCCTTATTACCTATACTTGACATACACCTCCCTCTTCTTAACTAGGTCACCAATATCCCTTGAAAACCAGGGTTCCCTATGCCTGTTAACTTTGCCTTTAATCCTAACAGGAACATGCAAACTCTGCCCTCTCAAAATTTTGCTTTTGAAGGCCATCCACTTACTAAACACACCCATGCCAGAAAACAAAATATCCCAATCCACTCTTCCTAGATCCTTTCTCATTTCCACAAAATTTGCCTTTCTCTAATTTAGAATCCCAAAATGAGGACCAGACTTATCCTTAACAGAATTAACTTGAAGCTAATGACATTATGGTCATTGGACCCAAAATATTCACCTACACATACTTCTTTCACCTGACCTGCTTGGTTCCCTAATAGGAGATCAAGTACTGCATTCTCTCCCTTTGGTACTTCTATATATTGATTTAGAAAACTTTCCTGAACACTTTCACAAAATCCAGTCCTTTTACAGTATTGGAGTTCCAGTCAATATTTGGAAAGGTAAAATCTCATACTATCACAATGTTCTGCTTCTTACTTTGGACTGCGATCTCTGCAGATTTGCTTCTCCAATTCTCTCTGACTATTGAGCAGTCTTTAATACAACCATGTAGGGACACCTACAACCATGTGGTCACACCTTTCCCATTCCTCAACTCCACCCATATGGCCTTTGTAAACAAACCGTCCTGGCTGTCCTGACTTTGCATAATTAAGATATTTTCCCTGATTAGCAGTGCCACTCCTCCCCTTTTCATCCCTCCCCCTCTATCATGTCTGAAGCAACGGAGCCCCAGAACATTAAGCTGCCAGTCCTGCCCCTCCTGCAACCAAGTCTCACTAATGGCAATAATGTCATAATCTCACTTGTCAATCCATGCCCTAAACTTATCAGCCTTTCTATCAATCCTCCTTGCATTAAAATAAATATACCTGAGGAAATTTCTATCATGTCCAAACTTTTGATTTCTGTCTACAAATGTAGTCTTCGCATGACCTTTATCCTCCTCCTTCTCACTAACTGCTCTTACTTACCGGTTCCCTTCCCCCTAGAAATCTAGTTCAAACCCATCGGGACAAGACTAACAAACCTACCCACAAGGTTATTAATCCTTTTCCAGTTCAGATGCAATCTGTCCCGTCGGTACACATCCCACCTTCCCTGGAACAGAGCCCAGTGACATAGAAACCTGAAGCTCTCCTTCCTACACCATGCCTCCAGCCACGTGTTAAACTGCCTTATCCTCCTATTTCTAACCTCTCCAGCATGTGGAACTGACTTCCCTCACAATCCACATCCTACAAGAGGAGCATTCTCCTGCCCTAGGCTCTGTACCCACATCATGTTGCAACATCTGCGACGCATTCTGCTGCATTTGTGGTGAATGCTGCATTAGAGCCATCTGAGAGCCCGATTAGAGACTTCTGAGCTCTAATTAGATTGTTAAATTGGTGACCAAGACAAACCCTGGGCAACGTGTGCAGTCAACCTGAGGGCTTGGCTCAGAGGTACATTACATGGTAAATTCAATAAAAGTTTATCTAATGTTTCTCCAAGTTCCTATGTGATACAGCAAATCTGAAATTATCTTTGTGTTCAGTTTAAAATTGACTATCATAATCCCCCTTTTTTTTAGGAAGCAAACCTTTTGGAAACAAAATGATGTCCAGTGTTATTTTTGGGGAAGTGGAACAAGGAAAATAAATTGTGGAGTATTTTTCACAAATCCATAAAAGGTAGTAGGATGGACAAATAGGACAAGGCCCTTTCGAGTCGACCCTTCGCCTTGAGGCCAGCGACAGGAGTGGATTTAAAACTGCGGACACATCTTTCAGGTGGCAGCGCTAAAAGGCTGCTGCAGCATTGCCTGGCCCACCTGAAAGGGCCTATTCATATCCAGAGGTGCCTCCTAGCACCTCTGGATCTGATGGAGGCGGGGCGACTGGTGCCACAGTGCCACCCATCATAAATATGCGGCATAGCAATGGCCGTCTTCCCTACCCATAATCCCCCACGCAGATGGAACCGCTCAGTGATTCCCATAACAGTTCCAGCTGCGTGAGGGGATTATGGATAGGGAAGACCACCATTGCTGTACCATATTTTGATCTGCAGAGAACAACCCTGGTGCACGAGCGGCCAGTTTGGGGTGTGACATTCCGCACCGCCCCCCCCCCCCCCCCCTCGACATCCTCTGCTGGCCGCCCCTGCCCCACCAGCCACCAATAGCCCCCGCTAGCATCCCTTCTCCAGTGGAGCAGGGGGAGTCTCTCAGAGAGTGGAGCAGGGGAGGGGCTGTCAGCCAGCAGGGAGTTGGGTGCGTGGGCACCTCAGAGGTGCTTCTGCTGCATCCAGGTATGTCTTTAGCTGCAAGGCGGGAGATTATGCAGCTTTACACTGGGATGTTCAGGCCACCTGAAAGGACCTATAATTAAATTATATATTTCTTTTTATGGACAGCGAGATAGAATTGGTACCAGGTTATGGTGCGACTGGACTGTATGCAAAACTTGTTAGACGCAGCTTGAATATTGTGTACACTTCCAGTTGCCACATTGTGTGCAAAAATGTGATTGGACTGAAGAATGTGATTTATGAGTATATCACCAAATGGACAAATTTAGCTGTGTGGAAAGTCTGCAAAACACTAGACATGCTATCTTTGGAGCAGGGGAAATTGAGTGAAAATTGAATTGAAATGTATAAAACTAAAAGGGTCCAAGATAAAGAAAATGGGCAGAACCTCATTTAGCAGTTTAGCAGATGAGTGAAAACCAGGAGGTATAGTTGTAACATAATTGTCAGGGAAATTTGAGAGGATGTAAGTAAAGATTTTTTTTAGTAGTGGAGAGGTAATAAACACAATGTGCAAATAAAGAGGTGTGATCTGCAGGTCTCACTCCGTATTCTGGAAGATGGAATGAGGCTGGGTAACATTTTTGTCAGGCATAGACTGAGCATATGGACTGTTACTATGTTCTAACTTTTAAATGATTCTATGAGCTGCCAAAAACTTGATTTGTACTCATTTGAGATCAGAAGATTAAAGAATAATATAATTTGAGGTATTTAAATTAATAAAAGAATTTAGAAGAGAAAATTCAGTGGGACTAGTCCATGAGTAGAGGCATTTCACATATTTTGCTGCCTGGTTTCCTGTCTCTTGAAATCTATTTGTATTTTAAAATAAAATACAACTGTTTCCCGCAAGTTTAAAGCTTACTGCATTTGAATTCTAATAAGCATGTTGGAGCATTAGAACATAGAACACTACAGCACCGTACAGGTCCTTTGGCCCTCGATGTTGTGCCAACCTCTAATATTCCTACCAAAAAAAACACTTCCTACCTCGTAACCCTCTATTTTTCTTTCTTCCTAGTGCCTGTCAAAGAGTCTTAAATACCCCTTATGTTTCAGCCTCCCTTGGCACGGCATTCCAGGCACCTATAACTGTGATTTTTTTTTAACCAAAAAATTAATCCTGATGTCTCCCATAAACTTTTCTTCCTTCACTTTGTACAGGTGTCCTCTGGTGTTTTATTCTCCTGCCCTGAGAAAAAAAGCCACTGGCTGTCTACCTCATCTATGCTTCCCAGAATCTTGTAAACCTCAATCAAGTCACATCTTATGCTTCTTCCCTCCCAAGTGAAAAGTCCCAGCTCTGCTAATCTTGCCTCATAAGACTTATTTTCCATTCCAGGCAATCTCTGCACCCTCTCTTTTTTTTTTAATATTTTTTTTTTAAATTTTTTATTTTTCACACCATAAATCACATTAGCCATGATATACACTTTTTCTTTTTCACACATATACAGTGACTTTTTCTCCCCCCCCCCCCCTTCCTCCTCCCAGGCCACCCCCCCACCCCCCCCCCTCATCCATTTTAGGTATACAATCTAGGTTGCATTAAACCAGTCAGACAATGTTGTCATTCAACAAAAATACACCAGAAATTCTACTGAGTCCATTCTTTTCTTTCCTTCTCCTTCCCTCAACTTAGGTAATGTTTGTCCCCGGTAGGTTTTCGCTATTGTATTTAATGTAAGGCTCCCATATTTGTTCGAATATTTCAATATTATTTCTTAAACTATATGTTATTTTTTCTAATGGAATACATTTATTCATTTCTATATACCATTGTTGTATTTTCAAATTATCTTCCAATTTCCAGGTTGACATAATACATTTTTTTGCTACAGCTAGGGCTATCTTAACAAATCTTTTTTAATCTCTGCACCCTCTCCATCATTTCCACATCCTTCCTTTAATGAGGTGACCAGAACTGAACACAATATTCTAAGTGTGGTCTCACCAGAGATTTGTAGAGTTGTAACATGACCTCTCGACTCTTGAACTTCAATAGTCCCTCGACTAATGAAGCCCAGGATCCCATAGGCCTTCTTAACTATCCTATCAACTTGCATAACAACTTTGAGAGATGTCTGGATTTGGACCTCAGGGTCCCTCTGTTCTTCTACACTGTTATGTATCTGTTCATTAACCCTGTACTCAGCCTTCAGGTTTGACCTTCCAGAATGTGTCACCTCATACTTATCTGGATTAAATTCTATCCGCCATTTTTCTGCCCAACTCTGCATCCTTCTGTATCTTTTTGACAACCTTCAACACTATTCATAACTCCTGCAACCTCCATACCATCTGCAAATTTACTGACCCATCCTTCCACTTCTTCATCTAGGTAGATTATAAAAATCACAAAGAGCAGGGGTCCAGGAACAGATTCCTGAGGAACTCCACTAGTCACAGACCTCCAGACAAAAAACTTTTAATAGAACACGAAAGCCATTCAGCCCTTCTAGTATGCTGAAACTCCCACCACTCTCTTGAGTGAAGAAGTAACCCCTAATGTTCCCCCTAAACTTTTCCCCTTTCACCCTAAAGGCATGTCCTCTTGTATTTCTCTCTCCTAATCTAAGTGTAAAGAGCCTACTCGCATTTATTCTGACCATACCACTCATAATTTTGTAAATCTCTGTGAAATCTCCCCTCATTCTTCTACACTCTAAGGAATTAAGGCCTAACCTGTTTAATCTTACCCTGTAACTCAACTCCTGAAGACCCAGCAACATCCTAGTAAATCTTCTGTGCACTCTTTCAATCTTACTAATATCCTGCCTGTAGTTTGGCAACCATAACTGCCCTCAATACTCCAAATTTGGACTCACCAATATCTTACATAACCTCACCATAATATCCCAACTTCTGTTCTCAATACTTTGATTTATGAAGGCCAAGCTGCCAAAAGTTTTCTTTACAACCCTGTCTACCTGTGATGTCACTTTCAGGGAATTAGGTATCTGTATTCCCAAATTCTTTTGTTCCTCTGCACTCCTCAGTGCCCTTCCATTTGCTGTGTATGTCCGACCTTGGTTTGTCCTTCCAAATGCAACACCTGTGAGGATTAAAACCATGTGTTTTTTTTAAACTCTTAGTTGATTTTGTGCAGGTCTCTTTAAGAGATGATCATTTGTAGTGTTACCATAGTGACTGATGTAATATGTCGTAATATCCATGCACACTAATGACTTGCTCATTACTCTTCATCATGTAGAGGAAGCGTGAGCACGAGAAATTTTTCTTTGAATTTTTTGTCTCTAAATATCATTATGTATCTCTTTAAAGTTTGAGCTTCTTTATATACATTTTATATCTCTGTCATACAGTAAATGCTTTATTATTCATCATTATGAAAGTCTTAATGTGGAGCTGTGCAAAATGTTCATCTGTTTTATCAACGAATTAAAGCTACATAAAACAGCAGTCACAGAGTTTGATATATTGGATTAAAGAGATAGAAATTTGGAATATCATAGCTCATGCTTTTGGAAGATTATACTTTGAAATTAGGATATATTAGAATAAGGAAAGTGTCATCTATGTGAGCTATGATATTCTGAATGGTCATAAGTCGCATAGGTCCTAAGTCGGGGACTACCTGTATTGACGTCAGGCTCACCAGCTTGAAATTTCCATCTGCTACTGGGCTCTGCTTCCTACAGGCAAGCAAATTCTGAATCTACACAGCTTGTGAGACACGACCTTCCCTTCACAGAGCCCTGTGGAGACTATCCCCGAGAAGAGTGTACTTTCTCTAAACGCCCATAAATCCTGTCCTTAAGAATCCTCTGCAATAGCTTGCCCACCACTGATGCAAGACTCATTGATCTCTAATTCCAAGGATTCTCCCTATTACCTTTTTTTAAATAAAGGGACCATATTTTCCATTCTCCAAACCTCTGGTCAAGGAGGATTCAAAGATCATTGCAATTGCCCCAGCTATCTCTTTCCTCACTTCGCACACCAACTTCGCCCAACCCCAGGAACATCAGTCTTAATATTTTTAGGAAGATCCATCACTCCCTCTTTCCTAATCTCAGCATGCTCCAGCACACAAGCTTGTTCTATTCTGACCTTGCCTTGACCAAGGTCCTTTTCTCTGGTGAATACTGAAGCAAGGTATTCATTTAAGATCTCTCCAACCTCCTTTGCCTCCAGGCACAAGTTGCCTCCTTTATCCTTAAACAGTCCTACCTCACTCTCATCATCCTTTTCTCACAATGCCTTGGCATTCTCCATCCTACTTGCCAAAGCTTTATCATGCCCCCTTCTATCTCTACTAAATCCTTTTTTGAGGTCATTCCTGGCGATGATATAATTCTTATTAAGGTCTTTCTGTTTTTTTGCTTCCTAAATCTAATCTATTCAACCTTCTTCCTTTTGACTAACTGCCTCACCTGTTTTGTCAACCTTGTTTCCCTTTTCCTACCCTCTTTTCCTGGTCTCAGTGGAACAAACCTATCCTGAACCCTGTGCAAGTTGTCCCAAAATATCCTCCACATTCATTCTGTGCTTTCCCCTTGAACACCTGTTGCTAATTTACACTCTCTAGTTCCTGCCTCATCCCATCATAATTAGTCCTTCCCAAATTAAACACTTTCCCATTCTGCCTGGTGTTATCTTTGTCTATAACTCTGCTAAAACTCTGAGAATTGTGGTCACTGTCACTGAAATGCACCCCCATCAAGAGTCCCATCACTTGACCAGATTCATTACTCAGTACTAGATCCAGAATGGCCTCTCCTCTAGTTGTCTGGTCCACATACTGTGTCAGGAATCCTTCTTGGACACACCTGCAAAAATCTGCCCCACCTATCTCTCTTGCAGTCTGGAGATGCCAGTCAATATCTGGGAAGTTGAAATCTCTCGTAATAACCACCCTGAAATTTCTGCACCATTCCAAAATCTTTCTACTTATCTGTTTCTCATTATCTTGAGGGCGATTTGGGGGCCTTTCAACTATGCCCAGTGCAGTGATTGCTCCCTTCCTATTTCTGACTTCCACCCACACTAACTCAGTAGACAACACCCTCTACAGCATTCTTCCTTTCTACAGCTGTGATACTATCCCTGACCAGTCATGGTACTCTCCTGGCTCCCAAATTTTTACCTTCCATCCTATCCCTTTTAAAAACCCTAAACCCAGGTACCTGCATCAACCAATCCTGTCCTTCCATCTGCCAAGTCTAAGTACAGCCATAACAACACAATTCTGCATCCTGATCAAAGTCCATCTGCTTTATTCCGAATACAACTTTCATTGAAATGGACACATTTCAAACCCTCCAACTGACTACATTTATGTTTCCTCCCCTTCCTGTCCTTCTCCACAAACCCACGACACATTGCATCATCCTTTCTGCCTCCTGCCCTATTCTCTGCGATCACACTTTGGTTCCCACACCCCTGCCAAACTAGTTTAAACTCTCCCCAACAGTTCTAGCAAATCTGACCACCAGGATATTGGTCCCTCTCCAGTTCAGATGTAGCTTGTCCTTTTTGTACAGGTCAGACTTTGCCCAGAAGAGATTCCACTGATCCATAAATCTGAACCCTTGCCTCTTGCACCAACTCTTCAGCCACAACCTATACCTACCCTCTCTGGCACGAGGCGCAGGCAGCAATCCCGAGATTACGACCCTTGAGGGTCCTTCTTCAGGACCTTATCCCTAGTCCTATCTATGTCATTGGTACCAACGTGGATCACGACATCTGGCTGTTCACCCTCCTGTTTGAGAATGCTGTGGACTCATTCAGAAACATCCCTGTCCCTGGCATCTGGGAGGCAGCAAATCATCAAGAAGTCTCGATCTTCTTCATAGAACCTATGTATTCCCCAAACTATCAAATTCCAAATTACTATAGCTCTCCACTTCTTCCCCTTCCATTTTGGAGGGCCAGACTCTGTGCCAGTGATCTGACCACTATGGCATCCCTGGCAGATCAATTCTTTCCCCCCCCCCAAAAAAAAAGTATACTTATTGTTGAGGGGATCAGCCACAGGGGTGCTCTGCACTAACTGCTTCTTCCCCCTTTCCTCTCCTGGCAGTCACCCAACTACCTACTCTTGTTAATAATGCAAAGATCTTACCTAATTAAAGAAAAACTGCAGAAATTGGAGAAACTTAGCTGCACAGGCAACATCTATAGAAAGAGAAACAGTTTAAGTAGCGTAGGCTACTAAAAAAAGGAAGAGAGATGTGGTCAAAATGGGCACCCCTGATACAAACAGATAAAGCATGCAATGCTGAAGTTGGAGACTTCACTGTTGAGTCCTGCAGGCTGAGGTATGCTCAGGTAAGGTGTTGCCCTTGTATTGGCATTAGAGCTCTTTGTAACAGTGCATGAAGCCAGAGAGATCAGAATGGGAGTGATTGCTTAATTAAGGAGGCAGTCACTCAGAAACTTAAAGTCAGCCCTGCAGACTACCTGCAAATACAGATAAAAGGGGACTAAACAGCTCCCTTATGGCCACATTAGAGAAATTCACATTGTTCCACCCATTGGCTTCCACCACCTTCTCTGTGACTCAGATTAACTTGTTTCTCTTTTTCTCAGTTCTGATGAAAGGTCTCAGATCTGAATTGTTAGCGGTTTCATTTTCTACAGTTGTGGCCAAACCTTGTGAGTTTTTGTTGCATTTTGTTTTGATTTTGAGTTTTCCCTTGTGTCATAAGGAAAATTCATCTTTGAGTCAATTTATCTGCTCGTGATCCTGCTGTGGGTTGTGGAACATGCTGTGTACAAGTTGCTGCTAATTTCCTGGAAATTTGAAAAAAAGTGACTGCATTTTAAAACTATTTTAAAGGGCTGGAAGCTATTATCAATTATGCTTTATAAATGTTATATTGCTCAACTGGAAATTGCAAAGGTTAATTGAAGACAGCATTGTTTGCTGAGATGACTAATGTGCTAACCGTCAAACTGTACAATATTTGTATGGACAATTGATTTTCTTCATAACGTAACTAAAGTTCATTCGAAGTAATAGTAATTAATGGGACTTGTTAATTTAAAAGGTGTAGAAATCCATAATAATTAAAAAAATTGCTTAGAATTACTTTAGTTTTTCTGTGAAATGTGTTTTACAGGATCTGCCTAACAACATGATCCATCAAGTGCCTATTAAATCCCTTCCTCAACACTGGCTGTGGTGTGAGACATGGTGTGATGAAGCATCGAAGAAGAAAGCTAAAACTATTGATTTGGTAAGTACGGAAGAGAATATCTGCTCTCGCGGAAGTGTTAGAATAATTATTTTTATAACAGATCCAAGAAAAACAATTGAAAGTTGATTTATTTTTGGCAAGTGTCTTTCAATTGAGACTAGTGCAACATGGATGAACATATGTGCTATCATCTTTTCAGTGGAAAAATTATAGAAAATAAATCCTTAAAGCTCACAGACAATTATAAAATTGAATAGAGTCTCGGGTATATTGTCTGAGTAACTAAATGCAAAGCAAAATGCTCTATTCTCTGTATGAGCCCTTGATTAAGTCACACATTGATGATTGAATGTTGTATTTTCTTGTAGTGTAATAAAGTATTAAGGCATTTGGACATTGAAGAGAAGGCTGATAGACCTTGAGAATTCCCAGTTACCAGAGAAAAAAAAAACAAGGATTATTTTAAAAGATTCAAAACATGAGGGAGATGTAACTGAAGTTTTCAAATAATGGAAGTATTTGATAGTTGTGTAATTAGACTCGACAAGCAATTTCAGACCATGCAATTAGAAGAGTGCTGCCCCAGCTCCAGTGGCCTGGGTTCAATCCTGACCTCTATTTCTATCCATTAGCGTTTGCATGTTCTCCCTGTCACTTCGGATTTCCTCAGGGTGCTCCAATTTTCCCACAGATTCGTAAAATGTAGTGATTAATTGACTGCTATAAATTGCTCCCAGTGTGCAGATGGAGTTGATGGGAGTATGGGCGAATAAAATAGTTAAGGGCCCCCACAGGGCAGGTAAGTTAAATAACTATGATGAGAAATGGGTCTTTGATGGTCTTTCTGGGCTGAAGGGCCTATCTTCTTGCTACTTCTCTAAATGTCTAAATGAGTCTCATTAACTAGATATTTGAAAAGAAACAGTGTTTGCCAGTCATCACAGACTAAAATTCTAATGTCCATCATTTATTTTGACTTTCTAGTGCAATAACCCAATGACTAAAGAGCCTAAACTGGAAGCAGCTATGCGAATTGTTCCTGAATGGCAGGACTATGATCAAGAGCTTAAACAGTTCCAAAAGTTGTTGCAAGAGGAGAAATTGAATGGAGTGACTCACAGCAGTACAGATGGTGAGGCTCATAACATTGTTGATTGAAAAAAGATTTGAAATTCATGAATCGCAATTCAGACCAATTATATGTATTCTAGAAAGAAGATTAAAGTAACTGCATGAATAGTTTGTGACTTTGATGCTCAAGTGTTCTTGACTAAGTGGGTTTCAAATCATGTTTTAGATGGTTGTTCCTGAAATGAGCATTAAACAATTCGATGGCATATCAATGAATCATATTGGTTTGTAGTCAAATTACATGGTTAAGATACCAATACATCAAATTATGTTCCAGACTTGACATGGAGTAATAGCCCTTGGCTAGATTCTCTGACATTTGGTTACACTTTTGTCTTTTGCAAATCTCATCTTGTTTGATTCAGAAAGAAGACAGTTGCAGTCTAAATGTTTAAAGCAGGAGAATGCAAATGGACTGATGAAAATTGTACTCTGTGCAACCTGTAAAGTGATCGAAAAGAATGTGACAATGTTGTGGGTTATCAGGATTGTGGGTTATTTTTTAATCAGGAATTCAAATCAAAGCATGTGTGTTATTTACTGAAGTTTTGATATTGCAATGTTTTAAAATGTGAAAAATGACCTTTGAATATAATGGTTCAATTTCTTGTTTGATCATTTGTAACATGTATAGAAATATAATGCATTTACTTAAGATTGCTTGCAGCAAAATAATGCAAGTTAGCTGCCCTGTTAGAGCTATATGGATGTGTTTGTACATGTTTATCTTTGTAAATGTATAAAAATGAAGGAAATACAGTGTTGAGAGGAGAGTTCCCAGGAAGTCAGTCATGAGGAGAGGCTGGATTGGGATTTCAGCATTGATGGTCATGGTGGAAATGGACCATATGATGACATACGATTCATTTAGTCACAGATGTAGGTATTTTTGTCTCGTGTTGGTGATCTCTAATTTATGTCATCTCTTTCATTTTACAGGTCATGTCCCACACACTGAGCTTTAAGCTGTGAACCTGAGACCAGTTTAACTCTGTTCAAGGAGTTGTTCTCTTTTTTTCCTTCATGAAATCTTCTCAAATGCAGCGATGATCCAAGACTGGAATGAGACTGTACTGTTAGCTTTGTTTGTTTGAAGTATAAGGTGTATTTATAATTGGGGGTTCAGTTCTGTGGATGGGAAAAGCAATGGGTACAGAAGTATCATTGTAAAATGTATAGGAGTTCACCTCAGGACAAAGAAAATCATGCAAAATGTGACTGTTTCTATAAGTTTGTCAATAGGGTACAGGAAAGCTACCAATCATAGGGAGATTCAAAATTTCTAATAAAAATATATATTGATTTTCATATTCTTTAATATGGCCTATAACTCACGCTCTCTCTCACACATTCACTTGCTCTTTCTCACATTTGCTCTCTTACTCCCATGTTCTTACACTCACTCTCTCTGACACACACACCTTACATTTTGTTTCACTTACCTGTCCTGTGTGGCAGTCTGCCACTCTCTATTTAAGGTCAATATTTGTTTGCCAGCTTATGTTTTCAGCATGGTATTCAGATACCCCAGATGGAGTTTTGTTTACTTCAGTCTATTCGTATTCCTGACAGTGTAAAGCAAAATTGCAAATGGATGTTTGGCTGAGGAATCATTCTTTTATACTTCTTAGCCTTTTTTTTAATTTTAAAAACAGTTCTGCTTTGGAAGGTGTGAAATGCAGCTGATATGGTGTATAAATTTTAATTATCTGCATAACAGAGCTTGTTAGTAATGAAGTGTTTGTTGATCATCTCCTTACAGATGCAAAGCTCTCTTCTGTTGCCCAGCTCATATTGGAAGCCTTCAACCTGTGAAATTCCAACCTAACTTTCACAGTGTCAGCTCTCAATATGTACACGTTTACTTTTTTCCCCAGTATAATCATGTGAAATTCCAACCTAACTTTCACAGTGCCAGCTCTCAATATGTACTCGTTAACTTTTTTCCCCAGTATAATCAGCTAGTATAAATGGTCAGATTATAGTCTCCATCAATGGCTCAAAGTACATTTCATTGCATCCTTGTTGCATTCAATGCTTCCTGGAATTTCATCTGTTAACCCCTCTTAATTGCAATATTACTGGGAGAGAGAATTTTTTGTTTATGCTTCAAGAGAATTACAAAGAAAAAGCCATTAATTGATATGTCTAAGGATATCAATAGCGTTGGCAGCACAATTAATGGAAGGCAATTCTTGTACCTCTGTAGAGAAAATCACCTGAAGCAAGAGAACAAATGTGAACGAGCTTACACGTTTTCCATTGCTTTGGCTAAAGCCTGAAATTTGTTTTTATTGAATACTGTTTCATTAATAGAATATGAACTATTCACCATAGCCTCCAGGTTTGACATTGTTTCAGATGCATTTTCATAATAGTGTGCTTCATAAAGCATAGATATTTTTAATGCAAAGGCATACAGAAGTTGAACTGTAAAAATTTCAGTACCTGCCCTGATGGAAATCATTAACTGAAGCATTCCTTGATTAGATAATGTGGTGTTGATTGTGACATATGAATCATTCTTTTAGTCTGATATAGTTTGTTTTCTACTTTGCCTGTTGGGATCGTTTTCCTACACTCAACAGGATTGAGGATAAGGATCTAGGAGGTTGAATACAAAAGCCTAAAACTTTAAGAACTTAGCACATTAATAGACAACTATGTTTTTTTTTTAGTTTCTGGATGATGTGCTGACCTGCTTTAAACTATAGACAAAACCAAAACCTGGGGTCGACTGACATGACCATTGGGATGATATATTCTTTCACTGCTGGGAGAAAATTGTGGTTCTTGTTCAAAGCTGAAGTTCGGTGTTGCTCGAAGGAAATATCTGAGAAATCTGTACAGCTGTGAGGCAGAATATAGCACAAGCCTTTGTTGTAATGGAAGGATCTGTCTGGTGGCAGTCGGTGCTATCACATACTATTTTCTACGGTTAAGATGCTCCATTAATAAACAACAATGTTTCAATTGCTGCAAGTTTTTTTTTGCTGTTGCCCTTTCAGGATTCTGCAGCTGAAATGTGAACTTTTGGCATATTTATGAATCTGAATTTTTATTTTGGAAAAGCCTTTTCAATATTGTATATGATTCTTCTTCTTCTTTGGCTTGGCTTCGCGGACGAAGATTTATGGAGGGGTATGTCCACGTTTGCTGCAGGCTCGTTGGTGACTGACAAGTCCGATACGGGACAGGCAGGCACGGTTGCAGCGGTTGCAAGGGAAAATTGGTTGGTTGGGGAATATGATTACAGGAGCGTTATCTGATGTGTGTAAAATACAAATCAAACCCTCTCTTGTACAACATCATCATATTGGCTTTGTTCCTTAATTTGAGCAGTGGGATGTGGAGGCACATCTCAGTTGAGTGCAAACTTCCACTCTTATTTTGAAACAGCCAAAATACTTCCTTTCCAAATATATATGGCAGACGGTAACCATACCTTTCCAACAGGCCAAAAGTGCTGACCTATAAATATATTTTCTTAACTTTTCCATCGTCCAAAATAGTTCAACTATCGTCTGAAGATGACTTATGGTGATCCACATTGATTATCCGATGCCTCAACAGAGTGACATTTTTCTGATGTTTCACTTATATTACACCATATCTTACTAAAAAAAACATAGAATCTCCAGACACATAGGGTATGAAAGGTCAGCGTGCATTTTTATTTACTTTTAATTATTGGCTGAGAGTCCTTTGAGCTTGCCTCTTGAATTGCACAAAACTCTGAGGACTTGAAACAAAAAAAAAGAAATAAAATATTATTCTTCATTCATCACTACACCCTTTTTAGTAATGTGTATCAGAAAAGATTCAAAGAGCATCCTAAACTAAGGAGGATGAAAGAAGATAAACTCCACAATCCAGGAACAACATGGGCAAGAAAATTAGGTAATATGTAATGCAGCATATTTTATTTGAGATGCACCCAAATTATAACTCTGGTATCTTCGACAAAATAACAGAAATTTAAGTGACATTAGTTTTAAATAATTTGCTTGGTGTGTCTGGGGATAAGTGCTTGAAATCAAATGTTTGGGAGAGATCTAAAGGTGGCTGAATCTGAGGCTTGGTGTGTGTAACATACAAGGTGTAAATTGTCTTGTACTTGACATATTACTAGTCAAGATTTCAATAAGAACTTGAAGTTGGAATAAGTTCCACACTTTCAATAAATTTTTGAGGAACTTTAAAAATAACAAAATCAGTGTCAGATGCGAAAGCTTATCAAGTGTTATAGTGTCCTTCTGGGCAGTCCTAGCATTTATTGATTCATGTGGATCTATTGTAACTGTAATGTTTTTCTTTTGTGTTTGCTATAAAGGGATTTTCTTACCTTCCATTTGTTTTTTTCCTTGTGCTTCCTTATTTCTATTTCCCACTCCCTAACTTGCTCTTCTCACAAAATGTATAACAAAAAAATAGAACGACTCCTGTGTATCACATTGTGTATGTGCACATTCTGCTCAGATTCCAGCTGATCCCCGGGACCAACGGCCTGGATTTCAAATTCAGTCCTGTAGTTTGAAGAATTTCTTACTGTCCTATGGAGCAGCCATCACAGTTGCATAAAGGAAAACTACTAATTATAATGTTTCTCAAATCTGCAGAAGATCATGCTTCCTATACTATATTGTTCAATTTTGATTTCAATGTCTTCTGTCTGGAAAGGGGAGGTAAAAACTACATTTGTATAACCAAAGCAGGATGTCCAATTGGCTTCATTGGCATTTTAAAATATTTTATTTAAAACTTTTTTCTATACATGTGATTAATAAACAATTACTGTAACAATAGAAATTTAAATTTATATTGGAATCGTACATGATGGTTATATCCCTCTGCATCCTTCCCCCTAAACCTCCATCCCAAAAGAAGTTCATATACAAAGAAAAATATAATGTATAGTAATTTTTTTTTAAAAAAGTACAAGCTTCATAGATTACTTGGAGGATTGCTATCCAACACAAGATTCCACCAAAGTTTCTATATAAGTCAGAGAAGATTAACACAGGGTTTCAAGAAGCACACCACTACATATTTATACCTAAAATATGCAAAAATAGATGCCAGATTTGTAAAAATATACCAAATTTATTTCTTAAATTATGTAATTTTCCCCAAGGGAATACAATTTTGAATCTCCGCATTCCATCATCACACACCCAAGTGTGAATCTGATCTCCAAGTAACTGCAATACACTTCCTTTCCACCACTAGTGCTATTTTAACAAATTCCAATTGGAATACTGATAGGTTTTGTTCCTTCTATATTCCCCAATAAAAATAAATGTGGATTTTGTGGACATACAATGCCTGGAACCGGGTCTAAAAAAAATTCCCTAAGTCCATCCAGAAAGGTCTTACCTTGGGACATGATCAAGTTGAATGCAAGAAAGTTCCCATCTCCACACCACACCTAAAACGTTGATCTGATAAATCTGATTTTGTTCTGTTCAATTTTAATGGTGCAAGGTATAACCGATGTAAAAAAATTATATTGAATTAATCTATATCTTACATTAATAGTATTTGTAATACAGTCATGACAGAGATTTGAACATTGGGGTGGGGGGGGGGGAGTGCGTGGTGTGATGGCATAGGGAGAAGATGTGGGAAGGTACCTCTCCCGGTAGAACTATTCAAAACCCTCTTTAAAGTTTTAAAATTATTTTTACAAAGTCTTAGATATACTGTTGGAGTATTTTAGAAGCAGCTATGAAGAAAACAAAAGCTCAGTTAACAAGTGCTGAAGAATTTGGGCCTACCTTACAAGTGGAGCCTCTGGACTATTCCTCTTCACGCAGTGCTGTGGAAGATAGCACCAGTATCCAATGTCATCCCCCTCCAGACTGAGAGGAACAATCACACATGCGTGTTGTGGCCCAGGCTGCCGGGGGACCCAACCTCTCTCATCCAGAGATCCTGGACTGACAGGAGAGTGTGTCCGTACTGTAGTCGAGAGGAAGTGGTTTCAATATCAACGGAGGAGGAGGAAGCAGACACAGGTGGACTGGAAGAAGAGGAAGACCAAGGTATGGAGATGGAGGAGGAAACTATCATATACAAGGGTAGGCCCAGGGTTCAGCAGGCTTTAAAGTTGAAGTCTGACAGATCCAACTTTACATCTTAACCAAGCAGATGGAGAATTTGGCAATTCAGACGAGTCAAGGGTTTTCATCTGAAGGAACAAATGAAGGAGGTAATATCTTCTATTAAATTGGATATGGCAAAATGTTTGAAAGTGGTAAATAAGGTCCAGGATAAATTTAAGAAGATTGAAGAAGAATTTATTGACTGTAAAGATGATGTGGAACAATGTAAAGAAAAGATGGGGGGATTCATTTACTGGCTGGGAAATTCAGAAAAGTGATCTGTTGAAGAAGATTGATGCTTTGGAGAATCAAAGTCGGAGAAATAATGTTAAAATTGTTGGTCTTCAGGAAGATTTTGAAGGTTTGGACCTGGTTTAGTTTATTCAGAAGTGGATTCCTGAGGTTTTGGAAACAGAATATTTTCCGAATGGTCTGGAACTGGACAGAGCTCATCGAGCAATAAGAAGGAAGCCTCTTCCTGGTCAAGCTCCACATTCTATTTTCACGAGATGTCTGCGTTATCAAGATAGAGAGTTTATTTTAAGGCTCGCTGTTCAAAATGCGAGAAGTTATCAGGGCCCTTTAGTAGTTAAAAATAATAAGAGTATTTTTTAATGCTGATTTGAGTCAAGCTGTAATAAACGTCATAAAGAATTTAATTCGGCTAAGGCTGTCTTGTGGAAGAAAGGATACAAATTTGCTCTTTGGTATCCTGCTAAAGTCTTTTTATGGAGATTATCAATCTCAGTTTTTTACTGATGATGCTGAAGCTCTTACATTTGCTAATTCTTTACCCGATAATAAGCAGGTGCAAAGTCAAGAAAGGTTTCCTCAACCACCTGTTTTGGTTTCGAAGAGGAAGAATGGAAAGTGAGAGATGGAATCTCAACAGGTGATTAATATTGGTATTGATGATGATCAGGTTAATAGAGATTTGGAGAAAGCATTTCATACTTGAAATTTTTTTTTATATAATACTTTTTGTTCTGTTCAGGGGAGGTGGTTCGGCTACTGATCCTTTTGAAGTCATCGGCCACTTTGTGGCATTTGTCACTCGTGTATAATTGAGGGGGGTAATACTGCTTGCAGTATTAATTTCTTTTGTTTTTTAATGTATGTATTCTGTTTTTTCTTAAGCTATATTTTTTACTGTATGGTTTATCATGATTAATAAATAAAATTAAAAAAATCTGGCCATCTTTTCTCATCAATTATAATATTCATATCCAACTCCCACCTCAGTCTGGACTTGAACTCCATGTTTAGGAGTTCCTGTTTGTAATAAAAGATACTTTGCAGAAGTAAAGGCTTCATTGACGTCGTAATTGATGGTATAATTTGCTCATTAATAAGGTTCTACAAACAAAATCGGAAATGATGTAATAAAGTGTTTTATTCTGATTGATTTGAGGGGCAAGTATTGGTCAAGATGTTGAAGCAAATTTGAAGTGCCAGGGATAGAATAGTACAGGCCTTTTGGCTGACCGATATAAGCCAAGTCCAGCATCAATCTAACCCTTCTCAACTTTACAACCCACTAATTTTCATATATTCATATGGCTATCAATGTTTTAAATATCTATGTTGAACCAACCTCCACCCCTTGCTAAGTATTCCAGGCACCCACTACTCAGTATAAATAAACCTTGTCTCTGAACTTTCTTTGATGGGTTCAAGCCCAAAATGTTGGTTATGTATCTTTATGATACAAACTGCACTTTTTGACTGAGATTCCCCAGCTTTGTTTTTTTTCCCCCTCCAGCCACAAGGAAAGTGTTACAGGGAAAGATTAAACAGATTAGGAATTTATTCCTTGGAATGAAGAAGAATAAGGGAAGATTTGATAGGTTTACAAAATTATGAGGGGTATAGACAGTAAGTATGCTCTTTGCACAGATTAGGAGAGACAAAATGTGAGAGGACGTGACTGGAGGGTGGAACGAGATGCCATCTGATGTGGTGGCTGCGGACTCGATCTTGAGTTTTAAGAATAAATTGGAGAGATACGTGGATGGGAGAGGTCTGGAGGATTATGGAATGGGAGCAGGTTATTGGGACTAGCTGAACAATGGTCAGCACAGACTAATGAGGCCGAATGGCCTGTTTTCTGTGCTGTAGAATTCTATAGTTCTAAGACCCTGCACAATTTTCACCAGCACGTAACCTGCTGTACCAGAGGTCCCAGAATACAATCACTGCTGCACTAAGATAAATAAAGACTGATATTCTTTCCTGAAACTGCATTTTGGCAAGTCGAATCACCTGGAGGTGCTCCTTCTGCCTGCATACAGACAAAGCCTAATAAGAGAGGCTCTAGAGAAAATGGTCACAGGAAGCTGAAGAATAGTTGCAGGATTGCCTTGAGTAAGTGAATTGGGCTGTATTCAAGAACTCAACTGAGAACCTGTGCAACGCCTTTACAGTGCCAGAGATTGGGACTGGGATTTGTATCTCATGCTGTCTGTAAGGAGTTTGTATGCTCTCCCTGTGTGTTTTTCCTGGGGGCTCCAGTTTCCTCCCACCATACAATACATACTAGGAGTGTAGGTTAATTGGGTGTAAATTGGGAAGCATGAACTTGTGGGCCAAAATGGCCTGTTACCGCGCTGTACGTATAAAAATAAAATGATTGCACCAGGGCTGTTACAAACTTTATTAAAACATCTGTGGACAAGTTTTCTCCAACAGAAGCCCTAGATGAAGCATTAAATCCAGAACCTTCTGAGAGCCAGATCAAGGGCATTCAAGTCTGGAGATCAAGAACACTAAAGAAGGTGCAGGTACAATCTATGTAAAGCCATCTCCCAAAAGAAGTTGGGATTCTGGACCAGAATGGGAACAACAAGGATACCTGACAGCTATGGTAGGGCCTAAACGACAATACCTGTTATGAAACAGTGGACAGCAAAGGTTCACTCCCAGATGAGCTCAATACCTTCTATGCCTGATTTGATTACCAGAACAAAGAAGAACCACTGTGTACTCCTATGTCCCTTGATGATCCTCATCTGTCGGTATCTGATGGTGGTGTGTCGGCTACCTTTAGGAGAGTAAATCCAAGGAAAGCATCTGGACCAACGGAGTACCAGCTGAGTACTGAAAGCCTGTGCTTACCAACTTGTGAATCAGGGACATCTTCAAAATCTCATTCTGACAGGGCATAGTACTCATCTGTTTTGAACAGGCCTCAATTGTACTGATTCCTGAAGAAGAGGGTGGTAAATGACTACCAACCAGTGGCACTCACATCCACAGTGATGAAGTGTTTTGAGAGGCTGGTGTTGAAGCACATCAGCTCCTGCCTGAGCAGTGACATGGATTCATTCCAGTTTGCTTACTGCAGCAACAGGTCTATGACACCATCTCATTGACTCCATACAAAACCCTGATAGAAAAGATCCATACATCAGGATGCTCTTTATTCAACACCTCAACACTAATCTGCATACTCCAAGACCTGGGTCTGAATACTCCACTGTGTAATTGGATCATGGAGTTCCTCATCTCCAGGCTCCAATCTGGAGCACCACAGGGCTATATACTTAGCCCCTACTCACTTTACACCCATGTCTGTGTGGCTCAATACAACAACATGACTTATTTACAAATTCACTGACAATACAACAGTAGTGAGTTGTACAAAAGGGGCCAATGACTCAGCATACAGGAGTGAGATGGAAAATTTGGCTGAATGGTACACTGACATCAACCTCTCATTCAATGTTACCAGAACCAATAGGCTGATCGTTAGGAGGAGAAAACCAGAGGTGGACTATCCAAAGGTCATTGGAGGACCAGAGCTGGAGAAACAAATTTAAATTCCTGGGAGTCACCATCTCAGGAAACCTTGGCAAACTTCTACAGACGTGTTGGGGAAAGGATGCCGGCGGGCTGCAGCACAGCCTGGTATGGGGGGTGGCACCAATATCTCTGAGCAGAACGCCCTGCAAATGGTAGTGGACACAGCCTAGTGCCTCACAGGCAAAACATCCCAGCATCAAGAAAAAACAACATGGGCCACTGCTGATGGAAAGGATCCACACCACCTCCTCACTCTCTCTGTTCACTCTGCTGTTATCAGGAAAGATTCCACAAGACTCAAACCACCATGTTTTGGGACAGTTGCCACCCGTTCACTATCAGACTCCTGAACAACAGACTCCATCAGTATACAAAAAAAAACCCACAGAAATGCTGGAAGAACTCAGCCTGTCTCGCAACATTCATTGAATAAGAGGTAAAGATATCATTGCTGTTTCATGCCTGGTCCTTTCTCAAGGCAGGAATCTCCTGTCTTTCTATCATATCCAATTAATACCTTTATCTGTTTGTCTTGACCCTCCCATTTTTCCTCTATTCCTGAGCCTTTTAATACAGCTACCTTTTAAAAAAAAACATATCATGAGGAAGGGCTAAGGCCCAAAACTTAGGTAATATATCCTTACCTCATATAGATGTGCAAGATCGGCTGAGTTCCACCTTCATTTCTGTGTCTTTACTCCAATCTCAATGTCTGCTGAGATTTGTATTTCTTTCCATTCAGTTGCTTCACTGAAAAATCTCTTTGAGGGACACCTACTCTGAAGAAGTTCTCTTCCTCTCTTCAAAGGATTGAACCTATAGCTGACACTGAGGCAGTGGCCCTATTGTCTGCACCACTGTGACTGGTACAAATTGAAGGAAAAAGTATGTCATCATTCAAGGCAATTCTTTTGCCTATTTTAGTACACAAAAACAATGACTGTTTCAAATTTCAGCCTCTACTTTCTCAACCTCACCATGTAAATATGCCCCTTTGATTTTATGATCTTGGATGACCTTGTTACTTCCATCATCTGTGCCACCAATTTGGCCATCTGTAATTTTCTTGTATTGCTCACCACATGCCTTCCCCCACCAACTATTTTTCTATGTCTGCACACCAAAAAAAGCAGTCCCAATTCACACAGTTAATTTTAAACTTGTAGCACATTCTGTCCACGTCAACATTGTTCTGTTATTAAAAATCCTCCTCCTTCTTGCACTGTTTTTCAGGGTCAAGGATAACAAGATTCTAATCTTGCATTTTGAGAAGAGGATTTGTTCTAATGAGGGCTTAATGTTGCACGCCACCAACCACATGCACTTGCAATGGTCTTGGTCCAATGACAACTTAGACCAAGGTCATTGGAAACCTGCGGCACACATGTAAGGAGTTTGTACGTTCTCTTCATGTCTGCGTGGGTTTTTCCTGAGTGCTCAGATTTTCTTCCACCATTTAAAAACATACTGGTGATGTAGGTTAATTTGTGTATTTGGGCAGAATGGAAGGGCCTGTTATTGTGCTGTATGCCTAAATTAAACTCATTCTGAATGATGATGATGGGAGAGATTATGCTAGGGAGTGTGTTATGGACCATGGACTGACTTTTTGGACTGTGGACTCATCATAAAGGATGGAATTCTGCTGGGAACTCTGTGTGACTTGTGGTGCAGCTGGGTTGAGCTGTGCAGACAGAGAGAGAATGGATCGTTCAGAATGGAACATGTAGAACAGTAGCAGTTTGAGTGGGAGAGACCAACCAGGAGAGTTGTGTGAAAGGCACATGCTTCATAAGATAATGAAGGGTTAAAAACCACAGTTTGAGAACCGAGGGAAGTCATCTAAGGAGGCCTTGAAAAAGGATTCATAAGTTTACGCAACGCGACATCAGTCATTTCTCTCTCCAAAGTTCAATACGACGTCCTTTTGTTATTCAGTCGGGGGAACTGAATTTGGACATTGAACTTTGGGATTAAATTCTGTGGACTGTGTTTTTGGACTGACTCATTTAACAGACTGACCTTGGGTCTTTTGGGGGGAGATTTTTCTCTTTGAATATTGAGCACAAACTTAGCCCGGGCTATTTTATTTTTAAACATACAGACTGTTTATGAAAATATAATAATTGGATAGTTAGTTTTAGTGGGGTTAATTAGGTTAAGATGTTATATTGTCAATAGTCATTAATAAATTGTTGCTGGTTTGAGGTGTAGCAAGTCCAGCACCTGGTATATATGACCACAGACCCACACTCACAAGAGCCATCTGCAGAGAGTTCCCTGACTGGAATGGTAAAAAAAAATTATCAGGTACTTGCCACCAAAGCCCATTTTTCTTTCAAAATACAGGTGAGAAAAAAAAATTGAATTGAATAAAGCAAATGGCAACCTGCTTAGAAAGATCCTGAATTTAGTTATAAATGATCGGGGATCCTCTCTCAGAAGACATAGCAATACCTTTAGCGATCAGATCATGTTTATTCATTGAACTTTTAGTTTCATTCAGAGAGACACATTGGTGCAACGGGTCGTGCAACTGCCCCAACAACCAGATCAGGTTCAATCCTTGTCTGAAGTTTGCCAATTCTCCCTGTAACTACATGGGTTTCTCCTTTGGCATGTGGGAGGACAGTTTCATTGGTTGCTTCAAATTGCCCCAAGTGTGAGTGAGTGATGGTATAAATGAGAGCTAATAAGTGGATATGAGAGAATCAATTCTAGGGAAATGAGTGGGGAGATTGGATTGCTCGAAGAGTCAATGCAGTTTCATAGGACCCGACATGAAAAAATGTTCTTGTATCCACTTTGCTTCATCTTCTGCACTTGAATTTATAATCCAAATGCCTGTCTGTTTAATCATTTGGTCTTGGGTGAATCAAATCAAATCACAACATAAATACTAGCCCTATTTAAATTGCAGCACCTGGGTAGCCCTCCTGGGTCCCTGGTGCGATTATTGGGACAAAGGTGCTGGAATTGCAGGGGGAAATCGACTAATTAAAATGCCAACCTGGTGATTTCAGGGGGATCCTGCCCCTGCAATGACCTGTCATGCACTCACCGGAAGTACTGCTGGATGTTCAGAAGCTGGCTGCCCGGTGACACACGCATGCAACTACTTATGTCACCGGAATAATTTTCCTGTTCAAACTGGCTGTGATAGGTCAGGAACCTGGTTGGATTCTGACGGGGTTGACCGGATTGGACCCTTTCTTACTGTCGTGTAACTGGGGCGCTAACCGTGCAAATTGCCCCATTAACCCCATTTTAAACGGCAGTTTGAAAGGACCTAGTGATTACTGCGTTGTTACCGTGTTGTACGTCAATTTTTTTTTAAATTAGACACTCAGCACGTTAATGGTTCCTTTTGTACCATCAGCCTCTGTCACTCAATTGTCCTTCAATCCCAAGTTTTTGAAGGGTGGGAGGAAACTGGAGCACCCAGGGGAAACTCACGCAAACACGGGGAGAATGTACAAACTCCTTACAGACAGTGCCGGATTCAAACCCAATTCACTGGCACTGTAACAGCATTGTGCAAACCGTTACACTAACCATGCCGCCCATAATTACTTATTAATTTAAGCTGAACAAGTGCACAGCCCTAATGTTCATTTATCACAAAACATCTTTGCAGCACTGTTGGCTTCCAGCTGTGATCTCTAAACACCACAAACTCTTACCACTTCTGATTCCTTCAGACTAAGCATCCACTGCATCTTCCTGGTTGGTTTCCCCCATTGAACAATACAGGCTCCAACTGGCCTAAAATCTTGCGCCCACAGATCCCCTTCTACACCCTGGCTTCCTGTATTGCAGTTCATCCATGCCTCTTCTCCTCCCCATTTTGCCCCAGTGAGAATATGCTGATTGTGCCCTGTAGCCCATAGATATAAAACCATACAGTGTGGAATATGCTGACCGAGTTGGCATTCTTGGCCATTTGCCTGCACTTGGTCCACATGCTTCACACCATATCTGTTCTAAATGCTTTTTGAACTGCCTCTATTGAAACACCTCATTTGGAATTCCTACTTTCAACATGAATATTCAGTGCAGAGTATCACTTGTAATTCCTCTGCAGTGGCTTTGTTTCTGTCAAGGGATGTGAACTGGATATTTCATTTAGTCAACAGTGAAACTTGTTTTATTGGCAAAGTTGTTTTCTTTTGGGAGACGAAAGAATCAGAAAAGATTGTTCTAGTTCAAACCATTACATCTATTGATTTTTAAATGGAATCTTCTTCTACATAGCACTTAAACGATGCTTCGAGGAGAAAGATTTGTGCAAAATTGAAGAGAAAACAATTTATTCTCAAATGCCTTGACATTTGTCTACTGTACTTGTTAGGCTGTGTTTAAATGGTGACAATTATACTTAAAAAAAAACACAGCTGTTGCATTTCTGGAAGTTATCCCCATTTTCCCAAAATATATGTCATGCAAAAAGCAGGGAACCTGAATGGGGGTGTCATTCCAATTCCGACTTTTATCCTCCTGGACCCCTTGTCATTTTCCCGAGACAACTGCAATTTAAACTGCACTGCAGGCATTCTGGGACCAAACTCAGGCCAAAGTGTATTGTGTACCATAATTTTCTTAGTATACTTGCAATTGTTTTCGTACTGTCTGCGCTCTCCCGCAGCCCACTGACCAGGCAGTTCACTGCCTGCTTTCTATTGCTTTGGGCCGCTAACCCAAATCCTAACCAGAACCCCAACCATAGCCCTAACCCTATTCAAAATCCTACACCCTAAATCCTACCCTAAAGAGTAAATACAAGGTCACCCACTATGTGGACTTGATACTTTCTCAACACAACAATGACCAATGCAGGGACCAACAGTGTTACAGTCAGCTTTACTCACCATTAATCACCCTAATTTCAACCTGGCATACAAAACCAGGAGAATATTTTTGAGCCATTTTTTGGCAAAAACAAGTGGGTCTAACATGCCATCAAATGCGGTATGTTATATGTGACATTAGATGTAGATGCCAATGTTGTTGAGTTACACATCCCACCCCATTTGTTTGTGGAATGCCAGTATGCTGTCTAAAACTCTTGGACAGAAATAGAAATAGAGATTTGCAGTTAGGAATGACCATGGCAGGATATTAGCGTCTTCTCAAAGTCTGTGTAAAAAAAAAAAATCTAATATGACTGCTTAGACTGTGCCCATGACAGCAGGCACTGCTATAGCAGGCCTTCTCATCCCAAGAATGCACTTGGGTGTTTTGTAAACACAAGCCCAGTCATGCTGGTGACAGAAGGAGCGGCATGAATCTTGGAGGAGGAATGCATAGGCTGGGAAGTATCCGTTGGGATATAGTTCCAGAATCAGGAGGGAAATCCTGGGAACTGGGAAGTTGCAAAGTGTTAGCATGTCCTGGAGTGCAAGGTGTGGACAGAGGTTGGATGTGCAGTGTGGGTCGAGAGAGCTAAAGCAAGAACTTTTACCTTGTTGGCTTCTTGGTTTAAGACTAGAGTGAAGTACCCAAGATTAGCACTGGATCGCCCAGCGACAACCCCTGTTCCCTAATTATTATTTATTATCCTGGCGTAAAGTTTTCTGTTGTTGGTCGATGTCCGAACGTGTTAGATGTAGTGGGGAGTGGGGGAAAGAGACTGTAAAAGACGCGAGCTGGTGTACCGAGTCACTAGTGAAAATGGAGTGTATGTCAATTTGAGTACAAGCTGCCAGGATGGCACAAGCAATGTATGTGGCTGTACAAGCTTGTGTGAAAATATAAATAAAATATTTAAAAAATCAATGTGGTCCAAGTTTCCCTGCAGTGATCCAAAAGAAGGGAATGATGTTGTGTTTCTGACATAGAAACTGTGTTTGAACCAGAAGGGTTATTAACAATACAAAATCTCACTTTATTTTTTGTTATCCAAATTCACCTGGAAATAGTCCTATTTTATTCCAAGAAGACTTTTTATTTGAGTAATCCGGGGGCGGGGGGGGGTGGGGTGGGGGTGGGGGGACATTATGTAATTTAATTTCCATTTCAATGTTCTCTAAATATTGGCGTTGACATTCAAAATCATCTCAGTCACTGTTCAGATTGGGTTTGTGGTCAAAGTTTCTTTTTAAACTATTATTTATATTTCAGGTCTCACACATCATCCTGGACATCAAATTAAATTCAAAACATGGTAGATCCTCTCATTTTAACATTACAAATGTTACAAAAACATTTGTGAAATAGCAAAAAAAAGTTTGATATTGTTTGAATTTAACATAATTGAAGACTGCTTTCAATGCAAGCTTTTTTGATACATTTCCAAAAATAACTTTTCAAGTGGAAAAAGAAGTGTTGCACGAAGGAGAGTAAAATAAATGATTCTGGGACTCATTACATCAATAAACTGTTGTGCACTATTCCCACTGTAAAACTTCAGCACCTTTGAAGTGACCATGGAGTCATCATCTTTTGTTGGTAAAGGATAAGTTGTCATCTGTAAAAACTTAAAGGGCATTTTATTCCGAGATGGTAAGACTCCAAAACTGCCACTGGGTGTCACCGATCGTTTGTTCTGTACAGAGCATCATGGAATAAGTGGAATTTCTTTTGCAGCTGTGATAATACTTGAGCAAACCTTAGTTGTACAATATAATCATTTTTTAAATCATGCTATAAATAATGTTTAAGATACCATCTATTATATATTTGAGATAGTCTATAACTATTATTTGAAATGTGAAGCTGCAAGATTAATTTGTAAGACAGGGTTAACATGCGAGGAAAGTGTTCGCTCTTGGACTGTACTTGTGGGAGTACAGAAGGATGAGGGGGACCTCAGAGACATTTTGAATGCTGAAAGGCCTGGATAGAGTAGATGTGGCAAGGATGTTTCCCATGGTAGAGGAGTCTAAAACAAGAGGGCATAACTTCAGGATAAAAGGGCATCAATTTAAAACAGAATTGTGGAGAAATTTCTTTAGTAGAGTGTCATGGGTGTGAAACTCATTGCACAGGTGACTGTGGAAGTGAGGTTGTTGGATGTATTTAAGGGATTGACAGATATTTGATTAGTCAGGGCATCAAGGGTTTAGGGGAGAAGGCTGGGGAATGTGGTTGAGTGGAAGGATAGTATGGTGGAACAGTCTATTTGGCCTACTTATGCTCCTATATCTTGTGACTAATTAGATCATCCTTTCAATGAGCCAGTACAGACACCATGGATTGTCTGGCCTCTTGCTGTGCTGTACATTACGAATTGGCCCGCTGGAGATTTTATGATGCAAGGATAATCTTCAGCATGCTGCTTTGAAGGAATGTCTTTTTATGGCATTGAAATGCTTTTACTGAAATTTTATTTCATTTTTAAACTGCACAGAAATTTACAAATTTCTCATCCAAATATGCACCTTCTGTTTTGCACCCATAACCTGGATTTGCACTGATTTCAATGAGATGAGAATTTATTGTCATATACATGAGTACAATGTACAGATGCAATTAAATTCTTGCTCCCACTCAAATACACAAGACATACCAATTACCATAGGATAAATTAAATTACCACAATATGCCAAGATAGAAAAATAAATAACAAAATACAAGGACCAATAATTAAATATTCTCAATTGCAGATAGTGCATTTCAATAGCGTACAAGTTCAAGTTTTTTTTTATCACCTGGTTGTTTCATTGGGTTGTAGTAGTACAATGTTCTCTGGTCCACAGTGCAGACACACACACACAGACACAGGGCTCCTGTCATCTTTACTTTAAGACACGCGCCCCGCGGTGAGTTGTAGGCACGGGGTGATGCCACTTCCAATTCCGGGTGTTCAGGCCAGAAGGGATTTAAAAGAGGAAGCAAATTTAAATGAAGAGCTTTTGCTGACTAACACAATGTCTGGTGAATTCATTTAGTAGCTCAACTGGAGTAGTTGCTACACAACATCTTTAAACGCCTTCCTTGCTATTTTCTCCAGCCTCACTAACAGGTGTTTGAATCTATTGTCATTGATAACATGTCTGATTTGTAGACCTACAAAAATGGCTTAATTAATCTTGGGATCAGTTATTCTTGGAAACTTCTGTCTCAAATAGCAAAATTCATAACCTTCCTTGTTCATTAATTTCATAATTTTTCTAATCAATCCAAGTTTTACATGAAGAGGAGGCAGAAATATCTTTGTTGGGTCAACAAGTGGTTTATGTGCCACATTTTTCTGATCAAGAACCAAATGCTTACAGAGCAGGCAATTTTTTTAAAAAATGTAATGTGACTCTTTTGCATGGGTATCCCATTCACAAATGAAACAGTACTTGGTTTATCCAAGCTGCATTCCTAGTAGCAGTGCCAATACTTTTGGATCACCACTGATGTTCCAGTTCCAGTATATTACCTGAAAAACTTTTGAATTGGCATGCATTCAGTCTATATTAACATAATGCGCAGCATCTGTATATGTGAGCTGCTCTTATAGCTTGTCTGTATCTATCCTGACTAAGCATGCCCAGGTCTAAGACATCATTTGCATAGCATCTGCATTGAGTCCATGCCCAGTCATGCTTGGACTGATCAAAACAGTTCGCTTTGTGGGCAATATACTTTCTTTTCATCTTTCTTTGGCTTGGCTTCGCGGACGAAGATTTATGGAGGGGTAATGTTCACGTCAGCTGCAGGCTCATTTGTGGCTGACAAGTCCGATGTGGGGAGGCAGACACGGTTGCAGCGGTTGCAAGGGAAAATTGGTTGGTTGGGGTTGGGTTTTTCCTCCTTTGACTTTTGACAGTGAGGTGGGCTCTGGGGACTTCTTCAAAGGAGGTTGCTGCCTGCCGAACTATGAGGTGCCAAGATGCACGGTTTGAGGCGATATCAGCCCACTGGCGATGGTCAATGTGACAGGCACCAAGAGCTTTCTTTAGGCAGTCCTTCTACCTCTTCTTTGGTGCACCTCTGTCTCGGTGGCCAGTGGAGAGCTCACCATATAACACGATCTTGGGAAGGCGATGGTCCTCCATTTTGGAGATGTGACCTACCCAGCGCAGTTTGATCTTCAGCAGCGTGGATTCGATGCTGTCGGCCTCTGCCATCTCGAGTACTTCGATGTTGGAGATGAAGTCGCTCCAATGAATGTTGAGGATGGAGCGGAGACAACGCTGGTGGAAGCGTTCTAGGAGCCGTAGGTGATGCCGGTAGAGGATCCATGATTCGGAGCCGAGCAGGAGTGTGGGTATTACAACAGCTCTGTATACGCTAATCTTTGTGAGGTTTTTCAGTTGGTTGTTTTTCCAGACTCTTTTGTATAGTCTTCCAAAGGCGATATTTGCCTTGGCGAGTCTGTTGTCTATCTCTTTGTCGATCCTTGCATCCGATGAAATGGTGCAGCCGAGATAGGTAAACTGGTTGACCATTTTGAGTTTTGTGTGCCCGATGGAGATGTGGGGGGGCTGGTAGTCATGGTGGGGAGCTGGCTGATGGAGGACCTCAGTTTTCTTCAGGCTGACTTCCAGGCCAAACATCTCGGCAGTTTCCGCAAAACAGGACGTCAAGCGCTGAAGAGCTGGCTCTGAATGGGCAACTAAAGCGGCATTGTCTGCGAAGAGTAGTTCACGGACAAGTTGCTCTTGTGTCTTGGTGTGAGCTTGCAGACGCCTCAGATTGAAGAGACTGCCATCCGTGCGGCACCGGATGTAAACAGCATCTTCATTGTTGAGGTCTTTCATGGCTTGTTTTAGCATCATGCTGAAGAAGATTGAAAAGAGGGTTGGTGCGAGAACGCAGCCTTGCTTCACGCCATTGTTAATGGAGAAGGGTTCAGAGAGCTCATTGCTGTATCTGACCGACCTTGTTGGTTTTCGTGCAGTTGGATAACCATGTTGAGGAACTTTGGGGGGCATCCGAGGCGCTCTAGTATTTGCCAAAGCCCTTTCCTACTTACGGTGTCGAAGGCTTTGATGAGGTCAACAAAGGTGATGTAGAGTCCTTTTTTTTGTTCTCTGCACGTTTCTTGGAGCTGTCTGAGGGCAAAGACCATGTCAGTAGTTCCTCTGTTTGCACGAAAGCCGCACTGTGATTCTGGGAGAACATTTTTGGCGACACTAGGTATTATTCTATTTAGGAGAATCCTAGCGAAGATTTTGCTTGCAATGGAGAGCAGCGTGATTCCCCTGTAGTTTGAGCAGTCTGATTTCTTGCCTTTGTTTTTGTACAGGGTGATGATGATGGCATCACGAAGGTCCTGAGGCAGCTTTCCTTGGTCCCAGCAGAGCTTGAAAAACTCATGCAGTTTGGCATGCAGGCAATATACTAATATACTTAATAATGACAGGAAATCACAAAAATAACATAGTTAAAGATGTTGCATGATAGAAAATTTTTAAGGCTATTTTTATGATCAGCAGCCCAAATCCGCAAAATTCACCCAAAAGTGTTCAGGAAGCAAAATATTCATTGTTCGGTGTAATCTCCAACCCAAAATATTACAAAAGAACCAAAAAAATAATGTTATCATCTTCCAAAATTCTATGAATTACAGAAAGGTTTCTTTAGATTGGAGGGTGACAAATTTATGCATATTATTTCAAAATGATGACATGGAATTACAGACAATTCCGCCTAACAGAGTAGCAAGGAAAATGTTATCATCTGTTGTAATATTGTGATGTCTTCTAAGACGGTGCTTCTCAGCCATCTCTCACCTGCAGAGCACCTCATCTATTTTACAAAGGTTGACCGAAAACCAGAACAGGTAACTAGATGATCAGGACAATGCAGGCAAATCCCATTTAACATTTAAGAAATGACAGCAGCTTCCTGATGGGAAACCCAACACAACAGTCACTCCAAACAGGGATGGCATTCGCACACATCGGATGCAGCGAAACAATTAATACCTGTGATTCCCATTGGTGATAAACAGTACTCACGACCTCTCACTAATCAGCAGATACAGCACCCCAATTGGTGGCAGAAATATTACAATTATAGTGAACAAGTCACAATAGTCCTTCTTCGGCATGTACTACTATAAACCCCCATCATCAACCCTTTAATAGCATGCACCTCCAGCATTATCCACAACTCCCCGCCTGCAGAAGAGCCAAGGTTCATTCTCAGGTGAAAATAGGAAGAGCTGCTCCATGTGATGGGCTTTATACTGCAGCCGCTGAAGGGGCCGACATGGGTATGTCCAAAACAGGCAAGGTGATTAAGAGAACCAATCCCAAAGTGTGTGCTCACCTATGGTTGATCTAGGCCTTGATTGGAAGGTGAGGTGACTTCTGACAAGGCTCCCACTGAAGGGTTCATATGATCCTTCTTGTTACATACGGGCATACTCCATCGCTGCCATAACTATCCTGTCCCCTCTTCCCTGTCGTCTTACTGTCCCTGGTTATACTGGCCTCTGCCACCAAAGCTGCTCCAATCAGTATTTTGTGTGTCACTGGCCATGCCTCTGCCGACTCTACACTACCCACAGCTTTCATGGACAACCATATTAGATTAGATATTAATGTAGATTTTATTTTTATTCATTCACAGGTAATGAACATCACCAGCAAGGATGAAGCATTTACTGTCCATTCATGAACTTCATTGAAGGGGGGTTTTAAGGCACTTCAAACGGCAATTAGGAACCAACAACGTGGCCAAGGGTTTGGAATCGCACAGGCTCAACAAGGTGGATCATGTGACCCTTTCAGCAGGAGTCTAGTCAGAAGTCACCTCACCTGGCACTCAAGGCCTTGTTCAACCACAGGTGAGCACACACCTTGTGATTAACTGTATCTAAGCCAGTCCCTCCAATCAGCTGGAACAGCTCTCTCTCTTTTCTCAATTTCCCCAACAGTGTGGCCAAGGACTTACAATCTCACAGGCAAATAAAATGTTAGTTAAACAAATTTATGGTAACCCAATAGTCTTATGGTTACCATGACTATAACAGGTGTCTAGGAGTAGGACAAAAACATTGTGCTCGCAACAAATCAGATCAGTGAAAATAATTGGCTGAAAGCAAGTACAGAGCAACATTAGCATTTATTTCTAATCAGAAAGAAAGATTCAATTATGAAATGTAACAGAAAATGTACAAAACACTTAACAGGTCAGCCAGCATCTGTGGAAGGAAAGTCAAGGTGACACATTGTCCAAAACTGGATGCTGCCTGACCCAGTGAGTTACTCCAGCTTTTAAAGTTTTTCTTTTAGATTTATGGCATCTGTTTTTTTTTAAGTTTGACTTTAATTTATTTATAATTTTTTTATTCTTCAACCCCTTTGCAGTACAGTAACCAAACAAAAAGCACCAAATCTTAAAGGCACTCTCCCTGTGTCAGCATTATAATTGCCATGGACAAGAGAGAGTTCAATTGAGACTCACATGTTATAGGCCACCATACACCTTTTTTTCAGGTAAAGACGCAGACAAAACAAGCCTGTAGAGAAAAATAACAATTGGATGTAAATTTCCTACTCTTTTTGGCTTGGCTTCACGGACGAAGATTTATGGAGGGGTAATGTCCACGTCAGTTGCAGGCTCGTTTGTGGCTGACAAGTCTGATGCGGGACAGGCAGACACGGTTGCAGCGGTTGCAAGGGAAAATTGGTTGGTTGGGGTTGGGTTTTTCCTCCTTTGACTTTTGACAGTGAGGTGGGCTCTGCGGTTTTCTTCAAAGGAGGTTGCTGCCCGCCGAACTGTGAGGCACCAAGATGCACGGTTTGAGACGATATCAGCCCACTGGCGATGGTCAATGTGGCATGCACCAAGAGCTTTCTTTAGGCAGTCCTTCTACCTCTTCTTTGGTGCACCTCTGTCTCGGTGGCCAGTGGAGAGCTTGCCATATAACACGATCTTGGGAAGGCGATGGTCCTCCATTCTGGAGACGTGACCTACCCAGCGCAGTTTGATCTTCAGCAGCATGGATTCGATGGTGTCGGCCTCTGTCATCTCGAGTACTTTGATGTTGGAGATGAAGTCCAAAGCCCGCTGCGCAGCTCAGACGACAAAGTCCTCCTCAGCGACAAGATCTCCATCCTCAACCGATGGTCAGAATACTTCCAATCTCTTTTCAGTTCCAACTGCTCAGTCCAAGAATCTGCCCTGCTCCAGCTCCCTCAACAGCCCTTAAGGCTAGAGCTGGATGAGGTCCTCACCCGGGAAGAGACGTATAAGGCAATTGAACAACTGAAAAGTGGCAAAGCAGCAGGTATGGATGGAATCCCCCCCAGAGGTCTGGAAGGCTGGCGGCAAAACTCTGCATACCAAACTGCATGAGTTTTTCAAGCTCTGCTGGGACCAAGGAAAGCTGCCTCAGGATCTTCGTGATGCCATCATCATCACCCTGTACAAAAACAAAGGCGAGAAATCAAACTGCTCAAACTACAGGAGAATCACGCTGCTCTCCAATGCAAGCAAAATCTTCGCTAGGATTCTCCTAAATAGAATAATACCTAGTGTCGCCAAAAATGTTCTCCCAGAATCACAGTGCGGCTTTCGTGCAAACAGAGGAACTACTGACATGGTCTTTGCCCTCAGACAGCTCCAAGAAACGTGCAGAGAACATAACAAAGGACCCTACATCACCTTTGTTGACCTCATCAAAGCCTTCGACACCGTGAGTAGGAAAGGGCTTTGGCAAATACTAGAGTGCCTCGGATGTCCCCCAAAGTTCCTCAACATGGTTATCCAACTGCACGAAAACCAACAAGGTCGGGTCAGATACAGCAATGATTTCCTACTCACTGCTGTATATACTGTGTGAAACTCCAGTCAATCATATCATTTCCCTAGACTACTGAGCTGAAGTGAATTAATACCACCGTGGATCCCCAATCAACTTCCTGCTGACTTGATCTTTTCAAATCCAACTACTTGAGTCACCTGATTCCAACTGCCCGGTTCTGCTTTCAGATAAAATTCCTGTTGACGTCTGCTACAAGTCTTTAGTAAGAAAGGACGTACCCAGTCTTCTAAAGCTGTTTTCTGCCTCAATCACAAGTCTGCCTGCACAGAATGCAGTGAGTTGCAGAGTTGTACTGTGCTCCATTGTGAAATGAGTTGCCTTTCAAACAGCATGTAAATGCTTGACATCTTCAGTTTGAGCTACTTGTTCTTTGTTTTCAGGACCTGGAACTCCAATTTATGTTGGGTTGCCAGTGTAGAATTGATTGGTCTGCAAGTGGAATTGACCGCATTTAGGACAGGCAAAGATGGATCCCAACCGGAAGTACACTGTTTTTGATATGACTGGTAATCGTTTCACTCCGAAAATCTCGCAGACACAATCTATTTTCAGTTTTCCACATTGTAGGTCATGTAGTTCTGGAAGAGGAAGAGTGCTGTACAATTGTACAGCAGGTTTATTTAATCCACTCAATTTAAATTTGCAGCTGCTCTGGGTTCCAATATTCATGCAGTCTTGGGGATCACGAGGCCAGGAGTAGAACATGTAAGGTGGAGAGTCGGTCCCTGGGACCTCTCTGAGCTTCTCCCCTTCTCTTCTGCCAGTGTGAGCTCCGTCACCTTCCTGATGTTTTTCACACAGTTCTTGCTCCAGGTGAAGCCTCAGCTGGAATTCTTGCCTCCTTTATTTCCACAGCGGCTATCAGTAAGATATTTCAGAAATTAATACCCCATTTTCCGCCACCACGCAGCTGCAGCTGAGTTTTTTCCTTAAAAAAATATATCGAAGAGGTTTGTTGAGTGAGACCATTCTTCTCCAAATCCACACCACCTGCTCTTCCCATTTGCAGACCATGTGCTTTCTTTAAGATAATTGATTCCTTTTATTTCTGTGTGGATATGTGGGGCAAAGATTCATTTTCTTGAAGATTATTATGAGGTACAGCGTACCTATTGCCAGTCTTATGATACCTTTTTCTTCTCACATGCGACATTATCCCAAGACACTCTCTCATAATAAACATAACCATTAAATTCATTTTGTCTCAGTCACTCTCAACAGTTGAGAATTAGCGACATCAGTCTCCAGATGCTACTTGCATCAGAAAAGTCTCTCTGGAAGATTTCCATTCCACACCGCTATTTCCACTCACACATGCCCAATCTTGTTCCGTCATTGCTTCAAGGAAATGACTGAATACACTCCACACATTCTGGGCCACCCCCCCACCCCCCCCCCAATCCCCATCGCATATTTAAGGTTTTCATTGCTATTAGGACTACTGTCTCAGTTAAGATATTTTTATTCAGCCATGTTTCATTCACTTCTGGTCAAAGAACTGCAAATATAGAAAAAAATGAAACATAAGAACAAGCCTTTTAGCCTAAGATGTTTTGTGCTCAACCTAATGGCAAATTAAAATCTCTTTCTGCCTGCATCTGATCCATTTCCTTCCATTCCCTGCACATTTATGTGTCTGTCTAGAAGCCTATTAAATGTCTCTGCTCCCAGCACTAATCCTGCTAATCCATTTTCCAGGCACCTACCATTTCACTGGACAGCAACATTTTTCCAAAAGGTTTGTTTCCTGAAAAAAAATTGGGTATTATGATAGACAACTTCAAGCTGAACTCAAAAGATAATTTCAAATTTGCGGTATCACATAGGAAGTTGGAGAAACCTTAAATTAATTTTAGTGAATTTAACAGGTTTAATTGCAAAATGATGCTGGCTCATTGCATTAGTTCAACTGATCTAAAAATGTTTTTTTCTGCTGATATTCATTTGTACTCAGCATCTGATGCCTATCGTGTCAGTGTCTAACAATAGTTAGCCAGTATCGATGGATTCCTGCTGCCTTGATACTGCATTTCCATGGTCATAATTAAATATTCCGACCAGATCAGAAGGGAAGAAGTCCAAGTGGGAATGCATAAAATGAATTTTCAATGATGTGTTGTATTTCATGGTTTTGTAGACTTAAAATATGACAGAAAATCACAAAAAATAGATTATATCTAAAAAACAGTACGTAAGAGCTTTCTTGGATAGTGACATCAGGTATCCTAATTCAATATTGACTTTTAACATGTCTGGCTCTTTGTCCTCTGCATGCTTAGATCCCATGTCAAGTTCAAAGTAATCAGGTTGTGGTTGTTATTAACCAGTTCAACAATAGCACATTCTTCATTTTCTTTACTTTGTCTGATTACTTGTTGCTGAGTCAAACCTTGTGATTTAGTTGAGTTGGAAGAAACGATGCATTCTGTTTATTCTTTCTGGTTGACACACTGGCTTTCCAAATTTATATTTGATTGTAATGTTGTGTTAATATCTCCCTTTTTCCTCATTAAGATTTTATGCCTTCTCTTTCTGAATTATAGATGATAATTCCATGACTTTTGATCTATTTGGATCACATGTGCTTTTATAATATAATCCAAAATTCTTTGTCATACTTAGCGCTTGCTCTCTTTCACCCATTTGCTCTATTTCCCTGTGTGCAAGTCAATGTCTGACCATTTTTTCCTTTCAGAAGTGAACCTAACTTTGAGGAGTGAAATGCTGAATGGCTTGTCATTTATTCATTGAAAAGTAGGTAGCTAATAGAAATAATAAAAGATCTCCTGAATCACATCTGAAATGCACTAAAGGGAAGCCCAGAAAGCTAAGATGGTGAATGTAAGAGATTTTCAGTTGGTCACAGATGGTACAAGTAGAAACAGAAGGTTTGTCCCCATCTTTTGTTATGGTTGTGACTTGTGAATTTTAGAGATGTCAGGAAGAGCAATTTGCAAGAAACATATACATGTCATGGTTAAAGTTCAAAGCTAAAGCTTTTTATGCTAGAGAGCTGAGAGACAGAGGCTTTTACAGTGCATTGTATATTGTTGTATTGTATATTGTATTGTATATTGTTGTATTCTTGTGATATGTTATATTATTTACAATGCATTAAATTATAGTAATGTTTAGTTAAATCTGTGTTGTATTGCTTTTTGAGTCTCATTGAGCTTTACCCAGACAGATTCAAGCTGATCATGGAGAACAAGGTTAAGAGACCACTACCAATGTCTTTTCTCCAACCTGTAGGTCCAAAGCTTGACTTGATAACTTCAACCTTGAACGTCTTCTGGACTTGCTTTGTCCGATGAGACACAACTGTTCAAAACACAACTGATTGCAGGTTGCTCCAACACTCCTATTCTTTCATCAATCCCTTTCCTGCACATCCACACTGACGCATAGCTGACACATTGCTTTTTACAATGTATGGAGTGAGAAATCCTATGACTCCAGTTTCTCAATGGAGGAGTAAATCTGTAATCTGAATGATGTGCCAGAAACAATGTGTAGGACAGTGGTTCTCAACCTTCCCTTCCCACTCACTTACCAACTTAAGCAATCCCTTGCTAATCACAGAGCACTTATGGCATAGGGATTGCTTAAAGTGGTATGTGAATGCAAAGAAAAAAGTTGAGAACCATGGGTATAGGATGTCAACTGCAAAGGGACTGGAAATTTAGTTTGATCTTGCTTGCTATGCAAGTGTTGATTGCTCGTTAGAAAATATTTTGTCCTTCATGTCAATTATGTATTGTAGGAAAAAAAAATCGTAAGTTCAAGTTCAAGATAAAGTTTATTATCATCTGATTGTACAAGTTCAACCCGACCAAACACCATTCCCCAGTCATCGGTACAAAAACATTCAAACATACATCCAGACATGCACTTATATACATTTATAAAATAAAATAAATATTAATAAATGGTAGAGTCTCAGAGGGTTTGTATGAGCAGTTAATTTCATTCACACAGCATTCTCACTGCCTATAGGAAGAAGCTATCACTCAGCCTTGTGTTTCTGGCTCTGACACTCCTGTATCTCTTTACTGTTGGGAATAGCTGAAAAATGGTGTATGTGATGTGGTAGGGGTCCTCAATGATTTTGTGAGCCATCTACAAACAACAATCCCGGTCGATCACGTTGATGGACAGACGGAGACCCCAGTGATCCTCTCTGCTGCTTTTATGGTCCAATGCTCTATAATGACTATACCACAATGTGATGCAGCTGGCCAGGATGCTCTGGATAGAGCTCCTGGAGAAAATTGACAGGTTGATGTTTGACAGCTGCACAATTTGAATTTATTGACTATATTTCCCCCTAACATGCATCCTGACCTCCACCCCAGACTAGATCTCAAGTTAACCTCATGAGTATTGAATATTTTGCTACCTTCCACATCCTAAACTCTCCCTTCTGCCCATGCCTCTTCACAAAAGGATCAAACATCACTAGAAACTCATGTTGATTTTTCAATGTTGGAAATCAATGAATTTGTATGTTTGATCTGTTTTGTGTTTAAGTGGAATGAATGTTAAGTGCGAAATCCAGGCTTATTATTAAATCTTCAAAAGTTGTACTTCACGCTAACTGCTTGTTAATACATAAAAGTTGGACTTTAATCAGTTTTTGTGAACTGAGCCATTCATCTGTGAGTCAAAGAACCTGCTAAACAAAGTTCCTGCTTCAATTAACAAGGTGATCTGGAACAGCAAACAATCAAGATAGTCTAATTTAGGAGATAAAACCAGCTGAAATGAAAGTAAAGACAAAAATAGTAAAAACACCGAAATGCTGGAGGACTCAGCTGGCCCTTTCATCGTCTATAGGAGACAAAGATATATTGCCAACGTTTTGGGTCTGAGCCCCTCTTCAAGGGAAAAACAAAGGCAGCAGGATATATCAGAAAGTCTCAGAATTCAAACAATGGGGGAGGAATCCAGACCAACGAAAGGTGTTAAATGAATGGGATAAAGGATTAGGTAGAATTTATCAAGTTTATGTGAAAGAAGACAAGGAATGGAAAGACAATGGGGTGGGGGAGGGGGTGGGGAGCAGAGAGTGGGGGTGGGTTTAATGAAAGCCAGAGAAGGCTAGATTAATGCCATCTGGTTGGAGAGTGCCCAGTCAGACGATGAAGTGTTGTTCCTCCAATTTATGGGACATCTCAGTCTGACAGTAAATGAGACTATGGTCAGACATGTCAGCAAGGGAATGGGATGGAGAATTGAAATGGGTGACCACTGGGAGATCCACACTATTGCAGTGGATAGAGGTGAGGTGTTCAACAAAATAATCTCCCAGTCTGCTTCCAGTCTCTCCAATGTAGAAGAGACCTCCGAGGGAACACCAGGTGCAGTAGACATCCCTGGGAGTTTTATAAGTGAAATATTGCCTTACTTGAAAGGACTGTTGGGGCCCTGAATGGAGGAGGCGTGGGCACAAGTGGAGCATCTCCTGCAGTCACAGAATATTTATTTTGCTTCTCCCATTTATTGATGTCCTATCTGATGAAAGATCTTCCCGGATTCTTACCTGAACCTTGCAAAAGAAGTGATGAAAACTTGGCTGAATGGTGCACCAACAACAACTTTGCACTCAATGTCATCAAAACTAAGGAGCTGATTGTTGACTTCAGGAAGGGAAAACCAGAGGTGTATGATCCAGCGATCTTTGGAGGATCAAAGGTGGAGAGGGTGAACAAGTTTAAATTCTTGGGAATCTTACCTCGGAGGACCTATCCTGGACTGTCGGACTCTGGCTTTACCTTACTCTTAAATTAGTCTATGTGTAGTCTGAGTCCAGCGTGTTCTTTGAATGAAGTGATAGGAGAAGGTATTCGGTTCAACAGTCAATTTATTACACAGCACAAGAATAAAACTTAACAGAGCTCTGGGTCAATCATTAGTTCATAGGTCACCTGCACAGTGAGCTACTCCCTGAGACTGACCCCTATTGCCCAGTTGGCTCAGTTTATATAGATCAACCTTATCATACGGAACAAAAGTTGGCTTCCTTTGCTAGATTTCATTATCATACAGAACAAAAGTTGTCTTCCTTTGCTAGATCTTTTTGCATAAGGGTTATCACAAGTCATCTCCTGTTTTGCAGATATCTGGGGTGTAGCACTCCCATCTTAATCCTCCAGGCCAGACTATCCTGTTGTGTTGATCAGAAATTAATTCATCCCCAGATATTTCTAATCACCATTCTGTTCTTGTCTGGCCAATTTCTGCTGTTCTCTTTAACACCTCCTCCTGCCTTAATCTTCCTCCTAGACTGGTTTTCCATTCCCTTTGTTTCTTGCAGGCCATTCTTTGTTCTGATCTGGCCTGTGTCTCCTGTGCTACTCACCACCTCCTTTAGTTTGAGCGTTCCTCCTAAATCGTTTTATGCATTTCCTCTCCCTGTATTTTGGAGCAGACAATTTTGCTCAGCCAACTTTGCTCCATGCTGTGATTGCCACTTAATCACATTCCTCTTTTCCCCTGAACCATGCAGTAAATATACACTTATTAATTAATCATTTATTTCATAATGTTTTAACCCCTAGATTCCAACAGGACCCAACACACTAATGCAATCTTGAAGAAAGCATGCCAGCCCCTCTTCTTCCTCAGAAGTTTGCAGAGGTTTGGATGACATCGGAACCCCAGCCAATATCGACAGATGTGCAGTGGAAAGTGTGCTAATCGGCTGCATCGTGGCCTGGTATGGGAACACCAATAGCCCCTGAGCATAAAGCCCTGCAAAAGCTTGTGGGCACAGCCCAGGACATCACAGGCAAAACCTTCCCCACCACCAAGAACATCTACGTGCTTCGCTACCGTCAGAGAGTGGCAGTAATCATCAAGGATTCACATCACTCTGTTCTTGCAGCTACCATCGGGAAAGGGATATGGGCACCACAAGACTCGCAGCACCAGGTTCAAGAACAGCTCCTGCCCCCTCCATCATCAGACTCCTCAACAACAGCACTCGATCGGGGACTCTCATTTAAGGACTCTTACTTTTGCACTTTGTTTTTTTTTCTCTCTGTATTGCACAGTCAGCATGTTTACTTTTCTTTATTTGTTTACAGGTGAATGTTGAGTGCAGTTTTTTTTTGCACAGTGGCAATTCTTCCTCACCCATAGGAAGAAGAATCTCAGGATTGCATGTGATGTCATATATATATTCTGAAAATAAATCTGAAATCCAATCATTAATGGAAAGAAACCATGCTTCTGATGGACAATGAACTGAATGAATACACAAATGCTGGAGAAACTCAGCAGGTCCTGCAGCGTCCATTGGAAGCAAGGACATATAGCCAACATTTTGGGCCTGTGACCTTTATCGAAGTATGATCAAAAAGCAGGCAGGTACCCAAACAAAAAGGTTTGGGGAGGAAGGAGAAGGGGCAGGAGGAGGGGCACAGGCCAACAGCTAAAAAGCTGTAGACATAGATAGGAGGGGCTGGAGGAAAGTCTGAGAGTTGATCAGGGGAGGGGGATTTGCAGAGCTGGAGGAAAGGAGACATAGGGATAGGAGACAAGAGAGAGACAAGGGGAGGGGAGCTTGAGTAAAGGAGACATAGGGATAGAGGACAAGAGAGAGACAGGGGAGGGGAGCTCGAGTAAAGGAGACATAGGGATAAGGGACAAGAGAGAGACAAGGGGAGGGGAGCTTGAGTAAAGGAGACATAGGGATAGAGGACAAGAGAGAGACAAGGGGAGGGGAGCTCAAGTAAAGGAGACATAGGGATAAGGGACAAGCGAGAGACAAGGGGAAGGGAGTTTGAGTAAAGGAGACATAGGGATAGAGTAAAGGAGACATAGGGATAAGGAACAAGAGAGAGACAAAGGGAGGGGAGCTTAAGTAAAGGAGACATAGGATAGGGAACAAGAGAGAGACAAGAGGAGGGGAGCTCGAGTAAAGGAGACAGAGGGATAGGGGAACAAGGGAGAGAGGGGTGGGGGGAGGAGGGGCCTAACAAAGAAGTAATTGTTAATGCCGTCTAGTTGGATGGTACCCAGAAGAAATACGAGGTTCCTCCAATTTGCTGATGGTATGGGAATGGGGCAGGGAATTGAAATAGATTGCCTCTGTGAGATCCCTGTTATTACAGCTGACAGAGCGCAGGAGCTCAATGAAGTAATCTCCCAGCCTGCGTGTAATCTCTCCGATGAGAGGAAACCACAATGGGTGCTCCCGATGCAGTAGATGACCCGTGGAGATTCACAAGTATTGCTTCACTCGGATGGACTTGTTTGGAACCTCGAATTATGGTGAAAGAGGAGGTGTGGGTTCAAATGTTGCATTTGCTGCAGTCATGGGGAGGTAAGGTGATGATGAGGGGCTGACTGACAAGAAGGGCATTTGAATGGAAATCTAGTTTTTGAATTTGTATTACTTTCTTCTTCCTGCTTCCTATTTTTAAATAAATTTCCAATCTTTTTTTATAAAATAATTGTTGTTCTTTAATCATTCACACTTTGATTTCTTATTTTTCTTTAAATGATTGCTGAGATGATGGATGGAAGGCTAAGCTGATGGTGTTGATCTTTCTGAATAAATCTCACCAAAACGGTTCAGACAAATTCCATTGAAGAATAATAGCGATTTTGTAATGTCTATGTGGGTCAATATCTTATTAAATCCGAATTGATCTGGGTCTGAATACTATTATCTGAGGTTCTGTGACGGTTTTCTTCCTGACCTCCGAAGCATGCTTTATTGAAGCAATGACGAAGCTTTAATGAATAAATTCAATACTCATTATCATTCGACCTAAATCCAATTGATTTTTCGTCATGGGGTTGAGAGTCAGATGAATTCCAAACTGCAGTGAACCCAGTTTGTATTCACGTGCCACAAAATCTTTTGGCTTGTAACTCATCGTTACCACATAAGGGCTGTATTACCGTTACATCCAGTGGTATGTGTCTCTGCACATTGTAAATCAAGTTAAAATGAAGGTTTGGGCAATTAATACATTTTCTAATTTGAATTTCTTTTTATAAATAAGTGCCTGGCCATTTATTTTTTGGCTAGGAAGCCAATTAATCTTAAATTAATTTTATTTTTTTTATCTTGATTAACCTCAGTTGCTATTGAACATCTATTTTCTAAATCTCTCCAGAAATGTATCCATTTGTCCTTCATTTCTTGTCTTTCTTTGATGGTGTTTATTGGACAGGTACATTATTACAGTTTGTATATAAAGGTCCCAACTGACTTCTCTTCACAATATGACCCTCCTAACAATCATTTTGCCTGTTAAGTGATTGGTTTGAATAAGTCTTATTAAATTCCTGCATAATCTTTAACATCTCAATTAAATCAACAGGAAGTAATAAAGATAATTATTTTAAAAATTCATTTTCCTTCTGTCCAAAAGGCTAGTCAAGTATCGTTTTACTGATTGGCTGTGTAAAGTTTCAAACTAAAAGTTAACTCCTAATTGGATAAACAGGACTGCAAATAGATTCATACTGTTACTTCAGTATGTTACATGTCTCTTCATTCATTAAGAATAGCTTGCTGGTGATTTTCCTATTACTTGGCACCATTTTGCCTTGAAGGTAAAGAGGTTCTTTCTTGGCAAAGCAGAATTTCTGTCAGTGTTTATTACCGTATGTACTCGTCTATTCCATGTGAAAGTCGACCCTACACCACCCACCCTCCCCAAATTTGATTTAAAAAATTAGTCTAAAAAACAACTATTACACGAGTATATATTATAAATCCATGCTTTATGCAAGAATTTCATATTTGTCCTTTGTCCCACGTACATTCAACAACCAAAGCCAGCTGGCAATTTTACTGATACTAAATAACATGCTGTAGTGTCACCCATTCATTCATGAAAAATAATATTCACCTGATAGGCTCGCTGCATTGTGCCACAGATTTTTGTTGCTGTGCTAATTATTTTACACATACCCACATGGAATTTTATTAGCCATCTGGAATGGGCACAATTTGAGGAAGGGATTGGATGCAACTTTCTTCTGGGAATAATCTGTTTATTTTTGCAAGATTTGCAAAGACACTAAAATAAAAACTATTTTCCTATGATTTTTCTTGGACAAAAGTTGAAAGTTTCAAAGCTATTATAAAATCCACTTATTTAAAATTATTTTAAATCATTCACTGAATTAACTTGTCTCCATATGAAGATGTTGATTAGCGTAGCAGTTAGCGCAATGCTGTTACAGCGCGAGCGATCGTGACCAGGGATCTGTTACGTTTTTGTACGTTTCCCTGTGTCTGCATAGGTTTTCCCTGGGTACTCCGGTTACCTCCCACTATTCGAAATGTACTAGGGGTTGTAGGTCAATTAGGTGTAAATTGGGCAGTATGGACTCATGATCCAAAAGGGCCTGTTACTGTCCAGTATGACTAAATTAAATTAAACACAGGGAAGAATCAGTGGGCCTACAGTTCACCAAAGTCCTCAAGGCTGGCTTACATATTACACTAGATCATCCTCAGATTGTACAGTTCATATAGAAACAGACCTCTGTGTTTGATTGGAAGAAAATGCATTGCAGGCTGCTGTAATTGGTGAGTGAGGAGATTTACCATGGCCCTTGTGCTTAATGTGCCATAGTACTAGAGTGCTTTTCTGTTTTAGTGCAGCATTACCCAGTCCTGCGGTTAAAAGGAGTGAAAGAATTTCCAAGGAGTTCATAGCTTCTCCATTGCCGACCTCTGTTGTGTGTCCATGTGTTGATACACAAAAACCAGGACCTTCCTGGTTTCAAGCTAAAGCTTCAAGGAAACTTGGCAGAAATTCAACCCTCATTATGCAGCATGTGTTCCACTGGCATATGGTCACTTTGTTACTGTTTTTGAATTAAACCTCCATCTCTGGGTAAATGACCTCAATGCTTTGCTTCATCATGGGAGAGAGGCAGAACTAATGAAGAAACCCTGTCAGACTTTTGTAGGGTCCTGTTACAAACTATTGCCTATCCAGGCCATTGGTCCAGTAACTCCTGCAACCTGGAGAATACAAGAAATGAAGATGCTGGAATCTTGAGTAAACAATGAGAAGTTGAAGGGTCTCAGCAGCTCAGCCAACATCTACTGGGAGAAATACAGTCAATGTTTTGGGTCATGATGTTTTATGATACTTGGGTACTTTGCAACTCCATTATTTGTAAGGCTGAACATTGACAAAGCCTCCATATTGCCAACAAGAAAATCCTGGATATAGAATACCTTCACATACAGGTGACTTGATACAAAAGTAAGAGCAGACCAAGAGGTGTGCCCCACTTGCCTTGAACATTACGGCATTAAAACTGTGAATAAAAATGGACAAAGACTCTTTGTCCTATTCTGCTCCAATGAGGTCTGTAACTAATATTTACAGAACAGGCCATAGCACAAGGCAGCCTGGAGACATCCAGAGTAAGAACAGTGACATCAGCTGGATCTAATCATTTTTGGATGCAGTTTCCTCAGTCCATGTGGCTACTTCATCCCTGACTCTGACACAGTTTAGCCCCTGTTGTGTATGAAGGTCAAGCAGCAAGTCTTGAACTTCCGGCATTCAAGGCACAAGGGCCATCCACGTACCCACAACAGCTCTACCCAGAGGCTAACCAAGAATTGTTTGATATCTCTCAACTAATGCTCTCAGAAAATCCTCAACACCCACAGAAGTGAAGTCGAATGTGGTTTGAAACACCACCTTCAATATTCTGTACATACTAATTTGTTCAAGGCCAACATTGCTGTGATGGAGCTGACAAAGAATTCCTAGAGGGTCTCAGCAGGCCAGGCACCATCCATGGGTAGATATGACAAGTTAATGTTTCTCCATTTCTACCAATACCCAGGCTGTTGACCTGATCTCTTCCTTCACCAATTATTTGTCTGCTCAAGATTCCAGTATCTGGAACTTGTGTATTTCTCTATTTCTGTCAAGGAACCATTCACTGAAGCCCACTGACCTGCTCCTTATCTGCAAGAGAGATTCGAACAAAATGACTGAATGCATCCAAAGCTGCTCAGAGTAAAGTCCAATGGATGCCAGATATTGTGTCAATGATCACCAGCTGAAACTGTCAGAGCACCCAGTTTTCCTCTGACACAGGCAGGGTCGAGGGACACATAAAGGGATCAAAAAGACAACTGGGCTGTCATAAAATTCCATCAGGACACATTCATTACTGAGCCAATAATGTGTGTTTGATATGATGGGGCTACATTCATTGGTCTAACTTAAGGTTCCATTTATTGTCACGTGCACAAATTACGCATTAACAGGGTGTGTCCTCCTGCACTGAACCACTGCTTACTTAGGGCTCGGGATTCTCAAAGTTTGGGCTACTGATCATTGCTAACACTATCTTGGATGTGGCCGTCTGAGGACATCGGTGAGAAAAGTGCAGCTGACCCTGTTCTATGTGTACTTTAAATCTGTATGAGGCTGACAGGCAGGGGTGCAGAGTTGCTGGGCCTCACCAGAGCACAGCTGCAGCACCTCAGTAGGGGGTGGGGGGACGGGGGGGGGCAGTGGGGGGACGGGGGGGGGCAGTGGGGGGACGGGGGGGGCAGTGGGGGGGAGAGCTCTGGCATGTCCTTGTCGTCATTTTCGGTGAGCACCAGCTCCTAAAAAATTAGCACTGCACCCCCACTGACCAGTGGGATGGCTGAGCAGTAGGACCCTGAGGAGGACCACAGAAAGGCTGTGACCTTGCTCTCTGCTTCTTCTGGGTCTGCACCAGTGGCATTGTAGCAGCTAATGCAGTGCCTCCATCTTGTTGATGATGTCCAATATCTGCAGAGATGACTGAAAGCTAGAGAGGAAGATGGAATTATGGACACAAGAAGAGCAAAAACTCTGAAGGTTCACCTTTTGAGAAGCAGAGAATACGGAGAAGCAGAAAAGGGCCCAGAGAAAACACAGGCCATTAAATGTTGTGACCTCTTGGCCTTGATCTGCAGCAGGTGTTAGGCTAGCAAAAACAAGAGGGCAGTGAGTTGAAGGAGTTTTAAAGGGGAATTGAGAGACTCTTTTAAATGGAGAATGGTTGATATCTGGAACACAGTGCCAGAAGTGGTGGTGGAATCTGATGTACACTGTTTGAGGCATTTAAATGGGCACAAACAGGCAAGGCCTAGAAAGACACAATTCTGATGTGAGCAAATAGGATTAACGTAGAAGGGCAAAAATGTCAGCATGGATATGATGGGCTATTTTCTGTGCTGTAGACTCTCTTATCCTCTGTCCGTATACCCATGCCAATGGGGCTCTGGAGCCACAGCAACATGGAGCTACCATCAATGCACCCACCAGCTTCCAGCGAATTGGAAGGCTGCCACACCCTGGAGGGAAAGTTCTATCAAAATTGAAACATGTAACACTCTTGTTATATCACCTGCAGGTCTAAATCTTGGAATAATTGTTGGCAGAACAATTAGATTTTAATCAAGCTGGGCATGTTAAAGGGCCAACAGTTACTGAAATCTTGGACTTCCCTCCATCTGAAAAATAACCTCTAATGACCCTTTTTTTAAAATTTATTTTTTTTATTTTTCACACTATGAACCAGACTGACCAAAATACATACAGACATTTTTCTCTTGAATATATACAGTGTCATTTTCTCCCCTTTCCCCTCCTCTCTCCCTCACCGCCCCTTCCCATTTATTCAAAGTTCAATCAATATATATGCCCTTTAATCAGTTGATATTAAATACTGATCTTCAGATTGTTTTCCTAATTGGTTTTTAAGAGGGGTATAATTTAAGTTGGTGACTGAGACAGCTGAAATGTAGAACTTGAATTACCAGTATTTCAAGGTTCATTCTAATTCAGGATTTTGGCACGATATTTTAGTAGTGCCTTGGTGCTTTGCAGGCACCTGCTAAAATCTGCTTGGGCACCATATCAAAATTGCTTTTTTTTTTGGCTGAAACTGTCAATACCTGTAATTTTGCCACATCAATATCACGCTCTTTATTCTTTGCTTACTTTCTCAATAAAGCTTTTGGGAATTTTGTTGCACTGTGAAATGCATTAGTAAAAATTCCCAAACAATTCTTTTTTTTTGTTTAGCATCATCTGAAGAGTCTGCAATTAAAAAAAAAGCTGGCCATTAATTAACTGGCTTCTATTACGTTACCTGGAGTCATTTCAGGATTTGGGCTCAAAATACTCCATTGGAATAAGTTTCAATGAGATACAGTTTGCTTTGCGTGCTATCCAGCAAATCTATCCATAAGTACTGGATAATAAAACAGAACAGAGTAGGAGTTATTGTCTGCAAACTTGCTGTCCAGATTGTGGATCTAGATGACAAGCTACACTGGTCCCAGCACCGATCCCTGCAGCACACCACTAGTCACAGGCCTCCAGTCTGAGAAGCTATTGTCCACGGCCACTCACTGGCTTCTCCCACACAGCCAATGTTTTTGAATATTTTAATATGAGATTTCACATCCAAAGTACAGAGAACCTATGGATAGATGTTAAAATTCTCAAAGATACACTACACTTAAAATCACCAATGCCTGAAGAGGGTGCACAAAATCAGTGAACCAGTGCGGACTCGAAAGGCCAACATGGCCTGTTTCCGCTCCGTAAATGGTTATATGGTTATATGGTTATATGATACATTAAACCCGTTAAACAATGTCGTCACTTAATAAAAATAAGCAAGAAATTTTTGTCTTTTACTTTAACATACTGAGTCAATTCATTACATTGTCTTCTCCTTCTGTCATATTAGGTGGTGGAGGTCCGTGGTAGGATTTCTCTGTTGTGTTTCATGTTTGGTTCCCATATTTGTTTGAATATTGTGATGTTATTTCTTAAATTATATGTTATTTTTTCTAATGGAATACATTTATTTATTTCTATGTACCATTGTTGTATTCTCAAGTTGTCTTCTAATTTCCAGGTTGACATAATACATTTTTTTGCTACAGCTAAGGCTATCATAATAAATCTTTTTTTGTACTCCATCCAAATCGAGTCCAAAATTCTTTATTTCTTATATTACTTAGAGGGAAGCTCTCTGGGTTGTTTGGTATATTGCTTTTTGTGATTTTATTTAATACCTGGTTTAGATCTTCCCAAAATTTTTTCACTTTCTCACATGCACAAATTGCATGTATTGTTGTTCCCGTTTTGTTTTTACAGCAAAAACATCTGTCTGATACTGTTGGGTCCCATTTATTTAACTTTTGAGGATAGCACTAGATAAATTAACAGAATGGTACAAACAAGGAGGCTTATAACTACCAAACTTTAAGAATTATTACAGAGCAGCATAATTAAGATAGCTATCAGATTTTTATCAAACAAAGGAAAAACCAGATTGGACCAAATTAGAGCTAGATAAAATAGGGGAGAAGGTACCTGAACATATACGATATAAGTGGGATGAATAGCTGGTGCAACATGGGAATTCACCAGTATTGCACCATCTGCTCAACATTTGGTAGAAGATTTACGTAGAAAGGAATAAAATAAATTATCAACTACCAAAATTAATATTGACACAAAATCAACTAATCTCTTTCACAATAGATAATTTTTCCTTCAGAGAATGGGAGAGAAAAGGGATCAAAAGAATAGAAAATTGTTTTTCGGGAAATAAATTATTATCTTTTGAACAAATGAAGGACAAATATAATATAACTCACAATACAATGTTTGCATACCACCAACTGAAAACCTACTTGAAGGACAAATTGGGAAACAGTCTGAGGTTACCAGAAGGAAGCAATTTTGAATATGTGATTACAGACACAATGATAATTAAAAAATTTATAACAAACACGTACATCAAACTGCAAGAAAAGGAGAACGAGGAAACAAACTGTAAACCTAAACAGAAATAGGAACAAGATCTAAACATAAAGATAAAGAATGAAACATGGGAAAAGCTATGCTCCGGAACTATGAGAAATACAATAAACATGAGGTTACGCATGATGGAATATAATTGGTTACACAGGCTATACATCACCTCTAATGACCCTTGATGGCTTTTTTCCTGATAAGGCCTGGACCATAATCACTGATTCCAGGCTTGGAATTGTTCTTGACTCATGCCACACCTCACACTTTGCTGCTTGATGCTGCATCAGGGAGGTCACCCATTTCCAAGCAGTGGTAACAATGGGTTTCTTTTCCTTTAGCCCATAGGAGCATGTGGATTGGGTACAGAGATCTGTCATCATTACTTACATAAACTGCTGGCAGTCAGAGAGTACACTCTTGTCCTTCACTGAGACCTTTCTGGTAATTTCTAATAAGGAGTGCCTGGCTGTACCCTTGCAGACTCTCTGCGGCCTTTCACACATTCTGAATATTGATATTGTAAGTCTAGTTCCTTCAAATTTCCTGGAGTACTCTCCTGTACGTTACCCATTATTGCAGTATTCATTCATACTGGAGGTACACTCCCCACTGCTGGAGGAGTATTGGTTGTAAAGTGATCTGTCCCTTTAAGGTCCAGTTGGAAAACACTGCACCTGGTGCGCTGCCTCGAAATTAAGAAATACCACAGCTATTTTCTTTTAAGCTCATCATCGAATTTCTTGCTCTTTATTGCAACTTGTACGAAAGTCATTGTCTCAACTTGCAATTCAGTTTCAGCTCTAAAAAAATCTACTATTTTAACGCAATCATTCCTTGGCTTGAAACCTTCCGATTTTTGTTTTCTCTCTCAGAACAGTTGCTGATAAAACTTTATATTTTCTTTGAAAATGAAACAAAACCACAGATGCTGGAAATCTGAAATAAAACAGATATGCTCAGAAATACTCAGCAGATCAGGTGACATCTTGTGGGAAGCGAAATGGGGGTGTCCTTTCAGGTCGAAGACCCTTCTTCAGAATTTGTGTAACATGCACTTTTTTTCTCTACTTTGACCTGTTAAGAATTTCCAGATTTTTCTATTCTTATTTAAATTCTATTCCACCAGCTCACCAACTGTTTTAACAAAACTTGAATAATAATTTATCTGAAAAGGCTTTGGAGAATTGTAGAGCTTTTTTCCCCTATGCCAAGACCTCTAAAACCCAATTGCACTATTTTCTCTGGTTTCAAGAAATGGTTCAAAACAAAGAAACTTCACATTCTCAGGGTATTCCAAAGTGCTTCTCAATTAATGTCAATAAATCTTTGACCCCATAATCCATAGTAAATGAACAATTCATCCATGTTGAAGAATGTGTTAGTGATGGCAGTACTTTTTTCTAAAAGTTTTAAAGCAGAGCTTTGAATATTCTTATATAGAGAAGGAGATTTTTTCAATTGCTGAAGGTATGCAATGGAGAGAGTGCAGTAACTCCAGGGTCTTTCTGATACAAGTGATTTTAAGTTTCTTTTAAAAAAAAAAGACTTGGATTTACTCAGATGTTCCGTTAAGTGAATAATCATAGATAACATTAGTATGTCTTATAAAGGAGATTTCAGTCTTGTGTGTTCCAGCTATGTATTTGTCACAATTTTATAGGACAAGTGGAAATGTCGTTCGTGCAATCTTTGAAGGGAACTCGGGAGGATTTTATTTTGCTGTAGCTATTAAATTCAAGGCTAAATTAGTACACAAAAAGAAGATGCCTTAACTTGCTTTCAAAATCAAGTGCAGGGATAAATTGACTATGGAGCAGGCAGTGTAAATTGATTGGGGGAACAGTTAGTATTCTGAATGCTAATTACATCTACCCTGGCAAATAATAGGTGCTTGGGAGCCAGGCTCACCAGAAGGCTGTTGATTGGTATTCTACGTAATGGAACACCACTGTACCTTAATCATGAATGGTTGACTTTGCTGACCTTGAAGGTCTTCAGGATATGTGATTTTAGACTGTTGACTTTATTTGGGAAGGAAAAAAGAGCAACGACTCTCGTGCCCTGATTGCTTGAAAACATTGAATAATTTCTCAAGTTTAAAAACTGATTTCAATAGTGCTTAATCTACTTTGGAATGATTTAAATAACGCTGTATTAATGCAAGATCTTAACCTTCCTTTTTTCTCCACTTCCACCAAGCTATTGCATTCAGTGATACTTCTGTAGTTTCAGATTGTTGTATGCTTGGCCAACTAATAAAACATTTTTCAATCCAATACAAGAGTATCAGAGTAAAACTTTGAAAGGCCGCATTAAACAAGAAATTCTGGAGATGTTGGAGTGGTGTGCCATGCACAAAGATGAAGTTTTCAGTCTTCACTTCCTATGCATGCTGTGTGACCTGCTGAGTTTCTCCTGCACGTTTGCATATTGCATTTGAAATGTAGTAATTACCATTTGGTGAAAAATCATTTGAGAAATGGGTATCGGTCCCAAGTACTATTTTGGGATTTTCAAGTTTATTATCACCTGATTGCACAAGTACAACCTGACAAAACAGCGTTCTCCGGTCCTTGGTACAAAACATGCAGGCACATAACCAGACATAACTCACATGCAGATGAACAATACTGATGCAGGACAAATATACAAACGTAAAAATAATAAATATTTTTCACTAAAGATTATTGACTCGGATAGTTAGTGAGCAGCTCCTTTGGTCATTCAGCGTTCTCACTGCCTGTGGGAAGAAGGTGTTCCTCAGCCTAGTGGTGCTGGCTCTGATACTCCTGTATCTCTTTCCTGACAGGGAATAGTTGAAAGATATTGAGTGTGAGGTAGTAAGGGCCCTCAGTGATTTTACTTGCCCTCTTCAGACAACAATCCTGGTATATTATGTCAATGGGGGGAGCGGGGGAAGAGAGACCCAGTGATCCTCTCTGCCACTCTTGGGTCCTGTGGACTGACCTCCGATTCAATTCTTGACCGCATTGTGATGCAGCCGGCCAGGATGCTTTCAATTGAGCCTCTGTAGAAGGTTGACGTGGTGGTGAGTGGTCGCCTTGCCCACTTCAGACTTCTCAGGAAGTGCGGTAACTGCTGCGCCTTCCTGGCAAGTGAGGAGATGTTGGGTGTCCTCGATATGTCGCTTGTCAAGTGGACTCCAAGGAACTTGGTGCACTCTATTGTTTCCACTACTGAGTTATTGATGTGTTGTGAAGGATTTTCATTTTCTGCTCCTCCTGAAGCCCATAATCATCTCCTTCATCTTGTCCACGTTGAGACTCAGGTGGTTATTCTCGCACCACATCATGAGATTTTCCACCTCTTCTCTGTAGTGTGACTCATCATCGTTGCTGATCAGGCCAAATGCAGGTGTTTTATTTGCAAACAATGACTCTCTTGGAGATTCAGTCATGGGTCGATAATGTGGACAGGAGGGGGTTGACCATGCAGCTCTGTGGTGCATCTGAGCTCAGCGTGATGGTGCTCGATGTTCTGCTACCGATCCATCAGATGGTGGTCTTTCCATTAGGAAGTCCAGAATCCAATTGCAGAGAGTGGTCTTGAGTCCCAGCAAGGGCAGCTTCTCCATCAGCCTCTGGGGCATGATCGTATTAAATGCTGAGTTGAAGTCAATGAACAGCAGCCTGACGTATGAGGTGTCATACTCCAGCTGGGTCAGGATGGAGTGGAGGGGCAAGGCTATAGAGTCATCAGTGGAATGGTTTCTTCCATAGGTGGATTTGAAGTGGGTCCAGGAGATTGCAGTCAGCTGTGGGACAAATAAGATTTTCATACTGGGGGATTTTTACCTCCCAAATATTGACTGGAAAAGTCATGGTTTGAAAGGTTCAGACAGGTGAAATTTGTCAAATGTGCCCAGTAAAGTTTCCTCTAGTAATATGCAGAGAGTCCCGCAAGGGAGAGGGCAATGATTGATCTAGTCTTGGGAAATTGGGAGGGGAAGTGGATGAAATGTTTGTGGCTAAGCCTTTGGGGAGGAGTGATTATAGTTCTTTGGGTTTAGGATAGTTACAGAGAGTGAGAATGATAAATAATTGCTTATTCCTTAGCAATTTATCAGTAATTATTTTCTATTTTTAATTAACAAGAATTGAAAAGTGTAATGCTTGTTCTTTCAAGAAGAATGACTTTACAAGGGTTTAACAATTAACTGACTTTATTTTCCTTGAGTTGGTTCAAATGACTTCCAGCAACAATGCCCGGAACTCAAGTCATATCTCACAATCGCACGCATTACATGCTGGGAAATGTATTTCTTATTTACACATATAATAACACACAAAGTTCAAATTTCTTGTCAGAGTTCACACATGACATCACCTACAACTCGAGACTTTTTTCTGCAGGCAGAATTTCTAACGACCTGCATTCAAGATCAGAAAGAACTTTAAGCAAACTGACTGTGCAAATGCAGATGTTTAAATATTCAGTAATAAATAATAAGCAAAATCTGAGTCCTTAGGTGAGTCTCTGAATGAGTCTATCAGTCTGATAGTTGAGGAGTAGCAATTATTCCTGAACCTGGTGGCACCTATACATCCTTCCTGATGGTAGCAGCGAGAGCATGTCCTGGGTGAAGTGGATCCTTGATAATTAATGCTGCTCTCCACAGAAATTATTCCATGTAGATACTCTTGATGGTGGGGAGAGTTTTGCCTGTTATCCAGTACCTTTTGCAGGATTTTTTTTTCACTCCAAGGTATTGGTGCCCCATACCATGCCGTGATGCAGCCGGTCAGCATACTTTCCACTAGAAGCTTGCTTAGATTTGTGATATGAACTGAAACAGCAAACTTCTGAGGAAGTAAAAGTGCTGACGTGCTTTCTTCACAATGGCATTAAAATGATGAGCCCAGGGCAAGCCCTCTGAGATAGTAACTCCCAGGAATTTAAAGTTGTGAAATCTGACAAAGATTACTGGAACGTACACCTCTGGTTTTTCCCTCCTTAAGTCTACAATTAGCTCCTTGGTCAGTGATAATGATTGAGAGGTTATTGTTAGTACACCTTTCAGCCAAGATTTCAATCCCCTCCAATGCCCCCCTCCCATTATACAGCGCACTACAACAGTATCAGCACCAAACTTGTATCTGTTGTTATTAGCCACACAATCATGGGTGTAGAGCAGGGGGCTAAGAATGCAGCACTGAGGTGCTCCTCTGCTGATATAGATTGTGGAGGAGATGTTTTTGCCAATCAACACTAATTGGGGTCTAGAGGTGAGTGAATCCAAGATTCAAATTGTGCAGTGGGGTATTGAGGCCCAGGGCGGAGATTGCTGATTAGCTCTGATAAAAGCCAAATTGTGATCAATAAAGTGTAACCTGATGAATGGTCTAGGTGCTCCAGGGTTTTGTGAAGAGCCAGTGAGACCTATTGTGTGGAAGACAAATTGGAACAGATCCATGTCACCATTCAGACAGGAGTTGTTGTAGTGTTCTTCAACACTAGCCTCTCAAAACACTTCATCACTGTGGATGTGAGAGCCACTGGTCAATAGTCATTTACCAGGTTACCACCCTCTTCTTGGGCATCGGTACAATTGAAGCCTATTTGGCACAGAGAGAGGTTGAAGATATCTGTAAATCCATTAGCCATTTGGTCAGCATAAGTTCTCAATACTCGGCCATGTACACCATCTGGACCATATGCTTTCCTTGGATTCATCTCCGGAAGGCAGCCTGACATCTTTGGATACTTACAGTAGAGGATCATCAGGAAATATATGGATGCACAAGGGTTCCTCCTTCTGGTGGTCAAATCGGGAATAGAAGCATTGACCTCATCTGTGAGTGAAGCTTTGCTGTCTCCTGTTGCACAGGATTTAGCTCTGGAGCAGATAATATCAATTAAACCCTGCCACAGCTATCGGGCATCCCTTGTTGCTTCAATTCTCATCCAGAATCTTCACTTTGCCTGGGAGATGGATTTCCATAGGTCATCCCTGTATCTTCTGTAGTGTTCTTGATCTCTGGACTTAAATGCCTGTGATCCGACTCTCAACCGGTTCCAGATTTCATTGTTCATCCAGAGCTTCTGGTTGTGGAAAACCCTGAACTATTTCTTTAGGGACACACTAATCTGTTTTAATAAAGTTCACAATGGCCCTGGTGTAATCATTCACATCATCAACTGAGTTCTTGAAAACAGCTCGAGGCGATCCTATAACCGTCCTCAGCTCCTATGACCACTTCTTGGTATCTTGATTTCTGGAGCCTCCCTTCTCAGGTTCTGTGTGAATGAGAGTAGCAGGGGAAATGGCAAGTGATCCGGCTTGCCAAATGTAGTCTCGGGAAAGAACGATAGGCCTTCCTCATTGCATGGCATTCTTTGGGTCTTCTGGTGCTGGTCATAATTGGACAGGCTTTTGTTAAGACAGGCCTGATTAAAATCACTGGCGATGATGTCAGGATGGCCCATTTCTTGTTGCAAACCACATCATGCAACTCCACAAATGCCTGTCTATAATTGGCATTGGAAGGAATATAAACTCTGATGAGAATTACTGATGAGAACTCTCGAGGGAGATAGAAAGCTATGCATTTAATTGATATTTGTTCTTGATCAGTAGAATTGGAGATCGACATGACCTCAATGTTTGTGCAACAATTGATATTATCTTAAGATGGACAATTTTAAAATCAAACCTGTACTGTAAGCCCCCTGTTACCTGGAATTAAAGTAATCTGCAGCCTCAAGCAACCAGCAAAAAAAATGTGAAAAATAAATAGGTAAAAAATACGGAAGTTTTCAGTTCACCAATCACACAATCTCAAGCAACCGGAAAATTCACTTATCCAGTATCTACCAATCCCTACCAGGGGCTTTTTTACTATTTACTTTTTGTAACCTTGTAGGGACAGCTGACACTTTTGGTAATGGCTAAGCAACTTTCACAGTATTGATTGGAATGGTTCTGTCTGAGAAATTTCAACATTTGAGACAGTCAGTGGAAATTTGCTGCTTGTAAGCTTTAGAGAGCTTTGGATGTTAAGTTTGACATCTTGTTTCCTCTCCACATTTCCTCACACATGGAGATTTTTTCAATATTCTCCTGTGATGGGAGTTTGGTGTGAGACTTAATGCAGGTAACCTTCAGAACTGCTTGGAGTTGATGATTCACTTGCATCCTCACTTCCATGTTGCTGAGATACTATTGTTCAGTTATAAATTTGAAGTGTCATCATTCCTTTACTCTCACAACTTGCTGAATTGTCATGAATAATAACAAGGACATAATTCAAAGTAACCTTTTTTATACTCTGGAACTTCATGATTTATACCAAAGTGAAGCAGTTTAATTTGGACGTGAACATTCAAGTTGAAGTTTGCATCAAACAAGTAGGTCATCGTGTGACAAGTATGGGGCTTCTTACAGTCACAGATATGATTCCTAACCATTTCAGGATTGGCTATTTCTAAAGTATAGCAGTTACTTGGAAATCTGATTCACATTTAGGGAGGGCATGATGGAATGCCGAGATGCATAGTTGTGTACCCCTTGAGAAGATTAATTTAAGAAAGAAATATGATATACTTTTTGCAAATTTGGCACCTATATTTACAAATTTCAGGTATAAATTTGTAGACGTTTTTCTAATCCTAGGGACTTAACCTTCTCCAAATAATTAAATTAAATATATACTGGAGATCCGTGTGGTGAATGGCCCTTTCTTGGCAACCCTTTCTGCTTTCCTTGTTTTTTTCTTCCTTTCTTCCTTTCTTTTCTCTTTTCTGTTCTTTTTTTTTCTTCTTTTGTGGTTTCGAGGGAGGAGTCACGTGATGGAGTAGTGGCCGGACGGTGAACTCCAGCCCTCTCCAGAAAAGTCGGAAAAACAAAGGAAAACACAAAGGCACAAAAATAAAAATTAAAGTAAAGTGAGTATAAAGGTGGAAAGAAGATGGCGACGAAAAAAGAAAAATCGAAACCAACGGTAAGAAGAGAGGAAGAGAAGACAACGGAAGAAGAAGGAGAAGGCCTTACCTGTTCGAAGAGGCCCGTGGTGGAGAGAGAAACCCGCTCCCTCAGGTCGGTAGAAAGTGGACTACAAAAATGACTCGCTGAGCCGAGTAAAAGTGCGCAACCGCGCATGCAAAAAAAACACACCGACGGGAGGGGGGACCAGCTGGGGAGTCGATCTCCACAGCCGGCAACGACAGCTGCAGAACACCTGCAGCAAGAAGAGACCACAGAAGACAATAGAAACAAGAAAGAAGAGGAGGAAAGGGCACCAAAGAAACAACAGATGGCCAACCCAGAGGAAGAAGAAGAGGAAGAGGAAGAGTACAGTGAAATAGAAGAAGAAGGGAAAGGCAAGACAAAGGATATACTTTCTCTTATTAAAGAATACATGGAGTCATTTAAAGAATGGCAAGCACAAGAATTTAATGATTTAAGAAGAAGAATAAACAATACAGAAGAGAAAGTGAATAAAATAGATATGACCTTATCAGAAATGGGAAAAAGAATGGACAAGGTGGAAGAACGAGAAGCAGCAGTAGAAATGGAGGTAGAAGACTTAAAAAAGAAATTAGAGGAATCTAATAAAAAAGTTAAAGAGACACAAGAGCTGTTAGCTCAGAAAATAGATATAATGGAAAATTATAACAGAAGAAATAACATAAAGATAGTGGGCCTTAAGGAAGATGAAGAAGGCAAGAATATGAGAGAGTTTATAAAAGATTGGATCCCTAGGATCCTAGGATGTCCAGAACTACAGCAAGAAATGGAAATAGAAAGGGCACATAGAGCATTGGCCTTTAAACCACAACCACAACAAAAGCCAAGATCTATTTTAGTAAAATTCCTAAGATATACTACAAGAGAAAAAGTACTGGAGAAAACAATGGAAAAAGTAAGAGAGGACAACAAGCCACTGGAGTACAAAGGGCGAAAAATCTTCATTTATCCAGATATAAGTTTTGAACTCCTGAAGAAGAGAAAGGAATTCAATACAGCAAAGGCGATTTTATGGAAGAAAGGGTATAAATTTATACTAAAGCACCCAGCGGTATTGAAAATATTTATTCCAGGACAGCAAAACAGACTATTCTCAGATCCAGAGGAAGCACCAAAATTTGCAGAACAATTACAAAATAGACTGAGAGATGAAGACGTGTAACGAGAGTACAAAAGACTGCGAACTAAAAAGACACATAAGTTTTGAACTCCTGAAGAAGAGAAAGGAGTTCAATACAGCGAAAACGATCTTATGGAAAAAAACTATTCTCGGATCCAGAGGAAGCAAGGAAATTTGCAGAACAACTACAAAACAAACAGAGAGATGAAGACATGTAATAAGAGTAAAAATGACCACGATTTATATGTATGTGGGTAAAGAGGTATATGTGTGTATATGTATAGTGTGCATACATGAATGTATCCGTATTTAGAGGAAAATATAGAGAGTATAGACAAGAATTAATAAGGGAAGGAAATGGAATAGAGGGAATAAGGAGGGAATTAAAAGAGTGACCTTTGTTACATATGAAAAGTGAAATCTTTTCTGGGAGGGGTGCTGGGTGGGGAGGAGTTACGGTCACTGCAAAGTCAGCTGATGCTTGCGAGTGAATTCGCAAATCCAAATGGAGAGGGGAGATGTGGTTGTCCGACAAGGGATAAAGGACAACTCAGGAGGGGAAGGGGAGATTGGGGCTAAAGAAGTTTTAAATAGAAGAATAAGGAAAATGTTTGATGTTTTAGGAATGTTGCCTTATAAAGGGTTCAAAACAAGAAAACAGAAATGGATAAGAAGGAAAGGTAATGATGGAGAAACGGAAAGGGAAGATGAACAAAGTATAAAATGGCTACGTTGAACTATATGACTTTAAATATTAATGGAATACATAACCAAATTAAAAGGAAGAAACTGCTAAATTTACTGAAAAAAGAAAAAATTGATATAGCACTTGTGCAAGAAACACATTTAACTGAATTGGAGCACAAGAAATTAAAGAGAGATTGGGTAGGACACGTAACAGCAGCATCGTATAATTCAAAAGCAAGAGGAGTAGCTATATTAATTAGTAAAAATGTGCCATTTAAAATAGAAGAGGAAATAATAGATCCAGCAGGGAGATATGTAATGATAAAATGTCAGATATATTCGGAGTTTTGGAATCTACTCAATGTATATTCACCTAACGAAGAAGATCAAAAGTTTATGCAAGATATCTTTTTGAAGATAGCAGATACGCAAGGGAACATATTAATAGGAGGGGATTTCAACCTGAATTTGGATTCAAATATAGACAAAACTGGGAAAAAAATTAACAGAAAGAACAAAGTAACCAAATTTATAATTAAATCGATGGAAGAAATGCAACTTTTGGATATATGGAGGAAACAACACCCAAAGGAAAATGAATATTCATATTACTCGGCTAGACATAAAACATACTCAAGAATAGACCTATTTTTGTTATCAGCTCGTATGCAAGATAGTGTAAGAAAAACAGAATATAAAACTAGAATACTATCGGACCATTCACCCTTAATATTGACAGTAAAGTTAGAGGACATCCCTCCAAGAATGTATAGATGGAGATTAAACCCCATGTTACTTAAAAGGCAGGATTTTAGAGAATTTATTGAAAGACAAATTAAAATGTATTTTGAAATAAATACGAAATCAGTGAAAGATAAGTTTATACTATGGGATGCAATGAAAGCATTCATTAGAGGGCAAATAATAAGTTATGTAACCAGGATGAAAAAGGACTATAATCAGGAAACAGAGCAGTTGGAAAGGGAAATAGTAAATATAGAAAAAGAATTAGCAATGAAGGAAGATACAACTAAAAGAAGAGAATTGGCGGATAAAAAAATAAAGTATGAAACACTACAAACATATAAGGTGGAGAAGAATATAATGAAGACAAAACAGAAATATTATGAACTAGGTGAAAAAACACACAAAATCCTAGCATGGCAGCTTAAGACAGAACAAGCTAAGAAAATGGTATTGGCATCAAGGAAAAAAGACAAACAAATTACATATAATCCAAAAGAAATTAAGGAAAACTTTAGAGAATTCTATGAACAATTATACCGAATTGAAAACGAAGGGAAAGAAGGGAAAATAGATGAATTTCTAACTAAAATTGAACTACCAAAACTACAAATAGAGGAACAAAATAAATTAACAGAGCCATTTGGAATAGTAGAAATACAAGAGATAATAAAAAAATTACCAAATAATAAGACACCAGGAGAGGATGGATTCCCAATAGAATTCTATAAAACATTTAAAGACTTATTAATTCCGACCCTCCTGGAAGTAATCAACCAGATTGATAAAACACAAAGCTTACCAGATTCATGTAAAACAGCAATAATTACAGTAATACTAAAGCAAGGGAAAGATCCACTCACACCAGCGTCATATAGACCAATATCTTTACTTAACACAGATTATAAGATAATAGCTAAACTATTAGCAAACAGATTAGCAGAGTATGTACCGAAAATGGTAAATCTAGACCAAACTGGATTTATCAAAAAAGACGCACAACAGACAATATTTGTAAATTTATTAACTTAATTCAAGCAGTAGAAGGGAATAAAGCACCAACAGTAGCAGTTGCTTTAGACGCAGAGAAGGCCTTTGACAGAGTAGAATGGAATTATTTGTTCAAAGTATTGCAAAAATTCAGTTTACCGGAGAAGTATATTAATTGGATTAAAGCATTATATAAGGGACCATTAGCGAAAGTGACAGTAAATGGACATGTATCAAAGCAATTTAACTTAAGCAGGTCAACACGGCAGGGATGCCCACTATCACCTTTATTGTTTGCGTTAGCTATAGAACCACTAACAGAATTGATAAGAACAGAAAATAATATAAAAGGGATAAAAATAAAAGACAAGGAATATAAAATCAGTTTATTTGCGGATAATGTTATAGTATACTTAACAGAACCAGAACTATCAATAAAAGAATTATATAAGAAATTTTGTGGTTTCGAGGGTGGGAGGGGGTTGGGGAAGTGGGGGATTTAACTATAATGAAGTGTATAATGGATTTACTTTTTTCTATTTGTATCTTTTCAATTTTGAATTGACTCTAATTGCCAAAAATTTAAATTCAATTAAAAAAAAAACGATTGGTTGTTTCAAAATCTCTGCTATCATTCAGAACGACCCATAACCTTGGCTTGATTGTGTAACAATGGAATCAGAATCAGGATTTATTGTCATGAACAAGTCATAAAATTCGGTGTTTTATGGCAGCATCGTAAGTGCAAACATTCATATTATAACCATCTTTTGCCATTACTATAAAAAATAAAATGATAATAACAATAATTGTGCTCGAAAAATAAGGCAGTGTCTTTGGTTCATTGATAATTCAGAAATCTGATGGCAGCGGGGAAGAAGCTGTCCTTGTGCCGCTGAGTGCTTGTCGTTAGGCTCCTGTACCTTTTTCCCAATGGTAGCAGAGTTAAGAGGCCGTGGCCTGGATGGTAGGGGTCTTTGAGGATAGAGGCTGCTTTTTTAAGACACTGCCTCATGTAGATGTCCTCGATGAAGTCTGGTGCCTGTGATGCCTCAGGCCGAGGTAATAACCCTCTGCACTTTATTCTTGTCTTAAGAGTTGGAACCTCCAAACCAGGTGGTGATGCAACCAGCCAGAATGCTCTCCATGGTACACCTGTAAAAGTTTACAAGAGTCTTCGGTGACATACCAAACCACCTCAGACATCTCACAAAGTATAACCACTGGTGAGCTTTCTTTGTGATTGCATCAACATGGAGGGTCCAGGACAGATCCTCAGAGATGTTGATACCCAGGAATTTGAAGTTCTGGACCCTCTCCACTACTGAGCCCTTGATGAGGACTGGTTGTGTTTCCCTAACTTCCTCCTGAAGTCCACAATCACCTTCTTCATTTTAGTAACACTGAGTGCAGGGTTGTTGTCATTACACCATTCAACAAGTTTATCTATCTCCCTCCTGTACGCTTCCTCATAGCTGTTTGTGATTCTGCCGACAATTGTGGTGTCATCAGTAAATGTGTAGATGCCATTGGCCTGGCTACACAGTCATGGGTTATACCGAGTAGAGCAGTGGACTAAACACATATCCTTGGGGTACGCCTGTGTTGATAATCAGTGAAGAAGAGACATTATTTCCAATTCGTACTGACTGTGGTCTTCCAATGAGAAAGTCAAGGATCCCATTGCAGAGGGGGGTACAGAGGCCTAGAGTTTGTAACTTCTTGACCAGCACTGAGGGAATAATGGTATTGAAGGCTGAGCTATGAAGAGCAGCTGTATGTATGAATTGTTGAGGTGATCCAGAGCTGAGTGAAAAGCCAGCGATATTGCATCTTCTGTAGACCAATTGTGATGATGGGCGAATTACAATGGGTCCATGACCAGCCTCTTGAAGCATTTCATCATAGTAGACCTTAGTATTACTGAGCGGTGGTCGCTGAGGCAGCCCATGCTACTGTTCTTGGGTACTGGGATGATTGATGCTGGTGGGGACCTCTGACTGCAGTAACAAGAAATTGAAAATGTCTGTGACATTCCGGCTAGTTGGTTGGTGCAGATTTTCAGCACCCTGCCTGGTACACCATCAGGGCCTGACACCCTCCTGAATTATGTTCTGATGTCACCCTCAGATACAGATAACACAGGATTCTCTGCCTCTTTAGGGATTCTAGTAGGCATTGTTTGGATCTTCTTCTCAAAGTGGGCATAGGTGTTCAGATCATTGGGTAGTGAAGAATCGTAGTCACCTATAGTGTTCCCCCTTGCTTTGTAGGTTGTACTCCCTGCCATACCTGGCATGTATCTGTCTCTAGCTTCCTCTAGAATTGCCATTTTGCTTTGGAGATGGTCTTCTGCATTGTATCTGGACTTCTTGTAAAGATCTTGTTCCCTCGCCTTAAACGGCCTTGTTCTCACCCTCAGCAGGTTGCAGATTCTCTGATTCATCCAGGGCTTCTGGTTGGGGAACACCCGGTATTTGATTATGGGAACACACAGGTCTTGATGAAGTCAGAGACATCTGTTGCCTATTCATGCAAATCTAGGGATGAGTTTTTGAATATGTTCCAGTCCACCGATTCAAATCAATCCTGCAGATGCTCCTTGATCACACCTTCGCCATCTTCATCACTGGTGCTGTGGTCTTCAGTCTCTGCTTGAATGCCAGGAATAGAAGTACAGCCAGGTGATCAGACTTGTTGAAGTGTGGTCGTGATATGGCTCATCACTGATGTCTACTATTGCCAAAAAGTAGTTCCCAAGATAAGTGAGGTGTTTTGTGTTTCCTAGCATCATGGCACCAGCCTTTACTATCAGAGGCAGTGTGAGGCATCAGGTGGAGATTGGTAGAGAAACCTTGCCTTGCACACGTTGAGTGTTTGGCCCATTCCCTTGCACGCACCAGTGAACACAAATTGTTGGCTTGGTGCTTGGCCTCTGACCACGTGGAAGTGCAATCATCATCAGCATGTAGCAATGCAACCATGGAGATTTGTGCTTTGGACTAGACTTGCCAGAGGTTGAACAGGTTACACTACGAACTTGTCATTAGTTTTGAAGATTAGTTGCACTCCCACTGGAGGTGAGATCCAATATTGCAGCAGTGATGGTGAAAAGTGTTGGGGCAAGAATGGAGTTGAGTTTGATGACCGATGTTCACTGGCAATGGTTCTGTTGTAGACACATCGGTTCATATTATGTCTTGCATGTTATTATGAGACAAGAGCGAGATGGCGGTTGATTGAAGGTTTTTAATGATCAATACTTTTGATTTGGCATAAAACGAGACCTGGATTATCCATAGTCCTCCAATTCACCACAAGGATAAGTGAACTAACATCAGTGCATTCCACTGGTTTCACCCTTCCAACCTAAAAAAGACATTTATTTCAACTCTCTGCCTGCGATGTGATGGTCAATTTTCAATCCACCTTTATGCACTTCCCCTTTATTATTTGCTTTTATATTATGGTCCAGCTTTTCACATGGAACCTTGTCAAGGGACTTCTGAGATATTCTCTGATCCCCCTGTATTGACTCTGTTATATCTTTGTTGAACTTCAGCAAGTTTGTCATGAATGATTTGCTGTTCATAAAACCATATTGATTTTGTTTGATTGAATGAAGCTTCTCCAAATGACCAGCTATATCTTCTTTGATTATAGACCAGCATCTTGCAACATCAGAAGTTAAGTGAACAGGTCTACAGCTACCCAATTTTTGTCTTGCTCCCTTCATGAACACTCATGTCACAGTCTGCAGTTTTCAAATCCATTGCTGCCTTTGCAGAACTCGTGAGTTTTGGGAAAAAAAACCTTGCCACTTCGTGTTTGATTTAATATTTGCTTGATCTCCATTTTTAACCATGGATGGCTCCTGGGATTTTTCTATTTGATATCAAATTTTGCTATGTGTAATGAAGAAACTTTTTACATACCTGCTTCTGTTAATCTACTGACTTATCCTGCAGCCTATTTAATCAGTCCACTCCAGACAACTCTACCTTCATATTTTAAGGATTCCTTTTATTTAAATTGAGGACATTCTTTCTGTCCTTTTTATTTGGCTTCATTCTCTATCCAGAATTATCAAGTTACAATAATGATCTTGTTGTTGACATATACATTGTACAATATGTAACGTGACTGAATGCACTCAAAGACAAGTGAGGAGTACAAATCCATTTTTAATAGCTTACAATTAATGGCCGGTAGACACAATAGTCTTCAGGTGAATCTGAGATAAGGTGGGAAAACCAGGGATTATACTGGGGTAGATGAGGGTGGAGCCAGCCATCTGAACAATACACAGACAGTGAATTCCAGTTCACTGCATAATGTACATACGCACCAAACCTTTTGCTGAGTTTGTACAGGTACTTTGCAAAAAAGTAACTATAAATAAAGAACTCCAATGTATACTTATTGAATTAGAAAGAGACAATAAATATAAAAAAGTAATAATTATTCATTGTTATTCTAGTGCCAAAAATATGACAGCAATGGTGCAGACTGCCCTTTTGTGGCAGGGCGCAGTTACAAGGGGAAGGTCAAGAGCCTGATAGGCCTGAGACAGGAATTATTCTTGAATCTAGAGGTGCTGGCCTTCAGGCTCTTGTATCTTCTGCCCACCTGTAGCAGTGAGAAGAGGTTGTGACCAAAGTGATGGGAGTCCTTCGTGATGTTTGCTGCTGTCTTGAGGTAGAGTCTCATATAGATGCATTTGATGAATGGGCAGTTGAAGCCTCTGGTAGACCTAGTTATGTTTGTTACCTTCTGTTCACTATTCCTTTGGGAGTTCTCACCAACACAATCTTTCATGAATCCAATCTCCTTATGAACAGATTTAAAATAGCCTGTTCACGGATAGCTTTTCTAATACTGCTCCAAAAGTTAGAAGTGAACTGTAATTATTGTGAGTGATTTTAATCTGCACATTATTGGGCTGGATCAACCTGGCAGGGGTAGGTGCTGTGGAAGAAAAAAGTTGTGGAGTGCGTCAGGGTTGGTTTAGTGTCAAATACATTGTGCAATTGAACATGAGCATCAATGTTCTTGCTGCAGCTTAGATATTTCCACATTAATATTTGGCCTTTATCCAATCACTGGAAGACTACTACCATCCATATCTTCTTCCTCTTGCTATTCGTCATCTCCACCCATTATTTTAACTCCTAATTACAATGTCTTTATTGCTCTTATATTGTGCAGTTAATATTTTTATGCGATGACTATTTCAATATTTAGAACATTTTTTTTGCTGTAACAAATGATTCATCAACCTTTGTGTGTGAATATGTTAATCTGAAATTTTCATGAGACATTTTGCCTAGCCATATTGATTATTGAAATTTTACTTTGTAAAACTTTGTAAATCGATGGATTAATTAAATTGAATTCCTATAGCCTTGTTTGAAATGTAATTTCTTTGCTGGTCGTCCTTTCTTCTTCGTCTCCACTTGAATTAAACAACTTTAAAAAACGTAAAAGTTTTTTCCAACCTTGTCAATTCAGGCATTAATTAGTTCAGTTAGGCAGAGGTGTAATTGCACGCCTTCTCACTACGCCACCTTGCCACACCTCCCTGAACTCCTATATCCATAGTAAGGTTCAGATTTTGCTAAATATTAGGGCAGCAATGCTCATTTTTGTTATTTAATTTTGTTGCCTTTTTATTAGCGGTAGTCTTTATTGTCCATTTAAACAAAAACTGGGAGTGCTGGAAATACTCTGCAATGGAAGAGGAACCAGTGCCAATATTCCAGGTTAAAGAATCTTTGTCAGAACTAGAAAGGAGACAAAAGAAATTTGCTAAACTGCAGGGAGGATGAGGGAGGGGGTTGTCACAGAGTAAAACAGGTGGCCAGGAGCATTAGGTGTAAACTGGTGATCAAGTCAATCAAAGTAGTTAGAGAAAAGGATGTGAGAATGGAGAAATGCAGGGCAAGAGGGTGGCAAGGCAAGTTGGGTAAGTCCACTCCCAGAGAGAAAAAAAGGGAGTGAAAAAACAGGCTGATCTAATATCACAGATGGTTGAATGATACAGAGATAAGAATCATCTAAGGTTGTCGAATTCAATATTGAGTCTAGAAGACTGCAAATGTACCCAGCAGGAAGGTGAGATGCTCTTCCTTAAGCTTGCATTGCAGCTCGCTGTGACAGTGTAGGAGGCCACAGACCTATAGATCAAAGTGGGTGTGGAATTGGGAAATGATCTTGTTTATTCTCATTCTGGCTGTTCACAAACTTCATCAGCTTTCACTGACATCTGACCTTTTGTATTCCCATCATGTTTGCTTGCTTTCCCAGAATACTGTGCATTCAACTGCTTCCAAATTTATAGCAGTTATACAAGTGTGTAGATGGATAATTAAGATACTTAAATGTATTGAAAAAAACCCATAATTTACGAGAAAGTATCTTTATTATATTATTTTTTGTAACTGTGTGTGATATGTAACTGTATTTTATATTTTAATGCATTCATAATATTAATAAACTTTTGCTTAATCTTCCCAATATTACCCATCATCACCATCATATTCAAAAAGAACGGGGTGAAGGAAATGAAGACCCATATTATTGTAAAATGTTGATGACAAAACCCTGTCCAAGGCCATTGCTAATCGAGTCAAGTCTGGGGGCAGGTAATCTATTCAGACCCAACCTGCACAGTCTGGGCAGGAATATCTCTGATAGCCTCATGCTGCTCTGAGACACCATCACTTATGTGCAAGACATGTCGGTGGACATTTGTCTCATCAGCTTAGACCAGGAGAATGCTGTTAATCGGATATCGCAAACGTACATGATGGATGTGCTCTCCAAAATGAGCTTTCAGGGGTGGGGGGGGGGGGGGGGTGGAATCTGGAATTGCATTAAACTGCTTTACATGGAGATCTGTAGCACAGACCCAAATCAATGGGTAGGAAGCAGATAGCTTCCCATCAAGTCTGGAGTAAGGCAAGGTTGCCCTCTCTCTCTCTCCTCTCTTATTTGTGTGTTGCATAGACCCCTTTACTGAATCCATCAGGAAGGATGAGAACATAATAGGAATGATGTTGCCAGGCAGTGAAGGCACTCAGTTTAAGGCCTCCCTATTCGTGGATGATGTCACCATCTTCTGTTCGAACACATGATCGATCTGCAGATTGATCAGCATCTCCAGCCAATTTGAGTCCAGATTGGGCACCAGGGTAAACCGAAAGAAGAGTGAGACAATGATCTTCGGTAACTGGTCTGATTGGTCCACCATCTCCTTCACAGTCAGATCTGACCACCTGAAAGTGTTGGGGATCTGGTTTGGGGGAAGGAGGGGGTGCAAGGCATACAACAAGAATTGGTCAGTGTGGATAGAAAAAGTCCACCAGAAATTAGATATGTGGGCATGGTGCTCTCCATCAATAATAGGGAAGAACCTGGTTATCAGGTGCAAGGTGCTTTTGGCACTGCTGTTCATGGCGCAGATGTGGCCCATCTCCTGCACCTCCACCCACCAGAGCTGTTTTCTAGTTCATAAGGGGATACAAGATGGAAAAGGTTTGAAGCATTGCAATATACAAATTGCCAGGCAATGGGGGCAAGAATGTACCGAATGTGGAGCTCATCCTGATGACCACCTTCATGTGTGGCTGCATCAGGCTTTGCATAGAACCAAAGTACAAGGGCACCAAGTGCCTTTGTGCTTAGGTTCTATTTGTCCCAGGTATTGCAAAGGATGGGCCTGGTCCCTTTGCCATACAATGTCCCAGTCAGTTGGACTTTGCCACTCTGCCTATCCTTCATGGAAAAGTTTTACCAAACCAATTCCAGTGGTCAGCATGGAATGTCCTGTAGAAACTGAAAGACAAGGACCCAATGGGATGGTTCCTTGTGCAGACTGTCATGGTCATCTGGCAGATGCTTCATCACCAGAGCTTACAAACAAGCATCAGAATTTTGCCTGGTTGGAGACCTCCTAGTGAGATCCTTACAGTATGACTGAAACATCACCTACAACGCATGTCCCCGAGATAACAGCAGTGAAGAGGAGACAGATGCCCACTTCTTTGCTGAACGTAGATTCACTAAGAGAGTTGAAGAAGGATGTAAGGGTCCTTGTCACAGTTCATTCCCAGCACCAGTGAGTGAGTGAATTCTCCCCAGGCTGATCCCAATGATCCACACAGAGACAGACATCCAGAACTGCTGGAAGACCACCAACTTAGTAAAAGATGCACTTTGATCTGTCCAAAACCTGTTGGTCTTTCAGCATATGGAGATGTTGGTGTGAGAATGCTGAAGACTGACGCACTCCAGGCTGCAGGAGTACGTGCTGAAGGATGTACTGAGGAATGGTGCGACAAATGAGAGGGTGCTGTGGTGAAGGGTCATATGGTCCATTATGGTCCTGCTCCCCTCAAAGGTGGTCACCACCCACCAATATCAGGTACCCGGTAGTGCCAAGGAGTTTAGGGAGATCATTTGCTTAAAGAGCGGGTCATATGGCCCACAGTATCACTGTACAAGAGCCCTCCCATTACCAGGTTTGACAGATTGAGACTGAGGGAAGCCACACAAATAACAGAGGGTGGAGAAACAAGATACCACAGTGGCGGTAATGGTGTAAATAGAATATAATATAACAATGTGCAGTGATGGGAATGCAAGGACGTGACACTAAGGGTGGGAACAGACTTAGAACGGTTTTCCTTTTGTAAATTATTTACTGTGAATAAAATATATTTTTGGTTTAAACAAAGTGTCATTTCAAGAAGACTTGATAGGAGTTTGCCATTGGTCATAATGTCAGTTTTCAATGCACACTTTGCTTGGAATAATCTTGCATGATGAACAGGTACAAAATATTGCAGTTCAAAACTGAGTCAACACTGCCGCCTTGTGCAGGATTGAAAGAGCACTGTTTTATTTGCTGGAAATTGAATAAGGCGATTGAATGTTAGGCAACAATATCGCATTTTTAATTTAAACAGCATTGATTTTTTAAATGTGGGAATAAATTAGGGAATATCTGGTCAAAATTAAATTTGAGTAGTATTTTAAAACTCGAACATTCTAGCTTGTGTATTGCAATGATAAAAATCAGATTTGCTAAATTGATTTGCAGAAGTAATTCATTAAGATCATGAAATCTGTGGTGAAATGTATATCCATTGCCATGATCAGCAGGTGATGTGAGGGACTGACAATTGGAATGAATGTGCCTGTCTGTGACTAATAGTGGATTAATGCTATAACCAACCCATGGCAGATCTGATTTACACTTGTGAAATAGCAGCATTTTCACCTCTCATAGATTTCCACCCCAACGAGGGAATCTATGTTTCTCAAAAATTGTCTGTCACTGCCATATTATAGCTACAATATTCTACAAATCACAACTTTCTGTGAATTGTTTTACTTTACTCTGAAGCAGCAGCTGAGTACAGAATTAGCAAACATTTAATTTTAAATTTAAAAACGTTTTGCTTTAATTCTCTTAACTCCAATAATACATGGCTGTGTGACTAAGGGCTGGACTCACTGACTTGTTGAGCCAATAGCTTGTTGAGCCACAGCTTGTTGAGCCAATAGCTTTTTGAAGGAGGTCTTCCCAGCAAAGGTCTTGAACCACTTCTGCAGCTAACTTCCAACCTTTGGTAGTGAACAGGCTGATGTCAACCCAGGCTCTGCTGAGAGTTCATGGGATGCCTGCATGGCAGAATGCTGGAGGGCTATGACCATGTGGGGGAAAAAGAAACATTCAACGGTAGATGGCACAAATAGACACTGCGGCCAAACATACATCATCTCCAGTAATCCAGCCTTGTGGCAAGTCCCACAAGTTGGGATTGGGAGTGGGGGGAAAACATGCACCATCCTAGTCAGGGAAGTCACCCTCTGGGTAGTCATTGGCACTCCTGGATGCAACATCCCCGGAAGGCATCCTGGGGTTGAATGTGCTCAATGGCCATTCCTGTGTACCAGCAAGGGGAGGTTCATCTTCAGGATAGCCAGCGGCACCACGCTGGTTGGGTCTGCCAAATGGGAACCCATTATGGTCCTGCTCCCCTCAAAGGTGGTCACCACCCACCAATATCAGAAACCCGGTAGTGCCAAGGAGATTAGGGGGATCATTTGCTTAAAGAGCGGGTCATATGGCCCACAGTATCACTGTACAAGAGTCCAGAATGGCCCGTGGAAAAAGAAAGGCACATGGCTCATGACGATAGATTACCAACAGCTCAGCAAGCATGCACCCCATCCTCCCCCTCACAGCAGCAGTCTCCGACATAGTCACTCTAGTTTAAGGCATGGGGGGGCAGGAGGGGGAAATGCTGGTATACCATCGTTGAGCTGGCAAACGCTTTTTATTTTTCCCCCTAATCCCCCAATCACAGGACCAGTTTGAGTTCACCTGGGAAGGGTGTGGGACACCATTTGCTATCTTCTCCAAGGCTACATTCATAGTCCTACATTGTGGTATGGCCAGAATGCTAAGGATCTTGAATGCTTCAAGCTCAACCCCAGTACACTAAATCAACGATGTGCTCCTCCAGGGACCATCTGAGGATGCAGTTGCACAAGCCCCAGACACCTGCCCATTTTCGGGGTTGGGCTATCATCTCATGGTCTCAGCCAAACGGTGCCCTTCCTGGGTATTCAGTGGCATTGGGTTAGAGGGACATCCCAGCTGCAGCCAAATATGAAGTCCCTGTTGCAGCAGTCCCCACCACAAACGGGAAGACATAATGGTTCATCAGGTTACTGGGCTATTGGTGCCAGCATAAACCACACCTGATGATGCTGCTATGCACCCTGTATCGAAACTCTCGGAAGAAGGCCATCTTCCAGTGAGGACCCGAACAGCAATGGGAAAGCCGCAGCCCTCCACCCTGCCACAGTCAGGACCCTCCCAGGGAAGGGGGTTTGGGATCAGTCAGCTTGCAGAATTGGTGGCATAGCCTTAACACTCAAGGAAACCACTGGGCCCGTTCGGATCTACACTGATGGGCAATGTTGCTAATGGAATAGCCCCCTGGATGGCCCAGTGACATGAGATGGGATGGGAAATCCATGCCCGCCCACTCTGGGGTCAGTCCAAGTGGGAACTCATCTGGGGGGAAGCACAATAGCAGGAAATCACCGTCCACCATGTGAATGCCCACACATCTGGGGCACAGAGAAAGTCACCCACAATGCAGTTGTTGACTGGAACACACAGATATGCTCTGTGTTAGCGCACCTGGAGCTCTCCGTCAACTTTATCACTACAGAGACCTGGACACACCGCAAGAGAAGCAATCACAGAGACAGAAAGGTTTTGGATGATCGATTTCCCCCCAGTGTATCTTGGCAAGTACTTGCCCGGCTGCCTTGGTAAGTAACACATGACTAGTGTGCTGGAGACATTGGCTAACAAAACGGCTGTGGCACTTCAACATGCAGAAGATGCTCTGATTAGACTGGCAGGAAAGCTCATGGCTATCTGGATGATATCCTCACAGAATCAGATGGCCCTGAACTACCTGCTCACAGTCAAGGGTGGTACCTATGCTGTGTTTAGTAAGGGCTATTGCACCTAAATTCCTGAGGAGTCAGGGAAAATCACACACCTGGCAGATCACATAAGAGAGTTAATGGGCAAGATTCAGAAAGAAAGGGACCTTAATGAAGGGCTCAAGCCTGAAGCATTGGGTCATGTATCTTTATCTTTGCTACATAAAGTGCATCATGAAACACAATAGGATGAAGATTGTGATTGTGGTAAACACACCAAAATGCTGGATGAACTCAGCTGGTCTTTTCAGCATTTATTGGAGATAAAGATATACTGCTGACCTTTTGGGCCTGATTTTTCCTTCAAGAAAATCAGAAAAGGCAGAAGCAGGATATAAATTTAAACAATGGGGGAGGAATCCAGACCAACAAAAGGTGTTAATTGGCTGTGATAAGGGACTAGGTGAGAATTGATCATGTTTGTGTGAAAGGAGAGGAGATGGGGGAAGAAAATGGTGGGGAGGTGGTTGGTGGGGGTTAACGAAAGCCAGAGAAGTCGATATTAATGTCATCTGGTTGGACGGTGCCCAGTTAGAAGATAAGATGTTGTTCCAGCAATTTACGGGTAGTCTCAGTCTAGCAGTGCATGAGACCGTAAATAGACGTGTCAGCAAGGGAATGGGATGGAGAATTGAAATAGGTGGTCACTGGGAGATCTACGCTATTGTAATGGACAATAGTGCTTGGCAAAGCAATCTCCCAGTCTGCATCCAGTCGCTCTGATGTAGAGGAGACCACAGTAGGAAAGACTTCAGTATATTGACATTGTTATGTCAGTAAATATTGTTTTAGTTCCTTTCTGATCTTTTATGATAACTATCTCTAATTAAATACTTCAAATTAAAGTATGGTAAATGTTTTTTTATAGCTCTTTAAAGATACTGTGTCAATATGATTTATGGGAATGCGAAGATCAGAGCTTACCTTCAACAACTGACTTTTAGGGAGTGGGTTTGGATGGGAAGACTGAATACAAGGACAGTGTAGCAAGGAATATGCTGTTGGATAGACTATCAAACTCCACTGAAAGTTGGGGAAAAGTGATGAGACATTTCAGATAAAATTGTTGATTAAAAAGTGCATTTCAAATTGACTCTGCACAAAGCCGATCATGTGTTTCTAAAGTGTAGAGTGTTGTAGTCTGAAAGTATCATGGGCAATGAATTTACCCTGGAGTCTAATCTGATGGAGAAGACATTGGAAAGTGTTTGTTGTCAACGAATCTTGCTGTTTTTTCATCTCTAAAGATTTTGCATGATACACAATTGAAAGCGTGTGCCGACATCTGTGCAGTGAGGGAAACAGAGCATCTGAGAACTGAGTGAACAGGGAAATAGTTTCTATAATTAATCAGATTGAAGTGCGATGTTACCACTAGCAGGACTGGAAATTATGCTAGGTGAGGTTAATATTAGACCAGGTACAGGGAAAAAAAATTAAAAAAGGAAATAAGATAGTCCATTAGTTAAGAGAGAAGCAGTGATTAGAAAGAAACATTCTTTTAATTTTGCATTTCAGAAATCTCAAACAACAATTAAACCCCGAAGAAATGAATACCCACAGTTGTAGTGGATATATTTTTGTTGCCTTAGGTTTTTCAACAATATTTAAGATTCGACACATTGTTTGATTTCTTCACTGGTAACCTTTTGAATTAAAAAAAAATGCTTTGAACTTTTTTATTCCATGAGATTTACCAATATAAAACTGATCTGAGGTAATGCTGTCATTAAAGGGCTGAAGCAAGATCAAAATCAGAGTTTCTGTTTGGATAATATCCTTGCATTGTCTCTCAAGCTAAATCTGGGGTTATCTGTTGTGTTGGAATAAGGACTGAGCTGAACTATCGATTCTCTATTGAAAATGTTGATGTACTCAGCACATCAGGCATGTCTGTGGAGAATGGAACAGAGGGAAAGTTTTGGCCTGATGGTTTTTCTCTATTTCATTCTTATGAGAGCTCAATAACATAAATAAAGTTTAAAACAAATATCTGAGATGATTTATTTTCAAATGTAATTAACAACTGACAGGAGAGGTTACATGGTTATTTTGAGAAATTAAGTTTTTATTGAAAATGTAATTTGATTTTCTTTCCACAGATTCTGCCTGCCCCATTTTGTTTCTGATTCAAAGGAAATTTCGATAGGTGCACCATGGAGAGTATTCTGTCTGGCTGCATCACTGTCTGGAATGGAGGAGCCAATTTATAGGACAGGAAAAATCTCAAGAGAGTTGTTAACATGGCCAGCGACATCACAGGCATCAGTCTTCACTCCATCAAGGACAACTACAATGGACAGTGTTTTAAGAAACCAGCCTCTACACTCAAGGACCCCCACCACCCAGGCCATGCCCTCTTCACACTGTTACCGTCAGGAAAAAGATACAGGAGCCAGAAGATGAGGAATCAGTGGCAAAAGGACAGCTTCTTCCCCGCCGCCATGAGATTTCTGAATGGACAATGAACCACGGGCACTGGCTCACTTTCATCTTATTTTTTTGCACTATTTATTTATTAATTTATTTACTTATTTATTTTCGAAATGTGATTTATACCAATAATTGCACTGTGATTATGCTGAAAAACAATGAATTTTGAGACATGTTTCATCACGTTAAATTCTGTTAAATCAGTGTTCCCTGATTTTAATTCTGATGTTAAGAACCAGCATTATTTTTCTTCTGGGGTGAGTTTTGAACCTTGTTCATGAAATTGAATATCCAGCTACACCCATTACTTTAGAGTGTTACTGAAGGCAAACTGACTGTATTTCTGGAGAAGAAATTTAAAAATCAAACAGGATAAATAATGACTCGCATTCCTGGCCTCACTGACACTTTTAATGGATTTATTGCCTAGTGTTTACAAAACTTGACTCATTGCAGAGTTAAATTTGTTTGTTTAAAATTTCAATGGCAGTAATGGTTGTTCAACATAATATTTTAAATAATGTGGAATTACTCTTTGAAAGAACCCAGCAATTTTGCTTGTCAATTATACTGGAGAAAAAGCTTCCTGAACACTTTTGGGTGGATTCTATGAATTTTGGGCTGCTGGTCACGTAAGTCACCTTAAAATCTTCCTATCATGTACTGTTTTTTAGCTATCACCTATTTCTTTGTGATTTCCTTGACATATTTTAAGTATACTAGTATATTGTCCACAAAGCAAGCTGTTTTAGACAGTCGAAGCATGTCTGAATGGACAATGGACTCTGAGCAGGTGCTATGCAAATATTGTCTTAAGCTTGGGATTTAAAGATGTTGTTGAGAATTTTCTTGGCAACTGCAGGCACCAAGTTACGTACAGCTGATTGACAACATGCTTCAAGCATGCAAAACCAGGAGGTGCAACATGTCATTGAAAACTCATTTTCTGCATTTGCACTTGGACTTCTTCCTGGCTGATCTTGGGGCAGTCAGTGGTGAACATGGTGAAAGGTTTCACCAGGGCATTGCAACTAATGGAAAAGTATCAGGACAACTGGAATCCATCAATGCTGGCTAACTATTGCCAGACACTGACGCGAGAGGCATCAAATGCTGAGGAGAAACAAAAATTGCGACAGAATATTTTTAGGTCAGTTGAACTAATGCAATGTGTCAGCGTCATGCTGTGATTAAACCTGCTAAATTCAATAAAAGTTAATTTAATGTTTCTCCAGCTTCCTATGTGATAGAGCATATCTGAAATTATCTTTGTGTTCAGCTTGACGTTATCTATCATAATCCCCATTCTTTTTACAGAAAGTAAATCCATTGAAAAAAATTGTTGTTCAGTGTTATTATTACATTTACAAAGAAATCATGTCTTTTTTTTCTGTGGTTAGGTGAGGTTAGAGGACATGGGTTAAGGGTGCAAGGGGAAAATTAGGGGGAAAATTGGTGGGGGTGTAGAACAGCTGAATTATTAAATGTAGGTTCAATTTTGACATTTAAGAAAAAATTGGACAGGTACATGGATTGGAAGGGTATGGAGAGCAATAGTCCAGGTGCAAGTCAGTGGGACTAGGCTGAATTATAGATTGGCACTTGAAGGGCTGAAGGGCATGTTTCTGTGCTGTAGTGTTCTATGGTTTCTATAATATACCCCATTAACACCCTAATACAATAGCACACCTTAATTTACGAATCAGTGGACTTCTGGTGTACTCTTTTGGTGAGGGAGTTGATTCCTCTCTGGCAAGATAATTAATGCGAACCCGTTAAAAAAAAAGTCCAACTGGAGCAAGCTTGCTATGATCTTATGGGATAAAATTAAACATTAGAACATTACACAGTCAATGTGGAGAGGTGAACCGATGGTACTACTAGTCATTTAATTCTTATCATGTTTGGAACACGAGGAAAATGCAAAGGTGATTAAACATTTATATTTTGAGTGCTTGTTCAAAAGGAAAAAAGAAGAAAGAATGAAGGAAAGAACTGTATTTAAATAGTGGATTTCACACCAGCAGTATTCTCCACAATACTGGTCTTTATTTCCACTTGCGTGAACCAATGATCACTTTATTGTGCCAGTCTATAATTTCATAAACCTACAATAGTGAATTTTGAACTTGCGACTGCTGGTGCTCTAACATTGTGTGCTAACTGCTTCGCTAACCATACCGCCCAAAATGAAACATAAATATGTTTTGAGATGTTTAAACAAATTGGGAACATTTGAGGAAATAAGCTCTTTATAAATTTTGGACATAGGAAGGAACAGTCAACAAACATTTTAAGTTATTTGTTCCTCAATATAAAAGTCACATGGAATAAAGTTAGCAGATCTAACTGTTCTTCTCCTTAATTCACCCAGAAAAGCGAGATATAATGGTAGATCTGGATGGAAAATCGGAAATAGAAAGCAAAGCCTGACCTATGTAAGTAGGAGTTAAAGTGAATCTCTTGCTCATGTTATGGAGTGATGATCTGAAGAAGAGGCTTGTATCTCTTAAGGTTCAGAGCATTGATTTTAGAGTGGCAATCAAAGTTTTCTTCTTAGGAAATGGTTGGCGTACAGAAATAATTAAGTTGTATCAAATGTTCCAACAATGCATACTAGGTTATTTTGAGAAGATGTTAACCTTGGATATATGATATTTGAAATGTAATCAAATTTTTTTCACACTGACAAAATGCAAAAGGCATGTTGTGCAATATTCTCTGACATATTAGTCCACGAAAAAATTTCTCCAGTAGATTAGAAGCAACAAAATGCTACGTACAATGTTGGCCCTGAATGTATGAAAGCAGTGTTGATAAAAGTTGATTTAGAGTTTTGGGCTGTATTTGGATATAGTATAATATAACCTTATTAGATCAGTAATGAAAATCCCTTGTGATTTATAGTATTAGCCTGGGCCAGAGGCTACACCAGCAAGAAATTGCGTTAGTTTTTTTTTCTAATCGTTATTCTTGTAATCATATTTCAAGTGGAATGTTTCTTATATGAAATAATTTAAAAATAAATATACACACAACTTGTTTGAAGCAGGTGGAGCGAAGGAGAATTTTTAAGTTGTTCCAAAGTTGTACTTTTCAACAAATTCTAGGATATGAAAATTTGTTAAAATTGAGATTTTTCTTCTCATCTGAAATATAGTGAGATTTACTATCGTTGGCAGCAGGCTTAATGTCTGTGTTCTACTTGGATCTACTGAGATCAGTTTGGTGTACATAGAGTCTAGAACTGGAACAGAGTTACCTTTTAAAAAATGTACAAAAGGAGTGAAGAAGAAGTTGCAGATCACTAATGTATGAACCAAACATTTAAAGGCATATTCATTTCGCAAACATCTTCCAAGAATGTATTATGTACAAATATAAATTCTGATGTCAGATCTGGAGACAGTGATGTGGCTGTAGGTTTAAGACACATTCTTGCCTGTAATGGAAAAGCTCCCCCTGGATCCTTACTCTAAGCCCGATTGCTACAGAATACTGCGTTAGCTGCTGAACCAAGTTTAATGTGGTTGATTTTAAAAAGACTATCTGAGCTCCGTTGCACTTGAGAGGACATGAAGGAATTGGATGATCAAGTATAGACTAATAAATTCATTTTCTTGTGTGCATGTATGAAATCAATCAGAACAGTTATCTCTCATTGCACTGAAAGATATAGCAATGAATCAGAAGAGGTTTGCTTTCATGATTCAGTGTTCCTTGAGCCCCTGGACATTTTTCATTTGTTTCATTTCTTTCTGGGCCACTGATTGACAGAAACTGTGAGTGATAAGTAAACAGCTGGCAGAACTCAGCAGGTTGGGCAGCATCCACGGAGGGAAATGAACAGTCACTGATTTGGGCCCAAAACCCTACTTCAGGATTCCTGAAGCAGAATACTATCGACCTTCATTTCACTCCCTGGAAGCTGAGTCCCAACAAAATTTTACTTTTTGCTCTCAGTTACAGTATCTACTGTCTTGATGAGTCTCCATTTCAGAGAACAGGCCTTATTTTTGTTTAAATAAATATCTTATTCCATATTTCTGTTGTGAGGTGAGTCTCCATCCCATATGTTGCATTGGTATGTTCCACAGACCCAAGTAAACATGCTCAGGTTATGCTTTTCACTTTATATTGTTTACCAACACTGTTATCCACACTCATCTCCTCTTCATCTGCAGTGGATGCCAATGTAGAGTTGAACTGGCACTGACCTGATCTTTAACCGCTTCAAAAATGTAAACAGTGAATACGCAAATGAATACATTAAAAATTTTTTACTGTCATGGGGATTATTTTGTCCATTCAATAGAAAACTATAAAGGCAATGTGAACTTTATTTCTCAGTCATCCATTCAAGATACTTTGTGCCAAGAGAGGCTGATGTTAAGGAGGTCTATCAAGCCTTTCTTTGACATCCTCTGTATAAAGTCCTTTGGATTGATACGATTATCAATTGAAATGTACTTAGCACCCTGGTCTTCTTGCTTTAGCCCTATGACTGTATGGTTCGCTATGACAACACCATATATAAGTAAGCTGACAATACCACTGTAGTGGGCTGTGTAAAAAAAGAGGGCAAAGAGTCAGCATACAGAAAGATGATTGAAACTTGGCGGAATGGTGTATGAACAACAACCTCTCATTCAAGTCACCAAGACCAATAAAGCTGATTGAAGACTTTTCAAAAGGAACACCAGAGGCGTATGATCCAGTAATCATTGGGGCAAATTTAAATTCATGGCATCACTATCGCAGAGAATGTGTCATGGACCCATCATATTAATGCCATTGTGAAGAAAGCACAGCAGTACCTCTACTTCCCTCATGAGTTTGTGGAGCCTTGGTATATCATTGGAAAAAAACTTGGCAAATGTCTATAGATGTGAAGGGGAAAGTGTGCCGACTGGCTGTATCTCAGCCTGGTATGGGGGCACCTGAGTGCCCACCACTGAGAACATCAACATGCAACACAGTGGCTATTCTTAAGGATCCACACCACCCAGGACATGCCCTATTCTCACTGCTGGTATTAGGAAGGAGATACAGGTGCCACAGCACTTGTACCTTCCAGTTCAGAAATAGTTGCTACCCCTAAACTATAAGACTTCTGAACAATAGCCTCATTCAAAGGCCCATTTAGGGACTTGTACATTGTAAATAATGACACTTATTACTGAATATTTATACACCCATATTTGCAGTTTGTTTTCATTTCTTTCTTTATTAGCAGCAATTATAAATTCTGCCAGGCCTGCAGAAAAAGAACATTATGATTGTATGTGATGTCACGTATGTGCTCTGTTAATAAAGTGAACTTTGATCAAGCATGTGGATGCTACAGATGTGTTGTGTAATCGCAGAATGGCATGTCAATGGTTCGGTTATGGGAAAACTGAAATGTATGAGATGGGCATTGAAGGAAAATATGCTGCATGGAACTGAGTGGCTCTGAGGACTTTGTGGTTAGAGGATTAATTGGGGTCAAGAGGGTGGATTTATAGTCAGGATTAGAGGGGGAGAATCTGGAAACCTTCAAACATCAGGGGATTTAAGATCAGGGCTTATATCAACCTGACATTTGGAATAGGGAAGGTCTGATGACCTGGGCTGATCAAGGCAATTGTGGGTGTACATCTTGGTACCAATGATTGAAGATAAATATGGGATTTTCCTTATAAGGTCCAAGCTCACACCACCCAAACAATACCCAAACAATTCAAGGAGTGGTTAACAGCAGGAAACTTTTTTTAAAAGTAGACAGACGTTTGCATGCAATTTATTCTGCACAAGTGTTGTGAAAACAAAAAAAAAAACAATTTATTCTGTAAATGAGAAAATAATTTTGTTGGTATTTAAGCCTCCAGTATCCAGGGTGGACCTATACATGGCAGCAAGAACAGACAAGAGTATGGTGGTTACCGTCCGGGTACTGAAGGACTATGGTGACCAACTGACCGAGGTCTTGAGGGAGATCTTCAATACATCATTGCATCAGTCCATCGTCCCCACGGGTTTCAAGGAAGACACCATCATCCCAGTGTCAAAGATAGCAACAGTAACAGACCTCAATGACTACCACCCAGTGGCACTGATCTCCACCATTAGGAAATGCTGGTGATGGAATGTATCAAAATGCATTTTCCAGAGATACTTGATCCATTTCAATTCTCCTACAGATGCAATTGTTCCATTGACAATGCCATAGCCTTATTCCTTCACTCCATCCTGACCCATACGAAGAATAACGTCTCACGGCAGGCTGCTGTTCATTGACTTCAGCTTGGCATTGAATACAAATCATACCTCAGAAGATGGTGGAGAAGCTGTCCTTACTGAGACTCAACACCCTTCTCTGTAACTGCATTCTGGACTTCTTAACGGAAAGATCGCAGTCTGCCAAGGTTGTCAGTACTTCGTAGAGCACCATCATGCTGAGCACAGGCTCACCTCGGGGCTGTGTTCTTAGTCCATTCCTATTCACACTAATGATCCACAACTGCCACATGAAATCCTGATCCAGCAGAGTCATGAAGTTTGCAGATGACATGTCAGTAGTTGGTATATCCACAACAACGATGAGTCGCACTACAGAGAAAAGATGGAAAATCTCATGAGATTATGCAAGAATAACAACCGAGTTTCAATATGGACAAGACAAAGGAGGTGATTGTAGACTTCAGGAGGATCAGGGACACCATTTTCCATTACTCATTAATGGCTTGGAGAGAGTGGAAAGCACCATTCCTTGGATTTCACTTAAGAACTGACCTATCCTTGAAGCATAACATCTCCTCATTTGTCAGGAAGGCACAACAGCGACAGCACCTCCTTAGAAGGCTGTGGCAGCAAGACTACCATCCACCATTCTGTCAAGTTTCTACAGAAGCTCTATTGAGAGTGTCCTGGCCAGATGTATCGCAATCTGGTCCAGTTGCTAAAGAGCATTGGATCAGATGCCAATACACAGTCTCGTAAAAGTGGTAGAGGATCAATGGAGCCACCCTCTCCTCACCCCCAGTCAATGTGATTTACTGACTTAATAGTTTAAAGATGGCTTGCTAAATCAGGGATCAGCTTCCCATGGGCAGTAAGACTGCTGAATGATGGCTACAATAACTCTCCATTACTTTTCTATTTATTAAGAATATTTATTTTAATATGAGTACAGTATACATGTACTGTGTAAATGTATCATTGCCTATGTGTTATGTCCGTACTTGTGTTTTGCACTGAGGATTGGAGAACACTGTTTCATCAGATTGTACTGGCACAATTGGATGATAAATGAACTTGTACTTGAACTTGGTTGGAATGAAAGCAGTCTTGACTCCCTGTCATGGGGTGCGCCTTGGATGGAAGGTCTGCATCCTGAATGAACATATTTCCACTCAGCCTCAACAATACCAATGTTTCTCGAATAACTTGTTGAAGAGAATTTGCAGAGGTATGCCCCTGGGCAATTAATAGTTGCATGTTAAACTTTTGAATTTTATTTAGTTATTATTGGAGGGTGAAAGTGTCAACTTTGTGATTCAAACTTCTCTGTTCAGCAGTAGGAACTTTGGAGCCTGTAAATGACGTGTTCATTTTCAACCAAAACAAAAATCTCAGAGGTATATTTTCATTAATTTAGTTCATCGACACCAATTCATCAGGCACAAGCTCTATATATGGTAAATGGTTGAATTTTTTGAACAAGTTGTTAATTTTAGAAATTTTATACCACGTGGAGCAAGAGAATGGAATCTTGAAACAGGGCAAAATATTGGCACATCATACAACAATATTTCATATAAGGTAGGCTATCACTTTGAGTACAAGCATAAATGCTCACTTGCTAAATAGACTCCAAAACCTGTTCATTCACTCGAAAGTGAGTTTGCTCAGAAAATAAATTTGGTACCTTTTTATTCCAGAGTGCATGTCTTTTTAAATAATAAGGTCAAATGCTAGTGCAACCATGGAGCCTGTCTCTAGGTGTCAGCGCTCCACAGCTATTCAATCCCTCATTGTCTTCCTCTGGCTCCATTCTTTGTTTTATGATTATTCTTAAAATAATTCCCGTGTTGTGAAGAGATACAATTTATGTACTTGACATTGCAACTTCTAGCAGCTGAGAAAATAGACCTATGCAATCTATTTTACATAAACAAGATAATTTAGATCAGTAGTTCTCGACACTTTTCTTTCCACTCACGTACCAATTTAAGTAATCTCTATGCCATCGGTGCTCTGTGATTAGCAAGGGATTGCTTAAGGTGGTAGGTGGGTGGAAAGGGAAAGTTGAGACCCAATTGTTTCTGAAATATTTTGCTTGAGAAAAATTGTCATTGGTCCATTTCCCTTGGAGTTATGAAACTGTGGACATAACAAGTCAATGAGGTGCGATTAAAACAGTGGTTTTCAAACTTTTTCTTCCCACCCACATATCACCTGAAGCAATCCCTTACTAATCACAGAGCATAGGGAGTACTTAAAGTGGTATGTGAGTGGAAAGAAAAAGGTTGAAGTGAAAGCAGTCTTGACTCCCTGTCATGGAGTGTGACTTGGATGGAAGGTCTGCATCCTGAATGAACATATTTCCACTCAGCCTCAACAATACCCACTGCAAAATTCCACTGATTTAGATCTTTGAATATCTTTGCGTTATGACTTGATTTCTAAAGTACTGAATTAAATTGCCATACTCAAAGGTACAATATTAATTCAAAATGTACATCTCTTTAAATTTCACACCTCTCCCTCCCCACTCTTTTGTTCGGACGCTTGCTGAGATTTTTCCGTACCTTGATGAAGAGCTCAAGCCCCAAACACCAGTTATATATTTTTACCTTTGTAATTATGAGGCTCAGTGGTTAGAACACTGGTCTTAAAAACCAGGGATCGTGAGTTTGTTCCTCACTGGGGCCACATTTCTGTGAGGGGCACTGGACAAAGTGGCAACATTTGGTCTTTCTTACAGTAAACAAAGTTAAATAATTTCATGTATGTTAGATTCTAAATGTAGTATTATGTGACAATAATGGAACCTTTACCTTTTCCTTAAAGGACACTGCTTGACCTACTGAGTTTCTCCTGCATTGTGTTTTTTCTTCATCCACAATGTCCACAGATTTTTCTGTTTTACTTCTTTAAATTTCACTGCCTTCTTTGTTTGAATTCTTAAATATGAGAACCATAGAATTTTAGAACACTGCCGCACAGAAACAGGTCCCTTCGGTCCTTCTAGTCTGTGCCGAACCATTTTTTTTTGCCTAGTCCCACTGACCTACATAGCCCTCCACACCTCTCCCATCCATGTATCTGTCCAAATTCTTCATAAATATTAAAAATGAGCCCACGTTCACCACCTCAGCTGTCTGCTCATTCCATACCCCCACCACTCTCTGTTTGAAGAAGTTCCCCTAAACATTTCCCTTTTCAATCTTAATCAATGTCCTCTGGTTTGTATCTCACTGACCCTCAGAGGAAAAAGCTTTTCTACATTTAGTCTGTTTATCTCCCTCATACTGTTAAATACTTCTATCAAATCTTACCTCATTCTTCTACACTTCAGGGAATAAAACCTCAACCTGTTTAACCTTTCCCTGTAACTCAAATTCCAAAGTCCATGCAACATCCTAGTAAACCTTCTCAGCACTCTTTCTATCTTATTGAGGTCTTTCCTGTAGTTAGGTGACCAGAATTGCACATAATACTCCAAATTTGGCCTTACCAATGTTTTATACAACTTTATCATAATATCCCAATTCCTGTACTCAATACTTTGATTTATGAAGGACAGTATGGCAAAAGCTCTCTCTACAACCCTATCTACCCGTGACACTACTTTCAAGGAATTATGGATCTGTATTCCCAGGTCCTTCTGTTCTACTGCACTCCTCAGTGCCGTACCATTGACCATGTACATCCCAAGATTTAACCGTGTGAACATACCAATGACAATTTAATATCTCAGCAATATAAAAGGTCATCAAAATGTTCAGTGCAGTCTAAGGAGATAAGGAATTGGTGAAAAAAAATTATTGTGTTCTCTCATATTCCCATGTGCAATTTCAGCAGGTCTTCAACTGAATGCTGATTTTAAAAAATTGTTCCATGGAATCCATAACAGCTCACAGACCAATCCCATTCGCTCATTCTTATTCCTTGTAATCTAACCTCACTACATTTCTATCAAGCATTCCAACATTCACTGATGCAGGGTGATAGTATGGCTAATTAACCAACCAACTTGTACACCATTGTGGGAGGAAACAATGCAAACTCCACATTTAGGGTTTTTGCAGTGTTGCTTCGTTTACTTCCTGGAGGAGAATCAGATCTTATTTTATAAATTGGCATATTGCAAAGTTAATGAGCATCAGCATATCAATTTGTTCCTCCTGGCCACTTGCTCATTACAAGGATTTGCTTCTTTGATGCTTTGCGCACTTCATTTCAAAGTGCAAGTTGGTCCAAAATGTGAATCCTACAGAAAGATCAAGATTTTTTATGTGTAACACTTTCTTCTTCAGCCATTATAGGCTCTGATGTTTGAATAAAAAAGGACATGCAGGTACTTCAGACAAAAACAATATGTGGACAGCAGTCTTCTTGCTCGAGGTTGTATTAGAAAAACAAAATGCTGGAAATATTTAGCAAGTCATTTAGAATTGTTGAGAAGGGAATGCTTTGATAGCTGACCTTTCTTTAGAAAAATGGTTCCTGATCTGGTGACTATTTCCACTGTTATCTGTTCTAATTCCAAACTTCTGACAATTCTTAACAACCTCAATTAACATGCTGGAACTGCTCATCTCCGTAGGCTACTTGTAGACAATTCTCTCTGATGATATTGAAATCACTAGATAAAGGAACAGAAGTAGAACATTGAGTCTGCTCTGCAAATCTACCCTGAGCTAAACTATTCTCACATCTAGTTCCAAGTTCTGGGCTTTTCTCCATATCCCTTGATACCCTGACTAATTAGATACCTATCAATCTCCTCCTTAAACTCCCCCAATGATCGGGCCTTCACAGCTGTATCTGGTAATGAATTTCACAAATCCATGACCTTCTGGCTAAAGAAATATTTCCTCATCTCTGTTTTAAATGGGTACTTTCTAATTCTCAGACTGTGCCCTTTTGTCCTGGGTTCACCCACTAAGGGAAACATGTTATCTAATCTGTCCAATCCTTTCAGCATTCAAAATATTTCTATGAGATCCCCTCTCATTCTTCTGTACTCCAATGAATACATTTCTAATTGTATGAACAATCAGCTATAAACATACCTATATTTACAGTGCTGCTAAATATTCTTCTTATGCTATCCTTTGCAGTCCAGGAATTATCCTAGTAAATCTTCCTTGTACTCTCTCCAAAATTATTACATCCCTTCCAAGATAAGGGGCCCAAAACTGCACACAGTTCTCCAAATGAGGTCTCACCAGTGCCACATAGATCCGCATCAACACTTCTTTACTCTTATACACTATTCCCCTTGAAATGAATGCAAACATAGCATTTGATTTCTTTACTGCCAATCCATACTGCCAATCCTTTTGGATATCCTTCACCCCAAATTCCTTTGCACTTCTAAATTTTGAAGTTTCTCCTCATCCAAATAATAATCTGCCTTTTTATTTCCTCTTCCAGAATGAACAACTGTACATTTCTCAACATTGTATCTCATCTGCCATTTCTTTGCCCCCTCTCCTAAACTGTCCAAGTCTCTCTGCAACCTTTTGGTTCCTTCAACACTTCCTACTCCACCACCTATCTTGGTGTCATCTGCAAACTTTGCCACAAAACCATTCAGTCCATAATATAAATCATCAATGTACATTGTAAAAAGAAGTGGCCCCAACACCAGCCCCTGCGGCAACCAACCAGAACGGGATCCCTTTATTCCCACTATTTGCCTTCTGCCTGTCAGCCAATTCTCCACCCATTCTAATATCTTTCCTGTAATTCCATGGGCTCCCATCTTATTAAGCAGCCTCTTATGCGGAACCTTATCGAAGGCCTTTTGAAAATCCAAATACACAACATCCACTGTCTCTCCCTTGTCAATCCTACTTGAGATTGCCTCCAAAAATTCCATTAAGTTGGTCAGACAGGGTCTTCCATTCATGAAACCATAAACCTATCATGCCATGCACCCCGAAGTTTTTCATAACATTGTCTTTTAGAATTGGCTCCAATGACTTTCCAACAACCGATATCAGACTAATATGCCTATAATTTCCTTTTGTCTGCTTCCTTCCTTTCTTAAACAGTGGAACTACATTTGTGATCTTCTAATCCTCCAGAACCATGCCAGAGTCTATTGATATCTGGAAAATAAATTCGAATGCCTCCACAATCTCTAAAGCCACCTCCTTCTGAATCCATGGATGCATTTCATCCAGTCCAGGAGACTTATCTGTCTTTATTCCATTCAGCTTACTAAGCACTATCTCTCTAGTAATTCTATTTCCTGAGATTTCTATTAAGTATATTGTTCATGTCTTCCACAGTGAAGACTGATGCTAAATACTCATTTAGTTCCTCTGCCATCTCTTTGTTACCCATTGTAGTGGGCTGAGCGACCATGAGGTTAGACAGGCTGAATCGCGGCCACAGTCGACTGACACAAGATTGCACGGGCACCCCCTCCTTTCCAAGGAGAAGCCCGTGGCTGACGACACGCGTTACCTGGGGGACAGCGCCACTTCCAGGTTGCATTCCTCTGGACGGGGAGTGATGCCACAATGCACTGACATCACTTCCTGAGGCCTGCGTGGCCCTCACAGGAAGTGGGCGGTCTCCTCAAGCAGCGCGAGGGATTCAAAATAAAGTTCAATTACTGGTTCACCTTCTGCTGTGTGGACGTCTCTCATTTTAGTAGCGCTGCTGTTAGCCAGACGCAACACCATTATAATTCCTCCAACATCATTTACAATTGGTCCTGTGTCTCTCTTTATCTTTTTATATATTTTTTAAAAACTCAGTATCCTTTTGTATGTTATTTGCCAGCTTCCTTTCATAATTCATCTTTTCTTTTCTAATGACTTTCTTTGCTTCTTTAGGAGCATGCCTTTTGTTTTCAAATTTGTTTCCAATATTGGAGAGATCACTTGGTTTATTTCTCAACTCACAGAGTGAACCCATCCCCCCAAATTAATCTTCCTCATTGATCTATTCTTCCCTCCCATTTTCTACAGCGCTACCAGACGCTTGGGGCAATGTACATTGGCTAATTAACCGGACAACCTGGATGTCTTTGACTTGTGGGAAGGAACTGGAGCAATTGGAGGAAATCCACACAGCTAAAGAGAAAATGAATTGGAAGAAACTGGGTTGCTGAAGCTTTTTTAAAAATTAGACATTAAGCACTATAACAGGGGCCAATTTGGCCCGACATGTCTGTTCTGCCCAAGTTATATCCCATTATTTTTGAAAGGTGGGAAGAAACCGGAGAAAACCTATGCAGTCATGAGGAGAATGTAGAAACTCCTTACAGACAGTGCAGGATTCGAACCAAGGTTTGGTCTTGATCACTGGCGCGGTAAAGGTATTGCGCTACACTAACTGGGCTGCCCTTTGCGTTGGGAGACAACATCATGACATCATGCCCTTTGATGACCATTACTTGTTCTATGAAAGAAAATAAATTCTCTTTGTTCCTTGACTTTGTTTTCATCCCTCGTGTCATGGTTGAACCAGATGGTGGAACATTGGTTGTACCGAATTGATTCATGTTTTCAGCCCTCTGATGGGTTCAAATAGAAAATACACCTTGCATCTTGAACATTGGGAGGGCATTTATTTTCCTCAGAAACTTTCTTTACATGTTGCTTGTTAGATGTGCAAATGGAGGGGGTGGGGGGAGGGGGGAGAATGGGAATTCCTAAAATTGTAGCTTGGGGCCAAATATAAGAATTGGTCACACATCATGCCTAGTACAGCATTCCATGTGGCTATAAACATTTTGGAAATGTCAGTCTCGGGCTTTACTGAACCTTGGTGGTCAGTGGTGATATTCACTTCTTTAATACTTCAGCAACATTTTCCAAGCCTTTCAACAACTATTAAATTTCCATATGAAATTGCTCATAGAAACCATTTCCTCCAGCCTAATTGTCAACAAGGAAGAAGTATGCAAATGTACTTGATCCCCATCCTGATTTTCCTTGTTGGGTCGTTGACAAGCATACATTGAGCTTCAAGGACCTTCAACTTCAAAACTTGCTCACTGACTTTTATCCCTGTGCCCCTGTTTCCTATTTTACCAGCTTCCATCATGTTCTTTAGCCAAGTTTTTGTTCACTAGCGCATGGCTTCCAAACCTATTGACATCACCTCTACAAAGCTTCAGGGAATAATATTCTACATTGAAGATGCAAATAGTTGATATATTTATTTTTAATTTTTATAAGAATTTAGACATGCAACACCATACCAAGCCATTTTGGCTCACGAGTCCATGGCATCCAATTTACCCCCCATTAACCTCCACCCCTGGTATGTTTCAAATGGTGGGAGGGAACTCATACAGACACGGGGAGAACGTTCAAACTCCTTTCAGACAGCAAGGGATTTGAACTCTGGCTCCAATTGCTAGCGTTGTAAAGGTGTTGCACTAAACACTATGCCAACTGTGCCATCCCCAACCATTATTATATTCCTTTAGATCCCTTTAATATTGGTGCATTCCTTTTGCAACAATTTGATTTGAAATGGTTCCCTCTGCCAGTTTGTATTTCAAGTACACTAATAGAAGGGATTCGTATATTGTCAAGGAAACAGCTTTTAAAGCCCCTTAAACAGCCATGTGGTCAGTTGTTGACATTTCATTATGTCAATGCATATCAGGTGACTTGTGATTATTCATTGGGCAATTTATTGCTGTTGAATGAACCCATATAAAAGGGATCGAGGTTGTGAAATGCTTTGAGATTGATTTTCAGCCCTGTCTTTTACAAGGTATGTTAATCCTATTTCAGCTATTTCTTAAAGAAAACTAAATGTTAATAGTTATCAGAATTCACAGTTGAGTGAATGCAAAAGCATCATAATGCCAAGGTCTCTCATTGTTTGAATAAACTCAGGAATTTGATAGAGGGGCTTTCAAAAGTACTTCAGAAATTAGTGTTAGCATAATGCAGGGTAACATCAATCATGTCAAATGCCTTGATGTGGGATTGCTAATCTAATTTCCCCTTGCTTCTCTGAAATGCATCACTACTGACACAAGTTGCTGATGTTCACACAAACCATTAATTAACAGATCTGGTTAAACAGCCAAATGGGTTTTCTGCTGTTGGGTAGGGGTACAAATTGTACAGCATCAGTTCAGACCACTGGATTAAAAAATGGAGCCACTGTTCATTGGCTGTATTGCTGCCTGAGTTCAGCATGTTGTACATGCATTTTTTAAAATCACCATGGCCACAATCAGATATTCATTAAATTAACATTCCAGGAAGGTTATTGGAAAAGGTGACAGTGTTCTGGGTTGTGTTATTTTATTCTTAAATTTCTTTTGTAGATGGGACACACCTTGTGCTAAATTTCTTACCGTGAGTGCACTTCTGAGCATGTTCATATCAATCTGAAATAGGCTAATGATCATTCTCCTCTCAGCAGCTATGAATGGAGTTGCTTGTAACATTATCTGTGCTAAGCTGATGTAATGGAGAAAACCCATTTCAAAAGAGGTAATTAATATACACTCAATCAGTTTTAATGTTGGAAGATAGCGAGGGAAGGATAGACAGAGTTAAACAGTGAAGATCTAACATTGTTATTTCAATACTCTTCCCAACCCAAGGCCACATTGCTAACCTTGTATTCCAAGCTGGCCTTTTAAGTGACAATTTAACACTCATTACTTTGCATTATTCATGTGCAACAAAATAGCCAGATGTCCCAGACAAGCTGTCTGTTGGTACTATCCAGCAAATGGCTGCTACATTCCCTTAAATGGTTATGTTTCAGTTCCAGGGCTATCAGAGAGCAGCAGTAATCCTCAAGCATCCACATCACCCAGCATGTGCTCTATTCTTGCTGTTACCATCAGGAAAGAGCTATAGGTGCCAAAAGACTTGTACCAAGAGGTTTGGGAACATTTGCTACCCCTCCACAATCAGACTCCTTAACAATGAACTCAATCAGGGATTCATTTAAGAACTCTTACTTTTGAACTTTATTGATTTTTTTTTGTATTGCGCTACCAATTCTGCCTTGCCTGCAGGAAAAAGAATTTCAGTGTTGCATACTATGTCATGTATGTTCTTTGACAATAAATCTGAATCTTCATAGTCAAATTCTCTTTCAGAAGCTTTTCAACCCCACAAAAGGTATCAAATGTACAGAAGAAGAAAAAAAAGCTTCCGCACCATGCGTCTTTAACTGCTTCTGCATTGGGCAAACTGCTAAATAACAAAAATTCAACAAACTTCAAAATATAATAATTGTTATGCATTGATTTATACATGTGCACAATTTAAAAAAAAAAGAACACACTATTAGCTTCTGTGAACATGATTCCCTGAACTGTTCCATTTTACACTTCAAATTGCACAGCAGTCATGCAATTAAGCCAGAGGTTCTCAACCTGAGTAATCCCTTACTAACCACACCTGTGGTTAGTAAGAATGGTGATACACCACTAGCCTACTCCAGGGGGCAACCAGTGTACCTGCAGGAAGAGCACTGGAGGACAAGGCAACACCTGGCCGGCTGTCAATCAGCCAACCCGAATGGACCAAGCCCCACCTGATCGGCTGTCAATCACCCTCCAGGATATGAGCTACATCCGGCCCTTCGAGGTCAGTCTCACAGTCACAGCCAGCTCTGTGGAAGTTTGTGTGGAATAAAGCCTGTTAAACAGTCTTTATGTTTTGTGTCTGCTTTTTTTGCTTGATAGAGTATCACAGTAAGTGATTACTTAAAGTAGTATGCCACCCTAAATGTTTCCCTAAATTATTTCACTGACTCAATCAATGGCTCAAGATTAGCTAAATTTTAAATCTTTGTGTGATTTACTAATAGTTTTCACCATTTTGTGTTCACAAGATACATTTTTACCCTTCAGTGAAACTCTTTAAGTTACTTTATGTTTCTCAAAATACTATTTGAAGGCCATTTGTTCTGTGCAATATTCTGCTCTTGCTAATCTGTCTGCATTTTTTGCTAACACTACCATAAAATCTTTTGGTCTTTTCCAACATCTAGTAAATATGGCAAACCTATCCTCAGTATAAACTATTGAAGGCAATAACTGCAGTACAACTCTGATTAACCAAAACCTCATTTATCCAAAAATATTTAAAGCCAAAATGATGTCATTTTGCCTCTGAACAATTTGGATAAATGAGGATTTCCCAAACGATCAGAAATCCTCAGTTATCAAATTTTTTTTTGGAGCCGAACTGACATTGCAGGTTAGAAAAAAAAATTGGAAAAACCTCTGAGTAGAATTTTGAGTTTTTGGTGTTGGATTTATCTTCTTCAGGTTATTTTATTTTGGTGAGAATTAAATGTTATTTCATGTTTTAAAAGCCTTCCCTTGTGGCTTGAATACTGTTACAAGTGATTTGCTGTTGCTACTGGGCTTTAGTTTAAAAAAAAAATATTGTTAATCCAGATAGCCACGGTCCCGAACATTTCAGATAATCAGAGTTGTACTGTATATTGTATTTGTTTAATTTTTGCTTCGTTAACCTTGATATTCAGAAATAACAGAAAAATTTCACTGGTGCAAAGCCAAGCCAAAGAAAAGAAAGACTATGTGTAATAATCTGGTAACTATGTTACTGAGTTGACAACCCTGAGGACTATAATTTAAAATTTGCCATTACATTTTTAGAATTTTCTTTACAAGAAAATCTGGAAAAAGTGATCAAAAGTAATCATGAGGTTCTTTAATTGTAAACACTCTTGAGTTCATTATTATCCTTTAATTTGACTATTATGTTCACTAGCTCATGCCCAACTCTGAGAAATGTTCACATCTCCAGAATGTCTTGATGTGCTCCATTCAGAAACGTGTGCCCAATAATTTGTATGTAAAAAAATAAATTGTGTAAATATTGTTGCTAGAAGAAGTTATTAAACCTGCTGATCATTGGTCGTCCAACTGAATTTCTTGCTATCATTTTGGGTACTTAAAACATGAAATCAAGTTACTTGTCAAAAACAAAATATTAAATCCTAATTGTGATTCCTGGCTTGTTCATGGAGCATGTAACTTAAAACAATACATGAAAGCTGAAATTTCAAGGATGTAACTTAATTGCTGCTGTATGGTATTTGATTTGCCCATTAGATCAATCTTCTAAGAGATTAGAAATCCAACTAACATTAACAAGATTTGCTTGCTGAAGCTTCTTTTTATTTACTTGTGTCTCTGGAGGTGGCAGTGTTACCTTGTTTATTGCAATACACTTGCAAGTACATGATAATTTGATGGAATTTGGAAGAACAAACATTGATTCAAAATAAGAATCCTATATATTTTCAGAGCAGTCTCAGTGAAAGTATTCTTGAGTCAGATCACCACATTTTAAATTCACAATGGATACATGATAACAAACAAGGGTGTTGGGGGCAAGAAGGGCTCTTGAAGGGCCTTGGACACTGGAAGCTTTCTGATTGTATTGGAGGTTTGAATCTGGAGCTCGTGTTGCCAATGATTTGAGCTGAAGTCTGTGTGGCTGCAGGAGCACTAGAGGCGAATACTCTATTTCCTATTGTTAGGGCACTGGGCAATGCTCATGGTGACTTTGCCTGACCACAGAAAGAAGTTGGAGTTTATTACATTTTTATATATCTTTATGTTCCTCTTAGGATAAAAGGCAGGGCCAAAAGTCCGAGAGAGCTGTGGTTTTCAAGGGATTCGAAAGTTGGTTTGAAATAAAAGGGAGGATTACGTTAAATATAAGAAGCAAGATATGAATGAGATGTTTGGAAAATACAGGATTGTAAAAAGAAGCTTATGAAATAAATTAGGATAGTGAAAAGAAGGATTTATTTTGTTTTGTTCAGGTTGTTTTTTTTGGTGAGAATTAAACGTTATTTCATGTTTTAAAAGCCTTCCCTTGTGGCTTGAACACTGTTACAAGCGATTTGCTGTTGCCACTGAAGGTGGCTATAGCAAACAGGGTGAAAGTAAATCCGAAGGGTTTTTACAAATATGTGAATAGCAAAAGGAGAGTGAAGGATAAAATTGGTCCCTTGGAGAATCAGAGTGAACAAATGTGGGCAGAGCTGAATGAGATGGGGGAGATATTGAATGAGTTCTTCTCTTCAGTATTCACTAGGGAAAAGGGTACGGAATCGTGTAGGATAAGAGAAGCAAAAGGAGTGATTATGGAAAATGTAGGGATTAGGAAAGAGGGGGGTGTTGGAACTTCTGAGGCATATAAAGGTGGATAAGTCTCTGGGTCCCAATGGGATTTTCCCCAGGACCTTGAGGGAAGTCAGGGAGGAAATAGCGGATGCTCTGACCATGAGGGGGCATGGATTGGAGTGTCACAAACATGGTTCCTCTGTTTAAAAAGGGCTCCAGGTGTAGGCCCAGCATTTATTGGCCAGTAAGTTTGACATTGATGGTTGGTAAACTAATGGAATGTATTCTTAGAGATAATATGTACAAGTATCTGGAGGGGCAGGGACTAATCAGGGACACCCAACACGGGTTTGTGCGGGGAAGGTCATGTTTGACAAATCTTGTTGAATTTTTTGAGGAGATGACGAGGAAGGTTGATGAGGGTAGAGCAGTAGATGTAGTCTATATGGATTTCAGTAAGGGCTTCAATAATATTCCACATGGAAAGTTGGTAAGGAAGGTTCAGGCACTAAGTATTAAATGTTGAGATAGTCAAATGGGTTCAACTGTGGCTAGAAGGTAGATGCCAGAGAGTCATGGTGGATAACTGTCAGGATGGAGACCAGTGACAAGCAGTGTGCCTCAGGGATCGATGTTGGGTTCCTTATACAAAAATAGGGGGAGTTGTGGAAAGTGAAGATGGTTTTCATGGACTGCAGAAGGATTTGGACTGCTTAGGGGAGTGGGCTGAAAGGAGGCAGATGGAGTTTAATATCAATAAGTGTGAAGTGCTTCATTTTGGGAAGAATAATCAAAACACGACACGTGCAGTGAAGGGGCGGGCATTGAGGAATGCAGAGGATCTTGGGATAATGGTTCATCATTCCTTGAAAGTGGATTCTCCTACAGATAGGGTGGTAAATAGGGTGGCCTTTATAAATCAAAGCATAGAATATAGGAGCAGGGAGGTGTTGTTGAGACTATTCAGGCCAAATTTGGAATACTGTGTGCAGTTCTGGTCCCCAAATTATAAGAAGGATATCAATAAGGTAGAGAGGGTGCAGAGAAGATTTACTAAAATGTTTCCTGGATTGCAGTATCTCGAATACAAAGAAAGATTGAGTAGACTGGGTCTTTATTCATTGGAGTGTAGAAGGTTGAGGGGGGATTTGATAGAGGTATTTAAAATTATGAGGGGGATAGATAGAGTAGATGTGAATAGGCTCTTCCCCTTGAGGGTAGGTAAGATTGGAATGAGGGGTCATAAGTTAAGGGTTGGGGGCAAAAGTTTAGAAGTAACATGAGAGGGAGATTCTTCACTCAGAAAGTGGTGGCTGAGTGGAATGACCTTCTGGAAGAGGCAGTTGCAGCAGGATCAATTTTGTCATTTAAGAGAAGGTTGGATAAGTGCATGGATGTCAGGGGATTGGAGGGTTATGGACAGGGAGCGGGTAGGTGGGACTAGAGGAGATCACTTAAATCGGAGTGGACTAGAGGGGTTGAGATGGCCTGTTTCTGTACTGTAATTATATTTTGTGACAATAAAATAAACCTTTGAACCATAATCAAAGCTCATATTTTGTTGCTGTATTTCGGATGAAACAATGAACTATCCAATTTTATTTCTCTCAGATAGATGTAAATAAAATTACATCTTTGCAGATAAGCAAGGATACTCTTGACCTGTCTACCATGTGTTAGTTTATGTCATTAAAATTTGAAGGTTCTTGCTGTGTGAAAACTAGTTGCATTCCCTATATAACAACAATAACTAAACAACAAATGTTTGCAAACTCCTTTGGCATGACTGAGATTATAAATATATGCGATGCACAAATGCCAGGATGTGTAATACAAGGTCATTTATTCTGGATCAGTAATGGTTACAAACATGAAGAGAACTTCACTAACTTTTCTAATTGAGGTATTTTAAAATATTTTAAAATTTAAACAGTAACAGGCCATATCAGCCCGCTGATACACTGTCCAGTATACATCCAATTAACCTGCATCCCAAGTATGTTTCGAACGGAGGGAGGAAACCAGAGCCCCTGGGGTAAACCAACGCAGACATGGGGAGAACATGCAAACTTGTTACAGACCGCGCGGGATTCGAACCATGGTCCCCATCACTGGTGCTGTAAAGGCATTGCGCTAATATGCTATGCCAACCATGCCACCTGTACATGTAATTTATTGTTGAATTATAATAGAGATGAGGTTGTATCAAAACATCTCCAAGGAGAGAGGTTTGAAGTTGCAGTAATGAACATTTAAAATTGATTGTATTTCTAATTGTATGAACAATCAGCTATAAACATACCTATACAATTGTTCTGGAATTGGAAGTAAATTTCTGTTTACCATTCCAACCTTGCTTCACCACTGTAAATGAGATTTCAGTTTCGTTTACTTTGCAAGGCTGTGGACTGACTCATTGAATTTCATTATTGGGCAGCAATTTGAGTATCAGACCAAAATCTGCAGTCTAACTGTCTGCAGCCTGGCTTGTTATTGATTTTAGATGCCATTTCTAATTATTTTTATTATATGGGAAGCTGATCATTGATAAATACATTTTGGTGGGATGGTTGGCCTTGCAAAGACAGTTAATGGATTTCCTTCACTTTGGTTCATCATTTCAAACTCCAGTTGATTCCGTGGAATGAAAATATAAGGTTCATTTTTGCAAATGAGCTTGCCCTTTCTCAGTGCTGCTATGGTTGGAGCAGGCCTGCAATGTTGCAGAATTGATGAGCTCTGTGATGTTAATTTTTAATGATTGGTGTAAAAACTAAAATGTCTAATTGCACAAAGACTGAAGTTTGGGGTTTTGGAAGAGGATTCCTTTTCCTAACCTTGTAACTCTTGCCTTCTCCCTCTCTCATTTGCTGCTGTTGTTGCTCATTACATGTTATCCAACCCAGCAGGAGAGGGAGGTCTGCTAATAAGCATTACGTTGGGTGTTTGGGTAAAGTGAATGCCATCATGGAATACTGTTCTGAGAATGGTGGTGCTGCTGGGGCTGCCACTGGTACAGACTTGCGAGGAGCAGAGATACAGTGCTCCCATGGGGTCCAACTGTCCAGTCAAATGCCATCAGCTCTGCACAGGCTTTGAGCAGCCCATTAAAGGAGCTGACAGTAGGTTCATTTAAAATCTCATGACTGCAGATTCTGCATCCAAGATGGCAGCGTCTATGATCAATAGCAGATACAAGGAGTTGCAGACTCAAGACGAGTGAAGGACTGGCGCAGGGCTCCAGAAAACAGGGAGACCATCCCCATCAGAGAAGGAGAAGGGGAGGAGATGACCCACGGTATGGTAACCATGGCAGCCGACCAGTAGGCGATCTGTGGCTGACCCATGCATATGGTAGTCTGCTGGCGACTCGAGACGAGGAACCCATGGAGGCTATGGGCTGTTGGGGACTTGCGCTGAGCTGCGGATTGCAGGAGACTGGCTTGAAACTGACTGAACCGATACCAGGTATTGGAACCAGGATGTGAGGAGGTGCCAAAGTCGCTGAAGGGTTCCTGACTGTGTTGGAGGTTCAGATCTGGAGCTCAGGTTGCAAATGGTTTGCACCGGATTCTGCGTGGCTGCGGAAGCGCTGGAGGCAAATCTATGGACACTCGGTGCCTCTGAGCGGACTTCTTTCTCGGACTGTAGGAGGTGCTTCAAACAATTTCTGCTGGTGGTGAATCTGTCTGCCTTGGAGCAGACAAAAGCAATTTCATGTAATATGACATGGGTTTTATTGCAATGACAATAAATTGAATCTTGAATTCTTGAATCTTGTTCACCAGCCAAGAAAGGAGATTTGCAGCAGTGCTGATTATGTGAAGTTGAGCTGAACCTATGGGTAATGATGTCTTAATTAATAGAAATTGTAGTTGTTTTTCAGTGACTGAAGTTGTAGTTGTTTTTCAGTGACTGAAGTGTGGTGCATTGAGCCATGAGTTGGCTGGAGGTCAATTTGTAGGATATGGGATTTCCCAGATGCTTCTATCTAACAACTTGTCTGAGATCATGGAATTTCTTCCATCACCTCACCTGGGCACTCAGGGCACTATTTCCAGCAATAGCTTCTGCAGTGTTTATCAGGAAGTTCCCCTGGTGCTCAGTAAAAACAACCTATCACATCTTCTCTCCTTCTGGAGAAGAGTCCACTGATGCAATGTCAAAAACTGTGGCAATTGGTCCCTCTGATATTTAAATATTCCCCAAGTCAGAATTCTTGGCAGCATCTTCTTCATCTTCAGTGCTGCTTCCCTTAAAGGGAGAAGGGATGGCTTTAAACACTGCTGGACATAAGAACATGAAACGGGAGCAGAAGTCGGCCATTCAGCCTGTCGAATCTCGTCTGCCCTTTAATCGTGGCTGATCTGGCCAATGACTCAGCTCCACCTGCCTGCAGTTTCCCCATAACACACAAAATGGTCCAGTTTCTAAAGTAAGAAGTCCATGATCACCATGCTCAATGCAGTACAAGGTTATTGATCTTCTCTAGTATATGTACAAGGTTTATTGAACTTATCCAGTATACATTCTGCAATAATAGAAGCTAGAAAAAGGGGGATATTTGCGCTGACCTTGGGTTTGGTCTCAAAGTTTTTTTAAAATTCAAACAATTATTGACATAAGTAGATTTTATGCTTGATGTGCAATTGGGATATTGTTCCCAGCTGGGGTTGAAATTTTGCTGATTTGGCCTTTAGGGAGAAAGTAGGCTTTCTTCAGTGAAGCCAGTTGTACCAAATAATCCTTTCAGAGCCCAGAAGCCCATTGAGGATAATCTGTCGGTCGTGTGTGGCCACAAAGCTTGGAACAAAAGGAAATTTTTCTGCCTCCATTTTTGATTGCTTAATAATGGACACACAATGCTCTGTCAAGCAGCACCATCAGTAGAGAGCTTAGAAATGCTATGATTTTTTTTGCAACACTTAACAAGATCCAAGAGAGGTTTTTAAGAGCAATAACCTGGTTCTGTTTGTCAACATTAATCAACAAAATTAAAAAAAAAATTTGAAATTTATTAAAAACAATTGTATTTATTAGTTTTATTTATGCCAATTACACATTAAATTGCCTTGTGAAATGGAAGAAATATTGAAATATTCTTGTGCACTTGTAATTTACAATTTGAAAAACCATCCCAAGCCTTGCTAATTTTGATCTGTGGCATGGCCAATAGTATGGTTTGGGGCCTTTTACTGAAAAAGATCATCAAAAACAGGATAGAAATTATTTTTTTGGCAGAGCTCAAACTCTCTTTGTGGGTTTGATTTATTCAATCTAGATTGTACTGTTATAAATGGAATAAACAAATGGAAACCTGATCTTCAAGTTATTACTTTGCAAAATACTATTCCAGTTACGTGCAAATACAAACACAGACACGCATAGAAATGCTAACGGCAGTTGCGATTCACTTTTTGTTTATACAGCTCGAAAGCAATTATTTCTGAAAAGATTTAATTATGCAGCTGTGCTGGCTAAACCAACAATATTTTAGCGACTTGCAAAATTTATAAGCAAGAATAAGTTGAGCATTTTAGAAAAATAGATTTTATTTGTCACCAGTTTTAATAAATGAAATCATTAAATTAAAATGCTGACATCATGCTTGAGATCAGCTTGGTTTTATCCTTTTGCAATTTTATTTTAACAGAGCTGTTTGTTCGTGTAACTTTTTGAATAAAAATCACAGCTAGTTTATTAATATCCCTCCAGAGTAATAACATTGGCAGAGAGAAAGTCATAAATTTGTTTTAGTGCATGAAGAAGTTTCTTGAAAATAAAAGTGCTGCAGATTTTTGGAGGAATGATGATGTAGGTATTGTTTTTTTCTTTTCATTCTACACTTCCTTTAATAACTTTGCTGGCATAAAAATAATTGGATGTCCAGTTTCCTGATCTTTTAGCTCCCAGATTGGCAAATGGCAGACTTCAGTCACCGCCAAGGTGGTGTTGTAGGTCAGAGCTCCTTCAGCCACAGTCTTCATCCAACATCTACAATACCAAAGGCCAACTGCTTTCCTCTTCGTCTTGGTCTTTCCACAGAAGGAAAAGGTGTACTTGGCATGTTGATGGCTCTCGATCTCTTTCACCATTGAAATGGGGTGAGGGACTTTGGGCAAAGGATAAGGGATTTGTGACATCCTCTGTTCTCAAGAGATAATGTCATGGTCCCAAAATGATCAAGATTCGATTTATTGTCTTGTACACAAGATACAAGGCCCAGAAAAGTCCTGTCAGAGACATCAAGTGGCTGTGGATCTTGCTAACTATTCAGATGGAGCTGCCTCTGACACTCCTATAACCTCTGTAACTGCATGGCCTGTTGCTTAGTGGCGATCAAGACTCCATATCCAGATCACACCACCTCAGCCCTGGTTCCAGATCCCCAAAGAGATCAGAATCAATTTATTGTCATGAACAAGTCATGAAATTCAGTGTTTTGCATTCATATTATAACCATCATGCAATATTATTATAAAAAAATAAATAAAAATAGTGCATGAAAAGTAAGTCAGTGTCTTTGGTTCATTGATTAATCAGGAATCTGATGGCAGTGGGGAAGAAGCTATCCTTGTGTCGTTGAGTGCTCACCTTTAGGCTCCTGTACCTTTTACTGATGGTAGCAGAGTGAAGCGGGCATGGCCTGGATGGTGGGAGTCTTTGAAGATGGAGGCTGTTTTTTATTTTAAGATGCTGCCTTGTGTAGGTATCCTTGATGGAGTGAAGTCTGGTGCCTGTGATGTTGCAGGCTGAGTTAACAACCCTCTGAAGTTTATTCTTGTCCTGAGAGTTGGTGCCTCCATACCAGGCAATGATGGAGCCAGCCAGAATGCTCTCCATGGTACATCTGTAGAAGTTTTACGAGAGTCTTCGGTGATGTACCAAATCTCCTCAGACACCTCACAAAGTATAGCTGCTGGTGAGCCTTCTTTGTGATTGCATCAACATAAAGGCTCCAGGACTGATCCTCGGAGATGTTGACACCCAGGAGTTTGAAGCTCTTGACAAGTTGGCAGGTTGTCAGTGCCTTTTGGATGTTTGCTCACCATTGCACCTTCATGGAGTCATGACCTAATTCCTGGCTCCTGGAAACTTGTCCCAATCAGTCTGTCACTTAGTTCTGGGCCTGAGCTGGAGCCTGCCAGAGCAGCTGCAATTAGAGATTTGCACTTCATAGTCCAAGTGGCCAGACCAGCAGAAACCTCCCTGGATGCATTCCACCCCTCTGCCCTGGATTACCTGATCTTCTCATTCCCGCAGCTCTCTCAAGATGTCTCATTGACACAAAACAACTCAACTGTTTTAGTTCCAGGTTTGCAATATTTTGTTGTAAACATTTTGAATTTAAATATTTGTCCCCTTTCAGAATTTTTCCAGTACAAGTATACCTTGCTTTATGAATACTGTTTTGCGCAAATTTGCTTTTACTAAGAAACCTGTGTTCACTATTCAAAAGCAATTTGAATGGGCTTTCATTTTTACAAAAATATCCTTCAATAGTAGCGAATGGGACTTTGGTTTACGCCATTTCAGCTTATGAAAGGATTCATAGGAATGCTCCACCTTCGTAAAGTGGGGTATATCTGTACTGTTATTTGATCATGCTGTTGGGCACTACCAGTTGCCCCAGTAATCACAGGGACAAAGATTGAGGGGGGAACGATAGGCTTTATTGTACATAAGACTTGAGCTGGCCTGAATCCAAGCTAGGGAAGGGAGAGGTGGCCTGCCTTTATGGCCTGGGTCCCAGGGCAGAGTGTCACTGGGGGGTGGCCAGCCCGAGCCTTTACTGGCCAATGAGTACGTACAATCCCTGCTATCACACGCCCAAAAGCAGATGTTGTACACATGGGCCTGCAGGTTCAAAGAAGAGTTCATTGTAAAGATCCCCTCAAAGCTTCTCATTCTGCGACCAAAGCCAAAGAGCAACATACCAAAACAGAGCAAAATCTGACTGCTGCTAAAATGACTAATTCTTCTCACTCACCTGACACAACATGCTGCTGTCCTGTTCTTGTTTACCCTGCGCTGCCCTCTGGGTTCTGTTACACTGGATGCTTCGTGATCAGAGTCCGTGAAGGGTAACTCCGCCTCGTGAGGTCCTGCCGCCAGAATGTACCGATGGCCTTTTGTTGTCAAAACCTATTATTACCTGATGAAGGGCTCAGGCCTGAAGCATTGCTTGCCCTTCGCGTCCTATGGCTGCCATGTGACCTGCTCAGTTTCTTCAGCACATTTTGTATTGCACTTCACCCCAGCATCTGCAGACTTCGTTTAACTCAAAAACCTTTGAACTGTTTTCAAATGCTACTGTTGATTGAAGGCTTTTGGAAATTGTTCAAAAGTATTTAAAGGTTTAAAAAAAAATCAAACATTAAATTTATGGAAAAAAAGCACTGTCAGGTTCCAGAAATGAAAAAGGGATGAATGGTGGGAAGGGAAGAAGCAAACTGCCAGCCTGTCAGTCAAGTTTGGGACTGGATAACTGACCTGAGTCTTGCTTGGTGTAAAGCTGAGAGACCTGATGCAAGATTCATCTGTTCCCTCAGCTCGGGCTGTTTGCATTCATCCCCTGGGCTCTGTGGTGAGCCCTGTGGTTCAGCCCCCAAGTTTGATGCCCTGACATCTGATTTCCAACCGGCTGATGGTATTTTGTGTTGCAAGGCAGCAGTGCAGCGAGGGGGAATTATTTCTGAAGCACTTGCCACCTTGCTGCATGTTAATTATGGAGTCAGCCACTTAAAAAAATCTTTGGACATTACAGTACACAGGTCATTCAGCCCACCTGTATCCAATCAGTGCATTCTCCCTGTCCTTTCCATCAAGCACTATAAATAGATTGACTTCAGGTTCACTATCTAAGGCAATTTTGTTATATTTCCAATCAATCTGCTTCCACCATCCCATCAGGCTGTGCATTGTTGATCGCAGCAACCATAAAAACAAAAGCTTCCTCATTACACCATGAATTGTTTGGCCAATGTCTTGAACATGTGTCCATTGGCGAGTAAGCTTTAGACCAAGTTTTTTCTCTTAAACTGAGATGGGAAACTCGAGGCCTGAGATACCTGTGGAATCGTACATCTTTCACACCAACAGGCTATTAACTGGTCCCTGCAATGTTAGACGGGAAGGTGATGAGATTTGAGCAGGGACTTGTTTCCAGTATTCATCCTCTCCTTTTCATCTGAAGATATTAACTTGATGGAGGTTGTGCGATGAGCAGATGGTCTGTCCCTCTTCTGACTCACTTGATCACCGCTTTTTTAAAAATGTTGGTCAAGATAGTTATTCTAAAATGGTTGGAACCCATTAAGTGTGTTTTATATGATACTTTTGGGGAAATTGGAAAAATATTATAATTTACTATCGAAAAAACTGGTATGGTTGTGTAGTATCTGAGCACAACTTACCATTTGCAACACGAGAGTAAAACCTTTTTTTGGGGAAGGCAAAAACTTCAAAGGCAAAGTATAACAGTGCACCAGAGCAGAAAAATGTACAACTTATTTCAAGATATTTAATTAGAAACAAACCAAATGATCAGACTGAGTCTGTGGCTTGCAAGGGAGAAGAATAAATAGAAACCTTAGATTCTGCTGAACGAGACTGGAAGGTAGGAAAGAAATGAACCATATTCCAGTGATATACTGAGCAAGAGGGGCTGCATGTAAATTTAAGGTACAGGTCTTTTCTGTGGTGCAGATGTCTCTGTCTGATCGCCTTCTTCTTTGGCTTGGCTTCGCAGACGAAGATTTATGGAGGGGGTAAAAGTCCACGTCAGCTGCAGGCTTGTTTGTGGCTGACAAGTCCGATGCGGGACAGGCAGACACGGTTGCAGCGGCTGCAGGGGAAAATTGGTGGGTTGGGGTTGGGTGTTGGGTTTTTCCTCCTTTGCCTTTTGTCAGTGAGGTGGGCTCTGCGGTCTTCTTCAAAGGAGGTTGCTGCCCGCCAAACTGTGAGGCGCCAAGATGCACGGTTTGAGGCGATATCAGCCCACTGGCGGTGGTCAATGTGGCAGGCACCAAGAGATTTCTTTAGGCAGTCCTTGTACCTTTTCTTTGGTGCACCTCTGTCACGGTGGCCAGTGGAGAGCTCGCCATATAACACGATCTTGGGAAGGCGATGGTCCTCCATTCTGGAGACGTGACCCATCCAGCGCAGCTGGATCTTCAGCAGCGTGGACTCGATGCTGTCGACCTCTGCCATCTCGAGTACTTCGACGTTGGGGATGAAAGCGCTCCAATGGATGTTGAGGATGGAGCGGAGACAACACTGGTGGAAGCGTTCTAGGAGACGTAGGTGATGCCAGTAGAGGACCCATGATTTGGAGCCGAACAGGAGTGTGGGTATGACAACGGCTCTGTATACGCTTATCTTTGTGAGGTTTTTCAGTTGGTTGTTTTTCCAGACTCTTTTGTGTAGTCTTCCAAAGGCGCTATTTGCCTTGGCGAGTCTGTTGTCTATCTCATTGTCGATCCTTGCATCTGATGAAATGGTGCAGCCGAGATAGGTAAACTGGTTGACCGTTTTGAGTTTTGTGTGCCCGATGGAGATGTGGGGGGGCTGGTAGTCATGGTGGGGAGCTGGCTGATGGAGGACCTCAGTTTTCTTCAGGCTGACTTCCAGGCCAAACATTTTGGCAGTTTCCGCAAAGCAGGTTGTCAAGCGCTGAAGAGCTGGCTCTGAATGGGCAACTAAAGCGGCATCGTCTGCAAAGTGTAGTTCACGGACAAGTTGCTCTTGTGTCTTGGTGTGAGCTTGCAGGCGCCTCAGATTGAAGAGACTGCCATCCGTGCGGTACCGGATGTAAACAGCGTCTTCATTAGCAGTATGCTATTCATCAGAAACCACTTTCCCAAATCTCTGTGCAGTCCCAATGGTTCAAAATTAATTTGCTTCAGAAAGCATTCTGCGTGGCACTGGCAATTAAAGTGGCCAAGTTCACCATTTTAATCTGCACTCGAGGGGAGGCTGGTGGGGCAAAAGGCTTGATGAGAAAGTAATATTAATTCATTTTGAGATCCTATTCACGCAAGCTTTGTTGCATTCCCATTCAGCTTGAAACAGAGGAATACTCTAGAATTTGTTTGCTAATAGGATTGAGGAGAGATACATGTGCATTAAGTTCCATTTTTTAAATTCACTTTATCAATCTGTGTGTGAAATATCTTTCACTTTGTTTCTACTATTGGTGCTAATGGAATGCCAACTTTCTCCAGCTTTTCCCTCCATTTATCTCATATTTGTTTTGCAAGCTACTTGTTGTCTTTCTTTTGTTCTCTTTGATTTCTCCCTCCCATTTACCTATTGTTCTGCCAAATCTGCCTAAAGACCTATCTAAACGGAGGCCAATTGCATTCTTCTAATCATCCTTGTCTTCTTTCTAACCTTGGTGATAAGACTTGGTGACCTTGAAAGCAATTCCTCCTTGGGACTGCTGGTAAACAGGAATTTGGTGCTATTGATACTGGGATTAAAACACTTAATTTCCAGTCAAAGGCTTTCATTTACTTTATCTAGAGGAGAAAATATTGCAGGTATGAATGCAATGCAATTTGGTAGCACGTTGATAATGCGTTGGTGAGACTTGGTGTATTGTGCACAGTTCTGGTCACCCAGATGTAGGAACGATGCCCTTGTTATGGAAAGGATGCAGAAAGGATTCACAAGAATGTTATGGTGACGAGCAGGCTTAAGTATAAGGGGTGGCTGGATAGAATGAGAATTTTCTCGCTTGAGCAAAGGAGGCTGGGAGGGAGAGCTTTCAAGGCTCCTTTATTTTCACATGTATCAATACACAACATTTAAGTTCAAGTTTATTTGGCATCTGTTTGTACCAGTACAACATGACAAAACAGCATTCTCTGTCCATGGTGTAGAACAGTGCAAAACAATTGTACAGACAACATGCATACAGAAAAGCGACATATACTCTGTACATATTAAAATAAATATTATTAATAAATATTCTAGTCACGGAGAGTTGTTTTTGCAGTCATTCAGCTGTCTCACTGCCTGTGGGAAGAAGTTGTTTCTCAGCCTGGTGGGACTGGTACTTCTGCATCTCTCTTTTTTCCTGACTGGAGTTTGTTTGACTTAAATTTTTGCCTTTAACTTCTGCTTCCTCATGAAGTCCCACAAAGATCCATCACCAGCCCACAGACCCTTTTAAGAAGAGAAAGAGAAGCAAAAGACAGTCTGTGCAGAGACATTGAGTCTCTATTTCCATCTGCGTAAATGTCAGCAGTGAACCAGATCTTCGGGCATCCACCATCCTTGTTCTGAACTCCTGTGTTATTTGGAACCTCTTAGGGCCTTCAGGAGCCCTTCTTACCAACAGCACCCTTCGTGATTCCTGGTCCTGATCCCACGAGCCAGTCTCCAGTACCCTGCAGCCTGCAGTGAGTCCTTTGGCTACTGAGCCCTGTGCTGGTCCACAGTTGTTGACCTTCACCCTGTAGGGTCCTCTCCCCAGCTTCTCCTTCTCAGTGGGTGGTGGAGCGAAGAGTTGGGAGGAGTGTTCTCCTGCTCTGGTGTCCCGTGTTGATCCTCTGCTCTCCTGGATCCTGCAATCCTTGTCGTTTATACTGCCAAATGTTGTCACTACTATAGTGGGCATGAACCTCTACTTTCTCCAATTTTAAAAAAGAGAAAAGCTGCCGGCCCTGTTCCAAAGACAGTTTAAACCCGTACATGACTGCCCCTTACCACAGCAGCAACCGCGTCACCCCTACAGTAGCAGCACTGCCATCTTTCTATCCTTGGTAAAATCATGAGGAACAAAGATAAAGTAAATAGTCGCAGTCCCTTATCTGGTACAAGGGAGCCTTAAACTAGAGGGCATAAATTTAATCTGAGAGGGGAAGTACTTAAAAGGGATGTGAGAGGCAACTTTTTGGTGGGTGCATGGAACGAGGTGCCAAAGGAGATGGGGAAATTATATTGTTTGAAGGCAATTAGACAGGTACATATATAGAAAAGGTTTCAGGGATGTGGGCTGAATGCAGGTAAATGTGATGAGCTTGGTCAGCATGGGAATGTCAGGCTGAGAGGTTTGTTTCCATGTTGTACAACTCCATGACGATGATCCTAAATAAAGAAACTGTGTATGCTGGATATCAAGGTAAATGCTGGAAACACTCAAGTGGTCAGTCAACATCTGTGGGAAGAAGTAATAATTCAGGCTGAACACCTTTTTGTTTGAATAGGATTTATGTTCAGTTCTCTTTGATTAATTGCCTTTCTCTTTCCACTCTCCTCACTTTGCGCCTCAAATCAATTCAGCATTTGACTTATTCTCATTGAACACCCGTGCTTTCGTTGGTTTAATTTGAATTCAGTCTTCTCCAGTTCTGAGCAAAGTGCATCAATCTGAAACTTTTCTGGGGGTGGGGGGTTGTGTTCAAAATAGAACTAGAATAATTTCAGAAATTTCCCACCATTTTAACAGACTGTTGGGGGAAACAAGCGGCTTGGGTATGATCTGAGCAATTTAAAAGCAATTTCATTTGTGTGAAGTGTTTCTTTTTCTATTCTCTGGACCATCTCTTGCCAATGGGGATATTTGACATGTTGGCAAGTAATTAGACTGCAGTAATGGAGTTTTCAACCAGCAAATAACCATCCTATAAAGATATAGCTGTATTGTGGTATCAAGAAGCATTCTCCATGGTATTGACACATTTCTATTCCTCAGTTCTCAGGTTTTAAAACAATTTAGTGCACACGGATATTAGTTTTAAGTTCCAGCAAGTGGATTGACTGGTGGCCAGTTTTCATTTTCTTCCAGCATCATAGTTGTACAGCACAAAAGCAGGCCCTTCTGCCACCATGTCCATGTTGGACTAGCAACCATTAATCTATACTCATCCCATTCACTGGCACTTAGTCTACATCAGAAAAAAAGAATCTTGGATCTCAACCAGGCAAGGCCGAGGTTCATCTTGGAGCCCCAGGGAACAGGAGAGAAATTTTAGACAGCTGCCTTTCTTCTTGCTCCACAAGCTGTAACTCTTGTGTCATTGGTAACTTCCAGCCCAAAATTTCAGTGGTCTGCACTTATATTTGATCTTTGCTAATGCACAGACAAGCGTGCTCCCACTCATGCCCACGCACACTATCTTTATATATTAAAAAAAATCATGGATAGAATCACAGATTGGACCTGGAAACATTAATGGAGTCTTGTTTTCACATTCAAAGAATTCCCGCAAGTTGTGGGAACTTGTAATCAATACGCAGAATATGACGAGCGGTGAGTAAGCAACTTTCCGCTGTTCAGCAACTGCCACTCTCGCCTGGTTTGCAAGGCCCAGCAGTGGCGCTGATGGGAAATGAGAAGGCTGGAATTAAAATTGAGTGCAAAGTAGAAGTCTATGGGCTTTTCACAAGGATCAGATGATCTGTGATACCTTTACAGATGATTGTCTGGAGGACACAGGGTACTGATGCCTCAAGGACCACACAGCAGAGCACACCAACCCATAGGGTTGAAAAAAGCTGCATTTCATTAAGGCCGGAGAAGAAAACTAACCAAAGTGGGCATGTTGTAAAATCTGCTTAATGACAAAACTTGGCTCATTATCTTGAAAACACTTCCTAAAACAGATTGACATGTAAGGGGAAGAAAAGACATGTTTTATTTCTCAAAAAGCAGTGTTTTATCTTTTACTACAACTGCCTTTGAACAATCCACATGCAAGGTTCCTACTCGCCTGTGGAGGAGTGGTACACTCCCTCAATGATTTATAAATGGTGTACAGTTCTGAGCAATGTAGGGGTATCGAATTGACACAAGCTTAGTCAGTCAAATTCTCTCCTGATGTGAAATCGTGAATCTAAACAGCTTTTTTTTTGCATATCCTCAAGATTGGAAAGTAACTGGAGGAAATGGAAATATTTTTGACTTCATTTATATGCAATTGCTTTTTATGCAGATATTCATATTGATGCAAATAAAACATCTGAGCAGGCACAGCGATGACACGGCTCTGGGAATTCAAAGAGAAACTCATTACTGTTTGCCCAGCTGTACCTGGGATGTTCTGCAAATTTCTATCTTTTTCAAGTAACGCCACCAGCCTTCTGGCAATAGCATCTAGCTGGGATCAAATATAAAATTCTTCATTTGGTTTTTTTAAATTGAAGTGGAAAGAGGAGCCTTGTATAACAAAATCCAAAGCCCTTTGCTTTTAAGGAAAGTAGTACAATGCTCAATGTGATGTCATTGTCAAACTAGTACAGTAAAATCCATGTTATCTGCAATTCAAGCAATAGGCAGCTTGAGCAAAGGGCAAAAAAAGATTGTAGGAAGTAAATGGGTAAAAAATACAAAAGTTTAAATTTGGCAATCTTGAGGGGTCAGTTGGCCAATCCATGCAACTTGCAATCTCAAGCAACTGGCAAATTCACTAATCCAGCATCTACCCATCCCATAGCTGCTGGATAATGGGGGCTTTACTGTACAATGTGGAGATGCACCAAAATTCATCCTTGCTGCAGCCACACAGATGCACCAAATACAATCATAAAAATGTAAATGACCACAAATGACAAAGAGGGAATGAATATTAAAGTATACATTAAATCAATATTCACGGTTGCAGTGAGTGCAAGAAAAAGTGACTTTTACGAGGTGGTTGCTGGGTAGTTCATGGCTGGAGCTAGAGGAGTACTGGGAGGTTCAAGGGTCTGATAGCTGTTGGATTAAAAACTGTTCTTGAACCTGGAGGTGCTGGTCTACAGTGTCTGTAACTTGTGCCTGAAAGGAGCAACAAGAAGAGGTTATGACCGGGGTGATTGAGGTCTTTGATGATGTTGGCTGCCTTCTAGATGCTTTCAATGGATGAAAGATAGATATCCATGATGGACTTGGCTTGGTTTGCCACTTTTTGTTGCAAACTTCTTAGAAATTAGAGGTGTTGGTGTGCCTTCTTCATGATTCCCTCAATATGCTGGCTTCAGGAGAGGTCTTCCCATAAATGGGATCTTGAAGATACTAACCACCTCCACTGCCATCCTGTCAACATTGCATGCTACTTTTGCTTTCCATTCCCAGTCCACAATAAGTTCCTTGGCTTTACTGACATTGAGAGCAAAATTGTTCTGACGTCAAAGAACCAGATTCTCAATCTCCTCATTTTCTTTTATTCAGCTAACAATGGTAGTGTTGTCAGTGAATTTAGATTGTGTTTGAGCTGAACTGGACTATGTGTCATGATGGTAAAGACAATAGACCAGGAGAATAAGAACACAACTTTGGGGCGTCCTGTGTTGGCAGTGAGTGAGGAGATGTTGACAATGTTGTCAATGTTGACAATCTGCATAGATTTAGTTCAGTTGATGTTCTAACCTATTCATTCCAATCCAATTCAAAAGAGACCATTGTTCCATGACACAAATCAGTGCCATCAAAACCTTGTGTTCTGCTGGCAACTTCCCATGTATCTTCAGGAAATGCTGTAACTTACCTTTTACTTATGACTTTGTCCACTGTCAGTACTGCTTTGCAATAACAAGATAATCACTTTAAATGTTATTGATTGTGGGATGTATGTTGGACTGGGGTAGTCCTCTTTGAAAATGGGCCATGCTTTTCTCAGGGCAGATTGTTGGGGATTCAATAGTCATGGAGATGGATAAGAGGTTCTGTGGAAGAGATTTGAGTATCCCAGATGGTATGTTGCCTCCCTGGTGCAAGGGCGCTAGATATCTCAGATTGAGTTCACAGCAATCTCAGGAGGGTTGATGAACTGCCAAATGTCATGATCCAAGGACGTGGGTTGGAAGGGTGAGGAGGTCCTTTAAGGAGAGCTCAGGAAGTTAGGCACTAGATTGAAGGAAAGGACTGCCAAGGTTGTGATTTCAGGATTGCTACCCACCCCACATGCTAGTGAGGTTAGAAATGGGAGGATAATGCAACGTAACGCATGGCAGGCATGGTGCAGAAAGATGGGATTTAGGTTTCTGGATCATCTCTTCCAGGAAAGGAGGGACCTGTTTTGAAGGGATAATTTGGATCAGAACCTGATGGGGACAAATTACATTGAGGGAAAATTTGCTAGATGCAATAGAATGTGGGAGGTGGGGTGTGGATGTTGTGGTGGCAGCATTGCTAGTTAGGGAGAATACATAGCTGTGCTCAGGCAGGATTGACCAGAAGGCTCGCCTAGTGAGGCTATATGGATGAAGCTGAGGAACAGGAAAGGTATGACATCACTCTTGAAGTTGTATTATAGATCACCCAATAGTCAACGAGAACTTGAGGAGCAAATCTGTAGAGTGATAGCAGACAGCTGCAGGAAACAGAAGGTTATTATAGTAGGAGATATCAATTTTTCACATATTGACTGGGACTCCCCTACTTTAAAAGGTCTGGGTAGCTTGGAGTTTGTCAAATGTGTTCAGGAACATTTCCTAAATCAATAAATCGAGGTACCAACTAGAGAGAGTGCAATATTGGATTACCGATTACGGAAGAAACAGGACAGGTGACAGAAGTATGTGTAGGGGAACATTTTGGGTTCAGTGATCATAATGCCATTAGTTTCAAGTTAATTATGGAGAAGGATAGGGCTGGGACTTGTGTTGAGATTCTAAATAGGTGAAAAGCCAATTTTTGAGGAAATGAGGAAGGATCTAGAATGTATGGAATGGGATGTTGTTTTCAGGCAAGGATGTGTGAAGTAAGTGGAGGACATTCAAAGGTGAAATTTTGAGGGTACAAACTTTGTATGTTCCTGTCAGGATTAAAGGCAAGGTTTGCAAGCATAGGGAACTTTGATTTTCGAAGGATTGGGGATATTGGGGATCTGGGTTGAAAGACGAGAGAGGTGTATAGCAGGTATAGGCAACATGGAGCAAATGAGGTTACTTGAGCATAAAAAATGTAAGAAAAGATTCAAAGAAATCAGGAAGGCTAAAAAAAGACATGAGGTTGCTTTGGTAGACAATGTAAAGGAAAATTATGAGGGTTTCTTGAGGTATGTTAAGAGCAAAAGCATAGTCAGGGACAAAATTGGTCCCCTTGATGATCAGAAAGGTCACCTTTGTATGGAGCAAAAAGAAATGGGGGAGATTTTAATTTTTGTCATCAGTATTCACTCAGGAAATGGACACAGAGTCATGAGAAGTAAGGAACACATGCAGTGAGGTCATGGAACCTTTGCAGATTAAAGAGGAAGAGGTGCTTGCAGTCTTAAAGCAAATAAGGGTAAATAAATCTCCAGGGCCGGACAAGATATTCCTTGGATCTTGTGGGAGGTTAGTGTAGAAATTTTATGGGCTCTGGCAAAAATATTTAAAATGTCCTTATCCATTTGGTGCTGGAGGAGGGGAGGGTAGCTCATGTTGTTCCTTCATTTTTTTAAAAAAAGCTCCAAAAGTAACCCTGGGAATTATTGGCCAGTGAGCTTGATGCCAGTAGTAGTTAAATTATTGGAAGGTGTTCTGAGAGATCGGATGTAGAATTATTTGGATAGCCAGGGACTGATTAGGGAAGGTCAACATGTATTTAACCAATCTCGTAGAGTTTTCCCAGGAAGTTACCTGCAAGTTGACGAAGGGAAGACTGTGAATGTTGTCTTCATGGGCTTTAGTAAGGTCTTTGTCAAAGTTCCACATGGGAAGTTAGTTCAGAAGGTTCAGATGCTAGGTATTCATGGCTAATTAGTGAAGTGGATTTGACAATGGCTGGAGGGAGAAGCCAGAGGGTAGTGGTGGATGACTGCTCTCAGACTGGAGGCCTGTGACTCATGGTGTGCCTTAGGATTGGTGCTGGGACCATTGTTGTTTGTTATCGATATCAATGAGATAGATGGATGATAATGTGGTTAATTGGATCAGCTAGTTTACAGATGACACAAAGATTGAAGGTGTTGTGGACAGCAAAGAAGGTTTTCAAAGCTTGCGGAGGGATCTGGACCAGCTAGAAAAATGGGCTAAAAAATGGCAGATGGAATTTAATGCAGACAAGGGTGAGGTGTTGCATTTTTGAAGGATAAACCAAGAAAGGACATACATGATAAATGGAGGGCATTGTGGAGTGTGGTAGAACAGAGGGATCTGGGAATTACAGATACATAATTCCCCAAACAGGTAGTTAGTGTTGGCCTTCATAAATCAAAGTATTGAGTATAGGACCTGGAATCTTATGGTAAAGTTGTATAAGAAATTGGTGAGTCCATATTTGGAGTATAATGTGGAGATATGGTCACCTAACTACAGGAAAGATATCAATAAGATCGAAAGAGTGCAGAGAAAATTTATTAGGATGTTGCTTGGACTTGATAAACTGAGTTACAGGGAAAGGTTAGGACTTTATTCCCTGGAGCATAGAAGAGGGGAGATTTGATAGAAGTATTTAAAACTGAGGGGGATAGACAGAGTAAATGCTGATAGATTTTTTTTTCCAGTGATGGTCTGTGAGATAGAAACCACAGGACATGGGTTAAGAGTGAAAGGGGAAAAGTTTAGGGGGAATATGAGGGGGAACATCTTTGCAGAGAGAGTGGTGACAGTGTGGAATGAGCTGCTAGCTGGTGATGAATGAAAAGAAATTGGACAGGTACATGAATGGGAGAGGAATGGAGGGCTATGGACTGTGTGCAGGTTAGTGGGACTAGGCAAAACAATGATTCAGCACAGACTAGAAGGGCTGAATGGGACTGGTTATTTTTTCTGCTGTAAATGTTCTATGGTTTTATAGCTATTTTCTTATTGATGGCCTCATAATTTAAAGACTTCCATAATATCCCTCCTCAGACACCAATGATTTGTACACTGGCACCTCTACTCCAACACTCAATGTCTTTGCTGATGAGGCAAGCATACTGTCACAACTTTGTCTGCCTGGATCACCTATGTCCAGGAACAATGTGCTTTAATTGCCAAGGGGTCACTGTTCAAAGACACTCCCAAGGCCCTATCATTCTTTGCTTATGCCCTGCCCTAATTTAACTTCCCAAATGCATTGCCATGCACTTGTCAGAGTTAAATTCCATCTTCAATTCCTTTCCCTCTTAAATGAAATTCTGCTGTAACCTTAGAAAACTCTCTGCTATACCACCAATTTTGGGACTATCTTGCTAACTTCATTTTCATCTAAGTTGTGAATATAGGTGACAAACAAAACGGGACCTAGAATAATCCATGTGGTGATGGTCATAGAGGAAAACCCCTCCACCACCACCCTCTGCCTCTGACCAATTTTGGGTCCAATTAGCTGGCTCACCTGAGATCTATGGGTTCTAAATTTCCAGATCAGGCTACCAGGTGGGATCTTGTCAAAAACCTTGTAAAACTCATGTAATCAATGTCCACTGCCCTCTGTTTGCCAATCCTCTTCGTCACTTCAAAAAAACAACTCTCAAAGTTGTGATCAATCCTTGTCTTCTCAAATGCAGGTAAGTACTCTCTCTCAGAATTGTTTCAAATAACTTTCCCACAACTGATGTAAAGTTTATGGGCCAGTAGTCCCCTGGCTTATCCTTGCTAACATTCTTCAATAAATGCACATCAGCCACTCTCCAATCTTCTGGTACTTCATCTGTGACTAACAAATATGTAACATATTCCACCAGGGCCACAGCAATCTCCCCTCATTTCCTGTAATATTCTAGAAATCACCTGGTCAGGCCCAGGGAGTTATCCACCTTTAGGCATTTCAAGGTTTCCAACCTCTCCTCCTTTTTCATGTTAATGTGCTCCCGTTCATCACGGTTACCTTCCCTGGACCACCTGCTTTCATGTCCATCTCCATGGTGAGCACAGATGAGAAGTATTCCTTTCCTGGGCATCTACACAGAAATCATTATGTTGATACTTCAATAGGTGCCTCGTCTTTCCCTCTTGACTCTTTTGCTCTTAATTTTTTGACTTTTTTTAGGATTATTCTTTAGCTTGTCTAACAGGGATTTCTCATTTTCCATTTCTGCTCTAGTCCCTTCAATTCCTCAAAGAATCGACTTGATGCCAGATCTCTCTTCCAAACAGGTGCCATGTTATTCCTGATCAGAGCCTCAGTATCCCACCTCTACCAGAATTTACTGGTTCTTCCAACCTTGCCCAGCTCTACCCTGAACTCTTCCAATTAATTTTCTCAAAATCTTGCCTAAGTTTTGTAAGTGAGACAACATTCAATAGGTCTGAAAAGCAAGGACTCTGAACACAGTCCAGTAGTAAATGATTTTATTAACAAAAGATGAGTGTGGGGTAATGGGAATAACACATTCACGCACAATTTATAGATGAGTGTGAGGGGAAAATGGTCATGGGAATAAAACACATTCACGCACAAAATTTAGACGAGCATGGGAAAATCACCGCGGGGATAAAATACACATACACAATGAACTGGGTACGCGGAATCAAGAAAAAACATTACGATGCTCAGCACCCATTTGCTCAGAGCAGGCATGTCTCTATGGTACTAGGGACACTAACTAAAATGCTCCCAACCCTTTAACAGTGCACATCTCACCAACAATTTTTCCAATGTCATTCCACGGTACTTGGCCTGGAATGAATCAGGGTAGTCCCTCAAAGATGGCAAAGAGGGAGGACCGAGCACAAGTGGCACCATTTATAGTACTGAGGGCTGGGGGGGGTCCAGCCCAGCTAATTTACAGTGTTCCAATGGCTTGGTGCCAGCAAAGTTAAGTCAATTTCAAAGGCCAATGGCCCAAGGCCAAGTACAAAGGTATTTAGATTAGCCAACTCTCTAATTAGTGTACAGAGTCCGACCTTGATTGACAGGTGATGCAACTTCTGAATAAGTTTCAGATGGGAAGGACATGTAATCACCCCCAATATACACATTCCTAACAGGCAGGGAGGCTACATTTCCTCTACACACAATACTAAGATAATCAAAATGAGCTTTTCTCCAATGTAGGACTTTAATTTGTGTCCCTTGTAACTATCTACAATCATCCAATTTAACCATGTTTCCACCCTGTTGTGTTCGCTCTCAGGCACCCCACAACCTATTAATGTTGTTATTTTTTTTGTTAGTTGCGTGTTCGTTTGGTTCATTGCTCTTCCTGATTCTCCCTCCACAGATAGGCCACCATCCTTCCTGATCCGCACTCATTTCTCCAGATCTCAGCTGCATCACCCTGTGTCCCTTCACATGCTGTGGTATTCATTTAATCATCCAGCTCTCCCTGCTTCACTGTGCCACTGGTTACTTTTGTGCATTTTTTAATAATAGATCCTTGGTCTGTTGCCCTTCGCTCAGCCCACTGCTACTTCTCGTTCACCCTACCAACTCCTCTTGACCTCCATCTTATCCCTTTCAGGTCTCTTTATGCTCCACCCGATCTGCTCCACATTCAATTTGCCAATTTCGCCCCATGCCGCAGCTGCGCCTCTCTCTGTTAGCCACCACCTATGCTCAATGTGCTTCTATGTTGTCTTGCTCAGCATTCGAGGCCTGTTGAGTGCATGTGGTTGGTAGAATTATGATAAGGCTGTCTTCATTCTTTGCTGAAGTGTAAGATTTAAATACACTTAATTCATTTTTTTTAAAGCAGATTTTCTAAACCTGAAAGATTCTGAATTAATTCAAATGGTAAGGCTTTTAAAAAAAATTGTTAATCTTTAGCACTGAAAGATATATTCCTCCAATTTTAATCTTGCTTAATTTCTTCATTCATATTGAAATTTACATGTGGAAAAAAATTAAAATGTTCTGATGGTTCAATATATTTTCAGACGCCTTATGTGAAATAATTATTTAATTTTATTGAACGTGCGTATTTAATCAATAAAATAACCTGTTTAATTCAAGATGATAATCAGCATGCAGGTGGCCCTCATCAGATCTTTCAGAGCCGAGTTATTCTGACAGCAGTATCTGTCAGAATCTAGTGCAAAAGAAAACCCCAAATTGCCAAAGGAACTCAATGGGTGAGGCAGCGCCTTTGGAGGGAAAGTGTATCTGTGTGAAACTTGTATCAGGACTGAGAGTCAGTAGAGGGGTGTGGTAGAAGCTAATGTGATAGGTGGATCCAGGTGAGGAAGAATTGATGGTGGGGATGGAGACTGGTGAGGAATTGAAGAGTGGAGATTGTGAGGGAGGTGATGAGCAGAGACAAAAAAAGGGCTCAAGATTACAGAATCTGATGACAAAAGAGGGGGATGAATGGAACCAGATTAAGAAGGGATAGTGGGTAGATGGGAATAGTAGGGAGAGACGAGGGAACCAATGGGAGGAGTGGGTGGGTTAAGGGACTTTGGATGATAAGCTTTTATTATTCTGAGTTATGAATGTGGCAGGTAAAACCAAGCATTTACTATTCCTTGCCCTCAATGGAAGTGATGAAGATTCTTCATGAATTGCAACAGTCCCTTTGGTTCCAGGACTAGTCCATGCAAAGAAATGAATCAACATTCCTTCTATGTTGGGATGGTGTGTGACTTGGAGGGAGACTTGTTGGCATGGTATTCCCATGTACCTGTTACTTTTCAAAACCAGGAAGTACTAGCTCTCTCTTCAATTACTGTGGTGTGCTTTGTCGACGGTATGCCGTTTAAGATCCACCTGTTCATGTTGAATTGCGTGGAGATTATGTAGGTCACCAATTATGTAGGCTGCTGTGTCCTGAATGGTTTTGAAGATTTAAATGTTGTGGGAGATCGTCATTTATGCAAATCTAGAAAACTTCAAATGTGGTGAAGTGTGTGGAAACCTCACTTTAATTAGAATCTTAGAACATGTTTGTTGGAACTCAGCTTTGTAAGATGTTGATGAGGCATCCGCTAGAGTAGTGTGTGCAGTTGGGCCATGACATTCCAGAACTAATATCCTTTTAATTGGATAGGATGCAGAGCGGGACTTTACAAAGATGTGACCTTAGATGGAGCATTTCAGTTTTAAATATACAGGCTGGTATTATTTTCCTTGAAGTGGAGAGCTGAGGGGGGAGGGGGGAAGATTTTAATTAAGGTTTGTAACATTGAGGGGTACAGTAAGGATTGATCCTGGGAAACCTTTGCACCCACACAGTGATGTCAAAAAACTCACGGTTGTTAGATGTGTTGGGTGTTGGTTTAAAGGGGTTCTGAAGAATGATACTTTTGCCCAAAGTATGATTGGAATTTTGAACATGTGACTTGAGAGATGGTGGAGCCAGGAAACTCTCACGATATTTAAGTAACTGGGTGAGCATTTGAATTTTTTCTTTAATTTTAAATTTAGACATAACAGCATGGTAACAGGCCATTTCGGCCCACCAGTCTGTGCCACCCAATTAACTCCTGGTACATTTTGAATAGTGGGAGGAAACGAGACCCCAGGGAAAAGCCACACAGACATGGGTAGAACGTACAAACTCCTTGCAGACAGCATGGGATTCAAACATGTGTCCTGATTCCTGGCACTGTAAAGGCATTGCACTTAACACTTCGCTAACTGTGTTGCTCTTCAATATCTTGAAATTTCAAGCTATGGAAGGCTTTGGACCAAATGCTGGGATTAAAAAACATGTTGTTGTGGAGGTGGTGGGCTGAAGGATTGTTTCTGTGGTCGATGAATGGATGATTCTCTGGTTTTATAACCATGACTGAAAATGGTCAAAACAAACTATAGGGACAAATTAAGGGGGCTGGACAAGTATTTGATCTTTAAGTTGAGTGTCCATTTGGGCCTTGTCATAGAATGGACAGGAGCTCCCCAGGAGTTCAAAGATATCTAATCCTGTCCAATATATATAATCTTACATCTTTATTTACCAGAACTCAAAAGAGTAAAATGCAATACTTTTTTTTGAAAAAACTTTATTTATTCGTTCAAAATACAGATAATAAGTAACATATTTAACAATAAACAAAGCATGAATGTTATATTTTATATATTATTAAAAAAAACGGAAAGAAAACCACCCCCCCTCTTTCAGCCAACTCTCCTAAGGAGAGCCATAAAGAAAAAAGAAAAAAAATAAAGAAAAGTAAAGCATACATATTAAAATCTAGTCAATATAAATCAAAATGTAAATATTCTGAATATAACAATCATCTATTAATAAAAAAAACTATAATTATCCGTGAAACATATGTAATTTTTTCCATTATTAAACAATATTTCATCTCATTATGCCAAAAGTCTCAAATTTAATCATTTCAGGTAAAATCATATCTCTACCGAACACATGTTTTACCAAAGATTGAACTTGATAAAAATATGCTTACGCTTCATCGGACTGTTCAAACCCCGAACATTAAAAGTAGCAAACTTCAACTTTGACATATCCACTAATATTACTAAAAACTAATAATATCAATATATAAAGACTCAGATCAACGTAAATAAGCCCTCCAATAGGAGAAAAAGAAACCACAAATTAAAGTCTAAATAAAATGAAAATAATAAAAAAATAAAAAGAAAAAAAAACCCAAAAAACTACCAAAAGGTAGTAATCCTTAAACAAAAGTTGGGTGTGGATCACCCACCAGTGGCTGATGACTAGTAGAACATAGAGCAAATTTCTCCATCCCCAGCCAAACAAAGAATAACAACAAGATATGATAATGACATAAAAAGAAAATAAAAATAAAAGAAGTTCTTCTATTCATCCAAGAAATTCCAGATTCGGCAATCCCATTTCAAGGAAACGGACTCTTTCCATTCCCATTTCTCCCATTTCTGCCGTTTCTTCCATTTCCAGAACAACCAGATTTTTCTTTAGGAGACAATGGTGGGCTATGTCTTTGTCCTCTTGCATCTGGCAACGAGTCAGCAAAACTCAATTAACTCGACGCCAATGCTGAATAACCTCTTGACTCAAATCAGGATAGAAAAAAACTCTACTATTCTGAATCATTAACGGAGCTTGTCTTTGTCTCGCGTTTTGCACTGCTAAATGAAGTATCGTTTCTCTGTCCAAATAATTCGAACATCGAATTATCACGGGTCTCAGTGGTTGACCAGGCAGAGGTCTTCTTCTTAAAGCACTATGAGCTCTTTCCAATACCAGACCTCCAGAGAAAAATTCTTTCCCCAATATTTGTGGAATCCATTCGGTAAAAAAACGAAGAGGATCTTGTTCTTCCATACCTTCTGGCAAACCAACAATCTTCACATTATTCCTTCTACTTTGATTCTCCAAATATTCTACTTTCCTCTCTAACTCCCTCTCACGTTCTCGCAATTCATTAACGGATTCTTCCACTTCCAACACTTTTTCTGTATTAGAAGCCACTTTTTGTTGACATTTCGAAAAAGCAGCCTGAAATTGTTTAAAATCGTCACAAGATGCTTCCACATGTATTTTAACTGTATCCAGTTCCAAACTGAGCCTTTGAGACATTTCATTCAGCATAGGTTGAATGATAAGGCTTAGCTGTTTACATTATAATTCAGAAAAGCTCAGCCCTGCTGCATCTCAACAACAGGCAGTTTAACAGTTTTACTGCGGGTCTGGACTCCCAGCGACGGCACCCCGACTTCCTCAGGGGGTCGATGCTGGTCTCCCCCCGCAACCTGTTGTTGCAAAAACTCACGGAAGAGATCAAGATATTCAGATTGGAGTACTTCCTGAGACATTTCAAGCAATGGAGGCGTCTTCTTGCGTGCCCCTTCCGTTAAAGTCGGCAGGCTGCCAGAATCAGGATCCACATCGGGGGCACACGCACCTTCCTCCTGAGAATGGGTAATTCCACCGATGTCCTTCTCCTGGTAAGTAATGGTCATTTTTTTCAGCTCCCACAGGCAATCTCTGTGGTTTAGGCTTGAAAGAAAGCAAATCTGAAGTTGTAGCAGACTGTTTAGGCTCTAAATCTTCAACACTCCAAAAATGTAGTTTCTTCTGTACTTGAGGTTTAATCTTTTTACCATTAATAGCCATAACAATTCCTTGATACTTTAAACTAAGTTTAAAAAAATTTAAACCTGAAAACAAACAGTTAAAAACGGGTTCTTAAAAGTCTGGCCAGAGAGGTCGAGATTACACGTCCAGACTCTATGCCATCTTGCCACGCCCCCTAAAATGCAATACTTGCAAATGAATATGAGGAGGTAAATGTCAGAAAATATGGCTGCTTTTAAAAAAAATAATAAATGTTTCATGATCACACACTCATTTTGGAATTTTGAACATGCAACTTGAGAGATGGTGGAGCCAGGAAACTTTAAGTAACTGGATGAGCATTCCAATTGTTTTTTTTAAATTTAGACATACAGCATGGTACCAGGTCATTTCAGCCCACCAGTCTGTGCCACCCAATTAACCTACAACCTGTGATAGTACAGATTCTATCACCAATGTGTATATGTACATATGTAGAGATGGTAGTAGGGTGACTGTGACTGGCTGAGAGTGTAGCCACACCTACTGGCAGGTCTTAAAGGATTGCTCCTATCCAGACCAGGTCATTCTCGACTGGTCGACCTACTTGTGATATGCTCCAGTCTTTTAGTTAATAAAAGCCTTGGTTTGGATCAACAAGTCTTTGCATTACACAACCACTGGTACATTTCAAACAGTGGAAGGAAACTGCACATTTTCATAATATAACAGCCCCCTTCAAAGTGCCCAAGAGAATAGGTTCCATTGAGATTGGCAGGTTTGAGTTATAAATGAGTGGCTGGATAGACTGGCATATTTCTCTTCCCTTTTGTCCATAGGACACTGAGGAGTGAGCTTACAGAAGTTTATAAAATCATGATGGGCATGGATAAAGTTAATGGTTGTCGTGTTCTCTCCCAAGGAAGGGGAGTTGAGAGGAAAGATTTAAAAAGGATATGAGTGACACCATATTCTGCAGCGGGTGAGAGATATTTGAAACCAGCTGTTTGAGCAAGTGTAGAATGAGGTACAACAGCAACATTTGAAACAATTTAAGCAGGCACGTGGGTGGAAACAGTTTTAGATGGATATGGGACTAACTCAGGAAGACAAATTGGTTTGAAAGGTTAAGTTGAACCAAAGAACCTGTTTTTGTGTTATTAAAACTCTGATTAAATTTTTCCTTTTACAATGTCTCTGTCTTTTCATCTTTGTCAAAAGCTTTGTATTGTTTCAAACCACTTTTGCACATTCAAAATTGACCATAGATCCAACTCCGTCAAAAACAGGGTCCATTATACATTTCCAGATTTCTCGATCACCAAAATAGATGTCGGGCGCTATGAGGGAACTCTTTTAAAACTAGGACAAGCAGACCACTGGGAGTCTCTGAACAGAACAAAATTAATTAGTGAGCAGGAGTCCAGTTTAGTTCTAAACTTAACTCGGTGCAGATTACTCCTGTGTTTTTTATGCACTTTGCAATATTTAACTCTATCTTTTTATTTATGAATTTTATCATTATGATTGGTCTTTGGTTTATTCATGAAACATACTGCACATTAAGTACGGTTCTGATTTAACAGCAGTTTACCTTGTTAGTGCCTGTTGTAAGCAAGTAATAATGATTAAGTCCTTTGGACAAATCACTTCATGCCCATTTAACAGAAGTTTCGCTAAGGCTTGCACTGATTTACAAACAAGGCAAAAAAAATCCCTGGTGGAATATCTTAAAATTTGAGTTTAGGTCAGATCTGTAACTTATTGTCAGGTGGTTGTTACAAACCACAGGAACTCCACTCTTTACTAATTCCTATGGAGCTTTTAGTGAAGACTGTAACTTTGGGATCACTCCTGGATATCAAATCTATCCCTATGTCTGAACCAGAAAAAAAACCAGCTGAATTGATGCAAATTACTAGTTTACACGAAAGATGGGGAGGGGTGAGAAGGTTGTACATTAGGTTGCTTAACACTCTATCAACCTTCCTCATCACTTATTCTCTCCACCTCTGCCCACCCAAGTCTTTTGTGTATGCCTCGTGCAAAATGAACTGGCGCACTTATTGGGCTTCTTCAGCAGTTCCTCCCAAACTTGTAATCTCCATTATCAAGGACAAGCATCGCAACTTCACAGTAGCAAAACTATTTACTGGTTCCTCTCAGATTTAGACTATTTTTACTCAGATCCCAATAAATTGGCTTGTCAACGACTCGTTTAAAGCCAGGTCAGACCAGAGTGTTCACACTCAACCAAGAAAAGCCATTTCAGTGCGGCCTTTTACGTAGGGATCCAGCATTCCAATGCAAAAAGAAGCAGGACCTGCAGCTTTACACCATTGGCATCATGGGAAAATGGATAAACCTTTTACACTTGAGCCGGTGATGCTACCTACCTTGGCGGTAAGTACTAAGATGAAAATGACCCCCCCCCCTCCATATCATGTTCATCTCATTCACAAAAGTAAGTGAGGCAGTTAATTACTGTTTTTCAAGGGCAGTGTAAAAGAGCCTTATGATAGATTCACACAGCACAGAAACAAGCCCTTTGACCCACCATGACCAAGTCCCACAGGCTAAGCTGGTTTAGAAGGTTAGATCACATGGGGTCCAGGGTGAGCTAGCCAACTGGATTCATAATTGGAGGGTGGTAGTGGAAAGCTGTTTTTCAGATGGTAAATCTTTGAGCAGTGGTGTGCTGCAGGGATTGGTGCTTTTTGTCATCTGCATTAACGATTTAGATGGCAATGCAAGTTTGTGGATGACACCAAAACTGCTTGTATAGTAGACAGTGAAAAAGGCTATCTAGCATTATAACAAGATCTAGATCATCTGTGGATGTGGGGGCAGGACTGGGAGATGCTATTTAAATTGGAGAAGTGTGCAGTATAGCATATTGGTAAGTGAAACTGGGCAGGACTTGCTTTGTAAATGGCAGGGTCCTGGAGAATTTTGTTGAATAGAGACTTTGGGGAACTGTTATAGTGTTCCCTGAAAGTGGGGACACAGGTAAAGAAGGTGTTTGGGATGCTTACCTTCATGGTCAGGACACTGAGTATTAGAGCTGGGACATCATGTTACAGTAGTAGAAAACATTGGTGAGGCCACATCTAGAGTATTACAGGCAGTTCTATTTTCTAATATAGGAAGGATATCATTAATCTGAAAAGATTTTCAATGATGTTACTTAGACTAGAGGGTTTGAATTTCCTACTAGGAGAGGCTGGATAAGCAGGGATTTTATTCCCTGGGGCAGAGAAGACAGCAGCGGAGGGGGGGGGGGGGGGGCGGTAGGTGGAATCACCTAATTCAAGGAAATAAAATTGAAAGGCATGGAAAAGGGGAAAGGTGACAGCCTTTTTTCCAGGTTGGTGACTCCAGGACTAAGGGGTGTTAGTTTCAAGTGAGGGGGGAAATATTTGGAGAGGACCTGAGGGAATGATGGGCAAATTGAAGGAGCTGTTTGATGAACAGTTAGAGGGTGACATTTAAAAGCTATTTAGATGTGTACTTGGATAGGAAATGTTTGGAGGGATGTGGGCCAAACACAAGCAAAGGGGATTGGTTTGGATGCTCAACCTGGAGGAGTTGGGCCAAAGCCCATATTTCTGGAATGTTTTGCTCAATGACTTTAACATTTTGACATAATGTCAGAGTTTTTGTTATGATTATCCATGTTGAGATTTTATGGAAAGATGTGACTGCAATGCAAAGTAATCAATCAACTGACCCCAGATCATCAAAATTTGCTGGATAGAAATCTCTTGCCAAGTTCCATTTTATAAAGAAAATCTCTTCCTTGCTTGTAACATGGTGTCAAGTGAAGGTGTTAACAATTGCAGTGTTAATGATGAGTGACAGTACATTAAAATCTATCTTGTGGGCTCCTGGAATAGTCTGATATTGTTCCAATGCAGACTTATCAGTATGCATCCAGTGTTCCTCTGTGTAAGACTGGCACTGCCAGTGTGGACTAATTTGGACTAAAAGATTAGTTTTGTTCCTCATTTACAGACTGATTTATTGCAATAACATTTCAGACTGCAAGACGTAGATTTTCCTGAATGCAACCTGTGATGTGATGGTTTAATCAGAGCTCCAACTAAGCAGATGCCAAGCTTCTGCTAAAATGATTCAGCCTGAGGCTGTAAATTTTTTAACTCTTTATCTGCAGGAACATTTCCCCACAAATGTAGAATACATTTGCAAAGGACAGTTTTGGAGCTCCCTAAATGTTACATGTTCTATAACATGATATATTCAATATTGTCAATATCCAAGAGATTATTTTCCTAAAATATATAATAAAATGTGTCTTTAGGATTGAAAGGGTCTTGAATACCAGGGGTATCTATTCATTGCTCTCAGTTAAACCATGCTGACATTTTTAAAGAAAAATCAATGCACACTGAAAATGGAAATTAAAGAAATGGTTGAAAATCTGAAACAATAGCCTAAAATGTTGGAAATGCTTGTTAAATCAGCCAGCATCAATCAAAATAATGAAAGACTAACTCTTGGTTTGACTAAGGAGTTCACCCATTTTCTCTTGCCACAGATATTGACAAGTTGAGCATTTCCAACATTTACTATTTTTTTAATGACAATCAAAATGAAGCTGCAGACATGAGAAATCGAAATAAAAGCAACTGAAACGGTCAGCCCATCTGGCACCATCTAGCAATGAACATTTCACCTCAGGATTCTTCATCAGATCCACGAGAAATAGAAAAAGTCAGTTTTAGGATGCAGTTGAGGGATTCGGTTCCCTTAACTGCTTTATTTGGTATTGTTGGAGAGAGCGACATAATGTTAATGTCATCTGAGCTACATGTATTAGCTTTTATTTCTCTTAAGGCCAGGCGGGTGGTGTTGCTCAGACGGAGGGATATTACCTGCCTAATTATGCTCAATGGCTACTTGACGTCATGCTTAAACTTGGAGAAGATTAGATGCTGAATTTCCAATTTGAATGTAAATTTTCAAACACTATGGGGACCCTTTTTGGATTACTTTTATAATCTTCGATTTATTATGAAGATAGAAATGTTGCCTAATGAGGTAATTTATCATTGTCTTTTCTTTTGGTCAAACAGCTCTTTTTATAGTGGGTTTAGATTTTTCCCTTTTTTAATAATAAAATAATATAATATCAATACAATATAATCTGATTAAAATGTGGGGTTCCTTAGTGAGTAATGGATATGATTTAAGGGTAATGTGTCCTTTTGAATTTTAACATTTATCCATGTGTACTCTGTATTTTTGGACGTGAATTTTCAAATATTGATAAAGGAAAGTTTTAGGATGCAGAAGAGGTGCAGTAGGAGGTGTGGAAAATCTCTGTTAGTCAGACAGGATGACCTCGTGGAAGTTGAGGGGTAGTTATAATCAGAGTGAGCTTCTTTGTGTAATACATTGTAAATGGAAAGGCTGTGGGACATGTGCAGACAGGAAGACAATACAAACTAAAGGGAAGTTAAGAAAAATCAAGTCAAAACAATGATTGATGGAAATGTCCAGTGTAAATTATGTGAAGTTGAAGAATTGGATATTGATCCTGAAAGGCTGCAACATGCTGAGATGAAAAATGGTCTGTTGATCCTTGTGGCAGCAGTGCAGGAGGCCTCTGACAGTGGTCAGATTGGGAATGGAAGGCAACAGAAGTTTCAGTCACTCCTGCGGACTGATTGCAGGTGCTCAGCAAAGCCATCACCCAGTTTGTGTTTGGTTTCTTGAGTGAAACAGACCAAGCTCTGAACCCCAGATGCTGTGCCAGAGATAGGGAGAAGTGCAAGTGAATCTGTAGTCCCTTTCAAATTGCCTTGTAAAATGGGGTTAACTGGGCAATTTACTAGGTTGAAGACCCAGGTACAGGGCTATTTGAAAGGGCCAAACTGGGTAAGCCTGGTCAAAATCAACCTGGGTCCCAGACCTACCTCCGAGGTGGTCAGGGAACCCAGTAAAACTTACCCGGGTGTCCTCCTCTGCCTTTTTGAAAGGTGAACTTTAAACAGAAAAGGAACAGAAAGAACACAGGGAACAGGGGATTCCCTGTGGCTGAATGATGCGTCACTCACCACAGGGGCGGGATCCTTTGTAAATTGCTGGGTTGGCAATTTAACAGGTAGGTTAGGCTGCTATTTGAAAGGTGCAGGAGACACACATGACCCAGTAATCTCACCTAGGTCCCAGGAGGGCTACCTGGGTGCTGCTATTTGAAAGTACCTACTGTTTCACCTGGAATGACTGGGTTCCTCCATGATGGGAATGAAAGAGGTGAGGATGGGTGTTACAGCACCTGTGCTTAAGTTTACATTTATTTGTCATGCTATACCTGGTTCAGTAAGAAGCCTTCATCCATGAGCAGGAGCGTAGTTCCATAAGGCATCACTATGGTGTGCTAGCCTATGATTGTGGTGTTTGAATAGTATTTGCAAATCATGGGTGTGGAGTGAGTATAGCAAAGCTTGTGTGCACATTTGCCAAAGACAAGGAGTGGTACGGGTGGGGGGGGGGGGGGGGGGCTGATAGAAAAATGGATTTAAAAAGTTGCAAAGGGGAAAATTTTTTCAGTGATAAAAGGGGAATGGAATATGTGTCCAGTGCTGGAATGTCCAGAAGGAAGGGAGACACTTCAGAGTCACCTGTTCAGAATGTCTCATCAGGGTAAATACAACAGAGATGAATGAATTGAGGGGATGGAATGGAGTCCTTACAGGAAGAAGCGTAGGAACAAGTGTATAAGTAACTGTGTGAGTCTCTGGGCCTGCTATGGATGCTGGTGACTAGTCCCTCTTGAGATGGCAATGGAGAGATCAAAAAGGAAGTGAAAAAGTCAGAGACGAGCCAGCTGAAGCTGAGAGCAAAGTGGACATTAGCAACACTCCAACCTGTCTATGCAGGTCACCAGCAGGACAAGAGTAAGAGGTGACTGGATGCCAAAGTTGGCATTCAACAGCCACCAATAATGACCAGAATTGACTCAGTAGCTAACTACAATGCAGTTGCACATGATTGGTTGATGCCTAATTTGACAATGTAGCCCATGTGTTGCTGGAATCCCCCCCCCCACCAATGCTCACTCCAACATCTCTGTTGCTTGAGTTGGCCCTCTATTCATCCATAACTATGCTGTCACTCTCTTCAAAATACAGAAAATTGAGGAGTATAAATATCTTCCTGTGCCCTAGAATATCTGCAAGGTCTCTTACCATCCTTTGAATTCACATCAGCTCCACTGGATTTAAGTACTCAGCTTCCAGCAAGAAAATATTGAAAGCTGAAAGAAATACACATGTTGACAATCTGCATTTTGTTGAAATTCTAATGCAGAGCATCATTGATCTTCTACCTCAATTATAGGCATCTCAGAAGAATAACCTCTGGGACCTTGGTGGATGTTGAGTTGTGAAATGTAAATGGAAAATAAATACTTACCAGTGTGCAGTGTGACCATCAGGAAGAGAAATTTAACTCCTAATAACTCATCTGCAAACTCGAAGCAGGCATCGAGGCCATATATCCTGCTCAGGTACAATTATCATAGAAAGATAGAATACTACTGTACAGAAACAGGCCTTTAGGCCCCTCTAGTCTGTGCCAAGCTATTTTTTCTTCCTAATCCTACTGACCTGCACTTGGACCAAAACTCTCAATACCCGTCCCATTCATGTACCTGTCCACATTTTTATTAAATGTCAGAATCGAGCCAGCATTTACCAATTCAGCTGGCAGCTCATTCCACACACCCACCAGTCTCTGTGTGAAGAATTCCTCCCTAATGTTCCCTTTAAAATGTTCCCCTTTCACCCTTGATCCACATCCTCTCGTTTTTATCTCACCTAACCTCAGCGGGGTGGGTGGGAAGCCTGTTTGCATTTACTCTATCAATACTCATTATGATTTTGTATACCTCTATCAATTCTCCCCTCATTCTTCTGCACTCCAGGTAATAAAGTCCCAATCGGTTCAACTTTTCCCTGAAATTCAAGTCCTGGCAACCTCCTTGTGAATCTCCTCTACCCTCTTTTAATCTTATTGATATCCAGCTTGGTATCTGAAATGAAGGTCATAAGAGTGGATCTCTAAGCTACATCAGCCACTTGAAAAGAGATGGATCAAAACAATCTTCTGATATGTCTTTTTTTTAAGTAAGGGTCAAATACTGTTTTGTGGGGAATATTTTGCTTATGCTTTAGAAATAGTATGTTAGTCATTAAATGTTCCCTCTTCTGGTAATTCACTGTGCCAAACTGAACTGATATTTGATAAACCATCTAAGGCCACCTCATGGTCACTCAAAAATTTCATTTGCAAAAAAAATTGCTCGAAACAGCCACAAATTACTCCAAATTTCAGACTTGTGCGTTTCCAAAAATTATAGTATTGCTTTGAGCCAGTGAACATTATCTGCATTATTATTTTTTCTTTCAGGTTTTGAGGAGTTCTGAAATTGTTTGCTTTCCTTTATTTTATTCATAACTTTAAGCTGGCTGAGGGTTTGGATACAATAAATGGCCGCCCTGCAAAAGGATTCAAGTGTTTATCTTTACATTCAGACAAATTTTCAAACACTCATTTTTTTTTTATGATTATGCTAGACCAACCCACTAGATTTTATAAATGGAAGATAAATTTAGCACGAATAAAGTGAGCAAATGTCAAAATCTCACCAAAGCTAAAATTACTCCACAGAGCTACAGATTTTCAGTGATGCTTAATGATGGAAAACTTATCCTCTGTATTTGCCTGCATTTAAACAATGGAAGTTGAGAAAGAAGAGACAGAAACTTTGTGCCTAGCTTAGAAAGTACATGGGATTGAAAGGGAAGACCGTGATATGTCATCGTAGAAGTTGATTATGAGCAAATAATCAGCATTGCTGTTTTCCTGGCACACATTTTCACACATGTAATGGCATTTACTATACTGTACTCACAACACACTGGCTTCCTGTGAGTTAAAGCAAACCCCATACAGAATGACAGTGAGAAAAGATTATACCTACAGGGAACGAAAATAAACTGATTGCTTCCTAACTTCCTAACATGTGTTATCATGAATTTAAGATTAATAAGGTAGATGTTTCTGGTTTAAATAATTAGGATACTTATCAATTGTGTGAGTGAAACTTAAGACAATGCAGATGCTCATAAAGATGAATGCACAGTTTAAAACTTTTCATAAATAATATTCATATAGTTATTTGTTTGGAGTTTCCTTGGGTGCTGAATGTTAAATGTTTCTGATAGAAAGATTCCTTAACACTAAATTAGATCCATGCCCTTTAATTGCTTTATTTGTTTTTTTTCTCTAGAAGAAGATTAACCTCTGTCCTCCAATCCAGAAGGGAATCTTAGCTTTTGCTTCATTGATAGCTAGACCAGCAGTTTTGATGAAGTGGAAAGACCTTGTTTTACCCACTCGCATTCAATGGTTACATGATATCATGTCTTATTTAAGTTTGGAAAAAAAATAGATATCAAATTCAGACTTTGCATCATTAATATTATAAGATGTAGGGCCCATTCATGGATTATTATCATAATCTGAGGATTTAAGTGGTGTGGATTCCCTGTCTAGTATCGGGGGTGGGGGGGGGCCGTTATTCAACTCATATTTACAATATATAGAGATAACCTTGTTTAGAGGGAGGGGGTAGATTAGTAGGGATAATTTTTCCTTTGCATTATTAAGAATAATGGGGGGAGTTAACTGGAGAATAATGATCATATAACAACATGATCAAATCAGAAGTTTAAAGTATCTTGTGTAAGGGAATTTTGTGTATTTGGTATGATTTTGGATTTCAGTATTGGTTATGGACATAATATGAGTTACCGTTTAATTATTTAATTATTATAATTATAGAATTTGGTGTCCTGAACTAAATAAGTTAATGCAATATTTATTGTTATGCTTCCAATTTTCAATTGATGTGATATGTATTTGATTTAGATTTGTTATCATTTAATATTACCTTGTGTAAAAAGTTTAAAAGTAGATTCTTAATCATAACATGGAGCACAACCATCAATTCCAATTGGTATTCCTTTCAGAATCACCGTAAAGACCAAATAGGATGGTTTCCATTGTACACTGAGCCTGTGCACACTTACAGAAACCAGGACGTTAATCAAATTGCCCTCAGACTCCAGAATATAATTCAAGATATTCAACTTCCTTGGTTAAGGTGTATTTGGATTATAGACAATGATCAAGTCAAACTGCTTGGAAATAGGCCATTCAGTCCACCATGTTTATTCGTTCCATCTTTCACCCCTTGGTCCATAGCTGCCTTTGTCAAGTCAATTTAGGGCTTTTCTAGGCAAATGCTGTCAGCTATTCTGCTTCTGCCACATGTTCAAGTGTTCACCACTCTGTATGGCAAAAGATTCTCCTTGGATGCCCTCTAAATCTGTTTCCCCAAATCTACTTCCTCAGGTTTTATCCACTTCTGATGTGGCAAAACATTTCCTGCAGTCGACCCTATCTACACCCCTGGTAATCATATATCTTAATCCTATCTCCTTTTAACCATTTCCAATCTAGAAAATCCTGTCCATCTCTTGAACATTATAAATAATCCGGATGAACTTTTAATGCAATTCAGGAGTTTTGTCTTCTCTATTGCTAAGACTAACCTTTTATCTTTTAAATTTCAGACTACAGAATGAAGATAAATTTTACAAGTGCCATTGTGCAGATTGAACTCCATCTGGATTGTTATGACAACAGAATATGTTGGAAACACTCAAGCAAGGCAGACAGCATCTGTGGAAAGGGAAGTAGAGTTAACATTTTAGGTTGGGGACCATTTCTTACTAACTGGAATGGTTTGACATTGTTTAGAAAGTAACTTGTTTTCTCTCCCAGTTCTTGTGAAGGGTATTAAATGCTAATTATATGGATAGAAGAATTAAAGAATCACTTTTGCATTTCTCAAGCTTAACACCTTCATGATTTGTTTGGTACCAAAGCAAATTGATTGCAAGTTTGTTTTGGGGAGTAGAAGAAAAATTGATTGGAAGGAGCATATGGAAATGCCACCAATATTGGATGTATTATTTATTGTTAATTGCACACAGATATGAAGCAGGAGCAGCCGAATGCTTAATCATGCCACGGATATTGTATGCGGTGTTAATTAATAATTACAGATTCCTCAATGGTGGATCATTGTAACTGTTTTTGGTTTTAAGTGTTTCAAGCAAACAGAATTGTAGAGAAGTCTTGAAGATTAACATGGTTTGTTAGGTTTTAATTAAGTTTTCATTTGAATGAGCAATTTTAATTGGAATTCTAATTTTAAGGATAAACCAGCAAAAAAATGACAGCTGATATCTTTGGATAGTTATTGCCTTAGTATATTCAGTAGTTTCAACAGGACGGGAAGCATGAGGAAGATTGAAAAAGGTTGAAAATTTGATTATTCGCAGAGTTTAATGACCTAGGTTTTCTTGTATTTGTGAAACTGGTAACAGATTCTGTATAACACTTTTGGGTCGATTTATCCAGCCATGATGGCTTCATCAATATAGCTCGTTATTTTACTTTAGCATCTTTAACATTGGACATGATGAAGAATCACCAACAAAAACTATGGATCTTAATGCAAACGAATGTGTTTTCTTTGTTGCATTGATAAAGAATTTCCATCTAACCAGCAGAAACTTTGAACAAGCCTTCCCTCTGCAATATAAGAATTGGCGTTTGTATATAAGTGAGAACAGTAAGATTTCTTCTTTATTCCTTTGCATTTAATGAAGTGAACTGGTTACAAAGTTTCTTTTATTACCTTAAACATTAACAGAACTTGTAGCAATTTGCAGATTTTGTATTTATTGTTATACCCACTGGGTTTTCACTATTTTATTCGGTCAAAGAACTGTTGCAGATCGCTAATCAAATCAACAGGCACAATTGTTGCAGTGGTTGGCGCGATGCCTTTACAGCACCAGTGATCGGGACTGGGGTTTCAATCCTGCACCGTCTGTAAGGAGTTTGTATGTTCTCTCCATGTCTACGTTGGTTTTCCTGGGGACTCCGGTTTCCTCCCACTGTTCAAAATGTACCAGGGTGTAGGTTAATTTGGTCTAAATTGGGCAACGTGGACTTGCCAGCTGAAATGGCCTGTTACTGTGTTGTATATCAAAATTTTAAAAAGAAATCTTCAGCATCTGACTCATCAAAGTCACTTGGATTTTTAAAAAAATTCAAGATTCAATTGATTGTCATATAATGAAAACAGAGTCATATTAACAAAATTGCTTTTAATCTGATGTAAGGCAGACAGATTCGTCATTGGCAGGAATTGCCTGAAATGTTTCTTACAGTCAGAAAGAAAAGGAAAAGATTTCTCCCCAGAGTCAGAGTGTCCATGGATTTGCCCATGTGATCCCACAGCCTCCATAGTCAGTCCAGTCCAAACCATCGGCAACTTGAGGTTCTGATCTGAACCTCTGATTCAATTAGTAACCCTTCAGAGCCCTTGGCATCCTCTCACATCCCGGTTCTGATACCTGGTGCCAGTTTTGAGCCACTCTACAGCAGTCTGCTGCCTGGTGTGTGTCCCTTGAAGGCAGTCTCTCTCAGCCTCCATGCGTCACCAGCACCCACCGCCTGTGTGGTTTGTTCAGCCGCCTTTTGGCCAAATGGATCGCCTAATAGCTGCTTGTTACATGGTTTGAAATTATTTGGATTACCTGGGATCAATTCCTGTTGACTTTACATATGGTATCATGTTGCATCTTAAGATTGTTAACTAGGTAAGCACAATTTAGTAGAAATAATTCTTAACTACAATAACAATTTAAAATGGGTGGTGTTAAATTAACTGGTTAATTCTACTAATTGAATGAGGAATCAAAAATAAATGCTTCCACTATCGAGAACATCTACAGGGAATGCTGTCATCAGAGAGCAGCAGCAATCATCAAGGATCCACACCACCCAACACGCACTCTGTTCTCACTGCTGCCATCAAGAAAGAGGTATAGATGCCATAAGACTCACACCATCAAGTTCAGGAAAAGCTGCTCCCCCTCCACCATTAGACTCCTCAACAATGAACTCAATCAGGGACTCATTTAAGGACTCTTACTTTTACATTTCATTGATTTTATTTCACTCTCTGTATTGCACAGTCAGTTTGTTTACATTTGTTTGTTTACATGTGTACATTGAGTACTTTTTTTTGCATGACCAATAAGTGGGATTTCTGCCTCACTGTCAGGAAAAGAATCTCAGGGTTGTACATGACATCATGTATATAGTCTGACAATAAATCTGAATGCAGCTAACTTCATATCCTTCAATCATCAAAACATAAAATTATGCAATGATTTTTTTTTAAAGAGAATTGACAAAATTGGGAAAATAAAAACACTTCAAGAAATTTTTGAAACCATTCAAACATTCAGAATATTCTTTCTTTAATGCTGATGGATGTGTAGAATTTCCAAATTCCCTTGACTATCATGGTGTAGTGTATTTGTCAAGGAATATTTGAACAGAATTGAGCTAAAATGGCAATTGTTGCAGTTCCTAAAGTTTGAATGAATCCTTATGGCTCAATTGGATTTTGGCTCTTTGTTTTTATGCTGATCTAGAGTAATAAATCACCATCATTTTAAATCTAAGTGGCAACAGTGTGAAAACCACCTTAAATGAAACGAATCACGATTGACGTTGATTACAATGGGGATAAAGCCATAATAATGTCCTCTCACTATTTAACCAATATTATGACAGAGGAATGAAGTTTGAGGAACGATCAGAACCGCATAGTTGATGGCATGATTCAGCTGTTCCATAATTTCCCCTTGTGGCCATCAAGGGTCCCTGCAACATTCTGTCATTGCTGCAAGTAAGCATGGAAATCAGATATGCAGCATTTGAAGTGTAATTCAACAGCTGAATGCTGTATCTCAGTTGAGATACATGAGAAATTCAGTGTTGCATTATAAGCATATGCAAAGCTGTTTGAAGCTTAAGTAGAGCAGGATCTGCCGATGGAGCAGCTAAGAGGATTACAGATGACTCATTTAAAACGTCTTCAGAAGTGGAACCACTACTGCTGAGGGGCCAAGTCAGCTTTGGAGTTGTACTAAAGAAAAAGCACCAGGAAAAAAGAGGGCTTATTTCTTTAAGTTAACATCATCCGAGTCGGGGATTAACACAGGAAGTTTACCAATAGTCTCTGAAATACATAATACAAAAATTAACCATGATAAGCATGTGGTATAATCCTGGAAATTGAATGTTTTTTGTTGCACTGTGTTAAATTGAACTCTGCTAAGGCGCTAATGCAGCAATTGAGTAATATTGAGTTTTGCCCAGCTAACGCTATTCTGTTGTCATTCTAAAGCCAATATATTATACTATTTGTCATGAGGGATAGCATAATCATGGCACTCTAGCTGCATAGAAGCGGAAACATGAAACAGCATTAAACATAAATTTGGTGAACTGAAGCGATGTTGCTATCCCAAGGATTATATTATAGATATTAAAGAATCATTGCTAATTATAGAGGCAGACCAAATATATTTTCAAAGATATAGATTGATATTTTAGAATAAGAAAACAATATTGGGAAGAAACATACTTTTTATGAAGAAACTGAAGGGAAAATAATGACTTTGGGTGGATTCATGATCACAAAATTGCTGAACAATTACAGAAGAAACAGCCTCTTCAGCCCATGGTAGAAATACCAAGATTTTCCAACTATTGTAACATTCAAATGCTTCTTCAATGACTTCAAAGGGTCAACCTCTAACCCCGCCCCACCCAAATATTTATCCTGCAAGTTGTTACTTGATGTAAATCTATTTTTATCTTCTCTCAAACAATCTAAAATAATACTAAATTTCCCTTTTCTACTTTCTCTGCAATTTTTCGTATTTCCAATAGCTCATTTCTTAGTCATAACTTTCCAACAGAGGATCCCAAGTTTCTCATGATGAACACTTGGTATTAGATACCTGGGTCCTTTTTGCACCATCTGCATTGTTCAAAATGTTGGCTGACCGGAACTGCATACAATTCTCTCATCGATTCTTGATTCAGCCTCCTACTTTCACCATAGGCCAAGAACAGTTCAGTCCAGAATTTATTGCCCATTCCTAATGGTCATCAAGAAGGTGGTGGCCAGCTGCAAACTTGAAGCATCGCAATCCATCCAATACACTCTCAGGGCATTGTCAGGTCAGGAATTCTTGGAGTTTGAGCCAGTGGAAATGAAGAAATGGCAATATATCGCCAAGTCAGGATAGTATTGTATGCTATTAGGAGGTATGTTTTTGATAGCATGTGATTGAGCTTGGAGGTAGTGATTGAGCCAGCAGCTCTTGTTTTTCATTGCAGTAAAGGTCAGATGTTTTTTTAAAATTTGGACATGCAGCATGGTAACAGGCCATTTCAGCCCATGAGTCCGGGCTGCCCAATTTAGACCCCCTGAGCCTGCACCCCAGTACGTTTTGAACAGTGGGAGGAAACTAGAGCCCCCGGGGAAAAGCCACGGGGAGCACATATAAACTCCTTACAGATAGCGTGGGATTCAAACCCTCCCAGTCAGGTCCTGATCGCTGGCACTGTAAATGCGTGTGCTAACTGCTACGCCAACCATGCCATCTGCATGAGTGGTGAGCATCGCATTACCCTGCCAGTTTGTGCCTTGGAAAGGGAAGAATTAAGAGGTGAGTCACTCAACACAAGATCCAGCCTCTGATTTGCAGTTGCGACCATTGTGCTTGTTTGAGACAGATGATTCTGCCAAACAAAGCAGTGAGAGATGATTGTTAGGACATTGGTGACAGTCATGCAATTGGATTATCTCCTGTGAGAAAAGGTCATTTCTTAGCTCTTGTGAAGTACAAATTTCACTTGCCATTCATTAGCCGACACCTATTGTATAGGTCTTGTTGCATAGGAGGCATTGCAAGTATTCCAGGAGATGTAAGTGGAGTAGACAACAGCATAATTATTAGTCACCATTAATGTATCTAATCTTAAAGGGAAAGAAAAGACCTGGGGACCGGGCTTGGGACTACCACAGAGCAGGCCAGCAACAATACTTTTGGGCATTCAGCAATTCAGTTTTTTTGCGACTTCAGCTGGTGAAGCATTTTCCCTTTAGTTCCTATGACTTCAGTATTACCAGGGCCTTGATGTCAAATAACTAAACAGATTGTGCCTAGACAAGCAAAGGAGGAAGTGCTTTTTGGCCCAGCCCATTATTATAGGCCATTGCATCTAAACGAGTCCACAAGTGAACAGGAAGACACATCGCCCATTAAAATTGATTGAGGAAGGAGGAGCAAATATGTTTCGCTTAAATGGTTCATGGATGTTATTCAACCAATGTGATAGTACAGATCTATCACCAATGTACATAGTGTATATAGTTACTGTATCTAGACTGTGCTTACAGCGATTGGCTGAGAGCTAAGCCACACCTATTGTCTGGGCCTTAAAGGGTTGTGTCCCTAGCCAGGTCGGATCATTCCGGAATGGTCGGCCACCTGTGAAGAGCTCCTGTCTTTTGCTAATAAAAGCCTTGGTTTGGATCAACAAGTCTTTGGTTCTTTCGACGAGCTCTACAACCAATACATTAGGAAGTAAACAAAATTAAATCTGGCATTAAGCAGCAAAGTGGTGGCGGATGAAGCAAATTCCCATTTTTTTTGGTCGTTAATGTCATCAATATCCCAGAGCAGACGAGCCATCTCCTCCACTGTAGAATTTGTGTTTTCAGTTTTCTATCTAGAAAAGAGAATGTATCATTTGAACTGCATCACAGGCTGTCATCTGGTTCTTCTCACATTGAAAGTTGGGTTGAATATGCACATGTATTTTGTGCTGAACTGTGTCTTTTTTTTAAACACAAAACAATGTAGTTACCCCTTTACCAGATGACTTTGGAATTGTCACTCATTTCTAACAATAATTTGGAATAAGGTTTTTTTTCTGTCTGGATGATTCGCTCTCAAACTATAAGAATTCCTGCAGCCTGGAAAACCAAAATCCAATCTGGAAAATTTTGCTATTGATCATATTTTCCTACAAATCCAATTCTTTGAAGTTTGCCACAGTAAAAGAGTGCAAATTCCTTTCAAATGTCAAATGTGGAACCTATCATTGACGATGTAGTATACAAATAATTTCGTATTAGCTGAAGGAATTAAATCAAGTCTTGGATTTGTGTTTCTTTTGAAGCGTCCGGACAGGCCCGAAATACTTTTCGCAGCCTTTCGGTGAAGCTAATTTAGACATTCAGTAAATACAACTTTTATTTGATGCACTTCAATCCCCACTAATGACAATGGAATAATGAAGAGATCATTTATTGTTAGCGATATTGGCTGAAGGATTTATGGGTGAGAAGGAATGGTCTTACTCAGATTCAAACAGAGCTATTGGATCATTATATGCACCTAACAGGGCAATGCCATCCCTTGTTTCACTACTGCATCATAATGATAATATTTGGGAGGAGCGGAGCTAGTACTCCAGCAGGGTTCAACCACCCAATCAACTGCCATCAGCTCTGCACTGGCTTTGAACAGCCTATTAAAGGAGCTGCACTGGCTTTGAACAGCCAACTGTAAAGGAGCCAACTGTAGTTTTATTTAAAATCCCACGACTGTAGGGTCTGTCCAAGATGGCGGTGCGTTGATCGGCAGTAGCCATGAGGGGTTGCAGTCTCCAGGGGAGTGGAGGACTGGCACAGGGCACCAGAAAATGGAAACACTTTCCCCATCGGAGAGAGAGATTGCCCACAGGACGGTGAACACGACAACGGTCCAGCGAGGGGGCTCTGTGGTTGAAAGACCCATGCACGCAGCGAGCTGCTGGCAACTCGAGGCAAGGAACCCACAGAGGCTGAGGACTGCTGGAGACTGGCTCGAACCTGGCTGAAGGGGTATCAGGCATCAGAACTGGGATGCAAGGGGATGCTGAAGGATTCCTGACCGTGTCGGAGGTTCTGATCTGGAGCTTGGGTTGTCATTGGTTTGGGCTGGACTGTTTAGCTGTGGAGGCACAGGTGAATCTACAGATACTCCGTGACTTAGTTGGGGGGAGGCTTTCTTTTGCTTTTTTCTCTGACTGTAAGAGGCACTTCAGGCAATTTCTGCTGATGGCAAATCTGTCTGCCTTACAGCAGGCAAAAGCTAGTTCATGTCATATGACACTGTTTTATTACTATTGAATCTTGAGTTTTCCAAGAGTTTCACCTTGGGCTTTGTTCTGTGAAAGTTGTTCTAGTTTATCCCTGCTGATTCTCAAATTGCTAATTGTCCTCCTACTGGATCCACCATCATCATCTTCACCTGTTCCCATCTACACACCACCCCTCCTTTATTTCATCCCACTCTTCACCTTCCTTTCCCATTGAACTTTGTAATCTGGAGCCATCTCTAGTCTTCACTTGTCACCTCCCAGGCTCTGTTGCTATCTCCATCCTTCCCTTAACCACCTGATTCCATTTGTCAATCAATCCCTCCTCGCAAAGATCCACCATTGACTTGCCAGCTATTGCCTCATCCCTCCCTCTCACCTCTTTTGCATTGGCCACCTCCCCTTTGTTCTTTCAGTGGAGATGTAGGGTCTTGATTTGAAATGTTGATGATTTCTCTCCGAAGATGCCACCTGACCTATTGAGTTCCTGCAGCTGTTTGCTCCATTTTCAATTGCTAGTGTCTCATCTTTTCAGACTGTTGGTTGTCGAAGGCAACTGAATTGCAAATTTAGATAGGAACACAAAAAAATATTGAAGAGAATCTCACAAACTTTGTTCTTTTGAGCTCTGTAAACTTAAAAAAAAAATGCCCTCAGCTTCATCATTCTTGTTGTTGATGCCTAATTTGTAATTAAAAATAACATTTCTTTCATCTTTCTGGAGGATTGTTTTCAGGAATGGTGCACATTATCACACTGCAAAGCACTAATAAGTGATTTATTGTAACACTTTGGAACCCATTATTTCTATATTTTCTTCAATGATCTTTTACCAGGCATTCCAAACAAAGACTGCAAACATTGTGAAGATAAATGGTGAATGTGAGAGCGATACCCTGATATCTCCTACCAATTCTTGTGTGCCATTAGCTCTGTCAATTTGATGTGCTTCACCTGTGGTGGAGTAGTATGAAGAATACTAATTCGATATATCTCACACTGTCGAGTCTCAGTTAGCTGGCTGTTGTTTCCTGTTTTTAAATGTTTCTTTCCAGCTGAAGACTTAGCTTTACAGCTGCCTAGTGACAAGTAAACTAACATTGTACATGTAGCTGAACTTCATGACCTTTAAACTTCTGTTTGTATACTTTGGGTCACAGTTTGCTTGTTTGCTGCAAAATATCTGGTGCCCACACTCCTGTTCGGCTCCGAATCATGGGTCCTCTACCGGCACCACCTACGGCTCCTAGAACGCTTCCACCAGCGTTGTCTCCGCTCCATCCTCAACATCCATTGGAGCGCTTTCATCCCTAACGTCGAAGTACTCGAGATGGCAGAGGTCGACAGCATCGAGTCCACGCTGCTGAAGATCCAGCTGCACTGGGTGGGTCACATCTCCAGAATGGAGGACCATCGCCTTCCCAAGATCATGTTATATGGCGAGCTCTCCACTGGCCACCGTGACAGAGGTGCACCAAAGAAAAGGTACAAGGACTGCCTAAAGAAATCTCTTGGTGCCTGCCACATTGACCACCGCCAGTGGGCTGATATCACCTCAAACCGTGCATCTTGGCGCCTCACAGTTTGGCTGGCAGCAACCTCCTTTGAAGAAGACCGCAGAGCCCACCTCACTGACAAAAGGCAAAGGAGGAAAAACCCAACACCCAACCCCAACCAACCAATTTTCCCCTGCAGCCGCTGCAACCGTGTCTGCCTGTCCCGCATCGGACTTGTCAGCCACAAACGAGCCTGCAGCTGACATGGACTTTTACCCCCTCCATAAATCTTCGTCCGCGAAGCCAAGCCAAAGAAGAAGACCTGGTGCAGTAGAAGGGTTCTTTTGTGAACAGACTGACATTAGTACGGGCTATGTAAAGGGCACAACTTACAGAGTGTAGGATTACAGTTAAAAAGGTTCAATTAGCAACAGGCAAGGAAGGCTTTGTGGCACCGTTGTGGAGATTATTCTGGAACCTGATGGATGTGGGGAAGAAATTAATTTTAAGCCCATTGATGCCTGCTTTGACACTCTTTAAACCTTCCTCACGATGGGATTAGCTGGGTTTATTCTCACTGGAACATAGGAGGCTGAAAGGTAAACTTATAGAGGATGACGAAATTGGGCCAGCACGGTAGGCATAGTGGTCAGCACAACACCATTACACCACGAGCGATTAGGGACCGGGGTTCGAATCCCGTGCTGTCTGTAAGGAGCTTGTACATTCTCCCCATGTCTGTGTGGGTTTTCTCCGGGGGCTTCAGTTTCCTTCCACCGTTTGAAATGTACCAGGGCTTGGAGGTTGATGGGGTGTAAAATTGAGCGGAACAAACTCTTGGGCCGAAATGTGCTGTATCTCTAAATTTAAAAAAAAATGAATGATTATAGATGATCTGCACAATCTTTTGCCAATAGTAGGAGAGCCTAAAACTAAAGGATATAGGTTTAAGATGAGAAGGGAGAAATTTAAAAGTTATCTGAAGAGTAAGCCTTTCACAGAGCAGCTAGTTAATATCTGGAACAAGCTGCCAGTGGAAGTTCAAAGCTCAAAGTTTAGATTAATTGTCAGAATATATACATGATATCACATACAAACTTGAGATTATTTTCCCTGCAGGCCAAACAGAATTTCTAATTATCACTAGTGCAATAAAAAAAACTACTTGAGAAAAGATGCATATACTAAAGAGGGAAATGTAAACCAGAAGAAAGTGCAGATAAACTGCAATAAAAGTTCAATAATAAATACTGTGCAAAATAAGAGTCCTTAAATGAATTTCTGATTGAATTGGTTGTTTAATATCTGATGGTGGAGGGGGTAGCAACTGTTCCTGAACCTGGTGGTATGTGTCTTATCACATCTATACCTCCTTCCTGATGGCAAAAGTGAGAACAGAACATGTTCTGGGTGGTGTGGATCCTTGCTGCTGTTCTCCAATGGCAGTGATCTACATACCTTTTCTCAAAGGTGGGGAGAGTTTTTCCTGTGATGTACTGGGGTATGTCCATTCCCTTTGGCAGGGCTTTCTGCACAGAGGTATTGGTGTCCCCATACCAGACCCTGATGCAGCTGGCTAGCACACTTTCCACCACACATATATTTTAAAAATAAAAATTCCCAGGGTTTACAATGTCATGCCAAACCTCTGCAAACTCCTGAGAAAGTTGAACCAATAACGTGTTTTCTTCACAATGCCATTGGTGTGTTGGGTTCAGGAAAGGTTCTCCGAGATGGTGACTCACAAGAACTTAAATTTGCTCACCCTCTCCACCTCTGATCCTCTAATGGTCACTGGATCATGTACATCTAGTTTTCCCTTCCTGGAGTCAACAATCATATCCTCAGTTTTGGTGACATTGAGTATGAGGTTGTTGTTGGTGTACCATTCAGCCAAGTTTTCATCTCCTTCCTGTATGCTGACTCATTGCCCTCTTTTATGTAACCCACTACTATGGTATCGTCAGCAAGTTGTAGATGGTGTTATTGTTGTACTACGCCACACAGTCATAGGTGTGAAGGGAGTAGATCAGGGAGCTAAAAATGCAGAACTATGGTGCTTTTGTACTGATGGAGATTGTGGAGAAGGTAGTGATCTTGAAGTGAGAAAATCCAAGATCCAGTTACACAATGGGGTATTGAGACCCAGGTCTTGGAATTTGCTGATCAGTTTTAAGGTGTTGAATTCTGAATTGTATCCTGAAATATGCTGCTTTGCTGCCCAGGTGTTCCAGGGCTTGGTGGAGAGCCAGTGAGGCAGAAGGGGCAGTCTCAATTACAACATTCAATGGGCATTTGGCCAAGTATTTAGCTGGAAAAGAGATGGAGGGAAATGTGCCCAGTGCGGGCAAATGGGATTGGAATTGATGGGTGTTGTGGTCAGCATGGATCAGCTTGACCAACGTGACCTATTTCTGTGTTTTATGGTCCTGTGAATAAATTGAAAATAAACAAAGGACCAACTGACTTGATTTATATTTTGAAGTCCAAAAGGATACAAAACATGTTGCCTACAGAACATATAATTAACAAGTAGGTAACTGAAAACCACATAATTAATACTGGAGAGGCAGAACACTTAGTCTGCAATGCATGTAAGACATTTGGATGTTCCAGACAGCAGGAACTGTTGTATATAAATATCACATGGATTCTTCTCAATTAATTTGCATGTATTAACAAATTCATGATTAATGCAGAGGCAGACAACATTGGAAAAGTGACTCTCATTCCCAAACACTGCTGGAGGTGGGTGCTACTGAGATTGAAAATTAGCCCTCTAAACCAGGAGTATCCAAGGTGGTCAATATTGTCCCCTGGGGGTCATAAATGCTGGAGGTCAAAAAGGGGTTGATATGCTTGTGGGGGGGGGGGGTCGGTCGATTGAACTTTGGCGCTGGAAAACAAAGGTATATCAATGGAAAATAGCACCTACGACAGTGGTTGTCAACCTCTCGTGAGAGCGGGCCTTGGTGGCTGCCACGTTGTATTTGGCTTTGGCCTTTGAACAAGTTGAGAGCGAAAGCGAATGGGAGGACTGAATGTAGAAGAAAGATGTGTGTTCTTTGGTAGTGATCCCTGTTCAGTGCTGGAATTCCATGACTGGAGGTCAATGAGGGATCAAGTATTCCATGAAAAGGTCAATGGTCTAAGAGGTCTGAGGATCCCTGCTCTTAACTGAGGGATGTGCATAATGTTCAATGTGGGCAATGCTCTAATTTAAGCATCAAATACAGTGATAACAACACCAAGGTCATACCTCCAAGACGTTTGGTTGTCGAAGCTGTCGAAGGGTTGATAGGGTTTCGTGATGGGTGTTGGTCTATTTTTTGTCTTTAAAATCTTAATAATGCACTCATTTAAATACAGTTGTTTGATGTCATACTTTTGTGCTTCTACCTCAGTGTATATTACAACAGAAAATAATGTTCACACCAGTATTCCAACCATATGGCCGTATTCCAGATCAGATTGCTCCACAATTCCAGCAACGCTGTCAACCATCAGGCTCTCACAGAATCATGCATTTTGCTCATCTTCAGTCATCAAATTTTTTGCAAAGAAGTCGGGAGAATTTATTTGAAAATTGCCAGTCAATGTTCTGTTAGGTCTGACATTGGCCATGGACAGTAAAATTTGACAATCCTTTGAGAGTGGTGACATTGTCTAGATGATGGAATAAGAACTCTTTGTTTTGTTTGGGGGTTACTTATTTCAATTGCAAGATACAAGGTTTTCCTATCCCTTTGGGTTTTGATGCACCTTATCGTGAAGTTTAGGTGAGTTATCAAACTAATGTCTGTGCAGACCCTTTGAGTTTCTATTGAGCCAGAAGTGTGAATATGCAATTCCCCACTGGGTGGATCTGCTCTATTTTGACTGAGGTGCAGTCTGATCTGTTGGGATTTCACTTGTTATGTGCTCCTGAGCTAAAAATACAACATTACAGATTGGTATGCACCCTGTTGTCCAATGTTGTCCTAGTTAACTGCTTCATCAGTCTTGCTCTCTTCTGAGCTGTCCGTGGGTCAATAAAACAAGCAATTTTTCATTGAGTTGTATTGTTTGGATTGTCTTTCATTTGATTATTGCATGGATGCTTTTGTAATGATTCATTGTTAATACAATTATTATAATTATCTGAAATGATCCTATTCATCAAATACTTCCCTGTCTTGCTGTTGCCGACGGTTTTTTGGGCAGCTGTCAATCACAAATTGATAGTTAGTACCTTTTGGGCCTTGATAATATCTTGATAAAGGGCTCAAGCCTGAAACGTCGATTACGTATTTTTACCTTTAACCTGAGTTTCTCCAGCATTCTGTTTTCACTTTTCAGGCCTTCTTGTGAATACAAAACAATTGAATCTTTTCAGAAGGAAATTGTGGGTGAAATATGGAACAGTTCCTAGTGCTCCTTGTACCTTAACCAAACAGAGAGATGGGATTACTTTAATTTGGCATCATGAGTTTTTTTTTTAGACACCAATGTTGGAAAATTTAACATAAATTAACATAATTACTCGCCTTGTAGTTATTAACACTGCACCCCTCAAGTTCCTGTGCTTGTTCGTCTTGGAGCTTTTACGTAGAGCAACGTGGCCTGAGTCATTAGCTGAACGTTGAATTCATGAGGTGAGTTTTATGGTGCGATTTAGACTGCAGGCTTCCCCAAAAAAGTAGTTGGGGTCCTGCAGGATAAATCGTGGTGCAGGAATTGACTCAAAATTCCTGCACTTTCATTTTTAGACTGCCCATGTAACAGCAAATTTTGTAGATTGGGCCGTTACATGCCTGCCGACTAAAAACCCTAATGGTCAGCACAGTTGAAAAGTCTGTTCCTGTGCTGTACGGTTGTATACTCTCTGCTTTCTAGTCCTGTGTCCTAAACACCATTTGTTTGTTCATCTTAGTTGAATACTAACTTACAGTTAGTATGTACAGTTGAACATATTTGACTGTGGACACCCTTTCAAGTTTATTGCATGTATGAAGGACTATCTATAATCAGAAACTGCTTTCAACAAACTTGCTGGGTCAACTTATTAAATAAAAAAAAAAAATTGGATGCATCATCCAGAAATGTGTCAGTCACAGCTGTTTGACTGGAGAGGTGATATATTAGTGCAAATGAATATGCAATTTAGTCATTAAGAATAATTGGAGTGACAGAATTAAGCGTTTCAAAGCCTGATATGGATTCAGGAAATGTCAGAAAATGATGCCCCACTGATACCAAAGCAGGTGTCTGATGGGTTTAGATTGTTTCACTCTCTTGTTGCTCTACATTATTATCTGTTACTAATTGCACAGTATCATTGGAAACAACATATTGGTATTGAAATGACAGCTCAATGACAGTTCCTTGCAGCAATTATTGCCAGTCTGTTGTTCAAAACCCTGCCAACTTAATTTACTATGAGAGTAATTGCAAGGAAGTATGAGCTACCTAACAAAGGAATTTCCGAGAAGCTTTCTGCTGCTTTTTCTACTTTTCACTTCCTTGTTTCCAAGATGTCAAAATAAGTAGATTCCCAAAAAAATCTGTTAATTAGGTCTGCGAAAGGGTCGTTTGATTTAATTGGAAATTGCAATAGACACAAGTCCTTCGGTGATCAGGATGTCTTCCCAAGCTTGTCTAATTTAATTACATTTGGCTCATATCCTTCAAAATCTTTCCTATCCTACATGTTTTTCCTGATGTGTTCTGTAATAATTTTTCCATCTCCACCACATCTTATGGCAATTAATTTCATGTACTCACAACTCTGAGTTATCGGGTTGCTGCATTGGAAATAAATGATGGCTTTACATTTCGCAGTCATCAAATTTGTAATTTTGTTAGTGGGGTGAAAATTCAAGGTGAATGGAGTGTGAATAGCTTGATGTTTCTTTCTGTATTGTGCTGATCCAGGAACTATGAATAAAAGCTAGCACCACAGAGAAAAGTTCTCAGGATGCATTGAGGTTTGAGTACATTCGGTTAGAATTTGTGCTACTGACACAAAATAGCAAAGTGGATGAGAGTTAGACTGGTTACCATGAGGAAGATCATTCTTGTTTCTCTTGGCCATTCAGTCTCAGACGTGGCACTTGATAGCCAAGTGAAACGAGAAAGTCTGCAGGTGCCATGATTGTAGTTAATACACAAAATTGCTGGAGAAATTCAGCAGGTCCCACAGCCTCCAAAGGAGGCAAAGATGTATAACCAATGTTTTGGGCTTGAGTTGTTCTTCAAGGTATGAGCAAATAGCAGTCAGGTGCCTGAATAAATAAAGTAGGGGGAAGAGGAAAGAAGGAGTGGGGGGAGGGGGTTGGGGAGGGGGGGGGAGGAGCATAGGTCAACAGACATGAGGTCAGAGACTCCCTGATAAGAGTAATTGCAAGGAAGTATTAGCTGCCTAACAAAGGGATCCTTGCATAGGAGGGAAAGAAAGATAAGATGAAAATTGACCAGGTGAGAGAGGTAGCTTTGTGAATGCAGAGATGGAAGTAAGGAGACAGAGATAGGGAAAGAGGAGAGAGAGCAAGACAAGGGAAAGGGAGTTGGAAGAAAGGAAGACATAGGAGGGGAAGAAGAGAGACCGGGTTTGGGGAGTGGCTAACGAAAATGTCATGAGTCAGGTGCCTGCCTGCTTTTTGCTCATATATTAAAGGTTCAGGCCTTATATATCTTTACCTTCTCTGAACGCTGCATGAAGTCCTGAGTTCCTCCAGCATTTTTGTTTTTTCTACAATCACAGTGACTGCAGACTTTTGTGTTTCACTTATTTTTGTTATTACTTGGTTGAAAATTATTTTAAAATGTTTGAAAGATTTTATATAAAGTTAGATTTCTGTAAGTCAGACTATTTGAAGCTCAGGGAGCCCTTGAATTAAGATACTTTGGAATATCTGTAGCAAAATGATGAAGCTTTTCAAAATAGAGAAAAACAATCTATGAAATTATATACTTTGTGCAATGCCTAGAACAAAAACAATTTTGAGCTAAAGGCTTTCAATTTGTACAATTTTTCTTCACTTAAATTGGTTCAGACTAGAAGGGCCAATATGGCTTGTTTCCGTACTGTAATTGTTATATAGATAATTGAAAGCTGTCTAAAAATATTTTCATTTTTGAACCTTTCAACTGGATACAAGAATTTAGTTTGAACCAGTACTTAGTTTTGCTACAATCTGTAAAACCTTGTAATCGACAGCTTTAAATTGAGATTTTGTGGCTATTTAAAAAATAATACTGTTCAGCATTATTCTGTTCCAGTTTTCACTCCGTTTCTAAATGTGCTCACATGCGCTTGAGCTGCAGTTCCACAGTTATGAGGCATCAAGTGTCTCAAGCAATTTCCGTTTAATTGTGAGTTTAAAACATTGGCATCAGCATATTATCTCAGCACAGGCATCATCAATCAATTTTGATCCTGCTTCTTGCATTTTCCAATGAACGATGCTGGATATTGTTGAAAAGTTGATTTTCAGTTAAAGAGAAATAGTTTGAGAATATGGGTTCAATTTAGAAAATTCTTTGGGCTTAATTTTTTTTCTCTGGCTAGTCCCATTACAGATCATCATTTTTCAGCCTCTGCTACTGGATGTAGGTTTTAAGGAATGGAGTAGATTAGGTATCCAAAGTTGTAAAGTTATTTTTATTTGAGATAACTTTGTCTCTTTTGAACAATTATCAGCCAAATTTATTCTTTTTAATGGACATTTTTTAGATATTCACAAGTGAAACATTCTGTTTAGTCCAAGCTTTCTGATTTTCCTCGAATCTCAAATACGAATTTTTTTCATATTTTATTTTATTAGCACATGTAACAAAATTGCATACAGAACTAGAAAATTCTAAATATCAAAATCAATACATGCATTTTCTTTAGTTATTTTCTCCCCCCTCCCACCCATTTCCTTCCACATGGGAAAAAAACCCTCAAGAAGAAAGCAAAGAAAAGAAAAAAAAACAAAGAAAGAAAGAATAGTTTAATTTTAAAACAATACCTTCTGAACAAATTGTGACCTAATCATTCTAACATTTACAACTATATTTATATCTTATAAATATGAAGTATATAGTCAAATAAAACACTACTGTGCAATGCATAACACTTAATCTAAAAAAAATATAAAAACCCACAAACAACATCTAATAAAATAACATGAAATGAAATATATTCATGAGGCCAGGAAGTGACAAGTTCACACCAAATTCTACTAATTGACATATTATAATTACATAAAATTATAACACTAATCTTTTGCATATATGAAAATGAAATTTTCAAGAAATTTATCATATTTGTTCTTTAAATTGTGATCTTTTCCAAAGGTATACAACTTCATATTTCAAAATGCTAATATTCTTGATGTATTTTTTAACTTGCTTTTTTTTTTCACTGTGGATTTATATCATACATTTATAATGATTTTTTGGGATTTAAGATCAACCTCAATGGCTAGGATTAAGAACGATTAGGAATGAGATGTGAACATAACATTTTCAGATGAAGATTGGTACTCTCAGCTTGATTAATGATTCTTCATTTTGTTCAAGGCATCGCTTATTACAATTTAAGGTGCTACATAGAATACATTTCCAAAGTTAAATTATCTTGTTTTTATGCAGATATTGATCCATTATGTGAGAGGTGTAAGATTTTTGAAGCTTCAATGTTTTGGGAGTGCTAAATTTAGAGAGATTTTGGAAAGATATTTTCCAAACTTTCTGAACAATTTTTAAGATTATTATAGAACTTTGTCCATTAATTGCCTTGTCTGTTTTTTTCACGCGAGCCAGATATACTTCTGTCTGGAACTCAGCAGACAGTTTTAGCTTTTACCACGCTGATATTCGGATGAGCAATTTTATTGAAATGGGAAGATTACCCTTCCCCTACCCATACACAGTGGTTATATGAGGTAATGTCCCATTTAAGCTTGGAGAAAATTAGAGGCAATGTTAAAGATAGAAAGTTTTAATTTGTAAAGATATGGGGCCCATTCATAATATATTATGATTGGAAGAATTGAGAATTTTGAATGTTCCAGAGATTCTCTGTCCGAGTCTGGAGGTCGCTATCCGATCCATAATTTCCCTTTTCTTTTACAAAGGTTACCTTGATTAGAGCGGGAGTAGACATGATTTAGTTTTTAGGGGTTTTTTTTGTTTTTTTTTCTTTTATTCTTTAAACTATTTTTTATTTGGTTTAACTTTGCACATATGGGTTTAGCAAGATTATTATAGATTAATTATTTGTTTCTGATGTAGACCTAGGAATTGTTCAATGTAGCTTATTCAATTTGTTTTTATATGTATGTATATTCATGAGGTGATTAGTTTATGTTTTTCAAATTGTGTATGTAAGTTTGTATGTTAAACTCAATAAAAATATTTGAAAAAGAAAAGGTTGATTTTTATTTTTATCAACCTTTCAATCAAAATGATGATGGTTCCCAGGACCTTCTGGTGTGTATAATCTTGCAAACTTCAGTATTGTCTTTACTTGCTGAACATGTGGCCACATTATAGTTAAAGTTTATTGTTGGATGTCTGGCTTCTCAGAGACTATTCCCATCAGGATATCTCTTTTCCAGTCTTGTTAATGTTATATTTCCTGAATTAAAAAAAAATGCCTATTGGAAACTCAGGGAAGGAATTTCACATGGAAAATTTACATAAATAAAAAAAAACTACAAGACCATTAAGAAATCCATAATAATCAAAGCCAAAAGTTATGAGCATTTCTATTCAGAAGAAATTCTGCAGGGGTTGCCTAAAGCTGCCCTTTCAGATGTGTGCCTTCACTGGCCCAATTCTTTGCTTATTCCCTTATTCTGATTTATTCTTTCCTAAAAATCAAAATCTGTGAAATAGACCTCCTTATTCATCCTTTCACAATGCCAATATTTTTCAGGCTTTTAAACCCAAGTGCTTGGTGTGACCTTATGCAGAAAAATGGGCATACCCCCTCTTATTTGCAAGAGTTGTGCCAAAGAAACCCAAACCTTTGAAACAGCAGCAAATTTACTGTCTGTTTCACACTGCCATGTTCAACCCTATCAGCATTATCACATTATCACATAAATGAAATTATTACAGTAAGATTTCACACCTTTTTCTTTCTAATTTACCACATGTACTGAAGTTGCACCTTTATACTTGAAAATCTGTCCATGTGTGTATCATTCTATTCTTTCTCATTAGCAAGGAAGTCACAGCAGACTAGAGTTTCACATAAATTAAAATAAATCTATCTATGTGGAAAGGTTTCAACTGGCTTTGGTTGTATAATTAAAATAGATTGCCAATGACTTGTTTCTGTTTTCGTTACACTGAATTAATTCTTTTTCAAAAGTGTAAGTTAGTTAATTTGTTGCTGGTATTATGAAGTTTAATTGCCAATGAGTAGCATTAAGTATTAACTTTACCCTTTTGGAACTGGTGTTAAAATTCAGGGACAGTAAGTTACATCTCTAATCTGCAAGAGACAGCCCAATTCTAAACAAAAATATATCCATAGTACAAGCTGACCAATCATTCAGTCCAACTTTATAATCTTGCATGGTGCAGTAAATATTGAGACAAATGAAAACACCAATTTCATTTTAGTGGAAGGAATTTGGCTCCCAATTTGGTTAGTCCCTTATTTTCATTCACAATATTGATGATTATCATTCAAAATAAAATTGTTTTCCAGAACCATAGTGCCACTGAACATTAACAGCACAGAAACAGATCCTTCAGCCCATTTAGTCTGTGCCAAACTATTATTCTGCCTTGTCCCATTGACCTGAACCTGGATCATAGCCCTCCACATCTCTCCCATCCATGTACCTATCCAAATTTTTCTTAAATGTTAAAATCTTTACTATGAATAACATTGGGAGAGCAACTTTCAAACTATTCTTTCTAGGGATGTATGGACCAAGTCCATTCATTTATTCAATTCAAGATAGTACACAGAGCACATTTATCCAAAGATAAATTAGCTAAGATTTTTCCTACTATCAACCCTGCATGTGACAGATGTTATAATGGGATTGCTTCCTTATTTCATATGTTTTGGTCCTGTTTTCTTGGTTATTTTTCAACCTCATCCCATTACAACTTTATTTGGTGTGGTGATAGCTGATTATCGGTGTCAGATTGCCATGTGATGGCTTTTGCCACTTTAATGGCTAGAAGATGTATTTTACTAAGATGGAAGGACTCTGATCCTCCCAGTTCTGCTCAATGAATGACCCAAATCTTATCAGGCTTGAACCTTGAAGATTAGATGTAAACTTTTAAAAACTGAAGTTAACTTTAATAAAATTTGGCACACTTTTATGGAATATTTTAATGAATAATGCACTGGTTTACTATTTTGTATGTTACTTGCAAAATATTTATAATCTCTTCCTGAACTTAATTACATACAAAGCAATTCACCAATGTCCCATTACTGTTGACTTTTTGTTGGTTTAAGGCATCCCAGCAATTTTTTTTCTGTTTTAGTTTAGGTTTAGCTGGCAGCCCATTCCACACTCAACATTTTCTGTGTGGCTTAAATATAACCAACACTGAAGAGTTGGGGAAGAGGAATGTGACTAATCCTAAAATAACCAAGAGGGACATCCGAGATCCTGGATTTTCAGAGGATTTTACAACACTGAACATGACCAAATAATAGATTAGGTTTTTGTTTCAGAAACATAGTTGCTTAATTTAGCTCTCAAATCCATTCTCCATATATTGTGTTGCAAAACTGAATTGTCCTCAGGTATTAACAACAGAAAAGGTCACAGCTAGATCCACAAGTATGTTAACTGTTATAATTCTCACCCCAAGGCATTTTAACTGAACAAGGCAGTGTTCTGTTTGAAGTATAATAAAACCCCTAGTATATGGAATTCAAGCAACCAGCGGCCTCAAGCATCTGGCAAAAAAAGGTAAAAATACACATTTAAAATAATAAAGGTAAATATTCTCTGAAGTAACAGATAAGCCTTTGGTGGAGATGGGAGAAAATATTTAGCCAGTGGGATGCCTTTGGTTTTGCTTTTCTTGTAGCAGCTATTTGAATAAAGTTGTGTGAAACAGCAATGGCGTCGCCCAGGATGATGCCATGTGCCATTAACGTGACTCTCTTGAAGTGTCTCCTTCTCCCTGTCTAGTAAGAGTTGCTCTGGTCAGAGGTTTTATTTGTAAGCTTGATAGAGGTGGGGAGTATAGGAATATGAATAATATTATTTGTTCATCTTTCGGGCGGCTTTGTGGAGGTAAGGAACCTGCAGATGCAGTGACAGTGAAATGTTTTCAAAAAATGTGACTGAAAATAAAGTAAAATGCTTTAAGGTTCATATATTCATGGAACTGATGTTTGTTCAGTGTAAGGACAGTATAGTATTTTTCATCTTTTAAACTGTTTATTCTTAATGCAGGTGTATTAGTTAAGCATTGTAAGAATAAGTCTCAAGCAACCGGAAAAAAAAAAAGTTTATCTAAAATCTAGGAATCCCCACAGGTGCTGGATATCAGGGGTTCATTTGGTGCTGCTGCTAATGCTAAACTCTGTATCAGACTTTTTAATGCCAGCTGAGAGTGCAGGTAGGAGAAAAAAGACCATTCCCAAGTGCTGGCATTAATTGCCACATAATGACAGTGGTATTCTTAAACTCATGATTACCTTCTGTAGCTCAACAAATGCCTGGGTTGTGACTTTGTGGAAATGTTCATGGATCAAGGAGGCAAGAGAAATGGCATCGGTATTTGTTGGAAATTAGGTACTTATCAACTGACAGACATTCATTGAACTGGATGCAAACAGTCGATAAAAGAACTGGCTGGTAAAGATGTCCTTCAGAACCATTATTCAGACTGAAGAAGATGAAGGAAAAATGTAATTAAAATTGGAATGTGACATATTCTCAATTGGACTCCTTCATGATTTAACATTTGACTGCAGTAACTAAGTAAGGTTGTGTGAATAATGCAGGACATAATAAAATATTCATGTCATTCAGTCTGAGTGACCAAGTGGAAATGTGTACATGGTAAGTAGTCCAAATGCACTTTCATCTGCTCATTTGTTTTGTGACATTTAAAAGAGCAATTAGGTTAGCTGTAGTTGAATTAATGACCGCTAAAAATAGACTCCCTGCTACACATTTGCCTCCAGGGTCTGTGTGTATCTTTATAAGTGTACACCTTGACCAGCTTTCAGCATTGCTGCGGTCTGTCTCAGAATAACAAATGCGAGAGGTACTTTTGAAGAATCTCAATCTAGTTTTAAGCACATTTGAAAGGAAGTGATAATAGCTGAAATTCTAAAATGAGAACAGAAATTGCAAAGAATGGTCAGCATATTGCAGTTTTTCTGTTTCGGTCTCCATATTTGTGTGCCAGTATCCATTGAGTTCTCCTCTTTGAGATTCACTTCGGTACCCAGGCTGTACACTCTTCCATCTGTAATGGCTCTCCCTTGCCCTCAACATTCCTTCCTCACCCATAATGCACTTCTTTGCATGATGCACTAATGCATAAAGAGCATGTCCGCACCACTTCTCCTTGCACTCAGGCAAGTTCATGGTTATTTGCAGCATTGTTCCCTCTCGTGTATTATTGCTTTTGCACTGTCCTCCCACACCCACAGCATTCCTGCTTGATCTTCAACAGCATTACACTGCAAGCATTTCTCCTTGGCTGTTTTGGCCTTACCTGCAGCAATGGTCCGTCAATCACGAGTTTTGCCAGATACACTCAGCATGGCCCCATTGCCTAAGGTGACATTTCTATTTCTGTTGCCTGCTCACCCACAACATACTTAATCTCTGTGTTTCTTGCACATATGCCTCGGGTGTCATTCTGTTATTGTCAGTAATGTCTTCGCCGATGGTTATATTATGTGAAGAGTTTGAGGACATTCGAATGCCACTGAAGACTCTTGGAAACTCTACAGGTATTCCCTCGGAGAGCATCCTGGCTGGTTGTATCACTGTCTGCTATGGAAGTACCAACACTCAGGATAGGAAAAAACTCAAGAGGGTTGCTAACTCGGTCTGTGATATCACACGCATCAGTCTTCCATTGAGGACATCTGCAAGAGGTAAAGATTTAAGAAAGCTTCTATCCTCAAGGACCCCCACCACCCAAGCCCTCTGCTACCATCGGGTGGGGTGGGGGAAAGGTGTGAGCACCCAGCAGCACAAGGATAGCTTCTTCCCCCTCTGCCATCAGATTACTGAATGAACAATGAACCATAGACACCACCTTACTTTATCTTTTTCTTTCTCTTGTGCTATTTTTATATATTTTGTAAGGTGGATCATATAAATGTGCTGCAAAACAATGAATTTCATGACATGTTCATGACAGTAAATTCTGATCTGATTCTAATGTTCTTCTCCTGCTCTGTCTAATTATTTTAATTATAACATCTGTGTTGTAATAGCTGAAGACATTTATTTAATTGTATTCTTGGCCTCATGCACTGCCAAATGAGGAAAAACATCTTGTATTCTTTCTGACTAGACGGCATTAACATTGACCTCTAGTTTCAGTTAAACCTTCTCTGTCCCTCTCCCTCTCTAGCTCCCCACCCCCTTGCACTTCCTCAGCTTTTTTCCTCTTTTTGCCCTCTCACCCATATCCACCTCTGACCTGTTAGCTTGTGCTCCTCTACCTGCCCTTTCCTCCCTCCTCTCCTCTTTATTGAGGAGCCTTCCTGCATTTTGCTCATACCTTGATGAAGGGCTCAGGCCCAAACAGTTGCTTATCCTTTACTTCTGATAGATGGCTGCATGACCTGCTGAGCCTCTCCAACACTTTAGTGTCTTGCATGACAATCAGAGCATCTGCAGACTTTCCTGTTTAACTTTGATTAATTCTGTAGTATTCGATTACTGGGACTGGAATTAGATTTACAACAAACATATTGCAGGAATTTCTACAAATATGTGAAGCTTTCTGCACACAGGTATATGCTGGAGCATAAGAATCACCCCACAATATGAAGGGGTTTTCAGTTCACTGCAGTTTGTTTATAAAGGACGTTAACTCCTCATCACAGCCTCTAATTACATTCAACCCCAATGTTTTTACCTTCATTGCCTTGTTTGGTAGATTAAATCCAAACATTTATCACACTTTAAGTAAGGGAGATGGTGCTCAGCAGGTAGCGTAGAGAAACTAAATGTTGAATGAATGAGTGATTTGTGAAATAGGATGTGAAACAGAACAGATGAAATCAATTCACGGCGCATTGAAAACCAATTAGGAAATGTCAAGTTTGGAAATTCGTTATAACTGGTTAGAATAGCCATTTGGAGCCTTAAAACTGTTCTGTGGACTCAAATAAATCCAGGTGGATCTGTACAACCATTGAATGCTCTACGCCAATTCTGAATTTTTCAATTTGTCTGATCTTTTTAGTTTTTGATGAGATTCATTGAGATTTCCACATCTTATTTTAGCAGCATCTCAGAATGGCTTTGCTCATTTTCAGATAATCCCACTTTGGTTTTCGCTCTTCGGCAAGCTATTAGTTCAATTCCTTATGTTGTTAAAATAAAGCTAAGCACATGAATCAATAATACATAGAGGTTATAATCAAATACAGGTTAATGTGATTTATTTTTATATAGCACTAATTGTTTTTGCTGGAACATTTCAGTAAGTCAGGCAGCATCTTCAGATGCAAAAGGATAGTTGATGTTTTGTGTTAACACCCTGTATCAGGATTGAGAGATTAATTGAGGTGGAGGGAGAATGAGATGTCGAGCATGATGAAATGCGGGGATGAGGCAGAAACTAGCAAGAAATGAGTGATCCAGGATAAGAGGGATTGTTTGGCAGATGGAGTCAGTGCAGCAGGGAAGGGAGGAGATGGGTGACAGAGGGGATGATAAATGGAATGAAACATGAAAGTCTGCAGATGCTGTGGTTGCAGTAAAAACAGAAATGCTGGTGGAACTCAGTAGGCCTCGCAGCATCCATATAACCAACAATTTCGACCTGAGCTGTTCAAGGTATGCTCAGACCGGAATTGTCAGTTATAGATCTTTAACTTCTATGGAAGCTTCGAGACCTGCTGAGTTCGTCCAGCATTCCAAATGATGAGACAACACAAGACTGTAAATTATGGAATCTGGTAAGGAAGGTGATGAATGGAACCAGATAAGAGAGCAATGACAGGAACTGTATGTAATGATAGTCCTAGTGATCTTCCTGACCACTAGATGGTGTTGGAGACTAGTTGGATTGGCAGCGTCAGTTCAATTCAAGATGGATGCCTCCACGAGGTCTTGAGTCTATAGATATTAAAGTGTAGCCAATTTTTAAAAAAAAACCTCTCAAAATTATAAAACTGGTAAAATGTACAGGGATACGGTTTCAAGTATGGATGATAGCCATGTGGAACCAGCTGGATAGGAAAAAGAAACTTTAACATTTTGGAAAGTTAGAAAGCTATTTGCTATAAATTAAATGGATAAAAATAATTAAATTTTTAAAAATATTTTTAAAATTTAACTTTAACTTGGAGATGAGACCTGCTGCCCACAAGCCTGTGCCACCCAAATACATGAATCTTTAAATGAGTCTCTGAATGAGTATGTTGTTCAGGACTCTTATGGTTGAGGGGTAGCATCTATTCCTGAACATGGAAGTACAGGTCCTGTAGCAGATGAATCTCCTTCCTGATGGCAGCAGTGAGAACAGAACATGTTCTGGGTCATGTGTGGATCCTTGATGATTGTTTTTGTTATTGAACGGCAATGTCCCATGTAGATGTTCTCGATGGTGGGGAGAGTTTTGCCTGTGATGTTTGGGCTGTGTCCATTACCATTGAGAGGGATTTTTGCTCAGGGGTATTGGTACATCCATAGCAGGCTGTAATTCACCAAACTTTCCGTTGCACATCTGTAGAAGTTTACCAAGGTTTCTGATGTCTGGACCTCTGCAAATTCCTGAGAAGGTAGAAGTGCTAATGTGCTTTTTTTCATGATAATATTAATATGATGGAGCCCCTGAGATAGTAATGCTCAGGAATTTAAAGTTGCTCACTATCTCCACTTCTTATTCCCCAATGATCACTGCATTGTACACTGTCGGACTCTGGCTTTAACTTACTCTTAATTTAGTCTATGTGTAGTCTGAGTCCAGCGCGTTCTTTGAATGAAGTGATAGGAGAAGGTATTCGGTTCAACAGTCAATTTATTACACAGCACAAGAATAAAACTTAACAGAGCTCTGGGTCACTCATTAGTTCATAGGTCACCTGCACAGTGAGCTACTCCCCAAGACTGACCCCTATTGTCCAGTTGGTTCAGTTTATATAGGTCAGCCTTATCATACAGAACAAAAGTTGGCTTCCTTTGCTAGATTTCATTATCATACAGAACAAAAGTTGTCTTTCTTTGCTAGATCTTTTTGCATAAGGGTTATCACAAGTCATCTCCTGTTTTGCAGATATCTGGGGTGTAGCACTCCCATCTTAATCCTCCAGGCCAGACTATCCCGTTGTGTTGATCAGAAATTAATTCATCCCCAGATATTTCTAATCACCATTCTGTTCTTGTCCGGCCAATTTCTGCTGTTCTCTTTAACACCTCCTCCTGCCTTAATCTTCCTCCTAGACTTGTTTTCCATTCCCTTTGTTTCTTACAGGCCATTCTTTGTTCTGATCTGGCCTGTGTCTCCTGTGCTACTCACCACCTCCTTTAGTTTGAGCATTCCTCCTAAATCGTTTTATGCATTTCCTCTCCCTGTATTTTGGAGAGACAATTTTGTTCAGCCAACTTTGCTCCTTGCTGTGATTGCTACTTAATCACATTCCTTTTTCCCTGAACCATGCAGTAAATATACACTTATTAATTAATCATTTATTTCATACTGTTTTAACCCCTAGATTCCAACAGTCCCCCTTTTGGTCTCATGAAAATGAGACCAACCACCTGTTACCTTATTAGACCGAGACCTCAGGAGTTATTGCAAGGGCCGGCATCTCTGACCTCTTGTAGTCACTATACTCTTGGGAGGGCAGTAGTGACAAATATATGCCTTGGGGTCTGGGGATGTCTCTCTGTGACAACGCTCGTTGAATCAGGCACTGGAGGCAGGGAAGGATGCACGGGATCAGGACCAACGCCAACACCACAACTCCAGCAACTAGCACTGCAGTCTGTATCCATCCCCAGGCTCCAGAGAACAAGTTTCCCAGCCAGGAGCTGCCCCAGGGTCGCCAGTTCTGAACCGGGACATGAGCTAATTTGTGAATGCCAGATGAAATCTCTTTTACTGCTTGCCCATTGTCATCGATTTTTAAACAACAATTAGTGAGATTCAGTTTCCCACACACACCCCCTTCAGTGGCTAACAAGTAGTCTAAAGCTAAGCGGTTCTGAAACACCGTGGCCCTAATCTGTTGCTGCTCTTCTGCCAACAGATCAAGGGCTGCGGCGGTGTCATTGGTGATAATTTCCGAAATAGCTTGTAAACGAATCAGACGGTTTAACATGTAAATTGGGGTTCGATATCCCCAGGACCCATCCTGTGCCCAAGTAGCAGGTCCATAATAAGAAATAATGCGCTCTGGAGGCCAGTCCTCTCCCCACTCACCGATCTTTAAATCCCTCTTCTGGCGGAGCCCCTGATATACACGCGCTGCTAACTGATGGGAGTCGTTCTGTGGTAACAGCACAAATTGTGGTTGAATGATACCTATACAGCATGTTCCCCTCCAGTCTGGCTCCAAAAAAGTGTAAGCCGTATTCCCACAAATCCAATATAAACCCTCTGGGGCAAATCCATGTGGATAGGGATGAGCCCAAAATTGTCTGAGTGAGGGAACCCCTTCATATGGATTAACGCCCGTGCAATTCCATACCCCTTTCCCACGGGAGTTATCTGTTATAGGTCTACAATGTGTTACCTTCTGTGGGGACAGGAACCACCGGGGTCGCTGAGGATGCCATCGAGGGTACTTCCCCAAGATCTTAACCCTTGTGCACCTCGAATCTCCTTTATAATGCTTGCCTTGCTCCTTCCTGATACATTCCTCTCCTAATGGGTGATTAGCTAGATGCCATGTCTGGCGGGGGCGCGTTTCATCTGCCGATCCGTGAAAACTCATCAACTCCCATACTTCCAGGGGCTCCCCGCTCCATGGCCATGATCCATCTCTTGTGGGTCCCCCACATACCCAACAGTTTTTAACCCCCAAGAGTTCTGCCGTAGTTTGGCAAAGGTCTACCCATCTGTTGTCCCCTACTCTGTGAGTGGCAGCCTGTCGTTTAGCGTTGGCATAGATATCCCCCTTTTCTCTGTCCCATACGTATGGTTGTTTTCTCTTTTGCCACATGGGGTCCCACTGTATCCTCTGAATGGGAATTGAGCCCCCTTTCTCCTTATCTTAGTCTCCCTCCGGGGCACAAAACCATGTTACTCCTTGGGGACAGCGGTCTCGATTTGACGTGAACTGTAAAGAGCCCTTATTGAATTTAACATCATACACTTGTCCATTATGCACACACTTACGTCCCGTGTGAGTCCCCACACAGTGTTCAGGAAAGTTAGTCCAATCAGCAAAGTACTGTTCTTTTTCGTTGTGCGACCCCCAGGCCGAGTGCACACACTTTGTACAGTGGTTTTCTACTCCAGCCCCTTCAAGGGCTCGGAATACCAGTACCCATAGTCCCCACATAGTATTCATCCCAGCTCCTTTCATTGTTTTGATGCCAATAAATTGATTATGCCGTCAACCACTGATACACAGTCACTGTAGTCCAATAGTCTCTTTAAAAAGGGACGTTAAGTGTTCTTAGTCCGTGGTTGCTTCACAGGTTCTCAGTCACCTCCGTTCGAATCTGTTCCAGTGTCCGTGTCGGTGGGTCCGTTGCTGCACACTGACTCCAATGATACCACGTCTCGCCTTTTCCTTGTAGTCGAACCGCGTGGGACGTCCTCTCCACCACTCTGTTGGGTCCTGTCCACCTGGGCTCCGACCACTTTCTTTTGATGACCTTTAGCAGAACCCACTCCGCGACTGAAGGTATCGGTGTTTCCCCTTCTCTGTTGGGACTTGTGACCTGTTGTGAAAAATCTGACACCAGAGCCGTTAGTTTTTCATAATAAAGCTTGCATCCCATTGAGCTTACCTCATTCTTCGTTGTCTGAATTCCGGCTCCCGGTCCTGGAAACTGGTGCCCTGTTTGTAGTTCATATGGAGTAAATCCTGTCACAGAACTTACCGAACTCCTTATTGACATTAATGCCAGGGGCAACGCATCCACCCAATTTAGTTTGGTCCGTGCCTGTACTTTCCCGATCTTACTTTTTATTGTTTGGTTCATCCTCTCCACTTTCCCTTGGGATTGCGGATGGTACACCGTTCCAAAGGCATGTTTCAATCCCAACATTGCTTCTACCTCCTGTAGATTATTATTCTTAAAATGACTTCCATTATCAGACCTGATTTTTCTAGGAAATCCGTGTCTCGGAATATACTGGTTGATCAGGAATTTACATACCGTCCTTGCATCTTCTCTTTTGGCAGGGATTGCCTCCGGCCACCCTGTGAACACATCTACTGCTACTAAGAGGTATCGATAGCCACTTACCCTCTCAATCATGTCCGTATAATCAAGTACGATTTCCTGCCCTGGTAACTTAGGTAGAGGGAACTGACCTTCATGTGGCTTTACAGTCGCCTTTACATTGAAAGCTATACATACATCACACTCTCTAATATGGTTCTCCACCATCGCCGGCAGGAAGGGGTGCCACCAATGTATCAAGTACCTTATCATCTGCTTCTTTCCACAGTGTGTTAGCCCATGCGCCTCCTCGAGGAGGGGTTTCATGAGTCCAGATGGTAAAACTGGCCTCCCGTCTATCGATCTCCATAGTCCTTGATCCTTGGTTGCCCCTCTTTCCTCCCATACCATCCTTTCCTGAGGTGATGCCTTTGCTTGTTCCTGTACTATTACTTCTACCCTACACGGTGGTAATAAGTCATGTGCTGTTCTGTCTGCCTGTATCATAATAAACTGAGGGCCGTATCCTGCTGCCCTTTTAGCGGCCATGTCCGCTTCCTGATTTCCCCGAGCCACCATCGTATCTGTTCTATCATGTCCTTTACATTTAAGAACTGCTAATGCCCTTGGTTTCAGGAGGGCCTCAGCCAGTTTCCTAACATCCTTCTCGTGTTTAATTGGGGTCATTGCTGCTGTTAAAAACCCACTTCTAATCCATTGACTAAGTTCAACCTGAATTGTCCCTACCTCATATGCCGAGTCTGTATATATATTGACCTCCTTCCCTTCTGCCCATTCTAATGCTGCTATCATTCCTGTAGTTCTGCGAGTTGTGCTGACTCCTTTCCTCTCACTGTCCCTGTAATGATTTCTTCAAATCCTCCTGTAGTTTTTCGTACCACCGCATAGGCAGCTTTCAATCCATCTTTGGGGTGTCTGTAACAGCACCCATCTGTAAACAAGGTTTCATCTGGTTCTCTTAAGGGTGTAGCCTGTAATTCAGGTCTTATTTTAATATCCTTCACTACCCTCTTCTCACAACAGTGTGGTTCTCCCTCTCCCATATTGTCTGCCATGTTAATGCCTTCATGGGTAAATGTAACATTTGGAGCATTCAGGATCTTTTCTAGTCTCGTCTGCCTTAGTGAAGTCATTGTAAATGCTGTCGAGCTCACAAATGCTACAATGCTATGTGTTGTTAATACCGTCAGGCCATGTCCCATTACTATGTGTGCCACCTTTTGTAAAATCTTTGCTACTCCCGCTGCATGTCTCGTACATGGTTGGTGTCTGTCTTCCGTTGGGTCTAGTGTGATACTCACATACATGAGCACACATCTTCCACCCCCTTTTTTCTGAAAAAGTACACCATCAATTGTGTGTGCTTTTTCAGAAACATCCAAAAAGAAAGGCAGTTTATAATTTGGAATCGCCAAATCTGTAGCTGTTGTAAGAGCTTGCTTCAATAGAATAAAACTCATCTCAGCCTGTGCAGTCCAATCAAGTGTAGCTCCCAGATTCCTCATCCCCTGCTCATTCACCAAAGTTCGCAGTGGATGTGTCAACTCTCCATACGATGGGATAAACTGCCTACTATAACCTGACAAACCCAAAAACGAAAGCATCTCTTTAACTGTCTTTGGTTTTGTATGATGTAGTATCGCTGTTCGATGTGCAGGGGAAATCCCTGTGCCTTTCGCTGAGACCATTCTCCCTAAAAAGGTGACCACCTGCCTGCAGCATTGCAGCTTTGAGCGAGAGACTTTAAAGCCTGCCTTGAACAGCTGCACTAGCAGGAGACAGGTGGCCTCCAAACAGGAAGTATGATGAGGTGCTGCTAATAGGATGTCATCTACATACTGGATCAGAACTACCCCACCTGGCAGTGCTAGCCCCCCCAGCTGTTCTTTCAACACCTGATTGAAAATCCCTGGAGATAAAATAAAGCCCTGCGGAAGCCTAGTATACCGCAACTTTCTACCTCTATACGTGAACGAAAACACATCTCTCAATGGTTCTGCCAGCGGCAAGCAAAAGAAAGCATTCGCTAAATCTATGCAAGAGAACCACTTGTGGTTGGGGGTTAAAGCAGTCATGGCAGTATATGGGTTTGGTACTGGAACTGTGGGTGTTCTCACAATACCATTGATGCGCCTTAAGTCATGGGCCATCCGATATTTGCCCGTGTCTTGTTTAGGAACCGGTAAAATGGGTGTATTCCAACTAGAACGCGAATGTTCCAACACCCCTGAATACATAAGGCCATCAATGGTCTTTGCCAAACCTTCCTCAGCTTCAGGTTTGTGGGGATACTGCATCTGCCAAATAGGGGTGTAATCTGACAGTTCGAAGGTTATGGGATCAACCTGCTGACAAAAACCCACATCTGCTGGTCCCACTGACCACAGGTTCTCAGGGAGAGAATCTAGCATAGGGGCCGAGTCGGGGTGATCCATCTTCTCTCTACCATGAAAGCGTTCAATCTGTCTATGCTCAAGGAGGACTTGATCATATGTTGGAGACAAAATTTTGTATGCCTGACCAGATGAGGAGAACTGCACTGTCGGTATTTGGGTGTCAGACCAGTCACTCAGGGACCTCAAGTTCCGACACATCGGTCCCAAATCTTTTGTCTGATGAGTAGTGCCAATTGCAAGGGTGACATGAGGAATGGCCTCACCTGCCATCTCATACCATTCCAGCTGTTCAGATGTCAGTGCCACCGCAGCGGCCACTCCCTCCTTTCCTACCACTATGTAGTTCGAATTAATTCCCCATTGCCTGCCCTCTACCTCTTCATAAAAGGCATGCTGATACATTTCATCCCCATCCCTATCGTAAAAGAGGGTCATATGGGGAGGGTCCGAGGGAGGGGTATACGGGTGTAACGTCTGGATCCACGGCTTCCATTGATTATAAAGTTTTAGCAGCCCTCCCTTCTGAGGGTCCTCTGGTTGCAACAACCCCCAGTAAATGTCAGCCCATTGTCCCTCAGACGCGGATCCTCCAGCTGCCGCCAACAACATCTGAGAACTGGAATGCAGTGTAGTTAATGAACAGTTCATAGAATATCCATTTGGAAAGGTGACCTCTATTCCGCTGGGTCCACAAAGGATTGATGCTCCGCACTTGACCAACAGGTCTCTGCCCAAGAGATTGGTAGGGCACCTGGCTGACAAAATGTATTGATGTGTAAAAGTCTGTCCCGCCACAGAAGTGACTAGTGGTGTAGAAAACGGCAGATTTTCTGGTGTACCCGAGAACCCTATCAGCTGGACGCTAGAGGATGATGTTTTATCTTGAAATTCAGTGCCAGTGAGTGTTGAAAATCTGGCTCCCGTATCCACTAAAAAGGATACTTCCATGTCCATAACTTTAATCTGCAGGAAAGGGTCTGCCAACCTAGCCTGCTCGTGGGTGCTCGGGCTCCGTCACTGTGGGCAATATTGCTCCTCCTCTGTCAGCAAAGGGAATTGTCTCTTTGGAGCTAAAGCCGCATGGGGTGCCTGATGTACCGGGGGTGGCACTGACGATCTCTGGGGCTGGACCCAATGCTCATTTTGTGGTGGTCCATATCCCCTTCCCCCAGTGTCCCGAGGATCCCAAGCCAGGGGGCAGTCTCTCTTCCAGTGTCCTGGCTGACCGCATACAAAACATACGGCTGGTTGCATTCGTGGAGCACCCCGACCTCTCCCTCTTACTCGGAATCCCCCCATTGGACCTCCCATTCTGGCCACATAGGTGGGACCCGGTGCCCAATATGGGGCCGGGTGCCAACTCATATTATTCCCTTGTGGTGGTTGCATTGGCTGCTGAATCATCTGGTTCGCACCCTTTGAGGAAATCTTTTTTGCCTCGTTTGCCTTTTTTCTAGCCTCTTCCAATTGAAGCTTAAGGAGTTGCACTTGTGCCGACTCCATAGTATATTTGTCCTCCTTTTGCTTAGCCCTGTAACGTTTCATGTGATGGGTCAAATGTTTTTCCCATTGCTCACTCGAGCAGCCAGGAATATCAGGGTTATTATCTAATGCCTCCCTAACTACAACTGGCAGTCCACTCGTTACTGCAGCCCTAAAGAGTGTAGTCTGCAAGGGATCTGTGGCTGGGTGTACTCCTGCTTTATCAGTCCAACTCTCCCTACACCTAGTGATTCCTGCGATCATTTCTACCTGCTGTATCTCCCACAGCCCAAGCTGTTTACCCAATAATGCTCTCCAATCCCCTATGGCTATCTTATGTCCCATCGTATATTGGCAGAACTTTCCCATCCACGCTCCACCTCCCTCAGTCGGAGGTGGCATTTTATCCAAAATACAATTCATGTCGGTGAATGAGAAGGGTTGATACCTCTCCCCAATTTGCGGACCCTTATAAATTAGCGGCATCTGTCTATACCTTTCTGGAAGCCGTACTTCCTCCCTGTCCCGCAACGCATATCCCAAAGGGGAACGAGGGTAATCCTGACTCTGTCTTCTATGTGTGATCATGCTTCCCCTGATCGTGACTGGCTGTTCCTCCTCTTCATTCTCAACACTCACACTAGCTAGATCAGTATCCTCGTTCTGCTCTCTCTCCCGTTCCCATCTGACACTCGCTGGGTCATTTCCCTTCCTATTCTCCTCTTGTCCCAGCTCTCTCTCATCTGTACTTCCCAAGCCCCTACTATTTTTCCTTACTGCACATCTATCGTTCTGTACTTCGTGCACCCACTCTTTTGTTTCCTCCACTCTCTCCTGTGCAACTCTCTTCAGTCTCTCCTTCGCCTCATGTAGTTCTGGACCTGTTAACTCAGTGACATTCACTATTCCCTCACTTATCTGCATTGCTGGCATTTGGGGAATAGGATAAGGTGGTGGCAATGTCTCCGGTAACGCTGGATATAACGGGGCTGACGGCTTCACCTCCCCCATATTCTCCTTAGTGTTATGGGATCCCTGTTTAATATCATGTTGAAGGTTCGCTTCCACAGCCATGCAAGCCAATGTCATAATGTGTAAATCTGCCCTTCTCTGTTCCTTCACTTCTCTCTGTTGTTTAAACCTTCTTCTATTCCATATAGATCCTTGTCCTTTTGCCTCATGTTCCTGTACCTCCTTGGCTGCTTCCCTCTCTGCTTCTCCTAAGTACAGTACCAGCCGGATTTTTTCAAACCCTCGTGGTACCTTCCCCTGATTCTGCAGCTCTCTCCATATCTGTTCGTACCGTGCCATAGCCTGTACCTCCTCTCCCTTCGGTAATCCTCCCAGTAATTGATTCCTTGTTTTCTCCCACTGTCGGTTTACAGATGGGGGAACCCCTCTGTCTCCCCCGAGCTCTTGCCCTACATCCCTATTTACTCCTTCCATCTTCGTTCTGATCTTTAACCCTTTAGACTTCGTGATTCACTGGGTCTCTCCCCTGGTAGGATTTTGACACCCTGCAATTTACTTCGTCCCTTCCCACGTTATTATGAACACCAGCAGCACACTAAACACGATCCTTAAACAAATACTTATTATAAACTATTATGATACACTAGACGATTCCTAAACAGATACTTATCCACTATAGAAGCAAATAACTATAAAACAATACACCTTATACAGATACTGATTGTCCACTACTATGGTATCCGATCCTTAATCAAATACTTATTACACACTATGAAAACAAATAACCATCACAATGCACCTTATACAGATACTTATACACTACTATGCACACGATCCTTAATCAAATACTTATTACACACTATGAAAACAAATAACCATCACAATGCACCTTATACAGATACTTATACACTACTATGGCACACGATCCTTAATCAAATACTTATTACACACTATGAAAACAAATAACCATCACAATGCACCTTATACAGATACTTATACACTACTATGGCACACGATCCTTAATCAAATACTTATTACACACTATGAAAACAAATAACCATCACAATGCACCTTATACAGATACTTATACCCTACTATGGCACACGATCCTTAATCAAATACTTATTACACACTATAGAAGCAAATAACCATCACCATACACCTTATTCTAATTGGCCAAGTGTCTAAAGCTATCTCTCGAGATCGCTATGAGGGGACTCCAACCCCGTTCTGCTAGGAGGACTCCAACCCCCTTTTACTACCGGGGACTCCAACCCTGTTCTACTAGGAGGACTCCAACCCCGTTCTACTAGGAAGACTCCAACCCCCTTTTACTACAGGGGACTCCAACCCCGTACTACTAGGGGGACTCCAACCCCCTTTTGTTTTATTCTTTGGCTTTAACGAGGGCTTTTGCAGAGTAGTGACTACACACAATTTTATCGTTGCCAATAGCAGAACTTCGTTTAAACAGGCGTCTGCTTACCTCCCTTTGTAGAATGGTCACTTGTTGTTATCACCACACCACAATCGACCGGTGTTTCGTATCTTTTTCTTCCGTCACTTCTCCATCTTCATCACGTCGGGGTCACCAAATTGTCAGACTCTGGCTTTAACTTACTCTTAATTTAGTCTATGTGTAGTCTGAGTCCAGCGCGTTCTTTGAATGAAGTGATAGGAGAAGGTATTCGGTTCAACAGTCAATTTATTACACAGCACAAGAATAAAACTTAACAGAGCTCTGGGTCACTCATTAGTTCATAGGTCACCTGCACAGTGAGCTACTCCCCAAGACTGACCCCTATTGTCCAGTTGGTTCAGTTTATATAGGTCAGCCTTATCATACAGAACAAAAGTTGGCTTCCTTTGCTAGATTTCATTATCATACAGAACAAAAGTTGTCTTTCTTTGCTAGATCTTTTTGCATAAGGGTTATCACAAGTCATCTCCTGTTTTGCAGATATCTGGGGTGTAGCACTCCCATCTTAATCCTCCAGGCCAGACTATCCCGTTGTGTTGATCAGAAATTAATTCATCCCCAGATATTTCTAATCACCATTCTGTTCTTGTCCGGCCAATTTCTGCTGTTCTCTTTAACACCTCCTCCTGCCTTAATCTTCCTCCTAGACTTGTTTTCCATTCCCTTTGTTTCTTACAGGCCATTCTTTGTTCTGATCTGGCCTGTGTCTCCTGTGCTACTCACCACCTCCTTTAGTTTGAGCATTCCTCCTAAATCGTTTTATGCATTTCCTCTCCCTGTATTTTGGAGAGACAATTTTGTTCAGCCAACTTTGCTCCATGCTGTGATTGCTACTTAATCACATTCCTTTTTCCCTGAACCATGCAGTAAATATACACTTATTAATTAATCATTTATTTCATACTGTTTTAACCCCTAGATTCCAACAACACCCTGGTTTTCCTTTCCTAAAGTCTACAACGATCTCTTTGGCTTTGCTAACATTGAGTAAGAAGTTATTGTTAGCACACCATTCTGCCAAGTATCAATCTTCCTCTTGTATGCTAAATCATCACCCTCTTTTGTACAGCCCACTGTGGTGGTAAATTCAGCAAATTTGTATATGGTGTTGTTGCACGGAGCTACTTAGTCATAGGCATAAAGTGAGTAGAGCAGAGTGTTAAGAACACAGCCCTGTACTGCTCCCGTGCTGATGGAGATTGCGGAGGAGTTATTCTTGCCAATCTTGACTGGTGTTTGAAGGTGAGGAAATCCAAGACTCAATTGTACAGTGGGGTATTGAAGCCCAGGTCTTGGAGTTTGTTGATTTGTTTTGTGGGGGATGATGGTGTTGAATGCCGAACTGCAGTCATTAAGAGGATCCTAAGGTACATGGCTTTGCTGGTGTTCCAGGGTTTTGTAGCAAACCAATGAGATGAAATTGTCTGTAGACCTGTTGCTGCGGTAGGCAAATTGGAAGGGATCCAGGTCTCCGCTCAGGCAGGAGCTGATGTCTTTCAACAGCAGCCTCTCACAATCACTTCCGGATGGTGGATATGAGTGCCACTGGTTAGTCGTCATTTAGGCAGGTTACTGCACTCTTCTTGAGTACCGGTAGAATTGAAACCTATTTGAAATAGATGGGTACCATGCCCTGTCAGAGTGAAATGTGGATGATATCTTTTTGAATGTGGGGAGAAACAAGAACACCCAAAGGAAACCCATGGAGACACTGGGAGAACGTAAAAACTCCTGACAGACAATGCTGGATTCAAACACGGGTGGAGCTGGAGATGGGGTTCACTGGTGCTGTAATAGTGTTGTAACCACAACTACACTAACTGTGCTGCCCTGGAGACTTTATTTTTGCACTGAAAGAGAACAAAAACTCACAAAATTAAGAAACTAATAAAATGAACTGTTAGTCCATGGAGCTTTTTATCACTTCAGGGTAAACCTAAACCTGAACCATGGGCAATGAAGGGACCTTTCATTAGACAAAAGCCTGAAGCATTTCTCAAACTTGAAATGTCTTCCACCTTCATAACAAGAGCACCAGAAAAATGGGCAATGACTCCAAATTACACCCATCCTACCATTTCTTCAATGCTGCTGAGTTAGTATCTAGGAATTCCTCACATAATTGCTTGTTGTTGGTTCTCCTTCATTTCAAGGACCACACAAAGTCTTTGGCCTGCAAGCTGAAGATCAGCTGTGTCACATAGGCATTGTGTTTTCTGCTTGTTATTAATGGATGCGCTGCTCAATTATAAATGTCCATTTGTCTTGAGAATATGTGGTCGAGCTATCTTCTTGAACCATTGAAGCTTTTCCAACAATGTCAATCTGACAGGATGGCTAAGATTCCATAATTTTTTTCAGTGACAAATCATTGAATGTATGATCAGTGGTTCTATTTTGAAGTCTGAATATCCTGCCAACAGTGTGACTGCTCCTCCATGGAGCAGGGAAGTGTGTTGGTGAATGTGTTCCAACGTTGCGGCACGATGTACCTGCCACGGTTGTGAGTGATGTAGGTGTATGTGAATCTCGGAGGTGCAGTGAATGAAGTGGAATATTTGAATGTTTGCTAGAAGGCTTGTCGGAGATTGTTGCAGGTGTTGAAGATGAAGAGCACAGTGCAATTTATGAGTAGAGTAGAGTAGTGCAAAGGTTGGGTTATCGGATTTTTTAGTGTTTTTAATGCAGGTGAGGTCATTAAACCATTTCAGGTACTCTATCCGGATCAAGAGAGCTTTACTCCTCGTGTTGACCTTATTAACCATTTTCCTGTGAGCAGTCCACCACAATTAATGGCCTCCTGGATTCTTGAGAATGGATGACCTCTCTCCAACATTTCACTTTCAAAATGAAAAGCATCTGGAAATCTAAGTTATCCCTTTTATCCCTCTTCTCTCGTAGGTTGATCCAATCTTCCCTATGCTGTGAAGTGGCATCCTGAGATTGCATATTGTAATTCTGCTATCAATCCCACATTTGCAGCAAAATAAAATTCAGTTTTTTTTGTTGTTGCATAGATTATGTATATAATATAGAATAACCAATTATTCTGTGGAGGCAATTCAAATTCAGTTCCACTGTAATTAATCTAGCTTTACCCTCTCAATTTGTATGATCATTTCAGCTGCTGTATTGTCTATCATTACCATCCATTACTTTCTCTGAATCTCATTCTGAAAGAGTGTAGCAATGAGTGGAAAATCTGTTGTAGGCAATATTTCTTGAAGCAGGTTCATTTTTCTCTTTCAGGTTTGGAGGAAGAATTTTATTATTGGCATTGTGGCAGTTTTGGCTGCATTGTTTAAATAAAAAAATACATTTTATGTTTGCTTTATAAAGCAAATTCTCTGCTTACCTTTTCATCAGGAAACATGAAATATTGCTGGGCCTTATGGCGGATGATTTTTCTCTGGTATCCAGGCCAATATTAATCTCTCTTCTAATGCTGCTTAAACAAGTTATATATGGCATTAATACCAACAGATTGTGCACATATTATCTCCCATCTCTCCTAAATACAAACAATAAACTAAACTTCAAAAGCATATAATTGTGTCTTGTGACATTCCAAACTCAACTAAATTTGTGGATGTTTTTCTATCCTCAATATGCTCCCTGTGACAGATATCTCTTCATGATACTTTCCTTCAACAAGGTCCATGCATTTCATGTCTTAAGTGCATTGTCATATATTGATATTAAAAAGGAAAACTTAAAAAAACAGTAATGGGAATAAAAAGGAGGTGGAGATGGTGAAGAGGTGGAAAAGAAGTGAAAATAAAGATATAAAATGGCCACGTTGGACTATATGACGATAAACATTAACAGAATATATAACCAAGTTTAAGTGTATCCCAATGGAAAAAAAAAATCACATATAATTTAAAAGACAAAGTTACAATGTTTGGAAAAAACCTGGAAACCATATATGGAACATAACAGAAAGAGCAGGCCTTGGACCACCACCACCTAAAATGATAAGAAGATAAACACGATCAGATTTAATGTGTATAAGTAGATGATATGACTTTTTGTTTGTATTCCTTTTGTATAAAGATCTTGTTTTATTGTATTTTATATGTTCAATATTTACTGTTTTTGGAGGGGTGTGGGAAAGGGAGGGATGAGGGGAAAAAAGAGAAAATGTCACTGAATATTTAAAGAGATGCATCTGTAAATATATTGGTTGATATGGTTCATAGAGCGATAAATAAAGGATTACAAATAAAAAGGTCCATGCCAGCATTCCCTATCCCAGATTCTCATTCGTAAAGCATCTCATGATCTAGTTACACAATCTATCCTTTTATGGCTCTACTTTTTTGTAAAATAATTAATTGCCCTCCATTTCTTGCAGCCACGTTTAGAGAAATATTTGAGCTAATATAAATTTTATGCATCTGATGAATCAGAATGTATTGTCATGAACAAATCATGTAATTTGTTGTTTCGTGGCAGCGTCACACAGTGAAAACATTCATATAAACCACCTAACAAAACTAAAGAAAATTCAACATGAAAAATAAGGCAGCGTCTTCGGTTCATTGATCATTCAGGAATCTGATGGCAGTGGGGAAGAAACTGATCTTGCTGAGTGCTCGTCTTTAGACTCCTGTACCTTTTTCCCAGTGGTAGCAGAGTGAAGAGGGCATGGCCTAGGTGGAGGGGGTCCTTGAGGATAGAGGCTGCTTTCTTAAAATACCTCCTTGTAGATGTCCTCGGTGGAGTGAATTCTGGAGCTGGTGATGTCGCAGGCTGAGTTAACAACCCTCAAGTTTTTTTCTTGTCTTGAACGATGAGTTGTGCTTCAGTGGAATGAATGAGATTGTTATCCGTGTCTTATCCACAGATAATTTTTCTACATTCTATTGTCCTTTCTTCCATGACATATCTGCAGTTTAAGGAGCATATTCCATGGAATGAAAGAGGAATACAACACACAAGAAAACAAAACTTTGTATAATATCAGGATAACCAAAAGAATTTAAATGAATTAAACAAATCCTTGAGCTTGACAGAAGGGCAATGGCCCTTGACAATGTAATTGGACTAAACACTTGAGGAGCAATTTAGTACAGTAGTTGCAGTATCTCTGTTGCCACAATTGCAAAGCAAAATATCGCATTCACAATCCCATTAATATGTGACAGGGATCTGAAATTGAAATAAAGCCCCATTCTACTGAAAAGGCGATTAAAGAACAGCACACTGTTGGCTGACAAGGGGAGTCCTTTCAGTCTTTCTGAAGCCCATTCTAAAATTGATTATGACAGAAAGGAATGAAAAGATAATTTAACTTTCTCTTTTCAGATCTGTACTGCTGAGGAATGCAAGATGGAAGAAGACACTGACTGGACGACCTGCTTTGATAATGTTTATTTATTTATAAGCAGCCACCTGGTATAGTTAAAGTCCTCCTCAAATGATTCTTCCTTTTCCCTTCCCATTTTAAAGCATATGGAAGTTGAGATTCTCCAGAAGCAGTGTTCGAATATTGAAGATATGGGGTGACTTTGCAAACAATCCAAGCATCAAGTCGGAGAAGCCTGTTAATTATACTGACCAGTACATTACTATAATGAGAGAATTGAGTCAAAGAGGGCATATCTGCCTTCTCACACCATGCAGCACAGAAAGATGCTTGCTATTTTGTTTGACATGCCTGGAATAGGCGTAAAAAGAAACATTTTCTTTGAAGTATTTCTGTGAAACGTTCCATTTTCTTTTGCAGTATCCTGGAGCATAAATAAGCCAAAGAACTCTGTACTATTGTGCAAAATGTGCTGCTTGTTTGCTTTCTTTGATGTTGCACAATTAGAAATAAGAGGATTCATCTTACTTAAGAGTACAATGCTTTGTGCCAGAATGATCAACTAGTGATTACTGCATTATTCAGGAAGTTATTTGCAAGTTTTTTCCCCCTTCTGCCAGAGGTGAACAATATGAAGATTTTAGGAACAAGGTAAGGAGGCCAATTATGTCCAACAAAAACTTTTATTGACCCTTTTCATAGATTAACACTGTATCATTGAATCTTCTCTTTCTGAAAAAGTTCACTCCAGGTCTTGCTGCAGCCAGGTATTTACTGTTTCATTTGGTGATGAATAGAACTGACCACTGTGTGGTATTTATTAGTGAACACTTCCCCCTTCTAACCTTATGGAAGAAAAGACAAAACGTCCTGAGGAGTTCCTATGGTGATGTTGCAGCCAATCACTTGTTTCACCTTTAGAATTCAGCTTTTTGGACCATGTTTGGGCAACAAACTGGAGCTGAGTGATTGGGGATGCTTGAAGGAAGGCACTATTGACAACACCGGCCATCACATTGTTGATGGACCGATAGGGTAGCAATTAGCTGGTTTGAATTTGTCTGTCTATGCAAACAGTATATCTCTGAATACTATTCCACATTATTGAGTAGATGCTTGTATTATAATTGTACTGAAACAGTTGGTTCTGGAGTGCATGTATTCGGTACTAAGACTTCTGAACAATGCTGTCTTCCCACCAAGCCTTTGCTATAGCTGGTGCTCTCAGCGATATATTTTACGTGCAATGAGTTGTATTGCTAGTCTGGCTTCTGTGATGATGGGGATCTCAGGAACATGAAGAGATAGATCATCCAGTCTGTATTTCTGGCTGAACATGTTTGCGAATGTTTTTACTTTAGCACTTACATGGTGCACCCTGTCATTGTTAAGGATGGGGATGATCAAAGCCTCATCTTCATCCCTGTCCACACCTTCATCTTTTTTTCCCATAAGCTGTTTAATTGTCTACCACCATACATGACTGTATGTGATCTGTCTAAAGAAATTTAATCTCATGGGTTGTGAGATTGCTGAGCTCTGTCTATTGTATGCCATTTCCTGTTGTTGAATTACAGCTTTACTAGGCTGGTACCCCATTTTTGGTTGTGTCTTGTGTTGCTCCTAGTGTGCCCTTCTCCACTCCTCATTGAACTTTGGTTGATTGTAATAGTAGAGTAGACCAATAGTTTAAAGATTGTGGTGGTCTAAATTTCTATTGCTGCTAATAGCCTAAAGCATCTCATGGATGCCCAGCTTTGATCTGCTAGGTCTATTCTGAATCTATCCCATTGAATAAGATTGGCAGCCACACAATGAAATGGAAGATGCTCTTCGTGTGAAGATGCAACTTTGTCTCCACAAGGATTATAGAATTGTCTCCAGATTGTTTACCATGTTGATTCCAGAGAGGATCTTCTAGAAATATAAAATTATGAAATACTTAAATAAGATAGGTAAGTTGTTTTCATTGGTAGGGGAGATCAGAACTAGGGAGCATAGCATCAAGAATCAGGGTCATAGATTTAGGACAGAGATGAGGAGGAATTGCTTTACCCAGAGGGCGGTGAAACTATGGAATTCGCTTCCTATTGAGGCAGTGGAGGAGAGTTCAGTAAATACATTTAAGACCAGTATGGATAGATTTTTACAAAGTAGGGGAGTTATCAGAAAAAGGCAGGTAGGTGTTGAGTCTATCATCAAATCTGCCATGATCTAATTGAATGGCGGAGCAGGCTTAACAGCTGGATGGCCTACACCTGCTTCTATTTCTTATGTTCTTACTGTCATTTCTATAAATGTAATCATACACAGACACATTGGCCACAGGCAAGTTTATCTTCATGTTTGATTGACCTCCTGCTGCATCTCAACTCTGACACATATAGCCGGCTCAGTCAGCACTGGAGCTGCAATGTAACTCCTGTTGACAGACATTGAATTCCCCACCCAGAATTCTCGTTGCCCCTCATGCAATGTTCAGTGCCTCTTCCATCAGCACATGCACTTTAGATGGTAATGTTCAATACTGTGGCACAGTAGTTGGTGCTATGGTCTCATATCTTCAGGGACTTGAATTCAGTTCGTACCTTGGGTGCTTTCTGTGTGGAGTTTACAAGTTGTCCCTGTACTGTTGCAGGTTTCTGCCAGGTGCTCTGGTTTCACTTCACATAATTACTGACTGAAAGTTGCCCTTTGTGTGGCTAAATTGCAAGCAAATGAAAGTGGAGTTAATAGCCCTATGAGAGAGAATGAAGTTGCATGGTTTCAGAAATAAGGAGACACAAGGAACTGCTCACGTTAACCATCTGAGATGTTCAATTGTACAAAACAATATTTATTTATTTTTATAGATTAATACTTGTCTTGCATATGTATTATTTGTTTGGTTAAGTGTCTGGATATTTTTGCACCAAGGACTGGAGAACACTTTTTCCTCAGTTTGTACTTGTACAGTCAGGTGATAATAAACTTGTCTTGACACAAAAGACAAAAGATGCTGAAATTTGAAGCCGAGGCCAATCTGCTGGAAGAACTCAGCTGGGTGAGCAACTTCAGGAGGAGAGAAGTAATGGTTTAGGTTTCCATTTGGAACCCTTCATCATGACGACTGAAAAGGGGAGGGGGAATAAAATGGCTGGGACTGTTCTGCTCACATGGACCTGACGGCCAAATATCCTGCTTCTGTGTTGTAGTAATTAAATAATTAAGAGAAAATCTGGCTTCGGTTTGAACTTCATGGGATCTGAGTTCAATCTTGAGGACTCCAAGGATTTATCCCTGCTACCTTGGCACCATTGTGTCACCACCTCTTTCTTGCATCATCTCTTCAAGCCAGGCTCTAATTATAGGGCTATATATCAACAAAACCTCCTAACTTTCATTTTGGGGCAAATTATTTCTCACTATATATTTATTATTTTGAACATCTCAATTGGATCCGTTTGGTATTTTAGATTCAAGGGAATATGCATATCATCTATCCAATGTATTCTCATAAACCAACATTTTTAGTACAAGGTAAGGCAAGGTATTTTTAGTACAAGGAAAGTCCACTGCCAACTTCTCCATGCCTTACACACTTGTACGCACTTTCTGAAAGCATTCAGTAAAATGTCATGTAAGAATGTTGGTTGAAATTAAAATGTGAGCAAATGAATACAAATTGTTGATTTAAAAGATTATTGAGCATTGTAAAATGGGGAGGAGGGTGATAACGAGAACGTGAGTGTGTAACACAATAGGTTTTTCAGAGCCCGAAATACAAACTCTTTCTTCACATTGGCTGCTTGACCGATGAGTATTTCCAGAATTTCCTGTTTTTATTTAATTTTTCCAGAATTTACTGGATTTTGAATTTCCTGGAGGAAGGTGAAGGAGTACGATCTTAAATTGGAAGAAGCCAAGTACACTTTACCACAGTCCAGAAGGATCAATTGTAATGCATTGGATATCAATAACACAGAGTGGTGGTAGTGTATTTAACATTGTCGGGACCAAAGAACATATTGACAAATTAAGTTATCATGCAAAATAATGGAAGCTGGAATTCAATTATGAGCAAAATTTGAACTAGAAAGGGTTGAATTAGAATACTATTAAATGCTTTAAAAAAAAAATGAAGTGTGCAAAGATATTTAGGAGTCCATGTGCATGGATCATCGAAACATAGCTGGCTGTTGCAAAAAAAATCAAATAGCCTGTTAACGCCTGAGATTGTCTGATCTTAGAAGCTAAGTAGGCTCAGGTGCGGTCAGTACTTGGAGGGGAGACTAGGTGCTGGAGGTTTCTGTGAGGGCGCTGGACAAAGTGGCGACTCTTGATAAACAGAAGTAAAATAATTTCATGTATGTTACATTCTAAATGTGTATTACAATAATGGAAAACCTTTGTCTTTTTAAATTGTCATGAAGATTAATGCATTATTGTTTTCAGGAAGCTAAATACCTAAATTCAGAAGCTCTCAAGATTGGGCAAGGGGATTGGAATGGAATGAATCTTCTATCTAATGTGAGCTGAACCTGTCTGGCTCATTGAAATGAGTTAGGGAAGGAAAGTTGCCATCTTTACCATCTGGCCTGCACGTGATGCTAGATCTAGGAATGCTTGATTGCTAATAGTCTCTGAAATGACCTATCAAAACCTTCTGTTCAGGAGATAATTTGGAATCAACACTCAATGCCAACTTTGCAAATGATGTGCACATCCAATGAATGAATGAGAAAAGACAGCACACTCTCTTTATGCTGGAGAGTAATTAACATGATTGCAGTTTTCACCCTGTGCTAACCATGACTTTGAGCAGCTGCATACTTCAGCAGGGAATCAAAAGCTGTGAGAGGCTGGCAGCCTGTGGCATTTAAAAGGGAGGTGAATTGCATTTAATTGTATTAAATTTATGGAGTTTATTATTTTGTCGGTGAAACATAATGAAATTAACCTCATTCATGGACATATACACAAGTACAATGTACAGATATACTAGAATGATTACTTGTTGCACCCAAGCCAGTAAGTAAAATGCACAATCATTAGTATACATTAAATTAGATTTTCAGATTTCTGCTTTATTGTGAGTACCTACATGACATCACATACAGCCCTGAGATTCTTCTTCCTGTGGGCGAAGCAGAATTGCCACTTGTTGATAGTGCTAAAATAAAATGTACAACAAATTTAAAAAACTGTGAACATCTGACTGTGCAATACAGAGAACAATCAATAATGTGCAAAGAGTCCTTCAATGAGTCTCTGATTGAGTTTGTCATTGAGGATTCTGATGTTGGAGGGGAAGCAGCTGTTGCTGAACGTGTCGCTAAGTTTCATGGCACCTATACCTCTTGTGGTAGCAGCAAGAACAGAGCTTGTACTGGGTGATGTGGACGCCCAAGAACTTACATTTGCTTACCCTCTCCACCTCTAATCCCTCAATAATCACTGGATTCTACTCCTCTGGTTTTCCTTCTTGAAATCAACAATCAACTCCTTAGTTTTGGTGACATTGAGTGCGAGGTTGTTGTTGGTGCATCATTCAGTCAAGTTTTCAATCTCCCTCCTGTACGCTGATTTATCACCCCTTTCATACAACCCGCTATAGTGGTATCATCAGTTAATTTGTAGATGGTGTTATTGTCTTACTGAGCCACACAGACTGGGTGTAGAGTGAATAGAGCAGGGGGCTAAAAACGCTGTTCTGTGGTGCTCTGATACAGATGGAGATTTTGGAGGAGATGTTCTTAGCACAATTATCAAAGCATGAAAAGTGTTAGCAAAATGAAGATCTCGGAGGATTTCCAACAGAATTTGTAATTAGTTATTTATGTTCACAAGAAGTCAAGCTTCATGAACTTTCACCAGGCAATGGGGCCAGTTAGCAATAACAATCAAGGAAGAAAGTCAAAACCCAAGCAGAGTGATCAGGTTCAATGAGATCTGTGAAGGCATCTCCAAATGGCCTGGATCCCTCAGCAATGTCCTCAGCAACCTCTCAATATGCCACATCTGCATTACTTACCTGTCAGTCTCCATTAATGAAGACTCATATCCTTGGTTAACAGATTCAGAGCACATAGCCCCAAGGCTCTCATCCATATCTTGTAGCTATGTTGAGCAAGATTATACACAACTGCTAGAGAGGAAAATTTCCTCGTGTCTATGGATGAAGCCACGGTTGAGGCTACTTCCAGAGAAGGAATTAAATCCATTGGTAGATTGTATTATTTTCATATCCAGTTCTCCATTTGTGTCATATTTCCATTTGATCTCACAATCTTTCTGATTTAGGAGCTAAAAATGATGTGTGCATTCTGCATTCATCTCTCATGATCCTTTGCCTCACTCATGAGCAGACTTTTATGCCTTCTTCCCTTCAGATGGCTAAACGCTTTAAACTGACCTAGCAGTGACTGAAAGTATAAATGAGCA